>NC_069658.1:228844686-230094686 GCF_027244095.1 Hemicordylus capensis | reverse complement strand
GTTTAGGATCAAGGTATTTGAGGGGGAGCCCCCGAAAAAGGGGGCGACTTATCTGTACCCCCCCCATAAGTCCTAAGTGCAAGGAACATTCAGTTATTTAAAAATGGTTTATGTAAGAGGGGGGGAAATAGGGTGATGGAGTATAACGAAGGGGCAGTTTGGCACCAAAAGTTGGCAACCTAGCCCATTCCTGGCAATGGGCCGTAACAGGCGCTTCCATGATCTGCAACCTCGGTCGGTCTAGGTTGCCCATCACTAGGATCATAGGAAGCTGCCATATACGGAGTCAGACTCATACCATTTATACATCTAGCTCAAGACAGTCGTCGTCTACACCAGGGCTGCTCAACTTTGGCCCTCTTGCAGATGTTGGCCTACAGTTCCCATAACCTCTTTCTACTGACTGCTGTGGCTGGGGATTGTGGGAGCTGTAGTCCAAAAACAGCTGGAGGGCCAAAGTTGAGCAGTCCTGGTCTACACACAGACTGTCTCCAGGGTTGCAGGCAGGAACCTGCAGCTCCAGACCAGCTCCAGCTCCCCCAATGCTCCAGCCCGACTGTGAACCGAAAACAGTAAGATGAACTAGTGCAAGAACAGGTAGGTGTAGACATTGATGGATGACTTTGCGTGCGAGCAATTCATTGCTCAGCATTAACATTCCCTCCATTTGGAAATACCTGGTGTCACACCTTAGCCTGGAGGCTGTGGGGATCGGACTCCAGTTGTGCACCACCACACAGCAGTGGCACATGACTTTCTCTTGGGACTAGGGCAGGAGTTTGATGGTTCACAGGCCCAGATCCCCCTCCCTCACCCTGGATCCCACACTTTTACCTTGCTCTCTAGCTTGACTGCCTCTCCCAGCTCCAGCGACTGCTCTTTCCTTTGGTGCTTCTCTGCTACCCATCTCTTGAGTCCTCTTTGATTTCGAAGAGCTCCTGCCATGGTTTCCTGTGATGGTGGCTAAATTTCAGCCAGTTGTGAAATTGGTAATCTGCCGTTCTTCTGTTCCAAGGCACAGGTGGCAGGATGGAGCATGTAAATCTGCTGCGAGCAGGCGCTGGCATTCGCCCCCCAGCACTCTCTGATCTCCACCCCCCAGAGTCAGATTTCACTGGGCTCACTTAGCTTCACCAGTGCCTCATGACCTATATGTTTGTAAATATATGTTTGTAAAGGCACGTGCTCTTTCAAGAAGTGCAGATTTCCTTGGGATTGCTGCTCTGCTGTTCTTCTTGAGTGGAAGAACTGGCAGGAGAGAGGAGAGCTGGTCTTGTGGTAGCAAGCATGACTTGTCCCCATAGGTAAGCAGGGAATCTGCCCTGGTTGCATCTGAATGGGAGACGATGTGTGAGCACTGCAAGATATTCCCCTCAGGGGATGGAGCAGCCGCTCTGGGAAGAGCAGAAGGTTTCAAGTTCCCTCCCTGACTTTTCCAAGAGAGGGCTGAGAGAGATTCCTGCCTGCAACCTTGGAGAAGCTGCTGCCAGGCTGTGAAGACAATACTGAGCTAGATAGACTCAGTATATGGCAGTTTCCTATGTTCCTTTGTTCCTAGGAACCAAAGTTATACCTCCATGACTTGCGGCTGATGGGAGTGGAGAGCTGGTCTTGTGGTAAAAGGTAAAGTGCACCGTCAAGTCGATTTCGACTCCTGGTGTCAACAGAGCCCGTGTGGTTTTCTTTTGGTAGAATACAGGAGGGGTTGACCATTGCCTCCTCCCGCGCAATGTGAGATGATGCATTTCAGCATCTTCCTATATCACTGCTGCCCAATATAGTACCAGGGGGATTCGAACCAGCAACCTTCTGCTTGTTAGTAGCAAGCATGGATTGTCCCCTTTGCTAAGCAGGCTCTGCCCTGGTTTGCATTTGAATGGGAGACTCCATGTGAGTGCTTTAAGATATTCCCCTTCGGGGATGGGGCATAGGCAGACACCCTCACAGATGTTCATGTAAAAACATGTGCCTTCCTCTTTTTTCCCTGGGAAATAACATCTGATTCAAGTAGGAAAGTCCCACAAATGTGCCAGCTATGGAGTTGTTATTGATTCCAAAGTGCACCCACCCCCCGCCTCTTCTAAAAAAATGGTTGTGTAATTGTAGCCAGGGAGCCCGGACAAAAAGTCGAATAAAGGAGAGGTTGGTGGCATTAGGAGGCTGCTGCTCACTCTGACAGAGACACACAGAGAGAGAAATAGAGGAACAGGAAACCAACAGAAGGAAGGAGAAGAATGGAGAAGGAAGGAAAGGCAGAGAGGGAGGCGAAGCAGAGAGCTGCTTCCATTCTTGGCTCTAACAGAGAGTGTCTATTCTCAGCCAAAATGGATGCGATAGATTCAGACTTGCTTTTATTACAAGATGATTGAGAGACGAACTTACATCTGATTTTATGAACAGCTCTTGGGATTTCCAAGTTTGATCCTGTCGAGAAAGAAAGATCTGAACAATATCCACACTATTCTTAATGCTACAAGGAATAAGGGTCCTAACAGGATGTGCAGCATCTTAAAGGGCAAACCTAGAAGATCACAGAGCCATCGTTATTGAACTTATTTTGTCTGTAATAAAATATGGAACTTAAGCACTCTGTATATTTAATGTTCATTTTCTTATGTTTCCTATTCCTATTTCCTATTACTCCCCTTTCCCATTGATTGATTGATTTGATTGATTGATTAAGTGCCATCAAGTCAGTGTCGACTCTTAGCGACCACATGGATAGATTCTCTCCAGGATGATCTGTCTTCAGCTTGGCCTTTTAGTTCTCTCAGTGGTGCATTCATTGCTGTCGTAATGGAGTCCATCCACCTTGCTGCTGGTCGTCCTCTTCTTGTCTTTCCTTCCACTTTCCTCAGCATTATGAATTTCTCAAGGGAGTTAGATCTTCGCATAATTTGTCCGAATAGTTTGGCCTGGTCATTTGTGCCTCGAGTGAAAATTCTGGATTGATTTGTTCCATGATCCGTTAGTTTGTTTCCCTGGCTGTCCATGGCATCTGCAAAAGTCTTCTCTTTTCCCATTATTGGTCTATATTCCCCCCCCAATATAATAATTAGGTTTTTTAAAAATTTCCTTTATTATTGTTGTTTCCAAATTGGTTTTTATTTATTTATTTATTTATTATTAAAAAATTTATACTGCCCTTTCAAAAGGCTCAGGGCAGTTTATATTAAAACACCATTAAAATCAATTAACAATTAAAACAGAAAATTATAAAACTGCATAAAATAATAATTAACAATTAAAACATTAAAAAACACCAATTAAATAGCCAAAACAATTTAAAAACAAGTTTTAAAAAGTTGAGAAAACTGGGTTGAAGAGATGTGTTTTCAGAAGTTTCTTTAAAATTGCCAGAGATGGGGCGGCTCGTATCTTAGTAGGGAGCACATTCCACAATCTTGGGGCAGCAGCTGAGAAGTCCTGTCTCTGTGTAGCCACCAAATGAGTTGGCGGCAACTGGAGACGGACCTCCTCAAGTGACCTCAATGGGCAGTGGGGCACCTAGCAAAGAAGACGCTCTCTTAAATACCCAGGGCCTAAGCCGTTTAGGGCTTTTGTATTTTGTCCGGGAACCTATTGGCAGCCAGTGTAACTCCATCAGTAAAGGAGTAACATGGTCTCTCCGAGATGACCCAGAGACCAACCTGGCTGCCACATTCTGAAACAACTGAAGCTTCCAGACTACGTACAAAGGCAGCCCCACGTAGAGCTCATTACAGAAGTCAAGTCTGGAAGTTACCAACATATGTACCACTGTTTTGAGTTGGTTCATCTCAAGAAACAGACGCAGCTGGCGTATCAGCCGAAGCTGACCAAAAGCACCCCTGGCTACCGCCTCAACCTGAGAAACCAGGGAGAGGTGTGAATGCAGAAATACTCCCAAACTGTGAACCTGTTCCTTTTGGGGAAGTGTGACCCCATCCTGAACAGGGAGATCAAAATCGTCTCTAGAGTTCTGACCCCACACAATAAGTTTTCTAGGGAGTCATATGCCAGTACTCTGCAGCATGTACAGGGGAAACTCGGAAAATTAGAATATCGTGCAAAAGTCCATTAATTTCAGTAATGCAAATTAAAAGGTGAAACTGATATATGAGACAGACGCATTACATGCAAAGCGAGATAAGTCAAGCCTTAATTTGTTATAATTGTGATGATCATGGCATACAGCTCATGAAAACCCCAAATCCACAATCCCAGAAAATTAGAATATTACATGGAACCAAGACGACAAGGATTGTAGAATAGAACAATATCGGACCTCTGAAAAGTATAAGCATGCATATGTATTCAGTACTTGGTTTGGGCCCCTTTTGCAGCAATTACTGCCTCAATGCGGCGTGGCATGGATGCTATCAGCCTGTGGCACTGATGAGGTATTATGGAAGACCAGGATGCTTCATTAGCGGCCTTCAGCTCTTCTGCATTGTTTGGTCTCATGTCTCTCATCCTTCTCTTGGCAATGCCCCATAGATTCTCTATGGGGTCAGGTCAGGCATGTTTGCTGGCCAATCAAGCACAGTACACTGTATACTTTTCAGAGGTCCAATATTGTTCTATTCTTCAGTCCTTGTCTTCTTGGTTCCATGTAATATTCTAATTTTCTGAGATTGTGGATTTGGGTTTTTCATGAGCTGTACGCCATGATCATCACAATTATAACAAATTAAGGCTTGACTTATCTCGCTTTGCATGTAATGCGTCTGTCTCATATATCAGTTTCACCTTTTAATTTGCATTACTGAAATTAATGGACTTTTGCACGATATTCTAATTTTCCGAGTTTCACCTGTACTTAATACAAATCGGTGGCCAACATGATGCACAGTTCTAAGGTAGTGATGTAGCCACCATTGCACAAGGGGGGACAGATGTCCCTGGGCCACTGGGATTGAGGGTGCCATCATGGTGCCCCTCACTTTTCCCCAGTGCACCCCCTCACCCTCTTCCTACACCCAGCTGGTGGGTGAAGTGGTCGCTGGCTGGGAGTGCCTAGCATGGCCCCTCTTTCCCTCCCAGTCAGTGCTTCCTTTGCCAGCTGGGGACCTGCCAGGGCAGAGCCACCACTGAATGGATGGATTCAAAGAACCCCACCGAGAGTCTCTGAAAGGCCACCTGAGCCCACTGGAGTTCATTCCCAGCCAACGTTTGCTGGCTGGGTGCATTTATTTCCCTTGAGGGAGAGGAAGGGAAATAAGTGCGCTCTGGAGGGCTCATGCAGGGACGGAGCGCCAGTATTTCTTGGCTTTTCTGACTAGTGACTCCACTAGTGAGTGTGGCCAGTGGGGGCTGCCATGGAGGGAGCCTGCACTTCTGAATTTGCAGCTACATTACTGTCTATGTGTCAGATGCTGTGCAGATCAGTTGTGATGTCATCTCGTGCCAGTGGGAGGGCTCACATCACTTATTTTAATCCCCCCACCCCCGCTTTTTTCAAGGGGGGGAATCTAAGTGAGTTTTACAACTAGGTCATATAAGCAAAACACATTCAGTAAAAATACAGAAATGTAGATCTAGTAATAATTTATTACGGTCAGTGACCAGTCAACATACACACCAAAATACAAATCAGCATAAAACAAAGCAAAATCAAAGCAGTGAGACGAAGTAACAAAACATCAGGTTATACAGAAATCTCAGTTACAACGAATCAATTGCTCCCGTCTCAGTTTACAGGCTGCCGCACAGAATCTTGCTGTTGCCGCTGTAACAACTGCTTGTTGATCCGCCAGTAGATAGGAGATGTAATACTCTTCTGATTGACCAGGCCTATTTTTAAAGAATGGCTTTATCCAGATAGTACGAATGTCCCTATAATAGGCACAGTGTAAGAGAGCATGTAAGACAGACACAGTGTCACCCGAACCACATGGGGCATAACCGGTCCCTTAGCAGAATACCCTTAAATCTGCCATCCAAAATGGCAGAAGACAAAGCATTAAACCGCACCAGTGAGAAAGCTCTCCTCTGATTTAAGGTGGTCAAGTGTGTGAGGTATGCAGCTGGCTGGGAGTAGTTTGAAAATCCACCTATAGTACTACTGGTGATAACCAGACGTAAATCCAATTGCTTTTCCATATCCACCACACGCTGTTTAATAATTTCTTGGCAGCATCATGACCCAATGTTAATAAATGTTGCAGCGAGAAGCCATATCTGCCCAAATAACTGTCAGATGCTGTGCAGATTAGTTGTGATGTCATCATCTTGTGCCAGTGGGAAGCCTCACATCACTTATTTTAAATTAAACCCCCCTTTTGGGGGGGAAAATCCAAGTGGGTTTTACAACTAGGTCATAAAAGCAAAACGCATTCAGTAAAAATACAGAAATGCAGTTGATTGAAAGAATCAGAACAATAAACTGTATACCAGTGTTTATTGACAAGGCAGAAATTAAAACTTTTCTTTGTTCCACCTTGTACTTAATTTCCACCATAATACATACAAGGAAGGAGTCAAAAGAACATCAGCAGGGAGAGAATTCTGGGCTATGGGGGCCACTCTAGAGAAGTCCCTTTTTAGGCATGCAAGAGAGTGCCACTGAACCCACTTACAAATGGGCAGGGAGGAGGTCCCACCCTGGCAAGTCACTCACCCAAGTGCAGTAACTGTCCTGGCAGGAGAGCTGGTCTTGTGGTAGCAAGTATGAATGGTCCCCTTTGCTAAGCAGGGTCCACCCAGGTTGGCATTTCAATGGAAGACTAAATGTGAGCACTGTAAGATATTCCCCTCAGGGGATAGGGCCACTCTGGGAAGAGCATCGAGGTTCCAAGTTCCCTCCCTGGCAGCATCTCCAAGATAGAGCTGAGAGAGGTTCCTGCCTGCAACCCTGGAGAAGCTGCTGCCAGTCTGTGTGTAGACCAGGGCTGCTCAACTTTGGCCCTCCAGCTGTTTTTGGACTACAGCTCCCACAATCCCCAGCTACAACAGTCAGCAGAAAGAGATTATGGGAACTGTAGGCCAACATCTGCAAGAGGGCCAAAGTTGAGCAGCCCTGGTGTAGACGACGACTGTCTTGAGCTAGATGTATAAATGGTATGAGTCTGACTCAGTATATGGCAGCTCCTATGATCCTAGTGATGGGCAACCTAGACCGACTGAGGTTGCAGATCATGGAAGCGCCTGTTACGGCCCATTGCCAGGAATGGGCTAGGTTGCCAAATTTTGGTGCCAAACTGCCCCTTCATTTTACTATTGCGGGGGGGGGAGATGTCGCCCAATTTTGGGGCCCCCCCCTCAAATACCCTGATTTCCCAAACCATTTAGGTAAAACCATCCGCCCAATTCCACTCCGTTTCCGGAAATGGTTCTTTGTAATGATCCAGGTTAACCAGTTCAGCCAACAAACGTCCCCGTTTTACCCCTTTTCCTTCCCGCCCCGACGCTAGGGCGGAGGAGGAGGCGGCGGAGAGAATGTGCTTTGGGGTTCGGTCCCGAAATCCTCTTTCGAAGTATCCGGTTCTGCCCAACGACTGCCCGACTGCCCGTTCCCCATCGAGAGACGATTTCCCTCTCGGCCAGTTCCAGGGCAGCTGGTGGAGGCGTCTCCTCGCCTCGTTCCCAGAAGCAGCAGCAAGAAGATCGCGGCGCAGGCGCGTAACAACAATCGGGCAAGGGGAGACAGTTGTCTGGGGGCCCCACTGCCTGGAGGGGCCCCCCCAGAGGCACCTCACATGACTCCCCATTGCCCCCTGCCCAGCCCCAAGGCCCCTCAGCCACTTGCCCTCTTCGCCATCTCTCCAGCTTGTTCTCCTGGCCGGCAATCGAAGCAGCAGGCAAGCTGCCAAGAGCTCCTTTTCTCCCGCCTCTCAGCTGATCGGCGGGTGGGCGGGGCTTCCGCGGAGGCCTCCGTGTAGGCCTCTGTGAAGCCTGAACTCCAGTAGGGCCCAAGCCAGCCAGGAAGGAGGAGGCAGCCAGAGAGGCCTCCACTGTTCTCTGCAGCAGAAGACCCCCTGCTGCCAGGTAGAGTGTGAACTCCTTTTTGTGATTACCTTCCCCCCCCCCCATATATAGGCATCTGCTTGCCATAGGGCTTTGATATGGGGGGGAGGGACTGAGAAAATTTTATTTTTAAACAGCTTGGAAAATTTGCTGGCTTAAAAAAACTATCTAAAAAGTCCTATAAGTGGCTTGTTTCATGGCAGAAAATTGCAAAAACTTCTGGAAGAAACAGTATTATATTTCATTCATTCATTCATTCATTCATCTATAAATGCACTTACGTTCAAGCTGTTTTGCAACCCAGAAGGTCTGAGTGAGAACTGTGAAGCATGTGTGGTGCTTTTATTTTATTTTATTTTTCTTGTGTGTGAACTGCTCCCCAATAACTTGCAGGGACTTCAGGGTAAATCTGGCCAACATGTGAATGCAGCACCTCCATTCCAGAGGAGATGTGTGTTAAAGGGCTTTAAAAGCCTCCTGTGAAAAACCTCCTGCAATCAAACTTGACTGAATTTGTTCAGAATTCTGAGAAAACAAACATAGGCTCACCCTGCATGGTTGAAAGTCTCCTTTGCTAATCTGCAGCAAGGGGTCCATTTTAATCATTCATCTTTCTAGTGTGTTCTAGGCATTAAAAGTAAAACAAATGTATAGTACTCAATGTATATCACTATATATTGTGACGTGTGCGTGTGTGTATTCAGTGAAATGTATTTCCAGGCAGCATACTTATTTTGGAATATCAGACTTAAATCCTTGGGGGCCTGGGGTGTGCGGAGGCCCTGGACTTTGAGGGGGGGGCATTTTAAAATCTCGTCTCTGGGCCCACTCCAACCTTGCTACACCCCTGCCGCGGTGCCCAGCCTGGCCTGGAGCTGCCAAAACGGGCTCCCTACAGATGCATCTTGGGAATGTCTGCCTCTTGCCCCTCTGGGCAGCTGCCCTCCTGCTGCTGGGCGTCTGCTCTGGTGAGTATGCCAGGAGGAGGACTCAGAACTGCTTGCCGCGCGGGGAGGGAGATGCCTCTGGTTGTTGCTCTGGGCATCTCTGCCCTTCTGCCGATCGCTACCTGGGGGGCTGCTTGGGGGGGGAGCAGTCCTTGGCGAAGCTCCCCGCCCGCTCCAAGTGGGCTCCTCCGTGATGGGGAGGGGGAGAGATTTGCAATCTCCTCTGGGGCAGCAATGTAGAAACGGGGATCGAAGTAGGAGAGGAGATTCATGCTGCCCGGAACCTGACCTGGGCTCTGGTTGCCAGCTGCATTCCACGTGTGTGTGTGAGAGAGGGAGGGGCATTAAATAGTGATGAAAGTGGGTCAGAAACATTTGCACGGGCACTGCTCCTAAGTGCAAAGGATATCACGGAGACCTTTTTTTAAAGCTGATAAATTGGCGATGCTAATGATGCGCCTATTAACTTCCAAACAGTTCTCTCCACCAAGACCTCTTCTGTGGCAACTGAAGATGGTATATTTTACACGGAGACTGTTTTGCCTTTAACCTGTAACATCTAGTGAATGATATTTTGGTTTTTGCACCAACAGAGAGGGTGGAAAGAGTAACAACAACAACAATTATCATTAATCAGTTTATTAAATTTATATCTCGCACTTCCTCCAAGGAGGTCAGAGCAGTGTATATAGTTATTTTTATCTTCACAACAACCCTGTGAAGTAGGTTAGGCTGAGAGATACATGACTGGCCCAGAGTCACCCAGCTAGTCTCATGGCTGAATGGGGATTTGAACTCGGGTCTTCCCGGTCCTAGTCCAACACTCTAACCACACCAGACACAAAATGTGCAGTTCTTTAAAAAACTGCTGTTCTTTACAAACAAACAAACAACAACAATAATAAATAATACAGTTCAGAAATTCAGGCCAGAACTGAATCTCCTTGATCCACACACTTGTTGACACTCTCAACGAACTCCAAAAGGTTTGTGAGGCAAGATTTCCCTTTGCAGAAGCTATGCAGGTTTTTCCCCCAGCAGGGACTGTTCTTCTATGTGCTTTACAATTTTTTCCTTCAGGATGCTTTCCATCAATTTGCCTGCAACGGACATTAAGCTAACCAGCCTGTAATTTCCCGGATCGTCCCTGGATCTCTTTTTGGAAATTAGTTTTACATTTGCTACTTTCCAGTCCGGTACAGAGCATGATTTCAAAGATAAGTTAGATATTTTGGCAAGGAGGTCGGCAATTTCACATTTGAGTTCTTTAAGGACACTTGAATGGATGCAGTCTGTCTGGCCCTGGTGATTTGTTAGTTTTCAGATTTTCCAGACAGTTTAGAACATCATCTCTTGTCACTTCTATCTGACTCAGTTCTTTAGCCTCCATCCCTGAAAAGTCTGGTTCAGGAACAGGTATATGCTCTGTATCCTCTGCCATAAAGATGGACACAAAGAACTCATTGAGCTTCTCTTCAACCTCCATATCCTCCTTAATAATCCCTTTCATTCCCCCATTGTCGAATGGTCCAACCGCCTCCCTGGCAGCTTTCCTGTTTCTGATGTATTTAAAGACGTTTTTATTATTCCCCTTGATACTTTTAGCTAAATGTTCCTCAAACTCTCTTTTTGCCTCCCTTATTGTGACCTTGCATTTCTTTTGCCACCTTGCATTTCACTGCCACACTCAACTTTAGTCGAATTTTTGTAATTGTTTTTATCTGCCATGTTCGACTTTACTCTGCATTGTTAAAAAAATGTTTTATTTGGCTCGGTGAGCAACTAAAGTTTCAAGAAACTGCTAAACTATGTATCTGAAGTAAAAAGCCACTGATTTGCGAGTTTACTGTAAAGAGCAGTACAAAATATTGATAAAACTTCATGTAAAAGATGGCCGTATGTTATGACGTCTGACCTTGAAGATGAAATATTTTTCTCAATCATTCGTTCTGTTGCAGCTATTTATATGAAATTATAGGCAGTGGAACTGTTTTGTTTTGCCTTAAAAAATTTAGAAGAAAACTTTTTAAAATTTAAATAAATATTAAGGTATAAGTAAATAATTTGCTTGAGTTGTAATGTCTTGTCAGGTAAGCAATGGAGGGGGGGAGGGGGGCACCATTGTTGGGCTGTGCTTAGGGCATCAGTTGCCCTTAATCCGGCCCTGTATATATCCCACATCATATAGGGAGGGCAGATTAAAGGGTGGGGAGGAGGAGAAGTCCCTCGCAAAGTCTCCTCCTGAGCCAGAGTTCATTTAGGGGAGATCATCTACCTGATCCCACTCAGAAAATGGTTATTTGATCCCCGCTAAGGAGCAAGGCTAATACACCCCCCCCTTCACCCAAATGCCTCCATTGTACCCCCTTCCCTTCCTACCTTGGCATGGGCAGCTACAGGAAGGGGCAGACACACAAACACACACACACAAGAAGTAGCTTGCCCCCACCTGCCCCTCCATTCTGTTTCAGAAGCCGAATACATGAGACACAGCTTGCCCACCCACAAATGGAACACGGAACACAGGAAGCTGCCATACTGAGTCAGACCCTTGGTCCATCCAGCTCAGCATTGTCTAACCAGACTGGCAGCGGCTTCTCCAAAGCTGCAGGCAGAAGTCCCTCTCAGCCCTAGTCTGGAGCAATTCCAGATGGGAGTTTTAGCTCGGAAAGGAGGGTGTGCTTTCACACATCATCCAGCTTGAAGTCGAAGTCCCTGAGAGCTACCCGGGAACACTCCACACACGATTTGGGTTTTTCATTGCCCATTGGCACTTAGCTTGATTTGATTTGATTTGATTGATTTATCTAACATATTTCTATCCACCCAAACTTGCATCTCTGGGCCATTTACAACCGAAAGGGCAAAACATCACCGTAAAATATGTATGTCTGGGTTTAAAAAATTCACTTTTTGCATTGGGTTCTTTGGACACATTTGAATTCCCAGTAAAGCCTCCCAGTAAACCCGGGGTAAAGCTGGTGTCTGGAAAAGCTCCGGGGGGGGGGGGCTTGAACCTTCTGCCTGCAAGAATGCAGATGCTCTTCCCAGAACGGCCCCATCCATAATGGGGGGGGGGAGATCTCTTACAGTGCTCACATGTAGTCTCCCATTCAAATGCTAACCAAGGTGGACCCTGCTTAGCAAAGGGGACAATGCATGCTCGCTACCACAAGACTAGCTCAACTCCCATAGACCAGCTCTTGGCCGGCCCCTTCTGTGCCCCCACCTCAAGGGTGTGTGTGTATGTGACGTGTGTGTATCGTCAGTGCGTCCCAGACAGAAGGGCGAGGTGGCAGAGGTGGCATCTGCCTAGCAACTGCCCGCATGCATTTTTCTCATTGGTGGATTATGTCCTCAGCCAATCCCAGCCCGGAGGCACCTCATGCTCGCCTCTGTCCTACCCTCTAGGGGTGTGCACGGAACCGCAGAGTTGCGGTCCAGCACTGGGGTGGGGGATTCTAAACAAGTTCGGGGGGGGGCTTTACTTACCCCTCAAGAATGCAGCCATATTTCTTGAAGTAAGCGGGCGGCATACCTCCCTGCTGCCCGCTTCATTCCCCCGCCTCCGCGGCTGCTGCTGCTGCTACCTTTGAATCAATACGCAATCGGGCGGCAGGGTATCTCCCAGCCCCTGCCGCCCGGCTCTTCAATGCCCCCCGACTTCGCCTAAATGGCCCTGCCACCCCAGGACCCCTGCCGCCCCTTCCCTTCCCTTCCCATGTTCCCATTCTCAAGGGGTCGGCAGGAGAACTCCCTCGCCGACCCCGTCCCCTTCCCCAGGCGGCTGCGCTCTAAAGTTAGAGCGGGCGGCGGGAGAGCTCTCAGCCGCCCGCTCGCTTCCCCGCTGCGGCGCTGCAAATGGCTTCTAGGAAGGCCCGGTCGGGTAGACGGAGAACGGTGTGGTTTGCGGCGCGCGCATGCGCGCACGCGCAAGCCACCATTCTGCTGGAGGCCTTCCAAGCGAGAGGAGCTCTGTGCCGGAGCTCCTCTCGCTTTTTATCCAGCGACCAGGTGAGCGACTGGGTGAGTGGGTGGGCGGGCGGGCGGACAGCTAGCTGGGAGGGAGGGAGGGCTGGCTGGTTTTAGGGGTTATTTCGCCGCCGCGGCGGCGGGGGGGGGCAGCTGGTTTCCAGCGCCCCTATACTGTACAATACGGGCGCTGGCGGGGGCAAGGAGGCGGGAGGGCTAAGCAAGCCCTCCCCGCCCTTAAAGACATACCCCCCACCCGGACCCGAACCAGGCAGGGCCGGACCGGTCCGGCAGTTCGACCATTCTTTGGAATGGCTGCCAGACCGGTTCGGGCACACAACTAACAGCGACTCGGGAGCTTTTTCACTGCTGTCTGACTGGCTAACCTCGAGGGTCTTGCTAGTTTCAGACATCTAAAAGCTGTGGCATCTCACAGACCTTGATAAAAGGTGGGACAGAATGGTTAATAATGACTAAATAGATAAATAATATTCATCACAGAGGAGATTGTTTAGGGACTCCAACTATTTGGTTCTACTTTCCTATTTACCCCCACCCACCCACCCCAATTGTTTGGGGACTCCCTTCAATTATTGTATTCTTGTTTTCCATTTCAGCTTCAGTGGGCCCCATTGTGGGGGGCATCCTGGGGGCTGTGGCTGCTGTTGTCCTGCTGGTGGCTGGGGTCATTTTCTACAAGAGTAAGGAAACTGTGCGTGAATTTGCCGAGGGAGGGGAGATGCTTGTCTGTGGTCGAAACTCTCACTGCTGTATAGCTCAGACTTCCTGTCGCTGTCGGCGGGGCGGTGGGGGGTAATTACCCATAACATCTCATAGTGCCTCTAAGCATCTGCCCCTGGACTCAGTGACTTGAAGATCATCTTCTCCACTCTAAATAAAAGTGGAGCTGTACACCAGTTGAGACTCAATCCCCTGGTGATGAAATGACAAAATCCAGATAATTGACTCAGAACTCGTGGCCATCTAGTCCAGCCCTCAGGTAAGGAGGGAAGTGTAAGGGGGGATTTAAGGATATGCCCGAACCAAACTTCATGTACCGGTTCAGCATCACGGGGAGGGGAGGGGTGAGCGCGAGCTTTAAGAAAAGAGAACAGGTCCTCACCTGCTCTCTGCCGCCCCATGCAGATTTCAGCTGGGGTGACTCTTGTCTCAAGAACCTGTATGTAGTGCCAGCATGCACATGGCATTTGTGCCATTTGCATGGTAAGCGTGCTTTTGCTGATCACGCAAATGACAAGGGTACATGCACAAATGCCACGTGTGTGTTGGCGTGGTGTGTGGGTTCTTTGGATGAGTGCCACCCCAACAAGTATTTGCATAGGGCCTGCTCTTCTCTTTTTTTTAAAAAAAACCCTTCCCACTCACCACCCCCATCCCTGTGATGCTGAACTGGTTTGGACTTTGTCTGAACCAGTTTGGTCCCGAACCAGTGCATGAATCTCAGTTCATGCACATCCCTACTCAGGCCTAACTTTCCCCCAGACTCCAAATGGAGACTTGTCCCAGTGACTTCAGTGGGACTTTCTCCTTTGAATATACATTTCTTACTTTTTATAATCTTAAAATTGTGAGTAAAAGGACGAATGTGGATAAAATTGGATGAGTCTGGGGAGTGCTTCTTCGGGACATTCACTCCTCATGTCTTTGCCAGTGAACAGACCAATCTGGGCCTTAAGGTCTCCCTGTCTGCCACTGACAATCATCCATCTCCAAGATAGTTGTGAAGCTGAAGCTAAGCACAGCATAGGATACCACCCTATATCCAGATAGCCTAAATAAAACATCGATTAGGCAGCGTGCTCTATATTTCCCCCCCACCTGTGTGTGGAATGAGTTTGTTCTGGGCAGCTGTATTAAGGGATTGTGTGTGCCCATGCATTCAGAGTGGGACCTTCCTGATTCAACCTGAGTGAGATCTAAAATTAACTGAGTGGACATCAAAAAATGTGTGAGTGTGCATACACACACATGTCTTAGAGGGAACACTGCTGTTAGGGATATGGCCCTTATTTCCCAGCATTTTAGAGCATGAGTGAACATACAGTCCTTAACACAACATACAAAACTAAAAGGAATGTTTGTTAACTAGCTGAACCCATGCAGATCATCTGCGCACTAGTACTTGATTCCCCTCACCCCCGCCACAGCCCCCCTCCCCTCAGGGATTTCTCCACCCTCACCTGAGCCCCGCTCCTGCTCCTGCTCCTCTCCATAGGAGCAGCAGCAGCGATTGATTGGGCCCTTCCTCACTGCTGCTACCGCCATGGCCGCTTGTTCTCCTCACGCCGCTGATAGGCCCTGGTCCATCCATTGCCTGCCTCCTTCCCTCCGCCAATGGCCTCGGTAGCCCCAAACAAAAGCAGTGGTTGACTGGGCCCTTCGTCACTGCTGCCGATGCCATTGCCGCTCGTTCCCCTCAGACCACTGACAGACCCGGGCCCATCTCTCACCCTTCCTTCTTTCTCTCTTCCCCTCCCTTCTTTTTTTCTTTCTTTCTCTCCCTTCCTGAGTTAACAGATCTTGTTCATCTTGTTTCCTCATCTAATCCACACAGTAGCAGCCTCCTTCTCCTGAAGGGGCTCTTTCCTCCCTCACAACCCCTCTCTTCTGAGACCCCTGCCCACTATCATTCATTCATTCATTCATTCCTCTTCTGTACTATCAAGAACCTTTTCCAACCAGTAACAGTTGCATTCCAACTGCCCTTAACCATCACATGTGCCTCCTCCCTTTCTGCAGATGGAATTCCCACTGCCCAATCAATGCTCCTAGTGGTGATTAGGATAGTTGGCGCAAAAGGTCGATGCACTGGAACTCCATCTCCAACATATATGTGCAAGGGTCAAGTAATGACTAGAGGCCCAGTCCCGTAAACCCAGATCTTGGTAG
Source organism: Hemicordylus capensis (assembly GCF_027244095.1). Classification (NCBI taxonomy): domain Eukaryota; kingdom Metazoa; phylum Chordata; class Lepidosauria; order Squamata; family Cordylidae; genus Hemicordylus; species Hemicordylus capensis. Next base: position 230,078,910 of record NC_069658.1, on the reverse strand, counting down.
TTCAGTTGTAGGGCAAGGGTAGTCAACCTTGTTCAAGTTGTTGTTGAACTGCAACTCCCATCATCCCCAGTGGCAAGGATGTTGGGAGTTGTAGTTCAACAACAGCTGGAGAGCCAAGCTTACCTACTCCTGCCATAGGGGCTGATTACACACTACCCACGTAAACAGTTAGGGACTGGGGTGGGGCCGTGGCTGGAGGTGGAGCATCCGCTTTGCATGCAGAAGGGCCCAGATTCAAACCTGGCAGCATCTCCAGTTAGGACTGGGAAACATTCTTGCCTGAAGCCTTGGAGAGTCACTTCCAGTTAGTATAGACAGCACTGAGTTGATGGCCCAAGGAACTGACTCAGTATAGGACTGGTTTGTTTTATCCAGACATCGAGTCCTTCCCAAGGACCTGGGATGCCAGAATTTTATTATCAGTATTGTTGCTATTATTATGATATTGTCGCAAAATATAGGCTGTTCCCAGTAAAGCTGCTTTTTGTAATTGGCTGGTGGTGATTTCTGTGGCCCCTATGCTGTTGAGGTGCTCTTCAAGGTGTTTTGGAATTGCACTTAGGGTGCCAATTACTACTGGGGTTATTTTGGTCGTCTTCTGCCACAGTCTTTCAATTTCAGTTTGTAGATCTTTGTATTTTGTTATTTTTTTCTATTTCTTTTTCTTCTATTCTGCTATCACCTAGTATTGCTTTGTCGATTATTTTGACTTGTTTTTCTTTCTTCTCAACTACAGTTAAATCTGGTGTATTGTGTAGCAGATGTTTGTCTGTTTGTAGTCGGAAGTCTCATAATCTTTTTACATCTTCGTTTTCCACAACTTTTTCAATTTTATGGTCCCACCAATTTTTGGCTACAGGTAGCTTGTATTTTTTGCAGATGTTCCAGTGTATCATCCCTGCTACCTTGTCATGCCTTTTGTTTGTAGTCAGTCTGTGCGATCTTCTTACAACAGCTGATCAGGTGGTCCACAGTTTCATCTGCTTCTTTACAAAGGTGGCACTTGCTGTTTGTTGTTGATTTTTCTACTTTTGCTCCTATTGCATTTGTTCTTAGTGCCTGTTCTTGTGCAATAATAATAATAATTATAATCATAATTATTATTATTTTATTACTACTACTATTTATATACCGCTTTTCCACAAATATGTTCAAGTGGTGAACACAGAAAACAAATTAATAAGATGGTGCCCAGTCCTCACAATCTAAAAAGAAATACAAGGTAGAAACCAGCAATGACTACTGGAGGGATGCTGCACTGGGATTGGAGAGGGACACTTGCTCAGATCTAAATATAAGAAAATTGCCACTGACCAGGGATAAGCACTAGGAACAAAGGAAGCTGCTCCAAGGTTGCAGGCAGGAATCTCTCTCTCATCCCTATATTGAAGATGCCCGGGAGGGAACTTGCAACCTATCCTCTTCCCAGAGCGGCTCCATCCCCTGAAGGGAATATCTTACAGCACTCATATGTAGTCTCCCATTCATATGCAACCAGGGTGGACCCTGCTTAGCTAAGGGGACAAGTCATGCTTGCTACTACATGCTTACTACTGCAAGTCATGCTTGCCACCACAAGACCAGTTCTCCTCCCATACTTTCCTGTCCCTTCAGAGTCACCTCTGCCCGCCCAATTCAAGCCTTCAGATGCTCTGCTAAGCAGTCCTTGGGTGATTTCAGGAGGGAAGGAGGAAAGCCAATGGGGTCAAGTTGGATCCAAGCAGGTGGTGGCTTAATGCTAGGAAAGACCTAAGAATTACTACTAAGAATTAGTACTAGGAAAGACTCTAAGAATTATGCAGAAAACCTGCAGGCCTTACTCCAGTGGCATTGCTAGGAAGAGACTAAAGCAGTGTCTGCCTGGGAGGGGTTAAAGAGCCCTGTCTCACTGCTGCAGAGGGAGGGACGGGGTGTGTGTGTGTGTGTGTGAGACTTGCTAGGGTGACCTTCAACTCTGACTCTCTGATTTTGTGTTTGCAGAGAAGCAGCAGGGAGGCTACAAAGCAACGTCAACTGAGTGATCCTCCTCCTTCCTCTTTGAAGTGACCCTTCAGCACCAGAGAGGTTGTTGAGGGGCAGCGGTGGAGTGCTACAGGGACGGGCAGACATGCAGTCCCAGTACTGGAAGGAACCAGTACATTCCAGTGGGCATTCCCTGTCATTCATTCTAGTACATGCTAGACATGATCCTTAACTTCTTATAACAGAATCCCCGCCCCCAATTATTGCATTTTTCTATGTAAGGGGTGTGGCCACTGGGATGGGCGTGGCCATGCGGCATGACTGTCAGGATGGGTGTGGCTATGGGAGCTGCCAGATAGCCGGTCTGCTCCTCCCATATGTGGAATATATGTTTTCCTCATCTAATCCCTATAAACAGCAGCTTCAAAAGGAGTGTGTGGAGTAGGGTCAGCACCAAGCAGACATAATGGACAAATATTGCTGGCTCCACAGCTGTGGAATGATCTCCCCAAAGAGATCTGACAGGATCCCTCTCTTTCCACTTTGAGGAGGACTTGGCCCCCTTTTAAATCCAGACTAGAGGTTGGGATGTAATTGTGAATATGACGGATATTTATACTGTATACTGCTTTTCAACAAAAGTTCCCAAAGCGGTGAACATAAATATAAATAGAAAAATAAAAAATCACCCAGAATTTTAAAAAGAAACATAAGATAGACACCAGAAACATCCACTAGAGGGATGCTGTGCTGGGGAAGGATAGGGCCAGTTGCTCTCCCATTGCTAAAAAAAAGAATCACCACTTTTAAAAGGTGCTTCCTTGCTCAGTTAGTGGAGGACTGCTAACTGATCCCACCCACCCCACACACACTATTTGTAACTGCCATATTCAGGCTGTTAAGTTTTGTTTTTGCTAAAATGTTCTGATTTTTTTGGTTGTACTTTATGATTCCTAATGTGTGTTTGCATTTCATAGAAAAGCAAGGTAGAAAATAAAGAAATGAATGGAATCCAAAGGAACTGATCTCCTCATTTCTCTTTCTAAAAGTGACAAACGTCAGTGGAGCAATGACTCCTGCAGAGGGGACAGTCACCCAGGCTAAATGGACAGAGGAGCCTCTTCAAGTGGGGGCTCTCAAAGTATTTTTATACTTGATGGCCGTTGAGAAGGAGACTTCTCAAAAATGAGGGGACTGGTAAAAAGAAAGCTGAAAGGGAAAGTCATGAATGTGGAATGAGGGGGAAATGCCTTTTCTGAAAGCTGCTTTGTAATTACTTTGTTCTCATGGAATGGGAAAGTGTCTTTGCAAAAAGAGTGAGACAGAACTCAGGTTTGCACTGGTCAAGAAATGGTTAATAGAGTTTGCAAGTGTGGAATGGAAAATTCCTTGCTGAGTTACTTATCTGCCAAGGACAGACAGGGTGGGGGAAGAGGGTACGGGTGTTGCAAACTTCATTAGCATAGGCATCGAATGATCGGCTTATTCCAAACTGCCCTGCTTCTTAGAATGTGAAAGAATCTTCTCTTAATTTGCTTATCTCTTTTCTGTAAAACCGGAATTCAGAGCAAAGTCCAGCCTCAAGGCAAACACATGTGTAAATGTAATGAATTAATTGGTCCCTCGGGCTGAATGGGGGACGCCCAGCTGTATAACAATGCCAAGGTATAAAACCCCAAGGCACTGGGTATTTGGCGCGTCTTTCCTGGTAGGCCACGAGGCACAGGAAAGAGCCACCAGCGCTGGTTTTGGTTCAATAAATGGTGACTATTGCTTCCTTCAATCATCCTTGTCTGTCTGGTTTGTGGTAACTGGGGTCTCCCAGGTAACATGAGGGCCCAATCACTCCATAAACATGGAACTTCTTCAAAACCACAATCGTGGAAGCTCAGTTGGCATGTGTACCAAGAAGGAGGAAAGGTACCACCAAGTTCAGGAGGATGCCAGCATGTCTAAGTAACAAGTGGAGTCAGGGAAGCTGTAAAGGGGAAGAAGACTTTCTTCAAAAAAATGGAAGTTGCGGTGCTCTATTCCAACTGCGGAGGCGTGCTGGAGGGCCTCACAGCAGAGGCGTAACTAGGGAAAACGGCGCCCAGGGCAAGCACTGAAATTGCGCCCCCCCCCCATACATCTGACACGCACCTTTCCGAAAACTTTTATTTTACCATAATATTACCTCCAAAATTACAAAATTTACCAAAATTACCTAAAATTTCAAAAATTACCTGTGGGGTGCACTCCCAGCAAAAATTCATAGTTTGGACTCGTTGTTGGCCTTCAAGAGAGCTCTAAAAACCTATTTGTTCAGTCTGACCTTCCTAGATTTTTAAATTCTTCTTAAATGTTTTAAACTTGTAAATCTGTTTTTATATTGTTTAAACTTATGGTTTTAAGTGGTTGTTTGTTTGTTTTGTTTGTTGGCCCAGAAAAAGATAATACAAAAAGGGAAATCAGTAAACTTGGTAGAGTCATTTTCCCCCTTGCAGCCATGTTTGTTAACAATTCAGAACTCTATTAAAACATTTACTAATTGTACTAATTACGTTCCTTTCTAACCAGTTTGTCCCAGGAACTAATTGGTACATTTATGTTATTTGCAATTACATCAAATAAATAAAACATACAATTGTGATTAGCAAAGTTACATTTATAACAAATAAGGGATGAAATATAAATTATGAATAAGCCTGATTCACAAATCTGACAACAACACCCTTTAGATTTTTATGTGGCAGAGGTCCAAATGCCAATCCTGGTGAATCAACGTGTTTGTAGATGGTGTTCCAAGACAAAGCCTGAAAGAGATGTAGCTCCACTGAAAGCTCTAATTTGGATGAAGCCCATAATTGGGAAAAGTGCAATGGTATTATCTTATTTCAAGACATCTTTGCTATTTAAAATTAAATTAAAAATTAAAACATGGCTTCTCTGATTAGTTTTTGGAGGCTGATTTTGTTAGAAAAAGTTGCTTTCTGAGCCAATGGTCCTTTAGCTTTTTGTTTATGACTTTGTATGTGTGGGCATTATGTTTTGCTTTGTTTCTGTTTAGGTGTGTGTGTTTTTAGGATTCTGTATACTGTACCTTATTTTTATAAGCCTTCTTGGTTTGCTTCTACAAAAAAGTGGAGTAATTTTTTTAAGACTTTGCAGTTCAGTCTTATGCACCTTTACTCAGATGTAAGTCCCACTGAAGTTCCACAGATTACCCCTAGTAAGTGTGCATAGGACTGCAGTCTTAATCATCATGACTAACTTTTCCTAGATTGTGCCCATTAACTGATGCCTAGTACTCTGAAATATTGTTTTTCATGTGGGAAAAAGTTCTACAGTTTCCAATCATACATCGACAAAACACATTTTTACACACTTCACGTATTCTCCAAATGCACTGCTGGTTTCTGGTTCGCACTTATTTGGAACAGGGACAGACTGCTGCCCTTTAAACTCCCACCTAAAGAGTGAGATCCCAGAAGGAAACTGAATTCTTTTGCAAGTTCATAAACCTACATCGCAGGCAGCCTTCTTTATAGATATTCCAGTCAAATCTCAGTTTAGCCCTTTTAAACGGAGGAAGAGCATTTTCAAAGTTCTGGGGCCCCTCGACACAGGCACTGAAATACATTTCCGGACACAATGTAAGCAGCTCCTGCATGCAAAACAAAGGGTGACGTTTGGAAATGAGCTGGAAGAATTCAAAAGCAAAACTTTCCAGGGAAGTTGTGCTTTGGATCGTCACAACTGTTAATAACACTTCAGAAAATGGAATTAAAGGACAAAAAGTAAAACGCTTGAAAATCGTCTCTCCTCCACAATCTCAATCTCTCTCCCCACCCCGCCCACTTTCTGGTCCTTGGACCCGCTTGCCCCCCCCCCCCAGCCGAACTGCTTATCACCAATCTCCCCATCCTCTTCTTCCTTCTCCCCCTCTCCTTCCTCTTCTTCCACCTCCAGCAACACATCCTGGTTTTCCACGTTCATCTTGCCAGAAGCCTAAAGCAGTGTGGCCCCAAACTTCCACCAGCGATCTTCTCAACGTGCTCCCGTCCCAGCAGCGAAGGCGCTGGACGGGGCGTCATGACAAGGCAACCCACTTGAGCGCCGAGCTGATGATTCCCACACGGTCGGGGTCAGGGAAAGCCTTCTCGGCGGGCTGAATGAGCGGCGGGGCGGTTTCTGCTGCCAGAGAGGGCTAGGCTGAAGCCTCCACCCCCTTGGCAAGTGGCCCTGAGAAGACCAAAGAGGAGGGAAAGCGAGAGGGGTGTTGCCTGTTCCCCTAGACCAAGCTGTTGTGGCTCGCTCAGAGAGTTTTGCTGCTTTTTGCTGCACACTTCCGAGCTTGGGAAGCTACGCGCGACGGGGGCAACCCGGCGGCAAAAGTAACCGGCCTCGGGCTGTTTCGTCTTCTTGGCTTCTCTGCGCCCAGCTGCAGCCGCCCCCAGCCCCAAGCAACGCTCTCCTTGGCTCCGCCGCGCGCCACGTGTAGAAGAGAAGGCGGCGAGCCGAGCTGGGAGGAAGCCGACGGACGCACACGCATGCGCCGAGTCGCGCGTGCGTGCATGCGTGCGTGCGTGAGATGAGACCCGGCTAGGAGAGCCGTGAGAACGCCGCCGACCAGCAGCACGCCTTAGAAGCAGCTCCTGTGCGGCCAATCAGTGCCGTGCTCGCTCTCGTGCGCTCTCTTTCTCTCTTTCACGGCGGCACGGCACAGCACCTGTGTGTCTCCCAGTCCCAGTCCCAACTTGCCAGGCCAGCAAAGCAATGGGGGGTGGGGCGCCGCGCGGAAGGGACTTAAAAAAAATTTTTTTTTAAAAAAATTTTGGATCGTCAGGGTCATGGCAGCGCCCCCCACGTGACCCACAGAGATGGCGCCGGGGGCACGTGCCCCCCATGCCCCCCTATCGTTACGCCTCTGCCTCGCAGTTCTCAGGCACCACTGGGCCACACAGTCAGGCCCAGCGGCCGGTACCGCTCTGCCCGCTACCGCCACAGGGGACAGCTGGGGAGGCCTGCTCGGCTAACCCCACCCTCCAGCGGCTAGAATTATTGAACCAGTCAGTGTTTTGGCCTCATGGCGGGGCAGCGGGTGCGGGGTGGTGGCAGGAGGTCCCTCCTCAGATCTTGGAGGCCAAGGGCTGTAGCCCCAAGTTCAAGCAGTAAGAGCACCTCTACATAGATGAACAAGCCTTGCTGAAGGAGAACCAGCATGGCTTCTGCAAGGGCAAGTCTTGCCTCACTAACCTTTTGTGTTCTTGGAGAGTGTCAACAGGCATGTGGATAAAAGCAATCCAGTTGACATAGTATACTTGGACGTCCAAAAAGCCTTTAACAATGTTCCCCACCAAAAGGCTCTTGAGTATACGTAGCAGTCATGGGATAATGGGACAGGTTCATGTGTGGATTGGGAACTGGTGGAAGGACAGGAAATGGAGGGTGGGAATAAAAGGACAGTTCTCTAAATGGAGGGAAGTAAGAAGTGGGGTCCCCCAAGGATCGGTCCTGGGACCAGTTCTCTTTAATTTGTTCATAAATGATCTAGAATTTGGGGTAAGCAGCAAAGTGGCCAAATTTGCAGATGGCACTAAACTATCAAGGGTAATAAAATTCAAAATGGATTGTGAGGAGCTCCAAAAGTATTTGTCCAGACTGGGGGAGTGGATGACAAAATGCCATATGCAGTTCAATGTAAGCAAGTGTAAAGTGATGTATATTGGGGCAAAAGACCCTTATTTCACAAATGAAATATGCTGATGGGATCTGTGCTGTCTGTGACTGACCAAGAGAGAGATCCTGAGGTTGGGCAGCTTGTTGAAGGTAAATTCCATGCTCGGGATCATTAGGATTATACAAATCTATGGTGCAGCCACATATTGATGAGTTCTGGTCACCGTATCTCAAGAAGGACACTGTAGAACTGTAAAAGGTGCAGAGGAGGGCAAGCAGGATGATCAGCGTCTGGAGCAACCTCCTTGTGAGGCAAGGCTACAGTATCTGGGGCCCTTTAGCTTCGAAGAGAGGCATCAACTGGGAGACAAGAACAAGGTGTATAAAATTATGTGTGTAGTCGTGAGAGTGAAGAGAGAGAAAATTTTCTCCCTCTCTCACAACAATAGAACCAGGGGTCACCCCATGAAACTGAAGGCCAGGAAATTTAGGATTGACAAAAGGAAGTACTTTTTCACACAGCACATAATTATTCTATGGAGTTGGGCCTGATCGAGCAGGGCTGCTCTTAAGTTCTTATACCGTCCTATTCTCTTAAAGGATTTCCAGAAGGTGGTTTATGTCAGCATCAACACTGATTCATAGAGACTGTTTTGTGGAGACTGAAATGACACTCTCCACATCCCATGACACCACTCTGTAATCTGTATGACAATTTCTGAAACACTTGTGTGTTTTCATATTGCCTTTTTTCTAACTTGATCAAGCAATAAGGAAACCTTGTTGGAGGAGGGAGAGGTGTGGACAGGCCATAGCACAACCTGGGCTGGTCAAATCCCATGCTAACTGAGCAAAGAGGCATCTTTTAAAAATGGCGATTCTCTTGATTTAGTAGGGGGAGAACAACTGGTTCTATCCATTCCCAGCACACCACCCCTCCAGTGGCTGTTGCTGGTGTCTATCTTAAGTTTCTTTTTTAGATTCTGCACCCTTTGGGGACAGGGAGCCTTTTTATTTACTTATTTATATGTATGTAAACTGCTTTCGGAACTTTTGTTGGAAAATGGGATATAAAAATTTGTCTTATTTGTATGTAATTGAGCTTCTTCTCCTTTGAACCTCAGAGACATGTATTAAGCCCTTCAGCTGCATCCAGTGAAATACTTTACACTAGCTGAACCAGGCGCAGACCAACTTTCCCCAGCATTACAGACTTCTCAAGGGAGCTGGGTCTTCACATAATGTGTCCAAAGGATGATAGTTTGAGCCTGGTCACTTGTGTCTCGAGTGAAAATTCTGGATTGATTTGTTCTAGGATCCATTTGTTTGTTTTCCTGGCTGTCCGTGGTATCCTCAAAAGTCTTCTCCAACACCAAAGTTCAAAAGCGTCAATGCTTTTTCTGTTGTGCTTCTTCAAATTCCAGCATTTGCATCCATAGAGTGTCACAGGAAAAACCATGGTCCGAACAATTCTAATCTTTGTAGGTATAGACACATCACGGCATTTAAATATCCTTTCCAAGGCCTTCATTGCTTCCCCACCAAGTGCTTGTCTGCACTGTATTTCTTGACTGCTGGATTCCTTTACTTTTAACGGTCGATCCTAAAAGGCAGAAGCTATGCACCACTTCAATGTCTTCATTGTCAGTTCTGAGGCTGGTTGCTGTACCCGTTGCCATTAGTTTAGTCTTCCTGACATTTAGTCATAGCCCCATTTTTTCACTGCAATCCTTGACTTTCATTACTAGAGCTTGCAGATCATCCGCATTCTCAGCTATCAGAGTGGTGTCATCAGCGTAGCACAGGTTATTGATGCTTCTTCCTACAACTTCAAAGCCACACTCATCTTCTTCCAATTCCGCTTCTCTAGGTTCAGCATATAAATTGAACAAAGGAGAAAGTAGACAGCCTTGTCTTACTCCTTTGCCGATCTGGAACCAATCTGTTTCACCATGTTCCATCTGGACTGTGGCTTCCTGTCCTGTGAATAGGTTTCTCATGAGAACAATGAGATGTTCTGGGACGCCCATTTTCCTATGGATATTCCACAACTTCACATGGTCGATGCAATCGAAGGCTTTTCTGAAATTAATAAAGCACATTTTGACTTCTTTTTGGTATTCTTTGGCTTTCTCAATTATCCATTGTGCATCAGCAATGATGTCTCTTGTTCCTCGGCCTTAGCTGAAACCATCTTGAACATCCTGCATTTCTCTTTCCACATAGGGCTCTAATGATCTAATGCGTTGGATGATCTTGAACATTATTTTGCTAGCATGTGAAATTATTGTGCAATGGTTTTACACAATCTGTTATGACAGCTATGTAAATTGTCCATTTAATCTCCGAAGTAAACATCTTGCGAATCTGCTGTGAAGCAGATTCACTCTTCAGATACCCAGAGGCATAAAGCCATATGTGAAAAGCCTCCTGGGGGTGCCCTGGATTGAAAAGAGAGGTTGGCAGCAGACAGTAGGAGACCAACTGAAGGAGAGAATAGAGGGAAACAGCTGAATAGGAAACTGGAAGAAAAAACAGAGCCAGAGAAAGCAGCAAAGTTCTTGGCTCTAACAAAGGGCATCTAATTTCAGCCGAAGTAGCTGTGATATATTCAGGTCTGCTGCTCACATAGGCTACGGTGAGACAAACTTAAATTTGATTTTGTGAAAATGTTTTGGGATTTATAAGTTTGATCCTGTCTGGAAAGAACGATCTGAACAATATTTCATTGGGCACGCTATTGTTAATGCTACAAGGAACAAGGATCCCAATAGGATGTTCAATATCTGAATGGACAAACCTGAAAGATAATTGAGCCATCATTATTTAATCGATTAGAATGGTCTGTACCAAAACATGGACGTTTAGTATCTGTAAACGTAATGCTCATTTCTTTGTTTCTCATTCATCAAGATGACTCCCTTTCGCCATCATTGCTCTGTATGAATTCTTCTAATATCACTTAACTAGTAAGTTTGTCTTCTTTATTATGGCAGAGTCCAAAAAGATGTATTCCCTGCTGGAATAAGAGCTGCACCATCATCTCTAGTAACTTTCTGAAAAATTCTTAAGATGTACCTCTTCAACCAGGATTTTAATTTAGTTTTTTTGTTTTAGTTATAATTTTAACATATTAAATTGTTCAAATGTTTTAAATTGTTATTGCTGTGTTAATTGGGTGTGTAGTACCCTGAGGTTGAATATGAATATGCAACAAAATTTGAAAGCTACACATCTTTTTAAATTTTAAAAACTAACCATCTTAGGAGGGGCATCTTATAACCATTTAACTTCCTCTGTTTAATGTTAATGTCAGTTACGCACTGTCTTTGTTCAGAGCCAGAGTGAAAGAAAACAGAAGATGGAGTCCAAAAGGGAAAGTGGTCAGTTCAATATGTTCCACTTCTCCCACCATAGACTTCCAACCATCTGTGTGTCAGGTGCTGTGTGACCCAGTTGTGTTGCCATGAATGAATTACCCAGTGGGAGGGCTCACATCATTTATTTGTGTTTCTATTTGTATTTTTCCTTGGCTTTTCAAGAGGACTTCAAAGCGGGTTGCAAGACAAGACCATAAAAGCCACACAAGTGGTAAAAATAAAAAAATGCAGGACATCAAAACATTCACAGATCCAGAAGTAGAAACAGCAGTAATAGTATCCTGGTGTTATTGATAAGGTGGGGTGAGGGGCAAAACCCACCTTCTGTAGCAAGGAAAATGTTTAATAATTTCCACCACAACACGGTGCAAGGAAGGAGCCAGATGCACACCAGGAGGGAGGAGAGTCCACGAACTACCTCTGTGGGAAAAGCCCTGCTGTCTCTTGTGGCTGTCAAGCATATCGCTGAAGATGTCTGGGCACAAAAGTATCGGGGGGTGGGGGGAGATTAAAGTGTGTGTGGCGGGAGTGGGGTAGAACAAGGCCCTCACAACCTCTGGTCCCAATTCCAGAAAATGAGTAAAGCTAACCCCTCACTTTACATTCAGTGAAGCTAATCCCTCCAGTTCACCCCGGTGCCTCCATCGTACCCCCTTTCCTCCCCACCTTGGCATGAGCGGCTCCTCAAGGGGTTGAGGTAGCTTGCCCCCCACCTGCCCCTCCGTTCTGGGTCAGCAGAGCAATCTCATACATGGGGCACAGCTTGCTCACCCATAAATGTACAGGGCTCCTTCCAAACACCTGAGCCAGCATGGTGTAGTGGTTAGAATGCTGGACTAGGACCAGGGAGACTTGAGTTCAAATCCCCATTCAGCCATGAAACTAGCTGGGTGACTCTGGGCCAGTCACTTCTCTCTCAGCCTAGCCTACTTCACAGGGTTGTTGTGAAAGTGAAACTCAAGTATGTAGTACATCGCTCTGGGCTCCTTGGAGGAAGAGCGGGATATAATTTTTTTTTAAAAATCCCCTCCTTTGTGAGGTCAATGTACCCCATATAGAAGGAGGAGGAGGAGGTGGCAGAATTTTCTGCGAGGTTTGGTTTCCATCCGCCCAGCAACTGCCCGCATGCATTTTTCTCATTGGTGGGTTATTCCCTTCTCAGCCAATCCCAACCCGGAGGCGCCTCATGCTCGCCTCTGTCTGTCCTACGACCCGCTCGACAGCAGCTGGAAGATCGCGCCCCAGAAACAACGGACTCCAGCCAGATGCCACTTCGGGATGCCCATCGCTTGCTCCTGGGGGCAGCTGCCCTCTTCTTGCTGCTGGGGGGCTGCTCGGGTGAGTCTCAGAGGTGGAGCGGTATTAAGAAACGCCTCCCCGCACTTGCCAGTTGTGGAAGTGGCAGTAGAGAGACTCGGGATGCAAACTCGCTTTCCGCATGGGGGGGGGGGGTGTGCCCCTCTCTTGCTCCTGGGGGCTGCTTTGCTACCATACCTGGGCGGCTGCGGTTTGCGGTGGAGTTCCGGGCTAATCTCCCCGCACGTGTCCAGGGCTGAGCTGGGGCCCAATGGGAACTTCTTGGCCGAGGAATGGGGCTGGGGATGAGCTGCAGCAGAGCCAGAAAAGGTGGCTCTTGGCTCCCTTGCTAATCCCAACCTGTTCTGCCAGTTGAAACCCCGCACTGAGTCTGCAAGTAAGGTGGTTGCCGTCATGTGGTCGAAGATTGCAGCCTCCATTCTGCTTCTGCACAGACTAGCAGGCTGTCCCGTGTCCTTCCTGGCCAGGCGGAGTTGTGCAAGCTCAAGGGAAGCGCTTTGTTTTCTGTACACCACTCCCAGACCCTGAACATTTAGGAGGCCTTTTTATAATCCTCGCCATTCCTTCCATGTTACAGTAGTTTATTGCAGCAGAGACGAGGGTGGGGTTGAGGGGGGATACAGCAGACGGCTGCCCCAACATGCCCAGACTCTGGGGTGGGGGGAGGCAGGCAGATCAAGGAGGGTGATCCAAAGCTGATAGGAATGGGGCAGAGATGTGTGAGAGCTTCAGGGCTTTATTTCGGATGCTGCACCTGAACATTGTTGGAACAGGCATCTACAGATCCACTTGCCAGTTCATCAGAGTGTCCCCAGCCTCTGCCCAGCAGGACACCCAGCACCATCTGGATCTTCCCCTGGAGAATTGAGACCTCCTCCCCAGAAGGCTCATTTCCAGGGCCCTTTCTGAGAAGGGAGCAGGAGGGATCCTCTCTGAGGGGTAGGAGAGGGCTCCCACTGCCCCCTCCCTCTCCATCATCTCCCTCCCAGTGCAAATGAAAGGAGACCTGCTTCTCCCCCAAGCCCTCTGTCTGTGAGGCAGGAAGGGACCTGAGGGAAGAGAGGGGATGGGTGGCTAATGGAAATACTGGCCGGCTAGTGAGCTAAGCCTAAAATTGGAGGGTCCCTGTGCTTGACTAAGGAGCCAAATTCAGTCTAGCGGAGGAAGAACTCTCTCTTCCCTAGCAGGAGCACATGGTCAGAGATCTTTCTCCTGCTCCTCCTCCATGTTCTGCGGAACATTCCAGGAGCAAACACAGAGCCGTGGGTGGAAATGTTTCCTAACGGCTTGCTATATGAGCATCAGGCTGCTGTGCTGGGATTTGGGGCACAGAGATATCTTATGTGCCAGGAGAGCTGGTTTTTTGAGAGGGGAGCTGGTCTTGTGGTCGCAAGCATGAAATGCCTCCTTTGCTAAGCAGGATCTGCCCTGGTTTGCATTTGAATGGGAGACCCATGTGAGCACTGCATGACAGCAAGGTGATAATGTCAAGGCCCCCTACCTCTGCCCATCTCTCCCTTTTCAGGCTCCTCGTCACACTCTGTGAGGTTTCCTTCTGCAGTGTGGGATTCTGCTGAAGGGCTACCCCAATTCATGAGTCTGGGGTACCTGGATGACCAGATCTTCATGCACCATGATAAGAAGATAAGACAGCCCGAGCCTGTAGTTCCATGGATGAAGAAGTTAGTGGAGGACGATCCTGAGTCCTGGAACTTACTCACTCAGCTTTCTTCTGATTTGGAGGAGATTCTGAGGCAAGAGGCGGCGATAGTTCAGAAATATGGCAACCAGAGTGAGAGTGAGTGGAGGTTGGAAGAGCCACTGATATCTTGATACCACCACCCCCATCTTCCTCCCTTCCAGGGGCTGCTGAGTTTCTTTTAAGGGCCAGAAGGACTAGGACTTGACAGGCAGACATCCAATAGATGCATATGAAGATGGAAGCAGCACCTGTTGATATTTATTTATTTATTTATTTATTTCATTTTATATCCCGCTCTTCCTCCAAGGAGCCCAGAGCGGTGTACTACATACATAAGTTTCTCCTCACAACAACCCTGTGAAGCAGGTTAGGCTGAGAGAGAAGCCCAGTTATTCCTGGAAACTTCACTCCTCATGCAGTCTAACTAGACCTCAGGTGTGATGTCACATCACAGCCAACATGGCTGCTGCTTGTTTGAGAGGGGAGTGGCCAAATAGGTACTCCAAGCCTTAATTTCAGCCGAGTATGAGCTCATTGGGGGAAGGGGAAATACCTGGAGACTTGTAATCACTTTCTGGTGAGAATCAAAAAATAGATAATTTTTTTAAAGGAGACAATCCCAATAATTAATTTATTTATCATATCTCTACACCGCCTGATATGTACATCTCAATTATTCGAGATGGACATAAGTTGCCACATAGGTGTCACCCTCGATAGTTTGGGAGATCAGGAAGATAGCACTTGGAGACTTAATTAGCCTGTAATGGGGATGCTTCTTGGGGACTAGCAAGGCTTATTGGGGTTTCAAATCTTGTAGTTTCTTGGGCCCAAGTGTTGGTTCAGGGCACCATGTATTCTGCACACAATCGACACTTTGTTCCAGAAAGAATGCTGATGCATCCAAGGGAAGAGCTTTCTAGTCCTGGGGATTGAGTGATATGGGGTATCCAGAAGTGTAGTTTAGGGGGCATCAGCATGTTGCTGGTTTAGGCTGTTGATGAGGAACTAACTTCAGGATCTTCTTCCTGTTTAGGTTTTGTCACCTGGCAGGGAATAAGTTTCTGTGAGCTGAGGGAGGACGGCCAGAAAGTGGGGAATATCCGTTTTGGCTACAATGGGAGGGACTTCCTGAGCTTCGACAAGGACACCCTCTCCTGGATTGTAGTGGCCAATGTCACAGCACCACAATTCAAGAAGAAGTGGGACACTTTCTCAGGCAGTCCTCAGTACTGGAAGGAATTCCTGGAAGGGCAGTTGATTGAATGGCTAAAGAAATACATAAAGTATGCCAAGGAATCTCTGCAGAGAAGAGGTGAGAACAGATATTTCTCTACCCCCTGTTGCCCCCTGTGCAATCTGGACTGAAAAGTTGATCTTCCTGTTGTGGAGAATGAACAAGGGAAGAGATTAGAATTATGGGCTAGTTGTTGGGGTATATTTGAGGATGTTCTGTGTTGCAAGATGCTTATGGAGGTTGCTGCAACCTGGAGGCTTCTATTTCTCTGTGATGCTGCAGGTGTGTGGTCCCCCATGTCAGGAGACTGAGGGTAGGACTGGCTGACCATTTAGGTTCCTTCCTACTCCCAAAGCACAGCCTCTATTCTGACGGCTACTGGAGAAATGCTGTATGATATATTGAAATGCATCAATACATAAAATGTATCTGAAATGTATTGAAATTGCTCATAATTTCATTTTTGCAGAGCCCCCAGTGGTGAAGGTGCTGCGAAAGATGGACTCCAATGGCCTGGAGACTCTCATCTGCCGTGCCTACGGCTTCTACCCCAAGGAGATCCATCCAACCTGGAAAAGAGATGGGGAATTCTTGGAGCAGCAGCCCCTCCGTGGGGATGTTGTCCCCAACTCAGATGGGACCTACCACACCTGGACTAGCATCAATATTGACCCCAAGGACAGGGTGCACTACCAGTGCCAGGTGGAACATGTTGGTTTTCCAGAGCCTCAACTCTTCGCCTGGAAGGAACCTGGTGAGCAACTGCGCAGAGGGAAGAAAGGACTGGCTTTTTGGATACATTGGGAGGGCATATCCTGGGAGATGAGGAAGGGATTATTATAATCAGGGGTGCTCTTTGGGTTGGTCTTCCAAGTGGAAGTCCAGTCCTCAACACCGGGCGAGGGGGCTCCAAAATGCCCAGGGGGAGGGTCATTGGAGCAAGGGACACACCATGGGGATGTTGTCCCTAACTCAGATGGCACCTACTGTACCTGGATCAATCAATCTTGACCACAAGGACAGGGCCCACTATTGCTGCCCCATGGAACACACTGGCTTTTCAGAGCCTCCCTTCTGTGCCTGTGGGGGTATGAAAGGTGTAGATGGGATGAACTCCAAGGAGAGTGTCACAACCTGTAATATTTAGAAGATTGGAGATGGCTTTATAAGGGGCTTAGACAAATTCATGGAGGACAGGCCTATCAGTGTCTGCTTATGTGGATGGGAGGCAATCTCCAGGCTCAGAGGCTATCTCAGTATCATCTTAATGCATTGGAGTGGGGGTGGCGAGGGCTTAAATGACTGAAGATCTGGCTGCTTTGAAGCAATGGGGTGGAGGAGGGCTGCCTTCTCCCCAGGGTTTCTGTCTGCTTGACAGGATCATCAGAGGGGACTCTGCTCCGCCTGCCAACAGTGAGGGAGGCCCAGCTGCTGAGCACGTGGGGCAGGGCCTTCTCGGACATGGCCCCCAGCCTTTGGGATGCTGTCACGGCTGGCATCCACTCCTCAGTCTCCACCACAGTTCTAAGAAAGCAAGTCAAAAGGAGGCTCTTCACCCAGGCTATTATATGAGAGAGCTAGTTTTTGCTGCTGCTCTTTCTGTGTTATGTGCTGTACTGTTTTTTAATATCTATTTATATTTAATATTTGGATTTTAATTATGCATTGTTTTAACTGTTTTCATTATATTGTAAACCACTTTGAGATTATTTTAATAAAATCCAGTCTATAAACAAAGAAATAAATGGGGTGCCTGCAGCATCAGTGTTTAACATTGCCTCCTCTCCTTCCCTTGTTTTGCCACACCATGAAAGGAAGAAACATCCTTTTCCTGATTCTTCTGTTTGGGGGAAATGTGGCTCCATGCTATAGTTACAGGGCATGGTAATTTCTCCCCCAGTAATGCACCAGGAGACTAATACAATGTCATGAGGTTGCTTGTTCCCCTTCCTGGTGTATTATGGGATGAGATCAGGGAAGGAAGATGGTAATGTAAAATGCTGTCACTGCAGCCTCTGATTTCTTCAAAGGAGCCAGATCTTCACTAAAAGTAAGCCCCCACCCCTGATACTATTGGATGCAATATCAATAGGGGAGCAACAGCAGGAGAGAGGGCATGCCTTCATCTCTTTCCTGTGGGCTTCCCAGAGACATCTGGTGGACCACAGTGGGAAACAGAATGCTGGACGAGATAGGCCTTGGGCATGATCATGCAGGGTTACTCTTATGTTCTTAATAATACCAGTATAATGAGGAATTGTATAAATGGTTTATCAGTAAGGACAGTCATTTGCTGCAAAAATACCCACCCCTCTGATAGGACTTGCAATACATTAGTCCCAATTATCAGGCCGATGCAATGCACAACCCTACTGGCTAGCCTCCTTGGGGAGGGAATTGCAGAATATCGGGAGCCACCTAGGAGCAGGCCTTGCTTATCACAACTGGGATTCTTTTTATGGCTTACCCCAACAGACCCCCTCACCTCTCAGTCTAGCTCTACAAAGACTCTTGCGAGCTTTTTCGCTCCTGTCTGACTGGCTAACCTCGTGGGTCTTGCTTGTTTCAGACATCTAAAAGCACTGGCATCTCACAGACCTTGATAAAAAGTGGGACAGAATGGTTAATAATGACTAAATACATAAATGATATTCATCACAGAGGAGATTGTTTAGGGACTCCAACTATTTGGTTCTATTTTTCTGTCCCTACCCCCATTCTCCCCCCACCACATTGCTTGGGGACTCCCTTCAATGTTGTATTCTTGTTTTCCATTTCAGCTCCAGTGGGCCCCATTGTGGGGGGCATCCTGGGGGCTGTGGCTGCTGTTGTCCTGCTGGTGGCTGGGATCATCTTCTACATGAGTAAGGAAACTGTGGATGAATTTGCCGAGGTTGGGGAGATGTTCATCTGTGTTAGAATCTCTCACTACTGTATAATGGGCGGTGTGCGGCACCTCATTGCAGGCAGAGAGGGAGTGGAAGGGAAAAACGTTCTATTGGGCAGTTGGAGCTGCCTGAAATAATTGGCAAAGAGTTCACCCAGGCTCTCGGAGTCCTGGGCATAGGAAGGGGGAGGCTCTCGGCGGCCCGGGCGTGGGAGGGGGAAGTTCGCTCTGGGCTCCTCCGGAGCCCGAGCCACGCCCCTGTGCTCGAGACATCACACGCACAAGCATATTGGAGGGGGCCGCTGAATGGGGCTGGACACAGGCCGCCACTCAGCTGGCTCCGCACCTGGCAGGAATCTCTCTCTCTCTGCACTATCTTGGACTATTCCAGTTGAGGTATTGCCCTACAGAAGAGATGCCCAGGGACAGATTCCAGATGCTTAGTGAGAAGATAGGAGTCATGATCCGGTGCAACAGGCGATGAGAAAGGGTGTTGGATATGGACTTCCAGTGCATCAACCTTTTTGCACCAACTCTCCTAATGACTATTAGGGGCATTGGGAGTAGAGGTAGTGAGTGAGGGTCTCCTTACCTATCTCTACTCTATGACCCCAGGATTGACTTCTCAGCACTTCCTGTGCTGCTGAGTCACAATCCTTCCCTTCCTCCTAGAGAGCCGATGGAAACATCTCTCTCTCTCTCGCCTTAACCTATCCATTATTATTTTTAATCAGATTTGTTTTTATATTTTTTTAGCTCAATGTTTTAATGTGTCTTTTTTATAACTTTGTAATGAAAGGCTGGGTATAAATTTAACAATAAAATAACAATAAATAAATGTAGTCCTTTAGATTAGGTTTAAGCCTTTCCTATCCAAGTGTACAAAACCAATGAATGGTTAGTATTTAGTTCTATAAGGATCTCCATGTGTATTTTCTCTAAATAGCTGCAACAACTAAACCATCCTTTGCTACCCACTCTATAACTGGAGTGTGTGCCCATTTCTCAGTGCTATCTTGGAGATGCTGCTGGGGGGGGTGGGAACACTTGTAACCTAGGTCCATCTAGCTCAGTATTGTCTACACAGACTGGCAGGGGCTTCTCCAAGGTTGTAGGAAGAAATCTCTCTCAGCCCTATCTTGGAGATGCCACCAGGGAGGGAACTTGGAACCTTCTGTTCTTCCCAGAGCAGCTCCATCCCCTGAAGGGAATATCTTACAGTGCTCACACTTCTAGTCCCATCCATATGCAACCAGGGTGGACCCTGCTTAGCTAAGGGAACAAGTCATGCTTGCTACCACAAGACCAGTTCTCCTCCTGTACTTTCCTGTCCCTTCAGAGTCACCTCTGCCCTCCCAGTTCAAGCCTTCAGATGTTCTGCTAAGTGGTCCTTGGATGATTTCCGGAAGGAAGCCAATGGGGTCCTGTTGGAGCCAAGCAGGTGGTGGCTTAATGCTAGGAAAGACCTAAGAATTACTACTGAGAATTAGTACTAGGAAAGACTCTAAGAATTATGCAGAAAACCTGCAGGCCTTACTCCACTGGCGTTGCTAGGAAGAGACTAAAGCAGTGTCTGCCTGGGAGGGGTTAAAGAGCCCTGTCTCACTGCTGCAGAGGGAGGGACTCTGTGTTTGTGTGTGTGAGACTTGCTAGGGTGACTTTCCACTCTGACGCTCTGATTTTGTGTTTGCAGAGAAGCAGCAGGGAGGCTACAAAGCAACGTCAACTGAGTGACCCCCCTCCTCCCTCTGAAGTGACCCTTCAGCACCAGAGAAATGGTGCACCGCTGCCTGAGGGGCAGTGGTGGTGGAGTGCTGCAGGGAGGCAGTCCTGGTAGTCTTTCCCCTCCAGGGGCTCAGCAAGGACGCCGGGCTTTCTGCATGGAAATTATGGACTGCTTTTGCTATTCCGTGCATTCCCGTGGCCATTGGGAAGGAACCAGTGCATTCCAGTGGGCATTCCCTGTCATTCATTCTAGTACATGGCCTGGAATTGATATGATCCTTACTTTCTTGTAACAGAACCACCTAAATTATTGTATTTATGTAAGGGGTGTGGCCATTGGGATGGGCGTGGCCATGGGGCATGACTGTCAAGGTGGGCGTGGCTATGAAGGCTGACATGGAGAGCACCTGTATTTCTGAATATGCAACTACATCACTGCTGATGGCCGTCTTTGTGAAGAGACATTAGATTGTCCCTGATGGGGTAAAAGAGCTGCTTCCAGCAATCTTCACCCCCTCCCCTCCCCTCCCCTAATGGCAGGTTTGTGGACAGAATGCCAGAGATAGCCGGTCTGCTCCTACCATACGTGGAATATATGTTTTCCTTTCTCGGGTAAACAGCAGCTTCAAAAGGAGTGTGTGGAGTAGGGTCAGCACCAAGCAGACATAATGGACAAATATTGCTGGCTCCACAGCTGTGGAATGATCTCCCCAAAGAGATCTGACAGGATCCCTCTCTTTCCACTTTGAGGAGGACTTGGCCCCCTTTTAAATCCAGACTAGAGGTTGGGATGTAATTGTGAATATGACGGATATTTATACTGTATACTGCTTTTCAACAAAAGGTCCCAAAGCAGTTTACATAGATATAAATAGAGAAATAAAAAGGCACCCTCTCTTCACAGGGCTCACAATCTAAAACAGAAACATAAGATAGACACCAGCAACAGCCACTGGAGGGATGCTGTGCTGGGGAAGGATAGGGCCGGTTGCTCTCCCCTTGCTAAATAAAGAGAATCACCACTTTTAAAAGGTGCCTCTTTGCTCAGTTAGTGGAGGACTGCTAACTGATTCTCCCCCACCCACCCACACACACACTATTTGTAACTGCCATATTCAGGCTGTTAAGTTTTGTTTTTGCTAAAATGTTCCGATTTTTTTGGTTGTGCTTTATGATTCCTAATGTGTGTTTGCATTTCATAGAAAAGCAAGGTAGAAAATAAACACAAGAACATAAGAACAGCCCTGCTGGATCAGGCCCAAGGCCCATTGAGTCCAGCATCCCGTTTCGCACAGTGGCCCACCAGATGCCGCTGGAAGCCACAGGCAGGAGTTGAGGGCCTGGCCTCTCTCCTGCTGTTGCTCCCCCTCAACTGGTGAAATGAAATGACAATAAAGAAATGAATTTCTTTTCATTTCTCTTTCTACAAGTGACAAACGTCAATGGAGCAATGACTCCTGCAGAGGGGACAGTCACCCAGGCTAAATGGACAGAGGAGCCTCTTCAAGTGGTGGCTCTAAGTATTTTTATACTTGATGGTCGTTGAGAAGGAGGCTTCTCAAAAATGAGGGGACTGGTAAAAAGGAAGCTGAAAGGGAACGTCAGGAGGGCCAAATCACTCTATAAACATGGAACTTCTTCAAAACCACAGTAATGGAAGCTCAGTTGGCATGTGTACCAAGAAGGAGGAAAGGCACCACCAAGTTCAGGAGGATGCCAGCATGGCTAACAAGTAGAGTCAGGGAAGCTGTAAAAGGGAAGAAGACTTTCTTCAAAAAATGGAAGTTGCGGCACTCTATTCCAACTGCGGAGGCGCACTGAAGGACCTCGCAGTTTTCAGGCGCCACTGGGCCACACAGTCAGGCCCAGCGGCCGCTCCCACTCTGCCCACTACCAACACAGGGGATGGCTGGAGAGACCTGCTTGGCTAACCCCACTCTCTGGTGGCTAGAATTATTGAAGCAATCAGTGTTTCAGCCTCATGGCGGGGCAGCGGGTGCGGGGTGGTGGCAGGAGGTCCCTCCTCAGATCTTGGAGGCCAAGGGCTGTAGCCCCAAGGGTGGGGGCGGGGGTAAGAGTGCCTCTGCATAGATGAACAAGCCTTGCTGAAGGAGAACCAGCATGGCTTCTGCAAGGGCAAGTCTTGCCTCACTAAGTTCTTGGAGAGTGTCAACAGGCATGCGGATAAAAGCGATCCAGTTGACATAGTATACTTGGATGTCCAAAAAGGCTTTGACAAAATTCCCCACCAAAAGGCTCTTGAGTAAACTTAGGAGTCATGGGATAAGGGGACAGGTTCATGTGTGGATTGGGAACTGGTGGAAGGACAGGAAACTGAGTGTGGGAATAAAAGGACAGTTCTCTAAATGGAGGGAAGTAAGTCTGGGGTCCCCTAAGGATCAGTCCTGGGACCAGCTCTCTTTAATTTGTTCATAATTGATCTAGAATTTGGGGTAAGCAGCAAAGTGGCCAAATTTGCAGATGACACTAAACTATCAAGGGTAATGAAATTCAAAATGGATTGTGAGGAGCTCCAAAAGTATTTGTCCAGACCCGGGGAGCTGGCGACACAATGCCATATGCAGTTCAAGGTAAGCAAGTGTAATGTGTTGCATATTAGGGCATAAGACCCTTATTTCACATATACACTGATGGGATCTGTGCTGTCTGTGACTGATCAGGAGAGAGATCCTGTGGTTGGGCAGCTCGTTTAAGGCAAATTCCATGCTAGGGATCATTAAGATTATACAAATCTGTGGTGCTGCTACATTTGGAGTTCTGCAAACAGTTCTGGTCACCATATCTCAAGAAGGACACTGTAGAACTGTAAAAGGTGCAGAGGAGGGCAAGCACGATGATCAGGGGCCTGGAGCAACCTCCTTGTGAGTCATGGCTACAGTATCTGGGGCCCTTTAGCTTCGAAGAGAGGCATCTACGGGGAGACGGGAACAAGGTGTATAAAATTATGCATGGAGTCATGAGAGTGGAGAGAAAAAATTTTTTCTCCCTCTCTCACAACAATAGAACCAGGGGTCACCCCATGAAACTGAAGGTCGGGAAATTTAGGATCGACAAAAGGAAGTACTTTTTCACACAGCACATAATCAATCTATGGAGTTGGGCCTGATCGAGCAGGGCTGCTCTTAAGTTCTTATACCGTCTTATTCTCTTAAAGGATTTCCAGAAGGTGGTTTATGCCAGCATCAACACATTCATAGAGACTGTTTTGTGGAGACTGAAATGACACTCTCCACATCCCATAACACCACTCTGTAATCTGTATGACAATTTCTGAAACACTTGTGTGTTTTCATATTGCCTTTATTCTAACGTGATCAAGCAATAAGGAAACCTTGTTGGAGGAGGGAAAGGTGTGGACAGGCCATAGCACAACCTGGGCTGGTCAAATCCCCTGCTAACTGAGCAAAGAGGCATCTTTTTAAAATGGCGATTCTCTTGATTTAGTAGGGGGAGAACAACTGGTTCTATCCATTCACAGCACACCAACCCTCCATGGCTGTTGCTGGTGTCTATTTTAAGTTTCTTTTTTAGATTCTGTGCCC
Organism: Hemicordylus capensis; assembly: GCF_027244095.1. NCBI lineage: Eukaryota > Metazoa > Chordata > Lepidosauria > Squamata > Cordylidae > Hemicordylus > Hemicordylus capensis. Next base: position 230,055,476 of record NC_069658.1, on the reverse strand, counting down.
TTTGGGGACAGGGAGCCATTTTATTTACTTATTTATATGTATGTAAACTGCTTTCGGAACCTTTGTTGAAAAACGGGATATAAAAACTTGTCTTATTTGTATGTAATTGAGCTTCTTCTCCTTTGAACCTCAGAGACATGTATTAAGCCCTTCAGCTACATCCAGTGAAATACTTTACACTAGCTGAACCAGGCGCAGACCATCTACGCCTCTAGTCCCCTCCCTCCGACTTCCTCCCCCACAAGCCCACCCACCAGTCACCACTTTCTCCCGCCGCGTCCCACCCCTGCTGGCCGCCTCTTTTTTTATGGTGGCCTGGAGGCTTTACACACATGGCTTTTAATTCCAATCCACTCTGAATTGGAGTGTGCCATTCCACATATTAGTTGTATTTTAAGTTGTCATTTTTATTGTATGTTTTTTAACTTTTGTGAACTGCCTTGGGGTTGTTTTTAATGAAAGGCAGTATATAAATTCAACAATAAATAAATAAATAAATAAAATATTTACCCCAACGTAGCATGAACCAGTACAGACATGACTCTGTTTCCCCCTGAAGTGAGGCTGGGCATTCTGGCTTATCTCAAAGTATGTCCGGCTTTAAAAAATCCTGTATTTCCAGTCACTTTTGAATAAAACCCAACATTTTCCTTTGATGTGCAGAGGGGCCATTGCCAACAACTTGGCTTACTCACACTTTCCTGTTTTGTTTTGGTTTTTTAATGTCTGCTGGGTGGATTTCCGTAAATCCACCCAGGTGTCCGCAAAGGAGAGTTTGACAGCTCAGTCTGGTGTGTTCTTTGAGTAATTTGCAATTGCAAGCCCTGAGGGCAGGAGGAGGGGTTATGGCAGATTGATGCAATTCTATGGCGTCCAGAAGTGGAGGGGGGAGGGAGGAATACCTGAGTTAAATGCAAGCACAAGCAAAATGTGTGTCTTCAAAGTTTGGTTACCATAGCAACACAGCTTACAGACTGTATGCAGATGTTTGGATATGCAGATGTTTGGAAGCTTAACAATGGAGACTGCAGGTTGGGTTTCAGTTCTGTTGCTTTGATTTGTCACTTTTGTGGACATCTGGCTGGCTGTCAGACTAAAAAAAAGTAATACTGAAGGGAGGCATCTCGCGCCTCCTCCTGGGATGTGATTGGTTGGAGGAAAAAATTGAAACATAGGAGAAAGATTGTAGGAGGAGCCCACAGTTATGTGTTTGATTGATTAAGTGCCGTTGAGTCGGTGTCGACTTTTAGCGACCACATAGATTCTCTCCAGGATGATCTGTCTTCAACTTGGCCTTTGAAGTCTCTCAGTGGTGCATTCATTGCTGTCGTGATCGAGTTCGTCCATCTTGCTGCTGGTCGTCATCTTCTTCTCTTGCCTTCAACTTTCCCCAGCATTACGGACTTCTCAAGGGACCTGGGTCTTCGCATAATGTGTCCAAAATATAATAGTTTGAGCATGGTCTCTTGTGCCGCGAGTGAAAATTCTGGATTGATTTGTTCTAAGATCCATTTGTTTGTTTTCCTGGCTGGATGTTTAGTATCTGTAAATGTAATGCTCATTTCTTTGCTTCTCATTCATCAAGATGACTCCCTTTACCCATGATTGCTTGGTAGGTATTCTCCTAATATCACTTAAGTAGTAAGTTTGTCTTCTTTATTATGGCAGAGTCCAAAATGGTGTATTCCCTGCTGGAATAAGAGCTGCACCATCATCTCTAGTAACTTTATGAAAAATTCTTAAGATGTACCTCTTCGACCAGGATTTTAGTTTAGTTTTTTTGTTTTAGTTATAATTTTAACATATTAAATTGTTCAAATGTTTTTAATTGTTATTGCTGTTTTTTAATTGGGTGTTTAGCACCCTGAGGTTGGAGGTGAGTATATAAATATGCAACAAAATTTAAAAGCTACACATCTTAAATTTTAAAGACTAACCATCTTAGGAGGGGCATCTTATAACCATTTAACTTCCTCTGTTTAATGTTAATGTCAGTTACGCACTGCCTCTGTTCAGAGCCAGAGTGAAAGAAAACAGAAGATGGAGTCCGAAAGGGAAAGTGGCCAGTTCAATATGTTTCACTTCTGACACCATAGACTTCCAACCATCTGTGTGTCAGGTGCTGTGCGACCCAGTAGTGTTGTCATGAATGAACTGCCCAGTGGGAGGGCTCACATCATTTATTTGTGTTTCTATTTGTATTTTTCCTTGGCTTTTCAAGAGGACTTCAAAGCGGGTTGCAAGACAAGATCATAAAAGCCACACAAATAGCAATAGCAATAGCACTTACATTTATATACCGCTTTATAGCCAAAGCTCTCTAAGCGGTTTACAATATTTTAGCATATTGCCCCCAACATTCTGGTACTCATTTTACCGACCTCGGAAGTGGTAAATGTGGTAAAAATAGAAAATGCAGGACATTAAAACATTCAGAGATCCAAAAGTAGAAACAGAAGCAGGGGTGTAACAAGGCTGGAGTGGGCCCAGAGACAGAATTTTAAAATGGGCCCCTTGCTGATACACACACACTCACTTCACATTTGACTTGCCTTTGGAGGCCCCCTCGAGGCGTGGGGGCCCCCAGGCAGCTGCCTCCCCTTGCCTAATGGTAGTTACACCCCTGAACAGAAGTAATAGTATGCCGGTGTTATTGATAAGGTGGGGGTGAGGGACAAAACTCACCTTCTGTAGCAAGGAAAATGTTTAATAATTTCCACCACAACACGGTGCAAGGAAGGAGCCAGATGCACACCAGGAGGGAGGAGAGTCCACGAACTACCTCTGTGGGAAAAGCCCTGCTGTCTCTTGTGGCTGTTCAGCATATCACTGAAGATGTCTGGGCACAAAAGTATCCTGGGGGGTGGGGGGGCAGATTAAAGTGTGGGGCGGGGGGTGTAGAACAAGGCCCTCACAACCTCTGGTCTCAAGCCTTCTAGGGAGAATCATCTACTGTCCTGCTCCCACTCAGAAAATGAGTAAAGCTAACCCCTCCAGTTCACCCCGGTGCCTCCATCGTACCCCTTTTCCTCCCCACCTTGGCATGAGCTGCTCCACAAGGGGTTGAGGTAGCTTGCCCCCCACCTGCCCCTCCATTCTGGGTCAGCAATCTCATACATGGGGCACAGCTTGCTCATTCATAAATGTACATGGCTCCTTCTGTGCCCCTACTCAATTCCCCCCCTCCTTTGTGCCGTCAATGGACCCCATAGAGAAGGGTGAGGAGGAGGCAGAATTTTCTGCGAGGTTTGGTTTGCATCTGCCCAGCAACTGCCCACATGCATTTTTCCCATTGGTGGGTTATTCCTTTCTCAGCCAATCCCAGCCCGGAGGCACCTCATGCTCGACTCTCCGCTCGACAGCAGCTGGAAGATCGCGCCCCAGAAACAACAGACTCCAGCCAGATGCCACTTCGGGACTCCCATCGCTTGCTCCTGGGGGCAGCTGCCCTCTTCTTGCTGGGGGGCTCCTTGGGTGAGTCTCCGAGGTGGAGCGAGGGCAAAAGAAGCGTCTCCCCGCACTTTCCAGTTGTGGAAGAGACTGGAAGGGGGATACAGAGCAGACGGCTGCGCTGCCCCAACATGCCCAGATTCAGAGTGGAGAATGGCAGGCAGAACAAAGAGGGTGATCCAAAGCTGATAGGAATGGGGCAGAGATGTGTGAGAAGTTCAGGGCCTTATTTCAGCTCCTGCACCTGAACACTGTTGTTCCAGGCATCTACAGATCCACGTGCCAGATCATCAGCGGTGAGTGTCCGCAGCCTCTGGCCAGCAGGACCCCCAGCTGCACCATGTGGATCTTCCCCTGGTGAAATGAGACCTCCTCCCCAGAAGGCTCACTTCCAGGGCCCTTTCTGAGAAGGGAGCAAGAATCCTCTCTGAGAGGGCTCCCACTGCCCCCTCCCTCTCCATCATCTCCCTCCCAGTGCAAATGGAAGGAGACCTGCTTCTCCCCCAAGCCCTCTGTCTGTGAGGCAGGAAGGGAACTGAGGGAAGAGAGGGGATGGGTGGCTAATGGAAATACTGGCCAGCTAGTGAGCTAAGTCTAAAATTGGAGGGTCCCTGTGTTTGACTAAGGAGCCAAATTCAATTTAGCAGAGGAAGAACTCTCTCTTCCCTGGCAGGAGCAGATGGTCAGAGATCTTTCTCCTGCTCCTTCTCCATGTTCTGCGGAACGTTCCAGGAGCAAACAAAGTTGTGGGTGGGAATGTTTCCTAATGGCTTGCTATATGAGCATCAGGCTGCTGTGCTGGGATTTGGGGCACATGGAGATATCTTATGTACCAGGAGGAGAGCTGGTTTATGGGAGGGGAGCTGGTCTTGTGTTCGCAAGCATGAAATGTCTCCTTTGCTAAACAAGATCTGTCCTGGTGTGCATTTGAATGGGAGACCCGTGTGAGCACTGTATGACAGCAAGATGATGACAGCAAGGCCCCCTACCATTACCTTTACCCAGGCTATTATTTGATTGTCTCTGCTGCTGCTCTTTTTACTCTATATTGCTTTTATGTTTTTGTTTTAAATTTTTAATCAGATTTGTTTTATATTTTTAGCTTAATGTTTTAATTGTCTTTTTTACAATCTTGTTTTTAAATTTTGCTGTAAACCGCCTTGGTATTGTTTAAATGAAAGGCAGTATATAAATCTAACAATAAAATAAATAAATACCTCTGCCCATCTCTCTCCCTTTTCAGGCTCCTCATCGCACTCTGTGAGGTTTCATTATGCGATGTGGGATTCTGCTGAAGAGCTACCCCAATTCATGGATAATGGGTACCTGGATGACCAGATCTTCATACACTATGATAAGAAGATAAGGCAGCCCATGCCTTTAGTTCCATGGATGAAGAAGTTAGTGGAGGATGATCCTGAGTACTGGAACGTGCACACTCAGCGTTCTTCTGTCCTGGAGAAGAGACTGAGGCAAAATGTGGCGATGGTTCAGAAATATGGCAACCAGAGTGAGAGTGAGTGGAGGCTGGAAGAGCCACTGAGCCCACCATCTTCCTCCCTCCCAGGGGCTGCTGAGTTTCTTGTAAGGGCCAGAGGGACTAGGACTTGACAGGCAGACATTCAATAGGTTCAACCTTAACTAGCATATGAGGATGGAAGCAGCACCTGTTGATATGCTACCTGTACCTCAGCTGCATGACTGCCAGAAATTCACTGGGTGCCGTTCCAATCTCCACATGCTAGGGAAGATTCCATCTAGTGCATTCCTGCCTGTCATTCCTCTGTTAAACACAAAGCTCCGGGCATGGTGGAAGCCCAATCATTTTTATAGATGAAACATTACTTGCTTCCATCATGCCTGTCATTTGGTGGTTAGACATAAGAGCTCAATGACAGGCAGAAATTCAGAAAGTAGTATCTTCTCCAGCATTTGTAGATTGGAACTGCACCCACTGAATTTCTGGCTGACATGCAGCTCAAGTACAGATGGAATATCAACAGGTGCTGCTTCCTCATATGCTAAGTAAAGTTGTACATATTGCATGTCTGCCTGTCATGCAGCTGTGAACCGTTCTGGGCCCTCTGGTCCTTACAAAAATCCCAGTGGCCACTCCCCTGTCTGAGATACAGGAGGGTGATAAAACCCAATCAGCAGGACTGAGGCCCAGTAGTTTTGAGAGAAGATGCAAATGAAAGAAAATCATCAAATAGAAATATGTATAAAAGAACTATATTGGAGGGTAGTAAACATTTTAGAAGTTATTTGTACCAACACTGCCAATGTTGTACAAAAACCACAGATTTCTCACTGAACAACCTTTCTGTTCTCACAGTATCTACGAGTGCTTTCTGTCTCTTGTTTTCCATAGCTACATGCACACACAGACACACACAGAGACACTTAGTGGACTTTTTGTTGCACTAATGCACAATGGAACTACATGGCAGTTGTAGCTTCTGGATTTTTCGAAACCATGATTGTTTTTGGCCCGGTTATTCCTGGAGACTTCACTCCTCATGCCCTCTAACTAGGCCTCAGGTGTGATGTCACATCACTGCCAACATGGCTGCTGCTTGTTTGAGTGGAGAGTGGCCAAACAGGAACTTCAAGCTTTAATTTCAGCTGAGTATGAACTCATTGGGGGCGGGGGAATACCAGGTGACTTGTAATCACTTTCTGGTGAGAATTGAACAATAGATTTTTTTAAAGGAGACATCCCCTTATTTATTTATTTATTTATTTATTTATTTATCATATTTCTATACCGCCTGATACCTTACATCTCAATTATATGAGATGGATGTAAGTTCCCCCATAGGTGTCCCCCTTGAGTTTTTATTTCCTCCTTGGATAGTTTGGGAGATCACGAAGATAGCACATGGAGACTCAATTAGCCAAAGGTTGAGTCTTTAAACACGGAGAAGAATGAACAGGAGAATAAATGCATGTTTACTTGCAAGTAAGTCCTAGCAGGTTCAATGGGCTTACTCTAAGGAGTGTCAGCATAAGATGTCACCCGTCATGAAGAGCATAATTGTGTTTTAAAAGTTTTAATGTTTTAAATTTTAATTGTTGAAATGCTGTAATCTTTTCATTGGTTGTTTTTATTGTTTTTTTATAAACCGCCAAAGGGAACTTGTGTTTTGGACGGTATAAAAATGTGTTAAATTATAAAAATGTGTTTATTAATTAATTATTATTATTATTCCTTGTTTTTTAGGCTTGACATTTTCCTGTAATAGGGATGTCTCTTGGGGACACGAAAGGCTTATTGGGGTTTCAAATCGCCTCATTCCATGGGCCCAAGTCAGGGGTGTAACAAGGCTGGAGTGGGCCCAGAGACAAAATTTAAAAATGGGCCCCTCACACACACACACACACACACACACACACACACACACACACACACACTTCACAATATATAGTCATGTGACTTGCCTCTGGGGGGGCCCTCGAGGTGTGGGGGCCCCCAGGCAGCCGCCTCCCCTTGCCTAATAGTAGTTGCGCCCCTGGCCTAAGTGTTGGTTCAGGGCACCATGCACTCCAAGGGAAGAGTTTTCTAGTCATGGGAATTGAGTGATATGGGGTATCCAGAAGCTTCGCTTAGGGGGCATCAGCATGTTACTGATTTAGGCTGTTGATGAGGAACCAACTTCAGTCTCCTCTTCCTGTTTAGATTTTCTCACCTGGCAGGGAATATGTCTCTGTGAGCTGAGGGAGGACGGTCAGAAAGTGGGGAATACCCGGTTGGGCTACAATGGGAGAGACTTTATGAGCTTCGACAAGGACACCCTCTCCTGGACTGTAACAGCCAATGCTCCAGAGTTCAAGAGGATGTGGGACACATTTGAAGACAGTCCTCAGTATCACAAGGAATTCCTGGAAGGGGTATGCATTGAATGGATGAAGAAATACCTAAAGTATGCCAAGGAATCTCTGCACAGGAGAGGTGAGAACAGATATTTCTCTACCCCCTGTTGCCCCCTGTGTAATCTAGACTGAAAATCTTGTTGCCCCCTGTGCAATCTATACTGTTGTGCAGAATGAAGAAGGGAAGAGATTAGGATTATGGGCTAGTTGTGGGATATCTGAGGATGTTCCATGTTGCAAGATGCTTAACGGTTGCTGCAACCTGGAGGATTTTATTTCTCTGTGATTCTGCAGGTCTGTGGTCCTCCATGTCAGGACTGAGGGTAGGACTTGCTGACCATTTGGATTCCTTCCTACTCTCAAAGCACAGCATCTATCCTGATGGCTACTGGAGAAATGCTGTATGATATATTGAAATGCATCAGTACATCAGACGTACATGAAATGTATTGAAATTGCTCATGATTGCATTTTTGTAGAGCCTCCAGTGGTGAAGGTGCTGCGAAAGATGGACTCCAGTGGCCTGGAGACTCTCATCTGCCGTGCCTACGGCTTCTACCCCAGGGAGATCCATGCAACCTGGAAAAAAGATGGGGAAGTCTTGGAGCAGGAGCCCCTCCATGGGGATGTTGTCCCCAACTCAGATGGGACCTACCACACCTGGACTGGCATCAATATTGACCCCAAGCGCAGGGCCCACTACCAGTGCCAGGTGGAACATGTTGGTTTTCCAGAGCCTCACCTCTTCGCCTGGAAGGAACCTGGTGAGCAACTGAGAAGAGGGAAGAAAGGACTGGCTATTTTGATACGTTGGGAGGGCAGATCCTGGGAGATGAGGAAGGGATTATTATAATCAGGGGTGCTCTTTGGGTTGGTCTTCCAAGTGGAAGTCCAGTCCTCAGCAATGGGTGAGGGGGCTCCAAAATGCTGAGGTGGAGGGTCATTCGAGCAAGAGACCCACCATGAGGATCTTGTCCCTTACTCAGATGGTAAATATAGCACTTACATTTATATACCGCTCTATAGCTGGAAGCTCTCTAAGCGGTTTACAGTGATTTAGCATATTGCCCCCAACATTTCTGGGTACTCATTTAACCGACCTCGGAAAGATGGAAGGCTGAGTCAACCTAGAGCCCCTTGGTCAGGATCGAACTTGTAACCTTCTGGTTACAGGGCAGCAGTTTTACCACTGCGCCACCAGTGGTATGTACTCTTATACCGTGTATAAGAGTCTATTCACACACACAACTTCATGAAACACGGATAAATTAAACATATATAATGAAACACACAATTTCTAATTTAGAAACCACTGGTAGGTGCAGTGTCACTTTGGAAGAAATAAATGTAATAACTAAAAATTTCTAACCCTTTGAGTTAAAGCAGTACAACTTGGTATCCAGTAGGATTTCTAATTTAGAAACCACTGGTAGGTGCAGTGTCACTTCGGAAGAAATAAATCTCACTTCTCCTGATGAAGTCCTGCTCAAGCAGGAGGAAACAGGTAAAAATTACCTAGGATGCCTGTTGGGTATTATTTGGACAAGGAGCAACAACCAGAAGGAGCAACATTTGTATAAGGTGCTACCACTAGAATAAGAACTTGCAAGGAAAAAGATCTGGAAGAATTTTGAGTAACATTTGGAGCAACAACTTGAACAAGAACGAGTAACAAAAAAGATCTGGAAGGACTATATATCTACATGTACTGTATAAGGACTATGGGTATAATTGACCTTCAGCCATACTTTTTGGGGTCTAGAACACAGACAATTTCTTCAGTAATTGTGTGTTTCATTATATATGTTTAAATTATCTGTGTTTCATGAAGTTGTGTGTGTGAATAGACTCTTATACACGGTATATATACTACCCAGTATATGTTTTGTTCTCTGGTCCCTGTATCCTCTATTCTTTCACCTTACTCAGATGGTACCTACTGTACCTGAATCAATCAATCAATATTGACCCCAAGGACAGGGCCCACTATTGCTGTGCCATGGGACACGTCAGCTTTTCAGAGCCTCCCCTCTGTGCCTGGAAGAAACCTGGTGAGAGACTGAGTGGGGGATATGAAAGGTGTGGATGGGATGAACGCCAAGAAGAGTGTCACAACCTATAATATTTAGAAGACTGGAGATGGCTTTATAAGGGGCTTAGACAGATTCATGGAGGACAGGTCTATCAGTGTCTGCTTATGAGGATGGGAGGCAATCTCCAGGCTCAGATACTATCTCAGTATCATCTTAATGCATTGGAGTGGGGGTGGCGAGGGCTTAAATGACTGAAGATCTGCCTGCTTTGAAGAAATTGGGTGGAGGGCTGCCTGCTCTCCAGGGTTTCTGCCTGCTTGACAGGATCATCAGAGGGGACTCTGCTCCGCATGCCAACAGTGAGGGAGGCTCACCTTCTCGGACATGGCCCCCAGCCATGTAAAATGCTGTCATTGCATGTAAAATGCTGTCATTGCATGTAAAATGCTGTCATTGCAGCCTCTGGTTTCTTCAAAGGAGCCAGATCTTCACTAAAAGTAAGCCCCCACCCCTGGTACTCTTGGATGCAATATCAATAGGGGAGGAACAGCAGGAGCTTGGACATCCCTTCATCTCTTGCCTGTGGGCTTCCCAGAGACATCTGGTGGGCCACTGTGGGAAACAGAATACTGGACTAGATAGGCCTTGGGCGTGATCAAGCAGGGCTGTTCTTATGTTCTTAATAATACCAGTATAATGAGGAATTGTATCAAATGGTTTATCAGTGACAGTCATTTGCTGCAAAAAAAAACCCAACAACACCCCTCTGATAGGACTTGAAATAAATTGCTAGTTTCAGACATCTAAAAGCAGTGAGATCACATAGACCTTTACTTCTAAAAAATGGGACAGAATAGTTAATCATTACTAAATACATAAATGGTATATATTTATAACAGAGGAGATTGTTTGGAGACACTTCAACTATTTTGTTCTGTTTTTCTATTCTCTGCCCCCCCCCCCATTCCCACCATTCCCCCCCCCACATTATTCAGGGACACCCTTCAATCATTTTATTCTTTTTTTCCATTTCAGCTTCAGTGGGCCCCATTGTGGGAGGCATCCTGGGGGCTGTGGCTGCTGTTGTCCTGCTGGTGGCTGCGATCATCTTCTACATCAGTAAGGAAACTGTTGGTGAATTTGCTGAGGGAGGGGAGATGCTCTTCTGTGGTAGAATCTCTCACTGCTGCATAGCACAGACTTCCTGTCGGGGGGCAGTTATTAATTACTCATAACATCTCATAGTGCCTCAAAGCATTTGTCCCTAGACTAAGTGATTTAAAGATCGTCTTCTCTACCCTAAATTAAAGTGGAGCTGTACAACAAGAGGTTATTCACACTTGGCTTCAGGCTTTGGGGTAAATGTTGAGCGAAGCCACTTCAAAGTACACTCGTGGCATTGAGAGAAGCAGCCCCTCCCCTCTGCTCTCGGCTTTCTTTTTCGCAAGTACACATGGCAGACATCAGTGTTTTCCTTCCTAGCCAGTGGGGGGTGGGGGGAAGAGTTCCCTGCAGAGATAGATCTGCATTTCTGAAGAGGCCATTCCTCTTATCATGCTAATGATTATACCTCAGCGCCTCTCCTTGTTTGCTTTAAGAAAAAGTAGCTTAAAACCAGCATTTTAAAAATCCAGAAATACCTCAAGATAATCTAGAATTCGCATCACAAAATCTGAATTGTGTGTGGAGTGGGTCCAAGGATTGCATCAGGAGTTTGGGCTATGTTTGGCTGGTGTGTGCATGCGCACACTTCCTCCTGAAGGATATTTGGGGCAGAAGCCCCGTATATGAAGCCTCCAGTTGAGACTCAAACCTACAAAATCCAGATTCTTGACAAGAACCCATGGTCATTTAGTTCAGTCCCCAAGCCTAACTTTCCCCTGTACTCCAAATGCATGTACTTTGACAAGTCTGTGGGACTTCCTGCGTGAATATACATTTTTCTTTTTACAATTAGTTGTCAAGCACACCTTGAGTCAAAGGACTAATGTACATGAAACTGGGGAATGCTTCTTCCCCATGGGCCTCCCCATTGGGACACATGTCACTCCACATGTCTTTTCCAGTGAACAGACCAATCTGGGCCTTAGGTCTCCCACTCTGCCACTGACAGCCATCCAGCTCCAAGATAGTTGTGGAGCTGAACAGTTAAGCAGATAGCCTAAATAACAAATTTGTGTGTGTGACTTGCTAGGGTCACCTTCAACTCTCTGATGTTTTTGTTTACAGAGAAGCAGCAGGGAGGCTACAAAACGACATCAACTGAGTGATCCTCCTCCTCCCTCTTTGAAGTGACCCTTCAGCACCAGAGAGGTTGTTGAGGGGCAGCGGTGGAGCGCTACAGGGATGGGCAGACGGGCGGTCCCAGTACTTTTTCCCCTCCAGGGTCTCAGCAGGGCACTGGGCTTTCTACATGGAGGAAGGGGTCCCCTTAAATACAGTGTGTGTGTGTAAATGAGCCTTTTCAGTTGTGGCCCCTCGGCTTTGGAATGCCCTCCCTGAAGAGCTTCACCATGCTCCCTCCCTCAGTGTTTTTAAAAAACAATTGAAAACACTTCTTTAAAAAAGGCTTTTTAATTTTTCATCTCCGTTTATATCAGGTAGGTTCTTTAGTTTTTATAGTTTTCAGTTTTTAGCTTTTAAAATAACTTTTAATTCAAAACTTTTAAAAAAATGTAATTTCAAATGTGGTTTTAGCTTGATCTTTTAACTTGTTTAACATAAATTTGGTTAACTTTATTAGTTTTATTTTACATTGTATCTTTATATTAATGTTGTGAGCCACCCCAAGCAGTACTGTACTGGAGGGGCAGAGTATAATACTTCAAACAAACACACACATGTTTGTAAAATAGATTATTGAGATTGATAAATAATGCTTTGGGGGTTTGAAGTTGGAAAGATTTTGTTTGGACATGGCAGGTACCTGTGATTTTTCTTCCTACTTCTCATTGCTTTTGCTCTGACTACATTATTGTCTTTGAAAATCCAACAAAAATAATTATGATTATTGTTGTTGCTGAAAAAATGTCTCATTTTAATTTTTTTTGTTTTTTAAAAAAACCCTTTTAGTGTGTGGGTTTGCAGACTATATCGTTCCAAATGAAATAAAAGCTCCTACATTTTATAATGAAATTCCTTCTTTGAGAGACTACCTTAAGTTCTGCACCCCACCAGTCACCACCCTGGATGGGGATGAAAAATGTGTCCTGTCATCCTTCTTCTCCCTGACTCTGAGGAGGCACTATGCACCTTTTCTGTTGCCACTGCCACCCTTTTCCTGTAGGCAGCTGTGGGAGAGAAGTGAGTGGAGTAGGGATCCCAACTGTCCTGCATTGCATAGGATGTCCCTATTTCCTGGGGAGAAATGCTCGTCCCATTCGAGACTCAATTTTTCCCACTTTCTGACTTTTATTTTTTTATATTTTAAAAAACCCAAAAACTTCCAAAGCTGCCACTGCACCGCGGCAGAGTGGGGATGGCGGCGAGAGTTCCGCCCACCTCCCAAACTATGACAGTTGAGGTTGGGGTGGGCATGCTGGAGGCAGGCGGGAGAGACAGCGAAGGTGCTCCTCACCTGGAGCACCTATCTACCAAATGAGGCACAGAGGCCTGAAATCGGCCCGATCTGCCTCTTGGGAGGTAGGCGGGACAAGTGAGGAGCTCTTTCGCCATCTCTCCTGCTTGCCTCCAGCGTGCCCACCCCGACCTCAACTGTCATAGTTTGGGAGGTGGGCGGAGCTCTCGCTACTGTCCCTGCTCTGCCACTGCCACTACACAGCAGCAGCCACTACTGCTCAGCATGCCCGCCAGCTGGCTCCAGAGGAACTGGCTGCATGCTTGCCACCTGGGGCCAAGTCCTGCTCCTTGGTGGCTCCGCCCCCAAGACTCCCCCCCACCCCGTGTCCTGATTTTGGCCAACATAATATTGGCAACCCTCAAGTGGAGAAACCAAAGCAAGGGAAAGTGCAGCAGCAGATCAGTGGGAAGTGTCACGTGTCGTTGTGTCAGTACACAGCATGTGTGCAGCACAGTCCGTGGCAGAGAGCTGGGTGCTTTCCAGACTAGCTGCTCATTAGCAGCAAAATGCCTCCATCCAGGCAAGTTGCATTTGGAACGGAAACAGCAGGGGGAGCAGTCTCGGCACGGCCAGCCCCGACTGCGGCCAGCCCCGACTCGAGTCAGTTTGCGAGAGCAAGAGCAGTGGCAGCAGCCGGCCCCCAGCCTCCCGCTCTCCCAGCCCCCAATCAGTTTGAGAGCGAGGAGAGATCAGTGAGTGAAAGCAGCCCGGCCCACACTCCCTCCCTCCCTCCCTCCCGGCCCCAAGTCAGTTGCAGCGAGAGTGAGAGTGGCGAGTCACTGACTGCAGCGCTTCTGTCTTTCTCAACTCTACTGGCCAGGCTGAGGCGGCAATGGCATGCCTGCCCTGGGGTCAACTCCATCCAAATTCACAGGGGGTGCAACTGCATCCTTGCACCACCACCACTACCCTGGATCCACCCCTGACAATACTGAGGTGGATGGACGGACCAAGGATCTGACTTGGTATAAGGCAGCTTCATAAGAACATGAGAACAGCCCTGCTGGATCAGGCCCATGTCCCATCTAGTCCAGCATCCTGTTTCGCACAGTGGCCCACCAGATGCCACTGGCTCTCTCTTCTGCTCTTACTCCCCTGCAACTGGTACTCAGAGGCATCCTGCCCCCAAGGCTGGAGGTGGCCTACAGCCCTCCTACTAGTAGCCGTCAATAGACCTCTCCTCCATGAAGTTATCCAAACCCCTCTTAAAGCCATCCAGGTTGTTGGCTATCACCACATCTTGTGGCAGAGAATTCCACAAGCTGATTATGCATTGCGTGAAAAAGTACTTCCGTTTGTTGGTCCTAGATTTCCTGGCAATCAATTTCATGGGAGGACCCTTGGTTCTAGTGTTATGGGAGAGGGAGAAGAATTTCTCTCTATCCACTTTCCACTTTCCATGCATAGACCTCTATTGTGTCTCCCTGCAGTCCTATGATGCGATGATCTCTGACCATTTCCTCTTGCCAGGAAAGAGAGAGAGAGTTCGTTCTCAACCGTAGTGAATTTGGCATCTACTTCTCAGTCCCTTATTAAAACACGGAGCTGCAGGAATGAGCTCCTGAAGTTCACACACCTCTCCCCACGCCTATGAGCTTTAGTTCATCCCCTTCCTCAGCTGCTCTGCCTGACTTTCCCCTCTGAGTCTTCTGGCCATGTTGGGGCGAGATGGGGCAGGCTGCTGGGTCCTCCTCCTCCCCCTGCTTCTGCTGCACGTCAGTTATGTAAAAGAAACTGCAAGGATAAGAAGGAGCTCCTCTCAAATAGCCAGTCTCTTGTAGCTGAGTCCTGAAAACAATGAGCTTCTCTTTCCCTTGCAAAGTTGTTTATTATTATTATTATTATTATTATTATTATTATTATTATTATTAATTCAATTTCTATACCGCCCTTCCAAAAATGGCTCAGGGCGGTTTACAAAGAGAAATAAAAAACAAATAAGATGGCTCCCTGTCCCCAAAGGGCTCACATTCTAAAAAGAAACATAAGACACACACCAGCAACAGTCACTGGAAGTACTGTGCTGGGGGTGGATAGGGCCAGTTACTCTCCCCCTGCGAAATAAAGAGAATCACCACGGTAAAAGGTGCCTCTTTGCCCAGTTAGCAGGGGATTTGCAAAGTTTAGTCTTGGCTGGAAGGATGGTCCACAGAAGCATTACTTATTTTGCAAACTAAAGACTAAAAATACTGGGGGAGACAATCATGCTACTTTTCCCATGGGGTTTCATCATAAAGGAAACTAGTTTTGATTACCAAGGGAGCCAACTTCCTCCTTTTCTGGCTCAACAGGAACTTCTATGCAGCTCCAGACTTGAGCTGGCAGGACGCGGCCTCAGCAACGCCCGCTCTGCCTTTGTCGCCCACATCCAAGGTGACAACGCCAACATTGGCAGGTTGCTTAGATCAGGCCTGCTCAGCCTAGCCACCCCCCCAGCTGTTTTTGGACTACAACTCCCATAATCCCCAGCCACAGTGTCCAATAGCTAGGGATTATGGGTGTTGTAGGCCAGCATCTGCAGGGGGGCCGAAGTTGATCAGCCCTGGCTTAGATCTTACACATCCCCAACATTCTGCTGCTCTTTCTTGGCATCCCAGTGATTCCTCGGCTTGGAGCACAAATGGCAGAAACAAGGGCGGAGCCCCATTGAGCAACAGGATTCAAAGAACCCAGGCCGCCAATGAAAAGGGCCGCCAACACCTCCATTGCTCATGATGTCGCATGCAAAGGGGGCCTGACCTGATCACCAGAGGGCCTGCCCCATTCCTCCCAAGCTCATTGCAAGCCAGTGCTTGCTTGCTGGCAGTGTTTATTTCCCTTCCTCCAGTGAAGGAAAGGAAGGGAAACAAACACTGTCAGTGAGCAAGCACTGGCTGCAGAAGAGATCGGGAGAGCTCGCATGGGCTCTGTGGAGCCTGGGCCGTGGCCCTTTTGCGTGTGATGTCATGTGGGCCTGGCCGGGAAGGCACACGCATGGGGCCGCGGACGGAGCTGGACACGGGCTGCCATTCGGCTGGGCTCCACCACTGAGCAGAAACATTCCTCCGGCAATTCCCAGACAGCCAAACTTTGTACAGAGAAGCAAAGGGTGCATCGACTTAACTGCAGCATAAAGGCATTTGTGGCCCTTGGACAAATTCTTCTGACGGGACCGCAACTTAAAAGGACCCGCACGTCACTGTGGATGGAATACAGGGCATATTTCTTCCACATGTGCATGCAGCACTCGGAATGAATTGGGAAGGTGCCCAAAGAACCTTTACCCGCTGGGCTGTTTGGCTGCATGAAACCAAAAATGGTCCATGAAACTGACTAGCTTCATCACGGCTCTTGCATTGCCCGCTCCTCATTTTCTGAGCTAAGGTCATATCCTTAAAGTCTCCTCTTTTAACATAAAGGTGGGATTTAGGTGCTGACCTAAAGGTGGGATTTAGGTGGTGACCTAAAATCCTGTTCAGGAACGAAATCGGGGCCAGTGCTGCATTTGCAGCACTGGCCATTTAACTCCAGAACGGGGCCACGCAGCCCCATTCGGGAGCTAAACCACGCACTCCCCATCTGACATCAGATGTGTGGGGGGTGTCAGGGCCACAAAGCGGGGCCCCTGAGGGGCGGCAGCCCAGGTTCTTTGAACTCAGTCACCCAATAATGGCTCTGCCCATGTCTGGGATGTTGGGAATTCTCTCTGGTAGGAGAAACCCTTTTTCATTATAGCGGAGTGCACAGAGGCACAACACAGTGGAATTTAGTTAGGCATGCATGTATGCTGAGAGTAAAGCAACTTGGAGCCAGTTCATAGTTTCAAATCAATATAAACGGTATTTATTAGAGAACTCCATTCTGGATAGGAAAGTGAGGAGTTAAGATCTCTAATCTATCTGTCTAGCTGGATGCAGATGGATTCGGCATCTCTGCACACATGGTGCAGGGGAGAGGAGCTTGCATGTTGCAAGGTAGAAGGAAGGGAAGAGGAAGGAAGTGGCTGGAAGGAAGGAAGTCCCTGAGATTAGCAATCTACATATCAAAGGCTGTTGGAAGTTAAAGGACTTTGCACTGTCTCTTTGACTCAGACAGTGGAGGACAGACTAGTAAGTCAGAGGGCTAGAAGGTCAAGACATTGGTCATCACTTCTCCACTGCTCTGATGCTATCCCTTTGATATGTAGATTGCTACTCTTAGGGATCAACTTCCTTTCTCTCTCTTCCCTACCTGCCCTTCTACCTTGCAACATGGCAAGCCTCTCTCCCTGCACCATATGTGCAGAGAAGATGCAGAATCCATCTGCATCCAGCTAGATAGATAGATTAGAGATCCTAACTCCTCACTTTCCTATCTAGAATGGAGTTCCTTAATAAATGCCTTATATATTGATTTGAAACTATGAATTGGCTCCAAGTTACTTTACTCTCAGCATACACGCATGCCTAACTAATCTACCGCTGTGTTGTGCCTCTGTGCACTCTGCTATAATGAGAAAGGGATTATCTCACCACAGAGAATTTCCAACAAAGGCATAGTGTCGGAGCAGTAGAGAAGGAATGACCAATGTCTTGACCCTCTAGCCCTCTGACTCACTAGTCTGTCCTCCTATGTCATTGAGACAAGAGACAGTGTATAGTCCTTCACTTCCAACATGGGAAAGCTCATGGACAGACTGGATGTGGGACTGATGTTGCTACGAAGCTCTGTAGCAGTGGCTGCATGCTGCTGTTGCTGCAGAGAGTTTCACTTCCTCTGCCCTCGCTGGATACCCAGAGGGAGAAAAAAGCTGCTAAGCAAAGGAGAGAAGGAAAGGGGAAATGCGGCAGGTGTGGGCGGCAGGAAGATGTCATCCATGAGACTGAGAGGCAGGGGGAAGGGTCTTCTCTTTACTGAGAGGAAGGGGGAAGAGTCTACTCTTTGCTGATGCGGGACCCTTCTCTGCTTCTGCTGCTTCTCTCCTCTCCACTCCAGCCTGGTTTGGTGAAGAAACTCTCTGAATCCATAGGGCTTGTGTGCTTTGTCCTGCTTTTTACCCATGATCTCCCTTAGGTTCTGAGTGGCCCAGAAGGTGTGTGGATAAATGGCATGGGGGTGGTGTGCTTTTCTGCCCTGCTTCTTGTTAGAGGTTGTTAATTTTTACCCTCAATAGGTAAAACAGCAGAGCACTGAAGAATGAGCACACACTCCAGTTACAGAGTGGGTAGCATGGGATGGTTTAGTTGTTGCAGCTATTAGAGAAAACACATGGAGATCCTTGTAGAACTAACTACTAAATATTTATTGGTTAAATACATTTGGATAGGAAAGACCTAAACCTAATCTAAAGGACTACATAATGGATAGGTAAGGAGAGAGAGAGAGAAAGAGATGTTTCCACCTGCTCTCTAGGAGGAAAGGAAGGATTGTGACTCATCAGCACAGGAAGTGCGGAAGAGTCAGATCAGGGGTCCTAGAGTAGAGACTGGTAGAACAGTCAGGGAGACCCTTACTCTTATCTCTACTCCCAGTGCCCCTAGTGGTCATTAGGATAGTTGGTGCAAAAAGGTCGATGCACTGGAACTCCATATCCAACACTTCTTGCACATGATCTCTCTTTGTTTCTGAATGGTCTAGAAGCCCTCTGTGTCCATGGGCTTGTGAAATATTTTCTTTTTCCAAATGATCTATGTTGGCCAATTCTGAATGATCAAGAAGCTCTCTGAACGCATGGCACGAGGATTGTGTGGGCTGTTTTTGTGGTTAGTCTTTTTGCAAGGGCACTGCTGCTCCTTTTGGTTTCTGAATGGTCGAGAGGCTCTCTGACTAAAGCATAGAACTAAAAACATGATGGGAAGTTGCTGTGCAGCTGATGCATAGGGAGAACTCCTTTTCCAGCATGAGACAAAAGCAGAATAGGAGGCTCCTGGCCATAACTGAACAAGGGGGATACTAATAAACTAGTTCAAAAGTACAATCCAAGTTTATATAACAGCATAACAAGGGCCTACGGACAGAGGTGAATAAAAATGGGTGGGGGGCAGGCCCATAGCCAGCTGGTGGCATGGTGTGTACCTACCACACCAAACAATTAT
Source organism: Hemicordylus capensis (assembly GCF_027244095.1). NCBI lineage: Eukaryota > Metazoa > Chordata > Lepidosauria > Squamata > Cordylidae > Hemicordylus > Hemicordylus capensis. Next base: position 230,036,487 of record NC_069658.1, on the reverse strand, counting down.
CTTTCCTCCCTCACTGAATGTTTTCATGGAACATTTTATAACCTGACTCCCCTGACTTCTGCAATTCCCCACCCCCACTTTAAGGCTGCTACAGGCCTAGCTGGGGAGGCTAAGAGTCTGAATTAGACTGTGGGCCCAGACCCCTGATCTTTTAAGGACCTAGCAGCGCCCCTGCTTGTAACCTTGGGGAGCTATTTATGGATATTTTCCAGCCATTTTGCTCTCCCCGTGGCATTAGCTTTTGTATTTAGTTCACCCTTTAGGAAAAGAAGCCTTCTTAATCTCCTCCTCACTCTCCCTTTCTAAATGATTGTTGCTGATCTGTGTTCAGTGTTGCAGAGAAGCAGGAGCCACTCTAATCACATCAAAGGGGCATGACAGACATTGGTCTTCAATTGAAATGGCAAAAAAAAAAAAAAGTAAAGTCTCAAAACTTTAAACTGGACATGTGCAGAAAATTCCAGACCTATCCATATGAAATGGAAATGGTGTCATGGCCTCACAAGGGTCTACTATGCATGAAATGTCCATCCACATGGACACAGTGGTCTAAGGGCTGATTTAAGGGAGGAGATCTGGTCTTGTGGTAGCAAGCATGAATTGTCCCCTTTGCTCAGCAAGGTCTGTCCTGTTTGCATTTGAATGGGAGACATGTGTGAGCACTGTAAAATATTCCCCTGAGGGGATGGGGTCGCTCTGGGAAGAGCATCTCCATGCTCGCATGCAGAAGGTTCCAAGTTCCCTCCCTGGCATCTTCAGGATAGGGCTGAGAGAGACTCCTGCCGGCAACCTTGGAGAAGCCGCTGCCAGTCTGTGTAGACAATACTGAGCTAGATGGACCAAGGGTCTGACTGGATATAAGGCAGATTCCTATGTCCTTATCCTATTCTGACCAAAAAAAAAAAGATTTATAAGCATTTTAGCGATTTCCCCATTATAGACTATGGCTAAAGGATTGGGAAGGAGACCGGGACAGCCAAATGTAGCAGCAACAGCTGCCGATCACCCCTCTCTCCAAGCCCCCCATATCGGGCTGCAATATCTCACTGACCCACCTCCTCTTCTTCTGCTCCCCTATTGTGTTGAATTGTGAAATTGCTCAAGAACGTAATCAATCAATCAATCAATCAATCAATCAATGCAAATCATGGTCTCAACAGCATGAATGATGCATGTTCGCTCAGAACATGCATCATTCACATGCACTTAACTAAGTTAAGTGTGACTTTCTCCCAGGAAAGGACTGCTTAGGAGGACTGCAGCCCAAAATTTAAAGGGATATGGCAAGAGGAAAGGGGAAGAATTTAGCAAGTTTTTAGGAAGTGATTTATTAACTATACCCCGGCTATGGGTCTGAGCATCATCTCTTTTCTTTGCTGCTTGGTAGCTCAGCAAAGGGTGCTCATGACGTTCTTGAGTCCTTTTTAAATTTCAAATGGCTCCCGCAATGGTTTCCTGTTATGATAACTAAACTGCCAGTATGTGGCTGTGAAATTTGCACTATGCAATGCTTCTCTTTCAAAGTGCAGGTGGCAAGGAAGGTATGTGTAAGCAGCTGCAGGTGGGGGTGGTGTGTACACACACACACACACACACACACACCAGAGGTCCTTGATCTCCAGTCCCCAGAGTTAGTTTTCACTAGACTCTTTTTTAAGATTTTCACTAGACTCTTTTTTAACAATTTTTAAGCATGAGGGACATTTTAGGATCCTCGAAGGCTGTAGAGGACTGGGGCTTAGAGACCCAAGCAGCACATATCCCACTGGGGCGGGGGGAACCTGTTCAAATTGAACCGGGTTCAATTCAAACTGGCCTGGTTCGAACCAAACCGGACTCAAAATAAGGTGGCCAGTCCAAGTTGGAACCAAATCGGGCCCAGTCTATTATGGTTTGACGCTTGAAGGAGTGATGCTTTTCAACGGGAATCTGGTGAGAATTCCCCTTTACGAGCAAAGGGGGATCCTGCCTTTAAAGGTTTCTAAAGGTGGTTGGAGGTTGGTTGGTAGCGAGAGGGTACCTTCCTGGTGAGACCGGCGGCTCCTCTAAACCCTGGTGCTCCCCCAAACCCCGGCGGCGGGGCTTTCCCCAGCAGCACGGCTGATGTGGAACTTCTGGCCTCTGCGGATGTGCGTGCGGAGGTCACATTTGTGTGGCCTCTGCTCATGCATGCCACCGCCATGAGGGCCATGCTGCTGGGCAGAGGAGCTGCTGGAGCCACCAGCACCGCCCTTAAGGTGCGCTCTCGCCACCCTCCCCCTACCAGGTCACCCTGAGGACCCTTTTAAAGGCAGGATTCCCCTTTGCTCGTAAAGGGGAATTCTCAGCGGAGTCCCCTTCACAAGCATCCCCCCTCGAACTGGTTGGACCTGGTTCGATTGAATGGACCGGACCACCAGCTGGTTTGACTGAACCTGTTTGTGCACCGGCCATTCAGTTTGAATTTGGTTTGAATTTGAACCGAACTGCCAAAAATGGTCCCTGTCTCCCACGCCTAGGCAATCCCTATTCACTCCGACAGAGAAAGCCGGTCCAATGCTCTCAAAGGGATAATAATAATAATAATAATTCAATTTCTATACCGCCCTTCCAAAAATGGCTCATGGCGGTTTACACCGAGAAATAACAAACAAATAAATAAGATGGAACCCTGTCCCCAAAGGGCTCATATTCTAAAAAGAAACATAAGACAGACCCCAGCAACAGTCACTGGAAGTACTGTGCTGGGGGTGGATAGGGCCAGTTACTCTCCCCCTGCTAAATAAAGAGAATCACCATGGTAAAAGGTGCCGCTTTGCCCAGCTGCACTTGTATACAGCTGCACCATCTGCAGGTGTGACTAGGAATAGCCTTGTGGGCATGGAACTCCAAGCATTGGGTAACATCATTAGGTTCACTCACAGATGAAAACATGGTTTTCCCCCTGGGCAAAAAGAGGGAAAGCACATCTGACTCAAGCTGGGAAAGTCCTATGGTTGTGCCCAGAAAGGAACTGGCAGTGCCCCAAGAGTGCAACAATGGGAAAAAAAGTTTTGTTTTTATTGTGGCCAGATTCTTGCATTAAAAAGAGAAGAAAGGAGAGGATGCTGGCAGTTAGGGAGACTCGTGGTCAGTCTTAGCAGAAGGAGAAAGAAGGGGATGGGTGGTGGGGGAGAAAAGAAGTACAGGGAAAAGAAAAGGGGAAAAGACAGAAAGGGAGAGAAAGCAGACAGAGAGCTTTACTCTTACAGAGAGCTTCTGATCCCAGCCAAAACAGCTGGGATATATTGAGACTTGTTTCTATTACACAACTGTGAGGCAAGCTTCGATTTGATCTTATGAAAACAACTTGTTATTTATAAGTTTGAACCTGTCAGGAGGGAATGAAGAATTTCAACAATATGCCATGTTCCACATTATTACTATTGTTGCATGGAACTATGGTCCCAACAGCACATGCAGCACCTTAAAGGGCAAACCTAGGAACACAGGAAGCTGCCTTATACTGGGTCAGACCACTGGTCCATCGAGCTCAGTATTGTCCACACAGGCTGGCAGCATCTTCTCCAAGGTTGCAGGCAGGAAGCTCTCTCAGCCCTATCTTGAACATGCCAGAGAGGGATCTCAGAACCTTATGCATGCACCTGCTCTTCCCAGAGTGGCCCTATCGCCTGAGGGCAGAGGCGTAACTATAGGGGGGGCAGGGGGGCACGTGCCCCGGGCGCCATCTTTTCTAGTCACGTGGGGGGCGCTGCCATGACAAAAAAATATATTTTAAAATATTTTTTTTAATTTTTTGTTAATACAAATGTTTCCTGCTCAGTGCAGCAGTGCTGCAGCAGTCAAGGGAGCACGTCGGCGCCTCCTCCCCCACAAGCGGTCCCTTCTGCGCCGTTCGCACCCCCCCCCATTGCTTTGCTGGCGCCTGGCGGCCAGTCAGTAGCCTGGCGTGGCGGCGGCGGGCACTTGTGAGGAAAAACCTAAGTATAATGTAGTATGTTGGGGGGGGCACCGGGGGGGGCGCCGGGGGGGGCGCCATTTCAGTGCTTGCCCCGGGCACCGTTTCCCCTAGTTACGCCTCTGCCTGAGGGGAATATCTTGCAGTGCTCACACATGTAGTCTCCCATTCAAATGCAGACCGAAGCGGACCTTCTTCGCAAAGGGGATTGCTAATTCATGCTTCCTATCACAAGACCAGCCCTCCTCCCCAAGAGAGCCATCATCATTTGACTGATTATAACTTCCTGTTACAAATGGCATTTAAGTTTCTGTATACTGGATGTTCGTTTCCTAATTTTCCCCCATTCGTTACGGCTACTTCCTTTTTCCATGATTGCTTTTCTTATTTTCTCGCTGGTATCATAACAAACAAAATGTATTTATTCATTACCTTGATTATTTTTCAGTCCAAAATTGTTCTCAAGTGAGTCGTATGCCAGGAATCTCTGGCACATGGTTTATGTTGAGAGCAAGTGAGGGACCCCAATCAACTGTGCAATCCACACGCTTGAAAATGAGAAAACTGCAATTGTGGTTCCTGTCGTCCTTCAATCTACTCAGGGACAGCCCAATGAAACATCTATCCATACTGATGCCAGTCCTTCGATCTCTTTCCTGGTGAACGTGAAACTCCAACCTGCTCAGAAGGGTCCCGTTTCAAGCACAACCCCCATCTGTGTGGGTCACGACAGATGCCTCTCTCCAAGACTGGGGTGGACACTGCAATGCTGCCACAACTCAGGGTCTCTGGACCTGCAATCAATGTCTACTACGCATAAATTTTCTGGAACTGTTGGCAGTGTTTCAAGCCATGTAGGCCTTCCTCCCGATGCTGCGAGGGCGAGTGGTTCAGTTACAATTGGACAACACCACTGCCATAGCCTACCTCAACAGACAGGATCACTCTGTGCACTGAGTATTCAGATCTGGCATTGGTGCATCAAGAACAGCATAACACCTGTGGCAATACACATCAAGGGGTCAGACAATGTGCTGGAAGATGGTCTCAGCCACTCATTCTCCATGGACTGACATGAGTGGGAATGGAACAACCATTACCTCCAAAGAATCTTCGACCTCTGGGGTCACCCGGAGATAGACTAGTTTGCTACAACGCAAAATGTGAAATGCAGGCTGTTCTGCTCCAGAGCGGGACATGACCCATGTTCAGTGGGGGATGCGTTCCAAATAGACTGGTCACTCCATCATGCTTACATGTTTCCCCCCTTGCCGCTCATGAGCAGAGTAGTAGCCCGACTCCTGCACAGTCCAACGAGATGCATCTTTATCACACTATGGTGGCCACGCCAAGCATGGTTTCCACATTTACTCAGACTGACTTTGCACACCTACCAGAGACTTCCGAACTGCCCAGATCTTCTAATTCAAGAGGGCAGTCGGGTGTTACACCCCGAAGTTCTCACACTGCAACTGACAGCATGGCGGATCGACTGCTGAAGAAGATCCTGCTGAACAAACGTAAGCCATCTACAAGGCGGAACTACACCAACAAGTGGAAAAGATTCGTATCTTACGGAAAGACACACGGGTTCCGTCCCAAACAGGCCTCCATACGGGAGGTCTTGCTTTATATGACAGGCCTGAAGACATCGGGGCTTTCTAATGTATCCATACGAGTGCACCTAGCAGTTCTCTCTTCTAGACATCCTGGCTGGGATGGCAAGACATTGTTCTCCCATTCTTCCTGTAAGAGTTTCCTGAGGGGACTTATGAATCTATACCCTCTTATACGTAAACCAATAGAACCATGGAGCACCTCTCTGGTCCTCTCTGCTCTAACAGAACCACCATTCGAACCTGCCCACCTTCTTCAAATCCCCATCCACGCCTTTGGAAAAGGCTCTCCACTCTTTAGACGTCCACAGGGCACTGCTCTGTTATCTCTCTAGAACAAAGCCATTCCAAAAGTCGAAAAAGTTACTGATATCATACAAGGGTTCTACTATGGGACAAGCCCTGTCCTGGCAGCATCTATCACATTGGCTGGTGGAAACCATTCACCTGACTTACTCAGTACAAGGAGTACCGGCACCAAAATCTATCGAGGTGCATTCCACTAGAGCATATGGCGGTTCTGCAGCTTTTCTGTCTGGGGTGTCCTTCCTGGATATTTGCAAGGCTGCTACTTGGTCATCTGAAGAACCTTTTGAAAAACACTACGCTATTGACCTGCAGTCCGCTGCAGAGGTGAACTTTGGGAGAGGTGTCCTTAAAAGGGTGTTACAATAACACACTGCTCCCTCCTCCTTTTGGAGCTAACTAAACAGCCATTCTAATGGATTCAACGGACCCCGTACCAGATAAACAGGTTGCTCACCTGTAACTGATGATCTGGTAGGGATCCGTTGATATCCATTAGACCCTCCCGAACCTCCCCTCTGCAGTGCACCATAGGCCTATACAGTACAACTTACCATCTATATGACTGCTTCGGCGGTCTCCAAAGAACTGAGTTGCCTGCGCTTCCTCCCACCTTAAATAGCCACGAGGTCACGTGGCACGGGGTGCAGGAACCGAGAAGGAGCTGTGGAACTCAACACCGAGAGGCTTCAGTGCAGGCGCAGAACATGAAGATATCTAAACCCCTCTTAAAGCCATCCAGGTTGTATGGATTCAACGGACCCCGTACCAGATAAGCAGGTTGCTCACCTGTAACTGATGATCTGGTAGGGATCCGTTGATATCCATTAGACCCTCCCGGGTTGTTGGCTATACAAATCCAGGTTGTTGGCTGTCCCCACATCTTGTGGCAGAGAATCCCACAAGTTGATTATGCGTTGTGTGAAAAAGTACCTCCGTTTGTTGGACCTAAATTTCCTGGCAATCAGTTTCATGGGATGACCCCTGGTTCTAGTGTTATGTGTGTGAGAGAGAAAATTCTCTCTATCCACTTTCTCCACACCATGCATGATTTTATAGACCACTGTCATGTCTCCCCACAGTCGTCTTTTTTCTAAACTAAATGGCCCCAGGTGTTGTAGCCTTGCCTCATAAGAAAGGTGCTCTAGGCCCTTGATCATCTTGGTTGCCCTCTTCTGCACCTTTCCCAGTTCTACAATGTGCTCCTTTAGATGTGGTGACCAAAACTGTATGCAGTATTCCAAGTGTGGCCGCACCATAGTTTTGTATGTTTTATTTTCAATCCCCTTCCTAATGATCCCTAGCACGGAATTGGCCTTTTTCACATTTGACACTTTCAACGAGCTGTCCACCATGACCTCAAGATCCCTCTCCTGGTCAGTCACCGACAGCTCAGTTCCCATCAGCGTATACTTGAAGTTGGGTTTTTTTGTCCTAATGCGTATCACTTTACACTTGCTGACATTGAACCACATTTGCCAATTTGTCGTCCACCACCCAGTTTGGAGAAATCCTTTGGGAGCTCCTCACTATCTGTTTTGGATTTCACTACCTGAAAGAGTTTGGTGTCATCCGCAAATTTGGCCACCTCGCTGCTTACCCCTACTTCTAGGTCATTTATGAATAAATTAAAAAGCACTGGTCCCAGTACAGATCCCTGGGGGACCCCACTTCTTACTTCCCTCCATTGTGAAAACTCTCCATTTATACCTACCCTCTGTTTCCTGTTCTTCAACCAGTTAGCAATCCACACATGTACTTGTCCCCTTATCCCATGACTGCTAAGTTTTCTCAGGCATCTTTGATGAGGAACTTTGTCTAAGGTTTTTTGAAATCCAGGCATACTATGTCAACCGGATCACCTTTATCCACACACCCTGTTGACATTCTCAAAGAACTCCAAAAGGTTTGTGAGGCAAGATCTACCTTTGCAGAAGCCATGCTGGTTCTCCTTCTCTGGCCACCGTGTGTGTGTGTGTGTGTGTGTGTGTGTGTGTGTGTGTTAGTTTGGAACAACAGTTATAAATGTGGGAGTTATACTTGCATGCAGATGCTGCTGGCTGCAAAAGTTTGTTGACTGAATAGCCCTGAAGGGCACGATTGTGGAATCACCCCAAGAGAATTACTTACAAGGTTAATGATTTAAGTGTTATGTTTAATTAATGTTTAATATATTAATATTAAATTAATATTTTAATTTAGGTAAGAGAAGGAGTACTACTGTTTTGAGTCATTAGAACATCACTTGGTTTTGCACGTCTGATGAAGGAGGCTGCCCTTTTCCCGACTGCTCCAAGAAGACACATGGTGGAAAGTGCTGAGAAGATTGTGGTCCTAGAGGTGAAAAGTTGTAGGGTGGTGTGGAGAGAGCAAGAGTGCACGTATTATGGGAGTCCGCCATGCATCTAGCCACTCTAATCTCATCAAAGGGGCATTACAGACATTGTTCTGCAGTTTAAATGGCAAAAAAAAAAAAAAAAAAATCAAGTCTCAAAAATTTAAACTGGATATGCATACAAAATCCCACACCTATCCATATAAAATTAAGATGGTGTCATGGCCTCACAAAGGTCTACTAAGCATGAAATGTTCATCCTATTCTGACAAGCAAGAATTCAACATTTAGTGATTCCCTATGAGAGACCATGGCCAAAGAATTGAGGAAAGAGACTGGGCCAGCCAAATGTAGCAGCAACTGCTGCTGCTCTCCCCACTCTCCATGCCCTCCACCTCGGGTTGCCATATCTCGCTGACCCTCCTCCTCCTCTTCTGTTTCTCCTATTGTGGTGAATTGTGAAATTGCTCAAGAATGCAGGATCAGCAATTTAACAGGTTTTTTTTTTAAAGGAGGAAACTGTGGTTTCAACAGCATGGATGATACATGTTTGATTGATTGATTAAGTGCCGTCAAGTCGGTGTCGACTCTTAGCGACCACATAGACAGATTCTCTCCAGGATGATCTGTCTTCAGCTTGGCCTTGAAGGTCTCTCAGTGGTGCAGTCCATCCACCTTGCTGCTGGTCATCTTCTTCTTCACTTTCCTTCCACTTTTCCCAGCATCATGGACTTCTCAAGGGAACTGGATCTTTGCATAATGTGTCTTCGCATACATGTTTACTCAGAACTAAATGTACATAAGAACAGCCCTGCTGGATCAGGCCCAAGGCCCATCTAGTGCGGCATCCTGTTTCACACAGTGGCCCACCAGATGCCGCTGGAAGCCACAGGCAGGAGTTGAGGGCGTGCCCTCTCTCCTGCCATTACTCCCCTGCAACTGGTACTCAGAGGCATCCTGCCTTTGAGGCTGGAGGTGGCCCACAGCCCTCCGACTAGTAGCCATTGATAGACCTCTCCTACATGAAGTCATCCAAACCCCTCTTAAAGCCATCCACGTTGTTGGCTGTCACCACATCCTGTGGCAGAGAGTTCCTCAAGTGGATCATGCGTTGTGTGAAAAAGTACTTCCGTTTGTTGGTCCTAGACCTCCTGGCAATCAATTTCATGGAGTGACCCCTGGTTCTAGTGTTGTGTGAGAGGGAAAAGAATTTCTCTCTCTCCACTTTTCCCACACCATTAAATGTAATTAAGTTCACGGTGACTTTCTCCCAGGAAAGGACTGCATAGGGGTGCGGCCCCCCCCCCCCAAAAAAATGAAAGGGATAAGGCCAGAGGAAAGGGGAACAATTTAGCAAGTTTTTAGGAAGTGGTTTCTTAACTACTCAGCAACAATATTCAGAGAAACAGGATTCTGTGAAAGCTACATCAGGTATGGTTTATTCCATTTTGGGAGCTTGGGCAGAAGTGTGGAGGGGTGGGGGGAATAATGCAGTTCAGTAAACCAGAAGCACACTAAACTGGACGTGCACAACAGCACAGAAACAACTTTTAAACATGAAAAGTTCAGGCTTTCCATGCATCTGCACATTAAGCATTGGGTTAAAGTGGGAGGGTCAGGTGAGGGACCCCAATTTAAGCTATAAGTGAGGGAAGCCCAATTTGAGCTATAGGTACGGGCAAGACAGCGAGGGAAGCCAGAAAGGGGAGGCCGAAGGTGGCGGGGTGGACTGGGAAGGACTGGGAAGGACCCCTAGCTATATGACTCCACGTCCCATTTATTGCACAAGTCCAGGGAGGCTAACCTTTAAAAAGCCCTCTATTTGGAAATATCTGACATCACACAACTCAGCAGTTGTGCATGGGTTGGGCAAGGAGGTTGGTGTTCCAGACAGACAGAAATCCCCCACCTCCACCCCTGAATTCCACCACCACAACATCCCTTTCCTTTCCCCAACACTCACTCTTATCTCCGGAGGCAAATTGAGGAATCCTCTCCCAGCAACTCCAGGCCTGTTGCTAGCCTGGAAGTGTGTGTTGTGTGTGTGTGTGTGTGAGAGAGACAAAAGTAGGGGGCCAGCTTGTCTGGCCCCGTCATTCCTAAGTTCAAGCAACATTCAGTTATTTAAAATTATTTGTTTGTAAAAATAAAAATAGAGATGCAGAGAAAGGTTGGGGGACAGGCCCCCCAGCCGCCCCCCCCCCCGCCTCAGGCTATGGATCTGAGATAATCTTCTCTTTTCTGTTTGGTTCCACAAAGGCTGCTCATGTCTTTCTTGCGTCCTTTTTTCCTTTCAAATGGCTCCATTTTGATTTCACCTGCTTTACTGTTATGATAACTAAACTGCCAGTATATGGCTGTGAAATTTGCACTAAGCGATGCTTCTCTTTCAAACTGCACATGGGAAGGTGGTGTGTGTTAACAGCTGCAGATGGGGGTGGTACACAAGCAGCTCAGTGGCCCCTGACCTCCAGTCCCCAGGTTTCACAGGACTCATAAGAACAGTCCTGCTGGGTCAGGCCCAAGAAGGCCCATCTAGTCCAGTGTCCTGTTTCACACAGTGGCCCACCAGATGCCTCTCGGAAGCCCACAAGCAGGAGAAGGAAGGCATGCCCTCTCTCCTGCTGTTGCTCCCCTGCAACTGGTATTCAAAGGCATCCTGCCTGTGAGGCTGGAGCTCATTAATAGCCCTCTGACTAGTATCTATTGATAGACCTGTCCTCCACTAATTTACCTAAACCCCTCTTAAAGTCATCAAGGTGGTTGGCTGTCACCACATCTTGTGGCAAAGAATTCCTTGGCAATCCATTTCATAGACTGACCCCTGGTTCTAGTGTTAGGTGAGAGAGAGAGAAAATTATCTCTATCCACTTTCTCCATACAATGCATGATTTTATAGACCTCTATCATTTCTCCCCTCAGTCATCTTTTTTCTAAAGTAAAGAGCCCCAGATGCGGTAGCCTTGCTCATAAGGAAGGTGCTCTAGACCCCTGGTCATCTTGGTTGCCCTCTTCTGCACCTTTTCCTGTTCTGCATTACAATGTCCTTCTTAAGATATGGTGACCAAAACTGTACACAGTATTCCAGATGTGGCTGCATCATAGTTTTGTATAAGGGTATTATAATTTTGTTTGTTTGATTGATTGATTGATTGGTTGGTTGGTTGATTGATTGATTTTCTATACTGCCCTTCCAAAAATGGCTCAGGGTGGTTTACACAGAGAAATAATAAATAAATAAGATGGCTCCCTGTCCCCAAAGGGCTCACAATCTAAAAAGAAACATAAGACTTTGCCCCTGCTAACTGGGCAAAGAGGCACCTTTGACTGTGGTGATTCTCTTTATTTAGCAGGGGGAGAGTAACTGGCCCCATCCACCCCCAGCACAGTACTTCCAGTGACTGTTGCTGGTGTGTGTCTTATGTTTCTTTTTAGAATGTGAGCCCTTTGGGGACAGGGAGCCATCTTATTTGTTATTTCTCTTTGTAAACCGCCCTGAGCCATTTTTGGAAGGGCGGTATAGAAATTGAATTATTATTATTATTATTATTATTATTATTATTATTATTATTATTAAGATAGACACCAGCAACAGTCACTGGAGGTACTGTGCTGGGGGTGGATGGGGCCAGTTACTCTCCCCCTGCTAAATAAAGAGAATCACCATGTTAAAAAGGTGCCTCTTTGCCAAGTTAGCAGAGGTTGCTAATAAAATTAGCAGTTTTATTTTCAATCCCCTTCCCTATGCTATTTTCATCCTTAGCATGGAATTGCCCTTTTTCACAGCTGCCGTGCACTGAGTCGGCACTTTCAATCAGCTGTCCACCACAACCCCAAGATTTCTCTCCTGGTCAGTCATTGACAGCTCAGACCCGATCAGCGTATACTTACTTACTTACTTACTTACTTACTTATTTCATTTATAAACCGCCCCATCCAAAGGCTCTGGGTGGTGTACAACAGCTTCTAAAAGATATAAAAACACACAATTCAAAACATAGCGCTAAAAACAATATAAGACCATTTAAAATCAATTAAAATACTTTAAAAACACTTTACAAACCTTGGAAGTCCAGGCCAAACAAGTAAGTTTTTACTGGGCTCTCTTAAAGGCCGACAGTGAGCCTAAATTGCAGATATCTGCCGGGAGTGCAATCCATAGACCAGGAGCAGCTACAGAAAAGGCCCGGTTTCGAGTCACCACCAGACGTGCCGGTGGTAACTGGAGACAGTGCTCTCCAGATGACCTCAATGAGTGATGGGGATCATACCGAAGAAGGCACTCTCTAAGGTAGCCGAACCCAAGCCATTCTGAGCTTTAAAGGTAATAAGCAGCACTTTGTATTTCACCCGAAAACATATCAGCAGCCAGTGCAACTGTTTTAAGACAGGCATAATATGGTCTCTCCGGGTTACCCCAGAGACCAGCCTGGCTGCCGCATTTTAAACAAACTGAAGTTTCCAAACTATGTACAAAGGCAGCCCCACATAGAGCGCATTGCAGTAGTCGAACCGGGAGGTTACCAGCTGATGCACCACTGTTTTGAGATCGTCCTCTTCAAGGAATGGATGCAGCTGTCGAATCAGCCGAAGCTGGTAGAAAGCGTTCCTGGCCATAGCCTCCATCTGAGATACCAGGGTGAGGCCTGGATCCAAGAGCACACCCAAGCTGCGTACCTGTTCCTTCTGCGGGAGTGTAACCCCATCCAGCACAGGAAGATCTAACTCATCCCTTAAATTCCAATCCCCCACAATGAGCACCTCCGTCTTGTTTGGATTCAGCTTCAATTTGTTATCCCTGCCAATGTGTAAAATTGGCATTGCTCCCTCCCCCAATGTGCATCACTTTACATTTGCTAACTGTGAGCCGCATTTGCCATTTTGTTTTCCACTCTCCTCGCATGTATGCTGAATTTGATCACACTGGTTCCATGACACCAACATCATGCAGAAGGTCCTTGTTGGAGCTAGGACCCTGGCAGCATCAGCTCTCAGCTGCAGTATCTCATAGTGACCACTCGGGGCGGGGAATTAGGATCGTGGATAAAAGTGCTGGCCTCCTCCCCTCTTTGTTCTACCAGTGCGAGCCCCCACTTTGTTCCCCATGTCTCCAGACATGACTGTTCATTTTGGTCTCTCTCTCTAGCCATGAGCTACAGCCAGGACTGTCTTTAGGGCATGGCAAGCAGGGTGACTACCCCGGGCCTCACTCTTTTAACCCCCATTAGAATTAACTGGAAGGGGGCCCCACACTAGCTGATTTGCTCTGGGGCCCCGCACCGCACCAGGGTTCTCTAAGGACAGCCCTGGCTACAGCTGAAATTAACCTGCACGCACAAGTTTATTGCACAAGTCCAGGGAAGCTAACCTTTAAAAAGCCCTCTATTTGGAAATATCTGACATCACACAACTCAGCAGTTGTGCATGGGTTGGGCAAGGAGGTTGGTGTTTCAGACAGACAGAAATCCCCCACCTCCACCCCTGAATTCCACCACCACATCCCTTTCCTTTCCCCAACACTCACTCTATCTCCCGAGGCAAATCAAGGAATCCTCTTGCAGCAACTCCAGGCCTGTTGCTAGCCTGAAAAGGGGGGGGGGGGTGCCAAAAGTAGAGAGCCAGCTTGTCTGGCCCCTGTCACTCCTAACTTCAAGCAACATTCAGTTATTATTTTTTAAATGTTTACAAATATTAGGGGTGCAGAGAATGATTGGGAGGCAAGCCCCCTTAGCACCCCCCCCGCCCCTGGCTATGGGTCTGAGAGAATCTTCTGTTTTCATTGCTGCTTGGTTGTTCAGCAAAGGCTGTTCATGTCTTTCTTTTTGAAAGTTCAAGTGTACTATGTCAACTGAATCACCTTTATCCACACACCTGATGACACTCTCAAAGAACTCCATAAGGCTGGTGATGCAACATTTAGCTTTGCAGAAGCCATGCTGGTTCTCCTTCAGCCGGGCCTGTTCTTCTATATACTTAACAATTTTCTCCTCAAGAATGCTTTCCATCAATTTCCTGGAACAGACATTAAGCTAACCAGCCTGTAATTTCCCAGATTCCCCATGGATCCCTTTTTGAAAACTGGTGTTACATTGGCTACTTTCCAGTCCTCCAGTACAGAGCCAGATTGTAGGGATAAGTTATATATTTTTGCAAAGAGGTCGGCAATTTCACGTTTGAGTTCTTTAAGGACTCTTGGGTGGATAACATCTGGCCCTGACTTCAAGGGAACTAACTTGTTCCCTGAGAGACAGAGCTCCTTGTACTGATTACACACCCATGACTTCCGCCAACTGAACTGATAGCCATACATGCAACACTCTTTGCAATACACTGGGAAGCATCCCTTCCGGGCCCGTAGCTAGCCTAAACTTTTGAGGTGTGCGTGTCAAGAACGTGGGAGGTCAGGTTATATGGCAACAGCCAAAGAGCCAAAGCTGCCCTCCTTTATTTATTTATTTTATCATATTTCTATATCGCCTGATATGTACATCTCTAGGCGGTGTACAAAATTTAAAATATTTAAAAGTTACAAATTAAAATACATAATAAAAACAATAGAATACAATAGATATTAAAACAAGTTTTAAAATTAATTCTTATTAAAATTAAATCTAATTAAAAGGCTGTGAAAACAGGCGTTGAGGTTCTTGCTAAAAACAAATGGAGACGGAGATGCTCTTATTTCAGTAGGGAGCATATTCCAAAACACTGGGGCAGCCACAGAGAAAGCCTATGCCCTTTGCAGAGCATCAGCCATGCCAATGTACACTCTATACATACAGTCTCTCTCTCTCTCTCTCTCTTGCAGAGCCCCAGACAAGAGTCACACATCCCATCTCCCTAGCCTCTCTTTTTGCTTTGCTAGCAGCAGCCTGCTCCCAGGAGCCGTCATGGGGGAGGGGGAAGACAGACATAGGTACACACTGACACACACCTCCAAAATTACCTAGGTGCACCTCTAGCCTCACCTGTAAATGCCTGCCCCCCACCCACATAATGACTTAATATCAAAAAAGTCAAGAAAACAGATCTTCGTACATTACCATGACATTACCAAGACACAGCCAGCTACTTGCCCGATATGCCCAGCTGAAGGGGAGGACTAGAGACTAATCTTCTCTCTCCTTCTCCGTGTTCTGCTGCTCTGAGCTGCAGCTGCAGTCACTCTCTCTCTGCAGCAGCCATCACATCGGTCATTTCCAGTCTCTCCCGCCATCTCTCTCAGCGCCTCAAACCGTCCTCACTTGCACTGGCTCTTTGAGCAGGCGCACAAGCGGGAGAAGACAAAAGCACAGCCTAGCAGCTGCTTGCTTACTCGCTCGGTGGCAACAGGAGGAGGAGGAGCAGCTGGAGCACCGGCGCAGCAGGCTGCGAGACAAGCTATTCTTCTCCCTCCTCAGCTGAGCTCCTGGTGGCTGCTGTGGAGGAAGAAGAATTTGGGGGGGAGGCAGGTGAACTCCATGCCAGGGTTGCCAGAACCGGTATACTTGTGAGTCAAATGGGCCATAAGCCAGAATTTGGCTTTTTAAAAGCCAAATCTGGCCACCTAGCTCCATGCCACCATCTGGCTACGTGTCTGGTCCCTTCCCCTGCTGGCTATCTATCTTCATGACTCGTTTTGTTGGCTGTTAAGAGTATTGGAGATTATTTGAAAGCCAGGTCCTAGCTGAAGTTGTCAGCTATTCAACAGTTCAAACTTTCTTTCCCAAGAATACGAAAGAGGGAGTAGTACTTACCTTCTCTGCCCACTGGTCTCCTTGTGAGCAAGGGGCCTCCTTTCGAGCTCCCCCACACTTTCCCTTGCTAAACTCCACTCCATTCTCCAATGACCCTGTTTGCTCATTCCTGTTCGCTCAGTTCTGTTCGCTCAATTTTCTGGCCGTTGCCTCTTATGTAGAAAGGCTCAACAGAAATGTGGCCCCTCCCACCAGGTGTGACTCACCTTAGTCCTAGCTGGAGAAAAACTAGTAATGAGGGCTACACAGCCCCAGAACCAGCCCTGGCAAAAACCAAGACACAGACACACTCTGAGGCTTCTCCTCTAAAGAGATATCAGACCCTCAAAATCTCTTTGTCCTCCTGGTTGTTTTGAAGGGGTTTTGGTTTTTTAGGAAAGCTTTGCTACCTCTCTCCTCCTAGCTCTCCTCCTCTTTCCAGAGCAGGCTTCACTTAACAATTGCTAAGTGTGAGGGGCATTTTTGGATCCTGGAAGGCTGTATAGGCCTGGGGCTCAGAGGCCCAAGCAGCTCTTCTCCCACTCCTAGGCAATCCCCATTCACTTCAACAGAGAAGGCAGGTCTATGCTCTCAAAAGGATGCACTCTTGTGTAGCTGTACTATCTGCAGGGAAGACCAGGAATGGCCTTGTGGGCATGGAACTCCAAGCATTGGGGCCTGCAGGTGAAATCATCAGATGCACTCACAGAACTGCACATGAAAATGTGTGCTGTTCCTCTTTTTGCCCCAGGGACAAACAGCTTACTCAAGCCAGAAAGTCCCATGGTTGTGCCCACAAAGGAGCTGACTTTGCCTCCAGAGTGCCCTTCTTCCTTTAAAAAAAAAAAAGTTCTGGTTTTGTTGTGGCCAGATTGCTTGCATGAAAAAGGGAAGAAGGGAGAGGTTGCTGGCAGTTAGGAGACTCATGGTCACTCTGAGCAGAAGGAGAAAGACAGATAGGAAAGAACAGGGAAAAGAAAAGAAAACGAGGTTAGACAGAGAGGGAGAGAAAGCAGAGAGCTTCCATTCTTGATTCTAGCAGAGTTTCCAATCCCAGACAAAACAGCTGGGATATATTCAGACTAGCTTCTATTACACAACTGTGAGACAAGCTCAGATTTGATTTTTAGGGATGTGCACAAATTGGATTTTGCTATTCTAGTTGAGTTTGAATCGAATCAGCCTGATTCAATTCTGCTGGCATTGAATCTCAGTCGATTTGGTTTGAATTTGATTCAATTCTAATAGATTCAGCTGAATTTTAAGGGCCTGGGGCACCAAAGCGGGTGGGGTGGCACAATGTGTGCTACCCACCACACAACCCACATAGCAATTGGCACTTGGTTGATTTTTTTTGGTAATTTAAAAATATTTTTTACAAGGCAGACCCCTAACTTTAAAAAGGTGACCTGGTCTACTCAGTTCTATGGACAGACCAACTCTCCAGCAAACCCAATGGGAAATTCCCACTGGGTTTGCTGGAGAGTTGCTCTACCCATAGAACCCAATGGGTAGACCAATCGGCAAGTTGGTAGAAAGCATTATTGTCTAGATTCCAAAAAGGCCATTTCAGCCATACATATCTGCCCTACATCTTCAGTAGTGGGAAAAGATGCAAAAAATTCATTCAGCTTCTCTGCAACCTCCTTATCTTCCTTGATCACATCTTTAACTCCCTTTTCATTCAGCTGTCAAATCGCCTCTCTGGCCAATTTTCTTTTAATGTATTTAAAGAGAGACTGATGGCCCTCATTCACGGGGGTTCCGTTCTCATCATAGGCACAATTAGGGAAACCACAAATGATGAAACCTTAATAGGAATTGGTGGGTTAGGTTCCTAAACAAAAAAGGGGGGCTAAAAAAGTGGGGAGGAGAGAGAAATAAGAGAAATGAAGTACTGTACCTTGTTCTCCAGGTCTCCAGCAATGCTCCCCAAACCCCCCAATTCCTCTTATTCCTCCTCCCCGCCCAAAAAATCATAGGAATCTTTTAGAAAGAGCTACAGATTGGCTCAGCACTGTAAAGTGGTGGCTAGAAGTGACATATGAAGTCATTTCTGGGTCATTTCTGGCCACTCAAATCCATGAACAGGCAAATTTTAGCCTACTGTTTTACTGTGGATAAAGAAACTGGGTCTCTGACCCTTCCATGGATATGCGAAAGCACGGCTCTTGAATCGAAAGGTAATGAGGGCCACCTGCAATGTATTTAAATCTCATTTTTCATCTGACTTTCAAAAGCATATGTATTTATAGGGATGTGCCAAATTGAATTAAATAAAATCAATTCAACTCGAATCAGGCCGAGTGATTTAACTCAAACTCAAATTGCGCTTAAAACAAATCTTGGCCAAATTTGGCACAGCTGTAGGGACACATAGGGATGGCTCAAGGGTGTCATTTGAGCCGATGTCATCCACCCCAATCCAAGATGGTGACGCGTGCACATTTGAGGTGCAAGTAGGCTCACTTGTGAACTGTCTAATCGGCTGGCAGGGGAGGATCGCCCGCCTGTCCCTTTTCTCTCCAAGAGCTCTGCTCAGCCAGCAGCCTGATTGACACCATTCTTCTGGGAGCTGCGGCGTTCACACCTGACACCTCTCTGCTTGTAAGTTGTAACTAATCAGTCACCTGCTGCAGCTGACTGCCCGCTCTGGGGAAGAGGACAAAAGTGGGGCGGGGGGGGGGGGAGGTTGAGCATGGCTTTTATGCCGGCAGCTGGCCCTTTAAAATTTGCGGTAGAGGCAGCTGGGGTTTCCCTGGAAATGAAGGGGGTCCGAGAGGGGACTCTCTTCTCTCTGTGCAACCTCAGGTCCTGCTCGCTCTCTCTCTTCACAGTTCAATCCCAGACTGTTCCTTCCTGCTCTGAGAGTGATTTAGCTCTCCAGAGTTTCAACTCTCTGCCAGTGATTTCTCTGCTCTAACTGTGACTGCAACTCCTCCTCTTGGATGTTTCAGTTCTTCTTCTTGTACTGCACTTCTTTTCTGACTCTGACTGGTCTACCTAAAAACTCTGCTGAAGGCAGCCTCCTTATATTCTCTAACTTCCCTCCCATTTTTCCAGACCATCCAATCAACATATGTTCCCTCCCATTTTTCCAAACACACCCAATAAAATGAAACCCTCTCTTCCCTACAAAATCAAACCAGTACAATTCATCTCCCTCCAAAACCAATTGTTGAACAAGAACCATGAACATTTGACCCCTGCACAGCTTTCTTAACATAGGGAATAAGCAAGGCTATTGCAATATAGGACCTTATATACAAAAAGAGGAGTTTTAGGCCCCGTTCCTTCACAGGCTACCTATCCAGAGCAGAACTGAGTCCCCTCCTGTTTCACTCCTGATGTTCCTAACCTACTGTCTTAAGTAGAGATGTGCATGAATAGATTTTTTGTGATTTGATTTGAGGTTGAATCGAATCAGCCAGATTTGATTCTAACTCAAATCTAATCAGATTCGATTTGAGTTAGATTCTTTTCAGATTTGGATCAATTTGGCCCACTTCTAATGGTCCTAGGGACACCAAATTTGGGTGGTGGGTAGGTCCCCATGGTTGCCACCTACCACCCAAATTTGAAGGCAGTGGGGCAGTTGGTTGATTTTTAATGATTTCTTTTTTTCTTTTAGTTTTTACTGATTTTGTATATTTTTGCCATAGGAAATAATGGAGGCTAAGCTCTAGCCCTTGTAGGAGCAAAATGTGAGGTCACTATTTTTCTAGTGTTTGGATTCTTTGGTGTATAATAACTTTTCCTCATAATGAATCCCTATGAGGATTCATTGCACACCTTCATTTCTTCTGTTTATTAAATAGACTGCTATGATTTGGGTCACTGGAATATTTTGGACCTTAATTCTTGAGCTCCTGGCAAGCTCTTGGGGGTGGGCCTATTTCATCAAGAGGAAAAGGAAACTTTTTCTGTGTTCATGGAGGAATCACAAGATGGTCTGGGGTGCCCAAAACTGCAGGCCTCTGTCCTCTCCCTTCTATCTTTTCTAGGCTTGGTCACACATTCCTTGTGCTATCTTAGCACATCAATCTGGGAGCCCGGTCGGGAGCAGCCCACCTTCTTCAGTGAGGGGTACGTGGATGGTTATCTCACTGGTTTGTATGATCACAACACAAGAAGCGTTTTGCTTAAAACCTTCTGGTTGAAGAAGTGTGAAGAGGATAATCCTCAGCTGTGGGACTTGTTCACCCAGCGGGCACAGACTGATGAGTTGTTGTTCATAAGGGACGTGATGAGCCTGCAGAAATACTACAACCAGAGCGGGGGTGAGTGGCTAGCAGGAGAGGCACCGATACCCTCTGTCTCTCCCTCCCAGAGGCGGGCAGTAGGGAGCATCTGCTAAGAAGGAGGGCAGCAATGAACTTCCCAGGAGCTTTTTTCAATTTGCAGCCCAAATCTAAACATGCAAAGAAACTGCATGATCAGAGGAGGGGGAGAGCAGAGGGGAGCACAGCCCCCTTTCCTCCTCTCCCACCCGCTAGAAGCAAGATTAAGGGCCTGGGCAGGTGAAGTAAGAACGGCCCCACAAGGCAGAAGCTGCTGCCACCACCCCTAGGGCAGGGCGTGCCTCCAGCCTCTCCTCTTGCTCAGTGCATTTGTCGGGGAATAATATCTTCCCTCTCGCTGCCAATGTACCCATTGTGCCAATGGGGGTATAAGCACGTCTGGTTCCCATTCCTGGGTGAGGGATGAAACCTGCATTAGGGAAATACACAGAAGGGTTGAGACAAACAGGCAAGTCCATCTTTCTCCTTCTGCCCCCACCCAGTACCACCGCAGGGTTGATAGTGGCTGCCTTTTCTACCCCATTGTTATTCAGACCTCTTCCTGTGTGACAAACATCTCACCCGGATGGTCCTACCTCTGTGTCTCTCTTCCAGGGATTCACATTCTGCAGAGAATGATTGGCTGTGAGTTGCATGAGGATGGGAGGAAGGTAGGGTATAATCAGTATGGCTACAATGGAAGGGACTTCATCAGCTTCGACAAGGAGACCCTCACCTTCACAGCAGCCGATGCCCAAGCACAAGTGACAAAGAGGAAGTGGGATACTGACTTGGCCCGTTCCGAATACTTTAAGTCCTACCTGGATAAGGATTGCTTTGATGAGCTGCACAAGTTTTTTGAGTATGGGAAGGAAGATCTGTTGAGGAAAGGTGAGGATCATAAATTGTTGGGGTGCGGGGGGGGGTGTCTGTTAATAGAACTGCTCCCAGGAAATTGGCACTGGCAGGGATCCCGATCTACATTTTAGGTTTGTGTGGAGGAATTGGCTAGCTTGAAATGGAGCAGTCCTACCTTCAGAATAGATTTAATTAGTTCAAAGCTTCAGTCGCAGAAAGAACTGAATGGATAGGTTGAAGTTCAAAAATAAAATGAGGTCTATTGAAGGGTGTTTGGGGTACAGGAAGAGAAAATAATGGTTAATGCGCAACAATATTAAACTAACACAGACTGGCAAGACCAACACATTACAAAGGACTATGTTACAGCTCACAAGGAGGCAATTTGGCTTGAGTTTTCAAAATAAGTTCGCTCAAGTCTGTCGAGAGAGACTTGACTCGAGTTTTGGATTTTAGGAGAAATGAGGGGAAAGGGAAGTAGCATTTTGAGAACGGGAACTGTCTCGCTCCTTCTCAGAGGAATGCTGTCAACCCTTGCAGCTCGGTCGTTACCAAGAGGCTTCTCTCCTCCAAGGCAGGAAGGCGGGCATGGGAACCCAGGGACCAGGCAGAGGTCTGGTAGTCAGGGAAAATCTAAAAATGGACCGGACCAGAATCTCACAGCCAGGAGTGCTGAACAGATCGGGTTAGAAGGAAGGCCAGTCTGGAGGCAGAAAGTAAAGCAGGAGCGAGAATCAAAGCAGGGCAAAATGGAGGTGCCGGTGCCAAGATATAGGAAATGGCTGGTGCATCCGAGGAAGAAACACTTGGTGAATCTGGAGTAGAGCCACAAATGGCCTAAGGGACGCTAGCGACCCAGGAGACACACGGATTGGTGTTCCTTTGGTCTCTTATAAGAGGATTCTTGCCCAAGGGCAATATGCTGATCGCACCTTGAAAAGGTAGACAATAAGGACAAAGGACAGGACGCAACATTGTCCTGTTCAAAAATGAGGAATGAATCTTTTCTTGAACAAAAGGCTGGGAAAGGTCTGAAAGACCCATATAGGGAGAAGCGAAATGGACGCATCAAAGTTTATCTCTCATGTCTTTTAGAATATCTGGGGGTAGCTAAAATGTAAACAAGCTAGCTTCCCACACTTTGATCCAACCCTTAACATAAAAGTATAATGGTATAAAAATATGTTAAATATATAAACATACTTGTTAGCAGAGGAAATGGCCTGTTGCTTTCTTATCATTCCTTCCTGAGTAGGTGCTATCTTGACCTGATCCGCTGTGCCAACATAGGGAGAATACTTGGCTGATTCTTTAAAATAATAGTGCTTTTTAAAATCACGTCTACTCTGGCTTCCCACCTGCAAGTAATCGGGGTGTGTGACAAGCATGGGGAAGTTCTCCTGCAGTCCTAGACTTTGAACCTGACTTAAGAGTTCCTTCTCCCAGGCTATGTGCCAAAGTGACATGCCCTTTGAGTTAGCTACAGGCAAAACAAAATTGAGATCTCGAGGTCCCGTGGGATCCAGAGTGCAAACAGTGGTAACTACAGGCATATAGTTCCAAATCAGACATAAGCTCTCTTTGTAAGAGGTTGTGGGGAGTGTAATCCTCCATTCTCTCAATCTACTCCCATGTGCATCCTAGACTTGAGCTGCATCTTTCACAGGTTGATGTGGAAGCAATGAGGGCATAAAATTGTCTTAAAAGGCATACAAGACATAAAGATATAAAAGGTGCAAAAAGGCATAATTGCATAGAAGCCTAAGGGATAGGCTATAGCACAAAAGAAGTAGGAGGAGCAGACGTCTTTCAGAAGTAGATAGTTCAGACTTTTGGCAGTCTTGCTGGTCCATCTTCTAATACAAGAATGGGAGACAGTGTCAACATTAACAGGGGTAGGTTCCTCCAAGATACAAATATTGCAATGAGGAAGGACTATCCGAAATGGGCTCCAGAATCCCGGGCTAGCCTATAAGGACTCTTTTCATCTTGGCAAGACTTTACTCCTATACAGAGAAGAAGTTTCTGTCCAATTCACTGAGATGCTATATTCTATACATGTGCATGTGCAGATACTACTTGCAAGATCATTGTCATTGTTACTCATTTAAGGATTTTTTACCATTGCAAGACTTTTATTCATTCATTTTTGATGTAGACTCATTCTCAATAGGGATAAGAACAACATTTTTTCATATATTCATGCTGTTTTTTCTAATACATATGTTTGGGTTTGAATTTGTATTTACCTTTAACAATGACTTTTGTCCAATTTATTGGGATGTACTATCTTTGTCACATGTATGTGCAGATATTATCTGCAAGATTATTGTTATTGTTATCTATTCATTCTAAACTATTAATATAGCATCTTCAGTTATAGACAAAACGGATATATGTGTTTTGTTTATCTCCTCCACATAGATCTTTAGATGTAGCACAATTTGTGTTTTTGCATTTATTGGCAACTTTTTCATGGCCCCTCTGTCTTTACATATTGCACGGTTCCTTTTTTGTTTTTCCTGTTGATTCAGTGTGCATCCCACTTTTTTTCTGCCAGATTGCATCAGGCATGAGCCTGCATAATTACTACTCATATCCCTAGAGGTATGCAGCCCTAAAGGGATATTTTCAATCTCCTGTTGCATACACATAGGGTATTTTGCATATAAAGCCTCGTTGTCGGAGCCAATATAGGCATTACAACCACCACCGCTTCGAACACTCCTCAGTTCAGCCCAAAACAAGCTAATTTCTTGCTTTCAGGTCTGAGGAGGAGCACACACATTAACAACCAGCTATGAGTAGGATCTCAGTTCTATCAAACAGGTCATAAGAGAGTGGAATGAAATGTCTAACTTAACACATTTAGCTTGGAGATTCGTAGTAATACTAATAGATCACACACACACATCTTCCTTGAATAGCCAGCTGTAGCATAAGATGAGAAAGAGTCATAACCATCTAGTTCAATCTTGCCTAGGGCCCAAGTCTTTTGCAGTTGGGATGGGTGATGTTTGATTTTCCAGTTATATTGTGCAAATATTATTGACCATGCAGTGGCTTATTTTTCCATTTTTCTGCTCGGTTCTTGACTTGTTCTTTCCTGTAGGCCTGCTTTGTTTCATTGGTGTTGAATAGTTTCTCATTATTGACCATTTTAAGTGCATCTTCTTCACTGTCCTTGGGGGCACCATTGTTGGGTTGTTCTTAGGGCATCAGCCACAGCCCTATTTCTTTCCCTAGAATATGTGGTTCTCTTCCACCCACTGCATGCACTTTGTGGAAGTCTCACCAAGAGCATTGTGGCACTGAACAGGCTCTTATTATTTTCCTTAAAAAAGAATCTCAAAGGCCAGTATTCGAAAGTAAAGTGGCACAGTCAACATAAAGGGCAAATTGGACTTGGGTTCTAATTGTGTGTAGGATGCTATGGCTTTCACCCAGACTTCTGGGATATTGTGCTACTAACTTGGCTTTTGCTTCTTTGGGGCTTGGTGGCTTTGACCAGATGTGCAGCCTTTGCTCAACTTTTCCTCCTATTTTGCGTCCGCTTCGCTTTTGCCTGAGTCTCATGGCTTTATGCTGTTTTGGGTTCCTTTTCCATCTTATGGAATAACTTCCATCCAAGTTATGTTCTTATGAGTTTCCATCACTCTGCCCTCATTTCTGAAAGCTGTTTGTTGATGTTTGACTTCATGAACCCAACCTAACCTCCTGTGTACCTATGTATACATCCTATTTTACTATTTTATATGACTAGTACCCTACAAGGATGTGGATGACCACCTGAGGGCACACTCTTTCTCTGAAAGCAAAGTGCCCATCTTGTCGCCTATGGGAGAACCTTCATGTTACTATCAGTGCTGTCCTTTTTGCAGAGGCTCCAGTAGTGAAGGTGAGATGCAAGGCAGGCTATGATGGCTGGGAGACCCTCATCTGCCAGGCCTATGGCTTCTACCCCAAGGAGATCAATGTCACCTGGAGGAAGGATGGGGAAATCTGGGAGCAGGACACATTTCATGGAGTTGTCAGCCCCAACTCAGATGCAACATATTATACTTGGCTGAGCATCCAGATTGACCCCAAGGACAGGGACCACTTCCAGTGCCACGTGGATCACGACAGCCTGCCGGAGCCTCTAGTCTTTGCCTGTGAGGAATCTGGTGAGAGAGTACAGAGGGAGAGGGGGTTGGTTGGTTCTTTTGCAGGGTGGCAGCTTAGGGAGGTGAATTTTCATCCAGGAGGATCCCCCACTACCACCAATCCCAGCAGCATCACAGGCTTCAATACCAACACAAAGAAGGACCCCGTCTGTCCTTTGAGGTGCATAGCAAAGAACTTAGCCCCATACTGAAGTGGGAATTCCACTTCAGGGCCCCTGTCTCTGGCTGAGAAGAATCAAAAATTGGCACAGTCAGACTATGTATTGACTCACTGAGCATAACTAAAACCATTTCTGAAAAGGGAGTTTACTCATGAAAAACTACCTTTCTATTTACACGCAACTTTCAAAGCACTGTACAAGAACATTTGTCAACAATGTTCTTAACAACAAACAAAAATAAAATCATAAAATCAGAACAGGAAGCAAGAAATCAACCAAAGTAGTTCAGCAATCGTGATTCCATCAAGACCTCAATGGAAGGTCTTGATGGAAAAAGGAAAAGGGAGGGTTTTGCTGGAAAAGGGAGGGTTTTGCAGTCCAGCCTAAAGATGGAGATTGAAGGGACCAGGCAGGCTTTTGTGGTAGGGAGTTCCGAGGCATGGCTGAAGCTACTTAGAAGGCCATGTTATGGAACTCCAGAAAGAGGAGGATCTCCAGATGACCCATATGAAATATGGGCAGACCCATATGAAATAAAGTGGTCCGTCAGCCTGACCCCAAGTGTTCAGGGCTGTAAAGGTAAAAAATGGTACTTCAAATTGTGCCCTGGAAAAAACTGGCAGATAGCAGCCTCAGCACGATTAGGCAGTTCTGAAGGATGCTATGGCTGATGATACTGAAAGCCACTGAGCAGAGCTAACAGAGAGACACTCCTCCTGCCAAATTCCTAGTATAGCTATCCATGCTGTACTAGGCTGAGCTATGGGCAGGCAGCAGTTGGCTCAGCTCTCACGGCTGGGGCTGGGAGAGTCAGGCAGACAACCAGCCAGGAGCGGAGTCCAGGTCAAGCTGGGTAGGGTAGACAAATGAGCAGCCAGGGGTTCCGTGGTGAGCTGGAGGACAGGAACAGAGCCAAGGGTCAAAGAACACGAGTCAAAGGAAACCAACACATCACACCAAGGAGACCTTCAACCTCCTGTTTGGTTTCAACAGGAAGCTACTTATACACTTCCTGTTGTAAGGGGAGCCAATGGCAGTTCCCATGGGACCTTTTTACCTTTAAAGCCCTGAACACTTGGGGCCAGGCTGACGAACCACTTTATTTCATATGGGTCTGCCCAGTGCTACGGTCATCTGGAGATCCTCCCCTTTCTGGATTTCCATAACATGGCCTTCTAGTAGCTGCAGCCATGGAACTCCCTACCACAAAAGCCTGCTTGCTCCCTTCAACCTCCGTCTTTAGGCTGGACTGTAAAACCCTCCCTTTTCCAGCAGGCCTATGACTTTTGATGCTTGAGGCTGAAAAGCCTACTGCAATCTGCCACAAGGGGCAGCATCATGCAGCTCTTCAGCCAGGCAGAACAGGACATCCATCAAGACAATTTCAGACCTGAAGCCCAGTCAAAGGTCAGACTGATGTGGAACTAGGAAATCGGTCTTCTTCAAGCTTTCCGAGGGCCTGCACCTCTGGACTTGGGTGAACTACCTTGGGGTGTATGTTCTATAATACTGGGGCCACTACAGAAAGGCTGAGCCTTAACCTATTTTCAGTTTTCAAACCCAGAGACTATTATCTATGTGGACTCTTATTTGGGAAGAAACCCTGCCCTTCCCCAAACTCCAGGTCTGCAAAGACTCTTAGGCTGTATTCACACATAACGTGAAACCACGGGTCCAAGGGTCCTTAATGATGGACCCGGAAGTCCCTCCACTTCAATTTCCAAGTGCAGGTATCCTCCCTCAACTCCGGTTTCAGGGAATACAACCTGCAGTTCAGCATTTGCCTGTAACGCAGGCTGTGTTCAACCTTGGGTTGGGGTGGTAAAACTCACTACAATACGAGGATTCAAAATGGAATTTGAAGGGTGGAACCTCAGGTCGCTCTCCACACAGAACCAGAGTTCGGAAGGAGTGTCCTGCATTTGGACATACAGGTTTGGAAATCTCTTACTCCTTCAAATCCAGTAACATGCAAATGTGGCCGTACAAAATGTTCCACTAGGCTGTGGGCCCCAGCAGATAATCCCTTTGCCTCTCGTCCCCCAAATTTTAGCCTGATTGTCACTTCCCCCACCACCACCTTTCAGACTCATACAGTGGGCCTCAATAACACAAGAAGATTATTCTTATTCCCTTTTAATAATTTTGCTCTTTTTCCAATATTAACCCCAGGATGGTCCAGTGTGGGGGTCATTGTTGGAGTCATCTTGGGGCTTGTAACTGCCCTTCTGCTTGTGGTTGGGATAATCTTCTACATCAGTAAGTGAAATGTGAATGCATTTGCTGGGCTGTGTGTGACCGTGTTGGGCTGTGGTAGATTTTAACTGAGCATGAGCCTTGTGACTGTGACAATGGAATCCCCCAAAGCTTGTGGTCCTCCCCCCGACCCAATGTAAATGGTATTTTTGACATATGCTTAATAGCACAATTAATGAGCATTAATTAATGATTTGATTTGGTTTGATTAATGAGCTCAATTGCAAGCTCACCCAATGATTTAGAAGTAGCCACACACTGGGATAATCAAGCAAGGCTGTTCAGAGTCAGGGGCGTAGTTACTATTGGGCAACCGGGTTCAAAGTACCCAGGCTGCTTCCCCTCCGTGGCCGTGCCTTGCAGCCCTGACACGCCCCCCACATCTGACATCAGATGCGGGTGGCTGGTTTAGCTCCCAAGTGGGGCCATGCAGCCCGTTCTGGAGTTAAATGGCCAGCACTGCATTCGCAGCACAGCCAGGAGCCGCTCTCCCTCAGGGAGCAGTGGTGGCCCCACCCGATCTAGCTCCCGAATGGGGCCGCACAGCCCCATTCGGGAGCCAGACCACACTCCCCACTTGAGGGTATGGCTAACCCCACATTTGACCCCCTGTCAGATCCGGGGGTGTGGCTAACCCCCACGTCTG
The DNA here is from genome assembly GCF_027244095.1 of Hemicordylus capensis. Taxonomy (NCBI): domain Eukaryota; kingdom Metazoa; phylum Chordata; class Lepidosauria; order Squamata; family Cordylidae; genus Hemicordylus; species Hemicordylus capensis. The sequence continues at coordinate 230,008,211 of NC_069658.1, read as the reverse complement.
ACATCAGACGTAAGAACGGGGTGAGCAGGGCCATCATGGCAGCCAGGCACAGGCCGCCGCTGGCCTGGCTCCTCTACTGCTCAGTTATCCATGCTCTGGAAACCTCCAGGTTAGACTGCTGCAATGCATTGTATGCGGGGCTGCCTTTGAAGAGTGTGTAGACACCGCAGTGTGTTCAAAACTCAGTTGCTAAGCTGATAACGGAGAGCATGCCTCACCAGGTTTTAGGGAGCTGCACAGGCTTCTGGTCCAAGAAGCTTTCCCAATGGCTGGACATTTGGCCAGTCAAAAGATAAGTTGATCAGTTGGCTGCTCAAATAATGGTCAAGTGTTTTTTAAAGACAGTTGTGCTGCGGAGGCCGACAGGCAAGTCTTCAAGCAGCATCGGTATCCTGGCTTCATGGAATATTTGACAATAGTGGGTCCAAGTCACATAAGAGGCAGCAGGTTGACCAGTGTGCCAACCCTAGCTTACTCTTGTGAAGCTATAAGAGAAGTGTTGCAAGTTTTCCAACTGGCTCCTAGAGCTGTGCATTGAACATCAGCTTGAGCTCCCAAGATTAACTGGGGGGGATGCTTATCCTCATGCTGTGAAAGGTTTCACCTGCTCAGATCAAGCAGCTCCTAAAAGCAGAAGAACAGGCCAGGCATTTTTCTGTGGTCAACTGGCAACCCCCCTGAGCCTCAGATTCCTGAGTCTCTTGACTGGCGATCTAATCCTGTCTCAACCACTCTGATGCTCAGAGAGTTCTCTGCTACTTTCCATGGATGGGCAAGAGGCATTTCAGCTCTGTCCCCTTTCAATAGCTTCCAATCAATCAGTTTATCGCAGCCCATAGACCAGAAGAAAAAAGAACAGCCATGGTTACAGCACCATAAATGGCAGTAGAATACTAAAAATTCGTATTTTTCAGATATCTGAGAACACAAGGTAACCCCTGCCCTGTTGCCACAAAACCATTCTGTCAAACATCAGTTTAACAGTTGTTAGTTGCTGTCAGAATGAGGAGACAAGAATTTAGCCACTGCTAAAGTCACCCTTGATTTTATCTATTAATCGCCTTTTGAAACAGATTGAATTTGAATAAAACAGATTGGATTAACCTGGCAGTGCAGTCAGTATAAGGTAAAATGTGCCATCAAGTCGATTCCGATTCCTGGCACCACAGAGCCCTGTGGTTTGGTAGAATACAGGAGGGGGTTTACATTGCCATCTCCCGCGCAGTATGAGATTATGCCTTCCAGCATCTTTCTATATCGCTGCTGCCCAATATAGACTAGAAGTGTGAGCATTGTAAGATATTCCCCTCAGGGGATGCAGCCACTCTGGGAAAGAGCAGAAGGTTCCAAGTTCCCTCCCTGGCTTCTTCAAGATAGGGCTGAGAGAGATTCCTGCCTGCAACCTTGGAGAAGCCGCTGCCAGTCTGTGAAGACCATACTGAGCTAGATAAACCAATGGTCTGACTCAGTATATGGCAGCTTCCTAGTTCCTATAGGTGTACCAGCGGGGATTCAAACCAGCAGCCTTCTGCTTACTAGTCAAGCATTTCCCCACTGCGCCACTTAAGGTGGCCTTTCATATGCGATGCCAGGGGGGAGGGAAATCTGGTGAACAGGATGTGCGTGCGGATACAGAAAGGACTTGAAGGGATATGTCCTAGAGTCTTTGCTTTACTAGAGCTACTAGGGATGAGTCCGAACCGGTTCGGAGGCCATTGTAAAGGCCTCCAGACTGTCCGGACCGGTCCAGACCTGGCCGGTTCGGTTCGGTTCGGGTGGAGGGGGTAGCTTTAAGGGCGGGGAGGGTTTACTTACCCCTCCCACCGCTTTGCCCCCTCCAGCGCGCGTATTTACTGTAATAATTGGGGCGGCAGGATACCTCCCTGCCGCCCCTTGTCCCTCTGAATGCCACCTCCAGGACGGGGTGGGCGCACGCGGGGCTCTGAGAAGGAAATATCCTGAGGACTCACGTTTTTTAAGTTAACTCCTGATGGCATCATGGCAATGGTAAACAAACCCCAATGAGAAGCCGGCACAGCACCGAGCCGGCCTCCGGCGCCTCCCCGCTCGGCGGCTCCCCCATCCTGAGCCGCCGCCAGCAGCCAATGCGAAGAGCTCCGCCAGAGAGAACGCACCGACGCGCCCAGCGCACTCTCACTTCCGGCTCCCAAGCGACTTTCCCACACACACAGCGTGGCCCGATGGGAGGAGGAGAAGCAGGCAGCCACGCTGTGTGTGGGGGGAAGTCGCTTGGAAGCCGGAAGTGAGAGTGCGCTGGGCTCGTCGGCCAGAAGTAGCAATCGCATGTGTGCATGTCATGCACGCAACGTGCGATGTGTGGCAGCAGGCACGCATGTGCGGTAGCGGGCATTTCCAAAAAATCATTTCCAAAAAATGGAGTGCCCGCGGGGGGGAAGTGGCGGGAGGGGTAAGTGCAAACCACCACCACCACCCTTAAAGAACCACCCCCCCATCGGTGCCGGACCGGGCCAGGTTCAAACCGGTTCAGAGGCCTCTATCATGGCCTCTGGACCGGTTCGTGCACATCTCTATCCATAACTTGATCATGAAGGAACCACCTGAGGCAAGTAAATGTCTTCTCAAAAACTAAGCTTTTAGATTTTGCATAGAAGATCTTTAAATAGTTGTCTTTACAGTAAGAAGGGAATTTGGATAGCAGATGTCAAAGCCCAGGTCTAGAATGAGAGAGAATAACTGCATCATCAGCATACATTAGCACACAGATTCCCCTATCGCCACATTTTGGCAGGTGCCCCTCAGGCTCATTTAAGGAACTTTCAGGATCATTCAAGTATATATTAGACAAGGTAGGAGCTAATATATGTCCTTGCCAGTCTCACTCCCCTAGATATGGGGATGTCTTCAGTGAGCTGGCCCCCCATTACCCCAACTAATTTGAAGGAGACTGTTGGGTCTTTCTCAGTCTCTTTTCAGTAGTAATGTTCTCCAATTTCTGTCAAAGGTTAACTCTAGGTATGGAATCAAAAGCCACTTTCAGGTCCATGAAAGCAGTATATAGTTTCCCATTCAGGGGTCCTGTCTATTTTCCAGCAAGATGAAAGAGGACCAAGCAGAGATCTAGAATGAACAATTCTCTCTGTTTGGGAGATTCAAGAGCTTCCATCTACCCAACCCACTATTTCTGATGCTGATCTTGGCTGTCCTCCAGTGTTACAGTGGAACAAAGCAGATGGATTGATTGTCACTTCCTAAGTTTCCTAATAAGAGTTGCCTGGAAAAGATTCTGGGATCTCCTTCCTGGGAGCCTGTTAGGGAGCGACTGGAGGAGGATCTGCTTGGGGAGGTTGAGGATCTGAGCTCCCGGCCTCACTCCATAGGGTGGGGCTGGATGGTCTCTGGGAGTGACTTTGAATCCTGGTTCTCATTCTCTATCCGCAGAAAAATCTCCAGGTGGCTACATTGCCGGCACCAGGTGAGTGATGATCCATTCGAACAGCACAGGACCACCCAGCGGTGGAAAGTAGAAATGTGGATGCCCAGGTGTTAAGTTGATCCTAGAAGGATAAAGGAGCTGGTGATGACAAAGACCAATTTCCCTCTTCTTGGGCAGAGAAGCTGGTCTTGCACTCGTGCTCATGAATTATTCCTTTAGGAACATAGGAAGCTGCTATATACTGTGTCAGACCATTGGCCTATCTAGCTCAGTATTGTCTACACAGACTGGCAGCAGCTCCTCCAAGGCTGCAGGCAGGAATCTCTCTCATACCTAATTTGGAGAAGCCAGGGAGGGAACTTGGAACCTTCTGCTCTTCCCAGAGCAGCTCCATCCCCTGAAGGGAATATCTTACAGTGCTCACACTTCTAGTCTCCCATTCATATGCAACCAGGGCAGACCCTGCTTAGCTAGGGGGACAAGTCATGCTGGCTACCCCAAGACCAACTCTCCTCTCCTCCTCCTCTGGCTAAGCATGGTTTACCTTGGTTTGCATTTGAACAGGTGATACATGTGAGCACGGTCTGCTGTAAGATATTCCCCTTAGGGGATGGGGCTGTAACCCAGTGGTAGGGATCTATGGTGATTGTGGTATGTACTTGTTCATTTTTTCTTTGTTATGACCTGCGGTTACAACATGAAAGTTTTGATTGACTGACAGTGGTAGGACATTTGCTTTGCATGCAGAAGGACTTTGGTTCAGTCCCTGACAGATTCTCCAGGAAGAGCTAGGAAAGTCTCCTGCCTGCAACCTTGGACAGTCAGTGTAGACCAGGGATTCTCAACGTTGAGACCCCCAGATGTTATTGGACTTCAACTCCCATAATTCCCAACCAAAGGGGCTGTGGATTATGGGAGTTGAAGTCCAATAACATCTGGGGACCCAACACTGAGAATCCCTGGTGTAGACAACACTGAGCTAGATGGACCAAAGACCCGACTCGGAATAAGGCAGGTTCCTATGTTCCCGTTCCCGGTGTATTGATCTGGGAATGTTGGATCCCCATCTGCCTCTCTGTTCTCTCCCTTCCCTATATCTCTTTTTCATCTGACCTCTGGGCAGGGTGTGGGGTAGAGATTCTAAATCTGTGACCTGAAGCTGGACATGGCCTGGATGAGGGTGAAGAAACTGCCACACAATCCAGGCAAAGCTCAGCTGAAGTTCTGTGGGTTGGGACTTCTGCACAGCCTGTTCTGAAGGCATTGCCTTCCCCCTTGGGAGCTCACTTGCAGCTGGAGGTGGGGTTTTGTTGTTGTTGTTGTGCAAGTGGCAGCAGTAGTCTTGGCCACCTGGTTCCACTGTTGCACCAACTGTGCCCTGTAGAGGAACCCCACTGGAGGTGGGTTTACTCCCTCACTGGAACCCCACTGGAGGTGGGTTTACTCCCTCACCCCTGCTCCAATGCGTTGTTCAGTAGTCGCAGCCACCCCTCTGTGCTTCCAGAGAGAACTCAAATTTGGGTCTGAACCAACCTTTGGAAGACTCCTTTTGTCTCCGCAGAGTGGGAGGTGGGCTTAGTTCACCCCTTCAGTTAAGTTTCCCTTTAAGTAGGGAAACCAAGCGGTCACCTTGTCAGGAGCCACAACTCCAGAGTCTCTGAGCAATGCACATGAGAGGCAAGATTGTTCCCTATAAAATATCATTTGATTAATCTATAGGAACCAGGGTGAGCAGGGGAGAAGGTACGCATTAGGAAAATAAAGCCGAAGTCATTTCTAACTTCTAACACATTCTAAAGTCTATAGCAACTCACTTCCATATCATGATGAAAGATGGTCCAGCAAGCAGGTGGAAATTAGCTGACATTTTAAAAAAGGCAACACACAACTTTTAAAAGAGTTTCTTAAGCAAAGCACCTTGAAGGGCAGTGAGCCCCTTCCACAGGTAGGCCACAAGGGCTCAAGTTGACAGCTCCTCAGCCAATGAGGAGGTGAGATGCCCCAGTGGGTAGAGTCTTCCATTACTGTCCTCACTGGGTAGGTGGGGTGCGAAGTATCCATTTCTCCTGTGTTAGGCAGGATTTGGGGACTGGTGAACAGCAGGTCTAGTGGACACTGTGGATATGATGCTCTTGTTCAAAACGATGGAGGCTAACTCCCATCATACACACCGATCCTTGACATGCCATTCCTTGGCTGAAAGCAGACCTAGCCATGTTCATTCATGCTCCAGCCACATCCAGACGATTACTGTAGGGGGCTGTATGTGGCGGCTACAGGGGCGTAGCTAGGGGAGAGGGGGCCAGTGTTCATCCCTCTCTCTGGCGCCCCCCCCCCCGATTGAGGTAGATAATGAAGAAAATAGGGTGGGATGATGCTGGAGGGCCCCCAAGAGCTGGGGGCCCATGTTCTTTGAACCCTTTTGTTCAATTATAGCTACGCCCCTGGGCAGCTACCTCAAAGAGCATCTGGAAACATCTCTTGGCACAAAACGCAGTGGCCACATTGTTAACAGGGTGTGCATTGTCTCAAGTGCTGTGATGAGAGGGGCAGGTCATGTTTTGGGGGGTTGTTTAATATTTCTTTAAAGAAGTGTTTGTTTCAGCCATTTGTTTCCTGAGTTTCGCCGCCACCAACTATGGTTCATGGTACATAGTAGATCTTCCACTATCATCTGGACTAGTAACGTAACTGTATAGGCATGGGAGGTTTAACAGAGTCGCTCGGACTAAATCCTTGAATAAAAATAAGAAGATTAAGGTTTATTGATTAAAGATTCGGAGGATGTTTTCACTCACTACTAGTACAGTAGGGGCGTATGCTAGTCCTGTTACATATATATCTCTATTCCAGTACAGCTCCTTGCTTACAGCTTTTACACAGTGCTCATATGCGTCAAACCTTGACCTATTGCTTCAGAGAACTTCCTTTTTAACGCATGTCTTTACTTAGAAACTATCCAGGTTCTTCTCTACAACTAGACCTTTTCTAGGCTCTTGACTCTCTCTGAGGTTCACCTTCCAGATGAACTCACTTCACCCCTCTCCAGTTTTTAACGGTCCCATTTCCCAGCAGCAGCTGCACAACCCACACCTGCTGCTTAGAAAATGCATTAAACCATTAAACCACTCTACAGTCTGTTACATCTTCATTTCCCCGCAAGCGCACAGCCCCAGTTCTGTTTGGCTTATTCCTTTCTGGTCCCCATTCAAAGGGCAAGGGTTGAGCTTTAAAGCCCTAGAGTCTGGTACTCTGAGTGGAGGCAGTCTCCGTTTGAAAGACTGCCTCCAGCAGTACCAGGCACACAGATCAATGTCTGAGGTTCGGTATGATGGATTGATTTTCATGTTTTTATGGCTAAACATATTATCAGATCCGAGGGGTGGGCAAGTGAGTGAGAGAAAGAGAGAGAGAGAGAGCGTGCAAGCATACAGGGGTGGGGGGTGGAGAGAGAGAACAGGAAAATTTTGGGAAGATGGAGGTAGGGTGAAAGCCTGGCTTTTAATGATATCTAATTTTAATTTTAATCTGGTTAAACTGTTTTATTTTAATTGTTTTATTATGTGTCTTTGGTTTTAATGTAACCCAGCCTGATCCCACCCGAGTTCAAATCCCCATTCAGCCATGATACTTGCTGGGTGACTCTGGGCCAGTCACTTCTCTCTCAGCCTAACCTACTTCACAGGGTTGTTGTGAGGAGAAACCTAAGTATGTAGTACACTGCTCTGGGCTCCTTGGAGGAAGAGCGGGATATAAAACGTAAAATAAATAAATTAAAAATATATAAATGAATTGAATGGATAAAATATTAACGCCCTCCCTTTCCTCTTCTTTGCAGGACAAAAACACAGGCCTGACAGCTTCTCCAGGGATAAGTGTGGAGGAGAGAAGGGTCCATCTCAGAGAGGGCTCATTGGACTCCATGAAGACTCAGGCTGGCTAGCCTGATGCACAGTCTAACAGAGCCTTAAGGGCTGCTGCAAAGCCACAAGATAAGCCTCAACGTCTTTAGAAGCTGGCAGCTGTGGAAGCCGTGTTGCCACACTGATCTCCCTTCATGACTGCGGGGACACATATAGTGCTGCTGCTGCAGCAGCCACTGGCTTCATTGCAGCTCCACACTGAGCCTCTCCAGGGACGGAGCTACCGTTGAGCAGACAGGTTCAAAGAACCCGGCCACAAGCCATGGAAGGGCCATGACCTCCATTGACACCCCTTGCGCATAACCCGAGTGTCAGAGGGCCCACACGAGCCCTCAGAAGCACATTTCCAGCCAACGTTTGCTGGCGGGGTGCATTTATTTTCCTTCCTCTGAGGGAGTGAGGGGGAAATAAATGCACCTACCCGGGGAATGTGCTCCAGAAGGCTCGTGTGGGCCCTCCAGTGATTGGGCCACACCCATGTGACATCACACACAAGAGGCATCACTGGCACGCACACACAGCACATGCACGGTGGGGCCTCTGGGGAGGGGGCAGAACCTGGCTCGCTATTCCGCCACTGGGACTCTCTTAGACGGCGCATCTTGTTAGCCATTGGGAATAAGCACTTTGGATTTGTGTTGGTGACATGGTGACCCAGACTGGGTCCATTTTCTTAGGGCATTATAGGGTGAAACATCCTTGCGAGTTTTGCTTCAGTTGGACCTCAAAGTATCAGATACTTTGATCATCCTTGGTTTCTTTCCCCTTCCATCTGAGCTCCTGGAGGGTTAAAGCCAATGGATTAGCAGGCCTTTATGAATAGCCAGAAGATGTATTCTCTAGGCCCAGAAAGCCATCCAGATGACTGGATGAGTGATATGGTCTCTTTGGCTGCTAGAGAAAATACTGTGCTTTGAAAAATGCTCAGCAACCCTCTGGAGGGTCTCGGTCCAGCCATTTTCAAACCGTTATGTGCAATTATATTACCTGAAAGCTGTTTCGGGTTCAGGTTTAGTGGTTTGTTGACTCGCAATACACATGGCAGTACAGGAGTAGAGTACTCTTGCCAGGACATAAAGACAAAAATCGTGCTATTTTATTATATTATTATTTTATTTAACAAATTTTTATACCGCTCAAAACTTATGTCTCTGGGCGGTTTACAACAAGATAAAAACAAAAGTAAAAAACATTAGTTAAAAACAAAAACAACATTTAAAAACAAGAAATTTAAATCACAATTTAAAATTTTAAAACAATATTCTAAAAACAACATTAAAACAATCAAAACAATATTAATTTAAAAGCCTGGGTGAACAGATGCATCTTTAAAGACTTTTTTAAAGTTGTCAGAGATGGGGAGGCTCTTATTTCACTAGGGAGTGCATTCCAAAGTCTCAGGGCAGCAACAGAGAAGGCCCGTCCCTGAGTGGCCACCAGACGAGCCAGTGGCAAATGCAGACGGACCTCTCCTGATGATCTCAACGGGCGGTGGGGTTCTTGACGAAGAAGATGTTCTCTTAAATACCCAGGGCCCAAGCCTGCTATGAATGTTACATGTGAGTAAACCCATTATTTCCAAGAGGGGCAGACAATGGAGCAAGGGGGATGACAGTCCCTGGGGCTGCCAGGGTCTGGGGAGGGGCACCCTCTTAACTCCTCCCACACCCAGCCGGCCAGGAACGCTTCTGTCCTGCCCAGCCAGTGTTCCATTGAGATGCTGGCTGGCTGGGGTGTTTTTTGCAAGGAGGCAGAGAAAGGAGCTCCCAGTCTGTGATTCAATGAACCCTGAATGGGGAAACTCTGTAGCAGGACTGAGTGGCCCTATCCCCAGTACTGGCCATTTCCAATGGGCACAGTTGAGTGTGGGGTCATCAAGTGATTTTCACATTTATGCAACTGAGTATCCTGGTGCAACTAGCATCCTTGCATGACTATTGGACTCCTGTTCCATTTCACAGTATGTGAGCCTCTGTAATTACTTGAGCAAGGAGAAAGATATTTTGTATGGGGGAGTTGGGATCTCGGAGGCCTTATTGCTGTATTGGAACCTCAAAATATTCATTTTTTCAGTTTATAAACCACACTTCCTAAAGTGGCTCAGCACAGTTTACATTAAAATCAAAAACACATAATAAAACATTTAAAATTAAACTTAAAACTAAGTGATATTAAAAGCCAGGGTAAAATGCTGAGTCTTTAAGGCTCGCTTGAAGGCCCCAAGGGAGATAATCCTCTTATATCCGCGGGGAGCACATTCCATAACCTGGCTGGGGGCGACAACTGAGATGGCCTGATCCCAGGTTGCCACCAGATGAAGTGGTGCCACCCGAAGATGGTTTCCTCCTGATTATCTTAATGAGTGGTGGGAATGTTGTCGAGAAAGGTGTCTCTCTCCGGTACTTACTTATTCTTTCGTTTGCAACTATGATGTTTCTCTCCCTCTCTTCTCCCCCACCTACTGCTTGTCTTGTGGAAAAGAATGTAAGAACTGCTGAGACATTCAGTCTGTATTAGCAATGAAGATGGTGTATTTTATACTGAAACTGGTTTCACTTTTAACCTGTAACATCTGGAGAATGATATTTTATCTTTGCGGAAATAAAGAGATCTTGGTGGAAAGAACTGTTTGGAAGTTAATATGTGCACAGCATCGCCAACCTAGCCACTCTTTCAGGTAAACCAGACATAAGCCATTCATTTTAATATTAATGGGGGGGGGCATCCTGCCATAGGCTCTGTGCAGAGTGTGCCTGGATCTTAAAGGGCTTTGGCTTACCTCTGGGCTTTCCAGGAAGGGTATAATCTGGGGCACATATGGAATAAGCACTTTTGCCAACTAATCAGGTAGCCCATCTTTGGCCCTGTCAAAGATTTGGCCCACTTTACTCAGGAAGTGTCACTTTACTTTGAAAAATGGGTTCTGTTCAAGTCTCAATTACACAAAACCAACCAAAAGAACCCACCACTATCAAACAACCTTAAAACTACAGTTTATACACACACACACACACGGAAGACAGTTTAGTAAAAATACCTAGTATTCCTAAAACCATGGGATGGAACAACTGGATATTTAATAAATATACTTTTATGACCCATAAATATTAACTATACATGTCACCTAATTAAAAACATATCTATGAAATGACACAAGTTTTATCATCGGAACCACCAATATTAGTATAGAAGAAATATGGGAACTTGCAAATCAGTCTTATATGGCAAGTTTCTCAATAAATAATAGTTCAGTGTAATAAGACAGATCCAATGGTTCTTGAATTTGATGGTCCAATAGGTTCTGAGTCTTATAGGACACTGGCATTCATAAAAGCCCACAAATGTATTTACTTTCATCAGATGTGTTTGAGCCTATATCAGGCCTTCTTCAGTGGCATTGTAATGCAAATTCCTGTAGTGTCCAAACATTGACTATGCTCCTCACATGGAGCCCAAAGTTTAATCTGCAGTTAATCAGATTTCAAATTTCCTTATAAGTTGATTTTTTAAAAAATCTCTGCTGCCAGCATGGCTGTATATCTCTGTCTCCCAGTTACTTCTGTGTACATAGATATACAGCCATGCTGGCAGGCTGGAACATGTTTTGTTGCAGGAGAGATTTTATCGGAGCAGACCCTACCTGATCTGCTTCGCTGTCACTGTCTATATAGCAGCAGGTTGAATGCCAGTGAAGATTTTCACCACATGGAGATGAGCAGTATCACCGGTTAAAGTTTGCACATAAGGCTCTTAAAGGCACAAGAGCAAAGTCAATAAAAGGCTGGCAACCCTCAAATCCATCAGAACTTGCTGGTTCTGAAAACGGAACTTGCTCCATCAGTGCGTTTGCTATCTCCAGATCTTGCTGTTTAGATCCACCAGTATTTTAGCTATCTTCTCCACTGGGTCAAAGGCATGTCCCACCTCTATTAAGATGGCATTTCATGCCTTAAGTATTTACATTAGCCTTAAACTCAGCAAGCTGAGCAGTATGAAGACCTCTAGTCAGATAATACATCATTCTGTCAGTTTTAGTTCATTAGCAATTTAAAGGCGTTTTGCCCCATATGTCCCAACCAGGACCTTAAGATCTTCTGAGGCCCTCCTCCGAGTGCCCCTGCCAAATGAGGTGAGGAAAGTGACTGGCTACCAGGGATTGGGCCTTTTAGGTAGTTGCACCCCATTTATGGAATAGCCTCCCCAGTGAGGTTCGCCTGGCTTCATCACTTTGTTCTTTTAGATGCCAGGTAAAGACCTTTTTGTTCACTCAGGCCTTTTAAATTTGGGGTTTTAACTGGTTTAAAACATTTTAATTGCTTTGTATTGTATTTTTCTTTTTTTTCCCCTTTTGGTCCATTATGATGTAATGTGTTGTGTGTTTTTATAATCATGTTTTAATATACATCATATTTGTATTATTATTATTAAAGACCTCCCAAGACAAAAGTTCCTTTTAAGAAGTTTGTTTACTGATATAACTTCAAGTATATACAGAACACAGAGAAAGCACAAAACATCAGTATTGTCATCAATACTAAGGATTTCACAGAGAAAAGAATTTCAAGAAACTTAGTCCTCGCTCAGAGGCCTACCCACAGTTTCTCACAAGCTGCCCAGAGTCAGATGAAGAGTCTGAAGCTGTTTTTGCCTCGAGATGGGCTTGCACTCTTTTAGCACAATTGTGCAGAACAGAAAAACACATCCAATCATGTCCTCCTCTTCCCCTGCTAACTAAGAATATGCACTGCATCCCTCCAGTGGCTGTTGCTGGTGTCTATTTTATGTTCCTTTAGATAGTGAACCCTCCAAAGACTTGGAGTCATTTTATTTATATCTATATAAACCGCTTTGGGGGACTTCTGTTGAAAAGCGGTATATAAATTGTTGTAGTATTTCTAAAGCCAAAAACATGCTCTCATGTATAGCTTTATTCACAGGCTGCTTTTGTTCTGTTGTATCCCTAGATATGTAATTAACTTCTTTCATGTAGATGTACATCCCTTCACTAGTTCTTGTTGAGGAACAGAGAACTACTACATCTACAAAAGCATCTGATTCATAAAAATACAAAATTTCAGGTGAAAAGGACCCAAGGTAAGGAGGTCATCATTTTCTAGGTCAGAGCCAAATTAAAAGAAAGGAGTGCTTTTATCCTCAATATCTACAACAGACACTTCTTTTCTTAACTTGCAAAATATTTTTTGAGCACGACTGAAAATTGTAAGCACCTTTTAAGGCTTTTTAAGATTTGAAAATTATAAAAACTAGAGGGTGACGCCCATCGTTGACCGGGCAGTCATTTTACACTACAAAAGTTATCTATAGCTTTCCTCCCAGCATATTTTGGTATAAAAGTAGTGCATTCAGCTACTTTAAGTGGCAGGACTGTTTATGTACAAATTTGTATCTGTAGGTAATTGGAAAGTGTGACTTTATTTTGCACAAACAAATCCACAAACACAAACTCTTCAAAATAAATAACAGATACTTTAAAAAAATATGTGTCATATTAAATGAGAGAAAGGAGAGCTGGTCTTGTGGTAGCAAGCATGAATTTTCCCCTTTGCAAAGCAGGGTCCACCCTGGTTGTATTTGAATGGGAGACTACATGTGAGCAGTAGTGTGATGTGACTACATGTGATGAAAAGTAAGGAGTTTTCCTCAAGGAGCATTTATATAGCTTATTTCCCATGTGTACTCTTTGATGGGAAGTAAGGCCTGAGTTCTGGCTAGAGTTTTTTCCTATGTGTCATTTTTGGGAAGTAAGCTTTTCCCACATTACAAGCATTTATATGGTTTCTTCCCCTGTGTGGGTTCTTTGATGAGAAGTAAGGCTTTTCCTGCAACGGAAATTATTCCCACATTCTGAACACTTATATGGTTTTTCTCCTGTATGGATTCTTTGATGATAAGCAAGACTTTTTCTGCAACATAAGCTCTTTCCACATACTGAGCACTGATATGGTTTCTCCCCCGTATGGATTCTTTGATGCAAAGTAAGGCTTTTTCTGGAACAGAAGTTCTTCCCACATTCTGAGCATGTATAAGGTTTATCTCCTGTGTGGATTCTTTGATGGGTCATCAGGTTTGAATGCTGACGGAAGCTCTTTCCGCACTCCATGCATTTATATGGTTTCTCCCCTGTGTGGATTCTTTGATGGGAAGCAACATCTGCACGTCGGCTGAAGCTCTTTCCACACTCTGAACACTGATATGGTTTCTCCCCTGTGTGGAGTCTTTGATGATTACTAAGGCTTGCACTCTGGCTGAAGCTCTTTCCACACTCTGAGCAACGATATGGTTTCTCCCCTGTGTGGATTCTTTGATGGCAAGTAAGGGTTGAGCTTTGGCTGAATCTCTTTCCGCACTCTGAACATTCATATTTTTTCTCACTTTTATGTATTTTTTGATGTGTACTACAGCTTGTTTTACTTGTTAATATTTCTGCACACTGAAGGTATTTATTTGTTCTTTTTCCTCTCCAACTGTTCTCTTGGACCCGAATTCCATGGAAGTCAAAGCATTCAGAAGTAACTGATTTCTTCATGTACTGATACCTTGATTCCGTTTTCCTTGTCTGCTGTTCATCCTTTCCCATACTCTCCCCTCTATTACCTGCAGGAATAAAGAAAGCCTCTGATGAGGGAAAAATTGATCTTCAAATCATGAGTGGGGGAGGGTGCGGGACCAATTTGCTGCTTTTTGAAAACAAGAATACAAAAGGCTTTGGGAGAAGGAGATCCTGCCACCTATTAAATAGCGTAAGGGGTTCTAACTGGCAGGGTGGGTATTGTATAATTGACTTTTGGATCTTCTGGGTATTATTAGTCATTACTCCAGCAAATAGGTATGCAGTCATTGTGGTAGCAAGCATGACTTGTCCCCTTAGCTAAGCAGGATCTGCCCTGGTTGCATATGAAAGGGAGACTAGAAGTGTGAGCACTGTAAGATATTCCCCTCAGGGGATGAAGCCACTCTGGGAGGAGAAGGTTACAAGTTCCCTCCCTGGCATCTCCAAGATAGGGCTGAGAGAGATTCCTCCCTGCAACCTTGGAGAAGCCGCTGCCAGTCTGTGAAGACAACACTGAGCTAGATGGACCAATGGTCTGACTCGGTATATGGCAGCTTTCTATGTTCCTATCTTTTGGTATGTAGTCATTATATCAGTTATTCTCTTGCTAACTGAGCAAAGAAGTACCTTTTAAAAGTGGTGATTCTCTTTATTTAGCAGTCGGAGAGCAACTAGCCCTATCCATCTCCAACAAAGCATCCCTCCAGTGGCTGTTGCTGGTGTCTATCATATATTTCTTTTTTAGATTGTGAGCCCTTTGCGGGGACAGGAAGCCATTTTATTTATTTATATCTATGTAAACTGCTTTGGGAACTTCTTATTGAAAAGCAGTATATAAATATTTGTCAAATTCATATATTTTGAGGAAATCTCCCTCCCAGTGAGGAATGGGCTGGGGCCTTCCTTAAAGTTTGGACTAAGTGCAAAGATGAAAGTAGGAAAACAGATTCTGAAGAAACCGTAGGACCAGATTCCCCATTTATGTGCCAATACCAGACCCAGGGAGGGAGGCAAAGCAACGAATAGTCCTCATGATTCCAAGATTGTGAAGTTATGGAATTGCTGTACTCTTTTCCTAAGCATTTTGCATGTGTGGCCTTGTACATCCAAGAAACATGGACGGGCCACCAACGTCCTCAATGGCAGCCCATTGAGATGCAGAATAGCATAGAGAAGGAGGCGCCTTACCCAGAGAGGCCAGATGCCCACAGATTTCTGCCATGACTTCTCTGTGCAGAGCCCTTTGGCCTGGATCCAGCAGAGCCCACTCCTCCTCCGAGAAATGCACAACTATCTCCTCCAAGGTCAGCGGACCCTGGAAGAAATAGGGAAAATGTTGTCCTCCAAGCTAATGTGGCAATCCAAGAAAGCAATACAGGTGGGGCAGCTGGAGGCTCTCCTGCAGGACTCAAAGATTTCTCAGTGGCCTTCAGAGCCTTCCGAGTGGGCAAATTTGACAGTCTAAGCCAGGGATTCTCAACGTTGGGTCCCCAGATGTTATTGGACTTCAACTCCCATAATCCCCAACCAAAGGCCACTGGGGCAGGGGATTATAGGAGTTGAAGTCTAATAACATATGGAGACCCAACATTGAGAACCCCTGGTATATGCTGATGATCAGGAGCCCAGAGCACCTTTCTTATGAGGCAAGACTACAACACCTGGGGCTATTTAGTTTAGAAAAAAGACGACTGCAGAGAGACATGATAGAGGTCTATAAAATCATGCATGGTGTGGAGAAAGTGGAGAGAGGTAATTTTTTCTCCCTCTCACATAAAGCATAAGAACCAGGGGTCATCCTATGAAATTGATTGTCAAGAAATTTAGGTCCAGCAAATGGAAGTACTTTTTCACACCACGCATAATCAACTTGTGGAATTCTCTTCCACGAGATGTGGTGACAGCCAACAACCTGGATGGCTTTAAGAGGGGTTTGGATAACTTCGAGGAGGAGAGGTCCATCAACGGCTACTAGTCTGAGGGCTGTTTGTCACCTCCAGCCTCAAAGGCAGGACGCCTCTGAGTCCCAGTTGCAGGGGAGTAACAGCAGGAGAGAGGGCATGCCCTCAATTCCTGCCTGTGGCTTCTCAGGGGCATCTGGAGGGCCACTGTGTGAAACAGGATGCTGGACTAGATGGGCCTTGGGCCTGATCCAGCAGGGCTGTTCTTATGTTATAAGCCAAGAGGGGGAGATTTTTTCAGGCTCAGGGAAATGCACAAGGGATGCAGACCCCCCACGCTACGCCCCCTTCTTCTCCTGCAGGATCCCGCCCCTACTTGCTCCAGTTGCACAGAGGCTGCCTCTGCTCTGCCACAAAGACAAGAAGGCCTGGAATTGAGAGTCAGTGTGAGTTTGCCACCTGGGAAGGACACCAAAAAGGATACCTGATCTTGTTTGCTGCCTGGCCCCACTCAAAAGGCCTCTCCACACCCTTTGCATCGAATGCATGCATTTCTATATCAGGGAGACAGGCAGACCCTTGATTAAAAGATGCAAGGAACATCCGGCAGACATACAGCATAGAAACAGACCAAAACCTTGGGCAATGCATGTGAAAGAGCAACATCAAGGAAGAGTACAAAGATATCCACTTTGTCTGTGGAGGCAGGTGTGAGGAAGCAGGAAATTAGGGAAGCTCTGTACATAGAACAGCTGCATCCTACCATAAACGTAAAAGAAGAAAGGAGGAAAGTGATGCCATTCATTGGCTATTGAGTGAGGGTGGGAATTTTCACTCTCTCCCTCTTATTATGTGAGAACAGGAATTTTTACCCTTTCCCTCCTATTAGGAGACATTGGGGGTTTTGTAACAGGATTGGCTAATTGCTGTCATTTTTGCTGAGTCATGATGTTGAGTTTTTGTATTTAAGAGCATGTTTCAGCTACTACTGTATAGCACTGAAGCTGATGTGTCATATTGAAATGTCTCTTATCTTTGAACATCTGAAATTCCAATTCAGCAGTTCAGTCAAACTCTCCATAAATGGCATTTTAACAATACACTAGCCGACCCACACAGAGCACCTGTGAGCTCTTTGGGGCCGGCTATTCTTCCCTCCCTCCCGCCTCACTCTCTTGCCCTCCATCCCTCCCTCCTCTCTCTTTTTCTTCCTCCTCCCCCCATCCAACTCCGCTACCTGGCCTGCCGCTCGCTTGCCTCCTGGGTGCGTCTCAGCCAATCAGGCGCCTCCGCCACCCAGCCAATCAGCTGGGTGCCGGGACGCACATTCTAAGGCACATCCAGGAGAATTAATAATATAGATTAGAACCAACCTTTTTCATCCTGAGGTGCACTTTCATTAAAAAAAAATATTAGGGCATGTATCCCTTCCCTCAACACACATACCCACATACCTATCTACCTTCCTTCCTGACATGAGCTGTCAAAGCTGCCACACAATTTCTATCTATTTATTCTACCTTCCTTCCTCCTCTTTATGCTTATATAAGTTTCATTCTTGTTCACAGCCAGGTGCATAAGGGAATGAGCTAGTTCCAAAGTCAGGAGCTTAAACTTGCTCTGTTATGCACAGGGAAGGAGACAACCTTCTTGGTGCATTATGGGGCATGTCAACTTTGGCACATGGGCCAGTGTCCTGTGGCACATTAGTGTGCTATGACAGTTTGGCTAATAGATACAGTATTAGAACATAACATT
Organism: Hemicordylus capensis; assembly: GCF_027244095.1. Taxonomy (NCBI): domain Eukaryota; kingdom Metazoa; phylum Chordata; class Lepidosauria; order Squamata; family Cordylidae; genus Hemicordylus; species Hemicordylus capensis. The sequence goes on along the minus strand of NC_069658.1, from coordinate 229,990,643 downwards.
ATTTCTGCAATAAGGCCTTAAGTAAAAAGATATCTTATCCATAACCAAGCCCTAAGTGACAAATAATTGGATTTGACTGCAACTCCCATAATCCCCAGCCAAAGGCCACTGCAGCTAGGATTGCTTGGAGCTGTAGTGAACAGCATCTGGGAATTCCTGGTAGAGGGAACACTGAACCATACATATCAAACATATAGTCTCCCATTCATACATATCATACTTATAGTCTCCCATTCAATACGGATACGGCGAATATTTATATACCTCTTTTCAACCAAACTTCCCAAAGCAGTTTACATAGATATAAATAAATAAATAAATAAAATGGCTCCCTGTCCCCAAAGGCTCATAATCTAAAAAACGAACATAAGATAGACACCAGCAACAGCCACTGGAGGGATGTTGTGCTGGGGATGGATAGGGCCAGTTGCTCTCCCCCTGCTAAAGAAAGAGAATTGCTACTTTAAAAAGGTGCCTCTTTGCTCAGTTAGCAGGGGTCAGTTCAAATGCAAACCAGGGCAGACCCTGCTTGGCAAAGGGGACAATGCATGCTTGCTACCACGAGACCAGCCCTCCTCCCAAAACACAGCCAGTGGCTCCTTACCCCTCAAGGTGGCCCCTCCATTAAATTTCAGCCTCTCTCTGAGGTCCACTGGAGCCTTCTCTGCTTCAAAGAACTCCGTGCCCACTGCTGATGGCCTCTGCACCTGAAAGAGCAGTTTGGATCCCCAGAGAGGAAATGGAAAGAGGAATAAGGGAATGGTATACCTCTAGGACTGCTTCTCCCATTCAAACCCACCCATACACCATGGTCTTCCTTGCAGATGCTACTCTACGTTCCCTCACTGCCTAAGGTACCTAGGGGAGGGCCTTCTCAGCAGTAGCCTTGCCTCGAGATGGTAGAACGCCCAGGGAGGTCCCCTCGGTGCCGTCTCTCTTGCCTTTCAGGCACAAGGCAAAGGCAGTTTAGTTCAGGGGGCTTTGGGAGATAACAAAGTATAATTTCCAGGCCAACAGTGGTGTTAATCTTCCAACTCAATTTGTTAAGGCTGCTGTACTTGTGTCTTGACTGATTTCTGCTAAATGTTTTAGTGCATTGTTTGTCTGTCTATCTGTCATAATTTGTATACTGCCTGATATGTACATCTCTAGGCAGTAGAGAAAATTTAAAACACAACACAAAACAGAGTTAAAACAGTTAAAATTTTATAAAATAAAACAGTCTGATAAAAAAACCAAATGAAACAGTTTAAAATTGATTTCAATTAAAAGCCTGAGAGAAGAGGCACATCTGGAGGGTCTTCCTAAAAGCAAACAGAAAAAAAGATGCTCTTCTCTCAACAGGGAGCATATTCCAAAGCCCTAGGGCAGCCACAGAGAAGGCCTGGCCCCAAGTTGCCACCAAATGAGCTGGCAGCAACCATAACCAGACCTCTCCAGAAGATCATAATAGGTGACAGGGTTCTTTCTTTTCTTTTTTTAACTACTCAGGATTTTTAATCAAAAGGTGGAATATAAATATTTCAAAAAGATCATCTCGGTATGGTGTAGTGAAAAGGAAGGAGCTTGGAAATTCTCTTCCTGGAATATTGTCCCCTAAAACCTGGGTCACCAGAGGGGATTCCTAGGATACCTTTTTTTAACATTTTCACTCCTTGGGAACTACCAGGATGAAACAGATACTCTCACCTCCTGCTGCTGCTGCAGCAACTGCTTCCTGATCTCTGCCTGGCTCAGGAGGAAAGCTTCTGCCAGGGCCACTGCCTGAGAACTGGTCTCTGTTCCACATTCTCTCACCCAGCTCTCCATCTCTGGGGGCAGGACAGTCAGGAATTGCTCCAGGATCACCAGGTCAAGGATCTGAGCTTTTGTGTTTTTTTCCGGCTTCAGCCACTGACGGCAAAGGCTGTGGAGTTGGCTGCAAACCTCTAGGGGCCTCTCGACCTCCTGGTAGCAGAACTGCCTGAATCTCCAGCACGGGACATCTGAGGTGGCCATGTCCTCTCCCAAGAACTTCTGAACAGTTTTCCCCCAGAATTTCCCACTGCTCCCAACTTCATTGTCCTCATAGCCTCTTCTTGCTTCAGGACCAGCTGAGTCTTCCTCTTCCATCCTCACCCTGGACTCCAAGGCAGCTTCAAAGAATCTCCTGGATCTTCTCTAACTTAAGAGAGCAAAGACTGCCCAGACAGATAGGGCTATTAAGTCTATGAAATCAACACTTCATCCAGGCTCCTCCCCACCCACCCTGCATTTTGCTCCATATGCACTGATTTATTTATTTATCAAACTTATATACTGCCTAACATCCAAATCTCTAGGTGGTGTACGGAATTAAAACATAATATATAAAATATAAAACATTTAAAATTCATAAAAAGATAAAAGTCATAATGGATAAAAACACATTAAAATTTAAAATTTTAGTCTCAGTTGAAGGCGTGGGGAAATAGGTATGTCTTCAGGGTCCTCCTCAAAACAAACAGAGAAGGGGATATTCTTATTTCAGCAGGGAACATGTTCCTGGGGCAGCCACAGAAAAGGCCCAGTCCTGAGTTGCCAATAAACAAGTCAGCAGCAACCATAACTGGACTTCTCCAGATGATCTTAATAGGCGACAGGTTTCACGGCAGAGAAGGCGCTCTCTTAAGAACCCTGGACCTAAGCCATTAAGGGCTTTATAAGCAATAACCAGTACTTTGAATTTCATTGATCAAAGTGATCTGTCTCCTCTTTCCTGCCTGGCAACCTCTGCAGCATTCCACATGTCCCCAGAGCCCACATAGATGGAAGCATCTGAAGCCCAAAGCCCCCAAGACCTGGAGGCTGCTTAGGAATGGACTGTCTGATTATTCTCTCTCTCTCTCTCTCTCAAATGCCTCCCTCAGAATCTGGAGCCTCCCTACTCTCTCACTTTAATCCTGACCTGAAGCCCTATCCAGATTTTGAAGGAATCTGAGTCGCTGCCTGTCTGTAGACCAGGCCTGCTCAACTTCGGCCCTCCTGCAGATGTTGGGCTACAACTCCAATAATTCCCGGCTACTGGCTGCTATGGCTAGGGACTATGGTAGCTGTAGTCCAAAAACAGCTGGGGGGGCCAAAGTTGAGCAGGCCTGCTGTAGACAATACTGAGCTAGATGGACCAATGGTCTGACTCGGTATAGGGCAGCTACCTATGTTCCGAAGTGTACAGCTGTCTGTGCACACACTCTTGGGTGAGGGGAGCGGTGGTGAATGATGTGCATGTGTTCATTTTAAAAGGGAACCTGGACACAGGCCCCCTAAAACACAAGGTACAGATATAGGAAGTATACTACTGCGCCGGTGTTCAGCATGGCATGTGAATCACTGTACCTGTGTACAGAGCTGAACCTGTGTACACAGCATGCTTGTTGTATGACATAGGAAGCTGCCATATACTGAGTCCAGACCCTTGGTCCATCTAGCTCAGTATTGTCTACCCCAGACTGGCAGCAGCTTCTCCAAGGTTGCAGGCAGGAAGCTCTCCTGTTGAACATAAGGTGTGAATAGGGCTACTGTCTGCCCAGGAAGGAATCAAAGCTCCACACACAACACACACAATCCACATCCTTCTGGGTCCGGCCCCTGTTGTTGTATTTCGGGACCACATGCTAAAGTCTGGCTGGCATCTGCCTTCCTCCAGGGCTCGGAAGCTGAATCTAGGAGGGGAGGCGGCGGGGACAGCAGCTCTTCAGTGGGGGTGTCACGGGGCAGCAGAGAGAGAGGACCCCCCGCCCCGCCCACTCTGGAGTTTCCCCCGGCTGGCTACCAGACCTACTCGCCTGCCTTGCATTGCCCTCCTTGCTACAGCTCTCTGCATTGCCCGCATGCATTTTTGCGCTCACCGGGTCTCGCTGGACGAAGCTGATCCTGCGGGCTAGAAAAGCAAGAGCTGCAAGAGACGAGAGGTGGTGGAGGGGACAAGTGAAGGAAACAGCCCCTCCCGTCCCCACCCTGGCCTCTCTAGCAGTCTCCATTCGCTCACTTTAACCCTCTGCCTGCCTCGTCGTCCCTCCGGATCCTTCTTTCGCCCAGCAAAAGTCAGAGTGGTACATACAGGCTTTGGGAGAGGGAGAGAAGGCGGAGGCGCTGCCGTGGTCGGAGAGAATAAAAAGAACCACGCACAGCGTCCAGAGCTCCTTGGAGGAAGAGAGTATGATATAAAGGGGCGGGGTGGGGGGTGGAGGGATTAATAAACGATGCAAATAATGAAAGGGGAAGGGAAGCCGCAACCACGTGTCTTCCAAGGCAGAATCCGTCCTGGTTTTGGAGATGCAAAAACTCCAAGCTTTGCCTTCGATCAGATCTGGTGATTCTCTCTGCAGCCAGCAGATGGTGCCATAGGAACATAGGTATCAGCCTTCTACCGAGTCAGGTCATTGGTCCATCTAGCACCCAGTGCAGCAGGGAGGGACAGGTCATCCCTTCGAGAGTAAAGTTGTGCTGTTGGATGGGTGTCGATTCCTGGTGACCACAGAGCCCTGTGGTTGTTTTTGGTAGAATACAGGAGGGCTTTACCATTGCCTCCTCCCACGCAGTATGAGATGATACCTTTCAGCATCTTCCTATATCGCTGCTCCGTGTTACAGGTGTTTCCTATAGTCTGGGAAACATACCATCATCCCTTCTAGCTGGGCCGAAAGGAACACAGGAAGCTGCCATATACTGAGTCAGACCATACGTCCATCTTGCTCAGTATTGTCTACACAGACTGGCAGCAGCTTCTCCAAGATTGCAGGCAGGGATCTCTCTCAGCCCTATCTTGGAGATGCCAGGGAAGGCACTTGGAACCTAGATGCTCTTCCCAGAGCACCTCCATCCCCTCAGGGGAATACCTTACAGTGCTCGCACTTCTAGTCTCCCTTTCAAATACAATCTGGGTGGATCCTGCTTAGCTAAGGGGACAAGTCGTGCTTGCTACCAGAAGACCAGCTCTCTTCCAGCTCTTGACAAAAGGCACCTTATCAAGTGGTAGCTCTCTTTAGGAAAATAGGAAGCTGCCATTTACCAAGTCAGACCATTGGTCTATCTAGCTCAGTATTTTCTACACAGACTGGCAGCAGCTTTTCCAAGGCTGCAGACAGGAGTCTCTCCCAGCCCTGTCTTGGAGATGCTGCCAGGGAGGGAACTAGGAACCTTCTGCATGCAAACCTGCAGATGCTCTTCCCAGAGGACGCCATCCCATAATAGGAATATCTTATCATGCTCACACATATGTAGTCTCCCATTAAATGCAAACCAGGGCAGGCCCTGCTTAGCAATGGGGACAATTCATGCTTGCTACCACAAGACCAGCTTTTCGGCCCAGAACTGAACACAGAGGTGAGGTTCTCTGAAGCTGCAATCCTTGGAGCTTCAGGGGAGCAGAGGAAATTATGTGCCATATTAACACACCCAGGTTACAATATCTCTCTTTCTTTCTCCCCAAGAAGTTATTTCAAGTTCCCTTTTCCACCTCTCCCAGCTATGGAAACTGCCTATTTATATTATTTTAAATCACAGCTAACTGTTGGCTGCATTATCAGAGGCGCTCTTATCTCTGTACTTACCCCAGGCCAAAGTCCAGGGCCTCCACAGCCCCTGGGCCCCCCAAATCCTCTGTAGTCTGTCTCGGCTAATGTGGTCACCCAGCTGAGCATGATGATGCTTCATTTTCATGGGGGAGGGTCCCAAGGCCTTTAGGTCCAGGCTCCAAAATCATCTAGGTGCACCTCTGTGCATTATCCCCAAAGGCCATATTTCCTCATGCCTGTGGCTAGACATGTTCTTCCAACCTCCATATAGACCAAGTGAGAAAAGTCTTGTCTTATGATTCGAGCACATGCTCAGGCTCCGACTTTGTGGATTCTCCAGGGGATCGTTTCCATAGCAACTATGGGGACAGACAGCAAGTGTCTCTCTCTGTGCACACGCTCACTGGAAAATCTTAGGGAAAGGGAAAAAATGGATCTTGAAAAAAGAAAATGTGACAAATTCTCATTTACCACACACATTTCATTTGCAAAGTGCTTCACTGACTTTCCTTGCTGTGTTTGCCAGGGAGGCTGCTGGATCCCCACCCCCACCCCGGAAAACTTGCAGAAGAGCCTGCAAAAAACCTCTGAGTCAGGCGGGTAAGTCTCAGAGTTGTGCCCACAATGGAGTTGGTATCGCTCTCAAAGTCTCTCTCCCCTACATGCTCTTTTTGTGGGAGTTTCAAGTTCTGTTGTCATTTTAACTGTTGTCGTAAGATAACAAGCAACTAAAAATTGGTATGATTTAAAATCCGGAAAGGAAGCTGTTCAGCTTATATCAAGATTAATTACAGTTTTTGGAGCCAGAATCAAAGAAGTGACAGAAGCTGGTGCTGCCGTGATAGACCAGCAGACCCCATGCCAGTTGTGTACCCCTAAATTTCTGGACTAAAGCTTTTCCCTTTATCCAGGCCATGTTGCTCCTTCAGCTCCTGAACTACTTTTTCTGCCCTAAGACCAAAATCTCTTTCCCCACCCTCCATGTTATTGAATTGCTTCCAGAAAGAACATTTTTGCTTCTGTCCAGCCATGCCAAAATCCCAGACCCAGAGGCAGGTCAGCCATTGGTGTGCTGGCTGATCCCATAGGAACATAGGAAGCCATCTGATAATCAGTCAGACTCTTGGTCCATCTAGTTCAGTCTTGCCTACGCTGACAGGCAGTGACCAGGGGAGCATCTACTGTTGAATGGCTTAGGTCTGGGTTACCTGAGAGAGCGCCTTTCTCTACAAGATCCCCACCACTCATTAAGATCATCAGAATGGGTACCACCAGTTCATCTGATGGCAACTTGGGGTCGGGCCTTCTCAATTGTCACCCCTAGGTTGTGGAATGGGCTCCCGGTGGATAGAAGAGGATTATCTTCCTTGGAGGCCTTCAAGAGAGCCTTAGACCCACCTTTTTAGCCTGGCTTTTGATATCTAGTTTGAATTTTAATAAGTTTTAATCTGGTTTAAATGTTGTTGTTTTAATTTTATTATATGTTTTTGATTTTAATGTAAACCACCAGGTGCCACTTTAGGAAAGGCAGTATATAAATCAAATAAATAAATAAATAAATATAAAATAAAATAAAATCAGTCCAACATCTGGAGATCTAAGGTTGAGAGAGCCTGATTTAAACAATTTTGATTCTAACAGAAGGAACCACCCTCTTTTCCACAAGCAAACTATAATCTAGATGAAAAGCAAACTCAAAGAAGAATCCCCTCTTTCCTTCCTGATATTTTTATGATTCATCATTAACCATCAACTAAGTACATAAAGTAAAGGTAAAGTTGTGCCATCAAGTTGGAGTTGACTCCTGGCAACCACAGAGGAGCTTACCATTGCCATCTCTGGCACAGTATGAGATGATGCCGTTCAGCATCTTCCTATATAGCTGCTGCTGCTATTGGTCTTTCCCATAGTCTGGGAAACACATACCAGCGGTGATTCAAATCGGCAATCTCTTGCTCCCTAGGCAAGCTACTTCCTCACTGTGCCGTTAGGTGACTGGTAACTAAGTATATACTAACACACTATTTTTTAAAAATTTATAGTTCAATTTCTGTACCACCTTTCATAAGACATCCCAAGGTGGGATTTACAATCAGTCAACTAATTATCTATAAATAAAGGTGTTCGTTAAATATATGTACACAATATAAATACAAGTATATTTACACACATACATATACAAATCCATGCACAAACTGCACATAGTCACAAATATATAAATATACATGTGGGTTTTTTTATAAATCAAAGTCCTTTTCATTTTAAAAAAAAAAACTTGTCAGGGTTTTTTGTGTGTGTTTCAAGAAAAAGGAAAAGAAAATGGACCCTGCCACACACACCTCCCCAGATCTTTCATTTGCTGAGCTATATAAGGAAGGAGTGGGAAATAAGTACATATAATAAAAACAAGTAGTTCCAGTAAGAACTAATCTGCCTGCTGTCCTTTCACTATACCTATAACTGGACTAAATCTGGTCCAGATTGGTTAGGCAATTCATGTTAGCCCACTTATGCCTCAGATGTTCACACGTCCACCAGCTTGAATCAGGGTGGATGACATTGTCACAAACTATGCCACTGAGGTGTCTCTATATGTTCCTCACTACAACTATACCCAATTTGGTTCAAATTGGTTAGGTGGTTCACAAGTTAGCCCACTTGCACCTCAAATGTTTATGTGTCTGCCATCTTGAATCTGAGTGGATGAGGTATCTCTACAACTCTAATATGGTTCATATTGATTCAGGCACTGTGAAGTTGATAGGCATATATGCACTACACACAATGCCAGGTGATCTGATAAGCTTATTTTCCTTAAGGAAAGTAGGCTAAAAAAATAAAGGGCCTTGGTGGTTGGGGGAACGTTCTGAAATGTGAGAAAGAGTGTCTCCTTTGTTATTAAACTAAGCAAAGAGGCACCTTTTTAAATTGGTGATTCTCTTTATTTAGCAGGGGGAGAGCAATGGGCCCTATCCGACCCTAGCACAGCATCCCTCCAGTGGCTGTTGTTGGTGTCTTATGTTTCTTTTTTAGACTGTGAGCCCTTTGGGGACAGGTAGCCATTTAATTAATTAATTTATGTATGTAAACCGCTTTGGGAACTTTGGTTGAAAAGCAGTATATAAATACTTGTCATATTTGAATTAAATTAAGTACTTTTATAGTGCCATTCAAGTCCATGGTACTCTAGAAGGAATAAGAGGATAGGTCCCTGCCCGGGGGGCTTGCATGCAGGGAGAGAGAGAAATATACAAGTGTTTCGTTATGCATATTTAGACTTGGTTACAAGTAGAGAATGAGGACCAAGGGGAATTTTCTTTCCCTCTGAAATCACTTCCTATAGTCAAATATTTTAACTTCATGCTGCACATCTACTCAGCCCAAATACCTCTCCCCCTTCTCGATAATATAAGCAGTTTGGGGCTCAAGTAGCCCCCATCCCCTATGCAGATTTTCTCTTTGTCTATTATCTCAGACAAATCTAGTCTATATTTTCTGCATGTAAATAACTGAATATGAAATCCTGTGCTCCAACCAAAATTTCCCCACAACCTAAACATTTAAATGGTTTCCAACCCTATGTGCATTATTTGATGTTTAGTAAGGTTTCTGGTACAAGTGAACCTCTTTCCACACACAGAGCACAAATACGGTTTCTCCCCTGTGTGGATTCTCTCATGTGACCTGAGATGTGTGCTCTGGCTGAAGCTCTTTCCACACTCTGAGCATATATAAGGCTTCTCGCCAGTGTGGATTCTCTGATGGACAGTAAGGCTATGGCTCAAACTAAAATGCTTTCCACAGTCTGAGCATTTAAATGGCTTCTCTCCTGTGTGGATTCTCTGATGGAAAGTGAGATTTCTGCTACAACTGAAGCTCTTTCCACACTCTGGACACTGATATGGTTTCTCCCCTGTATGGATTGTTTCGTGTGATCTAAGATGTGTGTTCCGGCTGAAGCTCTTCCCACACTGTGAACATTTATATGGCTTCTCCCCCGTGTGAAGTACTTGATGGTAAAAAAGGCTTGAGCTGTGGGTAAAGTTCCTTCCACACACGGAGCACGGATATAGTTTCCCTCCTGTGTGGCTTCTTTGGTGGTAAGAAAGGCTCGATCCATGGCTGAAGCTCTTTCCGCACTCTGAGCATTTATATGGTTTCTCCCCCGAGTGGCTTCTTTGATGTCGATTGAGGTTTGTGCTGCGGTTGAAGCTCTTCCCACACTGTGAGCATTTATATGGTTTTTCCCCTGTATGGCTTCTTTGATGCCGAGTAAGATTTGTGCTCCGACTGAAGCTCTTTCCACACTCTAAACACATGTATGGTTTCTCTCCTGTGTGGATACTTTGATGGTTAGCAAGGCTGGAGCTGTAACTGAATCGCTTTCCGCATTCCAAGCACACATATGGTTTCTCATCCGTGAAGCTTCTTTGATGCATGCTAAGGCTCGATTTACCAGTTAAGATGTGTGCATGTTCAGGGATCGTATTACTTGCGTTTCCTTTATCACATTCTTCTTGGACTGGAATTCCATGCAAGTCCTCCACCTGGAGATCAGTGGATTTCTTCCTCCACTTTTGGTTTACTTCAAGTTCTCTCGTCTGCTTTTCATCCTCTTTCTCACTCCCATCACCTGCAGACATAAGGAGAAAAATCTCGTGGTAGATAAAAAGAGTTGCATATTATGGAACAAACCCAATTAACTCATAGCTATGCATAACAGGATATAGGAAACATAGTGAGGTGGAAGATCCTGCCACAAATTAAATCGCCTCTGTTGACTGCGATTAACTGGCCGCTAGTGTGGTGTGGGTCAGAGGTGATGAAAAAGGTGGGGGAAGAACTCTCCAAAGGTGCTGATGGATTTCAATGAATTAATTCAATATATCTTTTTACTGATGTGTTTCAATGAATTAGCTCAGTACTGCCTTATGTGTTTCGAGCTAAAATGCCCTTCCTCGGAGGCAATTCTTAAGTAAATAAAATGGATCACAAGAGCTTCTCACCAGAGAAACAAACACAAGCTATTCTGATCAATGTTGTTTACTTAAGAATTGCCTCTGAGGAAGGGCATCTTAGCTCTAAACACGCAAGGCAAAACTGAACTAATTCATTGGAAAAAAATCATTAAAAAGGGGAATGCTCCACCCGCGGGTGTTCCCCATCCCTACCCCCCCCCGTCATTGAATCGCCGTCTTCTTGACTGTAATGGAAATGGGGGGGGGGGTCAAAGCCTTGAGTCTTCTCTCCATTTCATCTTCCATTCTCTGCCCTTTCCCTGTCCATTTGTGCACAAAAAGGAGTGGTTGGGGAAGGTGGTTGTGATGGGGTCTGGCTCTTTCTATGCACAGGGTCCTTGGCCTCACGTTCAGCAGCAACCCAGCTTCTGATTTCAATGGAGAGAGCAGTGGCGACGGTCTAGCAGGAGGAGATGGGTAACACCCTGCCCAAGGAGGTACTGCTACCCTGCCCCCTCCCAGTCCTATTTTTAAAAATACAAACACACAACAAGGTTGAGGGTTGGAATACTAATGCTCAGTAAATACATACATATACATTAAATTTTAAACTGGGGCAAAGACACTAAGGAATGAGAATTTGAAAATATAGGTCAGGAACGCAATCCTAATATGGCCAGAACATGCCAGGTATAACAAGGCCATCCTGGTGATTAATGGCTTAAGAACGTAAGAACAGCCCTGCTCGATCAGGCCCAAGGCCCATCTAGTTCAGCATCCTGTTTCACACAATGGCCCACCAGATGCCGCTGGAAGCCTACAGGCAGGAGTTGAGGGCATGCCCCCTCTCCTGCTGTTACTCTCCTGCAACTGGTACTCAGAGGTGTCCTGCCTTTGAGACTGGAGGTGGCCTATAGCCTCCTCCTATCCTCCTACTATCTCCTCTGATAGTAGCCGTTGATAGACCTCTCCTCCATGAAGTTATCCAAACCCCTCTTAAAGCCATCCAGGTTGTTGGCTGTCACCACATCTTGTGGCAGAGAATTCCACAAGTTGATTATGCGTGGTGTGAAGTACCACCTCCGTTTGTTGGACCTAAATTTCCTGGCAATCAATTTCATGGGATGACGCCTGGTTCTAGTGTTATGTGAGAGGGAGAAAAATTTCTCTCTATCCAATTTCTCCACACCATGCGTTATATTATAGACCTCTATCATGTCTCCCCGCAGTCGTCTTTTTTCTAAACTAAAGCGCTCCAGGTGTTGTAGCCTTGCCTCATAAGAAAGGTGCTCTAGGCCCTTGATCATCTTGGTTGCCCTCTTCTGCACCTTTTCCAGTTCTACAGTGTCTTTCTTTAGACCAGAATTGTACGCAGTACTCCAAGTGTGGCCGCACCATCGTTTTGTATAAGGGCATTATAACATTAGCAGTTTTATTTTCAATCCCTTTCCTAATGATCCCTAGCATAGAATTGGCATTCAGAAACTGGAACAGAGTTTTGGTTTGCTTTAGAGAGCATGAATAGGTTAAATTATCTGAATGAGAGGAGGCTGTGGGCTCAGGCCCTGGATCATTTAAGGACCAAGCAATGCCCCTGAAGGCAAGGATGGAAAAGGAGCCACTAGCCTACTTCCTGGATACAACACAGGGAAGGGGTGCCAGCTAACAGGGCAAAGAGGCACCTGGTCAAGTGTCAGCTTTCTTGTATTTAGCAGGGGGAAGGTCTCACCCAGGAAGGCCAGAAGCCCAGAATTCTCCTCCATGACTTCCTTGTGCAGAGCCCTTTGGGCAGCATCCAGCAGAGCCCATTCCTCCTCCGTGAAGTACACAGCCACCTCCTCAAAAGTCAGTGGAGCCTGAAATCAGAAGGGGATATTTTCTAATCACAGATCATGCAAGAACCCAGAAATAGATCAAATGTGAAGTTACTAAAGGCTTCTCTGCTGGCCCCAGAGATTCCCCAGTGGCACTCAAAGCCTTCGTAGTGGGCATCTTTGACAGAAGCAAAGGGAACGAGGTTGATTCCTTCAGGCTCAGGAAGGTGGGCAAAGGAGAGGAACACCCAGGGCTGTCCCCCACCCAGCTCTTCCACTCATCCTTCTCTTACCTGCTTCAGTGACAGTACAGCAATGGCATCCCTTCCGCCACAGAGAGGAGGAGAAGGCTTGGAGTGAGGCACCAGGATCTTTCCAAGGCCTACAAAGGAGACGGGAAGATGTTGGCTCCCGTTAGTTGCCTGGCCCAGTTCAAGGTGCTTCTTGCCAAGAAATCTCTAACTGATCTATCTGCACATCCCAGGGGTCAGTTTCTCCCATGTGGACACCCTCAGTCATTAAGGTCACCTGGAGAGGCCTTTTGTATCTATTTATTGTTGTAAGCCACCCCGAGCAGTAGTGAGCTGTGTAGTGGTTAGAGTGCTGGACTAGGACCAGGGAGACCCGAGTTCAAATCCCCACTCAGCCATGAGACTAGCTGGGTGACTCTGGGCCAGTCACTTCTCTCTCAGCCTAACCTACTTCATAGGGTTGTTGTGAGGAGAAACCTAAGTATGTAGTACACCACTCTGGGCTCCTTGGAGGAAGAGCGCGATATTAAATGTAAAAATAAATTAATAAAAATAAATAAATATTTTTAAAATAAATTAAATAAAAATAAACCTCTCCGTTTCCTAAAACTTTTACAGGCAGTCCTCTACTTTGCAAATAAAAACAGATGGCAAGACATCTGTAAATCACCGCCTTGCTTCAACACTCACTGCTGGAGGGGAGAAACTAGAGCCAGTTTAATCCCCAGGCTGGGACTGGAACCTACGAGCAGAAGTAAGAACCTTTCAGACTATTGACACTTAGTCTAGTTGAAACGTGTTTGGCAAAAGAACAAGATTGATCAGATATTGTCAAAACTATGACCTGACACTTCATTTTTCAATCAATGTGTTATGCGCGGTATACAAATATGTTAAAGACTTGCATTTAAATCAAAACGCGATCCTGTGACCACATGGAGATATTTATATAAACTTCTCCCACTGATCAACAACACGAGACTTTTGAAATGAACTATCAGATTGGATCTTTCCAGTTGGACACACAGAAACCATTTCAATGAGATCTTGTTGACAGGAACATAGGAAGCTGCCTTATACCGAGTCAGACTATTGGTCCATCTAGCTCAGTATTGTCTGCACAGACTGGTAGCAGTTTCTCCAAGACTGCAGGCAGGAGTCTCTCTCAGCCCTATCCTGGAGATACCAAGGAGGGAACTTAGAACCTTCTGCCTGCAAGCATGCTGATGCTCTTCCCAGAGCAGTCCCTCTCCCTGGGGAGAAATAGCTTACTGTGCTCTCATGTAGTCTCCCATTCAAATGGACACCAGGGCAGACCCTGCTTAGCAAAGGGGACAATTCATGCTTGTTTCCACAAGACCAGCTCTCCTCTCCCCTTTTATAAGTTTTATTGTGATAATTGATTTGGATTTATTATAGTGAAGGTAGTCTGGATCGTTTGCAGCCATACAGTTCTACTATTATTACTACAGTAAAATCTTAGCATATAGTATATTTGGATTCTTTGGAGGGGAGGCTCTGCCAGACAAGTGCTGGTGTGCTGCTGGCTAGAGGAAGAAGCAACAATGCGTTGAGAATGACAGCCCTGGCGGCAGCTGCTGCCACCTCCGATACTGTGGACGGACTGGCTGAATCGTTCATCCAAGATGCTCCCCCACAACTGCTTCTGCTCCTCCTCTTCCAGGCTCAGCTGCTGTGCTGTGATGGCTAGAGGTGGTGTGTCTGTGTGTCTCTGTCTCTCTCTCTCTCTCTCTCTGTGTCTCTCTGTGTGTGTGTGTGTGTCTCTCTGTGTGTGTGTGTGTGTGTGTGTGTGTGTCTGTGTGTGTGTGTCTCTCTCTCTCTCTCTCTCTCTCTCTCTCTGTGTCTGTGTGTCTGTCTGTCTGTCTGTCTGTCTCTGTGGCAACGGCCTCCTTGATGGAGCAGCCCAGAGTAGGCTGCTCTGCCCCCACCACTCTGCTGACTGCCGTATATGCAACCATTTGAGTGGGGTTGGCACAGCAGCTGAGTGCCATGCCAACCACTTAGCTGGCCATCGCCCGGGCTGCTCCATCAGGGGGCCTGCTGCCGCCACCATGCATGCGCATAGCAAGGAGAAAACTGGTGCCCCAAGTGTGATGGGAAGGGAAAAGGTGTGGGGGCCTGCTGGCGGGTGCCCATCACAACAAGCATGGTGACCATGGCAGCTACTGGAATGAATGGGAGGCTTCCCTGGTTTGCACAGGAATGACTGGGAGAATGAGCAGCCGTCTTGGACACTGGGCACACAGTTACAGATCCGCCCAATGAGCAGAGCTTCTGGAGAGCAGGAAGAGACTGAGAAGATGGTGACCAGGGCTGTGCCTGACATCCAGAGAGGATGTCAGAACCCATGGAAGAAGCTCTGAGAAGAACTACAATACCCAGCCATCCTGCGCTTCCTCCCAGACTGCCCTGAGTCACTCCCCACCCGTCTCTGGATGCTCCTGAGATTGTCAGATGCCCCCGGGCCAGTGCTGGGTCAGCAATTCAAGAGCCACCAGCACACTACCAGGGGGAAATGCCCTGCATTCTGCTGCCTCCTCTTGGTGCGGGCCGGGATTTCCAACATCGTCTCCTGACTTTACCAACTTGCACAGGTCCTAGTGGTGGCAGTGAGCAACTTCTGATTCTCACCCTCAACTTATTTGCAGCATGTCTTCCCATCTGACACCACCACCAAATCTGGCAGCAGAAAAGGGCCTCTGTGTGCAGTAAGCTTCCTATAACTGATATAATACAAAATATTATATAAATTATATCATTCCCATAATTCAAAATTCAGTGTTATTTTGTTAAAAATGGGGTATTTGGCAACAGTTCACGAATAAAATCCCCTTGTATAACATTGTACACTGCCTGTACTGTTTTTGGTTTATCCTGCTAAATCTGATTCTGTATCTGATTTCAGTTTGAGTTTAACAGATTGCTCATGCTGGCTCACAATAATAAATCACAACAAAATACCATAAACTTACAAGATAGCAAAGGAATATGAAAATAGGGCTAAAAACTGGCTGTACCCTAATTAAAACCAAGTTTAAAATCCAATGAATACAGGCAGCAGATCCAAATACAAAAAAGACTCACTAAAGAGGAGGGTTTTAAAATCCTTTTTCTGAAAGTTCTCACATTAGGGCAATTCCCAGAGTAACAAAATCAGGCATTTTGTATTTTTTCTGTAGCCATAAGCAAATGTTCAAGTTAATCTATTATATATTTTGAAGAGTTAGTGGGTGCATTTGTGTGACAGAAAGTCATACTTTCTGATTACCTATAATCAAATTTTACATAAATAATTCTGCCACTGAAATTAGACCCAGCAGGGCTGTTCTTATGTTCTCATTTAAGGATGTTCTCATTTGTATAAGGATGGGTTTATAATAGGAGATGTTCTCTTGCCAGTGGGTATATATAATATCAACTTGAAAATTTGCTGATGGCTATAGACATTGAAAAAGTGGTAATATGCCTGATTCCATTACCCTTGGAACTGCCTGTTTCTACATGTTGCTTTGAGCAGTCAATACTTCTGAAAGATCAAGCAAAGTAAGAAATAAAGCATTTCTTGACATATTTTCAGTTCACTATTTCTTGAGATATTTGACAGTCCAGTTTCTGTCAAAACAATCTCTTCCCTCCTGGAAACAATTCTGAGTGCTGTTTTAGACCTTTAAGGTCTTCAAGAGCTGAAACTAAATGCATTTTTAAATGGGAGGAAGCAGCTGGAGAGACAAATGCTTTTCCCCACACAGGCTAAAAGAGAGCACATTTCTATTTAGTTAGTTAGTTAGTTAGTTAGTTAGTTAGTTAGTTATTAATTAGATATATATACCACCCTTCCAAAATGGCTCAGGGTGGTTCACAGCACGATAAAAACAATTAAAACAAATTAATTAAAATCAAACTATTAAAACACAGTAAAACAAATAAGACAGCTAAAAGCCCTGAAAATCAGGGCAACAATTTAAAACAATTTAAAATAGTTAATCATTTAAAACCCTGGAAGGCCAGGTCAAATAGGTAGGTTTTAAGGGCTCTCCTGAAGGACGGCAAGGATCTCAAATTACAAATTTCTGCCGAGAGTGCATTCCACAGCCCAGGAGCAGCTACAGAGAAGGTCCACCTCTGTGTCGCCACCAGACAAACCGGTGGCAACTAGAGACGCACATCCTCAGATGATCTTAAGGTACGGTGAGGATCATGTAAAAGAAGGCGCTCTCTTAGATAACTCGGACCTAAGCCTTTCAGGGCTTTAAAGGTAATAACCAGCACTTTGTATTTTGCCCGGAAACATATCGGCAGCCAGTGTAGCTGTTTCAAAACAGGCAGGCAGGTTTGGCTTTTTTAAAGCCAAACTTTTGGTTACGGCCCATTTGACCCACGAGGATACCCCTTAGGTTCTGGCAACGCGGGTTGCCCCAGAGACCAACCTGGCTGCCCCATTCTGAACTAACTGGTTTCCGGACTATGTACAAAGGCAGCCCCACGTAGAGCGCATTGCAGTAGTCGAGCCGGGAGGTTACCAGCTGATGCACCACTGTTTTGAGTCATCCTCTCCAAGGAATGGGCGCAGCTGTCGAATCAGCCGAAGCTGATAGAAAGCACTCCTGGCCATGGCCTTCACCTGAGATACCAGGGTGAGGCCTGGGTCCAGGAATACTCCCAAGCTGCGCACCTGCTCCTTTTGGGGGAGTGTAACCCAATCCAGCACAGGGAGATCTAACTCACTCCTCAGATTCTAAGCCCCCACAACGAGCACCTCTGTCTTGCTTGGATTCAGCTTCAATTTGTTATCCCTCATATAGCCCATTACTGCCTGTAGGCAGGCGTTTAGAGATTGAGTACCATTTCCTGAAGATGAAAAGGAGAAGTAGCTTTGGGTGTCATCAGCATACTGATAACACCCAGCACCAAATCTCCTGATGACCGCACCCAGCGGTTTCATGTAGATATTGAAGAGCATTGGTGACAGAATGGAGCCCTGAGGGACTCCATATTACAGCTCCCGTTTTAAGGAGCAACTGTCACCAAGCTCCACCATCTGGAATCTACCCGAGAGATACGAGCGGAACCACTGCAAAGCAGTGCCCCCTATCCCCAACTCCCCCAGGCAATCCAGAAGGATACCATGGTCGATGGTACTGAATGCCACTGAGAGATCCAGAAGAACCAGCAGAGTCACACTCCCTCTGTCAATTCCCCAGTAAAGGTCATCCATCAGGCCGACCAAGGCTATCTCAACCCCATAGCCAGCCCTAAAGCCAGTTTGAAATGGATCTAGATAATCAGTTTCCTCCAAGATTGC
The DNA here is from genome assembly GCF_027244095.1 of Hemicordylus capensis. Lineage (NCBI taxonomy): Eukaryota > Metazoa > Chordata > Lepidosauria > Squamata > Cordylidae > Hemicordylus > Hemicordylus capensis. The sequence continues at coordinate 229,972,763 of NC_069658.1, read as the reverse complement.
CTGGAGCTGGTCAGCCACCACCCACTCAATCACCTTGCCCAATCAAGGGAGATTGGAGATTGGCCTGTAACTGTCCATCACTAAGGGATCCAAAGAAGGCTTCTTTAAGAGTGGTCTAATCAATGCCTCCTTCAAACAAGGAGGCACCCTACCCTCCCTCAGTGATGCATTTATGATATTAACTAGGCCATCTCCAACAATCTCCCTGCTAGATAGAAGCAGCCAAGTCGGGCAAGGATCCAGAGAGCAGGTGGTAGGCCTCACCGCCCCAAGCAGCTTGTCCACATCCTCAGGAGTCACAGATTGAAACTGATCCAATCTAATACTGCAAGAGGGATTGCTGGACACCTTCTCCATAGATCCTGCAAAAACAGTGGATCTATAACCTATAAATCTATAGATTTCATATTATTTATTTTTTATAATAATTACAGTTTTATTTATGTATATTTATTTAGGAGACTGGCCATTTCATTCATTTATATGTATGCAAAAACCACTTTGGAAACTTTTCTTGAAAAGCGGTAAATAAATATTCGTCATAGGCCAAGCTGAAATAGACCTCATCAATTCTTACCCAGTGAGGTGGCACCTCGGTCACCCTCCTGCACAATCCACCTGAAGAGCGGCCTCTGTCTAACATCCAACAGAGCCATCTCTGCCTCAAAGAGATCAGTGGCCACTTCTGCTGACAGTCCCTGCACCTTAAAGTACAAAAGATCCCAGGGGAGAAGGATCAGAAAAGTTTACATTAAAAGAAGAACTTTTCTCATATTCACATGACACTAACAACTTCCTTGCTCAGTGTTCCCATATAGGCCAAAGTACCCAGTTCCAAAGACTTCTAACAAAAACTTCTTTAAATACATTAGATGCAGGAAACCTGCCAGGGAGGCGGTTGGACCGTTAGACAATGAGGGAGTGAAAGGGATTATTAAGGAGGATATGGAGGTTGCAGAGAAGCTGAATGAAGCATTGCAATGTATCAGAATAAACTTATACAGCTGCAGCCTGAAGGGACAGCCAGGTGTGACAAAGCAGAAGCCTGCATAGATTGGTAATAATCTATGGCTTCCTTAGCACTAGGACTATTCCACGAGACTGGCACAAAATGGAGGAGCTTCATGGTTGAAACACACTGATTTGTACACAAGATAAGGCAATTCCCATGAGTCATGTCAAGAGAATCACTCCCCCTTGCAACAAAATAACTCCATGGAAGGGACAGGGATGGTGGCCTTTTGTTCTGCAGAATTTCTGGATAAAGATTTATTTAACCACAATCAGCTTTCTTGTTGCCTTATAGCAGGCCTGCTCAATTTAGGCCCCACCCCCTCAACTGTTTTTAGACAGCTCCCATAATCCCCAGCCACAGTGGCCAATAGCCAGGGATTGTGGGACTTGTAGGCCAACATCTAAAGGAGGGTCAAAGTTGAGCAGGCCTGCCTTATAACAACTTGGCTGCATGCACATTTGCTCCCTTCTAAGCTAATCCCCCCACTTTAGTCAAATGCAAGGCACCCATCTGAGCAAACACGGTAACACTCTGCATTCATTTCCAGCCCCTGGGAGCTTTCAGTATGAAAGCGATGCTTTTACCTGCTGCTCTTCCTTTTTCCTGTACGCTGCCTGGCTCAAGAGGAAACCTTCTGCCAGGGCCACTGCCTGAGAACTGGTCTCCACTCCACATTCTCTCACCCAGCTCTCCATCTCCGGGGGCAGGATGGCCAGGAACTGCTCCAGGATCACCAGGTCCAGGATCTGAGCTTTCGTGTGTCTTTCTGGCTCCAGCCACTGGTGACAAAGGCTGTGGAGTCGGCTGCAAACCTCTCGGGGGCCCTCGGCCTGCTGGTAGCAGAACTGCCTGAAGCACCGGCGCTGTGCATCTGAGCTAGAAGCATCTTGTCCAGCAGTTTTCTCCACAGATCTTCCTCCAGTGCCCCTCACCTCAACTGCATCAGGGGCTTTTTCTGCTTTAGAGCTGGCCAGGTCCTGCTCTTCCATTTTCCGCCTGTCCTCTAACAGAGTCTCCATCTTAAGGCAGGGGCTGACTAAACAGGTGGGCCGCCTAAGTCCTGCAAAGCCAAGAGATTACTCTGTGTGCAAACAAGGATACTTTGGGGCAAGACATTCCAGAGGCAAAAGTGGATCATTCCAGCTAGCGACTGGGACTCTCTCTGCCCAAAGGACAGAAACCAAGACTCAGGGAGAATCAGAAACTAGGATCATTGCTTGAATGGCACATACCAAACCCAAGTTAGCTTTAAGTTTACATGATTTAGCCTCCACTGCACCATTGCCAACTGCCCCCACCCACTCTCCCTACCTTCCTTTGAACCCCTCCCACAATAATTGCTCTCTCTACATCCCACTTTGGTTTCAGTCCCCTCCTCCTGATCTACATCTGGAAACCACTTTAACGCCCTTCAGATGTTGCATTGTACATGCATGCAGATTATCTGCATACATTTACATGTTTTGGGTGAATGATTTTATATGCATTCATTTTTTTAAAAAAGAGCATGGGAACAAAAGGAGACTACTATGACTATAACATGTGAATAGGCTTTCTGAAACTTTGCAAAATGCACCAAAATTCAAGGAGAAGGTATTAGAGCAATGTGCTGAGGGGGCTTACAGAATTAGCAGAGAGAAGCTGCTTTCTACTGAGTCAGACCATTGGTCTATCTAGCTCAGTATTGTCTACTCAGACTGGCAGCAGCTACTCCAATGCTGCAGGCAGGAGTCTCTCTCAGCCCTATCTTGGAGATGCCAGGGAAGGAACCTGGAACTTTCTGCTTGTAAGTGTACAGGTGCTCTTCCCAGAGCAGCCCTATCCCCTAATCTTTACAGTGTTCACACATTTATTACATTTTATATCCCGCTCTTCCTCCAAGGAGCCCAGAGCGGTGTACTACATACTTAAGTTTCTCCTCACAACAACCCTGTGAAGTAGGTTAGGCTGAGAGAGAAGTGACTGGCCCAGAGTCACCCAGCAAGTATCATGGCTGAATGGGGATTTGAACTCGGGTCTCCTCGGTCCTAGTCCAGCACTCTAACCACTACACCACACTGGCTCTCACATGTAGTCTCCCATCTAAATGCAAGCATATTTGCATTTATTTGTTATATTTGTTGCATTTGTTATTTCAATAACAAAGATTGAAATATTTGTTATTTCTCTTTGTAAACCGCCCTGAGCCATTTTTGGAAGGGTTGTATAGAAATCAAATGAATGAATGAATGAATGAAACAGGGCAGACCCTGCTTAGGAAAGGGGACAATTCATGCTTGTTACCACAAGACCAGCTCTCTACAATATAGGCAAGAGGCTGTGGGTCTTAGGGTGGAACTCTGCCCCGGCTACCTCCCTGTGGGTGAATCTAGGAATCCTTCGGTCTCGAGCAGCCCAGCCTACAATCAGTACCTGACTCCCTGTACTTCCTTGGGGGAAATGGGATCAACCCCATCAGCAAAGGCTTCCCTGACATTTCTTTCCATCATCATCCTCTCCCCACCCCCACCCCCACCCCCCACCTGCTTCATCCAAGCCATCACACAAGCATGAACCAGTTTGGAATTTTACTCAGTATATCCAAACGTGCAACAATCCCTCTGCTGTGTGCCTTGCTGTTGGGATCCCTGCTGGCTTAGTAGAAGAGAGAAGCAAAAGAAGTCTCCTGGTGGGGATGCCATGCCATGGGCACGGAGGGCTCAGTTGCCATGCATGCTCCTTCCTTGTGGCACAAATTCAGGAATCCGTTTATTTGTTTGCAAAATCGATCTGTTACCCCTTCACAAAAAAGGGTCCCAGGTCGGCAAATAATATCAAATTATTATATTATGGGAGAGCACATCATAGGAAACATAGGAAACTGCCATTTACTGAGTCAGACCATTGGTCTATCTAGCTCAGTATCGTCTTCACAGACTGGCAGCAGCTTCTCCAAGGTGGCAGGCAGGAATATCTCTCAGCCCTATCTTGGAGAGGCCAGAGAGGGAACTTGGAACCTTCTTGCTCTTCCCAGAGCGGCTTCATCCCCTGAGGGGAATATCTGACAGTGCTGACACTTCTAGTCTCCCATTCATATGCAACCAGGGCAGACCCTGCTTAGCTATGGGACAAGTCATGCTTGCTTCCACAAGACCAGCTCTCCTCTCCTAATCATGTCTTCCGTCTCCAACCCCCATTCTCTTTCTCGCGCCTTCAGTCTCCCACTGGCCTCTTCTCAAATCCTTCCTCACTTCCCTCCCTTGCATCGCCTCCCTCGGCTCCGGGAATCCCCTGTCCCCCTCTCACCCTTGGCACTCACCACTCCCTTGCAAGGCAGCTGCTCATTGATGCTGCAGCTGCACGGAGGGAAAGAAGGTGGGGGTGGGACCGGAAGTGTCAGCATCCATTCATAGTTCCCCCCCTCTTTTGAGATGCCTCTCTAGGAAGCGGTAGTCTCTCCGTTTAACCCTTAGAGCGACCTTCCCGGAAGCAAAAGGAGCCACGCCTACTACCTCCCCTCATCCCACTCCCATCGCCCTGCAAGAAAGAGCAAAGCGAGTGCATAATGGGCGGGTGGGAAGAACGTTTACACGGATCGAAATTCTCACTCCGTATTTACTGATCGGGGCTTCCCCACCCGTTATGCCTAGAGTAGTCCTTGGTCCTTGAATTCCTAATCCTTTCCTCTATTTGTCAAAATCTCCCAGATGTCGCCTGGCCAAGTAGACTCCTACACTGTCTCCAGCCAATTGAATGCCTGATCCATGCTTTCTTATTTTCTAGCCAAAGGAAGTGGTTGTGCATTCACATTACAGGTACAGCGAATGGAAATGCTGAATTAAGGTTCCCATCCAAAACAAGAGTGATCCTATGCCCCCACCAAAAAACCCACAAAATCTAAAAAGTGGGGGAGGGATCACACACACACCCATTCACAGACTGTTTCTCCCTAAGGAGAAACCCCTGGATGCTGCTTCCTAAAGCCTGAGTTGCCCTGTTTGGACACCCCAAAAGCTGGCATTGGTTACTTAGGGGGGGATCTGGACTTTGCCATTTTAAGCGGGATGTTTATTTTGAAATTTATATCCTGCTCTTCCTCCAAGGAGATCAGTAGGAAGTACATGGGAGATGAATGGCCCAAAGACCAGTGACAGGAATAAAATCTGAACCCTAATCGCCTCACCAGTGTGTTTACACTTCCACCTCCAGAGACTATTTTACTGCATAGTGGAACATCCAAGCATGTAATCTCTTGTAATTTCAGTCCATTGGTTCCAATCGTTGAAATAATATTAAGTATTGGTAAGAAATTAGCTTGGTTTGACAAAGGTTTTAGGCTTCAAAAGGAGATTGTAGGCCAGACTCTGTCCTTTCATTCAACTTACTGGCATTGTTAATCACAGAATCTGATATTTCAATACTGTCATAGCAGGTAGCCTCAGGAAATATTTGATCTTATAACATAGATAGGAAGAGGTATATGCTGGCCTTGGGCCGAAATAAACAAATACATACATAGGAAGGGGTAGGGTGTCCACATGGACACAGAAAATCAAACACAGCAGCTGTTACAAGCTGATGGAAAGGAAAATAAGACAAACTTGGGGAAATCATAAGATTAATCATGAACTGGGCTTAAAGGTAAAGTGTGCCATCAAGTCAATTTCAACTCCTGGTGCCTACAGAGCCCTGTGGTTTTCTTTTGGTAGAATACAGGAGGGGTTTTCTATTACCTCCTCCTGTGCAGTATGAGAGAATGCCTTTCAGCACCTTCCTAGATCACTGCTGCCCGATATAGGTGTTTCCATAGCCTGGGAAACATACCAGCGGGGATTCAAACCGGCTTAGGGGTTCATAAAATGAGGAGCCTGGATTCAAGTGGTAAACAATCCATGACGTTCCAATGGGGCAGGCGGGGGGAGGTATAGACCAGGCGGCTCAACTTCGGCCTTCCTGCAGTTGTTGGCCTACAGCTTCCATAATCCCTGGTGAAGCAGGCCTGGTATAGAAGCTTACAGCCAATTATGGTAAGGGTTGCCAGCTGGGGGGGGGGAGGGCTGTGTGTATTCCTAAGGACTGGTCACTTTCAGCTAGCAGTGGCACCTCTGTGCTGTGCTGCCTTCTGTCAGAGAGATTGTGCTGAGCACAATTTGTATATTGTTAACTGAACAGAGGGATCTGACCATTTTTCCTGTAGGCTAAACAGGCAGGCAGTTCTGGAGGACAAAGCCATTTAATTTCACTGTATTTCTGCTGCGGTAAAGGCAATGCCCCAGTAGAGGATAGTGAAGTTTTCTAATGATATTTTAATTCTTACACCTAGATCCTTCATCCAATTTTCACAGGACTTTATTTCCAAACACCTCACCATTTTTGTTGTTCTCTTCTGAACCCATTCCAATATATCGACACCCTTCTTAAAAGTCAAGATGGTCTTTGATAAACTGAGGTCTAACCAATGCGGAACAGAGTGAAACAATTATACTTCTTGTGATCTAGAAGATACTACGCTTCTGTTAAGGCAGCCAAAGATTGTATTCACTTCTTTAGCAGCTGCATCACACTGCTGGCTCAATGTTCACCTTCTTACCTATAAAAACACCTATGTTCCTTTCCCATATACTGCAGCTTAGTCAGGTCTCTCCCATCCTGTGTAATCTGATTTTCCTTGTCCAGGTATAGCACATTACATTTGTCTCTGTTGAACCGGGGGTCTGAGGTTAGTCTGGTATGACTTATCCTTGACTGATTCATGCCGGATCCTGCTAATGACCAGACCGTTTTAACAATTAAAAGCAACAACTTTATTTGTTACTTGTCTCATAACAAATTGTTCTCTGGGTGGCTCACAATAAAAGAGAACATACAATTAACACACAAAACAAGACCTAGTAGAATTTTTTTTAAATCAAAAGCTTTAAAACTGTTTAAAAACCTATTTTAAAAGGCCTGTGTGAACAGAAAGGTCTCCACCTAGCATCTAAAAGAAAAAAGTTAATAATCTGTTCTAGGATATTGCCAAGTATTGATGTCAAGGTGACAGGTCCCCAGCTTCCTGGTTCCTCCCCCCTCCTTTTGGAAGGTACATAAGAACAGCTCTGCTGGATCAGGCCCAAGGCCCATCTAGTCCAGCATCCTGTTTCGCACAGTGGCCCACCAGATGCCACTGGAAGCCACAGGCAGGAGTTGAGGGTGTGCCCTCTCTCCTGCTGTTACTCTCCCGCAACTGGTACTCAGAGGCATTCTGCCTCTGAGGCTGGAGGTGGCCTGTAGCCCTCCGACTAGTAGCCATTGATAGACCTCTCCTCCATGAAGTCATCCAAACCCTCTTAAAGCCATCCAGGTTGTTGGCTGTCACATCTTGTGTCAGAGAGTTCCACAAGTGGATCACGCGTTGTGTGAAACAATACTTCCGTTTGTTGGTCCTAGACCTCCTGGCAATCAATTTCATGGAGTGACCCCTGGTTCTAGTGTTGTGTGAGAGGGAAAAGAATTTCTCTCTCTCCACACCACGCATGATTATATAGACCTCTATCATGTCTCCCCGCAGTCGTCTTTTTTCTAAACTAAAAAGCCCCAGGTGTTGTAGTCTTGCCTCATAAGAAAGGTGCTCTAGGCCCCTGATCATCTTGGTCGCCCTCTTTTGTACCTTTTCCAGTTCTACAATGTCTTTTTTAGGATGTAGTGACCAAGGTAGGAACATTTCCTTCTCTCTAGTATTCTGGCACCTTTCCCATTTTCTCTAGGACTTCTAAAAAATTTATTCTTTTTAATTAAATGTATAAACTGTCTGATATGAAACATCTCCAGGCTGTTTATGTAAAACCACCAACCATTAAAGCAGTTTCAAGCAGATAAAACCAAGAAACAAAAACACAGTGGTTCCAAGATCAAATCTTCCTAGTTTCCTCTGTATTCAGTCCAATTGTTTAGGTGATAATATTTGCATATGTATTGTTGCTTATGAAGTTCTGTGCGCCACCCTAAGCTGTGGGTGGTTTCTATCCTGTGTGAATTTTTAGATGTCCATTATGGTTTGAGCTGCAGCTGAAGCACTTCCCACACATTGAGCACTGATGTGGTTTTCCCCTTGTGTGGAATCTCTGATGGTCAATAAGTCTTGAGCTCCAAATGAAAATATTTCCACTCTCTGAGCATCGATAAGGTTTCTCCCTGAGTGACTCTTTTTATGTCGAGTAAGGTTTGAGTTCTGCTTAAAGCTCTGTCCACACAGCAGGCATTTATATGGCTTTTCCTCCGAGTGAGTTCTTTCATGAGAAGTAAGGTGAGAGGTTGTCCTGAAGCTCTTTCCACACACTGAGCAGAGATATGGTTTCTCTCCTGTGTGGATTCCTTGATGGCAAGAAAGTGTTGAGTTCCGGGTGAAGCTCTTTCCACACACTAAGCATCTATATGGTTTCTCCCCTGTATGGATTCTTTGATGCTGAGCAAGGCCTGTGCTCTGGCAGTAGCTCCTTCCACACAGTGAGCACTTGTATGGCTTCTCTGCTATGTGGACTCTTTGATGGTAAAAAAGCCTTGAGTTCAGGGTGAAGCTCTTTCCACACACTGAGCAACCATATGGTTTCTGCCCTGTGTGCATTTTTTTATGCTTAGTAAGATCTGTGCTATGCTTGTAGCCCTTTCCACACTCTGAGCATTTAAATGGCTTCTCCTCTGTGTGGACTCTTTGATGCACAACAAGATTTGTGCTCTGGCTGAAGCTCTTTGCACACATTAAACATCTATATGGCTTCTCCCCTGTGTAGATTCCTTGATCCATGCTAACACTTGATTTCCTAGTTAAGATTTTTGCGTGCGGAAGGATCGTATTCATTCCGTTATCTTCATGACATTCTTTTAGGACAGAAATTTCATGCAAGTCTGCCCCTTTAGAAGCAATAGATTTCTCTCTCCAATTCTGGTTTGCTTCCAGTTTCCCCTTCTGTATTTCCCTCTCATCACCTGCAAGAATGAAGGGACAAACATAAACATAGTCTTATAGCAGGGAGCAGACATCCAGCCATCTGATCTATGAACAAGTTGCTCTAGTAAGAACTAATCTGCTTTCCTTTCACTATCCCTATAACCAGATTAAAATTTCATTCATATCGGTTAGGAGGTTCACAGTTTAGCCCACTTACGCCTCAAAGGTTTATGTGTCTGCCATCTTGAATTGGGGTGGGCAACATCATCACAAACTATGCCACTGAGGTGTCCCTGTGTGTCTATACAACTGTACCGGATTTGGTTCATACTGGTCCAGGCATTGTGAATTGGGCGAGGGGGAGGGGGCAGACACACGGACACATACATAGAATGCCAGGTGATCTCATAAGCCTACTAGAATGTAGGCTAACAACAGGATATAGGACACATAGGGCAGAAGCAGACCCTACCCAAACTTAAATAACCTCTATTGACTGTTGCTAACTGGAAGTTAATGTGGTAAAGGGCACATTTCCAGTTGAAAGAGCTTAAATAATAAGGCTGGGAAGAGCCCAGCAGGACATGGAAGGCCCCACCACTCAAAAGGAACTCTATCAGGCAAGGTGGACCAATGGCAAATCCATAGATTAGGCTGAATAAGTCCAGGCATTGCACAGGCATTTCCACAAAGCATTTGGATACACATGATCCATTCATAAAACATCTCCTTCCCAGTTTGTGGATAACCCACCAGTTATTCCCCATCCAATGTTTTGGTAGGGATGTGCACGAACCGGTCCGGAGGCCACGTTAAGAGGCCTCCGAACCGGTTCGGAATTGATCCGGTCCGGCGGTCCAGCACTGGGGGGGGGTGTGTGTCTAGCTTTAAGTGTGGGGGGGAGTACTTAGCCCTCCCGCCGCTCTTCCCCCTCCGGTGCTCAACTTTTAAGCAAAGTTTTAGAGGCGGCAGCGTTCTTCCCTGCCGCCCCTGGCCCCATTGTTGCCCGGAAAAAGAGGAAGTTGCCAGCATGCATGCGTCCGTCACAGCGCGCGGCACACATGTCACGGTCACATGCGTGCCGGCAACGTCTTCGTTTTGGGGCAACAACGGGGCCAGGGGCAGCAGGAAGGAACACTGCTGCCCCTAAAACTTTGCTTAAAAGTCGAGCACCGGAGGGGGAAGAGCGGCGAGAGAGGTAAGTACTAACCCCGCCCCCCACCCTTAAAGCTAGACACACACCCCAGTGCCAGACCACACCTCCGTGGTCCATGCACATCCCTATATCTTGGTCTCAGCTTGTGAGGTTCCTGAAGATTTCTCTCCTTCTTTGCAGCCCTTGACAAGTGGCCCTCCTTTTATCTATTGTTGTTTTAACTCAGTTATACAATTCACGTCTAAATTCCTTCTCTAATCCTTACATTTGAGGAGTAGAATGCAGATCTCAATAGCCAACTGTCTTAAACACATCCTCAAAAACCTCTGAGTACCAGTTGCCGGGGACTAACAGCAAGAGAGAGGGCATGCCCTCAACTCCTGCCTGTAGGCTTCCAGCGGCATCTGGTGGGCCACTGTGCAAAACAGGATGCTGGACTAGATGGGCCTTGGGCCTGATCCAGCAGGGCTGTTCTTATGTTCTGAAAAAGAACATATTGAAAAACATCGGGTTTCAGGTGCAAAGGTTACTAGTAACAGTGCCCTATTTTTCTAGGAGGGAGATGAATCCAATGACTCCGCTCTTGCTGTGAGCTTCCCAAGGCATCTGGTGGGCCACTGTGTGAAACGAGATTAGATAGGCCTTGGGCCTGATCCAGCAGGGCTGTTCTTATCGATCTGGGAGACTCCAACGTCACTTCTGCAACCAAGTCGGCTCAATTAGAGACTCCATTGGGCAGCAGAGTGAACAGTACACTGAAAGAAGTCCCAATCTATCCTTGGTCTCCAGATATAGTACACACACTCAATAGAGGCCAATTCCCTGACAGGAGCCCTGGTAAGGGGGATATTCTTCCTCTAGACTACAAGTCACTCCTCCTCCCCACCCACATCCTTTCACCTGCTCCACCACAAAGTATCCTGCTGGGAGAAGCTAGGCCCGAACTGGAGCACTAGCCTCCCTCATCTATGTCTCTGTAATACATTCCAGGTCAGCTCCAGCATCCACAATTAAGTCGTGGATTTCTGCTTTATTTTGAGCCAACTGAGCATTACAAAGAAGCAAGGTGAGATTCTGTGGGTGGTCAGTACTGCCAAGGTGAAAGAGCCAGCAGGGGGCTGGAAGGGGTAACAACGATTACATTTCTGATCTTGTTTCCCCTGTAATGCTGCCCCCTCCCATATCCAGGTAAACCAACACTTAATTAATGAGAGACATTTTTACAACAACAGCAAGGCTTGCTCCTGCCCTCAGGCCCATCTCCGAAGCCCACCCCCAATGGCCAACCACCTACAGGTGGCCCGCCCAGCGGCCCACTGTCGGCTGTGCCTCTGGCACAGTCATCACCTTTTTAGCTGCAATGGCTGCAAGGCCCTCTGCCTAGCAAGAGACCCAGCTGAAAGTTGTTACAATTAGCCAGAAGATCGGGAGACAACAAATAACAGCAAAAAGCATGGCAGAGCTGGTCTTGTGGTAGCAAGCATGACTTGTCCCCATGGCTAAGCAGGGTCTGCCCTGTTTGCATATGAATGGGAGACTTGATGTGTGAGCACTGCAAGATATTCCCCTCAGGAGATGGGGCCGCTGTGGGAAGAGCAGAAGGTTCCAAGTTCCCTCCCTGGCATTTCCAAGATAGGGCTGAGAGAGATCCCTGCCTGCAACCTTGGAGAAGCCACTGCCAGTCTATGTAGACAATACTGAGCTAAAAGGACCAGTGGTTTGACTCAGTATATGGCAGCTTCCTATGTAGAGTCTCTTTGCCAGCAGTTCTTACAGTTGCCTAGCAGAAAAGAAGCCAATACAGACCAGCTGGTAAATGTGGCAGCCAACACTTTACTTTACATTTAATGGGAGCCACATTTACCAGCTTATCTTTATTGGTTTCTTATCTGCCTGTTACTTCTTCTTCCCCCCATCCTTCAACCCAGAAGGAAGGCCCCTCTCAGACCATCCTGCTGCCTACAAAGAAGAGCGAAGAGGCAACCTCCAATACTGTAGAACAACGTATAGCAACTGAATCGAGGTCAACATCAGGCAAGGAATGAAGAATCCCTATGCCCTGCCAGCTCATTAGAGGCTGCCGCATTTTACCCATTGTCTTTAAAGTTCTATATCCATACTTCATCATGGGCTCTCACTGAAATAGCAATTGCACATTTTAAAAGTAAATTAGAGTAAGTGGATCATCCAAGGAAAATGGACCAGCCAGCATCATCAACAGCTGCGATTCTTGCTTTCAGCTGAGAAGTGGAAGCCTTACCCAGAGAGGCCAGATGCCCAGAATTCTCCACCATGACTTCCTTGTGCAGAGCCCTTTGGGCAGGATCCAGCAGAGCCCATTCCTCCTCCGTGAAGCACACAGCCACCTCATCCAATGTCAAACGATCCTGAAATAATAACAACTTCTCCTCATAGGTCAGGCATGAATCCTGAAGAGACGTAAGTTATGGGCGGTATTAAAATATGTAAAATAAAAAAATTAATTAATTAATTAATTAAACTAAAAGGGAAGATGAGTAAGGATTCCCCATGTGAGCCGATGCTCCTCAGTGGCATTCAAAGCCTTCCCAGTGGGCAGCTGTGACAGAAGCAAAGGTAAAGAGGTAGATTCCTTCAGCCCAGGGAGATAGGCAAGGGACAGAAGCACCCAGGAGTCTCCTTGGCCCATCTCCAGTCACTCTTCTCTTACCTGATTTAGTGATGGCACAGCAACTGCATCCCCTCCGCCACAGAGAGGAGAAGGCCCGGAGCAAAGCACCAAGGTCTTTCCATTGCCTACACAGAAGGGAGATGGGAATATGTTGGATCCTGTTAGCTGCCCAGTCCAGCTTCAAGTCAGCTCACCATTAAAGTCCTACATCACCAGGGACCAAACCACTCCAGGAATTCCATTATTACTGGCAGTTACCTCTAGTTTTCTGGGATGTACTCTCTGTTGGTATGTTTCCCAGACTATGGGAAACACCTATTTCAGGCAGCAGCGATATAGGAAGATGCTGAAAGGCATCATCTCATACTGGGTGGGAGAAGGCCATGGTTAATCCCTCCTGTATTCTACCAAAGACAACCACAGGGCTCTGGGGTCGCCAGGAGTCAACACTGACCTGACAGCACACTTTACCTGTACTCTCTGTGGGCAGATTGCTCTGATCCCACTTTTGGAGCATGCTGCTCATTTAAGGAAAGCTTGAATGAAGACTGATCTAGCGCCACTGACCAGGCTCTGACATGACCTCTACAACTCAGATCAGTCACTTGAGACATACAAGCACTGTACAGCCAGAGTTCACAGAACCCAGATCTGGACAAACAGTGTGTCAGTCTAAAGAACAAGACATTCAGTGGTGCTATGACTTTACGAGGCACATGAAGAAGAGTTTTGCAAATAACCCTCTAGAACAGGGATTCTCAGCGTTGGGTCCCCAGATGTTATTTGACTTCAACTCTCATAATCCCCAGCCAAAGGCCACTGGGGCTGGGGATTATGGGAGTCGAAGTCCAACAACATTTGGGGACCCAACGTTGAGAATCCCTGCTCTAGAACCTTTTAAAATCAGACGGAAACCACTTCTAAATATATAAGAATTAAGAAACGTAAGAGTTGCATTCAGAATAAGGAACTGAGGGGAATTGTGGATGCTTTGCACTTGGGGGGGTGGGGGTCACCAAAAGGATTATAATACAACACGGGAAGGACAAATTGACTCCTGAAGTGCAACTTTGGATAATTGACATGTGTTTCCTTGACAGCATTTGAACTGGTTTTTCCCCTCACGACAGCAAGATAAGCAAGAGGAATTTTCAGCTATGGTCAAGTTTTATTGAATTGTTTATGTTTTGAAACATAAGATATATATCTTTAGAAGAAGGTGGTTCCCCCACCCCTTTTCCTCCTGTGTTGGTTGTACCTTATTATGTTTAAGGGGTTTTTCTTTTTCTTTTCCAGTTATATTCATATATATGATCATCATCCTCAATCAATTTTATGTTTTTGCACTGTTGTAATTTCATCGCAATAAAGAAAAAGAAAAAAGAATAAGGAAGTGGGGGAAAGTGGGAATAAAGAAATATGCACACGCATTTAAGAAGAAAATATAAAAACATTAGCCAACACTGAGCTTTATTTTGGTTCAGCATTTAAACAGGTCCTTGGCTGAGACACCATTAATAGTGTTCCCTGTAACAGAGATTTCCTGATGTTGACTACAATTCCCATAAACCCCAGCTAAAGCTCATTGCAGCTGAGGATGATGGGCATTGTAGTCAACAATATCTGGGATTTCCTGTTACAGGGAACACTGCTTGGGACACCAGTTAGCAGAAGGAAAAACTGTGACCTAAGTCCTTGGCTGGGAGTGTGTAATCGCTACAGCCTCTGCTTTTTGGACTTCAACTGGAGAATGTTGACACAATGGCTAGGGTTTTGGCTTCAATCTATAGGAATTAAAGAGAGGGAAGGCTGCCCCACCCTTCCAGGGAGGGCTCTTGGATGCAGTGAGAAGAACCATTATATTTCTGATGCAACAGGGGTCTCCGGCCAATGGCCAATCTGGATTTAACTCCTCAATGGGTCTGGATTTCCATAATTAAAGTTGGGTCCAGTTTGAATTGATTACCCATTGTGAACAAGGGATTAACACTAGACCATGATGGCCGAGTGCATTCCATCACAAGAGGCAAAGATGGCACCCATTCAAAGACAAAAGAATGAGGAATTTCCACATTCAAAGCTCTGGGCTAAGATAGAACTCTGGCATTGTCACATTCTCATCAGCCATTATGGCCACACTGCATGTGATTTTAATGGACTGGATTGGTTTTCTTTCTTCATTTAAAATATTTACCTCCCCACACCCCCCAGCATGACTGCTTTGTGCAGCTCACAACAACAACAGTAAAGTGGTATAAAAATAGGACTAGAAACTGGCTAACCCCAACCCCAGTTAAAACCAAATTTAAAATCCAAGGAATACAGCCGGCCAATTAAAATACTAGAAACGCTTTTTAAAGGGGAGCGAGTTTCAATCCTTTTACTGAAAGGAATCTGAAAAGCCTTTAGATTTCTATGTTTCTTTCAGCATTTAATAGTTCTGAAAGAACAAGGGATGTAAGAAATAGAAGATTTCAAGTTCCCTCCCTGGCTTCTCCAAGATAGGGCTAAGAGAGATTCCTGCCTGCAACCTTGGAGAAGCCGCTGCCAGTCTGTGAAGACAATACTGAGCTAGATAGACCAATGGTCTGACTCAGTATATAGCAGTTTCCTATGTTCCCACACATTTTCATTTAATTTGTTTCTGCGAAAGCAACTGCTTCCCTTGTTAGCTCATGGGTATAATTCTAAATGCTGGGTTAGATTTAGGAAGTCTACAAGGGCTGAATCTATATTTATTTTTAAACTGGGGGGGAAAGCTGCAGAGACAAATACTTTCCACCACACAGACCAAAGAGGAACATTAAATAAACCCACAGATTTCAGACTCAGCCGAAAGAGAGTCCATGTTGAAGTACACCCCATCAGCCTTTACCCAGCAAGGGGGCTATTCGGTCACCCTCCTGCACAATCCATGTGAAAGGCGGCCTCTGTCCAACATCCAGCTGAGCCTTCTCTACCTCAGAGAGATCAGCAGTCATTCCTACTGCCAGTCCATCCACCTGAAAGGACAGAAAATCCCAGAGAGGGGTTGTGGAGAGGGAAAGAGTTTACATCAAGGGACACTCCTAGGCTGAGTTCTTTGGAGACACTGCTTCATATTCCTGTATAGCAGGTCTGCACAACATAAAACCTGGGCTGCATCTGACCCGTGGGAACTGTTTTACTGACCCCAGGGCTGGCCCAAAGTATTGTGGAGGTGAGGAGCAAAATGCCACCTTGCCCCATGGACGTGGTAGGGGTCAGCCCCCTTTCAAAACTGACCTTTGAAGGCGTCGGAAGTGCATGGGGGACAAGAAAGAAGAAAGGTTGCTAGGAGCCTCCTCTTCCCTCCTCATGCTGTGGGCAACTAATACTTGCTTTCATGAATATTTTTAAGAATTAATTTTAATGTAATCATGAATGTGCTGAAAATTTACCTCGGCCCCTGCCTACCAAGTCATGGTTGGTTCCGGCCCACCAGGGTATTTGACTTGTGCACCCCTGGGAAATTCAGGACCGACAAGAAAAAGTACTTTTTCACACAGAGCATAATTAATCTATGGAATTCCTTGCCATAGGATGTGGCGATGGCCACCAGCTTGTATGGCTTTAAAAGGGGCTTAGATTGATTCATGGTGGACAGGTCTATCAATGGCTACTAGTCTGGTGGCTGTGGGCCACATCCAGCCTCAGAGGCACAATACCTCTCAATACCAGTTGCAGGGGAGCAACAGCAGGAGAGAGGGCATGCACATACTTCTTGCCTGTGGGCTCCCCAGAGGCATCTGGTGGGCCACTGCGTGAAACAGGATGCTGGACTAGATGGGCCTTGGGCCTGATCCAGCAGGGCTGTTCTTATGTTCCTAACCTGGGATAGGACCTTCTCGGCAGTGGCACCGAGATGAGAGAATTTCCATCCTCAGGAGAGGTTCTGCTCTTCATTCGCTAGCTTTGGGGCAAAGAGAAAAGAAACTTTATTTCAGAGGGCTTGGGGAGGTACCGCAAGTTTAAAAGAAAAACGGCTGATGGTGTGGTGTTAGGTTTGCAATGCTCAATTGGCTGCGACTGCTGGGTTTTTGCTCTGATTTTTTAAAAAGCCTTCTGTTGAAATAAATAATAGTTCAGTCAAAGAGCTGGAAGAGGAGAATGGGGTTGGAACAGCCTTTCTCGTGACATTTCAAGAAAGAAGAATTATAGTATGTGTGTCTTGAAGGGAATATTTGGATATCCTTACATTCATGTTCTGCCACTTGGGAGTGACAAGGATGACATACTCTCTCATAAGAACAGCCCTGCTGGATTAGGCCCAAGGCCCATCCAGTCCAGCATCCTGTTTCACACAGTGGCCCATCAGATGCCTCTGAGAAGCCCACAGGCAAGAGGGCTTTCACCTGCTCCTAATTCTGCTTCTACTGCTGTACGGATTTTTTAATATATACATTTTTCAAATCACCATCCACAATATATGGTGCAGTAAAAAGAAAAGCGGGGGGAGGAGAAAAATACTTGTGACAACCCTTCCTGGAATGTTTCCATCTGAAAACTGTGCTACCTGATGGGATATCTACATCAGCCTTATTCACATTTTCAGCCCCTTGCAACTACTAGGATGAAAGAGAGACACTCACCTGTTCCTCTTCCAGCTTCTTGGCCTGTGCCTGGCTGAGGAGGAAACCTTCTGCCAGGGCTACTGCCTGGGAACTGGTCTCCGCTCCGCATTCTCTCACCCAGCTCTCCATCTCTGGGGGCAGGATGCTTAGGAACTGCTCCAGGATCACCAGGTCCAGCATCTGAGCTTTTGTGCATCTCTCTGGCTTCAACCACTGATGGCAAAGGCTGTGGAGTCGGCTGCAAACCTCTCGGGGGCCCTTGGCCTCTTGGTAGCAGAACTGCCTGAAGTGCTGGCGCCCTGCATCTGAACTGATGTCCTCTCCTAGCATCTTGCCTGTGGGCAAGATGAATTCCTCAGTGCTGAATTCCTCAGTGCTTCCCACCTCATGGCCATTCACTGCTCCAGGGCCAGCTGAGTCTTGCTGTTCCATTTCAGCCTGTCCTCTAATGGCACCTATGCCTTCAGGCAGGGGCCAACAAAAACAGCTGGGACTCCTTAGACCTGCAAAGCCAAGATTACTCTGAGGATCAGAGACTGGGAAGAGGCTCCTCCACTTGAGAGGCACACTTTTTTTTTTAGATTGTGAGCCCTTTGGGGACAGGGATCCGTCTTATTTATTTATTATTTCTCTGTGTAAACCGCCCTGAGCCTATACCGCCCTGGGCGGTATAGAAATCAAATAAATAATAAAATGCAGAACTCCCTGAGGCTTCCGTGACTGAGCTCCTGCCTTCCACTGCACCATCCTCAACCATCCTCAACCACTCCCCCTACCGCTGAATGAACTTCCGCCTAAGAGTTGCCTCCCCAGAAGTTCGCTGTTTGCTTTTGCTGCCTAGCTCTGATCTTACATTTGGAAAACTACTTTGAAATTCTGCAAAATGCCCCCAAATTCAAGGAGAAGCTTCTGTGCAGAGAAATGTACTGAGGGGAACCTCAAGATTAACAGGGCGTGGGAACAAAGAGGCTTCCTGATGTCGGTGTTAGGCCAAACTTCATGGGTGGGTCAACTGCTTAGGCCAACTTGCTGTCAGGTGACTCCAGGGACTCCCAGTCTTGCTTCTCAGCCTCCCACTCCTATAGTTGGTGGCTGCCTCCTTGCATTTCAAGGGGGATAAATAGATTCACCCCACTCCCCATCAGCAGCTGCCTCCCTAACATTCCTCTCTAATTAGATTGTGGAGGAGAGATTGAGAGAGGATAGCTGGTCTTGTGGTAGCAAGCATGACCTGTCCCCTTAGCTAAGCAGGGTCCACCCTGGTTTCATATGAATGGGAGACGATGTGTGAGCACTGCAAGATATTCCCCTCAGGGAATTGAGCCACTCTGAGAAGAGCAGAAAGTTGCAAGTTCCCTCCCTGGCAGCATCTCCAAGATAGGGCTGAGAGAGATTCCTGCCTGCAACCTTGGAGAAGCCGCTGCCACTCTGTGAAGACAATACTGAGCTAGATAAACCAATGGTCTGACTCAGTATATGGCAGTTTCCTATGTTCCTACTGATTCCCAAGAGTTCCAACCAGACTCTTCTCCTTTTCTCCTCTTTCACCCCATTAAGCAGAAATTGAATAGCTGGAAATTAAATCTAGAAGACACATTCACAGGGAACAGTCTGCTCTGCTCTCCCCTTCAGGATCTCTGCCGATTAAACAGAGAAAAAGGGAAAGAAGTTTCCTGATGAGAACATCACCAAAAACTCCTGTATACACCCTACAGGGAGGATGTTCCCCAAGCTCTCTCCGTGTAGAGTAAATGCAGAAATTCCTTTCCTCCCAATCAGAAAACAAAAACAAAAAAACCATCTCTCATAATGGATTTTAGATTTTTTTTTTTAAAGCACTAGTTAAAAACATGCACAGCAGTTCTTGAGAAATAAAGCCTCCTCCTTGCTTGCAGACTTTCCAACGGCACGGAATCAGGGAAACACCCCGCTCATCTTTCCTTGCTCCGCCACGCATCTCCTTCGCCCCGGTCCCTTCCCAAGGCTCTTCCCGCTTTCTTGCCTTGTAGCACCTCCGTCCCGGCTCCGGGGCTTCCCTGCTACACCACCCCACCTACCTTTGCGCTGCCCGGCTTCCTTAGCAAGGAGACACCGCTGCTGCTAAATGCCGCATATAGGATGAGCAACAAAGGTTCCTTCCGACTGAGTGGCCGGAAACCGGGCACCTGCTCACAGCTTTTGCTTTTAGGGGCCTCTCTAGGAATCTGGTCTTGTTGATCCCTAGAGCAGGCTGGGCGAACTTGGTCCCGGAAGTGTGTTGTTGTTGAAGCACAATTCCCTGGGATTATAAAAGAAAAGACCAGGAGTCGCTAGATTAATAATGTGTATATACAAAAAATGAAAGTATAAATATAATGGATATTTTAATAATAGTTGTTAGTACTTCATAAAAATAACTAAAAGTTAAGAAGGACCTTTTGTTAAAAGATCATAGCAGATAATAAGTTCTCAGACATATGCTGGTTAATTCATTTAAAATGTTCTCAGATGTATGCAGACTAAATAGTATAATCTTGTCGTTCCTAGTGAGTTCAAGTCCTTGTAATTGCAGTCAGACGCATTTCGGTCTTTCTCAGTGATTTTTCATGCAATATTCCCACGAGGACAATATGCCTCCAACCTCCTTCTAGTCCAAAGAAGTTTTCTCTATTTTTAAAAGGTAATCTTTCTTCTGTAGGATACTAAGCTCTTAAGTTAAAAAGTTATAGAGCCACTAGTCCACATATAATAAATTTATCCCTCAGAAGTTTGAAATTCAAGCTTCTTGTAAAGGGTCTGCAGTGAAGTGAACCACACCTATCTCCTTTTATCTGAAAGCATCTTGAATTACAAGCTTCTCCCATTCTAATACAAACTAGGGCAGACTCTGTTTAGCAAAGGGGACGCTTAATGCTTGCTACCACAAGTGTGTTACTGTTTGTTTGTTTGTTTGTTTGATTGATTGATTGATTGATATCCAAATACAATATATCCTTCCAAAAATGGCTCAGGGCAGTTATGTGTTTCTTCTTGTGAACTCTGCATATAAAAACTGCTGTCAGCAAATATAAGAAGATGTAATTTCGGGGGAAAGCATCATTTACTTTTACAAAAAGAGACATATTTCATAACTACACATACTCTAGAATGACACTTGTATAACTCTTTTTGCAAGCTTTTCTCCTATAATATTACTAAATAATATCAGATCTCATTTGTATAGAGAAAGTCAAAGCAGTGGCAATCTTGCGTACGTTGCACACACTGTATAGTTTCTGGCTCAAGTTCTGGGTAAGCCTGAAAGGCCTATTAGCCAGTTTTAGGGAGGGCAAACATCTGCAGAAGGTAGTTTCAGGCCATACGTTTGAAGCTGTTAATTGCTAGTCAGATGGCCTGCACTTTTGTATGCCAGCATTAGAAGTCAAGCATTAATAAAAAGCACTGATTAAAACAGCTGTTGCAATATCTGTGAAATGTGCCACATGCCTTGATGTTCGCTGAATTCTCTACTTACCATGAGTTAACTGTGTGATCTCTGTGCCCAGAACAATACTAGAATACAGATAAAGGTAAAGTGTGCCGTCAAGTCGATTTCGAATCCTGGCGCCCCCAGAGCCCTGTGGTTTTCTTTTGGTAGAATACAGGAGGGGTTTACCATTGCCTCCTCCCAAACAGTATGAGATGATGCCTTTCAGCATCTTCTTATATTGCTGCTGCCTGATATAGTACCAGCGGGGATTTGAACTGGCAATGTTCTGCTTGCTAGTCAAGCATTTCCTCTGCTGCACCACTTAAGGTGACCATTGTCTATTGTACATGTAAGCAGCAGCCATGTTGTAATGTCTATTTAATAAGATGGAAAGCTTTCTAGAATTGTTTGCCAACCTTTTAAAGGGTGAATTGGACAGATTTTTTGTGTTGGTTTTTTAAGCAGCCATACATCTTTCTTGATGGCTGATATTGGATGTTTTGGCTAAGCACTATTCACATGCATGACTTGTCCCCTTAGCTTAGCAGGGTCCACCCTGGTTGCATATGAATGGGAGATTTGATGTGTGAGCACTGTAAGATATTCCCTTTAGGGGATGGAGCCGCTCTGGGAAGAGCATCTAGGTTCCAAGTTCCCTCCCTGGCAGCATCTCCAAGACAGGGCTGAGAGAGATTCCTGCCTGCAGCCTTGGAGAAGCCACTGCCAGTCTGTGTAGACAAAACTGAGCTAGATAGACCTATGGTCTGACCCAGTATATGGCAGCTTCCTATGTCCCTAAGACCTGCAGCAGGGCTCCTGCCCTTGTTGGTTTAAAGTAAAGTAAAGTTGTGCAGTTGACTCGGTGTCAACTCCTGGCAACCACATCGCCCTGTGGTTTTCTTTGGTAGATTACAGGAGGGGTTTAACCATTGCCTCCTCCCGCGCAGTATGAGATGATGCCTTTCAGCATCTTCCTATATTACTGCTGCCCAATATAGCACCAGCGGGCATTCGAACTGGCAACCTTCTGCTTGTTAGTCAAGCATTTTCCCTCTGTGCCACTTAAGGTAACACACCATGTTGGTTTACAACTCCTATAATTCCTGACTTTTGGCCACTCTCGCTGGGGATGATGGGAGCTGTAGTTCAAAAGCTGCTGGACAGTTGAAGTTCAACAGCCTTGCTCTCACTCAGTCACTATCACATTTTTTAAAAAGCAAGTGAAATCCCAGCTTTTTACTCAGGCATTTATATGAACCTTTTTTGTTGTGGATGCTTTGTATTTTATGGTATCATTGTGCATGTTTTTAAAAAGTTTTAGTTTATTTATTTATTTTATTTATTTATTCGTCACATTTATATACTGCCCAGACTTTAGTCTCTGGGCGGTTAACATAAAACAATTAAAATACATATAAAAAGTTGAAAATAATTCAACAATTTAAAATAAATCACAAAATTAAAACCAACAAATTTTAAAAGGCTGAGAAAACTTTTAAGTCGTGTGTTTTAGATGGCGTTTGTTTTATGTCTTTTAAAATTTATTGTGCACTGCCCAGAGCCTTTGGATGGGGCAGTCTATAAATGTGATAAATAAAGAAATAAGATTTGACATTGCATACACTCCCTTTTCCCACTTGTTGGACAACCCACCAGATAGTTTTCTCCCCGATGTGTCTGACAAATGTCCCTGCCCCACAAGTTGTGAGCTACCTGCACATCTCTCTCCTTCCTTGGAGCCCCCGTCAAGGAGTCTTTCTTCTTTCTCCAGCCAGGACGGGAGGCCAGGTTTGGAAACCAAAAGTCCTTTTTTAGAAGGAAACAGAGAGAGAAAATACTTCAAGCCCATTTAACAAGAACACAAATTGAGGGAAACCGATGGAGTGTCCCTGAATTCCGCCGCACCCTCCCTCGCTTCAGCCCCATGAACTGAAAAGTTGACATGGAAAAATGTTCTAACTCCTTCCCAGGGATGAGACAGGAGAGCAGTGGTTACAGCCTGGGACCAGAAGCATCAGCCTGGTGACAGAATGCCAATGCCGCTTGGCCAGCAGGCTAGAAGGAAGACAAGGTCAGAGGAGGAGCCCAGAGTTTCATTCTCGGTCACAGCGCAAGGAAGGAATCCCAGCTAACGGGCAAAGAGCTCTATTGTATTGAGCAGCAGGAGAGCAACTGTCCCTGTCCAGCCCCAGCACAGTGTCTCACAATCTGACTCTGGTTCAATGCCTTTTAAAGTCAGTATTTAGATTAGCCCAAAGCTCTGTCAGGAAACTGCAGGAGGCACAAAGCTCTAGTTTAGGTGCATAGTGTTTTGTGTTCTTCACAATGGTATGGTATTAACATTGACAAATAAGAACTTGCGAGACACAGTTTCTATCAAGAACCTGATCAACGTCCATGATTTCTAAGAAAGCAGCACGAGGGGGCTGTTCTGTAAGGGCAGGGGGTGCTGTGCCCCTCTTCCCCCCCATCAAACAAATGCCCTTGTTAAGAAGGGAAACTTACAGATTAATCAGAAGGAGGGAGAGAGAGAGCGCCATGTTCTCTGAAGAGAAGGGAGCTTGCTTCAGCCCCTCCGCCCTGCTGCTGCTCTCTTCCATGATTGGCACCGCCAGTTAAATGATTGTGTCTTCTGGTTGTCCAGGCGCTACCCTAAGCCCATTGCCCAACCCTGGAGGAGAAATATACAGGCTGACTGCCACAGCCAACCATATTTTCTGGCCAACCGGAAGTCAGAAGGCTGTAGCAGGAGGAAGGAAGGGGTTGAAGCAAGCTCCCCTCTTCTCAGGGAAAATGGCTGTTTGAGGTTCTTCTGATTCCAGACAGTCTTGGAAGAAACAGATTGTCAACAGATTATCTTTAATAGATTTAAAGGCTATTTTCAACAATCGAGGCTTCTCCAGAGATTTTTCAAATTATGCTCTTGATGTCACAATCGTCCTTGCTCCTGATGTCCTTGCTCCTGGCGTCACGATCCTTTCCTGGGTTCCTAGCTGTTCCCCTTTTCCCAAATGCCCCCCCCTCCCACCTTGTCCCCCTCACCCCCACCACATATCTATCCAACCTTCCAGTTTATGACTGAACTTTGATTTCTTATTTCCTAGCCAAAGGAATTTTTGCATCCACGGGACGGGTGCAGGAAATGCAAAAACTGAATTAAGGCTTCCTTGTAAAAATATACAGGACTAGTGATCCTAAGCAAAAAAAATGAAAATGGCCCCTTCAAAAAGGGCAAGGAATGGCTGTTTCCCACTGAGTGACACCTGCCCCTGCAATGCTGCTGCTCCCCAAAGCCTGGATCCCTGTTCGGACATATACCCCCCAAAGGTATACCTATACCCCTAAGGCGTGTCTTCTCTGTAGTTGCCCCAGGACTGTGGAGTGTGCACTTCTTGCTGAGATGAGAGCTACTCCATCCCTGTGGGCTTTTAGGAAACAACTGAAGACACATCTCTTCAGCCAACCTTTTTAGTTAGTTGGTGAGGCGATTCTCACCATCGCCAAAAAGCGGGCTGAGGGGGCCTAGCCCGCTTTTTGGCGGTCGTGTGCTGCCACAAGAGCTGCGCAGCTCCTGGCCGCTAACCCACCTAATTCCCCCTCCCCTTGGCCAAGGTCAACCTCTTCTTCCTGATCATGTATTGCCACAGCGCGGCTCCATGGCACAGCTCCACGGCAACACACGAGGAGACCCCCAGTAGGAGGCTGAAACCAGCCTCCCGGCCCTGGGGGTCTCTCCAGGATGCCCCATGTGCTTGCACAGGGCATCCTGGCACTTCCGAGGGCCACAAGCCCCTGCCCCCCCATCACCACAGCCCCCGCCGGCTCCGTGACAGAGCCAACAGCCGTGTGGGCCGCTGATCCGGCCGCCCAGGGCTCCACAGGCGGTCGACTGCAGGGAGAGTGAGCTAAGCCCAATCTCCCTGCAAACCCCCTAAAGGTGAGTCTCACTGATCATGAGACTCGCCTCCGTGTTTTTTTATGGATATTCTAATTTGATCTTTTATGTTTAACTGTCAAATGTTTGGTTTGTTTTATGCTGTAAACTACCTAGAGACTTTGGTAGTAGGCGGTATACATATTACCTAAATAAATAAATAGTCCTGACTCCTGACAATGCCCTGAATACTCCTTAGGTATTCAGCACAGAGCCAGCATAGCGTAGTGGTTAGAGTGTGACTGGGAACACCCAAGTTCGAATCTCAATTCAACCATGAAACTCACTGGGTGACTCTGGGCCAGTCATGTCTCTCGCAGCCTAACTTACCTCACAGCGTTGTTGTGAGGATAGAAATAACCATGTACACCGCTTGGAACTCCTTGGAGGAGCAGCGGGATATACGTGTAATAAATAAATTAGGTGGGATCTGGGGAACTCTGGGGACTGAATCAGAAGCAGCATTGCTGCAGTCTTCTGGACTATGCCATTTCAGGCAGGTCGGGGTGTTTATTTGTACATACATAGCGTGATCTTTCTCCATGGTTATTTTTATCCTTACAACAATCCTGTGAGGAAATCTGGACTGAAAGATAAGTGACTGGCCCAAGGTCAACCAGTGAGAATCATGGATGAATGAGGATTTGAACCCGGCTCTCCCCAGGCATAGTCAGACAGTCTGTCTAACCCCTAATCACATACTCCCCTTTGTAAAATAACTTTTGTAGATGGGAGCACTAGCATGTCAGTGGGTAGCCTAGGCAGGAAATCCTGCCCCCAACCACTTCCTCTTCTCCTGACTGGTGGCAAATCCATCCTCTTCCACAGAGAGAGAGAGTGAGGGGAAAGAGTATGTCCTTTGTAACTCCAGCTGTGCTGGGTAGGACTCAGCCTGATGGGGGACAACTCTATGTGGCATGCACGTGCCACATATCACCTAAGTGTTTTATATAGATAGAAGATGTGTTGTGCCGTGGCCTCCGGACCTTGTTGACGCCTTTCCTCTAACAGCTCTCATTGGGTAGGTGATCTGCAATTTGCAATCAGTAAAAGCAGCTCTCCTTCTCATCACCCCTCACTGGCCCAGGAGACCTTGGTTCTCCAAGCATCTGGTGGGCCACTGTGTGAACCAGGATGCTGGACTAGGTGGGCCTTGGGCTGGATCCAGCAGGGCTCTTCTTATGAACAACTTTTCAGATGTATTTAAGCAGAACCATTTTTGGAAGGGCAGTATAGAAATCGAATAAATAAGAACTGAGGTTTATTTAACGAAAGGAAAGGGGAGTGGGGTGAGAAATGATGAAAATGATTCAAGTATGTATTTAGTGTACAGCAAATCCTCAGCCCTGACACAGTGGAAACCCTTAAAAGGCCAGCAATTCAGTGGGGTCAGACTTGTTCCTCGTTTTCCAGTCTTCTCCTGAAGAGAGCTAGTGTTGTATTCCTGCTTGGCTTCTCTCCCTGCTTGGCTTGTCTCTCTCACTCTGATCCTCTTAGTCCAGGATTTTACTGCTTTCTTCTCACTCTGTCTTCTTTCCTCAGTCCGGCACTTTCCTCAAAATAAACCTCTCCCCTCAGACCCACATTACAGTAGCCCCAAAGGTCCAAAAAATCCTCCTGTCCTTGTGCTCCAACTGGGGGCTACACTCACAGGGTCACACTCAGAGAGAGCACAGGGGCGTAACTATAATAGGGCAAGGGGAGACAGTTGTCTGGGGGTCCACGGCCTTGGGGGGCCCCAGAGGCAAGTCACATGACTGACTCCCTCAGCTGTGTACCCACCCGGGCTTCCTTCAGTTGTATTTTCATCCTCCAAAATTGATGTGGGTGTTAAAACCTGAAGCTACTAGAACAGCATGTATTTCTCTAGTACCGTTAAATGACTTGCATCATCCACAATTTACAAAACTAATTTAGGATGATGTTCTATTGTGGCACATAGGTGTGTTTATGTGTGTGTATACACACACACACACACACCCCTATGCTTTTTGTTACCACTATTCAGCCTCATTTAAGATTTCTTTACTTCATGAGCTGAGCTTCAGTGCCGGGGGGTGGGGGGGCATCTTAAAATCTTGTCTCTGGGCCCACTCCAACCTTGCTACGCCCCTGAGAGAGCATCACTTCCCAGACCTGAAGATGGCTCAGCTATTTGTATCATGTGTGAGAGGGTGCTGTTTGGAACCCATTAAGGATCAGTGAAGGGCTCTTTCTCAGTACTGCAAACTTGTTTTGTAAATACAGTTTTGAAGTCTTTCTCTTTCCTCTGAATGTTTAAATGCAATGGGGACAACTTACTGTAGTGCCTTTTATCTTTAAAACAAAAGAGAGGGAGAGTAGGCTTTTCTTCGTAATATCCCAATTCTTTGGGAAAACAAAATAACTCATGCAGATAAGCAGGTTCCAAATGTAGTCAATTAGTTCAATGCAAAATGCAGAACGTCTGCTTCCTTATGCGTGGTGTGTGTTCGCACATGCATTGCTGTGTGAGTACATGTCACCCACGTCTGGCTTCCTTCTGCATGCACTGTCCGGTTTTTCTTTTGCCTCTGTATGGAAATGGTGGGGCGGTGGGGGAGAACCAAAGTCATACTTCTCCTAGAGTGCCAAAAACCCCAGGGCCTGTTGGGAATGCAGTCTTAATTTCTCCAAAAGGAGGAGTAGGAACTTCTGTGGTATTGCTCTAGCCACTACACCACATGGACACTCTCTTTTAAAACTTGCATTATAGTTCCAGCCCTGCTGTGAGAGACTTTACAAACCTGGCTCTTTAAAAGGTATAATGTGAGATGGACATTCCATTTTGCTCCCAAACCGCTGTTCAATCCATGCAGCAGGGATCGCTGGAGGCTGGGACTCATTTCCCTGTCCTCCAGCAATCCCAGAATGCACCGCGCAACAAGCAGTGCATTGCAGGATACCCATTGGATTACCGGTAGGTGTAGAGGCACTAATGAAGATATAAATATTTCACCTGATGAAGTCCTGCCTGCCTAAGCAGGAGGAAACAGGTTAAAAGCTACCTAGGACACCTGTGAGAGCAAGAATTTGAACAAGAATCTACGAGAGTAAAGACCAATTAGGACTTTGAGGGAACCATAAGGATTGCCTTTCATATTTATTCCTTCATCATAGAGCATTTTAGATGCATAAAGGAACTGTTGATGTAATATTTGACCTTCAAGCAACGTCATTTGGGACTTATGAAATAGAAATTATCTCTCACAATTCTTTCAAAATTTTGTGTTTCAGCATTGTATGCTAATTTATTACTGGAGATTCAATTGATACCTGTGTTATGATATTCATCTATTTGGTCAATTGTAAATGTTAAAAGATTTATTAGATTGTAATTTGGGCTTTAAAAAAAATGTTTGGCATAAGATTTATGCAGAATTTTTTCACATGGTGTGTGTGTGAAGAGATAACTATACACAGTGCATTTATATTTTTCAGTATATATGGTCTGTTTCTACGATCCGTGTATCCTCTAATTTTTTACTAGTGTAGTCCTCTCAAGCTTTTCCCGCAGTCTAAATCTATCAATAGAATCAAAGACTGATGAAAGGTCAGTAAATGAAATATAAAGGTGTGTTTTTTAATGGTTGTTAGCATATTTCTGGATCAAGGCGTTCAAGTAAATGCAATATACTTGATACAGTGATCTATTATGTTGTGACCCCTACAGAAGCCTGCCTGCTCTAAGTGAACATTTTTTGTCATATATACCCAACTTGTTTATATAAGATGTCGAATATATATTTGGGCAATAGCTAAAAGGCACCTGCCTATTGCCTTTTTTGTATATTGGATAAATAACTTTGTTTCCAACTTGGGGAACCACACAAGTTTTGTCAATTTCAGAAAAAAGAATCACTAGAATTGGGATTCATCGGTGGACATTCAATTTAAATATCACACGAGGCACCATTGTCCTCCCCAGGGGAACACAGGAAGCTGCCATATACTGAGTCAGACCACTGGTCTCTCTAGCTCAGTATTGTCTACACAGACTGGCAGCGGCTTCTTCAAGGTTGCAGGCGGGAATCTCTCTCAGCCCAGAGAGGGAACTTGGAACCTAGATGCTCTTCCCAGAGTGACCCCATCTCCTAAGGGGAATATCCTACAGTGCTCACATGTGGTCTCCCATTCATGCTTGCTACCAGAAGACCAGTTCTCCTCCATAAACTTTCCTCCTCTCTAGGCTTTCCCAAGGGTCAAGGCACCAGTCAACTGCTTATACTCTAGTACTGAAATTGCAGGTCACCCTGGCAGAAGACTTGGTTCAGGAAATGAGTAACCATAAGCAGCTCATTCTGGGTGCTACCATAAATGGCTGAGAAGTATTGAAACCATGTCTCAGCTGGAAGATGAGCATCTGAGATGGAATCAGACTGTGTGCCAGTTTGCCACCCATTCCCAGAACTTCCTGTCTTTTATCTGGATTATACAGAGACCCAGCTCTCCCCATTGATCTTTATAATATAATAGGAGAATTTCTCAACTTTTAAGAACTGCTTGTTCTGAAAATGAAACTGTATCAATGATTAAATCGAGGGGCCAGGTCCTTCCAGAACTCTGGTCTGGCGTTGTTGCAAGGCTTGTCTCAAGCCTGCATACCTGGTCAAACCATTTCTTCCTTCTATGGCCCCTCCCAATATGACTTGCTGTGGGTTTATTATAGACATTTATTTATTTATCCATTCATTCATTCATTCGATTTCTATACTGCCCTTCCAAAAATGGCTCAGGGTGGTTTACACAGAGAAATTACAAATAAATAAGATGGAACCCTGTCCCCAAAGGGCTCACAATCTAAAAAGAAACATAAGATAGACACCAGCAGCAGTCACTGGAAGTACTATGCTGGAGGTGAATAGGGCCAGTTACTCTCCCCCTGCTAAATAGAGAATCACCACGTTAAAATGTGCCTCTTTACCAAGTTAGCATTTAAAGGGGGAAGATGGGGGTTTATTATAGATGTTATATTATATAGTGGGTTTATTATAGACATAATTTAAGGGGGGGATATCAAAAGATGTCTGGACTAGATAGTATTGCAAGTCATCTCCATTTCCGCATCTGCTGAGAATGTAACAGGGTTGTGATCTTCTCATTAAGAACAATACTCCCATTTGAGGTTATCATTTATCTTGGGTAATACCCCTGAATTAATTTCACATTACAGAGCGGGGTGTAGTGCATGCAGAAAAGGTCATTGTGAAGGGCAGATGGTCACTCTCTGATCTATTATGTACGTCAAAAGAGTGAACCCGTGAGAGAAATGTCAGAGATATAAAGTCACTCATGACACTGGCACGTCCTCCCCATCTCTGGCAATTTTCAAAAAACACTTGAAAACCCATCTTTCCCCCCAAGCTTTCTTAGCTTCCTAAATTTTTAGGTTTTAATTTCTGGTTTATTTTTAATTTGTTAAATTGTTTTTAGTTTTTGTATATGTTTTTAACTTTTTATGCTATTGTTAACCACCCAGAGACAAAAGTTTGGGGTGGTGTACAAATGTGATAGATAGATAAATAAATAAATAACAAGCTGTGTACTCTCATTGAAACTCCTTTCACACACTGAGCACTGATATGGTGTCACCTCAAGTGGATTCTTTAATTCACAGCAAGATTTGTGCTCTGGTTGAAGCTCTTTCCACACACTGAGCAGATATGCTTTTACCTTGTGTGGATTCTTTGATGCACAGCAAGATTTGCACTCTGGTTGAAGCTCTTTCCACACACTGAACACAGATAAGGTTTCTCCTCTGTGTGGATTATTTGATGCCGTGTGAGGCTTGAGCTCCAACTGAAGCTCTTTCCACACACTGAACACTGATAGGGTTTTACTCCTGTGTGGATTCTTTGATGCCCAGCAAGATTTGTGCGCTCACTGAAGCTCTTTCCACACTCTGAACACTGATATGGTTTTGCCTCTGTGTGGATTGTTTTATGTCGTGTAAAGCCTGACCTCCAGCTGAAGCTCTTTCCACACACTGAGCACTGATACGGTTTCACACCTGTGTGGATTCTTTGATGTACAACAAGACTTGTGCTCTGGGTGAAGCTTTTTCCACACACTGAGCACTGATGTGGTTTCACTCCTGTGTGGTTTCTTTGATGCACAGCAAGATGTGTGTTCTGGTTGAAGCTCTTTCCACACACTGAGCAGTGATATGGTTTCTCCCCTGTATGGATTCTTTGATGAACAGCAAGATTTGCGCTCCAGCTGAAGCGCTTTCCACACACGGAGCACTGATATGGTTTCACCCCTGTGTGGATTCTTTGATGTCGTATAAGGTTTTCACGTAGGTTGAAGCTCTTTCCACACAATGAGCACTGATATGGTTTCACCCCTGTGTGGATTCTTTGATGAGCCACAAGATGTGCACTTCGGCTGAAGCTCCTTCCACACACTGAGCACTGATATGTTTTCTCCTCTGTGTGGATTCTTTTATGTTGTGTAAGGTTTTCATGCAGGCTGAAGCTCTTTCCACACACTGAGCACGGATACGGTTTCACCCAAGTGTGGATTCTTTGATGCACCACAAGTTGTGCACTTCGGCTGAAGCTCCTTCCACACACTGAGCACTGATATAGTTTCTCATCTGTGTGGATTATTTCATGTTGTGTAAGGCGTCCACTCTGCCTGAAGCTCTTTCCACACACTGAACACTGATATGGTTTCACCCCTGCGTGGGTTTTTTGATGATTAGTAAAATCTGTGCTCTGCTTGAAACTCTTTCCACATTCTGAGCATTTAAATGGCTTGTGTCCTGCATGGATTCTTTGATTCATGCGATTGTTTGGTTTAGAAGTTAATATTTTTGCATGCAGAGGGATCTTATTCCTTCTGTTTCCACTGTCACTTTCTTTCAGGATAGGAATTTCATGCATGCCAGATATTTTGGAAACAACGGATTTCTCTCTGCACTTCAGATTTCCTTCACGTTTTCTCCACTGCATTTCACTCTCTCTCTCATCACCTACAAGAATAAGGAGAGAAAGCCTGGACAATTAAACACAGCCTAACAGCAGGGAGCAAACGCCCCATGAAATGCGCTATGAATAACAAGATATATGAGATGTAGAGCAGAGGCAGACTGTGCCACAGATTAAACAGCCTCTGCTGGTTATAATTAAAAAGCAGCTGAGACTGTGTAGGGCACAGAATGGTGGATGCACCAACTCCCAGTTTCAGTCCAAAGCATCTCCCATTGAAACAGCTTAAATAGGAGGGCTGGGAAGAGCCCTGTAGGACTTGGAAGGCCACCGTCAATCAAAGGAGACCCTGTTGGGCAAGATGGGCCAGTGGCAAATTCATAAGCTAAGGCCTGACATTGCATACACATCACCCCCTCAGTTAGGACACCCACGAGCATCCCCCTCTCCCACCTGGTAGATAAACCACCAGATAATTCCCTGCCTGATGTGTCTGACAAAGATCTCTTTCCCACAACTTGTGAGCTACCTGCACATCTCTCTCCTTCTTCGGAACCCACAACTTGTGAGCTACCTGCACATCTCTCTCCTTCTTTGGAAGCTTCGGAAGCATCAAGTGGTCCTTCCTCTTTCTCCAGCCAGGAAGCAAGGTCAGGTTTGGAAATCAAAAATTGTTCTTGGAAGGGAACAAAAAGAGATGCTACTTCAGGCATATTTAGCAATAACCAATATTCAGGGAAGCTGATGGAGTCTCCACCCTCCCTCCCTTTGGCCCCATGAACTGAAAAGACAACATGGAAAGACATTCTAACTCCTGCCCAGGGTCGAGACAAGAGAGCAGTGATTACTGCCTGGGAGAAGAAGGATCAGTCTGGTGGCAGAATGCAAATGTTGCTTGCCCAGAATGTTAAAAGGAAGACAATGTTGGACGAGGAACCAGGAACTTTCATTCTTGGCCACAGCAAAGGGAAGGATTCTCAGCTAACTGGGCAAAGAGCTCTTTGGTATTAAGCAGGGGGAGAGCAACTCTCCCTGTCCTGTCCGAGCACAGTGTCCCACAAACGTCCATGAGTTAAGATGCCATTTCTCACTTCAGTATTTAGCTTAGCTGAAGCTTCTGTCAGGAAACTGCAGGATGTGCAATGCTCCAGTCCGTGAAATCACTACTTTGTGTTTCTCAGAAGGGTACTGGATTAACAGTTAGAACAAAACATTCCAGAGCAAAGTCTCTTTTGAGATCTTGGTTTACTAGCAGTTGTAGAACATAAGGACACCAAAATAGAACTGATTACTGAGGGAAAATGAAAAGTGATTTCTAGGAGAACAACCTCCTCTCCAACCACCTCTCCTCTTACAGGGAGGAGAGCTGGTCTTGTGGTAGCAAGCATGACTTGTCCCCTTAGCTAAGCAGGGTCCACCCTGGTTTCATATGAATGGGAGACTAGAAGTGTGAGCACTGTAAGATATTACCCTCAGGGGATCGAAGAGCAGAAGGCTTCAATTTCCCTCCCTGGCTTCTCCCAGGCGGAGAGAGATTCCTGCCTGCAACCTTGGAGAAGCCGCTGCCAATCTGTGAAGACAATACTGAGCTAGACAGACCAATGGTCTGACTCAGTATGTGCAGCTTCCTATGTTCCTAACCAGATTTACAAAAGAGCCGAGTAAGGTGCTAAAAGCAATCTAGTTCTACATTTGGGGTTCTGCTTTTTGATCCTAAGATTCCTCATGACTAGACAGAAGTCATAATACGCCAGCATTCCAATCCTCTCTGTCACACAGAACCTATTTGATTTGTCTTCTTTGATCTATTGTTGTTTTAACTGAGACCTACAATTAACCTCTAAATTCTTTCTCAAATGTCTGAGTAGGGAGCAAATCTAGAAAGCTAAACAACATCCTGAAAAACACTGAGAGGAGATTCTCACGATCAGCAAAAAGCAGGCTATGGGAGCCTAGCCCGCTTTTTGCTGATCGTCTGCTGCCGCGGGGGCCACGCGGCTCCCGGCAGTAAACCCTCCTAATTCCCCCTCCCCTTAGCCAGGGTTAGCGGAGCGCTCCGCTAACCCTGTCTTTTTTATCGTGGATTGCCGCGATGCGGCTTCACGCTGCGGCAACACATGAAGAGACCCCCAGCGGGAGGCTGAAACACGTCTCCCAACCCTGGGAGTCTCTCCAAGATGCCCTGCGTGCTCACGTGGGGCATCCTGGAACTTCTGGGGGCCACGCGGCCCCTGATCCCCGCAGCCCCCACTGGCTCTGTCACGGAGCCGGCAATTGTGTGGGCAGCCGATCCGGCCGCCCTGGGCTGTCTGGGGATCATTTGCGGGGAGAGCGGGCCAACTTGTTTATATAAGATGTTGAATATATATTTGGGCAATAGCTAAAAGGCACCTGCCTATTGCCTTTTTTGTATATTGGATAAATAACTTTGTTTCCAACTTGGGGAACCACACAAGTTTTGTCAATTTCAGAAAAAAGAATCACTAGAATTGGGATTCATCGGTGGACATTCAATTTAAATATCACACGAGGCACCATTGTCCTCCCCAGGGGAACATAGGAAGCTGCCATATACTGAGTCAGACCACTGGTCTCTCTTGCTCAGTATTGTCTACACAGACTGGCAGCGGCTTCTTCAAGGTTGCAGGCGGGAATCTCTCTCAGCCCAGAGAGGGAACTTGGAACCTAGATGCTCTTCCCAGAGTGACCCCATCTCCTAAGGGGAATATCCTACAGTGCTCACATGTGGTCTCCCATTCATGCTTGCTACCAGAAGACCAGTTCTCCTCCATAAACTTTCCTCCTCTCTAGGCTTTCCCAAGGGTCAAGGCACCAGTCAACTGCTTATACTCTAGTACTGAAATTGCAGGTCACCCTGGCAGAAGGCTTGGTTCAGGAAATGAGTAACCATAAGCAGCTCATTCTGGGTGCTAAACCCAATCTCCCTGCAAACTGTCACGCCCTCGATCTCAGAAAGCGAGGAGGAAGGGGAAGCTGTCAACTTTTTAGCCGATGCCAGGGTGTCTGAGGGGCAGAGCCTGGCTCACGTTTCCAAGAAACGGCTGATCCGGCTGATGATTCAGAGCAGGCACAACAACCTGAGACAGCAGAAACCGTGACGGACCAAACAGAAGAGGAGCTATGCAAGCAACCCCCACTGACTCCACAACAGAGGCGTATTACAAGGCGAAGAACTCAGCTTGAAACTATCAGGAGGAGTAAACGGCTCTTGCAGAGGGCTGATAAGCCTTGAATTCCTGCCAGCTGGGAGCTTGTACTATAAATTGCATCACCAGCTTTCTATTCACTGCTGGAAAGCAACGTTTGTCAACTTTCGTGTCGATAGCTTGTAGCCAAGCCCAATAAAGAAGAACTGTGTCCGAGCCGTATCTTGTTTCTGCGGCTCTGTTTGATACCGTGAACTTCCCTGCCAGGTGGCCAGATACTGGCACAAACCTTCTGAATGCGGATCTCACCGATCGCAAGACTTGCCTCTGAGCTTCAGGTTCAAGGAGGCAACTTCCAACTCCTCCAGCTCTGCTGTGTATCAACTACAGCAAGGTAATCAGGCAAGGATGGAAGCGTCCCTATAGCCCTGTTGCAAAAGGATTTGTCCCCAAAAATGCATTGCAAAGTGGCTGAGATACATTAGTTTAAGTATTTATCTCCTTTAAAGAGGGTTCAAAGTGTTGGCAATGTTTATTCACCACAGATAATGTATATTTTTAAATGTTTGATGTCTTTTGAGCATTCCCCAAAAACTCAGGTCTATATAGGACTGGTGCCTTTTGCTGGCTTGAAAAACATCAATCTACTGAGTTTTGAGTAATTACTGTTCAAAATCCCCATAAAAAGTGGGGAAATAACTTAGGCAAAGTTAGCTAAGAGCATAACTGAGTCTGCCCACTAAGAATTCTGAAGCCAAAGTGGGGAGGGGCAAGTCCTGGCAATTTCTAGCAAGTGACTTCCAGGTTCTGAAAATAGGTGCCTGATAAGGGCAGTCTATTATCATAGATCAGGCCTGCTCAACTTAGGCCCCCCAGCTGTTTTTGAACTACAACTCCCATAATCCCCAGTGACAGTGACCAATAGCCAGGGATTATGGGAATTGTAGGCCAACAGCTGCAGGAGGGCCAAAGTTGAGCAGCCCTGTCATAGATTGGAGCATTGGTACTCACCGTGAAGGCTTCTTCTGGCTGCCGTTGTAGAGGACAACTCCCTGGGTTATCATCCCATGCTCGCTCCAGGGCAGGACGTATGCTAATTCTAAAGCTATAAAAGTAGCCGGATGGTAACCCCACCCAGTTCTTGTAGTCAGCCAAGCTTCGAACGGAAGGCAACCTCAATAACACACATATATGAGTAGAAAAAAGAGCTAGTAAACGGAAACAGGTAAACCAACAGGTAAACAAACAGGTAAAAAACAACAACAGGTAAACCAACAGGTAGAAAAAACAGTAGGAAGATAGAGCCCCATCCCCCCAGGAGTCTGGGACCGCATAGGGAGGGTCGAGTTGTCCTCTACAACGGCAGCCAGAAGAAGCCTTCACGGTGAGTACCAATGCTCCATTCTCGGCTGCCGTGTGAGGACAACTCCCTGGGGACATACCAAAGCCAGGTGACCCAGGGTGGGGGTCCCAGGCCACTGAGGGGGAAGGACATGTTGCAGAACCCTTCTGCCAAAGGCAGCCTGAGCGGAGTGCATAGTGTCCATCTTGTAGTGCCTGGTGAAGGTGGACGGGGACGCCCACGTGGCCGCTCTGCAGATCTCCTCCCACGGGGCATTGGTGGAAAACGCTGCTGAAGTGGAGGCCGCTCTAGTTGAATGCGCCGTGATTCGCGTGGGTGGAGGCAAGTGTTGGGTCTCGTATGCCAAGGAGATGCAGGCCCTGATCCAACGACCGATGACAGCTGAGGAGACCTTTTGGCCCATGGAGGCCGGTAGGAAGGAGACGAATAACGAGTCCGTCGTCCTGAAGGAGGCAGTTCTTTTAAGGTAGGTCTTTAAGCAGCGGCGAACATCCAACTTATGCCACTCCTTCTCCCTGGGGTGGACGGGCTTGGGACAGAAAGAGGGCAGGACCAGGTTTTGAGACCTGTGGAACATGGAGGCGACCTTAGGGAGAACTGAAGGGTCCGGGATTAAGGTTACTGAATCGGCAGAGAATATACAGAACCTGGGGTTGGAGGACAGTGAGGCTAATTCTGAGATCCTCCTGGCCGAGGTGACGGCCACCAGAAAGGCCAACTTCAGAGAGAGAAGGCGTAAAGAAATGGACCTAATCGGTTCAAATGGAGGCTTGTGAAGGACCCGCAGGACTTTGTGGAGGTCCCACGTGGGGAACCTATGTACTACAGGAGGGGATGTTAGCGATGCTCCACGCAGGAAACGCTTCAGGTGGGCATGGGACAAGAGAGGCTTGCCCTTGAATGGTAGCAGGAGAGGAGCCAAGGCCGAAGCGTGCCGCTTGATGGTATTGGCCTTAAGGCCCTTGTCAAGGCCGTCCTGTAGGAATTGTAGCAGCTCGGGTAGGGAACATGCCCTCGGAGTCAGGTGTCTGTTTCTGCACCATCTGAGGAAAACTCTCCAGGTGCACTGGTAAATGCGGTGAGTGGAAGAGCGTCTGGAGGCCATCAGTGTGTCGAGAACGCTCTGGGAGTAACCGAAGCCCCCTAGCAGCTCCCGTTCAAGTGCCAGGCGGAAAGCTGGAACCAGGCGGGATCTGGATGGAGTACTGGGCCCTGCGAGAGCAGGTCTGCGGAGATGGGAAGCAGAACTGGAGGCCCGGTTGCGAGGTTCAGGATCTCTGGGAACCACGGCCTGCGGGGCCAATGAGGGGCCACCAGAATCACCCTGGCCCCCAGGAGCCGAATGCGCCTGAGAAGTCTGGCCAGAAGCGGAAGTGGTGGGAAGGCGTAGAGGAGGGTCCTTGGCCAGGGAGCCGTCATGGCATCTGTCTGTTCCGCCTGTGGGCACTGGAACCGGCTGAAGAACCGCGGAAGTTGGGTGTTGCTGGGAGAGGCAAACAGGTCGACTTGAGGGGTTCCCAGTCTTCTGGACAGGAATGAGAAGGCTCTGCGGCTCAGGGTCCATTCGGCTGGGTGGATGTCCTGCCGGCTCAGCCAGTCCGCTTGTACGTTCAGTTCTCCCTTCAGGTGGACTGCTGATAGGGAGGACAGGTGAGATTCGGCCCAGCGGAGGAGCAGAACTGCTTCCTGATGAAGGGAGCGAGACCTGGTGCCGCCTTGCCGGTTGATGTGTGCCTTTGCTGTCACATTGTCGGTCTGGACCAGGACATCCTTGCCCCTCAGCGCAGGTAGGAAGGCTTGAAGGGCCAGGCGAATCGCACGGAGCTCCAACCAGTTCATGCTGTGGCCCGACTCCTCGGGGGACCATCTGCCCTGGGCCGACTGAGAAAGGCAGTGAGCTCCCCATCCCCGAAGGCTCGCATCCGTGGTGATGAGAATTCGAGGGAGGTCCAGAAAGGGCTTGCCGGCCTCTAGGTTTCTCTTGCAGAGCCACCAGCGGAGCGAGGAGCGCACTTCTGGAGACAGTTGAACCCTCCTGGACGACCTGGAGGAAATGTCCTCCTGGAAGGGGAGGAGAAACCATTGGAGGCAACGGAGATGCAACCTTGCCCAGGGGACAGAGTCGATGGAGGAAACCAGTAGACCCAATAACTGAGCCAGCTGAAGGACGCGAGGCCTGCTGGTCGCCAGGGTCTTTGATGTCATGGACCAAATCTTGAGTCTGCGTTCCTCTGGAAGAAAGAATCGGTCCCTTTGGGTGTCCAGGACTACTCCTAAGTGCTGGAGACGGAATGTAGGAGACAGGTGGCTCTTGGCGTGGTTGACCTGGAAGCCGTGGGACGTTAGGGCCTCTAGGGTGATCTGGACGTCCCGTTCTGCATGGTTTTGCGACATCACGATCAAATCGTCCAAGTACGCCGAGAGGCGGACCTTTTGCAGGCGGATGTAGGCTACTAGAGGAGCCAGCACCTTTGTGAATGTCCTTGGGGCCGAGGAGAGCCCGAATGGGAGGGCACGATACTGATAATGTGCTCCCCTGTAACAGAATCTGAGGAGATGACGGGATAAAGGGTGAACAGGAACGTGTAGCTAGGCCTCTGTCAGATCCACTGATGCCATCAGGTCCCCGTGTTGTAGGCCCTCCGCGATGGAGCGGAGAGTCTCCATACGGAACCTGCGCTTGCGTACCCATCGGTTTAAGGATTTTAGATCGAGGACCGCCCTGTAGGAGCCGTCCCGCTTGGGCACGGTGAATAAGATTGAATAAAGCCCTTGACGGTGCTCTTGAGGGGGAACTGGCTCTATGGCTGCGATGGCTAACAGGTGGTCTATGGCCTGTTGAAGGATTCTGTGTCTTGTGGTAGAACGAGAAGTTGGGGTGGGCAGAAACCTGTGTAATGGGGGGCCTGACAACTCTATTAAGTACCCCTCTAAAATTGTTTTCAGGACCCATTTGTCTGTGGTGGACGCCTCCCAGGCATGGTAAAAGTGGGAGAGGCGACCTCCTATCTTTAAAGAGTCACTGTGCTTGACGTGGTTTAAACTGCTGGCCTGGCTGGGCTCTCGAATTGGACTTGGCGGGGAAGTTACCCTTTGGCCAATTGGGGCGCCTAAATCTGTTGTCTCGCTCGTGGGGGCGAAAGGAGGGGCGAAAGGAACGAAATTGGTGCTGCTGAGGCTGACCCCTACGAAAGGGGCACCGCTCGTCCCTCCTGGCTGTGCTGGGAAGGGTCAGCTTTCTATCCTTGGATTCAATGAGGATGTCCTTAAGGGCTTCATCCCCAAAGAGCTTAGTGGCTGAGAAGGGGACTGCCGCTAAGTTGGCTTTTGATGCTGCATCAACCTGCCAGTGGCGGAGCCAGAGTGTTCGCCTAGCGATCACATTAGTAGCTGTAGCTCGGGCCCCGAAACGTACTGCATCCAGGGTGATGTCAGCAATGTAGGCTTGTGCCTTCTGGAGCTTTAGGGCAATCTGGCGGGACCTGGCTGGATCTGGGGGAGGAGACTGAAGCAACTCATCGGTCCAGAGCAGTGCTGCCCGAGAAATGATGGAGGCGGCTATGGAGGCTCTGATAGAAAGAGAGATACAATCGTTATTTCTCCTTAACTGTACTTCGATTCTCTTTTTGGCGGGATCCTTCAGCGTTGACTCTCCATCTCGTGGGAGGACCGCACGAGAGGTGAGGGCTGAGATGTGAGCATCTACTGGAGGCGTTTGGAGTTGTGCAGCTGCTGAGGGGATGAACGCGTAGTGCTTATTAGCTAAGGAAGAGACCTTCTTCTGGACCGCTGGTGCTTGCCACTCCTGCTGGAGAACCTCTGAGAAGGTATTTGGCAAGGGAAACAGGAGCTCTGGTGAAGAATGTGTAGGTAATACCAGAGATTCCTTGGAGGGAGCAGCCCCAGATGCAAACCCTCAATATCGAGACCCAGGGTGCACATGGCCTTAACAAACAATGTGGAGAAATCATCAGATGGAAAAAGGCGCTTAAATTGAGGGGTGGATTCCTCCATCCCTGCCTGTCCATCAGACCACTCCCCTTCTTCCCTGGAATCGTCCCCCAAGTCTGCCAGATCAGGGCAAACCCCCCCTGTAAGGGCTGTATCAGCTTGGCCCACGGGGGAACGAGGCAGGGCAGGGACCCTCCCTAGGTGGGTAGGGGACTCTGGGCCCGTGTCTTCTGAGGAGTGGGCTGGGGCAGGGCGTGTGGCAGTGGGGCTCGGATCCCTACGCCTCTTCTGCTGCCCCTTGCAGCCCTTCCGCCTCTTTCTGTGGGATTTCCCATGTGGGGTGGAGTCAGAATCGGAAGAGGAGGGGGAGGGTGATCACCTCCCTCGCTTACGGCCCCTCTTTCCCGCCTTGCGCTGATGCAGGGCTTGCGAGAGCAGATCACTGATCCAGGTTTTCCAGCTCTCCGGCATCTCTGGCCCTGGGGCTGCAGAGGAGGGGGGAGGGGGAGGGGCCGCTCCCTGGTCTCCTGCCGGGGCCTGCGCTATTGGTACCAGCAGGGGGGGGGCTATTCGATGGGGAAGCCTGAATAGGAGCCATGGAGAGGGGCTGCCTGCTCTCGGGAGCTCCCGTTCCGCCAGGGGACTGCCGCTCACACTCACCCTCCTCGGTCTGTGCGATGCCCTCCTCCTCCTCTCCCGAGGAGCTGGTGGCCTCCGAGGAACGGGCCGCTGTGAGCAGTTCCAACACTTGGGCTCTCCTGCGCCGCCGCTGGGCACTCGCCTGCTCTGCCTCCTCGAGGGACGAGCCAAGATGGCGCCCTTCGCTCTGTGCGCCCGCCCGCGCACCGGCAGCAGCATGCCGGTCTTTCCTTGAGGCGCCCACCCCCGCAGAGGGGGGCGGTGCTGCCGAAGTGCCCTCGCCCGGGGAGGACGCAGTGGTCCTGGGCATGGCTGCAGCGTGTCTAGCGGCGGCCGCGCTCGCAGCGGGGCGGTCCGCCTTTGCTGCTTGGGTCTTTCGCCTCTCCGCACGTGATCGGAGTCCCTGCAGGCACGGCTGCGGCTGCTCCATGGCAGAAGGGGGGAGAGGGAGGGAGAAGGTCTGGACAGCAAGCGGGGAGCGGAGGACTGAGTAAATAGGCTGAGCAAACGAGCGGGAGTGGAGCGGAGATTGAGGCTCGGCAGGGAACCCTTTTTGAAGAAATGCCTTTTTTTTTTTTTTTAAGATGAGGGAGAGGGGAGGGGGGCAGCCGAGGAGCCAAGGAGAAGGGAGAGGCGTAAGCAGAGGAAGGAGCAAGTTAAAAAGGAGACTTATCTGAGGAACGAAGCAAGGCTGAGTATCCTTTCCTGGAGCGTTAGCAGGACGAAAAGAACTGGGTGGGGTTACCATCCGGCTACTTTTATAGCTTTAGAATTAGCATACGTCCTGCCCTGGAGCGAGCATGGGATGATAACCCAGGGAGTTGTCCTCACACGGCAGCCGAGAAAAACACAATCTGGCCTTCCTGCTTGACACAAGAGGAGCCATCTTTGAGCCAGAGCTGCTTGGAAGCTGGAAAATAACCTTTATATCTATGAACTGTTCAGCAGTTTCTCTGTACACATATCAAGGCCTTACATGCAATTGAAAAGAGACTAGCCTGACCTTAATGAGGAGAAAAGAACACAACTAACCAAAACAACATTCCTGTCTCCACTCAGAACAACATTTCAGGAACAAAATATCAGAAAACAAATTGATTGTTTTGGATTAGGAGGGCCTGTTGAAATGAGAGCTCCTCCATAATTAGCTATAGGGCTCCAGAGCACACATAGAAGGAGACATGAGCTGACCAGGCTGGCTGTCTCAGCTTAAGGCTCAGAAAATGGACTTTTAGTGATACTTTGAAAGAAGCAGGATGGACTGGGTCACCTGTTTTAAGACCAAGC
Organism: Hemicordylus capensis; assembly: GCF_027244095.1. NCBI lineage: Eukaryota > Metazoa > Chordata > Lepidosauria > Squamata > Cordylidae > Hemicordylus > Hemicordylus capensis. The sequence continues at coordinate 229,930,705 of NC_069658.1, read as the reverse complement.
CAGTCCCTTTTGAGACTATAAACAATAGCTTTGAATTATATTTTGATTTTTAAGTATGTTTCTTGAGATGCCATGAAGCACTAAAGAGCCACCTTTTGTATGGAGAGAGAGTTCCTGCCCCCAACCCCAAGCTTTGATTGGTTATTGATTATTTTTGGAGGGTACATTTTTAAGGATTATATGTTTTGATCTACGCATTTATTTTGATGCAAGCCTTATGGTGTTGGCAAGTTATTCTTTTGATGCAAGCCTTTTCATTGTAAAATTGTTTTTCACTTCCAGGAAGAGCCTTTTCATACCAAACCTCTGTGTTATTTTGTTTATGTTAGATTTTGTTAGACAATAAAATCTATGTAAAGAGAAAAAGAGTCCCAACCTATCTTTGTCCAAACTATCTATATATTTAATTCTCTTAGCCGGTGAGTGTCCTGGATTTGATGGCGGAACTCTCGCGACACATTGCGAGAGTTCCTGGGCCCAGCGAGAGTTGAAGGGACAGAAAAAATGGCGGTGGTGGGGGTGGGCTGCAAGCAAAACGGCCAGAAGAGGTGGCCTCGGCTGGCTGCTGGGAGGCAGAGGCAGCAGGACGGCCTGTCCTGTCCAGGTATGGAAGAGGCGGTGGCGGAGGCAGCCCGACCTGGTGGGAGGTGGCGGGGCGGCCTGGCCTAGTATCAGGCGGCGGCGGCCTGAGCAAGCAGGAGACGGATGCGGCGGGATGGCCTGGCCTGGCCGTCCAAGATATGGAAGAGGCGGCGACCCGGCCGGGCCTGGCCGCCGGAGGCATCAGAGGCCGGGATGGGAGGGAAACTTTTCGACCCGCCGCCGCCCGGTAAGAAGCACCTGGCTGTGGCGGGAGAGGGAGGGGGGCAAGAGAGAGTGGGGGAGGAGGCTGGAGGGAGGGGCAGGGGAGCAAAAAGAGTGGGTCCGGAGGGAGGGTCAGGGGGGCAAGAGAGAGTGGGTCTGGAGGGAGGGGAGGGGGGCAAGAGAGAGTGGAGCGGGGGGGAAACAGCAGGCCCCCAAAAAGCGCACAGATGCTCTGTGAGGGTTGGCTAGTACCCTTGTAGTACCAGTGGGTGTTTGTTTTGCATTTTAAGAGGCGTTGACTGGGATAATTTATACAATCCTGGCAGCTGCGCCACTTACACCGAAGAGTCTCATCATGACCTTATGAGCACTCTGGCACTTGTAGAGTTAAACAACCATTCCTCTCCCTCCCTTTCCTTTCCATGGCATTTGTTTTCTCCCACTGCCCCCTTTCTCTCATCCCCACCAAAAGGGGAGGCAGAGGCTTTCCTATAGATTTCCGTCCCTTAAAACAGTTGGGCTTTCAAGAATTGGGGGGCTTTTGTTCTCTAGTGGGCTCATAAAGCAGAGTGCAAGTCACTATATATGGTAAAAAGGCACAATTCAGAAGGTTAAAGGCTACTATTTCTGTCAGATTGGCTCAAGGCCTACCACTATTTTGCTAACACCATCCTGCAGGAAATTAAAATCAAGCAAGAGAACTGTGAGGTTTATTTATTTAATTTATTTATTTTATTTATTGTTAAATTTATACCCTGCCTTTCATTAAGAAAATCCCAAGGTGGCTCACAATAGAATTTTAAAACATTATTTAAAAAACCACATTAAAATATTGAGCTAAATATACATATAAACAAATCTGATTTAACACAAGCATAAAACATTTCTGGGGAAAGAATCTGTAGTTCTGGCCATGGTTGTTAATGCATTTGTTATTTTTAAAAATCGTTTTGTTTCTGTGTAGGTTTGGGGGGGGGCAGCGTGGGAATGAAATACATCTTTAAAGTGAACACAAATTACCTCTTCTTGTTGTGTCCTTATTCACTACTGAATAATCATGAGGTGGGATCACACTATCATTATTATTGAATTCAATTTCATTTAGTTATGTTTGCTGAGGTGGGCAGTGGGTAGGGACTGTGACTTTATCTTATTTGAAGGTTTTACAAAGTTTTTGGTGTTCAACATCAGGAGGTTCTATCTTGTGGTCTGGGTAAGCTCTTCCCCATAGTGTCTAATCAGATTTTGCTTTTTAAAAACACCTGGAAATTCAGTAATGCAAAAACCTTCTGTTTAAATTGAGAGTGAAGATGCTTTACATTTTCACTCATGCTCTAAAAAGAATGAAAATTGCAAGTTAAGGTACCCATCTTAACTTCCACACCCAGAAGCTGTAAAGACTTTGTACAGTCTGGTTGGTATATGTCCCCTGCTAACTGAGCAAAGAGGCACCTTTTAAATGTGGTGATTCTCTTTAGTGAGCAGGGAGAGAGCATCTGGCCCTATCCATCCCCAGCACAGCATCCCTCCAGTGGCTGTTGCTGATGTCTATCTTATGTTTCTTTTTAAGATTGTGAGTCCTTTGGGAACAGGGAGCCATTTTATTTATATCTATGTAAACCACTTTGGGAACTTTTGTTGAAAAGTGGTATATAAATATTAGTCATATTCAGCTGGACAGTAGGCTGGTGAGGGATGCATCCAGGCAGACATTTAACAGGTGCAGTTTCCCTAATCAGCTCCTAAACATGCCCGTGATGAATGTCTGCAGATGTATCTCTGATCAAGGCAAAGTGTGGGTGATGGAGCCTCATTTCTAAAGCTGTCATCATATACCAGACTATGGCATGGAAGTTAAGTCTATGGCGCAGAAGTACATGGTTTCTATGGCGCGGATGTTAAGATGGGCACCTTAACTTGCAATTTCCATTCCTCTTAGAGCATGAGTGGAAATGTAAATATCTTAACTCTCATCTTAAACTGAAGGTTTTTGGATTACAGAATCATCCTCATTGACATCCTGACCGTGCACTAGAGTGGATGAACTACAGATGCAATTTTTGCTTTCTCTATTTAGCAGCCAAGGACAAAGAGGGAACCTTACCCAAGGCGGACATATGCCCAGAATTCTCTTCCATGACTTCCTTGTGCAGAGCCCTTTGGGCAGGATCCAGCAGAGCCCACTCCTCCTTCGTGAAGTACACAGCCACCTCTTCCTCTTCCAACATCACCCAACCCTGAAATTTAAAAAAAAACACCAAAATTATTTCTCTTCATCCGTCATGCAAGAATCCAAGTATATAATCAATGGGGTCCCTCTGCTAGACCCAGAAATCCCACAGTGCCATCCAAAGCCTTCCTAGTGGCAACTTCGGCAAAAGCAAGGAATGAGCAGGGGAGAAGAGAAAAGCACCCAAGGCTGTCCTCCACCCATTTCCTCCACTCATCCTTCTCTTACCTGTTCTAGTGATGGTGTGGCAACAAAATCCGTTCCGCCATTGAGAGGAGAAGGCCTGGAATGAGGTCCCAGGGGCGTTCCAGTGCCTACAAGAATGACAAGGGAGGTGGGAAGGTGTTGTACCCTGTTAGCTGCCTGGCCCAGTACAAGGAGCTTCTTGCCATTAAACCACTACATGACCAGGGACCTGCATAGCTCAGGAGTCCTTTTCTTACACAGGGATAGCCTTAGTCATTAGGGTTGCTTGGAGAGATCTCATCCAGTGAAAATCTCCCTCTTTCTTAAACGTTTACTGTTTTCAGCTTATCCTACCGATTTTATATCTGAATTCATTCTAATTTTAATGGACTTGATTTATTTAAAATATTTACATCCCAGCCCTCCAAAAAACATGGCTCGGGGTAACTCATAACAAATAACAAATAATAATAAAACAACATAAAAGACTATACCGCAAAGTATTGCAGAAACAGGGCGAAAAACCTGTACAAAAGGGTACTTGAACCAGGATGGACCCAGACTGCTGGCGCTTAAAATAAAAAAGGTTGCAGAGCATCTTTTAAAATGACTGGGAGGGTTGCTAACAGGAACTGGGTAGTATCTGTTTCAGGAAGCAAAATCCCCTTAGGTGCAAGACTAGAAACAGCAGCTTTGAATGGTACCTTTATTTTAAAAAAGAATGCTTTTTGAGATGCCAGAAAAAGCTAAAGCATTATCTTTTGTAGATAGAGAGAGAGAGTTAAGTTTTTGAGCCAAAATATTGAAACTTTCAAGTACCTCTTCAGATCATGAGAGAGAAGAGTTTTTCAAGCCCTGATTGTTTATTAATTATTACTGGTTGGTTGTTCACAAGGTAGACCTGTTTTAACTTTTGCATTGATTTTGATGCAAGCCTTTGGTGATGGCAAGTTATTATTTTGGTACAAGCCTTTTCAATGTAAACTTTTTCTTCTTTTTCAAGAAAAACCATTTTATATCAAACCTCCATTTTATAATGTTTATAGTTGATTTTGTTTGACAATAAAAGCTAAGTAGAAAGGGGGAAAAGAGCTTATGCCTATAATATACCCTGGCAATGTCCAAAGGGTGTTTGTTTCACATCAAGGAGGGTTTCATGTCTTATGAAACATTTATCATTTACTTTATTTAATCATTTATTTATTTTAATGAATGTTTTAACTTTTTCTGTTTGTTTCTTTGCTTTTTTGTAAACCACCCAGAGATGTGAGTTTTGGGTGGTATAAAACTAAGTTAAATAAAATAAATAATAATAAATAAATTATCGCAAACCCTGCTTAGCAAAGGGGACAATTCATGCGTGTCACTGGGGGTACTGGGAGAGGCAGGGAAAACAATTGCTTTCTCCTACACAAGCTAAAGAGCAACAGGAAATCAGCCCATGGATTTAATATACAGTAAAGAGAGAGACACCAAGTTGAAATAGATTCCGTCAGTCCTTACCCAGCAAGCTGGCACCTCGGTCACCCTCCTGCACCATCCACCTGAAGGGTGGCTTTTCTCCAGTATCCAGTAGAGACTTCTCTGCCTCTGAGAGGTCAACAGCCACTTCTGCTACCTGACCCCCCACCTAAAAGCACAGAAAATACCAGAGAGAAATTGTGTGGGTTTAAAAAGGAGCAAGAGATAGCATATCAAACTGCTATTGAGAACTTCATTGGGGACGCTGATTAATGTTCCTGTACAGTCTGAGGAACCTGGGACAGGACCTTCTCAGGAGGGGACCGAGATGACAGGGAGTTTCTGTCCTCAGGAGTCCTGCTCTACATTCGCTAACTTTAGGGCACAAGGCAAAAACAGCTTTTTTTTCCAGAGGGCTTTGGAAAGCACCCAAATTCAAAAGGAAAATGGCTGATGCTGGTCTATGGTTTTCCTGCTCAGTTAGCTGTGACTATTGGGCTTTTGTCTTGCCTGTTTTTTTGCTAATCCTCTGTTGTAATGACTAAAATATGCATATGACACATCTTGTGGATTCTTCATCAAAAAGTGTGATATAAACTGCTTTAAGAATAAGAATTAGCTAAGCTAGAGAGCTGGAGGTAGGGTCTGGGACTTTTTTAAAAAAGAAATTGATTTATATACTGCACTTCCAAAAGTGGCTCAGGGCGGATTGGGACAGCCCTTCTCATGACATATCAAGAAATGCAAAGTATGGCATGCGTCTCTTGGTGGAATATTTGGATACCCTTGCATTCATGTTCTGCCACTTGGAGTGATGAAGCACTCTCTCACCCGCTGCTCATTCTACTTCTAGTGATTTTGTCAGCTGCTTTATGAATTTTTAATCAGAAGATGAGATGTTTCAAACCACCTTCAACAAAATATGGTGAAGTTTGAAAAAGGGAAAAGCTTAGGACAATTCTTCCTGGAATGTTTCCATCTGAAAACTGTGCTACCTGATGGGATATCTACGTCAGCCTCGTTCACATTTTCAGCCCCTTGCAGCTACTAGGATGAAAGAGAGACAATCACCTGTTCCTCTCCCTGCTTCTTGTCCTCTGCCTGGCTCAAGAGGAAACCTTCAGCCAGGGCCACTGCCTGGGAACTGGTCTCTGCTCCACATTCTCGCACCCAGCTCTCCATCTCTGGGGGCAAGATGCTCAGGAACTGCTCCAGGATCACCAGGTCCAGCATCTGAGCTTTCGTATGTCTTTCTGGCTTCAGCCACTGATGGCAAAGGCTGTGGAGTTGGCTGCAAACCTCTCGGGGGCCCTTGGCCTCCAGGTAGCAGAACTGTCTGAAGCGTTGACGCTTTCCATCTGAGCCAGTGTTGTCGGCACATAGGCTTTTCTGGACAAATCCTCCTTCTGTGCTCCTAACCTCAGCTACATCAGGGCTGCTTTCTGCTTGTGGTCCACCTGAGTCATTCTCTTCCATAGCCTCCATCTTCAGGCAGGAGCCAATCAAATGGGAGGATGTTAAACCAAGACGTTATTCTATGTGCAAATGACGACACTTTTTGGCAAGGAATTTCAGAGGCAAAAGCGAATCATTCCAGCTAGCGACTGGGACTTCTCACTGTATAAAAGACAGACAGAGACCAGGCCTCAAGGAAAATCAGGGATCAGAAAGAGGATCCTTCACTTGGGGGACACACAGCAAACCTATAAAAAGTTGAGAGTCATGTGATTCAGCCCATTCCCTCCACTGACCCAACGTTCAAGGGGAGTGCACAAAACTGGTTTGCCCCATTCAGTTTAAGTCCAGACCGTACTCTAACCAAACCGGGCCCAATTGGTTTTGTGCCCACCAAAACAGACCCCCGGCTCGGCTCAAATTCAAGCCATTTTGGGGGTTGTAAGGTTTAAAAAAAATTAAAAATAAAATTAGAACTCACCTCTGGGTCCGGGGGTGCAGCAGCAGCAGCAGGGTGTCTGCCATCTCCCCTCCCCCCACTCTTCAAAGGCTGTTTCGGCCCATTTGGGGGGCATTCCAGTCCTTCCTCCGGTGGTGGCAGCCATTTTGGAGGCCACCCCGCATGCACCCTGGCCATGTTTGTGGCCTTGGGAGAGCTCTAAAGATAATATTTTTTTAAAGCACAGAACCCCTGAACTGGCTCCGATCCAGGCCAGCGGGGTTCTGCTCAAGCCAGTTTGCACATCCCTACAACCTTCCACTGACCCAACCCCATCCACAACTCCCCTTCCACTCACTCTCTCTGCCCTCCTTTGAATCACCTCCCATAAGAGACGCCTCTTTTGCTGCCCACCTTATTCGGCATGCATTCTTTAGCCCCATTCAGACATTGCATCAGGGCTTCTAAAAGGAAAATTAAGAAATGCACCATGTTGCCAGTGCAATTCATGCACACAGAATATGCTGCTACAATACACACCTGTGCATTTCATTTTTCTGTGCACAAACACACTTTATTGTTTGAAGTCACAGTCCATAACATTTAAGAGCCTCCATAGAGTGGAATTATTGGAATTGGGGGTTTATCGGTTCTATTGCAGAGGATATACCTTGGTAAAGGCTCTGTGAGGAGTACCAGTGGGGGGGAGGGGGGAGGCCTCTCTGGCAGGAGGAGGATATATGGGGACACTTATCAGAGAATGGTGTCCTAGAGGAGTTTGGACAGTCACTTTCTTTTCTCATTATTATCCACCATTTTTACATCATCCAACAGAATGCGTTTAAGAAAATAAGAACATAACAGCCCTGCTGGATCAGGCCCAAGGCCCATCTAGTCCAGCATCCTGTTTCACACAGTGGCCCTCCAGATGCCGCTGGAAGCCACAGGCAGGAGTTGAGGGCGTGCCCTGTCTCCTGCTGTTACTTCTCTGCAACTGGTACTCAGAGGCATCCTGCTTTTGAGGCTGGAGGTGGCCCACAGCCCTCTGACTAGTAGCCGCTGACAGACCTCTTCTCCATGAAGTTATCCAAACTCTTCTTAAAGCCATCCAGGTTGTTGGCGGTCACATGTTCGCTGTCACATGTTGGCTGTCACATGTCACATGTTTGCATGCCTTGCATTTTTCAACAGCACAAATATTTAGAATTTTTTTTCAGTTTCCCATCCTCATTGGGGTGGGAGGAAGGCAGGGAGAGTAGGAGGTTGTTGAGTCAACAACCTCCTACTCTCCCTGCCTTCCTCCCACCCCAATGCACACAAATATTCTTTTGGAATTGCACATTTTCTGTCTAGTTGAACATTTAAAAAAAAAAAAGCCCTACATTGCATTGTGCATGTGTACAGCTGTATGCCAAGTGTGTGAAGAACTGTATAGGCATTCATTGTAAAAGTAAACCTGGGGACAGGAACTGTACTACAGTGTGTGCTGTGAACTTAACTTACGAAAAGGGGTTCTGAAAGTTTCCAAAATACACCTAAATTCAAGGGGAACTTCTCTGCAGAGGGATGTACTGATGGGGTCTTCAGGATGAGCTGCGGGGGGGGGTGGAGGAGAAAAGAGGGTCCCCAATGTGGGTGTCAGGGAAGAACCCCTGAGTGGGTCAGCTGCCTAGGCCACCTCCCTGTGGGATGAATGTAGCAGCCCCTCCATTTCACTTCTGAGTCCTCTGCCCCCACAATCTGTGGCTGCTTCCTCCCTGTCTTGCACTGGGGAGACATGGGGTCACCCCACTGCCCATCAAGAACTGCTTCTCTAACCCCCTTTCTCCATCGATCCCCCCAAGTCCCCATCCAGCCTCCTTCATCCCAAAATGAAGACGGAAACCAGTTTCTAACTGTATTCAGTACAGCCAAATTCAGAGGAGACGCTTCCTTGGGATCTCTTGTCAGGATCTGTCTACCGCTTAGCAAGCTCCTTGGGGGTGGCAGCAGAGACACACGCCTCCACCGCCATGATCGCTCAGTTGCCCAAACTTTTAACAATCCATTCCATTCATTTATTGAAGAAAAGTCTATACTGCTCTTTCAAAGAGAGAATCCCAGGGAGGCGAAGGATATCAAATCGAACTAAACTAATACCAATATTTATTTCAAGAACAAATATCTGAAAACACACACGAACTAAAAATGCATCGATAAAATCGAAGAGGCTTCCTTGCGAGACGAAACCACGCGCTTCCTCTTCCAGCGCGGAGCAATTAGGAGGGCCCATTTAATTGATCCCACCGCCGCCGCCGCCACCGCCACGTCCCAGCCCTGCCTCCTCCTCGCCTTGGGGCTCCCCCCGTCCTCTCCCCACATCCCCGGCTCCGCGCTTCCCTCCCTTGCATCGCCTCCCTCCCGGTCCCCAGCTCGGAGTGGGAGATCTCTTGCACCCCACGACCCGCCCTTTGCACTCACTCACCCGCCTCCCTTGCTGGGGGTATGTGGGGCTCACTCGGGGTTGCGCGCAGGGAGGGGAGGGAAGCCTCCAGAGAGGGGGCCGCCCAGTCCTCGCTGCAGCTTCCGAGGGGGCCTCTCTAGCAGTCTCGCCTCTCTTCATTTAACCCTTAGAAGGACCTTTCCCTGTCAGCAAAAGGGACTCCTTCAAAAAGAGCGCCAGGAGAGGCCATTTACAAGGGGGGGAAACTCCTCACTCCGGGGTGTGCGCTGCGCCCCCGCTTTGGCAGGACAGTTCTTGGGGGGGGGATCCGGAGGGACGTGGCAGGAGGAGGGTTAAATGGAGCCCGCCCCGTAGAGATTCCTAGAAGGTAGGGGGGGGGTCTCTGCACTTGAGAGACACCTCCGCCTCCCCCCACCCCAATCCCCCAAAGCAAAAACCCTTTCCTTTTTCTAACTGCAGCATCCAGCAACCTTGTGTTTGCAAAGCGCAGGTTGGCGACAGGAAGGCCCCAGGGAGGCTGCATATTTGGAGGCGCTGCATGGAGTGAAGGGTCTCTCCACCCCCACCCTGGCCCTGGTTTTGCTTGAAGGGAGGGGGACTGCTTCTCTCTCCCCCCCCCCGCCCCCCAACCATAGTTTCAGCTTCTGCAGACCTGAAGAAGGATGGATGCCGGAATCGGGATGTGCGCAAAATGACCTGAAAGGCAGAGAGAGGGAGTAGGCAGCGGAGAGGCCGCTGCTTCCTTCTTGGGCAGGTTTAGTCCAAGGGGTAAAAACAAACAAACAAAAAACCCGAGAGATTCGAGGGTTGTATTTGCACAAGAGAGGGACTGTGCAGTGGGACACCCAGGCATTTTAGAAGCCCAGACCTAAAGGGATTTGCTTCCACCTGCCTATCCTACATATTCATTGAACTTGGTTTTGTTTTATGGAGCCAGAATTCTCACTGGAGGCACAAATGACCAGGCTCAAACTTCCATACTTCGGACACATTATGCAAAGACCCAGCTCCCTTGAGAAGTCCATAATGCTGGGGAAAGTGGAAGGAAAGAGAAGAGGACGACCAGCAGCAAGGTGGTTGGACTCGATCACAACAGCAATGAGGGCACCACTGAGAGACCTTAAAGGCCAAGTTGAAGACAGATCATCCTGGAGAGAATCTGTCTATGTGGTCACTAAGAGTCGACACCGTGACAGCACTTAATCAGTCAATCAATATTTTGAAACTGGAGGTGGGGACTCAAAATGCTACGGGCTCCCTTGCCCTATTGAAGCTAGTCAGCAAGCAGACTGAGATGATCTGTGAGTCTAGAATTAATAGCACACCCAGCAGTTATAAGAAGGGAGTTCGAGGGTAGGCAGTGAGACAGAGGGACTTGGGGGGGGGTGAGTTGCAGGGGATGAAGAGGTGAACAAAGAGAACACTCTGTGGAGGCTTGGCCAGTGCCTGTCAGGTGAAGGATCCCCCTCCCCTTTTCCAGTTTCTCTGTGAGTCTTGCCATTCATTGGAAATTCTTACAGCGAGAAGCCTCCCTTGCCAGCTCAAAGAATTCCTTGTAAAATTCCTTCCAGTGCATTGCTGGATGTTATTCTGTGCAGAGAGGAAGGCAGTGCATTCACAGGACGTAATAGCGCACGCGCGCCCTGATCTGGGCAACCCTTCCATTAGGAGAGAAATTGGCCCCAGAGCAAGGAGGTCTCTTGGAGTTCTTGCAGAATGCCAATGAGGATGTGTGTAAAGGTGATCCAGTTGACATAGTATACTTGGACTTTTGAAAAAGTTTTGACAAAGTACCTCAGCCAAGACTCTTGAGCAAAGTTAGCAGTCATGGGCTAAGGGGACAAGTACAGTTTTCACTTTGTGACTCCTGAGGAATTGGATCATAGGAAGCTGGCATATACTGAGTAAGACCATTGGTCTATCTAGCTCAGTATCGCCTTCACAGAGTGGACAAACTGCTTCAGACTGTGTGCCCCACAACCTGTTCTTGACCCTTGCCCAACTTGGTGGCTTCTTCTTCTGATGATGATGATGATGATGTATTTATTCGATTTTTATACCACCCTTCCAAAAATGGCTCAGGGCAGTTTACACAGAGAAATAATAAATAAATAAAATGGATGGATCCCTGTCCCCAAAGGGCTCACAATCTAAAAGAAACATAAGATAGACACCAGCAACAGTCACTGGAGTACTGTGCGGGGGTGGATAGGGCCAGTTACTCCCCCCCTGCTAAATAAAGAGAATCACCACATTAAAAGGTGCCTCTTTGCCAAGTTGGCAGGGGACCTGCTTATCTCATCTGTTAATCATATTATCAGAGCGGATCTGGTAAATATTATAAATGCTTCTCCGAGGAAGGGCAGGATGCCTCCTTGTCTTAAGGAGGCCATTATTAGACCACTTTTGAAGAAAGCTGCACTGGATCCCTTGGAGTTAGCTAATCACAGACCAGTTTTTTCTAATCTTCCATGATTGGGCAAGATGATTGAGCAGGTGGTGGCCTCTCAGCTCCAAGCAGTTTTGGATGATGCATAATATCTAGACCCATTTCAAACTGGCTTTCATGTGGGCTGTAGAGATAAGACTGCCATGGTCAGCCTGATGGATGATCTCCAACTGGCTATGGACAGAGGGAGTGTGACTCTGCTGATCCTTTTGGATCTCTGCAGCTTTCGATACCATTGACCATGGTATACTTCTGGACTGCCTGAGGGAGGTAGGATTGGGTGCAGTGTTCCATCTAAGAGGGATTCTCAGATGATGTTTACTACAATCCCCAGTATCCCCAGTAAATGACTTTTGCTAAGGGATTATGGGAGTTGTAGTCAACAACATCTGGGAATCCCTGTTAAAGGGAACAGTGATTGGGTTGCACTGTTTTACAGTGTCTCTGCTCCTACCTCTCTGGTAGATTCCAGATGGTGTCACTTGGAGACTGTTGTTCTGCAAAGCAAGAACTAAAGTGTGGAGTTCCACAAGGCTCCATACTGTCTCCAATATTCTTTAACATCTACATGAAACCGCTGGAAGAGATCATCAGGAGGTTTGGTGCAGGATGTTATCAATATGCTGATGACACCCAGATCTACTTCTCCGTGTCGACCTCATCAGGAAATGGTATATCTTCCTTAAATGCCTGCCTGGATGTGGTAATGGGCTGGATGAGGGATAACAAACTGAAGTTGAATTCAAATATGACAGAAGCACTGACTGGGGTCCCCGCTGGTTTGTTTCCGAGACTATGGGAAACATCTATATCGGGCAGGAGCGATATAGGAAGATGCTGAAAGGCCTCATCTCATACTGCGTGGGAGATGGCAATGGTAAACCCCTCCTGCATTCTATCAAAGACAACCACAGGGCTCTGTGGTCACCAGGAGTCAACATCGACTGGACAGCACACTTTACCTTTTCTGTCTGTGCAGGTCAGGACCCAACAGATGGTTTAGATCTGCCTATTCTGGAAGGGGTTACACTCCCCCTGAAAGATCAGGTACATAGCTTGGGAGTGCTTCTGGATCCAAAGCTCTCCCTGATTTCTCAGGTTGAGGCAGTGGTCAGGAGTGCTTTTTAATAGCTTTGGCTGATACATCAGCAAAGTCCATTTCTAGAGGTAAATGACTTAAAGCAGTGGTACATATGCTGGTAACCTTCAGGCTTGACTACTGTAATGCACTCTACATGGGGCTGCCTTTGTACATAGTCCGGAAACTACAATTGGTACAGAATGTGGCAGCCAGATTAGTCTCTGGGACCACATAACACCTGTTTTGAAAGAACTGCACTGGTTGCCAATATGTTTCTGGGTGAAATACAAAGTACTGGTTATTATCTATAAAGCCCATAACAGCTTGCGTCCAGGATTCTAAATAGAGCGCCTCCTTTGTCATGAACCCTGCCGCTTATTACGATCTTCTGGAGAGGTCCAGTTATGGTTGCCACCGGCTTGTTTGGTGGCGACCCAGGACTGGGCTTTTTCTGTGGCTGCCCCAGGGCTTTGGAATATGCCTCTCTGCTGAAATAAAAGGATCTCCTCTGTTTGTTTTCATGAAGTCCCTCAAGACCCCCTGTTCTCACAAGTTTTTAATTAGAATTTTTTGTTTGGCTTATGGCCATAAATAAAAGGATTCTGATTCTGAATTAAATTTTAATAATGTTTTAATAACTGTTTCATACTATTGTTTCTGTTGTGTCTTGTGTATTTTAATGTATTGATTTTAAAATATTTTAAATTTGTGCACCCCCTAGAGATGTACATATCAGGCAGTATAAAAATGTGACAGATAGATAGATAGATAAGATAGATAGATAGATAGATAGATAACATATTAGAGAGTGGGGTGAAAATGTCATGACCAAAGTCAGATGGTCACTCTTAGATTATTATGTATGTCAAAAGAGTGAATATGTGAAAGAAGTCTCACAGATATAATCTCGGACACTGGCACTATTGGCACTTTAAAAGGTATGGAAGCCACATGAGTTATCGCAGTCAGTAACGTAAAGACTGGAGAGACCACAACTAAAAGCCAGATTGAGGAGCCATGCTTATGCAGCACCAGATCCAGATGAGTTGCAGCACCAGATCCAGATCCAGATGAGATACCACAAACCTCCTACAATAACTGCTTGTATTGAAAACAGAACTGCATCAAGGATTGAATCCAAGGGTCAGATCTTCCCACCCTAACTCTGGTCTGGAGTTGTCACAAGGCTTGTCTCTTAAACCTGCATGCCTGCCAGGAATCTCCCACATTCCATTGGCTAGCAGTGGAAAATGAAATAATAACTAAATGTAGAGTTTTGATAACGCTCAGTATTGAATTGGGACTCCTGGTTTTGTTAACTGGAAATAATATAAAAATGTATAACAATGTTTTGTTAAGGTTTCTTACATAAGCACCTCAAGTATTAATTGCTCAAAATTGGAAAACTGCTGAAAATCTTAACATCAGTAACTGGTATAAAATAATATGGGAATAAATGCTTGAAGAACTCTCATTTCATTTCGATGTAATAATATGTGACAAAAGCTAAACAGATATGATTTTAAGCAAGTATGGAAACCAGTTATAGATAGTGGAGACAAATAGGATTTATTATAATCCGAGTAAGATCTTGGTTGAAATGGTTAAGAAAATTATGGATTGAATATATAAGTATGATAGATATACCAGTTTAATAAAATCTATGCCGACTGTACATATTGCAAATGTTTTTGTATCTTGCTGTACCATCCTGTTGTAACATTAATTTATATTTCTAATACTCAATAAACTTATAAAAGTTTTTTTAAAAAAGACGGAAGGTATCTCAGAAAGAAAAGTTATGTAAAACTGAGGCACTAAAGCAGGCTGTTTTTCCATCCCCATCTTGGCTCCTCTTCAGACTGAACATTGATATGGTTTCTCCCTTGTGCGAATTATTTCATGAACAGCAAGATATGCACTCTCACTGAAGCTCTTTCTACACACAGAGCACTATGGTTTCACCCCTGTGTGGCTTATATGATGTTGTGTGAGGCTTGAACTCCGACCGAAGCTCTTTCCACATACTGAGCACTGATAAGGTTTCACCCCTGTGTGGATTCTTTGATGTTGCGTAAAGCTTGCACTCTGGCTGAAGCTCTTTCCACACACTGAGCACTGATATGGTTTCACCCCTGTGTGGATTCTTTGATGTACAGAAAGATTGCCACTCTGGTTGAAGCTCTTTCCACACACTGAGCACTGATATGGTTTCACCCCTGTGTGGATTCTTTGATGCACAGCAAGAATTGTGCTCCGACTGAAGTGCTTTCCACACACTGAGCACTGATATGGTTTCACCCCTGTGTGGATTATTTGATGTTGCATAAGTCTTGGGCTATGCCTGAAGCTCTTACCACACACTGAGCACCGATATGGTTTCACACCTGTGTGGATTCTTTGATGCACTGCAAGAGTTGTGCTCTGGTTGAAGCTCTTTCCACACATTTTGCACTGATATGGTTTCTCCCCCGTGTGGATTCTTTGATGCCTAGTAAGACTGGAGTTCTGTTTGAAACTCTTTCCACACTCTGAGCATTTAAACGGCTTCTCCCCTGTGTAGCTTCTTTTATCTATGATATGGTTTGATTTACAAGTTAAGATTTTTGAATGCAGAGGGATCTTATTCCTTTTGTTTGCACTGTGACTTTTTTTCAGGATAGGAATTTCATGCATGTCGGATCCTTTGGAAATAATGGATTTATCTCTCCACTTCTGATTTCCTTCAGGTTTTCTCCACTGCATTTCACTCTCTCTCTTATCACCTACAAGAATAATAAGAAAAACCTTGGACAATTAAACACAGCCTCATAGTGGAAAGCAAATGCCCTATTAACTGCTCTATGAAGAACAGGATATAGGAGACATAGAGCAGATGCAGACCCTGCCACAAATTAAACAGCCTTTCTTGGTTGTGCTTAAAAAGAAGCTGATGCCATGTAGGGCACAGAACGTTGGATGCATCAAGTCCCAGTTTCAATCCTCAGCATCTCCAATTGAAACACCTTAAACAGCAGGGCTTGGAAGGCCCCCATCAATCAACATAGACAATATTAAGCAAGACAGAACAATGTCGAAATTCATAGGTTAGGATGCTCAATAAGGCCTGACACTGCATACATTCCTCCCAGAGTTAGGACACCCATGAGCATCCCTTTCCCACTTGGCGGAGAATCCACCCGACAATTCCCTGCCTGATGTGTCCGACAAAGGTCCCTGCCCCACAACTTGTGATCTACCTGCACATCTCTCTCCTTCCTCAGAGCCCTCATCAAGTGGTCCTTCCCCTTTCTCCAGCCAGGACGGGAGCTCAGGTTTGGAAACCAAAAGTCCTTTTTGAAAGGAAACAGAGAGAGAAAATATTTCAGGCACATTTAGCAAGAACAAATATTCAGGGAAGCTGAAGGGATCTCGCTGAAGGGATCTCGCCCCACCCTCCCTCCAGCGGTCCAGCCCATGATCTGAAAAGACAGCATGGAAAGATAGTCTAACCCTGGTGGCGCAGTGGTAAAACTGCCGCCCTGTAACCAGAAGGTTACAAGTTCGATCCTGACCAGGGGCTCAAGGTTGACTCAGCCTTCCATCCTTCCGAGGTTGGAAAATGAGTACCCAGAATGTTGGGGGGCAATATGCTAAATCATTGTAAACCGCTTAGAGAGCTTCCTGCTATAGAGCGGTATATAAATGTAAGTGCTATTGCTATTGCTAACTCCTGCCCAGGGGTGAGACAGAAGAGAAGGGGTTACCGCCTGGCAGCAGAAGGATCAGTCTGGTGGCAGAATGCAAATGCTGCTTGCCCAGCATGCTAGAAGGAAGACAAGGTTGGAGGGGGAACCAGAAACTTCATTCTTGGCCACAGTGCAGGGAAGGGATCTCAGCCAACTAGGCAAAGAGCTCCTCTTCCCGTGGTGGCTCTTTTGTATTGAGTAGGAGGAGAGCAACCGTCCCTGTCCAGCCCCAGCACAGTGTCCCACAAACCTCCACAAGTTAAGATGCCATTTCTCACTTCAGGATTTAGCTTAGCCAAAAGCTTGTATCTGGAAACTGCAGGATGAGCAATGCTCCAGCTCAGGAATTCACTGCTTCGTGTTTCTTACAAGAGTACTGGATTAACAATCACAACTAAAAATTCCAGCGCAAGGTCTCTTTCAAGATCCTGCTTTACTAACATGATTTCTAGGAAAGCAGTGGTAGAGCGTAAGGACAGCAAAACAGAATAGATTACAGAAGCAAAATGAAAAAAGTGATTTCAAGGAGCACAACTAGACTTACAAAAGAGCCTGGTGAGGTGCTAAAAGCAACCTAGCTTGGCATTTGGGGTTCTGCATTTTGATCCCAAGATTCCTCATACCTAGACAGAATTCAGAGCTAGAGAGATATGCCAGCATTTGAATCCTCTCTGAATAGAAAACTCCTTCCTGTCACACAGAACCTATTTGATTCTTCTTCTTTGATCTCTTGTTACTTTAACTCAGATATACAATTAAACTCTAAATTCCTTCTCAAATCCTTATGTCTGAAAAGCAGAGAGCACATTTAGAGAGCTAACCAACTTAAGCACATCCCCAAAAACACTGAATTTCAGGTGTAAAGGTTAGGCAATAAGGTAATCCTTTTCTAACAGTGTGCCTGTGTTTAGACCGTAAGCCTTTTGTGGACAGGGAACCAATTTTTTTGTATTTTTTTTGCTAGGCAAACCACTTTGGTATCTTTTTGTTGAGATAGATAGATAGATAGATAGATAGATAGATAGATAGATAGATAGATAGATAGACAGACTCCAACCCAGGACAGTTTTTCTTACACCATCCCTTTGCCTCCAAAGAGTAGGAAGGAGGCAATTTCCAACACCTCAAAATCCATTGTGTAGCAGCTACAGCAAGGATGGAAGCACCCCTGTAGCCCTGCCAGCTCATTGGAGGATGTATTCTACCCATTATCTTTTGAGTTTCCTATTCACACTTTTTGAGCAGTTATGGAAACAGCAATTACACTTTTAAAGGCTAAATTAATGGATCGTCCAAGGAATATGGACCAGCCAGTATCATCCTCACTGACATCCTGACCATGCATTGAGACGGATGAACAACAGATGCAGTTCTCACTTTCTGTATCCAGCAGCCAAGGACAAGGAAGAAGCCTTACCCAGAGAGGCCAGATGCCCAGAATTCTCCTCCGTGACTTCCTTGTGCAGAGCCCTTTGGGCAGCATCCAGCAGAGCCCACTCCTCCTCCGTAAAGTACACGGCCACCTCCTCCAAGGTCACCCGACCCTGAAATTAGAACAAGATTATTTCTCTTAATCAGTCATGCAAGAATCCAGACATATACTCAATGGGGTCCCTCTGCTAGACCCAGAGATCCCACAGTGCCATCCAAAGCCATCCTAGTAGCAACTCTGGCAGAAGCAATGGGCAGGGGAGAAAAGCACCCAGGTCTGTCCTCCGCCCATCTCCTCCACTCATCCTTCTCTTACCTGTTCCAGTGATGGAGTGGCAACAAAATCCGTTCCGCCATCGAGAGGAGAAGGCCTGAAATGAGGTCCCGGGGGCGTACCAGTGCCTACAAGAATGACAAGGGAGGTGGGAAGATGTTGGGTCCTGTTAGTTCCCTGGCCCAGTTAAAGAAGCTTCTTGTCATTAAACCACTACAAGACCCAGCATACCCCAGGAGTCGAGTCCACCCACATGGAAACCCTTAGTCATTCGGGTTGCTTGGAGAGGTCTCGTCCAGTGCTCTCTCATTTGTTGCCAGACAAGCTGTGTTTCAGAGTAGCACTGAGGGCATCCCATTACGTGTGGCAGTAACTGCATGGGACTGTGAGATCACAGCCTCCATTTTGGATACTTCAGGTCATGGGATCATGAACTTTTCACCTGCCAATATTTGGCAAGACTCACGGTTGGTCGCTCAGCATGAGCAAATAGCTCGGGGCATTGTTCCTCAAGGCCAGAATAGCAATGACTGGAACAGGGCGACCCCAAACCGCTCTTGAAATGAGATGACATTTCCCCAGCGAGCAGACCTTTTGATTCAAAGGATGAATCAATCAAGGAAGGAATCATCCCTTCCTCCACAGATAACAGTGAAGTACTCCTTGGGAGTCACACAGGGATAAGCGGTGCATTTCCTACCTGTCTTGAATTAACAATTAGACTGGCAAGGACTTGGTAACTAGGCCCATTCAAAACCACAGATGTGTAATCCTTACACTCCTCCAGGCATCCTGTTCTTTAAATGGTCAACCCAGCAATTCTTTATTCAAACATGACCAGCACATTTATATAGTTTCCCCTGCTTTTGTCAGGCAAGGGGCACACACCCTGATCTGCTCAAGAACTGCAAAACATCTTTTGACTTTCATGGAATCTGCTACCTTCAAGGTAAGCAGAATTGTGTGGCAATCACTTCAGGACACATTTTGGGGTATATTTAGCCCTTGCCAGAGCACATGGCCATGAAGTCTTTCCATCACAGAACCCAGCACTGGATTCTGTGTGAACTCTCATACAAAAGAGTTGGAGCTCCTCGCTTGCCTTTCTTGCCTTGTTTCCCACGAGGAGACCTGCAAGTGCAATGAATGCACCACCGGAACGAGGATAGGTAAACTAACCTCTTGCCTCTCCGAGTCTCCTTGCCCACTTCCACCCTGCTTTCAAGCACCTTCCACAACAAGCCTTAAACCAGGCTCTGGTCTAGTAACTTTGCCAAGTCAATTCATATCTCATCTAGACTAAGCTAAATTACTTTCAGTGAGATTATCACTGCTAAGATTCTCACTGCTAGTTGCTAAGATTTTATTGCCTTGCCTAACCAGCATGGCGTAGTGGTTAGAGTGCTGGACCAGGACCGGGGAGACCCGAGTTCAAATCCCCATTCAGCCATGATACTAGCTGGGTGACCCTGGGCCAGTCACTTCTCTCTCAGCCTAGCCTACTTCACAGGGTTGTTGTGAGGAGAAACCTAAGTATGTAGTACACCGCTCTGGGCTCCTTGGAGGAAGAGCGGGATATAAAATGTAAGAATAATAACAACCAAACCTTTGCTTCCTGTACCCCATTTTATCCTTAATAAAAATTGTAAACTGCATTGACATCTCCTCATCTTTTCCAATACCAAAAACTTGCTCAAATGGATACTAGGACAGGACTGCTCCCTCAAACCAAGCTACTTCCCCTGCTTAAGACAAAAGCATAGTTGGAACGTCTAGCCAGCGTTCTGGGGCAGTTCTGGTGACATGTTTTTAAATCATTTACTGTTTTTGGCTTATCCTGCTGGTTTTGGTTCTGAATTGAGTCTGATTTTAATGGACTTGATTTATTTAAAATACTTTCATCCCGGCCCTCTGGAACAAAGCTACTTGGGGTGACTCAGAACAAATAACAAATCATTATAAAATAACATAAAAGATTATATGAGAAACCAGTACAAAAACAGGGTGAAAAACCCCAACTGGAAGCCTGATTAAAAGCGAGTTTGAAATCCAAGGGATACAAGCAGCAGGTTAAAATATGCTCGAAAGAGGAGGGTCTTTCAATCTTCAGAAGTGCTTAATACTTATGAAAGATCAAGCAAAGTAAGAAGTCAAATTCTTCACACATCTTCAATTTGCTTGCTTCTGGAATGCAATCTTTTCCCTCACAAGAACATAAGAAGCTGCCACACTGAGTCAGTCCATCCAGCCCCAGCTCAGTATTGTTGACTCTGACTGGCAGCAGCTCCACAAGGTTTTGCGAAAGAGTCTTCCCAGGCCCTACCTGAAGATCCTGCCAGGGACTGAACCTGGGACCTTCTGCATGCAAAGCAGATGCTCTACTACTGAGCTACAGCCCTGTGATCCAAGAGGAATCTCTCACAGCAGACAGTGTTCACCTCCAAATGCAAACCAAGCTGAACCTGTCAGGGATAAATGCAATTCTGGACTGATCTAGCCTTCTTGCTTGACAGGAGAGGAGCCATGTTTGTGCAGAACTGCTTGGAAGCAGGAATGAATAACCTTTATGCATGTGCACTGACAGTTAAGCAGTTACATGTGTCAAGGCCTTCCATGCCATCAAGCAGAGTCTGCTCTTAATCCGGAGAAAAGATGCAAATAGCCAACACAATATTTCTGTATCCACTCTGAGGAACACTTCAAGGACTAAATAGATTAAACTAAATGGATCATTTTGGATTAGGTAAGGCAGGTGAAGTGAATGCTCTCCATTTAGGTGAAGTGCACCAAAGCACACAAGAGAAAATTTTTTAAACATGAGCTGATCAGGCCTGACCTAGGGCTGGCTGAGAAAATGGACTTTTAAATCAGCAGGGTGGACCCGCTAACTATTTCAAGATGGAGCCAGTCTCTTGTAAGACTAGAAACAACAGCTTTGAATTGTACTTTTTTCTTTTTAAGAATGCTTTTTGAAATGCCAGGAAGAGCTAAAGCATTATCTTTTATATGCAAGTTAGAGTTAACCTTTTGGGCCAAAAAACAAACTTTCAACAAAAACAAACCTTTTCAGATGCGCGTGTGTGTGTGTGTGTGGTGGTTTCCAAGCCCTAATTGTTTTTTATTTATTTATGTATTTATTAAATGCCATCAAGTTGGTGTTGACTTAGCGACCACATAGATAGATACTCTCCAGGATGATCTGTCTTCAACTTGGCCTTTAATGGTGCATTCATTATTATTATTATTATTATTATTATTATTATTATTTAATAATAATAATAATAAATAATTATTGTTTGTTCCCAAAGAAAATCAGTTTTAACCTTTGCATTTATTTTGATGCAAGCCTCTTGTGAAGGCAAGTTATTCTTTGGATGCAAGCCTTTTCAATGTAAACATTTCCTTTTTTTCCTTCAAGAAAAGCCTTTTTTATATCAAGCCTCTTTATTATTATGTTTATAGTACATTTTGTTTGACAATAAAAGCCATGGAGAAAAGAGCCTGTGCCTATAATATACACTGGCAATGTCCAAAGGGTGTTCATTTCATATCAAGGAGGGTCTGTGTGGGATAATATAAGTTCCTGGCATGCAAACCCCACTTACACGGAAACGTCTTATCTTCACAAACCCTGCTTAGCAAAGGAGACAACTCATGCTTGCTGCTGGGCGAAATTCAAAGTGCTGGTTTAGACATATATTATAGTCCCCAAGAATTAAAAATAAATTCATTTGTAATTTGGAAGAAATGGTTGTAGAGACAAATGCTTTCCCCTACAAAAGCTAAACAGCAACAGAAGATCAACCCACGGATTTCATATGCAGTAAAGAGGGAGAGACCAGGGTTGAAATAGATGCCAACCATCCTTACCCAGCAAGTTGGGACCTCCGTCACCCTTCTGCATGATCCCCTGGGAGAGAAGCCTTTCTCTGGTGTCCAGTGGAGCCTTCTCTGCCTCAGAGAGGCCAACAGCCGCTTCTGATGCCAGACCCCACACCTGAAAGCACAAAAAATATCAGAAAGAAGATGTGGACAGGGCTGAGGAAGGGACACCATAACAAACATCAAGGGACAACATAGCAAACCTTGACTCAGAGGAGAGCTGGTCTTGTGGTAGCAAGCATGACTTGTCCCCCTAGCTAAGCAGGGTCTGCCCTGGTTGCATATGAATGGGAGACTAGAAGTGTGAGCACTGTAAGATATTCCCCTCAGGGAACAGAGCCACTCTGGAAAGAGCAGAAGGTCCCAAGTTCCCTCCCTGGCAGCATCTCCAAGATAGGGCTGAGAATGATTCTTGCCTGCAACCTTGGAGAAGCCGCTGCCAGTCTGTGAAGACAATACTGAGCTAGACAGACCAATGGCCTAACTCAGTATATGGCAGCTTCCTATGTTCCTATGACTAAGAACTACTTCACGGATGCTGACTGATCTTCCTGTCCAGCCTGAGGAACCTGGGACAAGACCTTCTCAGGAGGGGCACCGAGATGATGGAGTTTCTGTCCTCAGGAGTTCTGCTCTGCATTCACTAGCTTCGGGGCACAAGACAAGAACAACTTTATTTCGGAGGGCTTTGGGAGGGCAATTTTATTTTGGAGATCACAGAACTGCGTATAAAATATGCATGTAACATACCTTGTGGATTTTTCATCAACAGGTATAAACTGCTTTAAGAATAAGAATTGGGTCAGGTAGAGAGCTGGAAGTGGGGAATGGAGTCTGGACAGCCCTTCTCGTGACGTTTCAAAAAATATAAATTATGTTATGTGTCTCTTGGGGGAATATATCCTTGCATTCATTTTCTGCCAGGACTGAAACATTCTCTCACCTGCTGCTCATTGTGCTTCTACTAATTTTGTCAAGTACTGTATACATGTTTAATCAGAACATAGGAACATAGGAAACTGCCATATACTGAGTCAGACCATGGGTCTATCTAGCTCAGTATTGTCTTCACAGACTGGCAGCGGCTTCTCCAAGGTTGCAGGCAGGAATCTCTCTCAACCCTATCTTGGAGAAGCCGCCAGGGAGGGAACTTGAAACCTTCTGCTCTTCCCAGAGCGGCTCCATCCCCTGAGGGGAACATCTTACAGTGTTCACACTTCTAGTCTCCCTTTCATATGCAACCAGGGCAGACCCTGCTTAGCTAAGGGGACAAGTCATGCTTGCTACCACAAGACCAGCAATCCTTCAATTTCAAATATAAGTATTTGAAATCACATTCAACAGAATATGGTGAAGTTAAAAAATAAAAATTAAAAAGGACCTTGGAACAACCCTTCCTTGAACATTTCCATCGGAAAACTGGGATTTCTGATGGGATTCATCCTTGTTGGGGTCCCGCTGCCGCAAGCTGGCCGCCTGCTGGAACTTGCGGCAGCGCCAGCCCTCTTTCCTCACACTCGGGGGCTAAAGATAAACCCCCGAGCACGCTGACCACCCAGGAAACAAGTCTAAGCAGGCCTATCTGACTCCCCTGGATGGCCGACCTGGCGTTGGCTGTAGAGAGCAAGAGCTAGCAAGATGCGAGATTTGACTCGCGAGATCTCGTAACGAACTCAGGGCGTTCTCGTGAGAGTTCCGGACAGGCTGGTAAGTCTCGCAGGAACACCCACGATACTTGGCATTCTATAAACAAGGGCCGAACAATGATGAGTCCAGACTGGTGAGGGCTACCTAGGAGGAAGGAGCTCAAGGAGCCAGGGGCCCAGAGCTAACACAGAAGTCCTGGTTGTCCTGTGAACAGGCAACCTTCCCTAGGCCATAAGGGCCCATGTACTGTTGAGGCTCGACCCAGGCAGCCCCCACCAAAGGGGTTGGCAATCCCCCACCTTACCTCGGGCCTCAATGATCCTGTTGGGAGTTATACGTTAGCCTGATACACATTTTCAGCCACTTGGAGCTACCAGGATGAAAGAGACACTCACCTGTTGCTCTTCCTGCTTCTTAGATTCTGCTTGGCTCAGGAGGAAACCTTCTGCCAGGGCCACCGCCTGGGAACTGGTCTCCACTCCACATTCTCTCACCCAGCTCTCCATCTCTGAGGGCAGGATGCACAGGAACTGCTCCAGGATCACCAGGTCCAGCATCTGAGCTTTTGTGTGTCTTTCTGGCTCCAGCCACTGATGGCAAAGGCTGTGGAGTTGGCTGCAAACCTCTCGGGGTCCCTCGGCTTCCTGGTAGCAGAACTGCCTGAAGCGCTGGTGTGCATCTGAGCTGGTGGTGTCCGCACATAGGCTTTTCTGGACAAATCCGTCTTCAGAGCTGCTAACCTCAGCTGCATCAGGATCGCTTTCTGCTTGTGGGCCACCCGAGTCAATCTGAGCCTTAACCATAGCCTCCTTCTTCAGGCAGGAGCCAACAGACAGAGGGATTTCTCTCTGTGGAAAAGACAGACAGAGGCTCAAGGAGGATCAAAGATCAGGAAGAGGATCCTCCACTTGGGGGACATGGAACAAACCTATAAGAGGTTGAGAGTCATGTGATTTGGTCTTCCCTCCACTGACCTATCCCCAACTCTCCCCCTACCCACTCTCATTGCCTTCTTTTGAACCACCCACAAGAGCCATTGTTCCATTTTTGGAAAGATGGCATAGAAATCAAATAATCAAATAATAAGAGCCGCCCACCTTCTATTCAACATACAGAAACTACTTTAACCCTGTTCAGACATTGCATCAGGGGGTTTTAAAAGGAAAATTTAAAAATGCACGATTTGAGTTCAGTTTATGCGTGTAGAATATAGGGATGTGCACGGAACCAGTTCGAAGGTGGGGCTGCTGCTTTAAGAGCAGGGGAGGGTGCACTTACTCCTCCCGCCTCTTCCTCCCCGCTGGCGCCCTTTGTTTAGAAAGCTATTTGGGGCGGCAACGTATCTCCCTATCTCCCTGCTGCTCCGTTGCCCTGACACCGGCCATAACCGGCCAACGGGGACAACAGGGCAGCAGGGTGGTATGCTGCTGCCCCGATTAGCTTTCTAAGCAAAGGACGCCAGCGGGGGGGGGGGGGGAGAAGTGACGGGAAGGGTAAGTGCACCCTCCCCCACTCTTAAAGCGGCACCCCCACCGCCTTCGAACCTCCCCACCGCGGTTCCATGCACATCCTTAATAGATAGAATGTGCTGCTAGAACACACACCTGTCATTTCATTTTTCTGTGCACACACTCACATTATTGCTTCAAGTCACAGCCCATAACATTTAGGAGCCTCCATACAGTGGGATTTATTGGAATTACTGGAATTTGTTGGAATTAGGGATTTATCAGCACTATTGCAGAGGAGTGTTTTCCTTGCTAAAGTCTCTGTGGGGAGTAGCAGTGGGGTGTGTGCAAAGCGTCGTTGAGAAGAGGAGGAGATATGGGGACACCTGATCAGAGTCTGGGGTTGTAGAGGAGCCTGGACCTGTCACTTGACTATTAAGAACATAAGAACAGCCCCGCTGGATCAGGCCCAAGGCCCATCTAGTCTAGCATCCTGTTTCACACAGTGGCCCACCAGATGCCGCTGGAAGCCACAGGCAGGAGTTGAGGGCATGCCCTCTCTCCTGCTGTTACTCCCCTGCAACTGGGACTCAGAGGCATCCTGCCTTTGAGGCTGGAGGTGCTCCAACCAGTAGCTGTTGATAGACCTCTCCTCCATGAAATTATTCTCACTGTTATTCTCACAGTGAGTTATTCTCACTGTTATCAACCAGTTTTTACATCATCTAATATAATGCAACTTTTTTGTGACTTCAATTGTTCAACTGGACAAATTGTTTTAGATTCCCCCCACCCCCTGCCACTTTCCCATCCTTGTCTTTTGGAACTGACCAGTTTGGAATTATATTCAGGACATCCAAATTCAGGGGAAATGCCCCCTTGTCAGTATCTCTGTGGGCTTGGCTTAGAAAACATATAAGCTACTGTTAAGAAAGGAAAGAAACGAACCACAGTGGCTAGAAAATAACACATCTGATTAAACTAATACCAACATTTATTTTAAAACAATGAAGTCATAGGGAGGCCAGATGGTTTATTGTCTTAAGAGCCGATACAGAGAAGTAAAAATATTGTTTATGTTGTCCTCTAGTCTAGTGGATCTCTCATCAGATGTGGAAAACCTCTAAATCTTTCCTACTAAGATATCTTGTAGCAAGATTTGCATGTTTGAAAGCCAAATAACAAACACTGTGTTTTTCTCTGTTCTGCAGCTTCAGAAAAGGTGACTTTGATCAATGAGTCTCCCCTCCTCGGTTACACAGATCTGCTTAGCTTTAGTTTCCAAGTAGCCAATGGAATGGATTTCTTCGCTTCCAAAAATGTAAGTATATTTGGGTATTCAGAGTTATACAAGTGGAGAAGGCTTTAAAGAAGAAGGAACTGTTTCGCACTCACCCTCCTCCCTGGCCGGGGGCTGCTCGGGCTTGCACGCCGGGAGGGAAGCGAAGCGAAGAAGCCTCGGTCTTTTCCCGGGCACGGAGGGGACCGGACGCCGGAAGGAAGGGCGCCCAATCCTAGTGGCACCTTCCAAGGGTCCTCTCTAGCAATCGTGCCTCTCTTAGTTTAACCCTTAGATTTACATTCCCTTGTCCACAAAAGGAACTCCTTCAAAGAGGTATAAAGGCCGTTTACACGGAATAAAACCTCACTCCGGACTGTGCGCAGAAAGCTGGTCGAGGTGGTGTGCGCTGCGTTCAAGTCTGGAGGAAGCAGGAGGAGGGTTAAATGGAGCAAGTAGAGAGAGCCTAGGAAGGGGAGGGGGACTCTGCACGGAAAGAAGCCCCCTCCCGAAAAGAGCCTTTGCCTTTTCGAACTGCAGCATTACCGCCGCGTCCCAGAAGTTAGGAACAGAGGAAGCTGCCATATACTGAGTCAGTCGATTGGTCTATCTAGCTCAGTATTGTCTTCACAGTCTGGCAGCGGCTTCTCCAAGGTTGCAGGCAGGAATCTCTCTCAGCTCTATTTTGGAGAAGCCAAAGAGGGAACTTGAAGCCTTCTGCTCTTCCCAGAGTGGCTCCATCCCCTAAGGGGAAGATCTTACAGTGCTCACACATCAAGCCTCCTATTCATATGCAAGCTTAGCTAAAGGGACAACCACAAGACCAGCTCTCCTCTCCTTTGTTGGAGGGTGCAAAGAGCCGGTTGGCGGCGGCATCAGCAGCGGAGGTGGAGGAGGGCCCAGGAAGTCTGCAGATTTGGAGAGGGGCTGAAGAGGTAGTGAGCGCCCCCGCCCCGTAGCTTCTGCAGACCTAAAGAAGGGCGAATGCAGGATGTGCGCAAGACTATCTGAAAGGCAGAGAAAGAGATCAGAAAGAGGGTCTGAGGGAGTGAAGTGGTCACTGCTTCTTTCTGGGCAGTTTTAGTCCAAGGAGGGGAGGGAGGGAGAGAGAGAGAGTTGTATTTGCATGAAAGAGGGACTGTGCATTGGGACACCCCCGCTTCCTGCACAGCCCTTGAGAAAACATGACCTTGGGGATTCCCACCCATTGGGTATCTGGGAAAAGCAAAGGGCATGTGGGGTGCAGGGCACGGGGGCGGGGGTCGTGTGCCAGGCTGGAAAGTAGGGAGGGGGCATTCTGAGGTGGAGATTCCCAGACAATGCATAGAGAGAAGTAGGGAGGCAGTCTGCGATGAGTCCCCACATTTGCTTCCACCTGCCTGTCCTGCATATTATCAGTGTGTGCCCTTGGTTGTGTTTTTGGGGCCACTAGTTTTTCCCGTGACACTGTGGATGCGAAAGCTGGACTTGGAAGAAGCAAGATAGAAAAAGGATTGATGCTTTTGAACTTTGGTGCTGGAGAAGACTTTTGAGGATACCATGGACAACCAGGAAAACAAAGCAATGGATCATAGAACAAATCAAACCAGAATTTTCACTCGAGTATGCATCTTCGCCCCTGGTCCTGATATAATTGAATAACTTATAAAACTAGTCTAGTCATGCTGAAAGGTTTAAAACACAATATGATAAAAAGTTAAGAAGGAATTTCCTCCCCAGCTGAAACTGTTACTTATGTAGGAACAAAGTACAATTAAGTTTACACAGGAAATGAAATGAGAAGATACTGTTATCATGTATTAAAGAGATTACTTGCCTATGTGATCTGTAATGTATAAAAATCTGTTGTAAATGATGATCGGGGTTCTGGAATTTGGGCACCAGCCGGCCAGAACCTTTGCTTCTGCAGAGCAAATAAAGCCTTTTTAAAACTTCTCCGCTGGTGATGTTCTTTGGCTCGCTGACCCAGTAAAAGAACCATTTGGATGGTATAGCAGTCCCTTCCCAAACTTCTCCCCACTTTGCTGGCTTGCAGTGCCTCCTTCCCGGCTCAGAGGCTGTGCAGTTCTATAAACGTGTTGGGTAATGGCGCACTATGCATTTCTCTTTCAAGAGTAAAATCTTCATCGTGCAAGTTCCAAAAATGTTTGCAATGTAGTCTCAATGTCTCCAAGGGGAGGAGGAACTTCTGTGCTATTGCTCTAACCACTATGCCACATGGGCTCTCTCCTTTAAAACTTGCATTTTAGTCCGAGCTGTGCTGTTAGGGACAACTTTACAAACCCAGCTCTAAACAAGGATAATGTTCTGGAGGCTGATTCCACTAACTTCCAAAACTTCTGTGTAGTTCATTATGGGGTTAGTGCTCCCAAACACAAACATCCCCTCCCATCCCCAGCTAGTGGTGTGCATGGAACCACACCTCCGTGGTCCAGCACTGGGGAGGGGGGGCTCTTTAAGAGCAGGGGAGGGTGTACTTACCCCTTCCGCCACTTCTCCCCCTCCAGTGCTCCTGGTTTTGTACCCTGCCGCCCCTTCCCCTGTTCCTTGTCAAAAGGCTTCAAAAAAAGAAACTGAAGCCGAATAAATAAAAGCCTCACTGCACGTGCGCAATGTCCATGCGTCACACACATGCAACACAGCATGTGACACGCGTGATGTGTGCATGCGCAGTGAGGCTTTTGAAGCCTTTTGATGAGGAACGAGAAGGGGCAGCAGGAAGGGGCCTAGCACCTTTCTTATGAGGCTAGGCTACAACACCTGGGGCTATTTAGGTTAGAAAAAAGACAACTGCAGGGAGACATGATAGAGGTCTATAAAATCATGCATGGTGTGCAGAAAGTGGATAGAGAGGAATTCTTCTCCCTCTCCCATAACACTAGAACCAGGGGTCATCCCATGAAATTGATTGCCAGGAAATCTAGGACCGGCAAACGGAAGTACTTTTTCACACAACGCATAATCAACTTGTGGAATTCTCTGCTACAAGATGTGGCGACAGCCAACAACGTGGATGGCTTTTAGAGGGGTTTGGATAACTTCATGGAGGAGAGGTCTATTGATGGCTACTAGTCAAGAGGGCTGTAGGCCACCTCCAGCCTCGGGGGCAGGGTGCCTCTGGGTACCAGTTGCGGGGGAGTAGCAGCAAGAGAGAGGCCAGGCCCTCAACTCCTGCTTGTGGCTTCCAGCAGCATCTGGTGGGCGACTGTGCGAAACGGGATGCTGGACTAGATGGGCCTTGGGCCTGATCCAGCAGGGCTGTTCTTAAGGTACCCTGCCACCCCAAATGCTTACATAACCGGGAGCACTGGAGGGGGGAAAGCAGTGGGAGGACTAAGTACACCCCCCACCCTTAAAGGTCCACCCCCACCCCCTCGGCGCTGAACCATCAAACCAATCCCAGGTCTGGACCGGTCCAGAGCCCATTAGAATAGGCTCTGGACCGGTCCGTGCACATCCCTGTCCCCAGCTGCAATAAGCATGTGCTGAAAAAACTGAGAAACAGCACACTTGTAGTGAGTTTGCCCAAGGAATTGAAAGAAGCAGTACCTCTGTGCACATTCAGAGGACCTTTTCATTGGGGGGGAGGAGGGGGGACAAAGCTGATTTCTTGGGACTAGATTTAAGACAGAACAAAATGTGCAAAATAAATGTACAAAATGTGTGAAATAAAATGTGCAACTTTATTTCACTCTATTTGTTACAACTCAGTAAATTATGAATGATCAAGATGGGTATTTTTTATTACACATTTAACGATAACTTCCTCCAAGGAAGAATTGTGGGCATGGTTCTCTTGATAACAGCTTCACAGAAGCTTCAGAGCCAAGGATCAAAGAAGAGACTTGCTGAATGAAGATTTAAACCCAGGTTTCCTCAGTTCCTAGTCTTTGATGACAAGTAAGGTGTGAGGTTGTCCTAAAGCTCTTTCCCCACACTGAGCACTAATCTGGTTTTTCTCCTGTATGGATTCTTTCATGGCGAGAAAGGTTTGAACTCTTGTTGAACATCTTTCCACACACTGAGCATTGGTATGATTTCATTGCTGTGTGGATTCTTTGATGAGAAGAAAGTATTGAACTCTGGTTGAAGCTCTTTCCACACACTGAGCACTGATATGGTTTCACCCTTGTGTGGATTCTTTGATGCACACGAAGATGTGTGCTTTGGTTGAAGCTCTTTCCACACACAGAGCAATGATATGGTTTCTCTCCTGTGTGGATTATTTGATGCCTAGTAAGACCTGAGCTCTGTTTAAAACTTTTTCCACACTCCAAGCATTTAAATGGTTTCTCTCCTGTGTGGATTCTTTCATGGCAACTAAGGCCCGAGTGGGAACTGAAGCTCTTTGCACATACTGAGCACTGATATGGTTTCACCCCTATGTGCGTTCTCTGATGCACAGCAAAATTTGTGCTGTGGTTGAAGCTCTTTCCACACACTGAGCACTGATATGGTTTATTTCCTGTGTGGATTATTTGATGCTTCGTAAGATCTGTGCTCTGGCTGAAGCTCTTTCTGCACACAGAGCAATGATATGGTTTCACCCCTGTGTGGATTCTTTGATGCACACGAAGATGTGTGCTCTGGTTGAAGCTCTTTCCACACACTGAACAATGATATGGCTTCTCTCCTGTGTGGATTATTTCATGCCTCCTAAGATCTGTGCTCTGGCTGAAGCTCTTTCCACACTCTGAGCATTTAAATGGTTTTCCCCCTGTGTGGATTCTTTCATGGCAACTAAGGCTCAGGCTTTGGCTGAAATGCTTTCCACACACAGAGCACTGATAAGATTTCAGCCTTATGTGGATTCTTTGATGCACACGAAGGTGTGTGCTCTGGTTGAAGCTCTTTCCACACACTAAGCAATGATATGGCTTCTCTCCTGTGTGGATTATTTCATGCCTCCTAAGATCTGTGCTCTGGCTGAAGCTCTTTCCACACTCTGAGCATTTAAATGGTTTTCCCCCTGTGTGGATTCGTTCATGGCAACTAAGGCTCGGGCTTCGGCTGAACCGCTTTCCACACACAGAACACTGATAAGGTTTCAGCCTTGTGTGGATTCTTTGATGTACATGAAGATGTGTGCTCTGGTTGAAGCTCTTTCCACACACTGAACACTGATATGGCTTCTCTCCTGTGTGGATTATTTGATGCCTCCTAAGATATGAGCTCTGTTTGAAGCTCTTTCCACACTCTGAACACTGATACGGTTTCTCCCCTGTGTGGATTCTTTCATGGCAACTAAGGCTTGAACTCTGGCTGAAACGCTTTCCACACACAGAGCACTGATAGAGTTTCACCCCACTGTGGATTCTTTGATGCACGGCAAGATTTGTGCTGTGGTTGAAGCTCTTTCCACACACTGAGCACTCATAGGGTTTCACCCCTGTGTGGATTCTTTGATGCTTAACCAGGTTTGTGCTCTGGTTGAAGCTCTTTCCACACACTGAGCACTGATATGGTTTCACCCCTGTGTGGATTCTTTGATGCCGAGTAAGGCCTGAGCTCTGTTTGAAACTCTTTCCACACTCTGAGCATTTAAATGGCTTCTCCTCTGTGTGGCTTCTTTTATCTGTGCTATGGATTGATCTACAAGTTAAGATTTTTGCATGCAGAGAGATCTTATTTCTTCTGTTTTCATTGTGATTTTCTTTCAGGATAGGAATTACATGCATGTCGGATCCTCTGGAAACAATGGATTTCTCTCTCCCATTTTGATTTCCTTCAGGTCTTCTCCACTGTATTTCACTCTCACTCTCAGCACCTACAAGAATAATGAGAGAAACTTTGTGATAGTTAAACACAGCTTCGTAGCAGGGAGCAAACACCCCAGTAACTGCTCTATGAATAACAGGATATAAGAGACAGTCGAGCAGAGGCAAACCCTGCCATAAATTAAACAGCCTCTCTCGGATATGGTTAAAAAGCAGCTGAGGCCTTGTAAGGCACGGAACGGTGGATGCCCCAACTCCCAGTTTCAGTCTGAAGACTCTCCCGTTGAAACAGCTTAAATAACAGGGCTGGGAAGAGCCCTGGAGAACTTGGAAGGCCCCTGTCAATCAAAAGAGATACTATTGGGCAAGATGGGCCAATGGCAAATCCATAGGTTAGGATGCTCCATAAGGCCTGACATTGCTTGTACTCCCCCCAGAGTTAGGACACCCATGAGAATCCCCCTTTCCCACATGGTGGATATAACCCACCTGATAATTCCCTGCCTGATGTGTACGACAAAGGTCCCTGTCCCACAACTTGTGAGTTACCTGCATATCTTTCGTCACTCTCAGAGCCCTCAACAAGAAGTCCTTCCAACCAGGAAGGGAGGACAGGATTAGAAACCAAAAGTCGTTCTTGGAAGAGAGCAAAGAGAGAAGATACTTCAGGCACATTTAGCAATAACAAATATTCAGGGAAACCACTCAAGCCTCTCAGAATTCCGCCCCACCCTGCCTCCCTCCAGCCCCATGAATTGCAAAGACAACATGGAAACACGTCCTAACTCATGCCCAGGGATGAGACAGGAGAGCAGTGGTTACTGCCTGGGAGAAGGATCAGTCTGGTGGCAAATGCTGCTTGCCCAGCATGCTAGGAGGAAGATGAGGTTGGAGGAGGAGCCAGGTACTTCATTCTTGGCCGCAGCGCGGGGAAGGGATCACAGCTAACTGGGCAGAGAGCTCCTTGTCCAGTGGCGGCTCTTTTGTATACAGCGAGGGGAGAGCAACTGTCCCTGTCCTGCCCCAGTACAGTGTCCCATAATCTGACTCTGGTTAGATGTCCTTCTAAGCCAGTATTTAGATTAGCCCAAAGTTCTGTCAGGAAAC
This sequence comes from Hemicordylus capensis, assembly GCF_027244095.1. Taxonomy (NCBI): domain Eukaryota; kingdom Metazoa; phylum Chordata; class Lepidosauria; order Squamata; family Cordylidae; genus Hemicordylus; species Hemicordylus capensis. The sequence goes on along the minus strand of NC_069658.1, from coordinate 229,897,644 downwards.
TGCAGGACACACAAAGCTCTAGTTTAGGTGCATAGTGTTTTGCCTTTCTCACAATGGTATTGTATTAACTTTGACAAATAAGAACTTGAAAGACTCAGTTTCTATCAGGAACCTGGTCAATGTACATGATTTCTAAGAAAGCTGCATGGGGGCTGCCCTCCTTCCCCCCAAACAAACAAATGCCCTTGTTAAAAAGGAAAACTTACATATTAATCAGAAGAAGGAGAGAGGCAGCCATTTTCTCTGAAGAGAAGTGTTATGTGCACCCCTGCTAACTTGGCAAAGAGACACCTTTTAACATGGTGATTCTCTTTATTTAGCAGCGGGAGAGTAACCGGCCCTATCCTCCCCCAGCACAGTACCTCCAGTGACTGTTGCTGGTGTCTGTCTTGTGTTTCTTTTTAGATTGTGAGCCCTTTGGGGACAGGGAGCCATCTTATTTGTTTATTATTTCTCTGCGTAAACTGCCCTGAGCCATTTTTGGAAGGGCGGTATAGAAATCAAACAAACAAATATTAGGCTCTGCTCAAATCTGTATCAGGTCTAGTCTGACCCACACCTAATTAGAATACTATGCCTGTTCATGGAGTAGAAGATTCTTTGGAGAACTCTGAACTTTGGAGAACACTGGGAGTTGGGTGCCTATGCTAAAGAAATGCTGACAGAGAGGCTTTTGAAACTGTGATCAAGATGACGCACTAACTGCAGGCCTTTGGGCCTGGCTGCTGTAATAATCTTACCAATTAATGCTTATCTTTAACGTAACCTGAGCTGGCAAGGTTTATGTAGCACCAGGATATTAGAGGTAATGGTCAATAACCACACATAAGGTTATTTTGCGTCTCTTCCTCTTCCCCTCTCTCTCACCCCTTCCTCCCATCTTTGGTGCTGCAAAAATGCTTCACTTTAGATCCCCAGAAAGAACTCAGAGAAGGCAAAACCATGCAAAATCATGACCCTATTCAAGGATCAAAGCTACGAGGAAAAATGGAGACTGTATTAGGCTGGTAGAAAAGATACTTTTTGTCGTGATAAGGTTGCAGAATTCTGTGTGATGTGGGTATTCCGAAGGGAGGGGCAGGAGCAGCTTTGAGCCGAGGCAGCACAGAGAGAAATGACTAAAAAGATGACACAGGGAGATTGGGGCGGGGCAGCTTTGACTTCTGACTCTTTGGGATAGCACTCCAAATGTGATACCAAAGGAGACAGTTGCTAGCCTGTCCGTCTACATCACTCTGTTTGGGATCTCTGCTGAAGGGCAGAATTCAGAGTAGAGATTTCCCCTGTACTTGATCCCGACGCTCTCAAAGGTCCTGAGACTCTTCAGCATCCATGGTCAGCCTGACCTCAGGTCCTAGCCTTAAGCTAACTCATCAAGCTCCTGAAGCCTGGTAATATAAACGCTTCATGGAGAAACTCCACTCCACTCCCACTTCAATTCCAAATCTCATTCTCCCCCCACTTCTCCCCCCACCTCCTGCCTATCTTCCTTTCTTACAAAGTTAAGATATTAGCAGACATCTTTATGTATTAGTTATTGCTAATCATCACACACACACACACACACACACCCCACTTGCAGCTCTTATTTCTTTGTAAAAGCTTTTTATTAGTTAAGTCAACATTTAAAAGACACGTTGGTGTCTGTGTCTTCTGCCAAGAAACTGCTGTAACTCACAAAGGAAACAAGGAGGCCCCAGGGGGTAGGGTGGCCTCTTTGTTTGGTCTGTGGTAGTTCCAGAGCACACACAGAGTGCAAAGCAACTGGGAACACTATCTGAGAGACCCTTTTTCCTGAATGTTGTGTGGAGCCCAAACTAAAGACTTCGGACTTTATTTTAAGAATTGAACAGGTCCTCGGAGTTATCCTGCAAGGATCTCAAGTTTGTGACACTGGAATTGGGCAGGTCCCCCTCTGTTCTCTTAAATCAATATTTGGAATATTGGTCCAGTCTCTAGCTTTTGATTAGATATTTTAAATCGACCCTGCAGAACACAATCGGGCAAGGCAAAGCTTCATTTTTTAGCTGTAAGCTTTCAAACTGAGTATGAAAATAACAAACAAGGTCTTCTGAGTTCAACCACTCCTGGGGTACTATAGAAGGGAGCTTCCTTCAGCCCCTCTTCCTGCTGCCATAGTCTCCTCTCTTCCATGATTGGCCAGAATAGGTGCCAATCAAACTATCCTGGTTGTTTGGGGGCTCCCCTAAGCAGTGCCCACCCCTGGAGGAGAAATATACAAGCTGATTGACACAGCCCATGTATTGTTTCTCACCCTTTTCCCCTGCAAAAGAGGGCAAGGGAGGTGAAAATAAAAACACAGGCTGATTGACACTGCCTGTGCATTTAAAAACAAAAACTTTTTTCCTCAGTGGGGTGGGCAATGCTTAGGATAGCCCCCAGACAATCAGGATAGCTCAACTGGTACTTTCCTAGCCAATCAGGGAAGACAGAAGGCTGCAGCAGGAGGAAGGAGGGGATTGAAGCAAGCTCCCTTCTTCTCAGAGAAAATGGCTGTTTGTGCTTCTTCTGGTTCCAGGCAGCCTTGGAAGAAACAGATTATCGGGACCATTTCAAACTGGCTTTCGGGCAGGCTATGGGGTGGAAATGGCCTTGGTCAGCCTGTTTTATTTATTTTAACATTTGTACACTGCCCACTACCAAAGCCTCTAGGTGGTTTACAACAATAACACAAACCAAGACATTTTAAAACAATTTAAAAAAACATATAAAAAGTTCAAATTAAAATAGCTGCCCATAACAAAATACTAGATAGCTAAAAAGCTTGGCTGACAGATGTGTCTTCAGTGGTTTCCTAAAAGTCAACAGGGATGGAGCAGCTCTAATCTCTGCAGGAAGTGCGTTCCACAGCTCTGGGACAACTACAGAGAAGGCTCTCCTCTGAGTCGTTACCAGATGAGCTGGCGGCACCCTCACCCAAACCTCCCCTGAAGATCTTAATAGAGAGCAAGGTTCATAACAAAGAAGGTTGTCTCTTAAATACCCTGAGCCCAAGCCATTAAGGGCTTTATAAATAATAACCAGCACTTTATATTTTGCCTGGAAGTCTAATTGGTAGCCAATGTAGTTCTTTAAAAACCAGAGTAATATGGTATCTTTGGGACAACCTGGAGGCCAATCCTTTTGGTTCTCTCAGTGGATTTCCATACCACTGACTATGGTATCCTTCTGGTATCAACCATGGTATCCTACCCTAAAGGGGTTGGTAGTGAGAGGCACTGCTTTGCAGTTGTTCTGCTCCTGCCTCTCTGGCAGATTCCAGATGGTATCACTTGAAGATTGTTGCTCTTCAAAACGAAAGCTATTGTATAGGATCTTGCAGGGCTCAGTTCTGTCTCCAACACTTTTTAACATCTACATGAAACCGCTGGACTGCATACAATTCTGGTCACCACATCTAAAAAAGGACATTGTAGAACTGTAAAAGGTGCAGAAGAGGGCAACGAAGATGATCAGGGGTCTAGAGCACCTTCCTTATGAGGAAAGGCTAAAACACCTGGGGCTATTTAGTTTAGAAAAAAGACAACTGCGGGGAGACATGATAGAGGTCTGTAAAATCATGCATGTAGTGGAGAAAGTGGACAGAGAGAAATTCTTCTCCCTCTCACATTAACACTAGAACCAGGGGTCATCCCATGAAATTGATTGCCAGGAAATTTAGGACCAGCAAACAGAAGTATTTCTTCACACAACGCATAATCAACTTGTGGAATTCTCTGCCACAAGATGTGGTGGCAGCCAACAACCTGGAAGGCTTTAAGAGGGGTTTGGATAACTTCATGGAGGAGAAGTCTATCAACGGCTACTACTGACCCCTGCTAACTTGGCAAAGAGGCACCTTTTAACATGGTGATTCTCTTTAGCAGGGGGAGAGTAACTGGCCCTATCCACCCCCACCACAGTACCTCAGTAACTGTTGCTGGTGTCTATCTTGTGTTTCTTTTCAGATTGCAAGCCCTTTGGAGACAGGGAGCCGTAGAGAACCAGTCTAGATAGCTAACTATCTTAACAGAGTCTGAAAAAATATATATTCACGTGCAAAGGTTAGGCAATAAGGTCATCTTTTTTCTAGGCCTGATTTTAATCAAATGACTAAAGGAAAGAAATGGTGCAATTATTCTTCATATGCATGACTGTGTCTGTGTGTGTGTTTAGACTGTGAGACTTTTGTGGATAGGAAACAACCTCCCCCCAATTTCTTCTGTTACGCAAACCACTTTGAAACCTTTTTTCTGAAAAAAGCAGTATTTTTTTAATTGGTTTGTTAATAATAATGCCCCAACCCAGAAGGACAGTTCCTCTTAGACCAGGGGTGGGCAAACCTGGCCCTCCAGCTGTTTTTGGACCACAACTCCCAGCATCCTCAGCCACAATTTACTGTGGCTGGATGCTGAGAGTTGTGGTCCAGAAGAAGCTGGAGGGCCAGATTTGCCCACCCCCGGTCTTAGATCATCCTGTTGCATGCACAGAAGAATAAGAAGGCAACTTTGAACACTTCAGGATCTGCTGCCCGACAGCTGCAACAAGGTCACCAGCTCAGAAGACAGAGGATGAGTTTTAGCCATTATATTTAGAGTCTCCTATCCACAAGTTGTGGACTTTCATTGGAATAACAATTGCACTTTTAAAGAGTAAATTAATGGATCATCCAAGGAATATGGAGCAGCCAGTATCATCCTCACTGACATCCTGACTGTGCATTGAGACGGATGAGCAACAGATGCAATCCTGGCTTTCTCTGTCTAGCAGCCAAGGACAAGGAGGGAGACTTACCCAGAGAGATCAGATGCCCAGAATTCTCCTCCATGACTTCCTTGTACAGAACCCTTTGGGCAGGATCCAGCAGAGCCCACTCCTCCTCCGTAAAGTACACAGCCACCTCCTCAAAGGTCACCCGACCCTGAAATTAGACCAAAACGATTTCTCTTCACAGGTTATGTAAGAATCCAGAGAAATACACAATGGAGTCTCTCTGCTAGACCCAGAGATTCCATAGTGCCATCCAACGCCTTCCTAGTGGCATCTTGGGCAGGAGCAAGGGGAAATGGGCAGGGGAGAAAAGCAAGCAGGGCTGTCCTCTGCTTATCTCCTCCACTCATCCTTCTCTTACCTGCTCCAGTGATGACGTGGCAACAAAATCCCTTGTGTCACTGAGAGGAGAAGGCCTGGAAGGAGGCCCCAGGGTCTTTCCAATGCCTACAACAAGGGAGGTGGGAAGATGTTGGATACTGTTTGCTGCCTGGCCCAGTTTAGGGAACTTCTTCCCATTAAACCACTAAAAGACCTGGCATCTGCATACCCCAAGAGTCTTTTCTCCCACATGGAAACCCTTAGTTATTAGGTTTGCTTGGAGAGGCCTCGTGCGGTGAAAATCTCTCTCCTTCTTAAAGCATTTACTGTTTTTTGACTTATCTTCCTGATCCTCTGTCTAATTTCATTCATCTGGACTGGATTTATTTAAAATATTTACATCCCAGCCCTCCAGAACACAACCACTTGGGGAAAATCGTAACAATAATAAATCTCAATAATATAACATAAAAGGCATCATAGTAAAGTCGTACTAAAACAGAGGTGGGAAACCCAACTGGAACCCCAATTAAGAGCAAGTTTGAAATCCAAGGGATACAGGCAGCAGGTTAAAATATGCTCTCAAGAGGTGGGTCTTTCAATCCTTTGAGTGCTTAAGACTTCTGAAACATCAAGCGTAGAAGAAATAAAATCCTTCGTTATCCATTTTCAAATTTGTTGCTTCTAGAATGCAATCTTTTCCCTGAAAAGAACATAGGAGGTTGTCTTATACTGAGTCAGACCATTAGTCCATTCAGCTCCAGCTCAATATTGATGACTCTGACTGGCAGCAGCTCCACAAGGTTTTGGGCAAGAGTCTTCCCAAGCCCTACCTGTAGATGCTGCCAGGGATTGAACCTGGGACCTTCTGCCTGCAAACAACTGCTCTACCACTGAGAGTTACAGCACCATGCCCCAAGGGAAATACCTTACAGCAGACAGCATTCACATCCAAATGTAAACCAAGGTGATCCCTGCTTAGCAAAGGGGTCAATTCATGCTTGCTACTGCAAGGGCAGCTTCTGTCCTAAGCTTTTGGGCGTAACTGAAAGTGCTGCTTTAGTCATAAAGTCTTCAAGAGTTTATCAGTCCTTACCCAGCAAGCTGGCACCTCGGTCACTCTCCTGCACCACCCACCTGAAGGGTGGCTTTTCTCCGGTGTCCAATGGAACCTTCTCTGCCTCAGAGAGGTCAGCAGCCACTTCTGCTAACAGATCCAACTCCTGAAAGCACAGAAAATCCCAGAGAGAAATTACGGACAGGGTTTAGGAAGGAGTTAACATCAAGGGACACCAACTTCACTGGGGACACTGATTAATGTTCCTGTCCAGCCTGAGGAAACTGGGATAGGACCTTCTCAAGAGGGGCACCAAGATGATGGAGCTTCTGTCCTCGGGCACTCGGCAATCACTAGCTTTAGGGCACAAGACAAAAGCAACTTTTTCTCTCTCAAGAGCTTTGGGAGGCACTGTTCCCTCTATGGTGTGCACATGTGTGCGCTGTCTCAAGTTTTTTCATGTCTGCTCAGTTAATGTTAGATCCCGCTCAGATGGAATCAGGAAGGGTCCCACACTGAATGCACATGCGCACACAATGCCTTGATACTACCACCCAGAACAAAACTCATTCCACACACAGATGGAAAAAAATTAGAGGGACCACTGTTGGAAGGCACTCAAATTTAAAAGGACAATGGCTGATGCTGGCCTAAGGTTTTCCTGCTCAGTTAGCTGTGGCTATTGGGTTTTTGTCATGACTGTTTTTTGCTAATCCTCTGTTGTAATGAATAAAATATGCATATAGCATGCCTTGTGGATTCTTCATCAAAAGGTGTGATATAAACTGCTTTAAGAATAAGAATTAGTTCAGAGCTGGAGATGAGGAATGGAGTTAGCGCAGCCCTTCTCATGACATTTCAACAAATACAAATATCCCTTCTGGGGATATTCATGTTATGCATTCATGTTATGCCATTTGGAGTGATGAAAAATTCTTTCACCAGCTGCTCATTCTGCTTCTACTAATTTTGACAGCTGCTGTGTGAATTTTTAAACAGAAGCTGAGATATTTCATATCACCTTCAACAAAACAGGGTGGGTTTGTTTTTTTAAAAAAGCTCAGGATAAACCTTCCTGGAATGTTTCCATCTGAAAACTTTGCTACCTGTTGGGATATCTACATCAGCCTTGTTCACATTTTCAGCCCCTTCGAGCTACCAGGATGAAAGAGAGACACTCACCTGGTCGTCTTCCTGCTTCTTGGCCTCTGCTTGGCTCAGCAGGAAACCTTCTGCCAGGGCCACTGCCTGGGAACTGGTCTCTGCTCCGCATTCCCTGACCCAGCTCTCCATCTCTGGGGGCAGGATGGCCAGGAACTGCTCCAGGATCACCAGGTCCAGCATCTGAGCTTTTGTGTGTCTTTCTGGCTTCAGCCACTGAAGGCAAAGGGCGTGGAGTTGGCTGCAAACCTCTCGGGGCCCCTTGGCCTCCTGGTAACAGAACCGCCTGAAACACCGTTGCTGTGCATCTGAGCAAGTGGTGCCCACAGATAGGCTTTTCTGGATGAATCCTTCTTCAGGGCTCCTACCCTCAGCTATATCAGCACCACTTTCTGCTTGCAGGCCACCAGAGTCATTCTCTTCCATAAACTCCATCTACAGGCAGGAGCTGACCAAGCAGAAGGGGCGACTCAGTTCTGCAAAGCCAAGACGTTACTCAGTGTGCAAATGATGACACCTCGAGGCAATGAATTTCAGAGGCAAATGTTGATTATTCCAGCTAGGGCCTGGGACTTCCCTCTGCAGAAAAAACAGACAGAGGCCAAGGCTCAAGGAGTATCAGGGATCAGGAAGAGGATCCTTCCCTTGGGGGACAGACAACAAACCTACAAGAGGTTGGGAGTCAGGTGATTCAGCCCTTTCCCTCCACTGACCCCTCCAACAACTCCCCCCACTCACTCTCTCTGCCCTCCTTTGAACCACCTCCCAGAAAAGTAGCCTCTTTTGCTGCCCACCTTATTCAGCATACATTCTTTAGCCCTATTCATCGGGGCTTTTAAAAGGGGAAATTCAGAAATGCACCATGTCACCAGTGCAATTCACACACTTAGAATGCACTGCTACAATACATGCCTGTGCATTCCATTTTTCTGTGCACACACTATTTATTGCTTCAAGTCACAGTCCATAATGTTTAAGAGACTTCATCAAGTGAGATTTAATAGAATTACTGGAATTAGGAATATAAGAACATAAGAACATCCCTGCAGCACTATGGCAGAGGGGATTCCTTGGTAAAGCATCTGTGAGAAGTAGTGGTGTGTGTGTGTGTGTGTGTGTGTGTGTGTGTGTGTGTGTGTGCGCGCGCGCGCTATGTTCCTGTACCAACATAGGCAGCTGCCAGCGTGGTGTAGTGGTTAGAGTACTGGACTAGGACTGGGGAGACCCGAGTTCAAATCCCCGTTCAGCCATGATACTAGCTAGGTGACTCTGGGCCAGTCACTTCTCTCAGCCTAACCTACTTCACAGGGTTGTTGTGAGGAGAAACCTAAGTATGTAGTACACCACTCTGGGCTCCTTGGAGGAAAAGCAGGATACAGAATGTAAAAATAAAAAATAATAATTAAAAAAATATACTGAGTCAGACCATTGGTCCATCTAACTCAGTACTGTCTACACAGACTGGCAGCACCTTCTCCATGGTTGCAGGCAGGAGCCTCTCTCAGCCCTGTCTTGGAGATACCAGGGAGGGAACTTGGAACCTTGTCCATTCAAGCATGCAGATGCTCTTCCCAGAGCACCCCATCCCCTAAGGGGAATATCTTACCACTGCTCACATGTGCAGTCTCCCATTCAAATGCAAACCTAAGTGGCTGAGCAAAGAGGGAAATTCATGCTTGCTACCACAAGATCAGCTCTCTGAGGTCTACTTTTAAAATGAATGCCTATACATATATGGAGACACTTGGGCAGTCTGGGGTCCTAGAGGAGCTTGGACCAGTCACTTAACTCTTCTCCTCGTTATCAACAATTTTTTACATCATCCAAAATAATGCAACTTTGCATGACTTGAATTTTTCAACAACAAATATTTATATACCGCTTTTCAACAAAAGTTTCCAAAGCGGTTTACACAGAGAAATAATAAGTAAATAAAATGGAACCCTGTCCCCAAAGGGCTCTCAATCTAAAATGAAACAGAAGATAGACACCAGCAGCATTAACTGGAGATACTGTGCTTGGGGTAGATAGGGCAAGTTGCTCTCCCCCTGCTAAATAAAGAGAATCACCACGTTTAAAAGGTGCCTCTTTGCCCAGTTAGCAAAAAAAAAAATCCCCATGTTCCCATCCTCAACAACCTCCCCAACTACTCTCCCTGCCTTCCTTCCACCCCAATACACACAGGTATCTTTTGGAACTGTCTGGTTGCACTTGCAAACCTGGGAACAGGAGCACTGTTCCCTCTAAGGCGTGTGCATGTGTGCCCGCTCACAAGTTTTCTGCTGTCTGCTCAGTTAATTTTAGATCCCGCTCAGGTTGAATTAGGAAGGTCCCACTCTGAATGCATGTGCACACACACTACCTTGATGTTGCCACCCAGAACAAAACTCATTCCGCACAGAGATGAAAAAACTTAAGAGGGACCACTGAACAGGAACTGTACTACTGCGTGTGCTCTGCGTGTGTGAGAGCCAGCATGGTGTAGTGGTTAGAGTGCTGGACTAGGACCAGGGAGACCCGAGTTCAAATCCCCATTCAGCCATGAAACTAGCTGGGTAACTCTGGGCCAGTCACTTCTCTCTCAGCCTAACCTACTTCACAGGGTTGTTGTGAAAGAGAAACTCAAGTATGTAGTACACCGCTCTGGGCTCCTTGGAGGAAGAGCGGGATATAAATGTAATAATAATAATAATAATAATAATAATAATAATAATAATAATAAATAATCTAATTCACAAACAGGGGTTCCGTACGTTTCCCAAATGCACCTAAACCAGGAAAACGAATCTGCAGAGGGATGCACGGATGGGGTCTTCAGGATTAGTAGTGGGGGAGAAAAGAGGGTCCCCAATGTGGGTGTCAGATGCTTGAGTGGGTCAATTACTTGGACCAGCTCCCTGTTGCTTGGGCCAGCTCAGAAAGGAAATGGATTTGTTGCTACATTCTGTGGGGTGAATGTAGCAACAACTCCATTTCCCTTCTGAGTCCTCTGCCCCGAAAATCTGTGGCTGCCTCCTTGTCTTTCACTGGAAAGAAATGGGGCCACCCCACCGCCCATCAGGAACCCCACCCCACTGACCTTTTCACCCGATCCCCCCAAGTCCCCACCCAGACTCCTTCATCCCAAAATGAAGTAAGAAACCAGTTTCTAACTGGTTTCTTGCTTCCAGTACTTCTTGTAGTTCTCTAGGACTGCTTCCAGTGCTTCCTTCCTTCCTTCCAGGCCAACCAAGCTCCCTGTTGGGGGTGTCGCAGCAGAGACGCCCCTCTCTCCCACGCAACGACAGCTCAGCGGCCCAAACTGACAACAATCAGTTCTATTTATTTCAATGAAAGGAAAGTTCCCAGGGAGGCTAAACATATCAAACTTGACGAGACTAATACAATATTTCTTTTGAAATGATGAGATCTAGAAGCATCCTTGAGAGATGGAATCACACGCCTCCTCTTCTTGCAGCCTTCCCAGCGCAGAGAAATTAGGGGGGCACACATTTAATTGCTCCCCACCCCACTTCGGCCTCTTTCTTGCCTTTGGTCTCCATTCCCCTCCCTCGCATCGCCTCCCTCCCAGTCCCGGATCGGGGCTCTGCTCCTGCACCCCACCCGCCCTTTGCACTCACCCGCCTCCCTTGCTGGGGGCTGTTCGGGGTTGCACGCAGGGCAGGGAGGTCAGTGAAGCCCTCCTTTCCCGGACAGAGAGGGGACCGGAAGTAAGGCCACCCAGTCCTAGTGGCAGCTTCTAAGGGGCCTCTCTAGCAATCTCGCCTCTCTCAGTTTAACCCTTAGACTGCCCTTCGTCTGGCCGCAAAACAGACTCCTTCAAACTTTGAAGGCTTTGAAGTTCAAAGCGAGGGCAAGGAGACGAGCAAAGGCCATTTACACGGAAGATCTCTTCACGCCGGATTCAATAATCGGGATTTCTCCCACCCACCACCCTCCAGCTTGGTTTATGACTCAACGTTTTTTTCTTATTTTCTGGCCAAAGGAGTTTTTGCATTCACTGGACAGGAGCAGAAAATACAAAGACTGAATTAAAGCTCCCCTGTGAAAACACCCAGGACTAGTGGTTCTATGCAAAAAAAAAAAAAAAAAAAAAAAAGGACAGATCAGATTAGATTAGATTCAGATCAGATTCTATGCAAAAAAGAAAAAGAAAATAGCCCTTTCAAAAAAGGCAAGGGATGCCCACTTTCCCCAAAGTGACACGCCTGCAGTGCTGCTGCTCCCCAAAGCCTGGAACCCTGTTTGGACATATACCCCTAAAGCCAGCCCTGCCATGAATACTCCTTAGGTGGGATCTGGGGAACTCTGGGGGCTGAATCAGAAGCAGCATTGCTAGTCTTCTGGACTAGTCTATGCCATATCAGGCAGGGTGTTTATTTATACATATATATCCTGATTTTTCTCCATGGTTATTTTTATCCTCACAACAATCCTGTGAGGAAATCTGAACTGAAAGATAAGTGACTGGCCCAAGGTCACCCAATGAGAATCACAACAGGATGAGGATTTGAACCCAGGTCTCCTCAGGCCTCGTTAGTCTCCCTGACCCCTAATCATGTGCTCCCCTGTGTAAAATAACTTTTGTAGATGGGAGCACTAGCATGTCAGTGGGAAGCCTAGTCAGGAAATCCTGCCTCCTCTTCCTCCTCTCCTGACTGTTTGAAAATCCATCCTACTCTACAGAGAGAGTAAGGGAAAAGAATATGTCAGTATGTAACTCCAGCCATGCTGGGAAGGGCTCATCCTGACTAAGGAAAACTGTGTTTCTCCCTCAGTGGTTCTGAACTTAGGGGTGGGAATGGGATGATGACTCGTGTCTCTATGTGTGGATGTGTCTATGGTTTGCAATATGTTGACATCAGATATGGCACCTTTCATCCCCTTCTTCACTTCAGAGCAATCCTAGCGTGCAAGTTGGCTTCATGAAATAAGAGCCTCCCCATCTCTGACAACCTTTTTAAAGTCCCTAATATCTCATATTTTCACCCAAGCTTTTTAATTGGACTGTGGTTTTAAATTGTTTTAAGTTTTCATTTTTGTTTTAACTTGTTTTATGTTGTTGGAAGAAACAGACAGTATATGGATATATCATGTGACAATCTGATGTAAGTCACCAAGCTGGGGTTTCTCGATAAGTGTATTAGCTACTACAACAGCTCTCATTTTAAAAGACCAAACTGGAGGATTAAAATAAAATATCAAACATACCTTAAATAAAAAATATTATTCAAAGTAGCTTCTACTTACTTGTCTCTCTGGGAGAACTCACCTGTTGCTGATGTGCTGCTCTAGAATAACTCATCAGGAAGGATATCAGAAGGATCTCAAACCATGAAACTCACTGGGTGATTCTGGGCCAGCCATGTAACTTTCAGCCTAACCTACCTCACAGGGTTGTTGTGAGGATAAAAATAACGATGTACACCGCTCTGAGCTCCTCAGAGGAAGAGCAGGATATAAATGTAAAAATAAATAAAAATAAATAAAATCCATTCCATCTCTTTTCTCAACAACAACTTCTCACTCTGATTCTTCTGTTGATCAAAAGATAAAATATGTGGGTTTATGATTATATTCTAGGAAATGTCCTGCCAATGGTTCCCCTCTGCACCAGTTTCAAATATTACATTTGTGTTCTCCAATACGTTTCTTAAGGTTTCTGGGAGGTCTTTCCTATATATAATAGTTTGCAAGGGCACTCTGTTGCATAAACCACATGAGACATATTGCATGTGGTCAAGTGGCTTAGAATATATATTTCATTATCAATGGGATTATAAATTAAAATTTTCTTACATTTCTGTATACAATATATACAATTCCCACATGGAAAGTGTCCCAGAATCAGGGGAGCTGGTTCTGGTAATAAAGAGTTCCTCAGATTCAGATATGTGTCACTATGCACCATATATTCCTTTAGATCCTTTGTCCTTTTCTATAAGTGGCTTTCCTTTGCAAGCAGGTATGTCCTACAAAAGTTGCCAATGCTGATGAATGTTTTCTTAAAGCTGTACTTACAGAATCAAAAGTCAGACTACAAACCACAGATTTGGTTGTAGATTTCCGATCTTTGACGCTAAGTAGTCCGTCCCCTGTCCCCCCCACAATCAGTGGCAAAAGCTTTGTTTTTGGCAGCTTTTACTGTCTCCACTGGATAGCCTAAAACCACCAAATTGTTCTGTAACTTGTCTGCTTCTGACAAAAAGAGGGAACTCACAGAGTAGTTCTTTCTCAAACGTTACAAGTTGTTCTAGTAAGAACTAATCTGCCTACTTTCTTTTCACTATCCCTACAACTGGACTAAATTTGGTCCAAATCGGTTAGGTAGTTCACAAGTTAGCCCACTTGTGCCTCAAATGTTCATGAATCCACCATCTTGAATTGGGGTGGATGACATCATAACTGTACCAAATTTGGTCCAAATTGGTTCCTTCTTGCACCTCAAACATTCACATGTCCACCATCTTGAATCAGAGTAGATGACATCATTACAAACTATGCCCTTGAGCCGTCCTTATGTGTCCCTACACCTGTACAAATTTGGCTCAAATCAGTTAGGTGTTTCACAAGTTAGCCCATTTGCGCCTCAGATATTACCCATCTGCCATCTTGAATGGCAGATGGGTAATTGGCTATTATTAAATGGCTGTTATTAAAACATAATAGCTAATAAAGCATTATGGGTGGATGGCATCATCACAAACCATTGAGGTGTCCCTATGTTTCCCCACAGTTGTAGCAAATTTGGTTCAAATTGGTTAGGTGGTTCACAAGTTAGCCCCTTGTGCCTCAAACATTTACGTGTCTGCCATCTTGAATCAGGTTGGATGACATCATCACAGACTACTTTGAGGTGTCCCTATGTGTCGCTCACTACAGCTGTACCAAATTTTCTTCAAATCAGTTAAACAGTCCACAAGCAGGCTGACTTGCTCCTCAAATGCTTACACACCCACCATCTTGAATTGGGGTGGATGACATCATCACAACCTTCACCATTGAGGTGTCCCTGTGTGTTCCTACATCTGTACCCGATTTGGTCCAGGGATTGCGAAGTTGAGGGGGGAGGGGGACACACACAGAGAATGCCAAGTGATCTCATAAGCCTACTGGAAAGTAGGCCACAAATAGGCTGAAGGCTAAGTTGACACAAACCACACCATGCAGGTCGTGCATCTTTTAGCAAAGCACTCAATTTGAAACAGCTCAGTAAAGGACAATTGAGCAAGATGAGCATTCTTCATTTATTATATACTTATCTATAACTTTCTCCAAGGAATAATTGAGTGTACATTTTTTTCTCCAATTAGTTTCACAGAAACCCTGTGAGGTAGGCTAGACACACCCAAGTAGAGACTTGCTGAATGAGGATTACAACCCAGGTTTCCCCAGTGCTAGTCTAGAACTCTCCCAGCTAAGCTCTTGCTCCACCCCATCTCTTTCCACCTTCTCTGCAATTAAATAGTTTCTATTCTTGGTGAATTTTTAGATGTCCATTAAGGCTTCAGCTATGGCTGAAACTCTTTCCACACACTGACCACAAATAAAGGTTTTCCTGTACGACTTTTTAAAAATGTCAAATGATTTCTGAACTCTGGCTAAACTCCTTTCCACACATTGATTATTTACATAGTTTGTCCTCTGGCTGCATTCTTTGCTGACTAGTACAGTGTGAGATGGCCCTGAAGCTTTTTCCACATACTGAGCACGGGGAGGACTTCATCGCTGTGTGGGTTCTCTGATGGGAAGGAAGACTAGAGCTCTGGCTGAAGCTCTTTCCGCACACAGAGCACTGATATGGTTTCACCCAGTGTGGATTCTTCGATGCTTAGCATGGCTTGTGTTCTCATTGAAGCTCTTTCTACACACTGTAGCAATTAGTTTATTGTTGAAAGTGCAGGTCATAAGACAGCTATTAAAACATAACAGCTAATAAAGCATGCATAAAAATAAAAAGAGATACAGATAAAATGACGACCCACAATATTTAACAGTATTTTTAACTCTAGTGGATACAATCTGAGTAAGAGAGCTAGTCCTGGAATTATCACCAAGTCAGAACTCTAGTAGGGTTAACTGGCACAGTTCTCTTTCTAATTTCAAAAGACAAAAATGTCCACTAACCAACTAGCATAACTGCCAGAAGGAAACACATGCTTATGCTTCCAACATACATTAGCTAACTTATATAACAAACATAAGGAGACACATCTACCAGCAAATAATTGTCACATTCTGTTTTGGAACTCGTTAATTTACCCATAATCTGGCCTAGCATTAATTCCTCTTATTCCTCTTAGAGCCCCTGGTGGCGCAGTGGTAAAACTGCTGCCCTGTAACCAGAAGGTTACAAGTTTGATCCTGATCAGGGGCTCAAGGTTGACTCAGCCTTCCATCCCTCTGAGGTTGGTAAAATGAGTACCCAGAATGTTGGGGGCAATATGCTAAATCATTGTAAACCGCTTAGAGAGCTCCGGCTATAAAGCGGTATATAAATGTAAGTGCTATTGCTATTGCTATTATTGTTCCGTAAAAGGGGCAGTGTAGGACAAAATGAGGCTCTCCACATGAGATGTGTGGAAAGCCTGCAGGGGGTTTGCGGGAAGAGCAAGCTTGACACACTCTCCCCGCAACAAGAGCATGCAACTCGCCCTGGGCAGCCGGATCGGCCACCTGCACAATTACCAGCTCCGTCACGGAGCCAGTAGGGGCAGCAGAGATCGGTGGCCGGAAGTCCCAGAACGCCCCGTGCAAGTGAGCAGGGCATTCTGGGGAGCCACCTGATGGCGGGAGGCTTGTTGTAGCCGCCCGGTCGGAGGTCTCCTCATGAATCCACTAACCTCTTTTAAGTGGGGGAGGAATTAAGAGGGCTTGCCGCCAGGAGCTGCGTGGGTCCTGGCAGTTCACACGCGTGGTGGAAACCGGGCTGGGCTCCCTTAGCCCAGTTTCCACCGTACGTGAGAATAGCCTCAGTGTTTAATGTCCTCCACTTACTTCTGGCCACAGGGGCCGAGGAGCTGTTCTACGGGAAGCTTGTGAAATGTGCCCTCAAGGTATATCCAGGGGATGGGTTGGAAATGCAGGCTGATAAATTATTATTATTATTACATTTATATCCCGCTCTTCCTCCAAGGAGCCCAGAGCGGTGTACTACATACTTGAGTTTCTCCTCACAACAACCCTGTGAAGTAGGTTAGGATGAGAGAGAAGTGACTGGCCCAGAGTCACCTGGCTAGTATCATGGCTGAATGGGGATTTGAACTCGGGTCTCCCCGGTCCTAGTCCAGCACTCTAACCACTACACTACGCTGGTTCTCCAAATAAATAAATGACTTCTTTAGTGCTATGCTGGTGAAGCAGGTCCAAAGTGGACCTGATTTTCTTGAAGTGAAGATACTACAGGGAGAGCTTTGAACGTTGCACCAAACCAGCACCTCGGCTGGTATCCCGCTCAAAGAGCCAATTACGGACTCCCCACCCCACCCCTGGACTAAGTGCTTCTAGTGACCGCAGAGAGTACATTTGTGGAATATGAGACAGCATGTCTATCCATTGATTCCCCTCTTGGTAGTGCCAGTAACAAGATGTAACTAGTTTATCTTCTGGATCATCTATCAAGTTTCTTAAAAGACTTTAGTAGGATAAGATGGACACAAGATAGATGTGCCATGTCATCAGCATACATCAAGACTGAGATTTTGAGCCCATAAAGCAAAGAGGGGGAGAATTTCTGAGACTCCATGGCCTATACTACATTGATATAAAAAGTAAATAAAAAGGGAGCCAACAGACCGCTCTGTTTAATAAGATGGGGTCAAATAGTGATCTTTGTCAGCCCACTCTCACCCTAGCCATGAGATTAGCGACGCGTGCAGTACAATCAGTAACCAAAGGAGCTGTCTGTCAATGTCAGCCCTCTCCAGCTTTTCCCACAGTCTAAATCTATCAATAAAGACAGATGAAAGATCAATAAACACAATGCATAGGGTTTTTTAATGCCTGTTCGCATATTTCTGGATCAAGGCCTTCGAGGTGATACAGTGATCTCTTATGCTGTGACACCTACAGATGCCTGCCTGGGTGAAAAAATTTCATCATATCTGCCCAATCTTACAACTTGTTTAAAGAGTCTCGAGTATATAATTTGGAGGATAGAACCAGGAGACTGACTGGGCCGTAAGGATCCTGCCTACTTGGTATATTGGATAAATAATAGATTGTTTCCAATTTGGGGGGAACCACACAGGTGTTGTCAATTTCAGAGAAAAGCCTTGCTAGAATGGGAGACCACCTGTGAAGGAATGAGGCACAAACCTCTTTATTATTGTAAAAAATGCTTGCAAAATCCCTGTGTTAGAAAAAACCAGCAGGGTCAAATATTCATGGCTTCTGCTCAAGACACATCAGTTAAAGATGATAGGTTGATTATTTTGCAGGGAAAGAAAGGTTCAGTTCTATTAGTTATTGTGGAAGAACAGTTTTCTATCCCACCTAACCTTTTTAAAATAAGTAATAATAATAATAATAATAATAAAAACTTTATTTATTAGCTGCACCATAACAAATTGTTCTCTGGGCAGCTCACAACAGAGGATTAAAACATAAAACAAAAAATACAGAACAGCTTAAAAGCTCATTTTAAAATTAGTTAAAATTTCCAGTAGCAGCAGTAAAATATAGATATCAAAGGGCTGATGGGATCTGTGGTTCCCCCGCATGTGATATCACCAAGGTGATATCCAGGCCTGCCCTCAACTTCTGCCTGTGGCTTCCAGTGGCATCTGGTGGGCCACTGTGCGAAACAGGATGCTGGACTAGATGGGCCTTGGGCCTGATCCAGCAGGGCTGTTCTTATGTTCTCCACATTGTGACTTGTAAGACTTCCTCCACACCAGCAGTCCCCTGCTAACTGGGCAAAGAGGCACCTTTTTAACATGGTGATTCTCTTTATTTAGCAGAGGGAAAGTAACTGGCCCTATCCACCCTCAGCACAGTATCTCCAGTGACTGTTGCTGGTGTATGTCTTATGTTTGTTCTTAGATTGTGAGCCATTTGGGGACAGGGATCCATTTAATTTAATTTAATTTATTTCTCTATGTAAACCGCTTTGGACACTTTTGTTGAAAAGCAATATATACATATTTTTTGTTGTTTATCTTGTTTCTTTTTTAGATTGTCAGCCCCTTGGGGACAGGGGAGGCATTTAATTTATTTATATTTATCTATGTAAACCACTTTGGGAACTTTTGTTGAAAAGTGGTATATAAATATTCTTCACAAGAGGCACCATTGTCCACCCAAGGGTCAGGAGCGTAATGAGGGTAGGGCAGGCAGGGCACGTGCTCTGGGCGCCATTACGGGGGGGGCTGCAAAGTGCCTGCCATGCCTTGGCCGGAGAGGCGTCCCCCCCAGCGAGCCCTTGCCGCTTATTTCAGGCAACCTTTGCCGCCTAAAAGCATCTATTCCCCTTTCTCTTCCTCCAGAGAGGGAGAGAAAGGAAGAATAGATGCCTTCAGGCAGGAAGCCCTGCTTGAAATGACGCGGAAGAGCTTGCTCAGGCAATTTGGAGTTTGAGGCCACGCCCCTCTGCACGTGACATCAAAGGGGGCATGGCCTCAAGCTCTGAAGCATGAGGCCACACCCCCTTTGCATGTGATGCCAAAGGGGGCGTGGCCTCAGGCTCCAAAGAGCCTGAGCAGGCTCTTCGGAGTCATTTAGAGGAGGCTGGTTGTGTTTTTTGAACAGCAGCCCCGCCCCATATCACATGATAAATTGCTTTTGAAATTGGAGAGACTTTCAAAAGCTGTATGGCATTGTGACAGGTCGGTGGATAGGTGAGTTCCCTGTTTTTTAAAATGCCGAAATCATCCCATTTGGAGTATGCAAACCTTTGTTCATCCTTTAAGTAACTCTGGACCCTGGCTAGAGTGGTGGGCCAGATGGACCTTTGGTCTGATCTAGCAAGGCAATTTTTATGTTAATAGGGTTTTAATGTCTTTCCAGTGGGATGGATATGGACCAGCATATTTGGTTCTGAACAGATACTACATAGCAGTCTAGCTGTTCAGCTCGTCTCCTTTTATAACATGAAGGCCATTCCCTATGTTATAGCTCATGCCACTAGATTCTAGGACAGGGTTTAGAAGGTTTGCTGAATTGTTTTGGTTTCTCTTCTCAGAGTGTGTTTGTACTTACCCCATGCCTTGAGATGGTGAATGAGTGATGCACTGCCAGATGCTTCAGGCTTTGAACAAACAGGTCAATTTGTTTTACAAACTGCAAGTCTATGCAAAAATCCTGGTTAAGCAGGGGCACTAGATTCTGAAAACCATTAATACATCAGTAGACTACAAGAGAAAACTGCTGTGTGTGTGGTTTTGGTTTTTGTGTTTTGTCTTTTTCTTTCTGAAGGAAGGCTATTCCCACTTCAGGAGAATCTGCTTATTTTCATTACATTTGAACACTGATGGCTCTTGGGACATACAAAAGTGAAGCAAAAAGTCAAAATTATGTACCTGCTCCTTCTGGACTAGGTCCTTTTTCTTTTAATTGTGGATAGAAATGAGAGGCAGGAAAATGGTGCCCCATTTAGAATTGGCTAATTGGGCAAGTTCAGCTTGTTTTTATACTTTACTGCAGGGATCCTCAACGTTGGGCCCCCAGATGTTCTTGGACTTCAACTCCCATAATCCCCAGGCCCAGTGGCCTTTGGCTGGGGATTATGGGAGTTGAAGTCCAAGAACATCTGGGGGCCCAACATTGAGGATCCCTGCTTTACTGTACTGAACTTCATAGGGATTCAGTGGCATTGCACCTTACTTGGCCCCAAGAGAGTCCCAGTTTTGAAAGAAGCAATTGATTGGTCCTACACATTTGCACTGCTGCTCCTACAAATGTTAAGATGAAGCTTTAAGAACAGCCCAGTGTTCTTCAGTGTAAGACCTGGAAGCTAGTGGTAGTCGTCATGAGCCCCGAATATGGCTCCCTGGCTAATTATTTTTTGGGTCCAAGTGAAGCTTTGGCCAAAAACTAATACTCTGCACAGTCCCCCTGGAAACATCCAGAGGTGACCATTGCGTCTGGGCAGAGGTGTATCTAGGGAAAATAGCGCCTAGGGCAAGCACTGAAATTACGCCCCTGTCCAAACATCTGACAGAGCAGACCATTATTTCTTAGATGGTTGGTAACCCCACACAGTAATTAATTTATGCAGCAGGAGGCCAGAACGCAAGGCATTTTCTTTCCCATTTCACAAATAAGTGCAACCTAGAAGCAGCCTACCCTTCTATTTGAAGAATCCTGACTCTGATTCCAGAAGCAGAGAAATGGTGAACAATACACACAACAGTCTATAGGGTTGCCACCTTTTTTTAACCAGTCCTGTTCCTGTGCTTTGAACAGCAATCTGAGAGACAAAGAAAGTTAGCAACTGAAGCCTTTCCTAGTATGAAAATGCGGGTGTGTGTGTGGAAGCGTCACCTGCTTCATTACTGGGAGTTAGGCTGCTATTAAAGGTGCAAGGAGCAGAGCTGATTAAAAAAGGTGGCAAGCATACAGTACCAAAAAGCACAGTGGGGACATCTGCAAACAGCTGGCAGCAATCAAAAGCAAATAGCAGCAAAGTTTAGCTCCTAGTCAAGTGACCACTGAGAATTCCTCAGCTTCATTCATGCAAACAAACAACTATTGCCCCCTTCCCTCACAAGGCTCTCCTCCAAAAGCACAATAGGCATCAGCAACAGTTTAGCTCCTAGGCAAGTCAGCACTTTGAGAATCCCTTTGCTTCATTTATGCAAAAAGCTTATCATCTGTCCCCCCGCCCCTCGAAATCATAATAGTCAGCAGCAGCAGTTTATCTCCTAGGCAAGTCACCACTTCATGCAAATAAATGCACAGCCTGCCTGCTTCTTCTTATCCCATCACTGAGCAGCAGAAGGTCACCACATCTTAAAAAGGACATTGTAGAACTGGAAAAGGTACAGAAGAGGGCAACCATGATGATCAGGGGCCTAGAGCACCTTTCTTATGAGGCAAGACTACAACACCTGGGGCTTTTTAGTTTAGAAAAAGATGACTGCGGGGAGACATGATAGAGGTCTATAAAATCATGCATGGCGTGGAGAAAGTGGAGAGAGAGAAATTCTTTTCCCTCTCACACAACACTAGAACCAGGGGTCACTCAATGAAATTGACTGCCAGGAGGTCTAGGACCAATAAACAGAAGTACTTTTTCACACAATGCATGATCCACTTGTGGAACTCTCTGCCACAGGATGTGGTGACAGCCAACAGCCTGGATAGCTTTAAAAGGGGTTTGGATTACTTCATGGAGGAGAGGTCTATCAATGGCGACCAGTCAGAGGGCTGTGGGCCATCTCCAGCCTCAAAGGCAGGATGCCTCTGAGTACCAATTGCAGGGGAGTAACAGTAGGAGAGGGCACGCCCTCAACTACTGCCTGTGGCTTCCAGCGGCATCTGGTGGTCCACTGTGCGAAACAGGATGCTGGGCTAGATGGGCCTTCTTGGGCCTGATCCAGCAGGACTGTTCTTATGGAAGGCAGAAGAAAAAGGGAGGGAGGAGAGAACATTGGGGCTTTGCCTAAGTTCAAGAGGAACTTGAACTGTTCTGTTCTGATTAGGGAGTGTATGGGGAAGGCATCAAGCGGGGGGAGGGGGGGCACTGACTGCTCCAGCCTGCCTGGCTGTGGTGGAACTTCCCAGCAAAGGGTAGGCGGGGGATGCAGAAGGAAGCACCAGGATGGGATTACTTGAGACTGAGGGATCCTCCATGTTTCTCTCCAGTCCTGGTGGTGTCGTCCTCAGCTCAGCTGCAGCCCTCCAAAGCACCACTGCCTGACGTGGAAGAGCTCACTCCGGGTCTTTGGAGCTTGAGGCCACGCCCCCTTTACATGTGACATCCGCACAAAGGGGGCGTGGCCTCGAGCTCCAAAGAGCCCAAGTGAGCTCTTCTGCATGATTTCATGCAGGCTTCCGGGGAATAGACGCTTTCAGGCAGCAAACGCTGCTTGAAATAAATGGCAAGTGCTTGGAGGGCTCCTAGTGGGTGCGGGGGAGCTCCCAGACGGACCGCAGCCAATGAGAGAGTGTCCGCCCTCCCACCGGCGCCCGGACTTGAGTGGTGCCTGTGAGAGTGGGGGGGAGGGTGTGGGCAGGCTAGCCACCATGGTGGCAGTGATGCGATTGAATTGGGGGCAGCGGGGGATAAAAATAAATAAATAAATAATTTTTTAAAAAAATTGTGGTGGTTGGGGGCGAGGGACGGGGCATGGCAGGCACTTTGCGCCGCCCCCCTGCAATGGCGCCCAGGGCTCGTGCCCTGCCTGCCCCCCCTCATTACGCCCCTGCATCTGGGTGTCCGATGTTCGAACAGGGGTACAATTTCAGTGCTTGCCCTAGGCACTATTTTTCCTAGATACGCCACTGCCAAGGGTCAAGGCACCAATCAACTGCTTGCACTCTAGTCCTGAAAGGGCAAACCACTCTGGGAGAAGGCCTGGCTCAGGAGGCGAGTAATCATAAGTTTATTTTTATTTATTGTTTTTTAATTGTTAAATTTATACCCTGCCTTTCATTAAGAAAATCCCAAGGCGGCTAAAATCCCAAGGTTGTCTCGTTCTGGGTGCTACCATAAATGGCCGAGAAGTACTGAAACCATGTCTGCTTATATTGAAAACAGAACTGTATTGAGGATGGAATTGAGGAGTCAGATCTTTCCACCATAACTCTGGTCTGGAGCTGTCACAAGGCTTAGCTCTTAAACCTGCATGCCTGCCAAGTCTCCCACATAAACTGTGGAAATTCTTTTTAAAGACTGAGGTAATCTCAGAAAGAAATAAGTGACTTAAAACTGAGACTCTAAAACAGGCTGTTGTTCTGTCACCACCTTAACTCCCCTGAAAAATGAAGACTGATATGGTTTCTCTCCCGTGTGAATTCTTTGATGCAAAACAAGACGTGCTCTCTGGCTGAAGCTCTTTCCACACACTAAGCACTGATATGGTTTCTCCTGTGTGTGGATTATTTGATGTCGTGTAAGGCTTGCGCTCTGACTGAAGCTCTTCCCACACACTGAGCACTGGTATGGTTTCACCCCTGTGTGAATTCTTTGATGCACAGTAAGATTTGTGCGCTCGCTGAAGCTCTTCCCACACACGGAGCACTGGTATGGTTTCTCCTCTGTGTGGATTATTTGATGTCGTGTAAGGCTTGCGCTCCGGCTGAAGCTCTTTCCACACACTGAGCACTGGTATGGTTTCACCCCTGTGTGGATACTTTGATGCACAGCAAGATTTGCGCTCTGTTTGAAGCTCTTTCCACACACTGAGCACTGATATGGTTTCTCCTCTATATGGATTATTTGATGTCGTGTGAGGCTTGCGCTCCTGCTGAAGCTCTTTCCACACACAGGGCACTGATATGGTTTCTCATCTGTGTGGATTATTTGATGTCGTGTAAGACTTGCGCTCCGGCTGAAGCTCTTTCCACACACTGAGCATTGATATGGTTTCACCCCTGTGTGGATCCTTTGATGCAGAACAAGACTTGTGCTCTGGTTGAAGCTCTTTCCACACACTGAGCACTGATATGGTTTCACCCCTGTGTGGATTCTTTGATGCACAGCAAGATTTGTGCTGTGGTTGAAGCTCTTTCCACATACTGAGCACTCATAGGGTTTCACCCCAGTGTGGATTCTGTGATGGACAGCAAGATTTCTGCTGTGGTTGAAGCTCTTTCCACACTGTGAGCATTTAAATGGCTTCTCCCTTGTGTGATCCATGCAGTGACTGGATGTACAAGTTAAGCTTTTTGTATGCAGAGGGATCTTATTCCTTCTGTTTTCATTGTGACTTTCTTTCAGGATAGGAATTTTATGCACATCAGATCCTTTGGAAACAATGGGTTTCTCTCCACACTTCCAATTTCCTTCAGGTTTTCTCCACTGCATTTCAGTCTCTCTCTCATCACCTACTAGAATTATGAGAAAAACCATGGGATAGTTAAACACAGCCTCATAACAAGGAGCAAACGCCCCATTAAATGTTCTATGAGCAACAGAATATAGGAGAAGTAGAGGAGGATATAGGAAACATAACAGGATATAGCAGACATCTTCCCTCAGGATTAGGCACCCATGAACATCCCCCTTTCCCACCTCGTGGATAACCCATCAGATAATTCCCTGCCCAATGTGTCTGACAAAGGTTCCTGTCCTACAACTTGTGAGCTACCTGCACATATCTCTCCTTCCTTGGTGCCCTCATCAAGTGGTCCTTCTTCTTTCTCCATCCAAGATGGGAGGTCAGGTTTGGAAATCAAAAGTCCTTTGGGGAAAGAAAAATGGAGAGAAAATATTTCAGGCCCATTTAGCAAGAACAAATGTTCAGGGAAGCCAATGGAGTCTCACTGAATTCCGCCCACCGACCCCCTTCAGTCCCATGAATTGAAAAAACAACATGGAAAAATGTTCTAATTCCTTCCCAGGGATGAGATAGAAGAGCAGTAGTTACTGCCTGGGACCAGAAGGATCAATCTGGTGGCCGAATGCAAATGCTGCTTGCCCAGCATGCTAGAAGGAAGACGAGGTTGGAGGAGGAGCCAAGAACTTGGCAACAGCAAAGGGAAGGGATCTCAAGTAACTGGACAAATAGTTACTGGTCCAGTGGCTGCTCTTTTGTACTGAGCAGGAGGAGAGCAACTGTCCCTGTCAGCTCCAGAACAGTGTTCCACAAACTTCCACTAGTTAAAATGCTAATTCTCAATTCAGTATTTAGATTAGTCAAAGCTTCTATCAGGAAACTATCAGGAAACTTCTATCAGGAAACTTCTATCAGGAAACTGCAGGAAACAAGCTCCAGTTTGTGAACTCACTGCTTCGTGTTTCTCACAAGGGTACTAGATTAACAATGAGAAATAAAAACTCTAGAGCAAAGTCTGTTTAGAGATCCTGGTTTACTAACGTGACTTCTAGGAAAGCAGTTATAGAACAGAAGGACACCAAAACAGAATAGATTACAGAAGCAAAATGAAAAGTGATTTCAAGGAGAACAACCAGACTCACAAAAGAGCCCAGCATGGTGCTAAAAGCAACCTAGCTCTAAATTTGGGGTTCAGCTTTATGAGCATTCCAATCCTCTCTGATTAGAAAAAAATCTGTCACACAGAACCTTGTGGGTTCATGGAGCCTCACTTCTAAAGCCATCATCATATACTAGATTGTATAAAGTTTTAGCAGCTTCTATGGCACGGAAGTTAAGATGGGCACCTTAAAGGCCCACCTTATACAATTTCCATTCTTTTGAGAGCACAAGTAAAAATGTAAAGCATCTTAACTCTCATCTTAAACTGAAGGTTTTTGGGTTACTGAATCATCGTCACTGACATCCTGACTGTGCATTGAGATGAATGCACAACAGATACAATTTTTGCTTTCTGTATCTAGCAGCCAAGGACAAGAAGGGAGCCTTACCCAGAGAGGCCAGATGCCCAGAATTCTCCTCCATGACTTCCTTGTGCAGAGCCCTTTGGGCAGCATCCAGCAGAGCCCACTCCTCCTCCGTGAAGTACACAGCCACCTCCGCAAAGGTCAATGGAGCCTGAAATAAGAACGAAATTGTTCATCTTCATAGGTCATGAAAGAATCCATGGAATCCATATACTCCATGGAGTCTCTCTGCGGGAGCCAGAGATTGCCATCCAAAGCCTTCCTAATGGCAACTTGGGCAAAAGCAAGGGGAAATGGGCAGGGGAGAAAAGCACCCAAGGCTGTCCTCCACCCATCTCCTCCACTCATTCTTCTCTTACCTTTTCAAATGATGGCGTGGCAACAAAATCCCTTCCACCACTGAGAGAAGTCCTGGGATGAGGCTGTGGGGTCTTTTCAATGCCTATAAGAGCAACAAGGGAGGTGGGAAGATGTTGGGTCATGTTAGCAGCTTGGCCCAGTTCAAGGAGCTTCTTGCCTTTAAACCATTCCAAGACATATCATCTTCCATGCATCGTGTGCGTACGTCACGTGCACACGTCTGACGTACGCACACACGCGACGCACAGACGAGATGCGTGTGACATGCGCATGCACAGTCAGGCTTTTGAAGCCTTTTGCCAAGGAACGGGGGAAGGGGTGACAGGGAGGTACCCTGCCGCCCCAAATGCCTTCAAAAACAGGAGCGCTGGAGGAGGAAAAGTGACAGGAGGGGTAAGTACACCCTCCCCCACCCTTAAAGGTCCACCCCGCCCGCCATTGAACCGGCCCCAGGTCTGGCCTGGTCCAGTCCGGAGGCCCTTAGAATGGGCTCCAGACCGGTCCGTGCACTTCCCTAATGGAAACCCTTACTGATTTGGAGAGGCCTCATCCAAAGAAGATCTCTCTCTTTCTTAAAGCATTTACTGTTTTTGGCTTATCCTGCTGGTTTTGTATCTGAATTCAGTCTAATATCAATTGACTTGGTTTATT
This sequence comes from Hemicordylus capensis, assembly GCF_027244095.1. Lineage (NCBI taxonomy): Eukaryota > Metazoa > Chordata > Lepidosauria > Squamata > Cordylidae > Hemicordylus > Hemicordylus capensis. Next base: position 229,870,858 of record NC_069658.1, on the reverse strand, counting down.
TAAAATGCTTACATCCCCGCCCTCCAGAACAATGTAGTTTGGGGCGATTCGCAACAAATAACAAATAAAAACAAAACAACAAAAAATTGCTAACAATAAGAAACAGTAAACAGTGCAAAAACAGGGTGAATAACCCCAACTGGAACCCCAACTCAAAGCAAATTTGAAATCCAAGTGATTTCAGGCAGAAAGTTAAAATATGCTCTATAGAAGAAGTATTTTGGAAGCAGACAAGGCTCAGACCAAGGGAGACAGCAAACTTTGGATTTCTCTCCAAAAGACAGTAAGCAAGCAAGCAAATATATAAATAAATAAACGGACAAGAAAACAAGGGGGAAAGGACAGGAGAGGAGAGCTGGTCTTGTGGTAGCAAACATGACTTGTCCCCTTAGCTAAAAAGGGCCAATGACAGAAGCCACAAGCTTCTTTGAGAAGGTCAAAGGTCAGCTGGAGTGCTTGGTTGCTAATGAAAACATAGATATAGTGGGCATAACGGAAACCTGGTGGAATGATGAAAACCAGTGGGACACTGTTACTCCTGGATAGGAACTCTACAGAAAGGACAGGAAGGGGAGAATTTGGGGGTGGAGTAGCACTATATATTAAAAAGGGATAAAATCCATCAAGCTAGAAAACCGAATCCTCCACAGAATAATTATGGGTGACAATACAAGAACTGAAAGGAAATTTGTTACTAGGGACGTGCTATTGCCCTCCAGATCAAAACACTGAGAGTGACCTGGAATTAGAGAAGCAAATCAGAGAGGTGTCAAAGAGAGATAGAGCTGTAATAATGGGTGACTTCAATTACCTTCACATAGAATGGGCAAATTCATATTCGGGTATTGACAAAGAAGCCAAATTTCTAGACATGATAAATGACTGTGCCTTAGAATAGTTGGTCATGGAACAAACCAGAGGGAAGGCAACCTTGCACTTAATTCTCAGTGGTGCCCAGGACCTGGTGTAAGATGTCAGAGTTGCAGATCCATTGGAAAATAGTGACCATAGTGTGATCCAATTCAGCTTATATGCTAGTGGAGCACTGCCAGGGAAGCCCAACACAGATGTGACTTCAGAAGAGGAAACTTCTCAAAAATGAGGGGATTGGTAAAAAGGAAGCTGAAAGGGAAAGTCAGGAGGGTCAAATCACTCCAGAAAGTATGGTACTTAATCAAAAGCACAATAATAGAAACTCAGTTGAAATGTATAACAAGAAGGAGGAAAGGTACCACCAAGTTCAGGAGAACGCCAGCATGGCTAACCAGTAGAGTCAGGGAAGCTATAAAAGGGAAAAAGAACTCCTTCATAAAACGGAAGTCCTGCCCGAATGAAGAGAACAGAAAGGAACATAAACTCTGGCAAAAGAAATGCAACTAGACAATAAGGGATGCAAAAAGAGAGTTTGAGGAGCATATCATTAGAAGTGTCAAGGGGGACAACAAAAACTTCTTTAAATATATTAGAAGCAGAAAACCTGCCAAGAAGGTGGATGGACTATTAGATGATGCGGGCATGAAAGGGATTATTAAGACACCAAACTATTTAGGGTAGTGAAATCCAAAACAGATTGTGAGGAGCTTCAAAAGGGTATCTCCAAACTGTGTGAGTGGGTGACAAAATGGCAAATGCAGTTCAATGTAAACAAGTGTACAGTGATGCATATTGGGGCATACTGGGGTTTAGATAAATTCATGGAGGACAAGTCTATCAATGGCTACTAGTCTGAGAGCTATACAGACCACCTCCAGCCTCAGAGACAAGATTTTCTGAATACCAGTTGCAAGGGAGCAACAGCAGGAAAGACAGCATGCCCTCACCTCTTGCCTGTGGGCATCTTGGAGGCATCTGATGGGCCACTGTGTGAAACAGGATGCAGAATTAGATTGGCTTGGGTCTGATCCAGCAGGGCTGTTCTTATGTTCATGTGACCCCCAAAGTGCACATGCATTTTTAATCCTCCAAACATAATTTCACCCATGTAGTCTTGGCACATTTTGCTTGTTTCTGGAACAGAATCTTTTTCCTCACAAGAATATACGAAGCTGCCTTATAAGGGGTCAGACCTTTAGTTCATCCGGCTCCAGCTCAGTATTGCTACAGCCCTATGGGGCAGTCTCTTCTGTGACTAAAAACAGCAGCTTGGAATTGTACTTTTTCTTTTTAAGAATGCTTTTTGGAGATACCAGGAAGAGCAAAAGCATTGTCTTTTGTATGCAAGCTAGTTAACCTTTTGGGCCCAAATACTGAAACTTTCAAGTACCTTTTCAGATCAAGAGAGAGAGGGGTTTCCAAGCCCCGATTGTTTATTCTCAAAGAAGATCTGTTTTAACATTTGCATTTATTATTCTGATTCAAGCCCTTTGTGCTGGCAACTTATTCTTTTGATGCAGGACTTTTCAATGTAAACTTTTTCTTCTTTTTCAACAAAAGCCTTTTTATATCCAACCACTGTATTATACTGTTTATAGTAGATTTTGTTGGACAATAAAAGCCATTTAGAAAAGAGGAAAAGAGCCCATGCCTGGCAATGTCCAAAGGGTGTTTGTTTCATGTTAAGGAGGGTCTGACTGGGATAAAATACGGTCCTGGCAGGCAAAGCCCCCTTACACAGAAGAGTCTGATCTCAACAAGCCCTGCTTAGCAAAGAGGACAATACATGCTCGCTCTTGGGCATAATTCAAAGTGCTGGTTTAGATATATATTATAGTCTTCAAGAATTAAAGAATTACAAATTAAATCATTTGTAAACTGGCTGAAGAGGCTGGAGAGACAAACACTTTCCCCTACACTAGCTAAAGAGCAACAGGAAATCAGCCCACAGATTTCATATGCTGTAAAGAGGGAGAGGCCAAGTTGAAATAGATGCTGTCAGTCCTTACCCAGCAAGCTGGCACCTCGGTCACCCTCCTGCACCATCCACCTGAAGGTTGGCTTTTCTCCAATGTCCAGTGGAGACTTCTCTGCCTCGGAGAGATCAGCAGACACTTCTGCTGCTAGTCTCTCCACCTGAAAGCACAGGAAATCCCAGAGAGAAAATGTGGTCAGGGTTTAGGAAGGAGTTAACATCAAGGTCATTAACATCGTTAACATCTAGGAGTTAACATTTGCTCGTTGAAAGTGTCCACTCAGTGTGCGGCAGCTGTGGGAAAAGGCAAATTTCATGCTAGGAATCATTAGGAAGGGGATTGAAAATAAAACTGCTAATATTATAATGCCACTCCGGGTTGCTGGACTGGATGGGCCTTGAGCCTGAATCACCAGGGCTGTTCTCATGTTAAGGGGCAGCATATCAAAACTCAATTGAGAACTTTTTCAGGGGACGCTGACTGATGCTCCTGTACAGATTGAGGAACTTGGTACAGGACCTTCTCATGAGGGGCCCCCGATATGTTTTCGTTTCTGGCCTCAGGAGTCCTGCTCTGCATTTGCTAGGCAAAAAGCAAGAAGGCAAAAGCAACTCTTTATTTGGTGGGCTTTGAGAGGCACTCAGGTTAAAAGGAAAATGGCCAATGCTGGTCTTCCTACTCAGTCAGCTGTCATGACTGGGTTTTTGTCTTGACTGCTTTTTGCTAATCCTCTTAGTAATGAATAAAATATGCATATAACATGCATTGTAGATTCTTCATCAAAAGTTGCAATATAAACTACTTTAATAAGAAGAATAAGAATTTGTTCAGGTAGGTAACTGGAGGTGGGGAATAGGGTTGGGAAAGCCCTTTTTGTGACATTAAAAAAAATGTAAATGATGGTTTGTATCTCACAGGGGAATATTTGGATATCCTTGCAGTTATCTCTCACCAGCTACTCATTCTGCTTCTACTAATATTGTCAGCTGCTGTATGAATTGTTAACTGGAAGCTGAGATATTTCAAATCACCTGCAACAAAATATGGTTTTACATTTTCAGTCCCTTGGAGCTACCAGGATGAAAGTGAGACACTCACCTGCTGCTCTTCTTGCTTCCTGGCCTGTGCCTGGCTCAGGAGGAAACCTTCTGCCAGGGCCACTGCCTGGGAACTGGTCTCTGCTCCGCATTCTCTGACCCAGCTCTCCATCTCTGGGGGCAGGATGCTCAGGAACTGCTCCAGGATCACCAGGTCCAGCATCTGAGCTTTTGTGTGTCTTTCTGGCTCCAGCCACTGATGGCAAAGGCTGTGGAGTCGGCTGCAAACCTCTCGGGGGCCCTCGGCTTCCTGGTAGCAGAACTGCCTGAAATGCTGGCGCTGTGCATCTGAGCCAGTGGTGTCAGCACATAGGCTTTTCTGGATGAATCCTTCTTCAGTGCTCCTAACCTCAGCTGCGTCAGGACTTCTTCCTGCTTGTGGGCCACCTGAGTAATTCTCTTCCATAGCTTTCATCTTCAGGCAGGAGCCACTCAACCTGGAGGAGTGACTAAGTCCTGCAAAGATAAGATGTTACTTGTATGAAAATGATGGCACTTTTTGGCAAGGAATTTCAAAGTCAAAAGTGGATCATTCCAGCTAGCGACTGTGACTTCTCTCTGCAAAAAAGATACACAAAGACCAAAACTCAAGGAGCTTCAGGGATGGGGAAGAAGATCCTTCACTTTGGGGACATACAGCAAACCTGCAAGAGATCTGAGAGTCAGGTTATTTGGCCCTTTCCTTCCACTAACCCATCCCCACCATCTCCCCCCATTCTCTCTCCCTTTGAACCACCTCCCATAAGAGCTGCCTCTTTTGCTGCCCCCCACTTATTCAGCATAAATTCTTTAGCCCTACTCAGTACTCAGACATTGCATCCGGACTTTAAAAAGGAAAATCCAGAAATTCACCATGTTGCACCCCTTACAATGCACTGCCACAACACACACCTGTGCATTTCATTTTTCTGTGCACAAATATACTTTACTGCTTCAGATAACAGTCCATAACGTTTAGGAGCCTCCATCAAGTGGGATTTAATGGAATTATTGCAATTAGGAATTTATCAGCACTACTGCAGAGGAGATTCCTTGGCAGATTAGATTCCTTGTTAAAGGCTTTGTGAGGTATAACAGGGTGGTGGGGTGAGGCCCCTTTGGTAGGCAGAGGATATATGGGAACACTTGATCAGAGACTGGGGTCCTAGAGGAGTTTGGACCAGTCACTTTCTATTCTCATTATCAACCATTTATTACATCATTCAACAGAATGCAACTTTTTCATGACTTGAATTTTTCAACAGCACAAATATTATTTTAGAATATATATTTTTCACTTCCCCATCCTTGACAACCTCCCCAACCATTCTCCCTGCCTTCCTTTCACCTGAATATGCACAAATATCCTTTTGGAAATGTATTTAGTAGGTTCACATTTTTTTTAAAGCCCTACAACACACCGTAAATGTGTGCAGCTGTCTGTAAAGTGTGTGAAGGACTGTATAGGTATTCATTGTAAAAGTAAACCTGGGAACAGAAATTGTCCTACTGTGTGTGCTCTGAATCTAATTGACAAACAGAGGTTCCAAAAGTTTCCAAAATGCACCTAAATTCAAGGAGAACTTATCTGCAGAGGAAGTACTGACGGGGTCTTCAGGATGAGCGGTGGGAGGAGAAAAGAGAGTCCCCGATGTGGGTGTCAGGGAGGAACCTCTACGTGGGTCAATTGCCTGGGCCACCTCCCTGTGGGGTGAATGTAGCAGCCCCTCCATTTCACTTCTGAGTCCTCTGCCCCCACAGTCTGTGGCTGCTTCCTCCTTGTCTTGCACTGGGGAGACATGGGGTCACCGCCCCGCCCATCAGGAACTGCCTCTCTAACCCCCTTTCTCCATCGATTCCCCCCAAGTCCCCACCCAGCCTCCTTCATCCCAAAATGCAGAAAGAAAACAGTTTCTAACTGTATTCAGAGCAGCATCCAGATTCAGAGGAGACGCTTCCTTGGGATCTTTTTGTCAGGATCTCTGCTGGCTTCGCAGAGCCGGGGGGCAACAAGCTCCTGGATGGGGGCGTCGCAGCAGACACCCGCCCACCCCCAGGATCGCTCAGTTGCCCAACCAACCCCACCCACCCCCCGGTGGAACACGTTGAGTACAGTCACAACTGCCTCCTCCTCCTCCTCGCCTTTGGGCTCCCCCTGGTCTCTCCGCCAGCCCCCTCCGCGCTTCCCTCCCCTGCACCGACTCCCTCCTCCCGAGCCCGGCTCTCCTGTCCCCGACGCCCGCCCTTTGCACTCACAGTCACCGGCCTCCCTTGCCGGGGTGGCTGCTCAGGATTGCGCACACCACACAAGGAGGGGAAAGCGAAGCCTCCTTTCCCCAGCCGAGAGAGAGAGGGAGGAGGGGTCGGAAGACAGGCCGCCCAGTGCTAGCGGCAGCTTCCAGAGGGGCCTCTCTAGCAATCTCGCCTCTCTCATTTTAACCCTTAGACTGACCTTCCCCTCTTAGCAAAAGGGTCTCCTGCATTCCTGCAAGAGAGAAGGCAGGATAAAGAGAGACCAAGAAAAAGAGGAAAGGCCATTTACACGGACTCCTCGGATGCAATAATCGGGACTTCTCCAGAGATTTGCCCCCCCAATTATTCCTGGAGCACTCTTTGCTCCAGACTTCTCAGTCCTTTCCTGGTTTGCTAAAATCATCTAGCTGTCCCCCTTTCCCCCTCCTCACCCCCCCCCCCCGCCCATATATATCTGGCAAACGTCGCACCCACCGGCGTGGTTTATGAGACTGAACTTGGGTTTCTTATTTTCTAGCCAAAGGAGTTTTTGCATTCACTGGACAAGTGCAGGAAATGCAAAGATTGAATTAAAGATCCCCTGTGGAAACATCCAGGACAAATAAAGCTAGAAAGCTTTTAAAGACTTGGCTTTTTACCCAGGCTTTTACATGATCGTTTTCTACTGCAGCTTCTTTGTGTTTTTATTTGTTGTATTTGTTGTATTGTTTTTATGCCTGTTTTTATGTTTTTATATTTTTAACATGATGTTTTTATTGTCTTTTTATTGTATGTTTTTAACTTTTGTAAACCGCCTTGGGGTTATCTTTTTAACGAAAGGCGGTATATAAATGCAAAAATAAATAAATAAATAAATAAATGATTCTATGCACAAAATGAAAATGACCCTTTCAAAAATGCAAGAAATTCTTGCTTCCCCTGCCGTGACACCCCTGCCATGCTGCTTTCCCCCCAAAGCCTGGAACCTTATTCTGACATATACCTCGTCCCCTAAAGCCCTAAAGCCCCTAAAGAATGACAATGCTTCATCCTGTGCTTTGTCCCTTTTGTCCACCTTTTCAAGGTGTGATCAGCATAATGCCCTCTGGCAAGATTTTTGCACTAAGTAATCAAGATACAATCAATTGGTGTGTCTCTGCCCCAGATTCACCAGGTGTTTCTTCCTCGGATCCACCAGCTGCTTTTCACTACGTCTTGGCATTGGCACCTCCATCTTGTCTTGCCTTGACTCTCTCGCTCTTGTCTCACTTGTCACCTCCAGACCGGCCTTTCCCCTTAGCCCAGTCCGCTCAGCACTTCTGGCTGCAAGATTCTGGTCTGTTTTGGATTTTTCCTGGTTCCCAGATTCCTGCCTGGCCCCCGGGTTCCTGCTCCTGCCATTTGCTTTTCTGCCTGCCTTGGAGGAGGGAAGTCCCTCCGTAACGACCAAGCCAAAAGGGTCCAAACACCCCACCAGATGGATCAAGGTAGTGCTAACCCCTGCTCTCAAAACTCTCACTCCCTTTCCTCTGGCTTCTTTTAAAATCCAAAGCTGTCTGTTTCTCTCTAACCAGCCTTGAGTGGACCTAATTCAGAAACTCAAGCCAAATTGCCTCCCTGTGAGCTGTAATATCGTTCTTTTAACTTGTTCCTCTTGCTAGTTTTTGTTAGTTAAATAATGTTGCTCAATAATCATTATTTTCTCTTCCTGTACCCCTAAAACCCTCAGATAAACCTTATTCTGTTTTTGAACTTTAACCTCTCTATTCAGTTTTTTCCGAGACTGAAGCTTTGAACAAATTTATTCTGAAGGTGGGCTGCTCCATTAAAGCCCGCTAGTTCCCCACACAAGCCTAAAACGTAGCAAGGGGTGTTTGTCAATTCCCCGGGAGCAGTACTATTAACACAAGGGGTGACCCGTTCTGGAGCCACCCCTTTGGTGGTGACCCCACAGCCACAGGCACCATTCCTATAGGTGGCTAGATGGTAGTCACCCCTGGGCCCAAGTCCTGCAGAGACTCCCCACAGAGCAGCAGCAGCCAGCCACCAGTCACAGCCCCACAGGTCAGGGGGCAAGCAGTGGGTACCACGCAGGGGGCAGGCTGACTAGCAGGAAACAGACAGACTCCAACGCAGGCTCTCACCTCTTGGAAGCAGACAGTCATCTGGGAAGCAGATGTTCTCTTCCTCCCTGCAGGGCTTCTGGCAATTCACGTTCAGTTAATAATAAAGAGACCAAAATTCTAGACAAGCTGAATGACTTTGCTCTAGAACAGGGATTCTCAACGTGTGGGTCCCCAGATGTAATTGGACTTCAACTCCCATAATTCCCAACCAAAGGCCACTGGGGCTGGGGATTATGGGAGTTGAAGTCCAATAACATCTGGGGACCCACATGTTGAGAAACCCTGCTCTAGAACAATTGCTCATGGAACCAATTAAAATGAAGGCAACCTTGTACTTAATCCTGAGTGGTGCACAGGACCTGACTTGAGACGTCAGAATCGTGGAACCTTTAGGGTACAGTGACCATAGTGCGGTCAAATTCCACATATATGTGCAGAGAGAATTGCCAAAGAAGTCTCACAGACATACAGAACTTCAGAAGAGAAAACTGCTCTAAAATGAAGAGTTTATTGATCATTGGAGAGAGAAGGCATATAGTATGCAAAGTTTAACTACTGGAAAAGCAAAACTTAAATCTATTCAAACTCTTAATTTGGAATGATCCGAGGAACCTTCATGGTTTCAGTATTTACAAATTAGTTCTATAGTGCAGAAAGAAATACAAAGACAAGGTGGTAAGCTTAGGGACTTATCGAAATTTGAAGTACTAATAACCAAAAATGTTGATCATTTATTGGGATTGAGATATAAGTTGCTGTTGAAATATAATTCAGAAACAGAACAGATAAAAGACTGCATGATTAAGTGGATGCACAATTTAAACATGACAATCGATATTAAACAATGGGAACACCAATGGAATGTGAATATTAAATTTACAGCAAATAGTACCTTAAGAGAAAACTGGTACAAAATTTATTTTTGTTAGTACATTATTCCTACGACCATCAGAAAGTTGGACAGTAATTACTCGGGAGACTGTTGGAAATGTTAAGAATCATGCGGGGACATTCTATCATATGTGGTGGATGTGTGGCAAAGCACAACAATTTGGGGGGGGAGGATCATTCCAAGATGCAACAAATTTTAAATATAAACTTTCCCTATTCACCTGAACTTTTTTGTTTGTTTGTTAAATATGACTAAACCTTATATACCTACTCAACACACAGAGTTGTCCTTATATATGATTACTGCTGCCAGGTTTCTCTATGCTGCCAATTGGAGGTCATAGGACGAATGGCTACTCAAGCTATGGGAATATGCCTCGATGGCTAAAATCACTGCTTACTTGTGGAATACCTTAGATGAAATATTTGCGTTAACCTGGGAACCTTTCATAAATTATAATTTAGCACAGGGCCAACATCCACACCCAAGATTTGTTTTTTGTTTTTAATATTGAGGGCTGATTAACACATTACTTATATCTTTCTGTAATATCTGATGTAAGGAGGAAGGTTGGCAAAGGGTGGAAGCAGAATCTCGGATTGTCATATGTAACTGCTGGCAGTTCAAGAGATGATAATGTAATCATGTTATTTCTCCTTATTTTCTTATTAAATAAAAATATAAAATAAAATAAAGTGTTTGGTGAAAAGAAAACTAAAAGGGGAAATCAAGAGAGTCACTTCACTCCAGAATGCATGGAGTTTATTTAAAATCACAATAATAGAAGCCCAGTTAGAATGTATACCAACAAGGAGGAAAGATACCTTTGGATAAAGGTGATCCAGTTGACATTGTATACCTGGACTTTCTAAAAGCTTTCAACAAAGTTCCTCATCAAACTCTTGAGAAAACGTAGCAGTCATGGGATAACAGTACAGGTTCATGTGTGGCTTGGTAACTAGTTGAAGGACAGGAAACAGAGGACAGGAATAAATGGACAGTTCTCTAAATGGAGGAAGAAAGAAGTGAGGTCCCCCAGGGAGCTGTACTGGGACCAGTGCTTTTTAATTTATTCATAAATGGTCTAGAAGTTGGGGTAAGCAGCAAAGTGGCCAAATTTGCAGATGACACCAAACTATGTAGGGCAGTGAAACCCACAACAGATTTTAGAAACTCCAAAATGATCTCTCCAAACTGGGGGAGTGGGCAACAAACTGGCATATGCAGTTCAAACATAGCATATTGAGGCAAAAAACCCTCTAATTTCACATACACCCTGATGGGGTCTGAGCTGTCGTGATTAAGAAGGAATGGGATCTTGGGGTCGTGGTAAACAGCATGGCAGCTCTGAAATTCATGCTTGGTATCATTAGGAAGGGGGTTAAAAATAAAACTGATAATCCTCTAATGCCGTTATACAAAACTATGCTGCAGTCACATTTGGAATACTGCATGCAGCTCTGTTCACCGTATCTCAAGAAGAACATTGTAGACCTGGAAAAGTTGCAGAAGAGGGCCACCAAGATAATCAAGGGACAGGAGCACCTTCCTTATGAGGAAAGGCTACAGCATCTGGGGCTTTTTAGTTTCAAAAAGAGGTGACTATGGGGAGACATGCATGGAGTAGAGTGGAAAGAGAAAAATATTTCTCCCTCTCTCACAATACTAGAACCCATGAAACTGAAGGCCAGGAAATTTAGGACCAACAAAAGGCAGTACTTTTTCACACAATGCATAATTAATCTATGAAATTCTCTGCCATGGGAAGTGGTGATGACCATTAGCTTGGATGGCTTTAAAAGGGCTTAGACAAATTCATGGAGGGCAGGTCTATCAGCGGCTACTAGTCTGAGGGCTATAGGCCACCTCCAGCCTGCAAGATGCTTTTAAAAAACAGTTACAAGGGAGCAATAGCAGGAGTAAGGGCATGCCATCACTCTTCAAGACGAAGAGCTTTGACAATTCTTTGTCAATTTTGACAATTCAAAAACTTTTGACAATTCAAAAACTTTGGCAATTCAGTCTTAATATCTCCAAGAAATTAGCACCATTTCCCCTGGTAACTGATCAAAGAGGCACCTTTTTAAAGTGGTGATTCACTTTATTGAGCAAGGGGAGAACAACTGGCCCTGTCCAGCCGTAGCACATCATCCATCCAGTGGCTGTTGCTGCTGTCTATCTTATGTTTCTTTCTTAGATTATGAGCCCTTTGGGGACAGGGAGCCATTTTATTTATTTATTTATAATTTTCCGGTATATAAATTTTCGAGAGATCCAAGAGGACCAATAGGCTCACACTTTTCCTGTTGATTCCCAATTGGAGAGCATCCATCAGGCCAACCAAGGCAGTCTACACCCTGAAAGCATAGCCCACCCAAAAGCCCGTTTGAAATGGGTCCAATCTGCTTAATAATCTTGCTTCTTCCAAGACTGACTGGAGGTAAGAAGCCATCACTCTCTCTGGGGGCGGAATCACCATTGGGCAAATGGGTTCAAAGAACCCGGGCTGCCGCCCCCAGGGACCGCACCTCCTGGCCCCAGACATGCCCCCTGCGTCTGACGTCAGATATGGGGGGCTTGTGGCCCCGTTTGGGACCGAAATCAGCCCACGTTGCATTGGCAGCATGGCCGGAGTGAAGCAGGGAGAGCTGCTCCGGGCCTCACTGCCAATGCAGCAGGGCCAATCTCCCTTCCCAAACGGGGCTATGGGGCCCCATTTGGGAGGGAGATCGGCCTGTGCTGCATTGGCAGCACAGCCGTAACGGCTCTCCTTGCCTTTAAAGGCAGGGAGAACGCTGCCCAATGCAGTGAGGGCCAATCTCCCCGTCAAAGGGGGACACGCGGCCCAATTTGGGAGGCCATGCCCCCGTGCCTGACATCAAGCACGGGGGCGTGGCTAGCCAGGCCTCTTTGTCTGATGTCAGATGTGGGGGGTGTGGCCTGGGAGCCATGGCGGTGGCCAAACACGTGTCACCACCAGCCTCCCTCCACACCTGACCCTCTCAATCACCTTGCCCAGCAGAAGCATCGGGAGACTGGCAGCGGCCCGTGTGTGGCCGCCGCCATGGCCCCCTGGTACCCCACCCCGCGTCTGATGTCAGATGCCAGATGCAGGGGGCCGGCTAGCCACGACCCCACATCTGACATCATATGTGGGGCATGGTCTTCCTCCCAAACGGGGCTACGCTGCATTGGGCAGCACAGGCTGGCGCGACTCTCCCTGCCTTAAAGGCCACGACTGCACCCATTAAGCAAAGCGGAAGTGCCTTTCTGAGGCTCCATGGCCTGCATTATGTCATTGATATAAAGATGAAATAAAGAGGGAGCCAATATACAGCCCTGTTTGATTCCTCTGGGGTTGCAAAGTAATCCTTGCAGGGCTACTCTCACCATGGCTGTGAGATTAGAGTGTCATTCATTCATTCATTCATTCATTCATTCGATTTCTATACCCCCCTTCCAAAAATGGCTCAGGGCGGTTTACACAGAGAAATAAGAAATAAGTGATTAAGCATTCAATCAGTAATCTAATAAAACATTTGTCAGTGTCAGCCCTCTCAAGCTTTACCAATAGTCTAAATTAGTCATTTATAGCAATAGCACTTACATTTATATACCGCTCTATAGCTGGAAGCTCTCTAAGCTGTTTACAATGATTTAGCATATTGCCCCCCAACATTCTGGGTACTCATTTTACTGACCTCGGAAGGATGGAAGGCTGAGTCAACCTTGAGCCCCTGGTCAGGATCAAACTTGCAACCTTCTGGTTACAGGGCAGCAGTTTTACCACTGCACCACCAGGGGTTCATATTTCTATCTGATGTTCTTTTTCCAGTGGAGACATGGCTTCAATACTTCTCGGCCATTTATGATAGCACTCAGAATGAGACAATGAAGCTATTCACACAAGCATGCAAAACCGGGCTAAGGGAACCCAGCCTGGTTTTGCACGCTCGTGTGAACCAACAGGCTTGATCCCAAGCCCGGTGGCAAACCCACTTGTGTAGCCACCCAGTAAAACGAGGTTAGGAGAGTGAGCACGATCCTAATCTCCAGTTGTTGCTTTTTCGTCCTGTGTCTGCCGCAGTTTCTCTGCTTGCAGCTGTGGCAGGCACACTTGGGGAGGGGGATCCCAGAAATGCACTGCACACTTCCGTGGTGCATTACTGGGGCTCGGGGGGGGCACTGGGCAGTGGGCTCCCCTGAACCCAACCCCTGGAGATGTTGGGCGAGGCAAGGGAGCACCACAGCTGAGCTGCTGCTCATCTGTGCGGGCAATCCACCCACCCGGGGATAAGGTGAGTGTAGTCAGTTGCTCGTCTGCAGGGAGGCAAACCCGATCTCCCACAGGTGGAGATTCCAGTGGGATTCTCACAATCCCACTGGATTGTGAGAAGAGCTCCAACTTATGATTACCCCTTCTTCCAGAATGGCCTGGAATTTCAGAACTAGAGGGCAAGAAGTTGATTGGTGCCTTGACCCTTGGAAAAGCCCCTGGGGAGGACAATGGTGCATCTTGTGATATTGACTGATGAACGGTCAGTAAATGCAATATAAAGAGGTCCGTCTCCAGTTACCACCGGTGCATCTGGTGGCGACTCAGAGGCAGACCTTCTCTGTAGCCACTCCTGGACTACAGGAGTGGCTACAGCAATCTTGCAAATTCCATAAATTGAATTTTTATTTTATTTATTGTTAAATTTATATACCACCTTTCATTAAAAACAATCCCAAGGTGGTTATTGGCCTCCTTTATTGGCCTTCAGGAGAACCCTCAAAACCTGGCCTTCCAGGGTTTTTAAATTGTTGTAAATGGTTTTAATATTGTTTTTTAGGGTTTTAATTGTTCTGATTGTTTAATTGTTGTTTTATGCTGTTTTATAGTTTTTGTTTTAACTGTTAATTGATTTTAATAATTTTATTTTAATTGTAAAGTGCCCTGAGCCATTTTGGAAGGGCAGTATAAAAACTGAATGAATGAATGAATGAATAAATAAATAAATAAATAAAAATAGAAATGAGTTTTTAAATGGCTGTTAGCATATTTCTGGATCAAGGCTTTCAAGGTAATACAGTGATCTATCGTGCTATAACCCCTGCAAAAGCCTGCCTGCTCTGGGTGAACATTTTTTGTCATATCTGCCCATTTCCACAACTTTTAAAAAATGTGTTGAATACATCATTTGGAGGTGTATCCAGGAGCCTGATTGGGCAATATTTGAAAGGCTCCTGCCTATTGCCCCTTTGGTATATTGGATGAATGGAACTGTTCGTTCTGTTAATGGAACTGTACCAGAGTGCTGGCCAAACACCCCATATATGCTTTTGGGCTAACATGGGGAATCAGCATGTCTGTATGGAACAATCTGCCACATTATCAATTTGTGCAAAATGTTGGTCTGGAAATGATACAGACAGAAATAGGGTACAATCAGATTTATTTAGGAATAATAGGGGTACGAGAAAAGAACAATTGATTAGAGAAGGTAAGAAGGCAATAAAATATAAAAAATATAAAATATTAACTAACAGTATTAAGAAGAATCTCACGTAGAGGCTACCCTAACTCTAATCTATTTTGTTGTCTAGTGAAAAAGAGGTCTTGGTGGTCATAGAAATAAAGATTTTGGTCAAATCTCGGGCTCCGAACTGAATGACACTAAGAGTAACCTGGTCCTACTGGATGCTAACAGAGACCAACTCCTATGTACGCCCATCAGGGGACGTGGAGAGGGGCACCGGCCGGCACCTGAACTAGTCTGGACAGAGTCGATTAAAGTCTTAGGAATCCTCTTTGGTCTGAAGGCAAACAGTTGGGAAGAAAACTGGACTCTGTGGGAGAAAGATGTTGAGACAAAGATAAAAGTGTGGAGAAAGTGGGATCTATCGATGTTCCAAAAAGCAGTTTATGTAAAAACATATTTACTTCCTAGGGTATACAGCCTCATGGCGGTATACTCGCCACTGCCAGGGCTGATAAAAAGAGTAGAAGCCCAAGTATTTAAACTGGTATGGCATACGACGTCCTTCCCCTTGGCCAGAGTCAACGCTTACAGGGCGATAGAGGACGGGGGATTAGGCCTACCTGCGTTACTTCCGTGGTTCTGTCAGTCTTTGTTGCTTATAATTTCGGGACTTGGGTGATAGTTAATGTTTTGGGGAAATGTAATCTACTGCAGAAGCTCTGGGTCTCCCTTTTCACCACTCACTGGCGGGGGATGAAGTGGGGCAAGAGCTGGTGGGACGAGGGGTCTTTCACAGGCCAGGTCACGGAGGCCGTGAAAGCGGCCCACCCAGATTTTTTAAGGGACACTCTAGCCATACTTAAAAAGTGGAGAGTGACACTGGCTCTCCTTAAAGAGGGTACCATGGTGAGAAATTTTAAAGTGAGAATCTATGAGGAAGTAGTGGATACCGTATACGTGTAGCCCGCTATGAGACGCAAAAAACAAAAAGCAAACTGTTCTCAGTACCTCTTAGGGTCTGAGGGGCCTATCCCCACTTTCGCAGAGAAGAAGAACAAAAACCCCTACTACTTATAGGAATTGAGATGGAGACTTTTTCACCAGGTCTTGCCCCTGTGTGGGGCCCTGGTTGCCCTCTGACCAAAAAACATGTCCCCGTTTGAAGTGCCAAGATGAAGCAATCATCTTAAACATCACCTACGTAGAGGACCACCCGCACTTTCTAAAGCAGTGCGTGGTAGCGAAAAGCTGTGCGGAGGAAAGTGAGCCCAGCTTTAGATTGGCCCGCTTTGGAACATCAATCATGGGAAGACATAGCTTCAGGCCATAGTAGCATGTCAAGTTTCCAAGGTCCGAGACAAAAAGCTCCTGTGAAGAGAGGAAGGAGGGGCGATACCATAGATACTCACTGGTCAGTACCGTTATTAGTTATTAGGCTGGTTAATTTGTTTGTAGTCCAGGCCATGCAGCTGCATAGAAACAGAGAGGAAAACGGGCAATGAAACTAGCGAGGATGTAACGGTAAAGGTCTTTGGAAACATTTCATTAGTTATGTTAATGGGGAAAAACATACCAACTCGAGAACGGATTGGGAGAAGTTTTGGAAGTGGACGGAGAAGGTGGCCCCCTCGATTACTTGAATAGTTTTGTTCCATATCTCGAGAAGTGTACCCAAAACCGATTTATATGTCTAATTTTCACAATGCTGTATGTATTCCCAGTGGACTGCTCTGTATTTCAACCTGTAAATACCTCTGTACGTACATAGTCAATCAATCAATCTCTTTATTTCGGTCAGCGACCAGCATGAGTTTAAAACAAATGTAAAAGAGAGGACAATCAAACTTCTATTACAAACAATCTGTATCTGTATATATTTATCTGTATATATTTTGTATGATGCTCTTGCCTCTGTAAGCATCCTAACTGCACCATAATTTTTGAGTTGTTTGATATTTCAACACCATTGTCCTAACTCAGATCTGTAGTTGTCACAAGGCATGGCTCCTACACCTGCATGCCTGCCAGGAGTCTCCAACATAAGCTGTGGGAAAAATTTTAAAGACTGAAGGCATATCAGAAAGACATGTTACTTAAAACTGGGGCTCTAAAACAGGCTGTTCCATCGCCATCTTGGCTCCTCGTCAAATTAAGAACATAAGAACAGCCCTGCTAGATCAGGCCCAAGGCCCATCTAGTTGAGCATCCTGTTTCACACAGTGGCCCACCAAACTGAACACTGATATATTTTATTTCCTGTGTAAATTCTTTGTTGTAACAAGATGTGTACTCTGATGCTTTTTCTACACTTTGAGCACTTATATGGTTTCTACTGTGTGTGGATTATTTGATGTCATGCAAGGCTTGTATTCCGGCTGAAGCTCTTTCCACACACTGAGCACTGATATTGTTTCACCCCTGTGTGGATTCTTTGATGCACAGCAAGATTTGTGCTCCAGTTGAAGCTTTTTCCACACACTGAACAATGATATGATTTCTCTTCTGTGTGTATTATTTGATGTCGTGTAAGGCTTGTGCTCTGGCTGAAGCTCTTTCTGCACACTGAGCATTGATGTGGTTTCTCACTTGTGTGGATTATCTGATGTTGTATAAGGCTTGTGATCCGGCTGAAGCTCTTTCCACAAATTGAGCAGTGATATGGTTTAACCCCTGTGTGGATTCTTTGATGCACAGCAAGATTTGTGCGCTCATTGAAGCTCTTTCCACACACTGAGCACTGATATGGTCTTACTCCGTGTGGATTATCTGATGCACTGTAAGATTTGAGCTCTGGTTAAAGCGCTTTCCACAGACTGAGCATTGATATTTCACCCCTGTGTGGATTCTTTGACGGTTTCACCCCGTGTGGATTCTTTGATACACAGTAAGATTTGTGCTTCCTTTGAAGCTTTTTCCACACTCTGAACACTGATATGGTTTCTCCCCTGTGTGGTTTCTTTCATGGCAATTAAGGCTTGTACTCTGGCTGAAGCTCTTTCCACACACAGAGCAATGATATGGTTTCTGCTTTGTGTGGTTATTTTGATGCACAGCAAGATTTGTACTCTGTTTGAAGCTCTTTCCACACACTGAACACTGATATGGTTTCTCCCCTGTGTGGTTTCTTTCATGGTAACTAAGGCTTGTTCTCTGGCTGAAGCTCTTTCCACACACTGAGCACTGATATGGTTTCTCTCCTGAGTGGATTCTTTTATGGGCAGTGAGGTCTGAGTTCTGCTTGAAGCTCTTTCCACACACTGAGCACTCAAAAGGTTTCACCCCTGTGTGGATTCTTTGATGCTTAGTAAGAGCTGCACTCTGCTTGAATATCTTTCCACACTCTGAGCATTTAAATGGCTTCTCTCCTGTCTGGAGTCTTTGATCCATGTGATGGTTTGAATTATAAGTTAAGATTTTTGCCTGTAGAAGGATCTTACTCCTTCTATTTCTGTTGTCACTTTCTTTCAAGATAGGAATTTCCTGCACGCCAGATCCTTTGGAAACAATGGATTTCTCTACCCACTTCCGTTTTCCTTCAGATCTTCTCCACTGCATTTCACTCTCTCTCTCATCACCTATAAGGAGAGAAACCTTGTGACACAGCCTCATAACAAGGAACAAACGCCCCATTAACAGCTCCATGAATAATAAGACCCTGCCACAAATTAAACAGCCTCTGTTGGTTGTGGTTAAAAAGCAGCTGATGCTGTTTAGGGCACAGAATGTTGGATGTACCAACTCCAAGTTTCCGTCCGAAGCACCTCCAGTTGAAACGGATTAAATAGCAAGGCTGGGAAGAGCCCTGTAGGACTTGGAAGGCCCCCGTCAATCAAAAGAGACACTATTGGGCAAGATGGGCCTATGGCAAACTCATAGGTTAGGATGCTCAATAAGGCCTGACATTGCATACACATCTCCCCTTAGAGTTAGGACATCCCCCTTTTGCACCTGGTGCATAACCCACCAGATAATTTCCTTCTTGATGTGTCTGACAAAAGTCCCTGTCCCACAACTTGTGAGCTACCTGCACTTCTCTCTCCTTCCTCGGTGCCCTCATCAAATGGTCCTTCCTCTTTCTCCAGCCAGGAAGTAAGCTCAGGTTTGGAAACCAAAAGTCCTTTTAATAAGGAAACAGAGAGAAAATATTTCTGGCCCATTTAGCAAGAACAAATATTCACAGAAGCCAATGGAGTCTTGCTGGGTCCTGCCCCACCAACCTCCCCTCCCCTCAGCCCCATGAAATGAAAAGATGACATGGAAAGATCTTCTACACAAGAACACCCCTGATGGATCAGGCCCAAGGCCTAAGTAGTCCAGTATCCTGTTTCACACAATGGCCCACCAGATGCCTCTGGGAAGCCCACAGGCAAGAACTGAGGACATGTTCTCTCTCCTACTGTTACTCCCTGAACTTCTAGATCATTTATGAATAAATTAAAAATTACTGGTCCCTGGAGGACTCCACATCTTACTTCCCTCCATTTAGAGAACTATTTATATCTACCATCTTTTTCCTGTCCTTCAACTAGTTACCAATCCACACATGAACCTGTCCCCTTATCCCATAACTGCTAAGTTTTCTCAAGAGCCTTTGATGAGGAGCTTTGTTGTGTCCAGCTAAAGTAAATCAACTGGATCTCCTTTATCCACAAACCTTTTGGCACTCTCAAAGAACTCCAAAAGGTCAGGAAGGCAAGATTTATCTTTGCAGAAGCCATGCTGGTTCTCCTTCAACAAGGCCTATTCTTCTATATGCTTACCAACTTTATCCTTGAGAATGCTTTTCTTCCCTTTTCTTGCAACAGACATTAAGCTAACTGGACTGTAATTTCCCAGATCCCCCCTGGATACCTTTCTGAATATCAGTGTTACATTAGCTACTTCCCAGTCCTCCAGTACAGAATCCGATTGTAGGGATAAGTTAGACATTTTTGCAAGGAGGTCAGCAATTTCACATTTGAGTTCTTTAAGGACTCTCCAGTGGATGCCATGTGGCCCTGGCGATCTGTTAATTTTTAATTTTTCCAGACAGTTTAGAACATCATCTGTCATCACCTCTATCTGACTCAAGTCTTTTCCTCTGTCCCTGAGAAGCTCTTTTGAGTGGTTTAAAAAACATTGATCTACTGATGTTTGAAATCCCCAAAACAACAACACTCCCCAAAAAATCAGGTCCATACAGGACTGGTGTCTTTTGTAAGTTTGAAAAACAACCACCTACTGATTTTTGATTAATTACTGTTTGAAATCCCAGTGATAACAGGGAAAACAATAAAGGAAAGTTAGCTAAGACTTAGCAGTGTTTCTCAACCTTTTTGGAGTCAAAAAGGTTGACCATTATGGCTGGGGATTATGGGAGTTGAAGTCCACCAACATCTGGGGACCCAAGGTTGAGAACCTCTGAATCGAAAAGCCTGGGTGAACAAATATGTCTCCAGTTTGTCTTCAGTATGTGCGGGGTGGGGGTGCTTGTGATTACTCAATGGAGAGGGGAGGTTGGGCCATTAGAAAAATTCAAAAGATGCACGGGGCCAACGAAAACAACACACAAGCAAGCTTTTAAATTCCCCAAAACTCTTCATCAGGCTGGATGTCAAGCAAAGCAAAAAAGAAGTGAGGAGAAGAGAGCTGGGCAAGTTGTCAGCAGAGCCTGAAGTCTACAGTTTAACCCTCTCATGATGGAGGTGGAGTTTTAGCAGGATTTGTGTAGTCACAGGTCCAGATCAAGACAACATTAGTCAGGACAACCAATTAAATTAATTTAGTGTCAATGCTGCTTGGTCATGATCACCTGGCTTGATCTGGATCCTGCTCTTAGATATGCACTTTGTGAGGCAGATCTACTGAAACCCACGCAGCTCCTCCAAAACTCCTTAAAAATGGTTACGTGGCAGGTGCTGGGGATGGGTTTTTTTTAATGGTGAAAGAAAATGTGAAGAAGAGCAGTGGGGACCTGGAATTAAAGGGAAGGGGGTGATTCTGAGATAGCAATAGAAATAGCACTTACATTTATATACCGCTCTATAGCTGGAAGCTCTCTAAGCAGTTTACAATGATTTAGCATATTGCCCCCAACATTCTGGGTACTCATTTTACCTACCTCGGAAGGATGGAAGGCTGAGTCAACCTTGAGCCCCTGGTCAGGATCGAACTTGTAACCTTCTGGTTACAGGGCGGCAGTTTTTTACCACTGCGCCACCAGATGGCGTGGGCGCAGGGTGTTGTAGTGGTGGATACCTCGTCTTCCTCGCTGGGGAGAAGAGGCACTGGGTGGGCAAGGCAATGGTGCACCAGACTGCATTTGGAAGGTCGCCTGGGTCCAAGAGCTGCCACTGCTGTGCTTGTGCACCAGAGTGTAGCAGGTGTTCCCCCATCACAGCGCGTGCCTCTGCGCCCCCCTCCCAACTCTCCTGCATGTGCCAATCAAACCAGCCTGCCTTTGGGGCCACGCAGCTCACGTAGTCCCACATGCTGACCGTGTGTAGCTGCAAGGCAAGCCAAGGCAGCCCTCCTCCCTCCCTCCACCGCTTAGCTCTCACTGCGGCATGATCCTGGCCAGAGGCTGTCCCCCCGCCACCTGGCGAGGTCATAAAGGAGACCGCTGTCTTCCACTGGCGGTGCAGACCTAGGAGTTATAGGGGGCCGAGGGACCACAATGCCCCACCAATGCAAGAGGGAAACTGCGTTCCCTCTCAAGATGCCTTGGCTGCAACAGGCAGTTGGTTTTAAATTGGTTGGGATCGGACACGAACCGCGCCGGGCATCAATTCCCCAGGATCACTTCATTCCAGTGCCATTCATCCAATGACCCTTTTGCATGAATGCACAAAATGGTATCTTGCCTCTCCCCCACACCACGCTGCCTCCCTCCGCCACTTAGCCCTCATTGGTACGCATGCTTGCTCCCCCTCCTCTGAGGAAGGTCCACCTACATTCCTTTTCTGCAAAGTCCAAGCCAAGGAGGCCCTCCTCCCTCCCTCCGCCGCCTAGCCCTCACCACGGCATGATCCCGGCCAGAGGTTCCCCCCGCTGGCAAGGTCACAAAAAGGACTGCCGTCTTCCACCGGCGGTGCAGACTAGGGGGTTACAGGGGGCCGAGGGACCACAACAACCCACCGATGCAAGAGGGAAACAGCGTTCCCTCTCAAGGCACCTCGGCCGCACTAGGCAGCTGGGTTTCAGTCAATCAACCTTTGGCTGCAAACAATGAACAAATAAGAACCAGCAGCCCTTCAAGTGGCACCCACTGCAATACGTTTTCCTACATGCCCCCACACCGCACACAGTTTGAAGCTGTAAAGATAGGGAATAAGATAGCTGTAGGAAAATCTCAGCAGCATGGGGAGGCAAGGTGGAAGCAGGGTCCCACGCCTCTGTGATACTCCTCCTCTTCCTTTTCCGTGCCATGTGCAAAATTGAGGAAGTGAGTGCCTTGATTGCAGGTTTTTTGCGGGGGGGTGGGGTGGTTGACTCCCAGTCAGGGACCGGCACTCAACCCTTCGCGGACCGGTAGCGGTCCAGGGACCGGTGGTTGAGAAACTGTGGCTAAGAGCATTACTGACTCTGCCCACTAAGAATTCTGAAGCCAAAGTGGGGAGGGGCAAGTTCTGGCAATTTCTAGGGAGTGACTTCCTGGTTCTGAACATAGGTGTCTGATAAGGTCAGTCCTTGAGCACTCTGGAACTTGCATAGTTAAACAACCATTCCTCCCCCTGCCTTTCCTTTCATGGAATTTGTTTTCCCCCCTCTACCTCCTTTCTCTCACCCCCACCAAAGGGGGGTAGCAGAGGCCCTCAGCAAAGCTTGGAATAAATTACTAGAAAGTAAGTCCATTGTTTCCACTGGTGCTTACTTCTGAGTAAAAACACATGGGAATCAGGACCAGCAGAGATCCTAGGCAAGAGTGTGGGTTCTCTTTTTTTCCATTCCTCCCAGCTCCTCACTAAATCACTGATGGGGGAGACCCTTCTTAGGGGGCAACCCCATTTATTTCTTTGGGGCTTACTTCTGAGTAAAAATGTATAGTATTGGGACCAAGGACCTCATGCTGGGAAGTTCCCAAGAATGAACCTCAAGGAAATTCTAAAAACCATTCTCACCCAGCACCAAGAAACCATCATTCTGGTGTAGACTGCTCTTGAACATGGAGGCTCTATAACAAGTGAATTATAGTGAATCTGGAAGCTTCACTTGGCCATACTTAAGAAAAGAAGCCATATTCACAGTGGTTTGGCTCTCATGTAGAACCTCCATGTTTAAGGGCAGTCGACACCACAATAATAGTTGGTTGGCACTGAGTGGGGATGGCTTCTGGGATTTATTTGCTGCACTTCTTTGGACCTTTCTGGAAGCATAGAGCTGAGCGCTGTGAGAAAGAGCATGCTGGGTTTGTGTCAAGATGCCTTTTCCAGCAGCATTTTGACAACTGAATCTGCGATTCTATGTGCACACCTAGAAGGAAGTAAACCCCATTAAACTCAGTGGGACTGCATCCAGATAATGAGGAAACAGTTAAACAATCCCTGAAAAATGGCCTTAAGGGGAGGGGAGACTGATGGAAAGGCTTTTCAAAAAATATGAGTGGAAAACAATGTAAAAATCCCACGAGGTAAACCCATCAGCATCCCACCCAGCTCCCACAGGGCATCAGATCTGTTAGTATATTTAAAACAAAAAATGCCAATAATACATCTTCTCCTACTTTGTATTGTTTTTAGCGCACGAGTGAAAATGTAAAGCATCTTTACTCTCATCTAAAAACAGATTGTGAGGATGATTACAGAATCATCCTCACTAACATCCTGACCATGCATTGAGACGGATGAACAACAGATGCAGTTCTCACTTTCTGTATCCAGCAGCCAAGGACAAGGAAGAAGCCTTACCCAGAGAGGCCAGATGCCCAGAATTCTCCTCCGTGACTTCCTTGTGCAGAGCCCTTTGGGCAGCATCCAGCAGAGCCCACTCCTCCTCCGTGAAGCACACGGCCACCTCCTCAAAGGTCAATGGAGCCTGAAATTAGAACAACATTATTTCTCTTAATAGGTCATGCCAGAATCCAGACATACTGTATACTCAATGGGGCCCCTCTGCTAGACCCAGAGATTCCACAATGCCATCCAAAGTCTTCCTAGTGGCAACTTGGGCAAGAGCAAGGGAAAATGGGCAGGGGAGAAAAGCACCCAGAGCTGCCCTCTAGGGATGTGCACGGAACCATGGCGGGGAGGTCCGAAGGCGGCGGGGGTGCCGCTTTAAGAGCGGGGGGGTGTGCACTTACCCCTCCTGCCGCTCCCCCCCCCATGCCAGCCGGTGTCCTTTGTTAAGGAAGCTGATCGGGGCTTCCCCGGAATACCTCCCTGCCACCACATTGCCCCCGTTGGCTGGATATGGCCAGAAGTCCCCATCAAAGGCCTCTGAACTGGTTCCGTGCACATCCCTACTACCCTCATAGGAACATAGGAAGCTGCCATATACTGAGTCAGACCATTGGTCTATCTAGCTCAGTATTGTCTTCACAGACTGGCAGCGGCTTCTCCAAGGCTGCAGGCAGGAATCTCTCTCAGCCCTATCTTGAAGAAGCCAGGGAGGGAACTTGAAACCTTCTGCTCTTCCCAGAGCAGCTTCATCCCCTGAGGGGAATATCTTGCAGTGCTCACACATCAAGTCTCCCATTCAGATGCAACCAGGGCAGACCCAGCTTAGCTATGGGGACAAGTCATGCTTGCTACCACAAGACCAGCTCTCCTCCACCCATCTCTTCCACTCATCCTTCTTTTACCTGTTCCAGGGATGGAGTTTCAACAAAATCCTTTCCATCACCAAGAGAAGGCCTGGAAGGAGGCCCTGGGGTCTGTCCAATGCCTACAAGAGCGACAAGTGGGGCGGGGAGATGTTGGATCCCGTTAGCTGCCTGGCCCGGTTCAAGGAGCTTCTTGTCATTTAACCACTACATGACCCAGGGACCTGCATGACCCAGGAGTCCTTCTCTCCCACAGGGATACCCTTAATCATTAGGGTTGCTTGGAGAGGCCTTGTCAGTCTGCCAAGGCCATTGGCAGAGGGAAGGCCATTGGCCACCAAGGCCATTGGCAGAGAGAAGCAGGCAGGAAATCAATCGGCTTCTTAAAGCAGTTGCTGCGTTTGGCTTATCCTGCTGATTCTGTATCTGATTTTAATGGATTTGGTTCATTTAAAATACTTACCTCCCAGCCCGCCAGAACACTGCCGCTTGGAGCGCTTACAACAAGACATTCCACCGCTCCCTCAGTGTCCCCAGTCCGGCCCTGATGATTTTCCATTTAGGTGAAGTGCCCCAAAGCACACCCAGAGGAAAAAAAAAAAATTAATCATGAGCTGACCTAAGGGCTGACTGAGAAAATGAACTTTTAAAGAGGTAGGGTGGACCCACCACCTATTTCAAGATGGGGCCAGTCTCCTGAGAGACTAGAACCAGCAGCTTTGGATTGCACTTTTTCTTTTTAAGAATGCTTTTTGAGATGCTAGGAAGAGCTAAAGTATTATCTTTTGTATGCAAGCTAGAGTTCACCTTTTGGGCCAAAATAATGAAACATTTAAGTACCTTTTCAGATCGAGAGAGAGAGAGGGTGTTTTTTTTTGTTTTTGAAGCCCTTGTTGTTTGTTAATTATCATTGGTTGTTTATTCTCAAAGCAGACCTGTTTTAACTTTTGCATTTATTTTGATGCAAGGCTTTTGTGATGGCAACTTATTATTTTGAAAAGTGGAAAAGAGCCCATGCCTAAAAAATACCCTGGCAATTTCCAAAGAGTGCGTGTTTCAGCTCAAGGAGCATCAAGGAGAATCTGACTGAGATAAAATAAGTTCCTGGCAGGTAAACTCCCCTTACACACAAGAGTCTTATCGTGACAAACCCTGCTTAGCAAAGGGCACAATTCATGCTCGCAGCTGAGTGTAATTCAAAGTGGGGGTTTAGGCATATATTATTTATTTGTTTGTTTATTTAATTTCTATCCTGCCCTTCCAAAAATGGCTCAGGGCAGTTTATACAGAGAAACAACAAATAAATAAGATGGATCTCTGTCCCCAAAGGGCTCACAATCTAAAAAGAAACACAAGATAGACACCAGCAAGAGTCACTGGAGGTACTGTGCTGGGGATAGATAGGGCCAGTTACTCTCCCCCTTCTAAATAAAGAGAATCACCACATTAAAAGGTGCCTCTTTGCCAAGTTAGCAGGGGTTCCATACTATAGTCTTCAGGAATTAAAAATAAATGCATTTGTAAATGGGGGGTAGGGGTTGTAGAGACAAATGCTTTCCCTTTCACAAGATAAAGAGCAACAGGAAACCAGCCCACAAATTTCATATAAAAAGAGACGCAAAGTTGAAATAGACACCATCAGTCCTTACCCAGCAAGCTGGCACCTTGGTCACCGTCCTGCACCATCCAACTGAAGGGTGGCTTTTCTCCAGTGTCTAGTGGAGGCTTCTCTGCCTCAGAGAGGCCAGCAGCCACTTCTGCTGCCAGAGTCCCCACCTGAAAGTACAGAAAATCCCAGAGAGAAGATGTGGATGGAAAGAGGAAGGAGTTGGCATCAAGGGACACCATAGCAAACCTCTACTGAGAACTTCATTGGGGACGCTGTGACTGATGTTCCTATACAGCCCGAAGAACCTGGGACAGCACCTTCTCAGGAGGGGCTCTAAGATGATGGAGTTTCTGTCCTCCGGAGTTCTGCTCTGCATTCATTAGCTTCAGGGCACAAGACTAAAACAACCTTATTCTGGAGGTACTTAAGTTTAAAAGGAAAAAGGCTGATGCTGGTCTAAGGTTTTCCTGATGAGTGAGCTGCAGCTATTGGGTTTTTGTCTTGAATGTTTTTTTGCTCATCCTCTCTTGTAATTAATAAAATACGCATATAACATGCCTTGTGGATTCTTCATCAAAAGGTGAGATATAAACTGCTTTAAGACTAAGTTCAGGTAGAGAGCTGGAGGTGGGGAAAGGGGCTGGGACAGCCCTTTTCATGACTTCTTAAGCAATGCAAATTATGGTATGTGTTTCTTGGGGAAATATTGGGATATCCTTGCATTCATGTTCTGGCGCTTGGAGTGACCAGGATGAAACACTCCCTTACCTGTTGCTCATTGTGCTTCTACTAATTTTGTTAGCTGCTCTGTGGATTTTTCCCCCAGAAGACGAGATATGTGTATTTCGAATCTCCAACAAAATATGGTAAATCTTTTTTTTTTTTTTTTTAATTCTTTTAAGGACCTTGAGACAACCCTTCCTGGAATGTTTCCACTCAAAAATTGTGCTACCTATCGGGATTTCTAAATCAGTCTCGTTCACATTTTCAGTTGTTTGGTGCTACCAGGATGAGAGAAAGAGAGACACTTGCCTTCTGCTCTTCCTGCTTCTTGTCCTCCATCTGGCTCAGGAGAAAACCTTCTGCCAGGGCCACTGCCTGGGAACTGGTCTCCGCTCCACATTCTCTCACCCAGCTTTCCATCTCTGGGGGCAGGATGCTCAGGAACTGCTCCAGGATCACCAGGTCCAGCATCTGAGCTTTTGTGTGTCTTTCTGGCTCTAGCCATAGGCAGCAAAGGTCATGGAGTCGGCTGCAAACCTCTCGGGGCCCCTCGGCCACCTGGAAGCAGAACTGCCCGAAGAGCTGGCGCTGTGTATCTGAGCCGGTGGTGTCAGCACATAGGCTTTTCTGGACAAATCCATCTTCAGTGCTCTTAACCTCAGCTGCATCAGGGCTGCCTTCAGTTTGCAGGCCGCTGGAGTCATTCTCTTCCATAGCCTCTGCCTTCAGGCAGGAGTTGACAGACAAAGGGTAGAAGAGAGATAAAGGCTCAAGGAGGATCAGAGATCAGGAAGCAGATCCTTCACTTGGGGGACACACAGCAAACCTACAAGAGGTTGAGAGTCATATAATTCAGTCTTCCCTCCACTGACCCCTCCCCAACAACTCCCCCAACCCACTCTCTCTGCCCTCTTTTGAACAACCTCCCACAAGAGCCATTGGGCCATTTTTTGAAAGGTGGTATAGAAATCAAATAAATAAATAAATAAGAGCCGCCCACCTTCTAGTCCAGGGATTCTCAAGGTTGGGTCCCCAGATGTTATTAGACTTCAACTCCCATAATCCTAGCCCCAGTGGCCTTTGGTTGGGGATTATGGGAGTTGAAGTCCAATAACATCTGGGGACCCAACTGTTGAGAATCCCTGCTAGTCAACATACAGAAACCACTTTAGCCCTATTCAGACATTGCATTAGGGCTTTTAAAAAGGAGCATTCAGAAATACACAATGATGTGAGTTCAATTCATGCACCTAGAATGTGCTACTACAACACACACCTGTGCATTTCATTTTTCAGTACACCACACACTTTATTGTTTCAAGTCACAGCCCAAACATTTAGGAGCCTCCATACAGTGGAAGTTATCTGAATTATTGGAATTTGTTGGAATTAGGGGTTTATCAGTTCTATTGCAGAGGAGTCTTAGATTCCTTTGTAAAGACTGTGGGGAGTAGCAGTGGGGTGTGTGCAAAGAGGCTTTGGCAGGAGGAGGGGATAATGGGGACTCCTGATCAGAATCTTGGGTTGTAGAGGAGTCTGGACCTGTCACTTGACTTTTCTTACTGTTATCAATCACCTTTTACATCATCTAACATAATGCAACTTTTTCGTGACTTCAGTTGTTCAACTGCACAAATATGCTTTTAGAATATCTTTTTCACTTTCCCATCCTTGTCTTTTGGAATTGCAAATTTTCTGTCTGTTCCACGTTGTTGTTTTTTAAAAGCCCTACGTTGCATTGTACAGCTGTCTGTAAAATGTGTGAGAAACTGCGTAGGTATTCATCTTAGAAGTAAACCTGGGAACAAGAAGTAGACTATTACGTGTGTTGAACACAGCTTATGAACAGGGTGTATGAAACATTCCAAAATGCACCTAAATCCAAGAGGAACTTCTTTGCAGAGAGATGTACTGATGGAGTCTTCAGGACCAGCAGAGGGGAGATAAAAGAGGGTCCTCAGCGTGGGTTAGGGTTAGTGGCACAGCAGGGAAATGCTTGACTAACAAGCGGAAGGTTGCTGGTTTGATATCGGGCAGCAGTGATATAGGAAGATGCTGAAAGGCATCATCTCATACTGGCAATGGTAAACCCCTCCTGTATTCTACCAAAAGAAAACCACAGGGCTCTGGGGGTGCCAGGAGTCAAGGGCACACTTTACCTTTAGTGTGAGTGTCAGGGAGGAACTCCTGACAGGGTCCTTTTGTTGTCCAGGCCACATTGTTGGGGGTAAATGCAGCTCCCACTGATGGAATTTTCTCCATCGACCCCCCCCCCAAGCCCCTATCTAATCTCTTTTATCCCACTATGCAGAAGATCAGTCTGGAATTTATATACAGTACATCCAAATTCAAGGAAAAAGCTCCCTTGTGGTGTCTTGTCAGGATTTCTGCTGGCTTAGCAGAAAACGTATATGAGAAAGCAAGCAAGCAAGGGTGGTGAAAAATACAGAATCGGACTAAACTAATACCAATATTTATTTTAAAATGATGAAATCGAAAAGCATCTGTAAACGATGAAATCACGTGGTTAGAGTGCTGGACTAGGACCGGGAAGACCCCAGTTCAAATCCCTATTCAGCCATGATACTTGCTCGGTGAGTCGGGGCCAGTCATTTCTCTCTCAGCCTAACCTACTTCACAGGGTTGTTGTGAGGAGAAACATTTGTATGTAGTACATTGCTCTGGGCTCCTTGGAGAAAGAGAGGGATATAAATGCAACAAATAAATAAATACTTCTTGCAGCCTCCCCAGCGCAGAGGAATGACTCCCGGCTCGGGGTTCTCCTGCGCCCCACGCGCCCTTTGCACTCACCCGTCTCCCTTGCCGGGGTGGCTACTCGGGGTTCCACGCAGGGAGGGAAGAGAGACGCCTCTTTTCCCGGGCAGAAAAGGAAAGTCCTAGTGGTGGCAGCTTCCAAGGAGATAGCAATAGCACTTACATTTATATACCGCTTTATAGCCCGAGCTCTCTAAGTGGTTTACAATGATTTAGCATATTGCCCCCAACATTCTGGGTACTCATTTGACCGACCTCGGAAGGATGGAAGGCTGAGTCAACCTTGAGCCCCTGGTCAGGATCGAACTTGTAACCTTCTGGTTACAGGGCAGCAGTTTTACCACTGCGCCAGCAGGGGCTCTCTAGCAATCTTGCCTCTCTCCGTTTAACCCTTAGACTGACCCTCCCCTGTTAGCAAAAGGGACTCTTCCAAAGAGTGCAGACGGAGAGGCGGAAAGAAATGCCCTTTACATGGAAGAACACCACAGTCTCCGGGCCGCTCTGAAGGCTGGCTGTGTGCGCTGTGCCCTCGCTTTGGCAGGAGGAGGGTTAAATGGAACGAGTAGAAGCTCCTAGAGAGCACGTAGGAGCGGGTGAGGCCTAGGGGGCTCTGCAGGGGAAGATCATGCAACCCCGCCCCGTCTCCCCTTCCCTCCCAATTCTAAAGGTTGGTTTGCTTGTTCGATCTGTAGCATTACCTCGGTCCAGGAACCTGGTCGGTGCAAACTTAAAGTGCAGGTTCCAGGAGGGGAGCGGGGGAGGCTGCAGATTTGGAGCCTGACACCTTCCCATTTCCTTTTTATTTGATTGATGACTGGAGAATAATTCAATCTTTCGAGCTGTGATAAATCCATTGATATAAATATCCCTAAATATCAAATAACTTTAGAAATTTTAGAAACCCCCTAAGGATTTTGCCAAACAATCTTGAGATTTAGAACCCATTCTGGAACACAAACGCTCTGACTTCATCAAATTTATTTTCAAATCAGCAATTTGTTCAAATCTTTCCAACTCTTTCTGTATGGCAAAGATAGATCTCAAACGGTCCATCAAAATTAATGCAATATCATCTGCATATAGATTAATTTTATGCTCTACATCTTTTATAATAAGGCTGTTGGTGTTGCACCCTGCTCACAGAGATTCGTTTCGTTTCAGTACCCCAGCGGAATTACATGAAGACTTCAACACACAAGGTTTTGAACCGAAAAATATATTGTAGAAAAATAAGAAAAAGGCACTCACATGATATCGCAACTCAGTAAGTCCATTCAAAAGTAGATACATAGATACAACAATCACATAGATACAGCGTTCACATGGTCAGCCAGGTGGACCACAGTGTAGCAGCTTCTGCCTGCTGTGGACACTTTGCTCTTCTCTGAGCCTCCTTCTTATACTAGCCTAGGCCAATCACTGCAGACCATTACTTGTAACCGGCCTCACATGTTGCTAGCACTAATCCGGTTGTTTGCAGACTAATCACAGTAATATGGTGACTTGCACCTTTTTGGTTAAAGGCATCTTACACCACAATACATCCTGACAGAGGCCCTTAATTATCGAGTTACGTCTAATGGCTTGAGCCAAAGGCTCAATAGAGAGTATAAATAATAAAGGGGAAAGGGGACAGCCTTGTTTTGTGCCTCTAAATATACTAAAGGGTTCAGAATCACAAGAATTCACGCAAGTTATTGCAGAAGATTTACAATAAAGTTGTTTTATAATGGTGACAAATTCTATGCCCATTTGTAATTTCTCAACTAATTTTTCCCCCGTTTCAAATTTTTATTAACTTTTGACAATAATAATAACCATAACAATCATAATAAACACAATTACAAGTTGACTTCCCGCGCACCTCTTTTCGTGATACCAACTATAAGTTTTACCCTTATTGTAATATTAATTAAAAAAGAAAAACACAAATTTAACCCTTCCACCACCATTAATCTGCCTAACCTGCATTTCAAATTTCAAATCCTGCTGTAAGATCCATAGTAGGAAAATGATTCTTTAAATAAATCAAAAAAGGTTTCCAGTCTTCCTTAAAGCGTTCTAAACTTTGGTCTCTGATCAGTGTTGTAAGTTTTGCCATTTCTGCATATTCTAAAGTTTTTATCAGCCAATCTTCTTTTGAAGGCAGTTCATTAGTCTTCCATTTCTGTGCATATAATATTCTAGCTGCCGTAGAAGCATACATTAAAAAAGTTAAATTATTTGTAGAAATTGCTCCTTGTGTTATTCCTACCAGGAAGGATTCTGGCTTCTTAGGAAATGTCACTTTAAGTATCTTCTTCAATTCATTATATATCATGTCCCAATAAGCCTTAGCCCTCCCACAGGTCCACCACATATGAAAAAAAGTACCTTCAATATGCCCACACTTCCAACATTTGTTTGAAACATTTTTATACATTAATGCCAGTTTTTTGGGCGTTAAATACCATCTATACATCATTTTGTAATAATTTTCCTTCAAAGCATAACAAGCAGTAAATTTTAAATCACTTTTCCATAACTTCTCCCACGCTGCCATTTCTATATTATGTCCAACATCTTGAGCCCATTTTATCATAGTTGTTTTAACCAATTCCTCTCTTGTCTCCTCCAAGAGTAATAATTTATACATTTTGGAAATTAATTTTTCATCGTCTTGACATAATTCCTTCTCAAAATTCAAAATCTGATCTTCAAATCCAACTTTAAGGTCTTTCTTATATATCTCATTTAACTGATAGTACTGAAACCAATCTCTGACCACATTTTGTAATTCAGTTAAAGATTTTAACTTACAATCCTTTCCATAAAAATACAACAGATCTCTATACGTACCCCCAGACATGTAATTTCTCAACTAATTTAATTAAGTAAGGCCACTGTAGACAGTCAAAGGCTTTAAAGATATCTAAAGTAAGAATAGCCAGTGGAGACTTCTCCCCCCTACAGTAATTCATACAGTTTAAAATACAATGTATAGGGTCCACAATCTGACGTCCTTTGATAAAACCAGTCTGATCAGGGTTTATATATTGAGCTATAAAGTTATTCAACCTTTTTGCCAAACAGGTTGTAAATATCTTAAGATCTTGGTTAAGTAAAGCAATGGGTCTATAATAGGGATTCTCAACCTTGGGTCCCCAGATGTTGATGGACTTCAACTCCCATAATCCCCATCCAAAGCCATTGGGGCTGGGGATTATGGGAGTTGAACTCCAAGAATATCTGGGGACCCAAGGTTGAGAATCCCTGGTCTATAAGATTCTACAAGTTCTTTATCCTTATTAGCTTTTGGAATCATTACTAGTCTGGAAAATCTCCATAGAATGACCATCTAAAATAGAATTTAAAAGAGTCACAAATCGAGGAATCAAAATATCCCCAAACCTCTTATATATTAAGGCTGTAAAGCCATCAGGGCCAGGAGATTTCTAATAACCTCTAATAACCTCTTGCAACTCTTCTATTGTAAAAGGTGCCTTTAAAACCATACTATGATTTGCACATAAAGGGGACATTCCCATGTTGCTTAAGTATAGTTCTATATTACCAGTATCGGAAGCATCTGAATTATAGAGAGGAGAGGTCTATCAATGGCTACTGGTTGGAGGGCTATAGGCCACCTCCAGCCTCAGAGGCAGGATGCCTCTGAGTACCAGTTGCAGGGGAGTAACAGCAGGAGAAAGAGCATGCCCTCAACTCCTGCCTGTAGGCTTCCAGTGGCATCTGGTGGGCCACTGTGTGAAACAGGATGATGGACTAGATGGGCCTTGGGCCTGATCCAACCGAGCTGTTCTTATGAAGTCTTCATGCTTGCCTGTTAGTAATGAAGGTGAAGTAGAACCTGTTCAGACTCAATATACCTCTGAATCCCAGTGGCAGGAAGCCAAGGTGGAAAAGGGGTCTGCTTTCATTCACTTCCTGCTTTGGGGCTTCCCAGGGCATCTGCTTGACCATCGTAGCCTTTGGCTATTCTAGCCAGGCTCTTCTTAGTTCTCCTTCGTATGATCCTCTTGCAAGCCCTTCCCAGACTCTGATGGTGTTGTCCTATCAGCATCTTTATCCCACATATTAGGAAGGTAGAAGGAAATGCCACAAGAGCCTAATCATTGGGGGTTTGGGATAAAGGAAGGACCATAATACAGGGAAAGCTATATGGACAAAAATGCCACCCTTTATTTTCCCACTCCAGGAGGAGAGACATAGCCGGCAATCACTATGTGTCTCTGTCCCCTGAGATGGTACTGATGGCCAAAATCTGTGGGTCTGGCTCATGGACTACAGCAATTGTTTTCAGCAAATGTCCTGCCTCTCCTATGACTGGCCCTGAGGCGATTCTCACAATCGCCCAAAAGCGGGCTAAGGGTGTGCTGCAACGGGAGCTGTGTGACTCCCGGCAGCTAGCCTCCATTCATACCCCTCCCCTTAGACGAGGTTAATGGAGCGAGAGCGCTGCTAACCTCATCTTTTTGCTCATGTGTTGCCGTGGCGTGCAGTGACACACGAGTAGACCCCCGACCAGAAAGTTGCAAGCAGCCTCCCAGGGTCGGAGGTCTCTCCAGGATGCCCAGTGCACTCGCACAGGGCATCCTGGAACTTCTAGGGGCCGTGCGGTAACCCAATCCCTCCAGCCCCTGCCAGCTCCGTGACGGCGCCGGAAGTCGTGCGGGCGGCTGATCCGGCCACCCAGGGCTGCCGTTTGATCATCTGCGGGGAAAGCAGGCTAAACCCGCTCTCCCTGCAGACCCAGAAGAAGCTCTTCTCACTGATCGTGAGAAGAGCTTCCCTGACTAGGATCCTTTATCCAAGATGTGTATTGATTATCACCTATTGAGTATTTTTTTGTATACCACCCCAAAGGTATGTCTTACCGAAGGTCAAGAACGTTGGAGCCACAAATGGCGTGGGGAACAAAAGCACTCTCATTAGTTGGGCAGGGGTTGGCTCGGTAATGGAATCAGGGGCTTCCACCCCAAGGGCCACAGACAAATCAAATGAAAAAACACAACATCTCTTCTGTGTTGCGGTTCCTGTTATCCTGAGCAAGCATGGGCAGGTCCACAGACTAGAATAATGCCTTAGCTCAGAGGTTCCCAACTTCTGTTGCAAACCTACAGCTCAGGATGCCCCACAGAGATTTTAAGTGCATACCATGCCCCCCTCCCCCCAAACTTAAATGTCATGGTGAGAATTCAGGCTACTCCAGTCACTCCCTGGCAGTTTCTCAAGAGGGCTGACAGTGAAATGGATGGGACAAGTTTACTGTGGGTGGTTTAGAGGCTCTTTTGCTGCAGCCACCTAAGGCTGTTCTCCCTGATCCATTGTAGTTGAACTCCCTGCTCAGTTTCTACACAGCGATGTCATAGAAACACAGGAAGCTGCCACATACTGAGTCAGACCATTGGTTTATCTAGCTCAGTATTGTCTTCACAGACCGGCAGTGGCTTCTCCAAGGTTGCAGGCAGGAAGCTCTCTCAGCTCTATCTTGGAGAAGCCAGGGAGGGAACCTGAAACCTTCTGCTCTTCCAGAGTGGCTCCATCCCGAGGGGAATCTCTTAGAGTGCTCACACTTCTAGTCTCCCATTCATATGCAACCAGGGTGGACCCTGCTTAGCTAAGGGGACGATTCATACTTGCTACCACAAGACCAGCTCTCCTCTCCAGTCAGAGGCCAGAAAGGGGCTGCTCACCCATGACTGTTACAAGAGACCTACTAAGCAGATGTAGCACCTGGACCACTTGTGGAATTCCCCACCCCACCCCATGGAAATCTCACAGCTATTGTGATGGAGGATGCACCGAGGACTGTGGAGATCTACAGAGTTTGTCAGGAGTACTTCCATTGAAAGTGAAACTAATGGAACATTGATTTCAATACAATTGCTTATGAGTAACTTATAACTGGATGCAAGTTGGTGAGTGGAGTAGCCAGTCTCACAACTGGAACATTTAAATGTATGTGTGTGTGTACACACACACCACAAATGTAATCTTACAATTTGGAATACAGGCTACTACTGTCACTGGCACACATCCACACTAAGTTACTTATAGGCAGTTTTGCTGTAATGAATGGGACAAATTTACTTATCCTGTGAATCGTAGTGGGAGTACTCAGTGCTAATTTTCTGAAGCCTGTCAGTCCAGCTGAGGGGAGGGGCATGCTGAGCCAGCCAGGCGCAAAGGAGGAGGGTTTGCGCCCTCTTTCCTCCCCTTCTGCAGCAGACGAATTGCTGAGGATGTGTTGGCTTCAAGCCTCACATGGGGAACAAATTGTATAGCTGCAGCGTGGGGCCATAAGAGGGTTCTGGGTCCCCCACCCCACCCCAGTATCCCTTCAAGTACTCCTAAGGTTATTAGTGCCCCCGGTGGGAACCTGTCTGTCTTAACTTACCAACTATAACTTATCAAACTAACACTAGCATTAATCTAGACTTACCCACTGCAAGTTCAGATCCTTTGATTCCTTTAGAGGAACCGTGACTGATTAAACCCAGGACTCAGTAACCACACCTTCTAAAGCTTAAATGTTTTATTCAAAGAATTGAAGGCATACAAGTTGTTAAGGGATGGCAAGTATGCTAAAACAGAAAGATGAACAAACAGCATGCTCAAAAACATAGAATGCACTAAGTATTGAAGGCTACTATTGTGAGTGGGGTTGTGAATAATGAGGTCCACACAATACCCCCTAACTACTTTCTCTACTAAATAAATCTAAGCGCTTTCCCTTCCACCCTTTACTAAACTCCACTATGTGGAGTAACTTATTCATCCTTGGGCCACTTGAGGAATGTTCAGGACACGGACAGAGGTATAATAATATAAAATATTTTCAATCCCTTTCCCAATGACCCCAGTTTGGGCTCTTTGACGGCTAGTAAGTATTCTACTCTGACTGAAGCTCTTTCCACAACAAGCATTTATATGGTTTTCCTCCTGTGTGGGTCCTTTGATGGGAAGTGAGATGCACACTCTGGCTAAAGAATTTTCCAAACTCCAAGCATTTATATTGTTTTTTCTCCAGTATGCTTCCTTTGTTGGCTAGTAAGTGTCCCGCTCTGACAGAAGATCTTTCCACACTCCAAGCATTTATATAGTTTCTCTCCAGTATGGGTTCTTTGATGGTTAATAAGTATTCCGCTCTAACTGAAGCTCTTTCCACACTCCAATCATTTAAATGGTTTCTCTCAAGTATGCGTTCTTTGATGGTTACTAAGATTTCTGCTCCGACTGAAGCTCTTTCCATACATGAAGCATTTATATGGTTTCTCTCCAGTATGGGTTATTTGATGTTTAGTAAGACCTCCGCTCTCACTGAAGCTCATTCCACACTCCAAGCATTTATATAGTTTCTCTCCAGTATGGGTTCTTTGATGGCTAGTAAGATGTCCGCTCTTAATGAATCTCTTTCCTCACTCCAAGCATTTATATGGCTTCTCTCAAGTATGGGTTCTTTGATGTATAGTAAGACTTCCTCTGATACTAAAGCTCTTTCCACACTCCAAGCATTTATATGGTTTCTCTCCAGTATGGGTTCTTTGATGGTTAATAAGACTTCCGCTCTCACTGAAGCTCTTTCCACACTCCAAGCATTTATATGGTTTCTCTCCAGTATGGGTTCTTTGATGGTTAGTAAGACTTCCGCTCTCACTGAAGCTCTTTCCACACTCCAAGCATTTATATGGTTTCTCTCCAGTATGGGTTCTTTGATGGCTAGTAAGACTTCTGCTCTCACTGAAGCTCATTCCACAGTCCAAGCATTTATATGGTTTCTCTCCAGTATGGGTTCTTTGATGGCTAATAAGACTTCCGCTCTGACTGAATCTCTTTCCACACTCCAAGCATTTATATGGTTTCTCTCCAGTATGGGTTCTTTGATGGATAGTAAGACTTCCTCTGATACTAAAGCTCTTTCCACACTCCAAGCATTTATATGGTTTCTCTCCAGTATGGGTTCTTTGATGGTTAGTAAGACTTCCGCTCTCACTGAAGCTCTTTCCACACTCCAAGCATTTATATGGTTTCTCTCCAGTATGGGTTCTTTGATGGTTAGTAAGACTTCCGCTCTCACTGAAGCTCTTTCCACACTCCAAGCATATATATGGTTTCTCTCCAGTATGGGTTCTTTGATGGCTAGTAAGACTTCTGCTCTCACTGAAGCTCATTCCACAGTCCAAGCATTTATATGGTTTCTCTCCAGTATGGGTTCTTTGATGGCTAATAAGACTTCCGCTCTGACTGAAACTCTTTCCACACTCCAAGCATTTATATGGTTTCTCTCCAGTATGGGTTCTTTGATGGTTAGTAAGACTTCGTCTCACACTGAAGCTCATTCCACACGCCAAGCATTTATATGGTTTCTCTCCTGTATGGTTTCTTTGATGGTTAGTAAGATTTCCGCTCTCACTGAAGCACATTCCACACTCCAAGCATTTATATGGTTTCTCTCCAGTATGGGTTCTTTGATGCTTAGTAAGACTTCCGCTCTCACTGAAGCTCATTTCACAGTCCAAGCATTTATATGGTTTCTCTCCAGTATGGATTCTTTGATGGCTAGTAAGACTTCCGCTCTGACTGAATCTCTTTCCACACTCCAAGCATTTATATGGTTTCTCTCCAGTATGGGTTCTTTGATGGCTAGTAAGACTTCCGCTCTGATTGAATCTCTTTCCACACGCCAAGCATTTATATGGTTTCTCTCCTGTATGGGTTCTTTGATGGTTAGTAAGACTTCCACTCTCACTGAAGCACATTCCGCACTCTAAGCATTTATATGGTTTCTCTCCAGTATGGGTTCTTTGATGTTTAGTAAGACTTCCGCTCTCACTGAAGCTCTTTCCACACTCCAAGCATTTATATGGTTTATATCCAGTATGGGTTCTTTGATGGGAAGTGAGGTGTACACATTGGCTGAAACACTTTCAACACTCTAAACATGTATATGTTTTCTTTCCAGTATGGGTCCTTTGATGGCTAGTACATTTTTTGCTCCGAATGAAACTCTTCCTATACTCCAAGCATTTATATGGTTTATCTCTAGTATGGGTTCTTTGATGTATAGTAAGTGTTCTGCTCTCCCTGAAGCTCTTTCCACACTTCAAGCATGTATATGGTTTCTCTCCTACGTGCATTTCCCACTGAGATTGAAAATTTGGGTCATGGATTTCTCCATGATGAGAAACAGAAGATCCATTCCTGTTCTTCTCTTCTGCTTCAGTGTTCATTCTCTGTTTCCCTCTCTTTTTCCAGCTGACTTCAACCAACAATCCTCCATTGCAAATTCCCTGCATATTCCTCTCCCCACTGTTGTCTGCTGGAATGAGAGATAAAATCGGTAGGAGCATGGGATGGAAATGGAGCCTCCAATCACTGATCAATCCCCACTTAATGTGTTCTTTTGAGGGAAGAAGAAGAAAGCCAGACTGTTCTGCGTTACCAAGACATGGATGGTTGTGGCAGGCAGAGGCCTAGCTGTCACCCTCCAGATTCTCAAGCCAGCCACAACACAGGATCAATGGGTGGGTGGGTAGGGGGTCACAATCAGGATTTCATCTTGTTCACTGGGTACCCCGCTGGGAAATCTCTCAGTTTGCCATGTCTGCACTTCATATTTGCATGCCTTGCACACCTGGTGCCTTACCGTCTCCCTCCCTGGGTTGACAGAGGTAGCCAAAGGGCAGTACTGAAGTCCCCCAGG
Source organism: Hemicordylus capensis (assembly GCF_027244095.1). Lineage (NCBI taxonomy): Eukaryota > Metazoa > Chordata > Lepidosauria > Squamata > Cordylidae > Hemicordylus > Hemicordylus capensis. Next base: position 229,831,669 of record NC_069658.1, on the reverse strand, counting down.
CTAGTTATCTCGAAATATTTCAACACTGGTTCTGAGGCCACCTTGTTTGGTGTGACTCTGGTTTTTAATCGGGTGAACCCCAGCAAATATAATCAAACAGACCATCAAAAATCCCTCATTATTTTTGTATATATGTAACATTTCCAAATCAGCAGAGCCCAGCTTTCTTCTTGGTTACTTATTTATTTGTTACACTTAATTAATAAATATTATTAATAATTAATAAAAATAATATATCAGATACACTGCAGGAATAATAGACTGGACCCAGGCAGAGCTAGAGACGCTAGATTGTAATACCAGGAAAATAATCACCATCAATCATGCTCTGAAGCCTGCTGGAGAGGGGGAGAAGAGGATACCATCTTTCCCAGGGTTTGAGACTGGGGTGCCTGCCTGGCTACCTCTTCTCTTCTGCCCTCCCTGGTTGCCATCTGCCTCCCCCCAGGACTGCTTGCGGAGAGGCTTTGCAGGACTGGGGCTGTAAGGGTGATGGGGCAGTTTTTCCTGGTTCCACCTGCTGAGCTTGCTGCTCAGCCTATATAGGAAGACTGCTGGTGGCCACAGCCCTCAGAAGCCTGCTGGAGAGGGGGAGAGGAGGATACCATCTTCCCCAGGGTGTGAGACTGGGGTGCCTGCCTGGCCACCTCTTCTCTTCTGCCCTCCCTGGTTGCCATCTGCCTCCCCGCAGGACTGCTTGCCGAGAGGCTTTGCAGGACTGGGGCTGTAAGGGTGACTGGGCAGTTTTTCCTGGTTCCACCTGCTGAGCTTGCTGCTCAGCCTATATAGGAAGACTGCCAGTGGTGGCGGGCCCGCCACTGGCGGGGTTGCCACTGAAGGGGGTCGCCCTTTTGGGGGAGCCACTTTGGGGGAGAAACGAGGGTGAGGGCTGGACATTTTGTCCAACTATTAGTATAGAGGGAGGCATTCAATAGTGGGGCTTCTGTTTAATCAGTTTTAAGTTGTGCTGAGATTGGGTTGCAGTTGTAATGTGTGTGGGTTTGTCTGAAGATGGGGAGGCAGGGAGTGCCTTCGTTGAATGTGGGGCAGCTATTCCAGTGGTGGTGGGGAATAGAAGAAACGTTGGCAGGTCAGCAGGCTGTTCCAGGGGAAGGGTGGTCAGAAATCTAATAGCTGTCCCCCTTTCCAGCTGTCCTGCCAGCTCTTTGACCTCGGGGAGCACTGCCAACATCCCACATAACCTTAACTTGCTCCTCTGCAATGCCAGGTTGGTCCAAAATAACTCATAACTCATCCATGATTTGATCATGGATGAAGGGGCCAACCTGATGTGTATTACTGAGACTTGGTTGGGGGAGGCTAGTGGTCCAGTTTGGTCCCAGCTTCTTCCTCCAGGATATTCTGTAGAGGAGCAGGTAAGGGGACGTGGGCGGGGAGGTGGAGTGGCTGTGGTCTATAAGGATAACATCTCCCTTACCAGGGTCCCTGTCAGGGTATCAGACCATATTGAATGTGTGTACTTGAGTTTGGGGACCAGGGATAGATTGGGACTTCTGTTGGTGTACTGATCGCCCCGCTGCCCAGCGGAATCCCTTACTGAGCTCACGGACTTGGTCACGGAACTTGCGTTGGAGTCTCTCAGACTTTTGGTGCTGGGGGACTTCAATGCTCATTTTGGGACCAATTTGTCCGGGGCAGCTCAGAAGTTCATAGCGGCCATGACGACTATGGGCCTATCCCAAGCGGTCTCTGGATCCACGCATATTGCAGGTCACACGCTTGATTTGGTCTTTTATTCTGATCAGGGTGGTGTTCCGTGGGTGGGGACTCCTACGATCTCCCCGTTGTCATGGACAGACCACCATCTGGTTAAGGTTGGACTTACAACCACTTTCCACTTTCGCAGGGGCGAGGGGCCTATTCGAATGGTCTGCCCGAAGAGGTTACTGGATCCGGTAGGATTCCAAGAAGCCTTGGAGGGATTCGATGTTGGCTCTGCTGGTGATCCTGTTGATGCCCTGGTTGAGAACTGGAACAACTTGCTCACCAGGGCAGTAGACACGATTGCTCCTAAGCGTCCCCTCCAACCTGCTTCAAAATTGGCCCCCTGGTATACGGAAGATCTATGGGGGCTGAAGCAGCAAGGTAGGCGACTGGACTGCAAGTGGAGAAAAACTTGACTCGAATCCGACAGATTATGACATGGAGCACATTTAAAGATCTATGCTCAGGCGATACGTGTGGCAAAGAAGCGGTTCTTTTCTGCCCGTATTGCCTCTGCGAGTTCACGTCCGGTGGAGTTGTTCAGGGTTGTGAGGGGACTAGTATCTGCCCCCTCTCCCTTGAACCAGAATTTGGAAGCATCAGTTACCCGCTGTGGTGTGTTTCATGAATTTTTCACAGACTAAATCTCTCGGATTCGGGCCGACTTAGATGGAGACTCCACAATTAATTTGATGTCTGAACTGGAGGTGCCAGACAACTCCTCTTATACGATTCGACTGGATTAATTTCAGTTTGTGACTCCTGATGATGTGGACAAGCTGCTTGGAGCGGTGAGGTCTACCACTTGTCCTCTTGACCCTTGTCCAACATGGCTTGTTCTATCTAGCAGGGAGGCTGTTGTAGGCGGCCTGGTAGAAATCATAAATGCTTCTCTGAGGGAGGGCAGGATGCCTCCTTGTCTTAAGGAGGCAATCATTAGACCTCTTCTAAAGAAGCCTGCATTAGATCCCTCAGAGTTGAGCAATTATAGGCCAGTTTCCAATCTCCCATGGCTGGGCAAGGTAATTGAGACAGTGGTGGCCTCTCAGCTCCAGGCGGTCTTGGAGGAAACTGATTATCTAGACCCATTTCAAACTGGTTTTCGGGTGGGCTAGGGGTGGAGACTGCCTTGGTCGGCCTGATGGATGATCTCCAATTGGCAATGGACAGGGGAAGTGTGACTCTGTTGGTCCGCTTGGATCTCTCAGCGGCTTTCGATACTATCAACCATAGTATCCTTCTGGAACGTCTGAGGGTGTTGGGGGTGGGAGGCACTGATTTACAGTGGTTCCGCTCCTACCTCTCGGACAGATTCCAGATGGTGTCGATTGGAGATTGTTGCTCTTCAAAATCTGAGCTTAAGTATGGTGTCCCTCAAGGCTCCATACTTTCTCCAATGCTTTTTAACATCTACATGAAACCGCTGGGAGAGATCATCAGGGGATTTGGAGCTGGGTGTTACCAGTATGCTGATGACACCCAGATCTACTCTCCATGTCAACTTCTTCAGGAGTTGGCATATCCTCCCTAAATGCCTGCCTGGAAGCAGTAATGGGCTGGATGAGGGAGAATAAACTGAAGCTGAATCCAGATAAGACGGAGGTACTTATTGTGCGGGGCCAGAAATCTAGAGACAATTTTGATCTGCCTGTTCTAGACGGGGTCACACTTCCCCAAAAGGAACAGGTTCGCAGTCTGGGAGTACTTCTGGATCCACACCTCCCCTGGTTTCTCAGGTTGAGGCGGTGGCCAGGGGTGCTTTTTATCAGCTCCGGCTGATACGCCAGCTGCGCCCGTTTCTCGAGATCAATGACCTCAAAACAGTGGTACATTTGTTGGTAACCTCCAGACTGGACTTCTGTAATGCGCTCTATGTGGGGCTGCCTTTGTACATTGTCCGGAAACTTCAGTTGGTTCAAATTGCGGCAGCCAGGTTGGTCTCTGGGTCATCTCGTAGAGACCACATTACTCCTTTGTTGATGGAGTTACACTGGCTGCCAATAGGTTTCCAGGCAAAATACAAAGTGCTAGTTATAACTTATAAAGCCCTAAATGGCTTAGGCCCTGGGTATTTAAGAGAGCGTCTTCTTCGCTATGAGCCCCACCGCCTACTGAGGTCACTTGAGGAGGTCCGTCTCCAGTTGCCGCCAACTCGTTTGGTGGCTACACAGAGACGGGCCTTCTCGGCTGCTGCCCCGAGATTGTGGAATGTGCTCCCTGCTGATATACGATCCTCCCCATCTCTGGCAATTTTCAAAAAACACCTGAAAACACATTTCTTCAACCAGGCTTTCTCAGCTTTTAAAAACTTGTTTTTAAATTCTTCTGATTATTTAATTGTTGTTTTACGATGTTTTTAATTGTTGTTTTTATGCTTTATAATTTTTGTTTTAATTATTAACTGATTTTAATGGTGTTTTAATGTAAACTGCCATGAGCCTTTTGGAAGGGCAGTATAAAAGTTTTAATAAATAAAATTAAATAAATAAAATAAAATAAGAGCAAAAGTAGAAAAATCAACAACAAACAGCAAGTGCCACCTTTGTAAAGATGCAGATGAAACAGTGGACCACCTAATCAGCTGTTGTCAAAAGATCACATAGACTGATTACAAACAAAGGAATGACAAGGTAGCAGGGATGATACACTGGAACATCTGCAAATAAGACAAGCTACCTGTAGCCAAAAATTGGTGGGACCATAAAATTGAAAAAGTGGTAGAAAATGAAGATGCAAAAATATTATGGGACTTCCGACTACAAACAGACAAACATCTGCCACACAATACACCAGATATAACTGTAGTCAAGAAGAAAGAAAAACACATTAAAATAATCGACATAGCAATACCAGGTGACAGCAGAACAGAAGAAAAAGAAATAGAAAAAACAACAAAATACAAAGATCTACAAATTGAAACTGAAAGGCTGTGGCAGAAGAAGACCAAAATAATCCCAGTGGTAACTGGCGCCCTAGGTGCAATTCCAAACACCTTGAAGAGCACCTCAACACCATAGGGGCCACAGAAATCACCATCAACCAATTACAAAAAGCAGCTTTACTGGGAACAGCCTATATTCTGCAACAATATCTATAATAACGACAACAACAATATTGATAATAAAATTCAGCCATCTCAGGTCCTTGGGAAGGACTCGATGTCTGGATAAAACAAACCAGTCAATAACACCTGTCTGACTGTGTAAAAAATAAATAAATAAATAAATAAATAAATAAATAAATATAGAAGAACTTAATTTTTTAGCTGCCCCATAACAAATTGTTCTTTTGGTCATTCACAAAACAGGATTAAAACATACAATAAAAACAAATTAAATCATAACAGACAAAAAAAGGAGAAAGAAAATACAAAATACAATACAAAGTAGTTTAAAAGCTTATTTTAAAATTAGTTTAAAATGAAATAAAATCTCATTTGAAAACAAGAATTTAAAATGCCTGGGTGAACAAAAAGGTCTTTACTTGGTGTCTAAAAGAACAAAGTGATGAAGCCAGGCAACCCTCACTGGGGAGGCTATCCTACCCAAGCCCAGCACAGCATCCATCCAGTGGCTGTTGCTGGTATCTGCCTTATATTTCCTTTTAGATTGTGAGCCCTTGGGGACAGGGGACCAGCTTATTTATTTAATTTTTATTTTTCTAGGTAAACTGCTTTGAGAACTTTCGTTTGGAGAGCGCAAATATCCGTAGTAGTAGCAGTAGCATTCCATAAACGGGGTGCAACCTCCAAAAAGGCCCTCTCCCTAGTAGTCACCCGCCTCACCGCATTGGGCAGGGACACCTGGAGCAGGGCCTTAGAAGAAGATCTTATGGTTCAGGTTGGGACATGGGCAAGGTCTCCCCTCAGGTAACCCGCCCCCAAACCATTTAGGGCTTTACCAGTTTAAACCCTTTTGGCCCTGGCACAATATGCTCAAAACATCCAGTCTGCTGCCAGTCAGTGCAGAGGCTACTGATTGAGGTGGCTGAAGGGTCTAACTCCACATAAGGCAGTGCCATATCTTCGGGGTTGTCCAACAGAACATCCTCAGGGTTGAGTTTTATTTATTGCATTTATATGCCACCCTTTCTCCCCTCACAACAACCCTATGAGATAGGTGAGATTGAGAGATCACTGGTTCAGTGTCACCCAAGGAGCTTAATTGCTGAGGGGCATTTGAGAGTGAATCCTCCAGCTATAATCTTCCAGTTTGACACAAACAAGTATACCACTTACCCAATGCCTTGGCAATATATCTGTACCACACCCTTACCAACTAAGCAGACCAGCTTGATCTCTCTCGCGCTAGATCTCCATTCACACAAAGTTATTCACATGGTGTGCTGAACACAGGTACATCAGTACCCTTCCAATCTATACTATGCAATTGAGAGGCCCGTACCCAGGTTCACTTTTAACATTAATGCAGGTCTAGTCATTCACACAAACACATGTATGAGTGTACAGACTGCTGTACAACAGCATGTCTGAACCAGGCTTTTTACTCTTCCCTTTCAAGGAGTCTTACCCAGAGAGGCCACATTCCTCCTATTCTCCTCCATGACTTCCCTGTACAGGGTTCTCTGGTCCAGATCCAGCAGAGCCCACTCCTCTTCCGTGAAAAGCACAGCCACCTCCTCAAAGCTCACCTGGCCCTGGAAGAGAGGAAGGAAACATGTTCACCCTCGCAGAAGGCATAACGGTTCCTTCCTTGAAGCAGAATCCACAAGAGTCGTTCAGGAAAGGTGCTGTGAGAAGGCCAGGGAATGTTCCCTGCAGGGTCATTATTATATTTATAGACCCGCTTTTTAACAAAAATAGCTATTGCTCTTGTTTAAATAGAAAAATACGTGGGGGAGGGGAATGGTGTCCTGTCACAAAGGGGGTGCAACTAAAAACACAGAGTGGAGATACCAGCAACCACCCCTGGAAAAGATGCTCTCATGAGATGAAGATACACACTTACTCCCCCCCCCACCCGCTCAATAGTTGAAAGCCAACCCTTTCAAAGGCGCCTCCCTGTCTGGTTAGCCAGATTCAAATCTTCACAAGATTCAAGGCTTTCTAGTCAGCAGCTTGGACAGAAGCCAAAGGAAGGAGGGCCACTTGCAGCCCCAGAGGGGTGTCCAAGGAATGGGGCTTGTCTGTCTGCCCCACATTCTCCATTCACAACAAGCCCTCCCCTACCTTCTTCGGTGGGCTTGAAGCATCTTCCATCCCACCAGGCAGAAGGGAGGGCTGAGAATGCATTGGCAGCGTCATTCCTGCACCTGCCAAGGACACAAAAGTGACGGGAAGATCTATGAGAATAAAAGAGAGAGAGAGAAAGAGACCATCAAGCCTAGAGATAAAAATTCTCATGTTGGCTTTTTGCTGAATTCAAAATACAGTTTGGGACACATCAGGTTGATGACTGTCATAACACAATATATTGTCTGTTTGAACTGTGTCAGAGGCTGGAGAAAAGGGTCTGCATTCATCCCCACCCCCCAAAGACTCAGGTGAACATAAAAGCAAGGCAAGGATTTCAGGTGCTCTCCTTCTGTCAAATCTATCAGACAGGAAAATGGGCAAGGTATTTAAAAAGGAATGGGGGACATGTTAGGGAAATGCCCACTCGGGATGATTTCTCCAAGTAAAGATAAATTGGGATGGAGAACTAGTCTTGCAGTAGTAAGCATGAATTGTCCCCTTTGCTAAGCAACGTTCATTTTAACTTGAATTTGGATGGGTGAATACATGGGAGCCCTCTCTACTGTAAGATATTCCCCTTAGGAAATGGGGTCATGGCTCAGTGGGGCACTGAGTGCTTTCTGCAAAAGGTCCCAGGTTCAATCCAGGCAGAAGGTAGGGCTGGGAGAGACTCCTGCCTTTAAACTCTTCCTCGGGCTTTAACTAACTTTCTGCTGCAGGCAAGCCTCCTTTTATTCTCTTTCCCCCCCTCCAACCTTGCTAAACAAACCAATCCAAATAAACTCAAGTTCCCTCCAGTTTTTAAATTACAGCCAGTCAAATCAAACCCCTCCAAAATGTAAACATCCCTTTCAGACCAAAGGGTAGAACAGCAACTGTGAACTGTTGACCCCTGCACAGCTTCTTAATACAGAACACAGGGAGGAAGCAATCAGATGTATAATACAAACATCTGAAAAGCACAAAGGGGAAGTAAAGGCCTCACTCCTTCAGGGGGGTATCTGAGAGCATAGGCGGAACTGGGGGGGGGGGCAGGCAGGGCACGTGCCCTAGGTGCCACTGAGGTGGGGGCGGCACGCCAGTTCCTGCCACCCACACCCCACTGCCCACCTGCCCACCTGCCCAGCCCCAGGGCCCCTCAGCCACTTGCCTCCAGCTCTGGCCTAGGATCGGCAATGAGGCCTAGGATCGGAGCAGCCTGCAAACTGCTCTTCTCTCCCCGCCTCTCAGCTGATCGGCGGGTGGGCGGGGCTTCCAGAGAGGCCTCCGAGTAGGCCTCCCTGAAGCCTGAACTCGGCAGGCCCCAGCAAGCCAGGAAGGAGGCTGGCAGAGCTCCCTGCAGCAGACCAGACCATCCAGCACAGCTTTTGCAGGTAGGCTGTGAATTCCTTTTTGTGGTTACCCCCATATATAGGGATCTGCTTGCCATAGGGCTTTGATATGGGTGGTGGGGCGAAACTGAGAAGACTCTGAATATTTAATTTAAAACAGACTGAAAAATGTGCTGGCTTTAAAAACAAAAACTATCTAAGGCCTATAAGTGGCTTGTTTCATGTCAGAAAATTACAAAAACTTCTGGAACAAATATTTATTTATTCATTCTTTCTTTCATTCATTTATAAATGCACTTATGTTCAAGTTGTTTTGCAACCCAGAAGGTCTGAGTGAGAACTGTGAAGCATGTGTTGTGCTTTTATTTTATTTTATTTTTCTTGTGTGTGAACTGCTCTCCAGTAACTTGCAGGGACTTCAGGGTAAATCTGGCCAACATGTGAATATGCAGCACCTCCATTCCAGAGGAGATGTGTGTTAAAGGGCTTTAAAAGCCTCGTGTGAAAAATCTCCTGGAATCAAACTTTACTGAATTTGTTCAGAATTCTGAGAAAACAAACATAGGCTCACCCTGCATGGTTGAAAGTCTCCTTTGTTAATCTGCAGCGAGGGGCCCATTTTAATAATTAGCGTTGCTAGTGTGTTCTAGGCATTAAAAGTAGCACAGATGTATAGTACTCAATGTATATCACTATATACTGTGAAGTGTACATGTGTGTATTCAGTGAAATGTATTTACAGGCAGCATACTTATTTTGAAATATCAGACTTAAATCCTTGGGAGCCTGGGATGTGTGGAGGCCCTGGACTTTGAGGGGCTGGGGGCCCATTTTAAAATCTCATCTTGGCCCATTCCAACCTTGCTATGCCCCTGGCGGTCACTACACATGGGTTTCTGCACAACACCTGCACAGAAGAAACTTCCATGTAGAAAATGTGTCTCTTGTAAATTGACCCTGAATTTTCCATCCATGACTGGGATATTTGAGAGTTAGAGTCAATAATAAAAGAACAGCACACTGCTTGTGACAGGAAGAGGCAAATTACAATGATTTCTTAGTCTGGCAGGGGCTGGATTTGGCCCTGGCAGAACTTGGCTGTCTGCTCCTGTTGCAAATGCCTCTGTCTAGTGTGGCAAACTAATGTATCCTCCTCCCTCTTGGTGTCAAAGTAAGCACTAGTGTGGTGAATGCATATATACCCCATCATGAGCCAACAGTCATCATAAGACAAAGACTGGCAGGAATCATTCATTGGTTTATAGACCCCACCACCACCACCTTCTTCTTCCCCTATTTTGCTAGTGGCTATTTGGGCAGGTGATCCTCTAGGACAAAGTCATGTTTTTTAAAAAGAATGAGATGAGACAGAAAAAAGGACACTTGGAATCCTCACAGAACTCCTGACTGTTGTTCTAAGTCTTTTACAGAGATGGCTCATGCTTTCAGGTTTTGATCAACAACCATGTCTAGATGGTACAGTGTTCCTTTTAACAGGGGTTTCCAGATATTGTTGACTACAAGTCCCATTATTCCTGTTTGGACAGGGGCGCAATTTCAGTGCTTGCCCTAGGCGCTATTTTCCCTAGTTACGCCTCTGTCTCCAGGGCGAAGCTGCTGCTGTTGCTCGAGGATTCCTGGAGGCTCACCTGAGCTGCCAACCTCTTCTTTTCCTTCCCCTGCCACCCTGAGCTGTAAATAAGGCTAACACACACACACACACACACACACACACACACACACACACAGGCGGCAGCAGCAGTGAGCAATTCAGCAACCAAATCCTCCTTAATCTGCCCTAGTTGGTGTGGTTGCTGCTGGCCCACCTGAGCACCAGGCAGCCAAGTGTGATTGTGACCTTTGTTGGGCGCTTTAGAGACAGAGGAGGGAGTGGGAAAATAGATATGTGGGATGGGGATATATTAAGTTGCGTGTTGAAATGTTTCTGCTAGTGCATATTTGCATAAATGTACTGGTTTTATATTCTTGAGAGATCAGTTGCTGTTTGTATCCCCAAGAACCCACGTGTTAAGTGTGTGTGTGTGTGTGTGTGTGTGTGTGTGTGTGTGTGTAGGGGGATGATGCTTAACTTGCAGGGAGGGCTCCAGCCAGTGGCGGGGGGAGTCCAAAGCGTTTAGGTCCAGGCTCCGAAATTACCTAGCTGCACCTCTGTGGCCCGCCTGCCCACACACCCACCTGTGGTCAGGTCATCCCCCCCCTTGCCAGAGCTGCCTGGTCACCCACATGTCACCATCGCCCTCCCCTGAGGTACCTGAGGGGGGCACAAAGCAAGCAGCTGCCTAGTTCCCTCCCACTTTTCTGGGCCCTGTGCATGCTGGCTGGGGGGGGGGGGTGTCGGCAAATCAGGCAGCTCAGCTGCCTAGTCCTCCTCAGTTCTTGAGGAAAGTTTTCTTCTCACTGGAGGTACCGGAAAGGTATAAGCGGAGCAGTGAGGGTTCGGGTGCAATGAGAGGTGGGGGCTGCAGCATCTATGGGAATTTGAGCTGAAGGGGGAGGGAGAAAGCACAGAGACCAGTACAGTGCCCAGCCGACCCCTCCCCCCACCGGTGCCACAGCCTCCAATTTCCTGCTAATTGTCCTACCAGTGTTCTGCTCTTAGGAGTGGGAGGGGGCCGCTGCCTGCAGCCAGGATACTGGGCACAGCCTGGCAGCAGCAGAGAAGGCAGACAGGAGACTGTCCATTCCTGCCTCTTGCTGCTCTGCCTTCAGTTTGGCTCTTGTGCTCCTCCTGCGCTCTGCATTTGAATGCAATTGCACAGCAAGGGAGCCTCGAGGAGCTGGACCACCTGCAGGTAGAAGCTGGCTGCTGGGCTTGTCCTCTGCTGCCTTGGGAAGAGTGAGTGTGTGTGTGAGAGAGAGGGAAAGAGAGTACACAAATCTGTAAGTAAAAGGGGAAATGAACAGCAGCGGCTAGTCCTGTGTGTATGGTCCCTCAAAACCTTTTTTTTAAAGTAGGGCTCTTTTCAAAACAATTCCAACCCCTGCTAACTTGGCAAAGAGGCACCTTTTAAAGTGGCAATTCTCTTTATTTAGCAGGGGGAGAGTAACTGGCCCTATCCACCCCCAGCACAGTACCTCCAGTGACTGTTGCTGGTGTCTGTCTTAAATTTATTTTCAGATTGTGAGCCCTTTGGGGACAGGGGTCAATCTTATTTATTTATTTATTTCTCTGTTTAAACCGTCCTGAGCCATTTTTGGACGGGCGGTATAGAAATCGAATGAATGAATGAAAACAGTACAAAAAGGTGCCAACAAGCAAAAGCTAAAGGTGCTTATAGTACAAACTTTTAACACACACACCTTCTCGTGAGTAAATTAGTTATTAGTGAAAATTACATAGCAAAAGATATAAAGAAAAGGATCTTTACCCCCAAAATGGCTCTCCTAAGACTTAATGGCTATATTATATTATATTATTATTATTATTATTATTTCGATTTCTATACCGCCTTTCCAAAAATGGCTCAGGGCGGTTTACAAAGAGAAATAACAAACAAATAAGATGGCTCCCTCTCCCCAAAGGGCTCACATTCTAAAAAGAAACATAACAAACATTTTATTTTGCTCCATGCTTATAACAGTAGTTCATACATACATAAATAATTTACATATTGTCTTTTTTGCTTTGTAAGCATCTAGTGGGAGGGGGGATACCCCCAAGTTTTTGAATGGGTTTTCTTCACAAACGGGAAAATAGAATTAAGCATTTTCCTCTCCCCACTGCCCAAATACATTATTTTGTGGTCTGTTGTTTCAAAGTAAGACTTTGCAAATCAGATCATGGGGAACTTGTTTTAAAAGCTGCCTGTCTCTCTTGTCCTGTAAAATTCTTCTTTATCCTACATTCCTAAGAAACTGGGGTAACTCTGCATTTGCCATTCTGTTGTACCATTTGAAATCAAATTGGTGAATGCCCCATTAGTTAACGGCGAGTAGCAAAAATAATTAATTAGGAAAATATACATACATACATGAAACCTCAAAGCATAGTAAACTAAATATATAATGATGTATTTTTCAAATATAATGTTATGATTCACATATATATGCCCCTGCTAACTGGGCAAAGAGGCACCTTTTACTGTGGTGATTCTCTTTATTTAGCAGGGGGAGAGTAACTGGCCCTATCCACCCCCAGCACAGTACTTCCTCCAGTGACTGTTGCTGGTGTCTATCTTGTGTTTCTTTTTAGAATGTGAACCCTTTGGGGACAGGGATCCATCTTATTTGCTTGTTATTTCTCTGTGTAAACCACCCTGAGCCATTTTTGGAAGGGCGGTATAGAAATCAAATTAATAATAATAATAATAATAATAATAATAATAATATCCAAATGCTTAAAACCAAAAAATGTGCCATGCAGTTCATCGTTGCCTGGCGCAGTCCAATTTTTAATTTTCTTTGCTCTTTCACTTATTTCTTTCAATCAAGGTTTCTTTCAATCTCTAAAATAGATATTTAGTGGGCACCATTTAGCCTTCATGCTTAATCCTCATATGCAATGACCAGGGTTTTGATCTCTCCAAACTGTGGGAAGTGAGTGACAAAATGGCAAATGTAGTTCAATGTAAGCAAGTGTAAAGTGATGTATATTGGGACCAAAAAAACCCAACCAACTTCACATATACACTGATGGGATCTGAGCTGTTGGTGACTGATGAGGAGAGATCTTGGGGTTGTGGTGGTCAGCTCACTGAAAGTGTTGACTCAGTGCATGGCAGCTGTGAAAAACGCCAACTCCATGCTAGGGATCATTAGGAAGCGGATTGAAAATAAAAATGCTAGTGTTATAGTCTACAATAAATCCCCAGCACACACACAGTGGAAACCCTTCGAGGCCAGCAATTCAGTGGGGTAGGCCCATCCCTCACTCCACTCTTCTCCTGAAGAGAGCTGATGTAGTCCTGTTTGCCTCCTTGCTAAGCTTGTCTCTCTCACTGGAATATCAGCCAAAGCAGATAAAAAGCACTCCTGGCCATTGCCTCAACTTGAGATGTCAGGGTGTGGGTTGGGTCCAGAAGTACTCCCAAGATGTAACTCGGTCCAAAACAGGCAGATTTAAACCACTTCCTAAGTCCCAGTCTCCCACAAGTACCTCTGTCTTGTTTGGATTCAACTTGAGTTTGTTCTCCCTCACCCAGCCCATTACCAATTCCAGGCAGGCATTTAGAGAGGTCAAGTCATCTACTGATGAACTTGATACGGAGAAATAGATCTGGGTGTCATCAGCAAATTGATAGCACCCTCCACCAGATCTCCTGAAGATCTACTTCAGAGGTTTCATGTAGATGAGGACCAACAGGCTCACACTCCCCCTGTCAATTCCCAATTGGAGATCATCCATCAGGCTGACCAAGGCAGTCTCTACCCCGAAAGCCAGTTTGAAATGGGTCCAGATAATCTGCTTCTTCCAAGTGAGTTGAGAAGCCTCCGGCTTCTTAATCACCTTGCCAAACCACTGTAGATTGGAGACAGGCCTCCAATTGCCTAGCTCTGAGGAATCCAATGTAGGTCTCTTCAAAAGTGGTCTAACAATTGCCTCCTTGAGACAAGGAGGCATCCTGCCCTCCCTCAGAGAGGCACTGAGGATACTAACAAGACCCTCTCCCATCATTTCTTTGCTAGATTGTATGAGCCATGCAGGGCAAGGGTCAAGAGAAGGGTCAAGGTGGTAAGATGAACTTCTCCAAGCAGTTTGTCCATGTCCTTGGGATTCACAAACTGAAACTGTTCCAACCTAACTGTTCTGAACATCAGATGATTTCATGCAGTATTAAAAGAGATAATATACAATAAGGTTAAATGATTTTTATTGTCTAACATGCAAAAGGATAACTCACATATAATAGGTGCTGTTTCCTCAGAGTTTGTTGGTGAGATCATTCAGATTGATGATGTCTGGATATTAAACCCATTAGGTTAAAAGACCATTGTTTTCAGCCAGGTTCAGGTGAGAATTAAAGGTCTCTTTCCCAGAGAGGTCATTTTCCCCACTGCCGGTAGCAGGGTTGTCCCTGAGGCGGGGGCACGGGGCTAGGGGCGAATCAGCATGTGCGGAGCTTCCTTAACATTTCAATCTAATATGCATCATATGTAAGACACAGACACAATTTAACACAGCTGCATTCCAAACTTGAATTCCAAAACTGAATGCTCTTGCAATAAAAATCTCATTTGAAGGAAGACACTTGGATTCCCAACACTCAACTCAAAGTTGGATGGTGGCCACTGTGTAGGTATAGTTAAACAATCCATTATATGTGTTTGTGGGATAATTTGTGGGAAATGCAGGAATACTTCCTAATGACCTACAGATACTGTGGTCCGTGCTGGGTGAACATAGTGAATAATAGCAACACTTTGGAGTGTTCAAAAAAGCATTGCTTAGCAGCAGCAGCAGACTCTTGGGCTGTCCAAAGGGAGACAGGCAGGGCTGCTGAGGCTGTGGATTTCTGCTGTGGGTAAGGTGTCTTCTCCTCCTCGTCGGAGCAGCCTCTGCGGTCCCTCTCCTCTCCCTGCCTTGTGCGTGTGCCGCTTGGTGCCGGTGCACTTAAACCATTTTTCAGATCGCACCCCCCACCACCATGCAGACATTCTGCCCCTTAAATCTTGCCACCAGGGTGCTGAGGAGGTGGCTCTAAGATGCCGGGAGCCTCCTCCATCCTCCTCCAGCTCCCTCTGCAGATCTCCTTAGAAGTCTGTCTTGCAAAGGGGGGCTTTGTACTCTCCTGACATCCCACTCCAGAGCTGGAGGAGGGAGGAAGAGGCCGTGCAGCCCAGCTGGGTGGAGAGAAGGAGGCAACTGAGGGGGGACGGAGCGGGGGAAACTGGGATTTTTGCAGGCAGGGCAAAGGTGGTGAGAGTAGCAGCTGGATGACTATATGGCTGCTAGAAAAAAACTGTGCGGGGGGGGGCTGCTCCCCTGCCGGTGCGGGGCCTCTCCTGGCACAGGGCTTGGGGCGACCACATCGGTTGCCCCGCCCCAAGGACAGCCCTGGCTTGTAGGGTCAGCAAGGAGAAGGTGAAAGACAAAGGCAAATAAGGAGCCAGTGCTTTCATTGGCTCTCAGTCTGAGACCGCCTACTAAGCGATTCCCTCTACACTGATTCTACACAGGCTGTACTAGCCGTTCTCTGCTTACATGATCAACATGGCTTCTAGTTCATCTAATAACATAGACTAAGCCATTCTTCTAGAGTTACATACACCAAAAGGGAATCTAATATTAACCTGGCTTGTTACTTGCATGCATAGTAAGCCCGAGATGCTGTTGAGGCAGCACACTCCCCGTCTGCAATTAATAATTCCACTATCCACTTTGACTAAATATCAGATTCTCATCATCAGGCTACCGTGCTATAACTTAATGCATTATAACTGCCTTCCTCCATAGACAGAAGCAGTATAACTTTGACAACCAGTCTGACAAAGGTTCTTGCTGTCTTGCCACTTGCTTCGGGTCTGCAGAGATGAAAGCTGCTCTCATCTCCACTAGCTCTAAAAGATGTTGGCCAGCATTATTTATTTATTATTATTTTATTACATTTATAAACCGCCCCATCCAAAGGCTCTGTGCAGTGTACAACAAATTTAAAAAGATATAAACACAAACACTAATTTAAGACACAGTGCTAAAAACAATATAAAAACAATTCAAAAACAATTAGAAATCATTTAAACCTAATTAAAATACTTTAAAAAAACCACACAATTTAAAAACCTTGGAAGGCCAGGTCAAACAAGTAAGTTTTTAGGGCTCTCTTAAAGGCCAACAGCGAGCCTAAACTGCAGATATCTGCTGGGAGTGCATTTCATAGGCCAGGAGCAGCGTCAGAAAAGGCCCGATTCCGAGTTGCCACCAGACGTACCAGTGGTAACTGGAGATGGACCTCTCCAGATGACCTCAATGAACGATGGGGATCATACCGAAGAAGGCGCTCTCTAAGGATTTGGCCTGTTGTCACCTGGGTCCCTCAGGTCAAGGTGGCTTCTCCTAGTTGAATGTATGTAATCTTACATCCAGGGGAACTCTGATCCTTTCAGCCACACAGATTGCACTGATTCATTTGCGAGGTTCTGGTTTGTTGGGGCATAGTGCCCTCACTCTGGCTGTGTGAACTTCACTGTCCATGTAGAAGTCAGTGGTGTCAGGTTTGGTGCTGAGTTTGTTCTTCAGCTTGACTGGGATTTCTGTCCTCAGCCCTATTCCACAGAGCTCCAATCTAAGGATGGTGTGCTCTGGTTGTGGTGTCAACTTAGCTTCGTTGAAGAAGAGGCCAACATGGGCTCCGTTCTTCATATCAATGATTCTTGGGTATGCTACTGTAGCAATGGCTTCCGTGGAGTTGTCTGAGATGATGTGGATCTCTTTGCACCGTACTGCAGTCAGCAGAGTTGGGGTGTCAATGTGTGGGATCTGTATCTTGTGGAGAGTTTGTGGTGAACTCTTCCATACTTCCTAATCTTTCTTTTTATCGGGAGGTAGCGGGGCGTCCCAATCACATGTCTCCATGCTTAAGGCTCTAAGGAATATGCTTTGCATAGTGATTGGGGTTGTGAATCCTACTGGGTCAAATGGGCTGTTTACAGTTGATAGCATGCCTTGACAGGTGAACAGTTTGTTTTGTGGTAGTTCTTGAAAGACGAAGGTGCGGTTCTTGATATCCCAGCTCAATCTAGGACAGCCTTGTAGTGGTGGTGTGTCTGCGCCTAAATCTAGGTTCTGTAGCTCTTTTGCAATATCTTCGGGCTCAATGGCGTTCATCACTTCAATGCTGTTAGAAGCAATTTTGCAGAGTTTTGGATTGTTTGATAGCTGCTGTCTTGGTGAACGGAATGGGGGTGGGGCGACCCAGTTGTTGGACTTGTCTTTGCTGAACTCTTGGCTCTCTGTTGAGAGACTTAATTTGTTGTCATCTGTAGATGTCTGAAACAATTTGGTTCTTGGGCCGCTACTCTTGGCTTGAGAGCCTTGAGAGACTGTGGCTTGGGTTGGTGGCAACGTCTTCTTTGACCTTTTCATGACTGATGCACATTCTGAGACATACCACCTGTTTCATCTCTGGAACTTCAATAGTTAAGAGGCACGCATTGCTGGTTTGGTCCATGCAACTTGTGCCCATTATGACCCACCTGAGGTCAAGTCTTTGGGTATAAGGGACATTGTAGGGTCCATTGCATAACTCTCTTACCTTGAGGGCCTCAGCAATCTCTCTCCATAGCAGGCGTAGGATCTGAGCATTTGAGAGCAGGTAGCTGCTTGGCAACGGGTCATAGATGGGGATGGTGCAGGGCGATAGCTGACGTGGGAATCTCATGCTTGTTGTCTGGTAGGTGATCACACTCTATCAGTTTGGGGAGAGGTATCTTGACTTCCCCATGGACATGCTGTATCACATAGCCATTTGCTCGTCTGCCAGATGCTATTGTGGTTCCTGCACATGTATTGAGAGTGTATGGAAGTTCATCTCCATGAAGTCCAAATAAGTCGAAGAACTCTGACCATGCCAATGACTGGTTCTTTTGCTCATCTAGCACAACATACAATTGTGCTACTTTCTCTGGCGGATGCTTGGGGAAGACTGACTAAAGAGATTTTGGTGCAAGATCTTGTAACACGCTTCTCCACATACCTTTGTGCACTTGGTAGTGACACAGTCCTGTGAGCCTTCCTCTTCCTTTTGCTCCCCACCATACCTTATTGCAGACATGGGGTTTTTGGAGGCCCTTGTCTCCTCTGCATCTGGATGTAGGGCAGCGATGTAGTTGTCACTGTGGCAATCCTCACACTTTATGTGGACTGTGCAGTCCTTGGCAAAGTGGTCAGTGGAGTAGCAGCATTTGAAGCAAATCTCATATTCCCTGAGTAGGATCTTGTGGTCACACAGAGGCTTGATTCTGAAGCCATGACACTGACTTAAGGAGTGTGGTTTCCTATGGAGTGGACAGAACTGATTGGGCCCTTTTCCCATCTCACTTCTGGATGCGTTGCTGATCAGTTTTGTGGATGGACACCGGCATCTTCAAATGACTGCTCTGCAGAGGCCCTCTGGTTTCCCTGAGACCATTGTATCTCTGTGCTTTGTAGATGAGCGTTGGGTCACGCCTTGTCTTGGCTGTGTCACAGAAAAACTTCACAAGGAAGGAGAATGGAGGGAAAGTGCATCGATAGTGTTCTTTGTGTTTTGCTGCCTGAACAACCCATTGCTTTTCTACATCCTATGGCAGCTTTTCTATGATGGGTTTCATTCCACGAAATATGTCCATATACGGAAGCTCTGTGAACTGCAGGTCTCCCTTGGTGTCTTCGACTTGATTTAGTAAGTCTCCCAGCTTCATTAGTTTCTTATAGTTTCCAGGGACTATTGGAGGAAATTGGTCTAACTGCCACTGAAGAGCCTCTAGTATGACTTCAGGCTTTCCACAGATCATCTCTAGCCTTTTCCAAGCATCTTCAAGGGCAGTGGCTAGTTTTTTCACTTGCCCATCTCTTATCCTCTGTACATGAGCAGAAGACCTGTTCCCTAGCCACATGGTGATCAATCAGGTCAAGCTCTTGGTTTGGAGTGATGTTCCTGCCATCCACGACATTCCAAAACAAGGCTTTGCAAGCTCTGTAGTCCTCAGGTTGGTCACTGAACCTCTGTATTCCAGTGGGCACTAGATTTTGATGGGCCGAGCAGCTGGCCAGATCTGTATACCCTGCCAGGCCCAGTGCGGTGTAGGGCAATGGCCCCGATGGGGCTGATGACTGCATTGGTATGAAAGGTAGCTGCAGTGAAGCCAAGGTCACTGGAGCAGCAGGAAGGTGCCAAGATGCTGGAGTGTCAAGCTGCGAGGACACAGCAAGATGCGAGGGCACTGCGACTGGAGTGGCAGGAAGGTGCCAAGGTACTGAAGTGGCGAGGTGTGAGGGAAGCACACTAACAATACAAGAGAAGTGGGTTGACACCTCCATAATAGACTCTGCATCAACCGTGGAATCCCGCTCAGCTCGAATCAGAGATTTTATCCTCAAAAGACCCAATAGAGGTGTCACCGCGGGTCACCAATGTCTAAATTCTTATTCAAGGGAGGAGGGGCATATACTAGTCCCTCTCAAAACCATAGACAACTCTGGTGGACGTGAGCGTTCAGATGCAATGTGTGCAGAAAACAACTGCTGCTTTGCTGCATGTATAGCCTGAGCATACATCTTCATATGCACTCTGTGCTGTAATCTATCAGATTCTAACAAGATGTACTGCGCAAGATAGAGATTTCTGAAAAGAGACACCCAGATATTTAAAGGAGGGGCATTACTCTATTTACTGAGTGTTAAATTGTCCATCTGTGTTTGATTCTACTGATAATAAGGACCACCACTTTTGTTTTATCATAGTTGATCCTCAACTTCGCCTCCTCACAGTAATCAGCCAATCTAACCAGCATTTTTCTGAGCCTGATCAGTGGGAATTCAATTCAAATATCGCAAGAGGCACCACTGTCGTCCACAGGGGCTTTGCCAAGGATCAAGGTACCAATCAACTGCTTGAACTCTAGTCCTGAAATGGCAGTCCACTCTGGGAGAAGGCCTGGTTCAGGAAGTGGGTAATCATAAGTTGTTTCATTCTGGGTGCTACCATAACTACCCGAGAAGTATTGAAACCATGTCTCCCCTGGAAGATGAGCATCTGTGGTGGAATCAGACTATGTGCCAGTTGCCACCCATTCCCAGAATATCTGATCATTTTTTTCTGGATTATACAGAGACCCAGCTCTCTCCATCGATCTTTATAATAGGAGAGTTTCTTGAATTTCAAGAGCTGCTTGTATTGGAAATGGAACTGTATCAACGATCGAACCAAGGGGCAGGATCCTTCCAAAACTCTGATCTGGAGTTGTTGCAAGGCTTGTCTCCTAAGCCTGATATTCTTTATATAGCCCCTCCAAATCTGACCCACTGTGCTCAGAAGGGGGTTCATTATCGAAAAAAATTCAGGAAAAAATATCATAAATGTCTGAAATTGGTAGCATTGCAAGCAGAGAATTGAACAGGGTTGCGATCATCTCATTAAGACCAATACGCCCATTTAAGGTGGTGTTTGTCTTGGATAAGGCCCTTCAATTAATAGCATATCACAGAGTGGGGTGCAGTAAATGCCGAAAAAGTCATGTCCAAAGGCAGACGGTCACTCTCTGGTCTGTGATGCATGTCAAAAGAATAAATCAGTGAGAAAAATGTCAGAGATACTAGAAAGTAATCTATCACACTGAACCCACACATGTTATCACCTTCAGTAACATGAAGACTGGAGAGACCAAATCTAAAGGCCAGATTCAGGAGGTAAACCTCTTGCTTATTCAGCACTTTTACTAAGGAGGTCCAGATGAGATACCACATATCCTCTTACAAGAACTGCTTGTGCTGAAAACAGAACTGTATCAAGGGGAGAGGAGAGCTGGTCTTGGGAGAGGAGAGCTGGTCTTGTGGTAGCAAGCATGACTTGTCCCCATAGCTAAGCAGGGTCTGCCCTGGTTGCATCTGAATGGGAGACTAGAAGTGTAAGCACTGTAAGATATTCCTCTAAGGGGATGAAGCCGCTCTGAGAAGAGCATAAGGTTTCAAGTTCCCTCCCTGGCTTCTCCAAGATAGGGCTGAGAGAGACTCCTGCCTGCAACCTTGGAGAAGCCGCTGCCAGTCTGTGAAGACAATACTGAGCTAGATAGACCCATGGTCTGACTCAGTATATGGCAGTTTCCTATGTTCCTATATTCCTACTGAAGGGAGGAGTCAGATCTTTCCACCCTAACTCTGGCTTAGACATGTCACAAGGCTTGGCTCATAAAACTTGCATGCCTGTCAGGAGTCTCCCACATAAGCCGTGAAAACTCTTTTTATAGACTGGGGGCATCTCAGTAAGAAATAAGTTACTTAAAACTGAGTCTCTAAAACAGACTGTTGTTCCATTTCTATCTTGGCTTGTCCTCAAACTGAACACTGATATGGTTCCTGTGTGGATTATTTGATTTTGGGTAAGGCTGGCACTCCACCTGAAGCTCTTTCCAAACACTGAGCACTGATATGGTTTCACTTCTGTGTGGATTCTTTGATGCACAGCAGGGTTTGTGCTCTGTTTGAAGCTCTTTCCACACACTGAGCACTGATATGGTTTCTCCTCTGTGTGGATTATTTGATGTTGTGTAAGGTTGGTGCTCTGCCTGAAGCTCTTACCACACATTGAGCACTGATATGTTTTCTCACCTCTGTGGATTTTTTCATGAACATCAAGATTTGTGCAACGCTAAAGCATTTCCCACACACTGAGCACTGATATGGTTTCACTCCTGTGTGGATTCTTTGATGCACAGCAAGATTTGTGCTCTGGTTGAAGCTCTTTCTATGCACTTAGCACTGATATGGTTTCTCCCGTGTGGATTCTTTGATGTCGGGAAAGGTTTTCATTCCGGTTGAAGCTCTTTCCGCACACTGAGCACTGATAGGGTTTCTCCCCAGTGTGGATTCTTTGATGCACAGCAAGACTTGTCTTCCGGGTGAAACTCTTTCCACACACTGAGCACTGATAGGGTTTCACCCCTGTGTGGATTCTTTCATGCACAGCAAGACTAGTGCTCTGGCTGAAGCTCGTTCCACACACTGAGCACTGATAGGGTTTCTCTCCTGTGTGGATTCTTTGATGCCTAGTAAGATCTGTATTCTGCTTGAAGCTCTTTCCACACACTGAACACTTATAAGGTTTCTCCTGTGTGTGGATTCTTTGATGCACAGCAAGATTTCTGCTCTGGTTGAAGCTCTTTCCACACACTGAACACTGATAGGGTTTTTCTCCTGTGTGGATTCTTTGATGCACAGCAAGATTTCTACTCTGGTTGAAACTCTTTCCACAGACTGAGCACTGACAAGGTTTCATCCCTGTGTGTATTCTTTGATGCACAGCAAGATTTCTGCTCTGGCTGAAGCTCTTTCCACAGACTGAGCACTGATAGGGTTTCACCCCTGTGTGGATTCTTTGATGCACAGCAAGATCTGTGCTCTGGTTGAAGCTCTTTCCACACACTGAGCACTGATAGGATTTAACCTCTGTGTGGATTCTTTGATGCACAGCAAGATCTGTGCTCTGGTTGAAGCTGTTTCCACACACTGAGCACCTATATGGTTTCACCTTTGTGTGGATTCTTTGATGGACAGCAAGATTTGTGCTCTGGTTGAAGCTCTTTCCACACACTGAGCACTTATATGGTTTCACCCCTGTGTGGATTCTTTGATGTACAGCAAGGTATGTGCTCCGGTTGAAGCTCTTTCCACACACAGAGCAATGATATGGTTTCTCTCTTGTGTGGATGAATTGATGCCTCTTAAGATCTGTGCTCTGGTTGAAGCTCTTTCCACACTCTGAGCACTGATATGGTTTCACTCCTGTGTGGTTTCTTTGATGCATAGCAAGATGTGTGCTCTGTCTGAAGCTCTTTCCACACACTGAGCACTGATATGGTTTCACCCCTGTGTGGATTCTTTCATGTACAGCAAGATATGTGCGCTGCTTGAAGCTCTTTCCACACACTGAGCACTCAAAAGGTTTCACCCCTGTGTGGATTCTTTGATGCCTAGTAAGATCTATGCTCTGCTCGAACCTCTTTCCGCACTCTGAGCAATTAAATGGTTTCTCTCCTGTGGGGATTCTTTGATCCATGCTATGGTTTGATTTACAAATTAAGATCTTTGCATGTGGAGGGATCTTTTTCATTCTGTTTTCATTGTGACTTTCTTTCAGGAAAGGAATTTCATGCACATCACATCCTTTGGAAACAATGGATTTCTCTTCCCACTTCCATTTTCCTTCAGGTTTTCTCCACTGCATTTCATTCTCTCTCTCATCACCTACAAGAAAAATGAGAGAAATCTTGTGATCGTTAAACATGGCTTCACAGCAAGGAGAAAATGCCCATTAACTTCTCTATGAATAACATGATATCGGAGACGTTGAGCAGAGGCAGACCTTGCCACAAATTAAACAGCCACTCTTGGTTGTGGTTAAAAGGCAGCTGATGCCGTGTAGAGCACAGAACACTGGATGCACCAACTCCTAGTTTCAGTCCTCAACATTTCCAGTTGAAACAAAGTCAATATCAGTTCTGGGAAGAGCCCTGTAGGACTTGGAAGGTCCCCGTCAGTCAAAATAGACACTATTGGGCAAGATGGGCCAATAGCAAATTCATAGGTTTTGATGCTCATTAAAGCCTGACATTGCTTGTACTCCCCCCAGAGTTAGGACACCCATGAGCATCCTCCTTTCCCACCTGGTGGATAACCCACCAGATAATTCCCTTCCTGATGTGTCTGACAAAGGTCCCTGTCTTGCAACTTGTGAGCTACCTGCACATCTCTCTCCTCCTTTGGAGCCCTCGACAAGTGGTCTTTCCTCTTTCTCTAGGTAGGACAGGAGGTCTGGTTTGAAAACAACAAGTCCTTTTTTGAGGGAAACAGAGAGAGAGAGAGAGAGAGAATATTTCAGCCACATTTAGCAAAAACAAATATTCAGGAAAGCTGATAGAGTCTCGCTGAATTCCGCCCCACCGTCCCTCCTTTCAGCCCCATGAATTGAAAAGACAACATGGAAAGATGTTCTTACTCCTGCCCAAGGATGAGACAGAAGAGCAGTGGTTATTTTGATTATGGAGGCAAAAAGAAAACTGATTTCAAGGATAACAACCAGACTTACAAAAGAGCCCAAATGAGGGGCTAAAAGCAACTTAGCTCTATATTTGGGGTTCTGTTTTTTACTCCTTCCTCGTGACTATACAGAAATTAGAATATGCCACCATTTCAATCCTCTCAATAGAAAACTCCCATCATACAGTATCTATTTGATTCTTCTTCTTGATTTATTGTTCTTTTAACTCAGATATACAATTAACCTCTAAATACTTTCTCGAATCCTTATGTTTGAGGAGTGGAGAGCAAATCTAGAAAGTTAACCAACTCAAATCCCTGAAAAACAAGGAGTTTTTAGGCAATAAGGTTGTCCTTTCCTAACTCTGTGTGTTTGTTTAGACTGTGGGCGTTCTGTGAACCTTCTGTGGATGGGGAACCATTTTTTGGTATTTCTTCTTTTTCTTGAAAAGTAGTATATGTGTACTAAATATATGCACTCCAGCCCAGAAGGACAGTTCCTCTTACACTATCTTGTTGCCTTGAAAGAGGAGCAGAGAGGCAACTTCCAGCCCCTCTAGATCTGCTGCGTAGCAACTACAGAAAGGTCATCAGGCAAGAGATACTGTGACCAAGAGAGCCTACATAGAACATAGGAAGCTGCCATATACTGAGTCAGACCATTGGTCCATCTAGCTCAGTATTGTTTACCCAGACTGGCAGCAGCTTCCCCAGGTTGCAGGCAGGAATCTCTCTCAGCCCTATCTTGGAGAAGCCAGGGAGCTTGGAACCTCCTGCTCTTCCCAGAGTGGCTCCATCCCAAGGGGAATATCTTACAGTGCTCACACATCAGGTCTCCCTTTCATATGCAACCAGGGCAGACCCTGCTTAGCTAGGGGGATAAGTCATGTTTGCTACAACAAGACCAGCTCTCCTCTCCTGTCTAGAGCCTGTCTGGGGGTTCCCCTCCTGAGGAGCTCCCCTCTATATCTGGAACTATACACCTGTATTTACTACTGTTTGACTCTGGATCCCTCAGATAAGTTAAGCATCTTATCTTAAATCCAAGGTTTTTGGATTATTGAAACATCCTCACTGAAATCCTGACCATGCATTGAGATGAAAGTTTAAAAGATGCAGTTCTTGCTTTCTGTATCTAGCAGGCAAGGACAAGGAGGGAGCCTTACCCAGAGAGGCCAGATGCCCAGAATTCTCCTCCATGACTTCCTTGTGCAGAGCCCTTTGGGGAGCATCCAGCAGAGCCCACTCCTCCTCCGTAAAGTACACAGCCACCTCCTCAAAGGTCTCCTGACCCTGAAATAAGAACAAGATTATTTCTCTTCATCGGTCATGCCAGAATCCAGACGTAGACTCAATGGGGTCCCTCTGCTAGACCCAGAGATTCCACAGTGCCATCCAAAGCCTCCCTAGTGGCAACCTGAGGGGAAATGGGCAGGGGAGAAAAGCACCAAGGGCTATCTTACACCCATCCTCCCCACTGATCCTTCTCTTACCTGTTCTAGGGATGGCGTGGCAACAAAATCCCTTCCACCACCAAGACGAGAAGGCCTGGGATGAGGCTGTGGGGTCTTTCCAATGCCTACAAGAGCGACAAGGGAGGTGGGGAGATGTTAGATCCCATTAGCTGCCTGGCCCAGTTCAAGGAGCTTCTTGCCATTAAACCACTACAGGACCCAGCATCTGCACACCCCAGAAGTCGTGTTCTCCCACATGGGAACCCTTAGTCATTAGAGTTGCTTGGAGAGGCCTCGTCAGGTGAAAATCTCTCTCTTTCTCAAAGCATTCACTGTTTTCAGCTTATCCTGCTGATTTTGTATGTGAATTCAGCCTAATTTGAATGGACTGGATTTATTTTTAATACTTACATACCAGCCCTCCAGAACAACTCTGCTTGGGGTTGATACAAAACAAATAACAAATAAGATTGTATGGTAAAGCAGTACCAAAACTGGGTGAAAAAACCAACTGGAACCCCAGTTCAAAGCAAGTTTGAAATCAATGATACAGCTCCAGTATAAAGAGGAGGGTCCTTCAACCCTTTGAGTGCTTAATACTTCTGAAAAATCAAGCAAAGTAAGAAGTCAAATAATTCTTCACACATTTCTATTTTGCTTGCTTCTGGAACGCAATCTTTTTCCTGACAAGAACATAATAAGCTGCCTTATACTGAGTCACACCATTCATCCATCCAGCTCCAGCTCAGTATTGTCAACACTGACTGGCAGCAGCTCTCTAAGGTTTTAGGCAAGAGCTTTCCCAGGCCCTACGTGAAGATGCTACCAGGGATTGAACCTGGGACCTTCTGCGTGCAAGCAGATGCTCTACCACTGAGCTACAGCCCCATGCTCCAGGGGAATGTCTCACAGCAGACAGTGTTCACAACCAAATGCAAACCAAGCTGAATCTGTCAGGGATAAATGCAATCCTGGACTGATCTAGCCTTCCTGCGGGACTTGAGAGGAGCCATGTTTGTGATAGTGCTGCTTGGAAGAGTGAAAGAATAACCTTTGAGCATATTTTGGAGAAATCCGTCTCCAGTTTCTGCCAACTCAGCTGGTGGCCACACGGGGACGGGCTTTCTCGGTTGCTGCCCCATGACTGTGGAATGAGCTCCCTACTGAGATACGATCCTCCTCATCTCTGATAATTTTTAGAAAATGTTTGAAAACCCACCTCTTCACCCAAGCCTTTTCAGTTCCTTAAAATTTTAAGGTTTTAATTTGCAGGTGATTTTTAAATTGTTTTAAGTTTTTGTATATATTTTAACTTGTTTTATGCTATTTTTAACCACCCAGAGATGAAAGTTTGGGGAGGTGTACAAATTTGATAGATAGATAAATAAATATTTGTATTCATTTGTTTGTTATTTCTCTGTATAAACTGCCCTGGGCCATTTTTGGAAGAGCGGTATAGAAATCAAATAAATCAAATAAAATAATAAAATACGTATGTCAAGGCCTTCCATGCCTCTGAGCAGAGACTGGTCTGACCTTAATGAGGAACATCTCAAGGACTAAAGAAGAGAGACTAAAGGGATCATTTTGGATTAGGTGGAGAAGGTGAAGTGAATGCTCTCCATTGAGGTGAAGTATTCCAAAGCAAACACAGAGAAAATTTTTTAATCATGAGCTAATCAGCCTTGACCTAGGGCTGGCTGAGAAAATGGACTTTTAAAGTAGCAGGGTGGACCTGCCACCTAGTCTTCTGAGACGAGAAACAAGAGCTTTGGATTGTACCTTTTCTTTTTAAGAATGCTTTTTGAGATGCCCGGAAGAGCTAAAGCATTATCTTTTGTATGCAAGCTAGAGTTCGCCTTTTGGGCCAAGATATTGAAACTTTCAAGCACCTTTTTAGATCAAACGAGAGAGAGAGAGCGAGCGGGTTCAAGCCCTGATTTTGTATTAATTAGCATTGGTTGTTTATTCTCAAAGAAGATCTGTTTTAACTTTTGCACTGATTTTGATGAAAGCCTTTTTAATGTAAACTTTTTCTTTTTCAAGAAAAGCCTTTTAATATCAAGTTTCAGTATTATAATGTTTATAGTAGATTTTGTTTGACAATAAAAGATACGTAGAAAAGAGGAAAAGAGCCCATGCCTGTAACATACCCTGGCAATGTCCAAAGGGAGTTTGTGTCACGTCAAGGAGAGTCTACCTAGGATAAAATATGTTCCTGATGGGCAAAGAGTCTGATCTCGACAAGCCCTGCTTAGTAAAGGGGACAATTCATAATTCAAAGTGCAAGTTTAGACATATATTATAATCTTCAAGAATTAAAAATAAATTCATTTGTAAACTGGTTGAAGAGGCTGGAGAGACAAATGCTTTCCCTTACACTAGCTATCACTCTAATTGTGTTTTGATATCTTGCACTTGGACCACAACTGCTTGATTGGTGGGAGTGAATCACCAGTTTGGCTTGTCATCTCCTGGCCCTTATTAGGGTGGGCAGCAGGCAGAGGCGCAGGCCGGCCTTTGGTGGTGGCCTTCAGGGGTGGGATTGGGACCAACTTATTGTCTTGGACTTCTGCTCACTTCATTGCTGCCTAGTACTTAGTTAGGCCTGGTACAAGTATGTGTCTTGGGATGGACAGAGATGGGGAGGTGGGAGAGGACCCTGGAGCAGCTATACCAGTGGTGGTGGGGAACCGGTGAAGATATGGCATTGGTAGGCAAGCGGGCCATTCTAGGGTAAGGGAATTCAGAAGTTTAATGGTTGTTTCTCCTTCCAGCAGGCCTACCACCTCTTTGACTTTGGAGAGCAATGCCACCTACCCACAGAACCTCGCCTGATTACTCTGCAATGCCAGGTTGGTTCAAAATAAATCTGAGGTAGTCCATGACTTGATTATGGATAAATTATGGACCTGGTATGTTTCACAGAGACCTGGTCGGGAGAGACTAGTGGTCCAGTTTGGTCCCAACTTCTCCCAGAGGGTTATTCCATGGTGGAGCAGGTGAGAGGATGTGGGTGGAGAGGTGGGGTGGCTGTGGTTTATAAGAATACCATCTCCCTGTCAGGGAGTTGGCCTATACTGAATGTGTGTACATAAGTCTAGGGACCAGGGATAGAGTGGGACTTCTGCTGGTGTACCGATCACCCCGCTGACCAATGGAGTCACATAATTCAACTGACAGATCTGGTTGCTAAGTTGGCATTGGAGTGGCCTAGGTTGTTGTTGGTGGGGGACTTCAATGTTCATTTTGGGACCAGGTTGTCAGGAGCAGCTCCAGAGTTCATAGAGGCCATGACGTCTGTGGGACTATCCCAATTGGTCTCTGGACTGACATATGATGCTGGTCACATGCTCTATTTGGTCTTTTGCTCTGATCAGGGTGGTGTTCCATGGGTGAGGACTCCTGTCATCTCACCATTGTCAAGGACGGACCACCATCTGTTTAAGGTAGAACTTACAGCCACAGCCCACCTCTGCAGGGGTGAAGGACCCTTAGGTGATTCACTTTAATCTAAGGTGAAGGACCCTTAGATTCGTCCGCCCAATGAGGTTACTGGATCCAATAAGATTCCAAAAAGCCTTGGAAGGGTTTAGGGTTGGCTCTGCTAATGGTTCTGTTGATGCTCTGGTACAAACATGGAATAATGAACTCACTAAAGCAGTAGACACAATAGCACCTAAGCGTCCTCTCTGACTTGCTTTAAAGATAGCCCCGTGGTATTCAGATGAACTAAGGGAGCTGAAGAGGCGAGGTAGACGATTAGAGCGCAAGTGGAGGAAGACTCAGCGCAAGTCTGAGCACATACAACCCAGAGCACATTTGAAGACCTATGCTCTGGCAGTGCGGGCGGCAAAGAAGCAGTTCTTTCCTGCACGCATTGCTTCCGCAAATTCATGTCCAACTGAGTTGTCCAGGATTGTGAGGGGGCTAGTATGTACCCCCTCCGCTTTGATTTAAACTTGAAACCATAGGTTACTCACTGTGATGTTTTTAATTAATTTTTTGCAGATAAAATCTCTCATATTCGGGAAGAGCTGGTTCCACAGCTACTGCAGTGGATGTCTGTACACAGGTGTGTTAGTCTTTCTGTAGTGCCTTGCCTTGTAATTTCAACTTGGACTCCTCTTGTAATTTCAAGAGTCCAGCAACTCCTCTTATGGGATTAGATTGCATCATTTTCAGTTCGTGACTCCTGAGGAAGTGGACAAACTGCTTCGGACTGTGTGTCCTACAACCTGTTCTGTTGACCCTTGCCCAACTTGGATTATCTCATCTGATAATCATATTATCAGAGAGGGTCTGTTAAATATCATATATGCTTCTCTGAGGGAGGGCAGGATGCCTCCTATTATTAGACCACTTTTGAAGAAAGCTGCACTTGATCCCTCGGAATTAGCTAATTACAGACCTGTTTCTAATCTTCCATGGTTGGGCAAGGTGATTGAGCAGGTAGTGGCCTCTCCGCTCCAGGCAGTTTTGGATGGTGCAGATTATCTAGACCCATTTCAAATTGGTTTTCATGTGGACCATGAGGTTGAGACTCCCTCCACAGAGGGAGTGTGACTCTGCTGATCCTTTTGGATCTGTTTGCAGCTTTCGATACTATTGACATGGTATCCTTCTGGACTTCCTGAGGGAGGTGAGATTGGGTGGCACTGTTTTACAGTGGTTCCGTTCCTACCTCTGAGGCAGATTCCAAATGGTATCGCTTGGAGACTGTTGTTCTGCCAAGCGAGAACTGAAGTGTGGAGTTTCACAAGGCTGTCTCCAATGCTCTTTAACATCTACATGAAACTGCTGGGAGAGATCATCAAGAGGTTTGGTGTAGGGTGTTGACAATATGCTGACGACACCCAGATCTACTTCTCCATGTCGACCTCATCAGGAAATGGTATATCTTCCCTAAATGCCTGCCTGGAGGCATTAATGGGCTGGATGAGGGATAACAAACTGAAGTTGAATCCAAATAAGACGGAGCTACCGACTGTGGGGGGTTGTGAGCCGAGAGATGGTTTGGATCTGCCTGTTCTGGATGGGGTTACACTCCCCCGAAAGATCAGGTACGTAGCTTGGGAGTGCTCCTGGACGCAAAGCTCACCCTGATTTCTCAGGTTAAGGCAGTGGCCAGGAGTGCTTTTTATCAGCTTCGGCTGATATGTCAGCTACGTCCATTTCTAGAGGTGAATGACCTTAAAACAGTGGGACATATGCTGGTAACTTCTAGACTTGACTACTGTAATGTGCTCTATGTGGGGCTGCCTTTGTACGTAGTCCAGAAACTACAATTGGTACAGAATGCGGCAGCCAGATTGGTCTCTGGAACAACACAAAGGGACCACATAACATGGGTTTTTAAAAGAACTGCACTGGCTGCCAATATGTTTCCAGGTGAAATACAAAGTGCTGGTTATTACCTATAAAGCCTTTAACGGTTTGGGTACAGGCTATTTAAGAGAATGCCTCCTTTGTCATAAACCGTGCCGCATGTTACGATCTTCTGGAGAGGTCCAGTTACGGATGCCACTGGCTCGTTTGGTGGCGACTCAGGACTGGGCTTTCTCTGTGGCTGCCCTGGGGCTTTGGAATATGCTCCCTGCTGAAATAAGAGTATCTCCTTCTCTGTTTGTTTTCAGGAAGACCCTCGAGACTCTCCTCTTCTAGCAGGCTTTTAATCAGAATTTTAATTATTTTAATAATTTGCTGTAATAACTGTTTTATGCTATTGTGTTTATTGTGTTGTGTATTTTAATCTGTGCTGGTTTTTAAATTTTTTAATTTTGTATATCGCCTAGAGATGTACGTATCAGGCGGTATAAAAATATGATAAATAAATAAAGAGAGAAAGAGGCCAAGTTGAAATAAACGCCGTCAGTCCTTACCCAGCAAGCTGGCACCTCGGTCACCCTCCTGCACCATCCAGCTGAAGGGTGGCTTTTCTCCGGTCTCCAGTGGAGCCTCCTCTGCCTCTGAGAGGTCAGCAGCCACTTCTGCTGCCAGAGCCACCACCTGCAAGAAAATAGCAGAGAGAAAATGTGGACAGGAATTAACATCAAGGGACAGAATATCTACTGAGAACTTCATTGGGTATGCTGATTAATGTTCCTTTACAGTCTGAGGAACCTGGAACAAGACCTTCTCAGGAGGGGCACTGAGATGATGGAGTTTCTGTCCTCAGGCGTTCTGCTCTACATTCACTAGCTTTGGAGTACAAGGCAAAAATAACTCTTTTTCATAGGGCTTTGGGAGGCACCCAAGTTTAAATGGAAAATGGCTGATGCTGGTCCAAGGTTTTCCTGCTCAGGTAGCTGTGACTATTGGGTCTTTGTCTTGACTGTTTTTTGCTGATCCTCTGTTGTAATGATTAAAATATGCATATAACATGACTTGTGGATTCGTCTTCAAAAAGGAGTATCACAACTGGAACATAGAAAGCTGCCTTATACTGAGTCAGACCATAGGTCCATCAAGCTCAGTATTGTCTTCACAGACTGGCAGCGGCTTCTCCAAGGCTGCAGGCAGGAATCTCTCTCAGCACTCTCTTGAAGAAGCCAGGGAGGGAACTTGGAACCTTCTGCTCTTCCCAGAGTGGCTCCATCCCGAGGGGAATATGTTCCGGTGCTCACATTTCTAATCTCTCTTTCATATGCAACCAGGGTGGACCCTGCTTAGCTAAGGGGACAAATCGTGCTTGCTACCACAAGACCAGCTCTTGTGGACCAGTGATATAAACTGCTTTAAGAATAAGTTCAGATAGAGAGCTGGAGGTGGGGAATGGGGTTGCAGCAGCCCTTTTAGTGATATCAAGGAATGTCAACAATGGTATGCTTCTCTTGGTGCAAAATTTGGATATCCCTGCATTCATATGACCAGGATGAAACACTCCCTTACCTGCTGCTCATTGTGCTTCTACTCATTTTGTTATACGTATTTCAAATCAACTTCTACAGAGCACAAAATATGGTGAACTTTTAAAAAAGGACCTTCCTGTAACATTTCAACCCAAAAATCCTGCTACCTGTTGGGATTTCTAAATCAGCCTCGTTCACATTTTCATTCCCTTGGAAGTACCAGGGTGAGAGAGAGACACTCACCTGCTGCTTTTCCTGCTTCTTCTCCTCTGCTTGGCTCAGGAGGAAACCTTCTGCCAGGGCCACTGCCTGGGAACTGGTCTCCGCTCCACATTCTCTCACCCAGCTCTCCATCTCTGGGGGCAGGATGCCCAGGAACTGCTCCAGGATCACCAGGTCCAGCATCTGAGCTTTTGTGTGTCTTTCTGGCTCCAGCCACTGGTGGCAAAGGCTGTGGAGTCGGCTGCAAACTTCTCGGGGCCCCTCGGCCTCCTGGTAGCAGAACTGCCTGAAGCGCTGGCATTGCGCACCTGAGCCGGTGGTGTCAGCACATAGGCTTTTCTGGACAAATCCTTCCTCAGTTCTCCTAACCTCAGCTGCATCAGGACCATTTTCTGCTTGCAGGCCACCAGAATCATTCTCTTCCATAGCCTCCATTTTCAGGCAGGAGCTGACCAAATAGAGGGGGTGGCTAAACCCTGAAAAGCCAAGATGATACTTTGTGTGCAAATGATGACACTTGGACAAGGAATTTCAGAGGCAAAAGTGGATCAGAGACAAATGTGAGACCCCCACTAACTGGGCAAAGAGGCACCTTTTTAACGTGCCAATTCTCTTTATTGAGAAGGGGGAGAGTCACTGGCCCTGTCCACCCACAGCACAATACTTCCAGTGACTGTTGCTGGTGTCTACCTTATGTTTATTTTTAGATTGTGAGCCCTTTGGGGAAAGGGAGCCATCTTATTTATTATTTCTCTACGTAAAGCACTTTGGGAACTTTTGTTAAAAAGCGGTATATAAAAATGTTGTTGTTCTTATTGTTGTTGTTACATGTGGTCCCGTGCTAACTGAGCAAAGAGACACCTTTTAAAAGCAGTGATTCTCTTTATTTAGCATGTGGAGAGCCATCTACCCCCTGCACAGCATCCTGCTAGTGGCTGTTGCTGGTGTCTATCTTATTTTTCCTTTTTTACACTGTGAGCCTTTTGGGGACAGGAAGCCATTTTATTTATTTTTTTACAGGTGAAACTCGGAAAATTAGAATATCGTGCAAAAGTCCATTAATTTCAGTAATGCAAATTAAAAGGTGAAACTGATATATGAGACAGACGCATTACATGCAAAGCGAGATAAGTCAAGCCTTAATTTGTTATCATTGTGATGATCATGGCGTACAGCTCATGAAAACCCCAAATCCACAATCCCAGGAAATTAGAATATTACATGGAACCAAGAAGACAAGGATTGTAGAATAGAACAATATCGGACCTCTGAAAAGTATAAGCATGCATATGTGTTCAGTACTTGGTTTGGGCCCCTTTTGCAGCAATTACTGCCTCAATGCGGCGTGGCATGGATGCTATCAGCCTGTGGCACTGATGAGGTATTATGGAAGACCAGGATGCTTCATTAGCGGCCTTCAGCTCTTCTGCATTGTTTGGTCTCATGTCTCTCATCCTTCTCTTGGCAATGCCCCATAGATTCTCTATGGGGTCAGGTCAGGTGAGTTTGCTGGCCAGTCAAGCACAGCATACTGTATACTTTTCAGAGGTCCGATATTGTTCTATTCTACAATCCTTGTCTTCTTGGTTCCATGTAATATTCTAATTTTCTGGGATTGTGGTTTTGGGGTTTTCATGAGCTGTACGCCATGATCATCACAATTATAACAAATTAAGGCTTGACTTATCTCGCTTTGCATGTAATGCGTCTGTCTCATATATCAGTTTCACCTTTTAATTTGCATTACTGAAATTAATGGACTTTTGCACGATATTCTAATTTTCCGAGTTTCACCTGTATTTATAACTATGTAAACGCTCTCGGAACTTTTATTAAAAAGTGGTATGTAAATATTTGTCATATTTAGGGCAAGAAATTTCAAAAGCAAAGTACATCATTCCAGCTAGCGACTGGGACTTCTCTCTGCAAAAAACCCAGACAGAGACCAAGACTCAGGGAGCAAAGAGGATCCTTCACTTGGGGGAATATGCACAGCAAACCCACAAGAGGTTTAGAGTCAGGTGATTCAGCTCTTTCCCTCCACTGACCCATCCCCAACAACACCCCCACTCACTCTCTCTGCCCTCCTTTGAACTACCGCCAAGAAGAGCCACATCTTGTTCTGCCCACTTTATTCAGCATATATTCTTTAACCCTATTCAGACATTGCACCAGGGCTTTTTAAAGGAAAATTCAGAAATGCACAATGTTGTCAGTGCAATTCACACACATGGAATACACTGCTACAATACACACCTGTGTATCTCATTTTACTGTGCACAAAAATATTGTATTGCTTCAAGTCACAGTCCATAACATTCAGGAACCTCCATGGAGTGGGATTTAATGGAATTAGGGATTTATCAGCACTATTGCAGATTAGATTCCTTGGTAAAGGCTCTGAGAGGAGTACCGGGTGGGGTGGGGGGCCGACGTGTGAGGCTTCTTTGGCAGGAGGAGGATATATGGGGACACTAGATCATAGTATAGGGTCCTAGAGGAGTTTGGATCAGTCACTTGACCCTTCTCATTATCAACCATTTTTTAACTTCATCTAACATAATACAAGTTTTGCATGACCTGAATTTTTCAACAGTAAAAACATTCTTTTAGATTCCACACCCACACACCCGCCCCTTTCCCATCCTCAGCAACCCCCCCCAACTACTCTCCCTGCCTTCCTTCCACCAGAATATGCACAAATATTCTTTTGGAATTGTATTTTTTCTGTCTGGTTGCAGATTAAAAAAACAACAGCCCCTACATTGAACTGTAAATGTGTGCAGCTGTCTGTAAAGTGTGAGAAGAACTGTTAAAAGTAAGTAGAAGTAAAACTGGTAAATTCATTTTAAAAGTAAACCTGGTTACGGAAATGTACTACTGCATGTGTTCTGAACTTAACTTATGAACAGGGCCCCTGAAAGTTTCTAAAATGCACTTAAATTCAAGAAGAACAATTATACAGAGGGAGGTACTGATGGGGTCTCCAGGATGAGCGGGGAGGGGGGGAGAAAAGAGAGTCCCCAATGTCAGTGTCAGGGAGGACTCCTGGGTGGGTGTGTCAGCTCTCCTCCAACAATCCCTGGCTGCCTCCTTGTCTTTCATTGGGGAGAGAAATGGGGTCACCCCACCGCCCATCAGGAGCTGCCTCTCTCTGACCTTTTCCTCCATCGGTTCCACAAGTCCCCACCAGCCTTCTTATCGCAAAATGGAGAAATAAACCAGATTCTAATTGTATTCAGTGCATCCATATTCAGAGGAGACACTTCCTTGGGATCTCTTGTCGGGATCTTTGCTGGCTTAGTAAAGCGCGGCGACCAAGCTCCTTCTTGGGGGTGTCGCAGCAGACACACACACTCCACAATCGCTCAATTGCTCAAAATGACAACGATCAATTCAATTTATTTAGGAAATGTATATGCTGCTCTTTCAAAGAGAGAAAGAATCCCAGAGAGGCTAGAAATACCGAAGCTGGCTAAACTAATACCAACATTTATTTTACAACATCTAAAACCTCTAACCAAAAAATAAAGTGATAAAATCAAAACCATCCTTGGGAGACGAAATCACACGCTACTTCTTGCAGCCTTCCCAGCCGGGAGGAATTAGGGGGGGGTCACATGTGATTACCCCACTTCTGCCGCCGCCTTGCCTTTGTTCTCCGCCTGGCCCCTCCGCGCTCCCCTCCCTTGCGTCGCCTCCCTCTCGGTCCCCACTCGGGGCTCTTCGGCCACCCACCCCGCCCTTTGTTTGCACTCACCCGCCTCGGGGTTGCTCGCCGGGAGGGAAGCGAAGCCGACAGAGAGAGGAGGGGCCGCTAAGGCCGCCCAGTCCTAGCGGCAGCTTCCAAAGGGGCCTCTCTAGCAATCTCGCCTCTCTCAGTTTAACCCTTAGACGGACCTTCCCCTCTTAGCAAAAGGGACTCTCATTCCTGCAAGAGAGAGCAGAATAGCGAGAGACCAATGAAAGGAGCAAAGCCCATTTACACGGAAGATCTCCTCACTCCGGATTCAGTTATCGGGACTTCTCCAGGGATTTTTCCAATTATGCCTGGAGCAGTCCTTGCTCCTGACCTCACAATCCTTTCCTGGTTTGTCAAAATCACCCGGCTGTCCCCCTTTCCCCAACTGTTCCCCCTCCTTCCACCTTCTTCCTCCCCGCAACACATCTGTCCGACCTCCCACCCTCCAACTTGGTTTATGACTGAACGTTTGTTTTTTATTTTCTAGCCAAAGGAGTTTTTGTATTCCCTGGGCTGGAGCATGAAATGCAAAGACTGAATTAAGGCTCCCCTGTGAAAACATCCAGGACTAGTGGCAAAAAAAGAAAGAAAAAGAAAATGACCATTTCAAAAAAGGCAAGGGATGCCTGCTTACCCCTAAGTGACACGCCTGTAAGGCTGCTGCTCCCCAAAGCCTGGAAGCCTGTATGGACATATACCCCTAACACCAGCACTGCCCTAAATACTCCTTAGGTGGGATCTGGGGGACTCTGGGGCCGAATCAGAAGCAGCATTGCAAGTCTTCTGGACTATGCCATTTCAGGCGGGGTGTGGGGTGCTTATTTGTACATATATATATACACACTGATCTTTCTCCATGCTATTTTTATCCACACAAATATCCTGTGAGAAAGGCTGGACTGAATGTTAAGTGATTGGCCCAAGGTCACTCAGTGAGAATAAAGTCTGGATGAGGATTTGAACCCAGGTCTCCCCAGGCCTAGTTAGACATTCTAACCCAGGGCTGCTCAACTTTGACCCTCCTACAGATGTTGGCCTACAACTCCCATACCTGGCTACTGGCCACAGTCACTAGGGATTATGGAGTTGTAGTCCAAAATTTAGGCTGGGGGGCCTAAATTGAGCAGCCCTACTCTAAGCACTAATCACATGCTCCCCTATGTAAAATAACTTTTGTAGATGGGAGCCAGGGGCGTAACTACTATTAGGCAAGGGGAGGCGGCTGCCTGGGGCCCCCCACACCTCGAGGGCCCCCCCAGAGGCAAGTCACATGACTATATATTGTGAAGTGTGTATCAGCGAGGGGCCCATTTAAAAATTTTGTCTCTGGGCCCACTCCAGCCTTGTTACCCCCCTGATGGGAGCACTAGCATGTCAGTGGGCAGCCTAGGCAGGAAATCCTGCCCCCAACCGCTTCCTCTTCTCCTGACTGGTTGCAAATCCATCCTCTTTCACAGAGAAAGAGTGAGGAACAGGAAGAGAACGTCCTTTGTAACTCCAGATGTGTTGGGAAGGGCTCAGCCTGAGTGGGGACAACTCTGTGTGTTTCTTTTTCAGTCCTCTTGTTTCTTCCTCAATGGTCCTGAACATGGGGGTGGGATGATGATGAGACTTGTCTCTATGTGTGGATGTATCTATGATCTGGAATATGTTGACACCAGGTATGGCACCTTTCATCCCCCTCTTCCCTTCAGTGCAATCCTAGCATGCAAGTTTCCTTGAAATCAAGCTCTAAAGCTGTCCATTTCTAACCCACTCTTCTTTCAAGGAGCCCAAAGTGGTGTACATGGTTATCTTTATCCTCACAACAACCCTGTGAGGTAGGTACTGGCCCAGAGCCACCTAGTGGGTTTCCTATCTGAATGGGGATTTTAACTTGAGTCTACTCCCCAGTCCTAGTCCCAACTACTACACCACACTACCAACGCTCCCTGAAAACTGAAGTGCTCATTTCAGTTGAAGGCCAGGGACAAAGTCAGACTGTTGCTGTAGCAACAAGTAGCAGCCAGTGGTAGACCTATCTCTCTGCCGTATGTAACCCTCACCTTTCCCACTGGGTAAATTCACATTCAGTTAGTGACAGAGAGGCCAAATTTCTAGATACTCTGAATGACTGTGCCCTAGAACTGTTGGTCATGGAACCAACCAAAGAGAAGGTGACCTTGAACTTAATCCTGAGTGGTGCACAAGGCCAGACCCTGCTGTCATGGAACCTTTAGGGAACAATGGCTATAGTGTGATCAAATTCAGCATATAGTATAAGTGAGATAAGAAGTGTCAAGGAAGTCTAACACAGATGCTTTGAACTTCAGAAGAGGAAACTTCTTTAAAATGACTTCTGCTCTCATTGAAGCTTGTTATGAGCACTGTTGTAATTAGTTTATTGTTGTAACCACAGGTCATCACACACCTATTAAAGCATTATAAGATAGCATAAAACATAATAGCTAAAACAGCATGCATAACAATAAAAAGAGATATAGATAGAATGACCATCTTAAATACCTGACAAATGTTACAACTCTAGTGGATACCATTTGAGTAATAGAGCTAATCCTGGAACTACAATTTCTATTTATTTATTTATTTATTTACATTTTCTATCCCGCTCTTCCTTCAAGGAGCCCAGAGCAGTGCACTACATACTTTTCTCCTCATGACAACCCTGTGAAGTAGGTTAGGCTGAGAGAGAAGTGACTGAACCCAGAGTCACCCAGCAAGTATCATGGCTGAATGGGGATTGGAACTTGGGTCTCCCCGATCCTAGTCCAGCACTCTAACCACTACTCTTACCCATATGTCTAGTAGGATTGGCAGGCACAGCTCTCTTTCTAAATGTAAAAGACAGTAGAGTAAAAAATGGCCACTTGACAACTAAAATAAGGAGACGCATTCGCCAGCAAATGATTGACACATTCTGTTTTGGAACCCATGAATCTCACAAATTCAGTTGATTAGCCTAGTGTAGGAGAAAATGTTTAATGTCCTCCCACTTGCCCCTGGCCACAGGGGCAGAGGTACTGTTCCACAGGAACCTCGGGAAATCTTCCCCCAAAGAACACAGAGGGCAATGCCTATCTTAGTGGTGTGCTGGTGAGATTAAGTAGGAACTGCTAAATGGAACTGTTTTTCTTGAAGTGAAGATACCAGAGGGAGAACTGTGAATGTTGGACCAAACCAGTGTCTTGGCTGGCATCACACTCAAGGAGCCAGTTATGGATTTCCCCCCTACCCCAGGACTTCCTCTAGTGAGGACTTTTTTAGAATATGAGACAGCACGTCTGGCCACTGATTCCCCTCTTGATAGTGCCAGTAACAAGATATAAATAGATGACCTTCCAGAAGATTATCAAGTTTCTTAAAAGATTTTAGAAGTATCAGGACACTGAGAGCAGCCCTGCCTCCATTCTTATATGCACACAGCAGGGCCATCTGGGAGAAGACCCAGAATTTTTATCAGAAAACTATTCTGGACTATTTCTAAGTTGTCAACCACATTTGCATTCCATCGCCAAACTTCTGCCCCCCACAAAAACTGGGGAAATATTTTGCAATGAAATATTTTAAATGGAGGGGCTAGTAATTCCCCCCCCCCCGAAGAATGCTAAAAGAATCCCCACTGTACGTCATGCAATTAACAGGACTTTGTTAAATGTATTTATTTATTGCATTATATACCATCCCATATAAAATCTCAGGGCGGTTTACAAATAAAGCAAACTGCAGCTAAAACCTAAAAATCATATAAAACAGATTAAAATGACCATAAATAAAACTTTAAAACCCTAAAATATTATAAACTATAAGCCAAATGAGTGTCTTCAAAAGTTGTTTAAAAAACAACCAGAGATGGGGAGATTTGAACTTCATTTGGGAGTATAGTCCAAAGCCTCAGGGCAACGATATAGACGATAGACGGCCTTGTTTTGGGTCGCTATCAAGCAATCCAGTGGCAATGGCAGCCGGACTTCCCCTGATGGAGCTTATTCGGCAGTGGGGTTAACATAAGAACATAAGAACAGCCCTGCTGGATCAGACCCAAGGAAGCCCATCTAGTCCAGCATCCTGTTTCACACAGTGACCCACCAGATGCCGCCAGAAGCCACAGGCAGGAGTTGAGGGCATGCCCTCTCTCGTGCTGTTACTTCCCTGCAACTGGTACTCAGAGGCATCCTGCCTTTGAGGCTGGAGGTAGCCCAGAGCCCTCCGACTAGTAGCCGTTGATAGACCTCTCCTCCATGAAGTTATCCAAACCCCTCTTAAAGCCATCCAGGTTGTTGGCTGTCACCACATCTCGTGGAAGAGAATTCCACAAGTTGATTATGCATTGTGTGAAAAAGTACTTCCATTTGTTGGTCCTAGATTTCCCGGCAATCAATTTAGTTCTAGTGTTATGTGAGAGGGAGAAGAATTTCTCTCTATCCACATTCTCCACACCATGCATGATTTTATAGACCTCTATCATGTCTCCCCACAGTCGTCTTTTTTCTAAACTAAATAGCCCCAGGCGTTGTAGTCTTGGTGTTGTAGTCTTGGTCCATGAAAAAGGTGGCATTCTCTGAAATGCCCTGGGCCCAATCCATTCAGAGCTTTATAGGTAATAACCAGCACTTTGGATTTTGCCCAGAAACTAATTGACAGCCAGTGTAGCTCTTTTGAAAGAGTCATGTGGTCTCTACGGGTGGCCCCAGAGACCAACCTGGCTGCCACATTCTGCAGCAGTTGCGGTTTCCAAACTACATACAAAGGCAACCCAACATAGAATGCATTGCAGTAGTCAAGCCTGGATGTTACCAGCATATGAACCAACTGTTTTAAGGTCACTTGTCTCAAAAAATGGACACAGCTGGTGTATCAACCAAAGCTGATAAAAAGCACTCCTGGCCATTGCTTCAACCTGAGATATCAGGGAGAGGATTTTGTCCAGAAGTACTGGACAACCTACATACCTGATCTTTCAAGAGGAGGATAACCCCATCCAGAACAGGCAGATCAAAAACCATCACTCAGGTCCCAAACCCCAGTCAGTAGCTCCATCTTATTTAGATTCAACTTGAGTTGAATCCTCATCTAGCCCATTACCAATTCCAAGCAGGCATTTAGAGAGGTTAAGCCATCTCCTGATGAAGTTGATATGGAAAAACAAATCTGGGTGTCATCAGCACATTGATAGTTACCCTGTAACTATCACCAAATCTCCGGATGATATCTCCCAGCAGTTTCATGTAGATGTGAAAAAGCACTGGAGATAGAATGGAGCCCTTTAGACCCCCACATAATGAGGCTATTTTCATGCGCATTGGAAACTGGGCTAAAGGAGCCCTGCTTGGTTTCCAGTGCGTGTGAACTCCCAGGAGCCATGTGGCTCCTGGCGGCAAGCCTGCTTAATCTGCTTGCCTTAAATGAGGTCAGTGAAGCGAGTGTCCCGCTAAACCCCGATTGTCTGATCGTGTGCCACAGCGGTGTGGCTCTACGCCACAGCAACTCATGAGTAGACCACCAACCGGGAGGCTACAAGCCTCCCGTCGTTTGGGGGCTCCCCAGAATGCCCTGCATGCTCACATGGGGCATTCTGGGACTTCTGGGGGCTGGACGGCCCCGGATCCCCGCTGCCTCAACCAGCTCCATCATGGAGCCGGTAATGTGGGTGGCTGATCCGGCCAGCTAGGATGAGCTGCTAGCTCGTGTGTGGGGAGAGTGGCGTTTCACACTGCTTGTGTGAAGCACCTCATTAGCTCTCACTTTGAAGGGCTACAATCTGGAAGCTTAGCAACACCATCAGGAATTTACCTGAGAAGTAGGAGCAGAACCATAGCAAGGCAATGCCTCCCATCTCCCACCCCTAAGGCAGTCCAGAAGGATACCATGGTTGATGGTATCAAAAGCCACCGAGAGATCAAGGAGGACCAACTCAAGTTACACACCCACTGTCAATTCCCAATTGAAGATCATCTATCAGGCTGACCAGGGCCGTCTCCACCCCATAGCCCACCCAAATGTTAGGGTCCAGATAATCTGCCTCTTCCTACTGGAGTTGAGACAACAGCACCCTCTCAATCACCTTGCCCAACCATTGAAGACTAGAGGCTGCCTAGCTCTGAGGGATCCATTGCAGATTTCTTCAAAATTGATCTAACAATTGCCTCCTTGCCCTCCTTCAGAGAGGAACTGATTATAGTAACAAGACCCATAATTTCCCTGTTAGATTGTATGATCCATGTAGGGCAAGGGTCAAGAGAACAGGTGGTAAGGCGAACTTCTCCAAACAGCTTGTCTACGTCCTCAGGAGTCACAAACTGAAACTGATCCAATCTAACTATACAAGGAGTTGCTTGATACCTCCATTATAGACTCTGCAACAACAGTGCAATCCAATCCAGCTCGAATCTGAGAGATTTTATCTGCAAATAACTCAGTAAAGGTGTCAGAGTGAGTCACCGATGTCTCTAAATTCTAATTCAAGGGAGGAGGGGCACATACTAGTCCCCTCAAAACCCTAGACAACTCTGCTGGACATGAGTGTGAGGATGCAGCGCATGCAGAAAAGAACTGCTTTTTTGCTACATGTACTGCCGGAGCATAGATATTCAAATGCACTCTGTGCTGTAATTTGTCAGATACTGACAAGATGTACTGCCCAGGTTAGAGATTTCTGAAAAGAGACAGCCAAATATTTAAAGGAGGAGCATTACTCTATGTGCTGAGTACTACTTGTCCAACTGTGCTTGATTCTACCAATACCAAAGACCACCACTTTTGGCTTATCATGGATGAACCTCAACTTCTCCTCCTTGCAGAAATTGGCCAGTCTAACCACAATTTTCCAGCATTTTTCTGAGCCTGATCTCAACATATTTGCCATATCAGCAGCATACATTGCACCCATTAAGCCAAAGGGGAGAAGAATTTCTGGTACTCCATGGCCTGCACTATGTCACTGATGTAAAAATTAATTTAAAAGGGAGCAAATAGACAGTCCTGTTTGACTCCTCTGTTTAATAAATGGGGGTTGGATAGCGATCCTTGTTGAGTTACCGTCATCATGGCTGTGAGCTTAGAGTGCAATTCAATCAGTAATCCAAGAAGCCACCTGTCAGTGTCAGTCCCCTCAAGCTTTTCACACAGTCTAAATCTATCAATAACATCAAAGATGGACAAAAGTTCAGTAAACGCAAAATAAACATGTTTTTAATGGCTGTTAGCATATTTCTGGATCGAGGCTTTCAAGCCGATACAGTGATCTATTGTGCTGTGACCCTTAGGGGAGCCTGCCTGCTCTGGGTGACAATTTGTCGTCCTATCTGCCCAATACCCCTACTTGTTTATAAGGTGTCAAGTATATCATTTTTGGAGATACATCCAGGAGGATGATTGGGCAA
The DNA here is from genome assembly GCF_027244095.1 of Hemicordylus capensis. NCBI lineage: Eukaryota > Metazoa > Chordata > Lepidosauria > Squamata > Cordylidae > Hemicordylus > Hemicordylus capensis. The sequence continues at coordinate 229,788,080 of NC_069658.1, read as the reverse complement.
TAGTTGAAAGGCTCCTGCGTACTGCCTTTTTTGTGTACTGGATAAATAATACTTTGACAACACTTGTGTGTTCCCCCATTTTCCCCCAGAGAAAAGCCTTGCTAGAATGGGGGTTCATCAGTGGGCATTCAATTTAAATACCACAAAGAGTCACCACTGTCCTCCCCAGGGGCTTTCCCAAGGGTCAAGGCACCAGTCAACTGCTTGCATCTAGTCCTGAAATGGCAGCCCACTCTGGGAGAAGGCCTGGATCAGGAAGTGAGTAATCATAAGTCGTCACATTCTGGGTGCTACCATAAATGGCCGAAAAGTACTGAAACCATGTCTCAGCTAGAAGATAAGCACCTGAGATGGAATTAGACTGTGTACCAGTTGCCACAAATTCCCAGAAATTCCTATCATTTTTTTCTGGATTATACAAAGACCCAGCTCTCTCCATTGATCTATATAATAGAAGAGTTTCTTGACTTTCAAGAACAATTTCTATTGAAAATGGAACTGCATCAATCAATGACTGAATTGGAGGGTCAGATCCTCCCAGAACTCTGATCTCAAGTTGTTACAAGGCTGATCCTGATCCAACCAGCTCTTCCTGATATGGCCCCTCTACATTTGACCTGCTGTTGTCAGATGGGGATTTATTATAGAAATAATTTCATGAAAAAATATCATAAACGTCAGAACTAGGTAGTATTGCAAGTTGCCACGGTTTTAGCATCTGCTGAGAATTTAATAGGGTTGTGATCTTCTCATTAAGATTAGTACCCGATTTATATTATTTGTCTTAGGTAAGATCCTTCAGTTAACAGCATATTACAGAGTGGGTTGCAGTACATGCAGAAAAGATCATGACTAAAGGCAGATGATCACTCTCTGCTCTCTTATGTATGTTGAAAGAGTGAACCTGTGAGAAAAATGTCACAGATACCAAAAAGTATGGTTTCACCCTGTGTGGATTCTTTGATGCACAGCAAGATGTGTGCTCTGGTTGAAGCTCTTTCCACACACTGAACACTGATAGGGTTTCACCCCTGTGTGGATTATTTGATGTCGTGTAAGGCTTGCACTCTGGCTGAAGCTCTTTCCACACACTGAGCATTGATATGGTTTCACCCCTGTATGGATTCTTTGATGAACAGCAAGATTTGTGCGTTCACTGAAGCTCTTTCCACACACTGAGCATTGATACGGTTTCTCCTGTGTATGGATTATTTGATGTCGTGTAAGGCTTGTGCTCCGGCTGAAGCTCTTTCTACACACTGAACACTGATATGGTTTCTCACCTGTGTGGATTCTTTGATGTACAGCAAGACTTGTACTCTGGTTGAAGCTCTTTCCACACACTGAACACTGATAGGGTTTCTCTCCCGTATGGATTCTTTGATGCACAGCAAGATTTGTGCTCTGTTTGAATCTCTTTCCACACACTGAACACTGATACGGCTTTTCCCCTGTGTGGATTCTTTCATGGCAACTAAGGCTTGAGCTCTGGCTAAAGCTCTTTTCACACACTGAGCACTGATATGGTTTCATCCCTCTGTGGATTCTTTCATGCAGAGAAAGATTTGTGTGCTCGCTAAAGCTCTTACCACATTCTGAGCAGTGATATGGTTTCTCCTCTGTGTGTATTCTTTGATGCACAGCAAGATTTGAGCTCTGTTTGAAGCACTTTCCACACTTGGAACATTGATATGGTTTCTCCTCTGTATGGATTATTTGATGTCGGATAAGGCTGGCGCTCCAGCTGAAGCTCTTCCCACACTCTGGACATTGATATGATTTCTCCCCTGTGTGGATTCTTTGATGCACAGCAAGATTTGTGCTCTGGTTGAAGCTCTTTCCACAAACTGAGCAATGATATGGTTTCTCCTCTGTGTGTATTATTTGATGCCGTGTAAGGCTTGCACTCCAACTGAAGCTCTTTCCACACACTGAGCAGTTATATGGTTTCACTCCTGTGTGGATTCTTTGATGCATAGCAAGACCTGCGCTCTGGTTGAAGCTCTTTCCACACACTGAGCACTGATATGGTTTCACCCCTGTGTGAATTCTTTGATGCACAGCAAGGCTTGTGCTCTGGTTGAAGTTCTTTCCACATACTGAGCACTGATATGGTTTCACCCCTGTGTGGATTCTTTGATGGACAGCAAGATTTGTGTTCTGCTTGAAGCTTTTTCCACACACTAAGCACTGATAGGGTTTCACCCCTGTGTGGATTCTCTGATGCCTCGTAAGATCTGTGCTCTGCTTGAAGCTCTTTCCGCACACTGAGCAATGATAGGGTTTCACCCCTGTGTGGATTCTTTGATGCCTAATAAGATCTGTGCTCTGCTTGAACCTCTTTCCGCACTCTGAGCATTTAAATTGCTTCTCCTCTGTGTGGATTCTTTGATCCATGCTATTGTTTGATTTACAAGTTAAGATTTTTGCATGTAAATGGATCTTATTCCTTCTGTTTTCAATGTGACTTTCATTCAGGATAGGCATTTCATTCACATCAGATCCTTTGGAAAGAATGGATTTCTCTCCCCACTTGCAATTTCCTTCAGGTTTTCTCCACTGCATTTCACTCTCTCTCTCATCACCTACAAGAATAATGAGATAAACCTCTTCATAGTTAAACACATCCTCATAGCATGGAGCAAACGCCCCATGAACTGCTCTATGAATAACAGGATATAGAAGACATAGAGCAGAGGCAGGCTCTGCCACAAATTAAACAGCCTCTCTTGGTTGTGGTTAAAAGGCAGCTGATGCCATGTAGGGCACAGAACATTGGATGCACCAACTCCTAGTTTCAGTCCTCAAAATCTCCATTTGAAACAGCTTCAATAGCAGGGCTGGGAAGAGCCCTGTAGGACTTGGAAGGTCCCCGTCAGTCAAAATAGACACTATTGGGCAAGATGGGCCAATAGCAAATTCATAGGTTTTGATGCTCATTAAGGCTTGACATTGCTTGTACTCCCCCCAGAGTTAGGACACCCATGAGCATCCCCCTTTCCCACCTGGTGGATAACCCACCATATAATTCCCTGCCTAATGTGTCCGACAAAGGTCCCTGCTCCACAACTTGTGAGCTACCTGCACATCGCTCTCCTTCCTTGGAGCCCTCGACAAGTGGTCCTTCCTCTTTCTCCAGCCAGGATGGGAGGTCAGGGTTGGAAACCAAAAGTCCTTTGTGGAAGGAAACAGAGAGAAAATATTTCTGGCACATTTAGCAAAAACAAATATTCTGGGAAGCCGATGGAGTCTCTCTGACTTATGAATACAGGCAATATTTATATACCACTTTTCAACAATAGTTCCCAAAGCGGCTTACAAAGATATAAACAAACAAATAAATAAAAGATGGCTCCCTTTCCCCAAAGGGCTCACAATCTAAAAAAGAAACCTAAGATAGACACCAGCAACGGCCACTGGATGGATGCTATGATGGGGACCAATTCCTCCCCAACCTCCCTCCCTTTAGCCCAATGATTTGAAAAAATGACATGGAAAGGTGTTCTAAGTCCTGCCCAAGGATGAGATAGAAGAGCACTGGTCACTGCATGGGACCAGAAGCATCACTCTGGTGGCAGAATACAAATGCTCCTTGCCCAGAATGCTCCTGTTGTTTGAGTGTATTGAACTTGATCTGGGCTGGAATTCTATCCCTACATGCCTGCTTGGCCTACATGTTCTTTAAGAGATTTTAAAGTTAATTTGTCTCATAGGAGATTGGTAGCAGCTCTACTGGAGGATTTTTAAAACTGAACCCCTCCGGGAAGGGGGGGGGCAGATCCAGGGCAAGAAACCTTTTTCCGTTTTGCCACAGCAGATGAAGAACATAAGAACACCAAAACAGAATTGATTAGAGGCAAAATGAAAAGTGATTTCAAGGAGAACAATCAGACTTACAAAAGAGCCCAGTGAGGTGCTAAAAGCAACCTAGCTCTACACTTGGGGGGTTCTGCTCTTTGATCCTAAGATTCCTCATGACTAGACAGAAATCAGAATATGCCAGCATTTCTATCCTCTCTTAATAGAAAACTCTTGTCACACAGAACCTATCTGATCCTTCTTCTTGGATCTATTGTTACTTTAATTCAGATTTACAATTAACCTCTAAATTCCATCTCAAATCCTTATGTTTGAGGAGCAGAGCACAAATCTAGAAAGTTAACCAACTTAAACACATCCTGAAAAACACTGCGTTTTTAGGCAATAAGGCCATCCTTTTCCTAACAGTGTATGTGTGTTTAGACTTTGAGCCTTCTGTGGACAGAGAACCATTTATTGTATTTCTTTTGCTACGCAAACCACTTTGAAACCTTTTTCTTGAAAAGTAGTGTACGTGTTTTTTTTATATATATATATATATATATATATATATATATATATATATATATATTTATATTTATATTTATATTTATATTTATATTTATATTTATATTTATACACACACAGTGGTCCCTCGACTTACGAACTTAATCCGTTCCGAATGCATAATCGTAGGTCGAAAAGTTCGTAAGTCGAAAAGTGGTTTCCCATACGAATGCATTAGAAACGGATTAATTCGTTCCAGAGAGAAAAGGGGGGGGGTCTTTACTCACCCCTTCCATGAAAGTAAGGCACTGTACTGTACTTTATTCCTTGTAGTAATCGGGCGGCAGGGTGCCGCCCGCTTCAATCTCCCTCGGCGCTTCTCGTAGCCATAATCGGGGCGGCAGGATCGATTCCCTAAAAGTTAAGGAACTTTAGAGAGCGGGCGGCGGGAGAACTCCCTGCCGTCCGCTTGCCTTGCCGGCTGGGCTGCAACTGGCTTCTAGGAAGCCTTTTGCGCAGGCGTGCGAAAGGCTTCCTAGAAGCCAGTTGCAGCCCAGCAGGCAAGGGGGAAGGGGGCGGCAGGGAGTTCTCCTGTCGTCCTCTTAAATGGGGTTAGATTCGGAAAGAAGGGGGCAGCGGGGGACCTCTGGGGAGCTTCAAGGGGCGGCCGCCAGCCGAGGGGGACTGAGCTTGAAGGGGGTGGCAGGGACTGGGAGTGATCCTGCCGCCCCGATTATGGCTACGAGAAGCGCCGAGGGAGATTGAAGCGGGCGGCACCCTGCTGCCCGATTACTACAAGGAAGAAAGTACAGTACAGTGCCTTACTTTCATGGAAGGGGTGAGTAAAGACCCCCCTTTTTAAGTGGAACCCCCCACCCCAGTGCCGTTCGGAACCACAGCAAGGTCATCAGGCAAGGATGGAAGTACCCCTACAACCCTGCTTCCTCCGTTCTCTCATTCTGTCTTTCCTTCCTAGGTCTGGAGCTCTCTTTGATCCCTCTTCTCACCTGCCCTTTCCCCCTTCTTCACCCTTCTCTGCTGTCTTTTCTGACCTTCTTGCCTTCTCTTGTCTGCTTTTCCTCTCCCCGTCAAACTTTTTGTATTCCCCCCCCCCCACACACACATTATCCTCACTCCTTTTCTCTTTCCTAGCATTACCTGCTTGCAAAGCTTCTCTTTCCCCACAGTAGGGTAACTAAAAGGCCACGTGAAGATAAGGAGGTGAACCCCTTAATAATTTTAGAAGGATATTGATAATATTATCAAGGATATAAAATTACAGAGACATGCTTTTCTTGTCCATGGATAATATTTTGATTATTTTTGATGTGTTGTTCCTAAAAAAGAATGATTTCTTTTTGGAAAGGGGTTTGAGTCAGATGACCAGCAGAAAGGTAGATAGACTCGATTACAACAGCAATGAATGCACCATTGAGAGACCTTAAAGGCCAAGTTGAAGAAACATCCTCCTGCAGAGAATCTATCTATGTGTCCGCTAAGAGTTGACATTGACTTGACGGCACTTAATCAGTCAATCAGTTGATTCCTACTTGGAGCTTATTTAGTGAGACACACAACTTTACAACATTTTTCCATTTGTATGATAGGTGGTGCTCCTTCCAAGCAATATTTACTTCATCAAAATAAGCATCAATAATCAAAAATATTAAATATAGGAATTTATATTTAATAAGATCCTATAAGTATTTACTTAGTTTGATGAAGCAAAAAACATTCTGGAAGGAGTACAACCTAACATACAAATGGAAAAATTTTGTAAAGTTGTGAGTCTCACTGAATAAGTTCCAAGTAGGAATCAAACTCCTTTCCAAAAAGAAACCATTCTTTGCAATGCATATGCTCCTTTTTAGGTTTAAATCTTTCAGCTTTGCTTTTGTTTTTATTATACTTAAATGTGAAGTGTAAGAAAGTAAAATCCAGTTTTATGAATAGAATAGTAAAATACACTTATTTCCTTTCATGTCTATAGAGTGTGTGCGCACATACGTGCGTGCGCACACAAACACGTGTTGCATATCTATAGTGGCACATAGTAATGTACATGTGTGCACACTGCCTTAATACTGCCACCCAGAACAAAACTCATTCCGCTCACTGACTTTAAAAATTAGAGAGAATACTGCTGTCCTCTGAATTTGGTGCAAATCTGTTGTAAAATGGCTGAGATACAGCAGTTTTGGTTTTTAACTCCTAAAAAGAGCTTTCAAAGTATTGGCAATGGTTTTTCACCACAGATAATGTATATATTTAAATGTTTGATGTCTTTTTAGCATTCTCTAAAATTCAAGTCCATATGGGACTGGTGGCTTTCACTGGTATAAAAATTGTTGAGTAATTGTTGAGACCCCTACTAACTTTTAAAGTGGTGATTCTCTTATATTTAGCAGGTGGAGAGCAACTGGCCCTCTCCAACCCCAGTACAGAATCCCTCCAGTGGCTGCTGCTGGTATGTTTCTTTTTAGATTGTGTTTTTAATGTTTCTTTTTAGATTGAGCCCTTTGGGAATAGGGGAACATTTTATTTATGTATGATTTATTTTTCTATGTAAACCGCTTTGAGAACTTTGGTTGAAGAGCAGTATATAAATAGAAGTAGTAGTAATTAATGTTTAAAATCCCCCAAATAACTGTCATGGCTCAGACTTCTGACTCAGAAGAGTCAGAGCAGGAACAGGAGGATTTGCCTGCTAGTGAGGGCTCAGAGGCACAGCAACAGGATTTGGCTGGGAGACCAGACTCTGGAGCTGAGGATTCAGAACAGCTGCCAGACGATTTCTGATGAGAAGTAGGCTGGGATTTCATCTGTCTTGAAAAGACGTCTCAAGAGGAAAGCTCAGTGGGAGTCACACAGGTGCATGAGATCACAAGAGAGGAAGCAGAAGTGCCTGAGCCATATATATGGCTGAGCCATATATATTTAGCAGTCTGTCAATCGCTCAGATGCTGTTAGCAACTTTCACTGACTGCAGACCGTGTGCTATTTTGAATTCCTAACTTTTCCAAGTTCCAGTTTGCCCTTGCTTGTGCTTTCCTGCTTTGTTCCGTTAATTCCTTGTTCTGGGGTTCCTTCATTCTTTTCGTTCCTTGCTCTGTGTTTTCTTTTCAGTTATTACTCAGTTATTGTTAGAGGGGAACACCTAGTTCAGTTCAGGGGACTTAATTCATTTACTATTTTCTTTGTGAGCCTTTTATTTTCCTTCGTGTAGCTTCGCTGCTACTTTCTGTTAACTCGCAGGGGAAGTGCTGAAGGGGGTTGTGAATCCTGTTGGGTTAGCTGAGCTAACAGATTTACGACAATAACAGGAAAGTTACTTAGGGAAAGTTAGCTAATAGCATAACTGAGTCTGCCCACTGAGAATTCTGAAGCCAAAGTTGGGAGGGGCAAGTCCAGACAATTTCTAGGGAGTGACTTCCTGGTTCTGAATATAAAGGTAAAGTGTGCCATCAAATTGGTTGATTCATTCATAGGTGCCTGATAAAGACAGTCTATGAGCATTCTGACACTTGTATAGTTAAACAATAGTTCCTCCCCCTCCCTTTTCTTTCATGGACATTTGTTTTCTGTCCCCTTTCTCTTAGGGGCCCTCAGCAAAGTTTGGAATAAATTACTAGAAAGGAAGTCCATTGATTTACTTCCACGGGAGCTTACTTCTGAGTAAATACACAGCAATTAGGACCAGCAGAGATCCAAGGAAAGAATGTGGGTTCTCTTCCCCCCCTTCGTCTCAGCCCCTCAGTAAAGCACAGGGGGGGGGACTTTTCTGAGAGGGAAACCCCATTTATTTCTTTGGGGCTTATTTCTGAGTAAAAATGTATAGAACTGAGACCAAAGACCCCATGCTAAGAAGTTTCGAAGAATGAACCTCAAGGACATCCCAGAAACTGTTCCCACCCACGGCAAACAAACTATTATTGTGGTGTCAACTGCCCTTGAACATGGAGGTTCTATATCAGAGCCAAACTGCCAGTGAAAATGGAAGCTTCAATCGGCCATACTTAAGAAAGAAAGCCTCCATGAAAGGAAGCCTCCATGAGATGGTTTTGCTCCCATGTAGAACCTCCCATTCAAGGGCAGTTGACATCACAATAATAGTTGGTTGGCGCTGGGTGGGAATGGTTTCTGGGATTTCTTTGCTGCACTTCTTTGGAGCTTTCTGGAAGCATAGAGCTGAGCACTGTGAGAAAGAGTATGCTGGGCTGGAGTAGAGATGCCTTTTCTAGCAGCATTTTGACAACTGAACATACAACTTTCTAGACAGAAAGAGAAGAGACAGCCACTAAAAAGTATCATTAAAACATGCCACAACTTTATTAAAAGAGGAAGAAGAGCTCCTCAGAAGAACTCCTCAAAGCTCAACTGTAGCCAGAGAACAGGTATATGATGATGGCTTTAGAAATGAGGCTTGGTCTTTGCCTTGGTCTTTCAGCTGGACCTTGGGCTGAGGCGGGATGCATCAGGGCAGACATTTAACAGGTGCAGTTTCCCTAATCACTTCCTAGAGATGTCCCTGATGAATTTCTGCCTGATGCATCTCTGATCAAGGCAAAGTGTGGGTGCATGGAGCCCCATTTCCAAAGCCATCATCATATACCAGACTGTACAAAGTCTTTACAGCTTTATGGTGCAGAGATTAAGGGGGGCACCTTAACATGCAATTTCAATTCTTTTTAGAGCACGGCGAAAATATAAAACATCTTAACTCTCATCTTAAATTGAAAGTTTTTGGGTTACTGAATCATCCTCACTGACATCCTGGCCATGCTTTGAGACAGATGCTCTCTGCATCTAGCAGCCAAGGTCAAGGGGGGAGCCTTACCCAGAGAGGCCAGATGCCCAGAATTCTCCTCCATGACTTCCTTGTGCAGAGCCCTTTGGGCAGCATCCAGCAGAGCCCACTCCTCCTCCGTGAAGTACACAGCCACCTCTCCCAAGGTCACCCAATCCTGAAATTAGACCAACATTATTTCTCTTCATCAGTCATGCAAGAAACCAGACATATATACAATGAGGTCCCTCTGCAAGACCCAGAGATTCCACAGTGTCATCCAAAGCCTTCCTAGTGGCAACTCTGGCAAAAGCAAGGGGAAGCAGGCAGGGGAGAAAAGCACCCAGAGCTGTCCTCCACCCATCTCCTTCACTCATTCTTCTCTTACCTGTTCCAGCGATGGCATGGAAACAAAATCCGTTCTGCCACTGAGAGGAGAAGGTCTGGAAGGAGGCCCCAGGGTCTTTCCAAGGCCTACAAGAGTGACAAGGGGAGATGTTGGACCGTTCGCTGCCTGGCTGAGTTCAACAAGCTTCTTGCCATTAAACCGCTACATGACCCAGCATCTGCACACCCCAGGAGTCGTGTTCTCCCACATGGGAACCCTTAGTCATTAGAGTTGCTTGGAGAGGCCTCGTCAGGTGAAAATCTCTCTCTTTCTCAAAGCATTCACTGTTTTCAGCTTATCCTGATGATTTTGTATGTGAATTCAGCCTAATTTGAATGGACTGGATTTATTTTAAATACTTACATACCAGCCCTCCAGAACAACTCTGCTTGGGGTGATACAAAACAAATAACAAATAAGATTGTATGGTAAAGCAGTACCAAAACCAGGTGAAAAAACCTCAACTGAAACCCCAGTTCAAAGCAAGTTTGAAATCAATGATACAGCTACAGTATAAAGAGGAGAGTCCTTCAACCCTTTGAGTGTTTAATACTTCTGAAAAATCAAGCAAAGTCAAAATTCTTCACACATTTCCATTTTGCTCGCTTCTGTAACACAATCTTTTCCCTCACAAGAATATAGGAAGCTGCCTTATACTGAGTCAGACTATTCGTTCATCCAGCTCCCGCTCAGTACTGGCAACACTGACTGGCAACAGCTCCCCCAGGTTTCAGACAGGAGTCTTCCCAGGCCCTACCTGAAGATGCTGCCAGGGGCTGAACCTGGAACCTTCTGCATGCAAAGCAGATGCTCTACCACTGAGTTACAGCACCACGCTCCAAGGGGAATATCTCTGCTGAATCTGTCAGGGATAAATGAAATCCTGGACTGATCTAGCCTTCCTGCGAGACTTGAGAGGAGTCATGTTTGTGATAGTGCTGCTTGGAAGTGGAAAAGAATAACTTTTGTGCATATGCACGGATGGTTCAGAAGTTTCACTCTACACCTGTCAAGGCCTTCCATGCCATTGAGCAGAGACTGGTCTGACCTTAATGAGGAGAAAGGATGCAAATAACCAAAACAATATGTCTGAGGAACATCTCAAGGACTAAATTAGAGAGACTAAAGGGATCATTTTGGATTAGGTGGGGAGGGTGAAGTGAATGCTCTCCATTGAGGTGAAGTGTTCCAAAGCACACACAGAGAAAAATCTTTCATCATGAACTGATCAGGCTTGACCTAGGGTTAGCTGAGAAAATGGACTTTTAACCTAATCTTGTGAGACGAGCAACAAGAGCTTTGGATTGTACCTCTTCTTTTTAAGAAAGCTCTTCCGGGCATCTCAAAAAGCAAAAGCATTATCTTTTGTATGCAAGCTAGAGTTCGCCTTTTGGGCCAAGATATTGAAACTTTCAAGCCCCTTTTTAGATCAAAAGAGAGAGAGAGGTTTCAAGCCCTGATTGTTTGTTTATTGATTGTTTCTTCTCAAAGAAGATCTGTTTTAACTTTTGCATTGATGTTGATGCAAGCCTTTTGTGATGGCAAGTTAATGTAAGGCTTTTCAATGTAAACATTTTCTTTTCTTTTCCCCCAAGAAAAACCTTTTTATATCAAACCTCTGCATTGTAAAGTTTATACCAGATTTTGTTTGGCAATAAAAGCTATGTAGAAATGAGGAAAAGAGCCCATGCACTATCCAAAGGTTGTTTGTTTCACATCAAGGAGCATTTAGCAGGGATAAAATAAGTTCCAGGTAGGTAAACCCCCTTTACATGGAAGAGTCTTATTTTAACACACCCTGCTTAGCAAAGAGGACAATTCATGTTCACTGCTGGGCGTAATTCAAAGTGCTGTTTAGACATATATTATAGTCTTCAAGAATTAAAAATAAATTAATATGTAAACTGGTTGAGGGGGCTGGAGAGAGAAATGCTTTCCCCTAAACAAGCTAAAGAGTAATAGGAAATCAGCCCACGGATTTCATATATAATAAAGAGAGAAAGAGGAGAAGTTGAAATAAAATACCATCAGTCCTTACCCAGCAAGCTGGCAACTTGGTCACCCTCCTGCACCATCCACCTGAAGGGTGGCTTTTCTCTGGCGTCCAGTGTAGCCTTCTCTGCCTTGGAGAGATCAGCAGACACTTCTGTTGCCACTCCTTCCAGCTAAAAGTACAGAAAATCCCAAAGAGCAAATGTGGACAGGGCTAAGGAAGGAGTTAACATAAAGGGACACCATATCAAACCTCTATTGAGAACTTCATTTGGGATGCTGATTAATGTTCCTGTTCAGACCAAGGAAACTGGGACAGGGCCTTCTCAGGAGGGGCATCAAGATGATGGAGCTTCTGTCCTTGGGAGTCCTGCTCTGCATTTGCTAACTTGGGGGCACAAGGCAAAAGCAACTTTATTCTGGAGGGTTTGGGGAGGCATGCAAGTCGAAAAGGAAGTTGGCTGATGCTGGTCTAAGGTTTTCCTATTCAGTTAGCTGCAGCTATTGGGTTTTTGTCTTGACTATTCTTTTGTTCATCCTCTGTTGCAATGAATAAAATATGCATATAACATGCCTTGTAGATTTTTCATTAAAAGGCGAGATATGAACTCTTTTAAGAAGAAGAATTAGTTCAGGTAGAGAGCTGGAGGTCGGGAATGGGGTTGGGGCAGTCCTTCTTGTGACATCTCAAGTAATGCAAATTATGATGTGTGTCTCTTGGGGCAATACTGGGATATCCTTGCATTCATGTTCTGCCGTTTGGAGTGACCGGGATGAAACACTCCCTTACCTGCTGCTCATTATGCTTCTACTAATTTTGTTAGCTACTCTGTGTATTTTTAATCAGAAAATAAGATACACATACTTCAAATCAACTTCAGCAAAATATGGTGATCTGTGTGTGTGTTTTTAAAGGACCTTGGGACAACCCTTCCTGGAACATTTCCACCTGAAAATTGTGGTACCTGTTAGGATTTCTAAATCAGTCCCATTTACAAGTTCAGCCCCTTGGAGCTACCAGGATGAAAGAGAGACACTCACCTGTTCCTCTTCCTGCTTCTTGGCCTCTGCCTGGCTCAAGAGGAAACCTTCTGCCAGGGCCACTGCCTGGGAACTGGTCTCCGCTCCGCATTCTCTCACCCAGCTCTCCATCTCTGGGGGCAGGATGCTCAGGAACTGCTCCAGGATCACCAGGTCCAGCATCTGAGCTTTTGTGAGTCTTTCTGGCTTCAGCCACTGATGGCAAAGGCTGTGGAGTCGGCTGCAAACCTCTCGGGGCCCCTCGGCCTGCTGGTAGCAGAACTGCCTGAAGTGCTGGCACTGCGCATCTGAGCCAGTGGTGTCCACACATAGGCTTTTCTGGACAAATCCTTCAGTGCTCCTAACCTCAGTTGCATCAGGGCTGCTTTCTGCTTGCGGGCCACATGAGTCATTCTCTTCCATAGTCTCCATTTTCAGGCATGAGGTGACCAAATGGAAGGGGTGACTAAGTCCTGTAAAGCCAAGATGTTACCCTGTGTGCAAATGAGATTTGTGCAAGGAATTTCAGAAACAAAAGTAGATTATTCCAGCTAGTAACTGGAACTTCTCTCTGCAGAAAAGACAGACAGAGACCAAGACTCAAGGAGCATCAGAGATTGGGGAAAGGATCCTTCACTTGTGGGAGGGTGGCACACAGCAAAGCTACAAGAAGGTGAGAGTCAGATGATTGGGCCCTTTCCCTCCACTGACCTCCACCAACAACCCCGCCCACTCACTCTCTCTCTCTGCCCTCCTTTGAACCACCTCCCATAACAGCCACCTCTTTTGCTGCTCACCTTATTCAGCATACATTCTTTAGCCCTACTCAAGACATCGCATCAGGGCTTTTAAAGGAAAATTCAGAAATGTACCATTTTTAAAGTGCAATTCATGCACATAGGAAACACTGCTACAATAAGCACTTCTGCATTTCATTTTTCTGTGCACACACCCTTTATTGCTTCAAGTCATAATCATAACATTTAGGAGCCTCCATACTGTGAACTGCCCAGGGACATTTTTGTATGGAATGGTATATAAATGAATCAAATAAATAAATAATAGAGTGGGATTTAACTGAATTTTTGATTTAGGGATTTGGGGCTGCTCTGGGGAGAGCATCTTCATGCTTGCATGCAGAAGGTTTCAAGCTCCTTCCTTGGCATCTCCAAGTTAGGGCTGAGAGACACTCCTGCCTGCAACCTGGGAGAAGTGTAGGCAATACTGAGCTAGATACAGTGGCACTCTTACCCCTGGACTTCGAGGCCAAAGTCCAGGGCCTCCACACTCCCTGGGGCACCCAAATCCTCTTTAGTATGTTCTGGGTGGTGTGATCACCACTTACGGGCAATGCACCGGGTGGCCAACAGTGATTGTGACCTGTGCCTGGTACTTTAGAGATGGGGCGCGGGGGGGGTGGGGAGTGAAGAAAGAAATATGTGGGATGGGAATATGTGAAGTGTTGATATGTTTCTGTGAATGCATATTTGCATAAATATACCTTTTATATTCTTACATTCTTATGAGTTCAGTTACTATTTATGCCCTTAAGAACCCACATGTTACTATGTGTGTCACGGTGTGTGTGTGTGTGTGTGTGTGTAGCGGGGAGGGCCTCCAAAGGCCTTTAGGTCCGGGCTTCAAAATTATCTAGGTGTACCTCTGGCTAGATGGACCAATGGACTGACTCAGTACACAGCAGTTTCCTTTGTTCCTATTTCTGCGTCCTCTGCCCTGACAATCAGTGGCTGCCTCCTTGTCCTTCATTGGGGAGAAATGGGGTCACCCTGCTGCCCATCAGAAACTGCCTCTCTGACCTTTCTCCTCCATCGATTCCCGCAAGTCCCCATCCAGCCTCCTTCATCCCAAAATGAAGAAAGAAACCAGTTTCTAACTGTATTCACTGCATCCAAATTCAGAAGAGACGCTTCCTTGGGATCTCGTCATGACCTCTGCCAGCTTAGCAGGGGAGGGGGGAGAGCTCCTTGACAGGGATGACGTAGCAGATACCCCACCTCCACCCCCAATGATCGCTCAGTGGCGCAAACTCATAAGAACAGCCCTGCTGGATCAGGCCCAAGGCCCATCTAGTCCAGCATCCTATTTCACACAGTGGCCCACCAGATGCCCCTGGAAGCCACAGGCAGGAGTTGAGGGCCTGGCCTCTCTCCTGCTCTTACTCCCCTGCTGCAACTGGGACTCAGAGGCATCCTGCCTTTGAGGCTGGAGGTGGCCTATAGCCCTCGACTAGTAGCCATTGATAGACCTCTCCTCCATGAAGTGATCCAAACCCCTCTTAAAGCTCCCTCCCAGTGGTGCAAGTTGAACAATCAGTTCTATTTATACATAATGTAATGTAATATTTGCCTCCTCCTTGCTTTTGGGCTCCCCCCTGGTCCCTCCGCAAGCCCCCTCCGAACTTCCCTCCCCTGCATCGACTCCCTCCTCTCGCTCCCGGCTCTCCTGCGCCCCCCGCCCGCCCTTTGCACTCACCGGCCTCCCTTGCCGGGGTGGCTGCTCAAGACTGCAGGCACCACACAGGGAGGGAAGCGAAGCCTCCTTTCCCCAGAATCCCCACCCAACACAGAGAGAGAGAGAGAGAGAGAGAGAGAGAGCAAGGACGGGTCGGGAAGAAAGGCCGCCCAGTCCCAGTGGCAGCTTCCAAGGGGCCTCTCTAGCAATCTCGCCTCTCTCAGTTTAACCCTTAGACTGACCTTCCCCTCTTAGCAAAAGGGATCAGTCTAAGGGTTAAACGAAGAGAGGAGCTATTGCCTAAGAGAGCGCAGCAGTGGCCGTGTGCGCGGCGCTCTCTCTTTTTGGCAGGACAGTCCGCAGGAGGAATCCCGAGGGACGGGGCAGGAGGAGGGTTCAATGCAGCGAGTAGAGACTCCCAGGGGGACCGCGGGAGGGGAAGGGGGCTCTGCAAGGGAAGATGCCCCTAGAGCCCCCCCTCCCCCCAGAAAGGACCCTTTACTTTTCACCTCGGTGCAGGAACCCGGTGGGTGCAAAGTGCAGGTTGGCGGCAGCAGCAGCAGGAGGGAGGGAAGGGTGGTTGGAAAGGGCCCGGGGAGGCTGAAGATTAGGAGGCACCGGGAGGCAGTGAAGGCTCCCCACTCTCCCTGGTCCTGTTTTTGCATGGTGGGGGGGACCTCTTTTCTCCCCGCCCCCTCAGCCATAGCTTCATCTTCTGCAGAACTGACTGACGAAGGGGGAATGCAGGATAGGCGCAAGATGATCTGGCACAGGCATAGATAGAGAGGGGTCCAGGGGCGTGGAGAGGTCACTGCAACCTTCCTGGGCAGATTTAGTCCAAGGGGCGGGGGGGGGGAGGGAGAAAGAGGGAGGGAGTTCTATTTGCATGAAAGAGAGACTGTGCATTGGGGGGGACGCACCCTTCCTGCACAGCCCCACCCCTTGAGAAAACAAGGTCTTGGGGATTCCGACCCATTGGGTATCTGGGGAAAGTAAAGAGGTGCAGGGTTGTGGGGTGCCAGGCTGGAAAGTAGGGAGGGGGGCATTCTGAGGTGGAGATTCCCAGACAGTGGTAGGGAGGCAGTCAGCAATAAGTCTCCACATTTGCTTCCACCTATCTATCTTGCATACTATCAGTGTGTGCCCTTGGTTGCTTTTTTGGGGCCACTATATTTTAAAACTGGAGGTAGGGACTCAAAATGCTACTGGCTCCCTTTCCCTGCTGCAACTCGTCAGCAAACATACAGATGAACTGCCCCAGAGCTTTAGTGAGCTATTAGACTAAATTATCATGATTCGGATAATTCTAAGGGGAATATGCATCTATACAACTACAGTGAGGGAAATAAGTATTTGATCCCCTGCTGATTTTGTCCGTTTGCCCTCTGACACAGAAATGACCAGGCTATAATTGGAATGGTAGGTTTATTGTAGCTGTGAGAGACAGAATAACAACAAACCAACCCTCAAAAGCCCAGTGCCCAAAAGTCAGCGATGGATTTGCATTGTAGAGAGGGAAATAAGTATTTGATCCCTTCACAAAAGATGTCTTAGTACTTGGTGGCAAAACCCTTGTTGGCAATCACAGAGGTCAGGCGTTTCTTGTAGTTGGCCACCAGGTTTGCACACAACCCAGGAGGGATGTTGTCCCACTCCTCTTTGCAGATCCTTTCCAAGTCAGAAAGGTTTCGAGGCTGATGTTTGGCAACCCGAACCTTCAGCTCCCTCCACAGATTTTCTATGGGATTAAAGTCTGGAGACTGGCTGGGCCACTCCAGGACCTTCATGTGCTTCTTCTTGAGCCACTCCTTTGTTGCCTTGGCTATGTGTTTTGGGTTATTGTCATGCTGGAATACCCATCCACGACCCATTCTCAATGCCCTGGCTGAGGGAAGGAGGTGCTCACCCAAGATCTGACGGTACATGGTCCCGTCCATTGTCCCTTCGATGCGGTGAAGGTGTCCTGTCCCCTTAGCAGAAAAACACCCCCAAAGCATAATGTGTCCACCTCCATGTTTGACGGTGGGGATGGTGTTCTTGGGCTCATAGGCAGCATTCCTCCTCCTCCACACACGGCGAGTTGAGTTGATGCCAAAGAGCTCGATTTTGGTCTCATCTGACCACAACACTTTCACCCAGTTCTCCTCTGGATCATTCAGATGTGCATTGGCAAACTGCAGACAGGCCTGTACATGTGCTGCCTTGAGCAGGGGGACCTTGCAGGCACTGCAAGATTTCAGTCCTTCACGGTGTAGTGTGTTACCAATTGTTTTCTTGGTGACTATGGTTCCAGCTGCCCTGAGATCATTGACAAGTTCCCCCCGTGTAGTTCTGGGCTGCTTTGTCACCGTTCTCATGATCATTGCAACTCTACAAGGTGAGATCTTGCATGGAGCCCCAGACCGAGGGAGATTGACAGTTATTTTGTGTTTCTTCCATTTGTGAGTTATCGTGCCAACTGTGGTCACCTTCTCACCAAGCTGCTTGGCGATAGTCTTGTAGCCCAGTCCAGCCTTGTGCAGGTCTACAACCTTGTCCCTGACATCCTTCGACAGCTCTTTGGTCTTGGGCATGGTGGTGAGTTTGGAAGCTGAGTGATTGCTTGCTTCTATGGACAGGTGTATTTTATACAGGTACTGTAACAAGCTGGGATTAGGAGCACTCCCTTACAGAGGGTGGTCCTCATCTCAGCTCGTTACCTGCATATAGTGAAAAGACACCTGGGAGCCTGAAATCTTGCTGGTTGATTAGGGGATCAAATACTTATTTCCCTCACTACAATGCAAATCCATCGCTGACTTTTGGGCACTGGGCTTTTGAGGGTTGGTTTGTTGTTATTCTGTCTCTCACAGCTACAATAAACCTACCATTCCAATTATAGCCTGGTCATTTCTGTGTCAGAGGGCAAATGGACAAAATCAGCAGGGGATCAAATACTTATTTCCCTCAGTGTATCTGGGCTTTGTGTATGATTCCATGCACAGGTACACAGCTGGGGGGGGGGGAGTTCATGAGAACTCACTAAGGATGTGCAAGAATTCCACCCCTCACTCCCATGATTTCATTTATTTATTATTAAAAGAAGGTGGAAATCCAATGTATGTGTTTATTAACTTAGCAACATAGAGGTCAAGTATATTGTTTCAGCACAGACATTTTTCTTCATCTGCCCTTCCTTTTAAACTTGGCAAACCTACTGCTGACCTTGAAGCAACATCCCATCCTTTCATGAGCCTTGTAAAAGCAATTGGAGCATGCATGAGGAAAGGGCACTGTGCCAAGTCCTGTGCACGTTGTAAGGCAACACTTACACAACTGCACATGAGCACAGTTGTGCAAGTACAAAAAAAAGGCACAAACATAATTTTGCAACTGTGAGCCCCTGGTGGCGCAGTGGTAAAACTGCTGCCCTGTAACCAGAAGGTTACAAGTTTGCTCCTGACCAGGGGCTCAAGGTTGACTCAGCCTTCCATCCTTCCGAGGTCGGTAAAATGAGTACCCAGAAATGTTGGGGGCAATATGCTAAATCATTGTAAACCGCTTAGAGAGCTCCGGCTATAGAGCGGTATATAAATGTAAGTGCTATTGCTATTACAGGCAGTGTTCCCTGTAACACGGATTCCCAGCTGTTGACGATGACAACTCCTATAATGCCCAGCTGCAATGGCACACCATTGCAGCTGGGCATTATGGGAGCTGTCATCATCAACAGCTGGAAATCCCTGTTCCAGGGAACACTGGTTATAGGTGGATCATCAGCTCTAGGCCTAGCTGAATTAAAATGAAATAAGGAAAACTAGAGTGATTTTATTCCAATATCCATCAAAGGCACACAGTATTGCAACAAAATCAAAACAGAATCTAAATAATTAGAAATAGCAGTGGCTGACATCCAGACTAATAAAGCACCTGCACAATCAGCTGCTGCTGAACTACAACTCCCATCATTCCCAGCCACAATGGCTGGGGAAGATGGGAGTTGTAGTTCAACAGCAGCTGGCAAGCCCAAGTTGCCTACCCCTGCACTAACACAAAGATCCTTGCACTTGAGCAACAAGGTGTGTGACCTGTGGTGCTCCCCCTGCTGGACAACTCCTTCCTTTGCCCAATAATGTTACAGCGCACTTTTCTGCAAGAGCCCAGCTTGATTGGAATTTGGCACAGCTACAGTTCAACGGTTTGAATTCCCGCTAGTATGTTTCCCAGACCATGGGAAACGCCTATATCGGGCAGCAGCAATATAGGAAGATGCTGGAAAGCATCTCATATTGTGCAGGAGGCAGCAATGATAAACCCCTCCTGTATTCTACCAAAGACAACCACTCGACGGCACACTTTACCTTTTTAAACATAATATTCACTCATGTGCACAACTTGATCAAGCGCTCTGACAGTTTGGATATCAGCCAACATCAATAATTCAATATTTAAGAAGGAGAGGGGAGCTGGTCTTGAGGTAATGACCATGAATTATCCCCTTTGCTAAGCTGGGTCTGCCATGGTTTGCATTTGGATGGGAGACAATACAAAGATGCTAAATAATCTAATCCAGCAGTTTAACACGGACTAAGAGTGGGAATAAAAAGTCAGCACAAAAAGAATACACTGTTCATAGATGGCCAAAGAGATCTCCCAGTCCAGGATGACAGAATGAGGATGTCCACAATTACTCTACACATAAGCCTCACTTGTTGACCCCTTTCTCCCAGGTCTCAGTTGGGTCTCCTCCCAGTCACTTCCCCATATCTCAGCTGGGGAGGTATAGCCAACGCCTTTCAAACCCTAAACCTGTTCTACCCCTTTGATGTTATTTAGTCACTCTGTACCACACACCCCTTAATGTCTGTGCAGCTACTGAAACTCTTACCACAGTATCAGCAATTATAGTTTTTCCCTTATATGCATTTGCTGATGTGACCAAACCTGTGAACTCAGGCCAAAAATGTTTTCATGAAAAACAGAAGTTCCTTCCTTCATGAAAAAGGAAATTCTCTCTGAAGCTTTTTTCACATTCAGATAAATTAGAGGGTTTCTCCCCTGTGTGGATTCTCTGATGCTTCATGAGCCCTCTCTTCTCTCTGAAACTCTTTCCACACTCCAGACACTTATATGGCTTCTCACCTGTGTGGATTCTCTGATGTGACCTATAGCGGGCGTTGCGACTGAAACTCTTTCCACAGTCTAAGCATTTATATGGCCTCTCTCCTGTGTGGATTACTTGATGGGAAGTAAGGTTCCCCTTCTGCCTGAAACTCTTTCCACAGTCTAAGCATTTGTATGGCCTCTCTCCTGTGTGGATTACTTGATGGGCAGTAAGGGCCCCCTTCTGCCTGAAGCTTTTCCCACACAGCGAGCATTTATATGGCTTCTCCCCTGTGTGGATTACTAAATGGGCAGTAAGGGACCCCTTCTGCCTGAAGCTTTTCCCACACTCTGGGCATTTATATGGCTGCTCTCCTGTGTGGATTCCCTGATGAGTAGTAAGGCTGTGGATGGAAAAAAAACTTTTCCCACAATCTAAGCATGCATATTGCATTCCCCCAGTGTGGATTTTTAGATGTCTTTTAAAGCTTCTATTCTGACTGAAGCACTTTCCACACTCTGAGCATTTATATGGTTTCTCCCCAGTGTGAATTCCTTGATGTGACATGAGCCCTCTCCTCTCTCCGAAACTCTTTCCACACACTGAGCACTGATATGGCTTCTCCCCTGTGTGGATTCTAAGATGCTGTCTGAAGTTTCCATTGCGACCAAAGCTCTTTCCACATTCCAGGCACTGATATGGTTTCTCCCCTGTGTGGATTCTTCGATGGGAAGTAAGGTCCCACTGCCGCCTAAAGCTTTTCCCACACACTGAGCATTTGTGTGGTTTCTCCCCTGTGTGGATTCTTTGGTGGTACCTAAGAGCCGCGCTCCTGCTGAAACCTTTCCCACATGTTGAGCACCGATACAGTTTCTTCCCTGTGTTGATTTCTTGATGTGACCCAAGGACAGAACTAAGGCCTGTTTTTCCTTGAACTAGGCCTTCAAGGAAGTCGCCACCCAGGGAACCTGAAGGTTCATTCTTCCTCTTCATGTCTGATTCCATTTTACATCTCTGCTTGTCCTCCTCCATATACTTTCCTCTCTTCAAGGACACCCTGTGTGATTCTCCCTCATTCTCCCTCCCCAAGTGTTCTGGAACAAAGAGAGGAAACAGGTCATAGCATTACTGAGAAAGAGAAACTCAGAAGGAGAGAACAATCCCAAGGAACTGCCATTGTGAACTAAATAGGAAATGCTATGTTGCGAAGAGGCCTCTGCCACCGTCAAACAGCTGTGGTTGATCAACCTTTGTCCGTAAATGCCAGGGTGCTGGCCTTGGTCCATGGAGACTGAAGTTCTGCTCCTAGCTATAAAGGTCTTTGCATGGCCACGAGACACTCATTTGGACCAAGTGGTATCAGTCTGGTGCTGTTGGCCCAGCATGGCTCAAAAAGGCAACCCTAAAAGCTCTCATGGATAGGCCACCAGCAGTGTCCTTCCTGGCCACGATCCAGCAAAGCAAAGGGACACTTCAGCCCAGAGGAAAATGCTGGCTTAAAGCAACCCACATCCTCTGAATGGGAGCCAGGAGGAATGGAGAAGCCCTATAATCCAGAAGATGACCACGCAGTTGGTCCACACAGATGACCACGTAACCATATTTTCTACTTCCAGCATCTTTCAACCACAGAGAAAGTGAGGGGCTTACCCAGGGAGGCTAGATGCCCATAGTTCTCAGCCATGACTCCTTTATACAGAGCAACTTGGCCTGGATCCAACAGAGCCCACTCCTCCTCTGCGAAAGACACAGCCACGTCCTCGAAAGAGACCAGGCCCTGGAAGAAGATGAAACCATTATCCTTGAAAGTAATACAAGAATCCCAAAAGAGAAGAAAGGTGAAGCAGCTGGGAGTTCTCCTTGGTAGCCTTCAAAAGCTTTCCTAACAGGTGGCTTGCCAGAAGCTAAGGGAAAGAAGGGGATGGTTTCAGGACCCAGGGAGATGTTCAGAGGATGAGGGGCACCATGATATTCCCTGCCCGTCTCTCCAGTCGTGCCCTCCTACCTGATCCAGTCGCTGCAGGGAAACAGTTTTCACTTCACCACAAAGAGAGGAAGGCCTGGAGTGAATCTCCTGTGCTGATCCACCATCTGTGAGGGAGAAAAAGGAGATGAGGAATGTTTTTAGACAACTTATGTTTTTAGCCAAAGTAAACTTATAAGATCACCTAGCAGAGAGAGAGAGAGTGTGTTATGTAGTAACACCTCAGCGGTATAGTTTGTTATGTCGCCCACCCCGATTCAAGATGGCTGATGTGTAAATGTTTGAGGCACAAGTGGGCTAACTTGTGGACCAACTGATTTGAATCCAATTTGCTACAGCTGTAGGGACACCTCAGTGGCATAGTTTGTGATGCCATCCACCCCAGTTCAAGATGGATTCGTAAACATTTGAGGCACAAATGGACTAACTTATTTGACCAAAGTTTGGTACAGTTGTAGTGAGTGACACTACTATGGGAAACACCTCTATCGGGCAGCAGCGATATAGCAAGATGCTGAAAGGCATCATCTCATATTGCACAATGGCAAACCCCTCTTGTATTCTACCAAAGAAAACCACAGAGCTCTGTGGGCGCCAGGAGTTGACAGCGACTCGATGGTACAACTTTAAGTGTAAAGTAATGCATACTGGGGTGAAAAACAGCAACTTCACATATACACTGATGGGGTCTGAGCTGTCAGTGACTGACCGGGAGAGAGATCTCAGGGTTGTGGTGGACAGCTCATTGAAAAGTTTCAACACAATCTTAAGAAGGACATTGTAGAATGGGAAAAGGTGCAGAAGAGGGCAACCAAGATGATCAAGGGCCTGGAGCACCTTCCTTACGAGGCAAGGCTACAACACCTGGGGCTTTTTACTTTAGAAAAAATATGACCAAGGGGAGACATGATAGCGATCTATAAAATCATGCATGCTGTGGAGAGAAAGACTTTTCTCCCTCTCGCATAACACTAGAACTAGAGGTCATCCCATGAAACTGATTACCATGAAATTTAGGACAGACAAAAAGAAGTATTTTTTCATACGATACATAATTAACCTTTGGAATTCTCTGCCACAAGATGTGGTGACATCTAACAGCCTGGTTGCCTTTAAAAGGGGCTTAGACAAATTCATGGAGGACAGTTCTATCAATGTCTACCAGTGTGGTGGCTATAGGCCACCAGATTCCTGCCTGAAACCTTGGAGAAGCCTCTGCCAGTCTGTGAAGACAATACTGACCGAGATGGACCAATGGTCTGACTCAGTATATGGCAGCGTCCTATGTTCCTTCTCCAAGGTTTCAGGCAGGAGTCTCTCTCAGCCCTATCTTGGAGATGCCAGGGAGGGAACTTGGAACCTAGATGCTCTTCCCAGAGTGGCCCCACCCCCTTAGGAGAATATCTTCCAGTGCTCACACTTCTAGTTTCCCTTTCATATGCAACTAGGGCAGACATTGCTTAGCAAAAGGGACATCAAAACAGTAGATGGATCTCAGCCACATGCAAGAGAGGTAGATCAGGCTGCGATTAACCCTGTTGCTTCTTACCCATCAAGGCGTCCACTCCATCTTCCTCCTGCATGATCCACCTGAAGAGCAGTTTCTTTCTGGTGTCCAATATAACCTTCTCTGCCTTGGGGCAATCAGCAGCCACTTCACCTGTCAGCAGCTGCACCTGAAAGAGGGAGGATGGGTGGAATGGGGGGGATTGGGAAAGGGGGTACATCAGGCGCCATCTCCTCCCCAATCAACACACCACTATTTCTCAGGGATGCATCTCCATCTTCCCCCACTGTGCAAGGACTAGGATTCACAGCCTTCTCGGCAGCAGGACCGTCTTTTGGCTTGTGCATGAAAGGCTGCAAAGAAACTTTACTGCAGAGGGTCTTTTGTGGGTATCTAAAGTTAGGAACCTGCTATATACAGAGTCAAACCATTGACCCATCTAGCTCAGTATTGTCTATGGCATGCTGCCTGGCAAGCAGCTCTCCAAAGTTTCAAATAATTGAGATGGAATTATTTCCCAGTCCTATCTGGAGATGCAGCCAGGGATGGAACCACCTTTCATTAAAACAATCTCAAGGTGGCTCACAAAAAAGTTGACACAAGGCTACAAAAGTCACACAATTAAAATATCGGCTAGAATATAAAAATGCAGATCTGATTAAAAGATAAGAACATAAGAACAGCTCTGCTGGATCAGGCCCAAGACCCATCTAGTCCAGCATCCTGTTTCGCACAGTGGCCCACCAGATGCCGCTGGAAGCCTACAGGCAGGAGTTGAGGGCATGCTCTCTCTCCTGCTGTTACTCCCCTGCAACTGGGACTCAGAGACATCCTGCCTCTGAGGCTGGAGGTGGCCTATAGCCCTCAGACTAGTAGCCGTTGATAGACCTCTTCTCCATGAAGTTATCCAAACCCCTCTTAAAGCCTTCCAGGTTGTTGGCTGTCACCACATCTTGTGGCAGATTCCACAAGTTGATTATTAATTATTATTATTACATTTTATATCCCGCTCTTCCTCCAAAGAGCCCAGAGCGGTGTACTACATACTTAAGTTTCTCCTCACAACAACCCTGTGAAGTAGGTTAGGCTGAGAGAGAAGTGACTGGCCCAGAGTCACCCAGCAAGTATCATGGCTGAATGGGGATTTGAACTCGAGTCTCCCGGGTCCTAGTCCAGCACTCTAACCACTACACTACGCTGGCTCTCATCATACGTTGTATGAAAAAAAATACTTCCATTTGCTGGTCCTAAATTTCCCGGCTATCAATTTCATGGGATGACCCCTGGTTCTAGTGTTATGTGAGAGGGAGAAGAATTTCTATCCACTTTCTCCACACCATGCATGATTTTATAGACCTCTATCATGTCTCCCCACAGTCAACTTTTTTCTAAATGAAATAGCCCCAGGTGTTGCAGCCTTGCCTCATAAGAAAGGTGCTCTAGGCTCCTGATCATCTTGGTTGCCCTCTTCCGCATCTTTTCCAGTTCTACAATGTCCTTTTTTAGATGTGGTGACCAGAAGATTAAAAAGCAAGTGCAATATAATCATATAAGAAGCAGCAGCAATAGGAACAATCATATAAAAGGCTGGGCAAAAAACCAAGATTTCATATACTTTCTAAAAACTGTGATGGAGACTGAGGAACGAATGGCCACTGGGAGAGCATTCCGAATCTGGGGCAATGACTGATAAATGTTTGGCTAACAGGGTTGTTAATTCTGCTGCTCCATTGACCACAACTGCTAATTCTCCATTTATTTGTAATCCACATCTCTAGACTCTCCCACAGTTTAAAAATGTATTTGTTTTCAACGTAGACTTTAGAGATCCAAATAAATGCTTTGAATTGAAACTAAGAGCCAGTCATACAAAATGAATAAGTTTTAAAATTACATTGTTTATACACAAATTTTTGCTAACTGGCTTGTGGATTGTTTGTTTGTTTTATTTAAAACATATTAAATATGATATATAAACAACTGACCCTAAAGAAATGGTGTACATAAAAAGCCAGGAAAGGTTGGAGGAGAGCTGGTCTTGTGGTAACAAGCATGACTTGTCCCCAAAGCTAAGCAGAGTCTGCCCTGGTTGCATCTGAATGGGAGACTTGATGTGTGAGCACTGCAAGATATTCCCCTCAGGGGATGAAGCCGCTCTGGGAAGAGCAGAAGGTTTCAAGTTCCCTCCCTGGCTTCTCCAAGAGAGGGCTGAGAGAGATTCCTGCCGGCAACCTCGGAGAAGCTGCTGCCAGTCTGTGAAGACAATACTGAGCTAGATAGACCAATGGTCTGACTCAGTATATGGCAGTTTCCTATGTTGGGAGAGCTATTACAGAAGTTTCCAGGGCGGCAGGGGCTACCAGTGGGGATTTCTGAGAGTTTTTGTTTACATTTTCTCACACACAACCCCCCGGGAAGTACTAGGCTGAAACTAGAGGTGTGCACGGAACCACGGAGCTGCGGTCCGGCACTGGGGTTGGAGTTCCTTTAAGGGCTGGGCGGGGTGTGTGTGTGTGTTGTACTTACCCCTCCCCCTGCTCCCCCCCCTCATATTTTAATCAGCAATTGGGGCGGCAGGATACCTACCCCTTCCCCCGCTCAGCTGCAAAAGGCTTCAGGAAACCTTTTGCGCATGTGCATGTCGCACGGGCGTCACGTCTCCACGACGCACGCACAAAAGGCTTCCTGAAGCCTTTTGCAGCCGAGCGGGGGAAGGGGCAGCAGGGAGGTATCCTGCCGCCCCAATGCTGACTAAAATACGTGCGCTGGAGGGGGGAAAGCAGCGGGAGAGGTAAGTACACCCTCCCCCTGCCCTTAAAGGAACCCCTACCCCACCCCAGTCCGCCCAAACCCCGAACCGCCCATGTCCGGACCGGTCCGGAGGCCTGTAGAATGGCCTCCAGACCAGTCCGTGCACATCACTAGCTGAAACAGACACTCTCACCTGCTGCTTTTCCTGCTTCTTGGCCTCTGCTTGGCTCAGGAGGAAACCTTCTGCCAGGGCCACTGCCTGGGAACTGGTCTCTGCTCCACATTCTCTCACCCAGCTCTCCATCTCTGGGGGCAGGATGGCCAGGAACTGCTCCAGGATCACCAGGTCCAGCATCTGAGCTTTTGTGTGCCTTTCTGGATTCAGCCACTGGTAGCACAGTCTGTGGAGTTGGCTGCAAACCTCTCGGGGGCCCTCGGCCTGCTGGTAGAACTGCCTGAAGCGCTGGCGCTGTCCATCTGAGCTGATGTTTTCCCCTCCCAGGGTCATTTGCTCAGTCCTTTCCCAGAATTCTTCACTGCTCATAGACTCACGGGCTACATGATCTCTTCTTATTTCAGGGCCACCTGAATCTTGTTCTTCCATCTTCAGCTGTACCCTAAGGCAGGTTCAAACAAGGCTGAAAGTCTGGGCTAGACACTGCCCATTGAAAGGCCAAACTAAAGCAAAGACTTACAAGGAATTTCAGACATTTGGAGGAAGTTGAGCCTTCAGATGGATGCAGCACCCTGCTCCAATCGCTTGTCCCCAAGTAACCCCTCCCCCCAATAACATCCCATCATTGGAAACATCTGCATACTCTCAGGCTCCCCTTCAACAGCAGCCCCTCAAAGCCTGTGACCAGACTCCATTGCCTTCCCCTTTCCCTCTCATTAACCGCTCTATAAAAATGTAAACTAGTTTGAAACCAGTTTCACTACTACACCCAAAGTCAAATGGTACAATCCTGTGTTCTGTTCCAGGAATATGCTGTCCAGCCACCCTGGATCAACAGAAAAGAGGTAAGGGCCTTCTCAAGATGGGTGTTGCACAGGGACTCTGGATAGACCAGCTATATGGGACCCATGGTGTGTGTGTGTGTGTGGGGGGAGCTCTCACTTTCTTTTCTGACCAACCCAACCCAGAGCTACATCTCTGCCTTTCAGCTGCACCTCTCTCTTCCAGCACTTCCAAACCCCCTTCTCACTTCCCTTCCACTCACACCCGCCCCACCATATGCTACCTACACCCTCCCTGAGTCCTGCATGCACTTTGCGATCCTGATCCCCTGGGAGGCAGGTGGGAAATCAAAAACTGCTTTCCCATTAGAGGAGGCAAGGTGGAAAGGGAGAGTGCTGATTCTCCATCTTTTCTCTCAAAGAATCCAGATTCCAGACTCTCTCAGTTTTAGCTTTTGATGGAAATCTCCCCAGAGGTTCCCATTTGTACAGGATGTACACATGGACGAGAAAGTCTTTAAACTCTTCCCAAAAGAGAGAGAGAGATCTATGGGTGCCCAGGAGTTGTTTACCTCGATACTTTCCTTCGGAATTCCCTCGACTGCACTTCCAATCAAGGTCTGAGCGTTCCTGGGTTCTTTTCTCTTACTATCTTTGCCTGGACCACCCAGTTGCCGCCCCCCTCCCAAATTCTCATCTCCCCCACCCCGCCAGCTTCCCTTTTCCTTCGCCTCTCCAACACTACCACTAAAGCGGCAGACTCCCCACCTTCTTGTTGTTATTATTTGTTGGCCCCTTTTCCTTAATCCTTTCAGCTGGATCTGCGGAGTCTGCCAGGAGTGAGCGATGCTTTGGGGATAGGTGGAGAGATGAGCCTGTAGGAAGTGGCAAGGGGAAAGAAGATTGGAAGAGCCAGAAAGAAAGGCGGAGGAGGAGCCAGCAACCGGAAATAGGGAAGGAGAAAGCAAATAGACAACCAAGGCTGCCACCACTGGCCGAACTTTGTCGAAGGAAAGCCGGGCGAAGAAGGGAGACGCGATCTCCGCTATTCCTCCCTCCACTTTGCAAGTGTTTTAGTATGCCCCACTTTGGGCAGGGGAGAATGTGGACCCTCCAAGGAGACGAGATCTCAAATGCATCGTGGGGAAATCGGGACCTTAGCTTCTGTTCCTGGGGAGGTCCTCCATAAGCGCGTTTGGGCTGAAGTAAGTTCCTTGGGAGACATTTCCGTCCACGAATCGCAGTTTCCCGCCGTTAATTGATTAAGTACAAGAAGGCACTCCCGTTTCTATCTTTCAAGAGGCTCTGGGCGGAGCATCACGCCTGCCTCAGCCAGCCTCTCAATTTTGCAGTACCGGGGGAATGCATGGGACACAGACGCTCCGCAGCGAAAGCCGCGCTGGTGCAAATCCTGCAGACCTCCACCCCGCCGTATTTACCCACATACCACCCGAAGAGCGCCCTCCCGGCAGAAGGTCCGCGCGCGCCGCTGCATCTAAAACCAAAGCAGCTTCCCGTTCGCCTGCTTGGATTCTCAGGAATGGAGAGAGCGGGAGGGGAATGCGCGGCCAATAAGAAAAAGGCGCTCCTGCTTTCGTCAGCGGTAGCCAGGACGGTTGGGCAGGTTGGGACTCCGTGAAAGCCCGCTTGGTGCACGCTCGTTTTGGGGATGCCCCCCGCTGGCCCCGCCCACCCTGTGGGAGTGGGAGGGATCAGCAAGGAGGATACGTAGTAGGAACTGACTGGGTACACCGGCTGAAGCTAAGCAGCCTTAACTCTTGTGGCTACCTGGATGGGAGACCTCCTGGAAACGTGTAGATAACGAATATATGTATATACCGCTTTTTAACAAAGGTCCCCCAAGTAGTTTACATGTATAAATAAATAAAATGGCTCCCGGTCCCCAAAGGGAACATAGGAAACTGCCATATACTGAGTCAGACCATTGGTCTATCTAGCTCAGTATTGTCTTCACAGACTAGCAGAGGCTTCTCCAAGGTTGCAGGCAGGAATCTCTCTCAGCCCTATCTTGGAGAAGCCAGGGAGGGAACCTAGAACCTAGGTGCTCTTCCTAGAGCGGCTCCATCCCCTGAGGGGAATATCTTGCAGTGCTCACACATCAAGTCTCCCATTCAGATGCAACCAGGGCAGACCCTGCTTAGCAATGGGGACAAGTCATGCGATGCTTGCTACCACAAGACCAGCTCTCCTCTCCTACTCTCACACTCTAAAAAAGAAATGGAAAATCACTGGCAACAGCCACTGGAGGGATGCTGTGCTGGGGATGGAGAGGGCCAGTTGCTCTTCCCCTGTTAAATCAAGAGGGAAAAGGTGCTCTCACCCGTGGACTTCTGGGTTGAAATCCAGGGCCTCCACATCCCCTGGGGGTCCCCAAATCCTCTTTAGTCTAGGTGGGGCGGGGTGGAGCGGTCACCGCACCACCAGCTCATGTTGCGCTGGCGGCGGAGCGTGTCCGTGACATGTGCCAGGTGGCCAAGTGTGGCCTCTGCTTTAGAGACAGAGGGGGAAGTGGTGGGAGGGATATGTGTGGGATGGGGATATATTGTTATGTGTTGAAATGTTTCTACTAATGCATATTTGCATAAATATACCTGTTTTATAGTCTTATATTTTTGTGTGTTCAGTTGTTGTTTGTGCCCCCAAGAACCAAGAATCAGCTAGCCAGTCATAAAGAGAGCAGTGTGAGATGCTGCCTGACACTCCTCTCCTCCCCTCCCTTCCTGACACGGGGGGGGGGCAGAGCTGAGCAGACCTTCAATTAAAGAGGCGGAGGGACCCTTTTTGAATCCTTAAAAAGAAGAGTAAAAGCATTAAAGTTTTTACTAGTTTAGAAGGCTTTAAAAGGGGCCTAGACAAAGTCATGGAGAACAGCTTGATCAATGGCTACTAGATTGGTGGCTACAGGCCACCTCCAGCCTCAGAGGCAAGATGCCTCTAAATGCCAGATGCAGGGGAGCAACAGCAGGAGAGAGGGCATGACCTCGCCTCTTGCCTGTGGGCTTCCCAGAGACATCTGGTGGGCCACTGTGGGAAACAGGATGCTGGGCCTGCTAGGCCTTGGGCATGACCCAGCGGGGCTGATCTGATAGTACTCTTCTTCTCTGCTCCCCCCCCTCCACTGCTCCACCATTCTGTAGCAGCTGAGCATTGATATGGCTTTTCCCCTGTGTGGATTCTCTGATGCCTTGTGATGCTTGCTTTATCACTGAAGTTTTTTCCACACTCGGAGCATTGATATGGCTTTTCTCCTGTGTGCCTTCTTTGATGAGACCAAAGATGTGAACTACGCCTGAAGCTCTTTCCACATTCTGAGCATGTAAACGGCCTCATACCCATGTGGATTCTTTGCTGGGTAGTAAGGCATTTCCTCTGGTAAAAACACTTTCCACATTCTGAGCATTTGAGTGGTTTCTCCTCTTTAATCATTCTTTGATGTGGAGAAAGGCTGGATTCCTTAGTTAAGATTCTTAAATGAAGTGGGGTCTTAATTGGTTTGTGACATTCTTCTTGGACAGGAATTCCACTGAAGCCAGCAACTTCTGAAGCAATAGACGGCTCCCTCCATGTGGGACTGGCTTCAGTTTTCCTTCTCTGCTGTTTGCCCTCTTCCTTCCTCTCTCTCTTATTCCCTGCAGGCATAAAGAGAGATAAGTGATCAGGGTGGAACTGAGCCTCAACTCAGAAAACCAAATCCAGTGAGCTGCTGTGTGAACAAGAGAGTAGAAAAGATTTAGGAACACAGAAACCTGCCAGACCTTTGGTGTATCTAGCTCAGTATTGTCTACACTGACTGGCAGCAGCTCTCTGGGATTTCAGACAGGTGTCTTTCCCAGCCCAACTTGGGATTGAATCTGGGACCTTCTGCATGCAAACAGATGCTCTGCCACTGAGCTACGCCCCATCCCGAGAGGAATGTCTTAAAGCAGACAGTGCTCACATATAGTCACCCATCCAAATGCAAACCAAGGTGAACCCTGCTTAGAAAAGGAGACCATTCATGCTCGCTACTGCAAGACCAGCTCTCCAACCGAACGGACAGTTAACAGGGAGGCTGATCCTGCCACATATTAAAATGTATCTGCCAGTTAGCATGAGCTAGATACAGGGATGGGGAACCTTGGCACTCCTGCAGATGTTGGCCTACAATTCCCATAATCCCTAGCTATTGGCCTGTGTGGTTGGGGATATGGGAGTTGTAGTCCAAAAACAGCTGGAGTGCCAAGGTTCCCCACCCTGCTAGAAGTTAAGAGCGTGGCCAGTATCCAGATTAACAGTGTGCTTGTAGAAGAGCACTGCATTTACATGAAGACATTGTGCAGGCGAGGTCCTCTGTGTTGGAAGCTTTTGTCCCATAAGAAAGGTGCTCTAGGCACAACATTCATTGCGCAACATCCTTGAGCAACCTTGTATATATGTATTCTGGAGAAGGTCTTCCACCAGCAGTTGCACAGCTCCCTTCTTGTGTGGGCACAACTTTGTTGTGCATGGGCTCCATGAGTCAGGATGTCAGCCAGTGTGTTGTATAGAGGTTTGCTTTAAAAGGGGCTTAGTCAAATTCATGTAGGACAGGTCTATTACTGGAGGAGGCTATGGCCACCTCCAGCCTCAGAGACAAGATGCTTCTCAATACCAGTTGCAGGGGAGCAACAGCAGGAGAGAGGGCATGCACATACCTCTTGCCTGTGGGCTCCCCAGAGGCATCTGTTGGGCCACTGTATGAAACAGGATGCTGGACTGGATGGGCCTTGAGCCTGATCCAGCAGGGCTTTTCTTATGAGAATCAAGTCCCAGGCATCTGGACTTGGCACCTCCAGATGAAGGACCTCCTACCTCTTCTTTTTGAACCCCTTGGTTGGGGCTCTGAAAGGAAACTGCTAGTCGGAGAAGAGACAGTACTGGAAAAGGTAGGCCAGTGGGCAGAACACATTAGTTCATTCAAGAATGCCCAGCATTGCTTAGACAATCCCCCCACAGTCTGGATAGCAAAGGGCTAATTAGGGTGATGTTCCCCGTTCTTGAACCCACCCACATGATAAGGGGCATGCCCATCCTGACGCCTTTCCCAGACATCCCAATGTCAACCCAGCAAGCTTCTTCATCACATGGGGAGGCAATTCATCCAAACAGCTACTCTATATATGACCAGTGTTCCGTTGCCAGAACCTAAGGGGTATACTCGTGAGTCAAATGGGCCATAACCCAAAGTTTGGCTTAAAATAAGCCAAATCTGGCAACCCAGCCTGTAAGAGACATGCTCAGATGCTGTTGACTACAACTCCCATAATCCCCAGCCAAAGGCCACTGCAGTTGGGAATGCTGGGACTTGTAGTCAACAACATCTGGGAATCCCTCTTACAGGGAACACTGTATATGACCCACACTGTATATGACCCATCAATCACATCGAGGATGGCAGAGGAGGGGAGTATTGCCTAACCCTTTATCAATGCATCTGAAAGCTATTCTTATTTGTAAGTGTTCATCAGAGTGGATGAAATAACTCTGTGATGAAATAAAATAAAAATGGGCAATTAAAATGCCCAATGTTTTATTTTTAGTTATCACCTGTGTCTAGGTTTCATTACTCATGGTTGTTCTCCTATTGTCAGGCGGGTGACCCTTAGCAACTGGATCAACAACTGGATCTTCCTCTTCTTCCAGCCAGGAGGTGAGGTCAGGTTTGAGAGGAGCTGGTCTTGTGGTAGCAAGCATGGATTGTCCCCTTTGCTAAGCAGGTTGCATATGAATGGGAGACACATGTGAACAGTGTAAAATATTCCCCTTAGGGGAGGGGGCTGCTCTCAGAAGAGCATCTGCATGCAGAAGGTTCCAAGTTCCCTCCCTGGCACCTCCAAGATAAGGCTGAGAGAGATTCCTGCCTGCAGCCTTGGAGAAGCCGCTGCCCGTCTGTATATAGACAATACTGAGCTAGATGGACCAATGGTCTGATTCGGTATAAGGCAGTCTCCTATGTTCTAGACAGCTTTCTCTGGAAGAAAGAAACAGACGAGTTATTTCTGGCACTCTGCTCTAAACAATAACAAATATTCAGGGCTGTGGGAAAATAGATGGTATTCTTAATACATCTGCATTGCAGCCGTAAGGTAATGTGTGTGTTCTGGAAAGGTGTCGAAGAGAGAATCAACTTTACATCAGGCAGTTTGTAAATTTTTCTATGTAAATTGCTTTGCGATATTTGTTGTTGTTGAAAAGTGGTATATAAATATTAGCAGCAGATGTAGCAGTAAAGCCTTCTCCGATTGCTGTTTTACACAAATGCAAAGGAGGGAAAGTGTTTCTCCCAGAGTACTGACCCCTCTTGGACCAATGAGCATCAAGGGGTTCAAATGTCATTTATTCGTTTAAAATATGTATACGCCACCCCTCCAGTGCGATACCGCTCAAAGTGGTTCTCAAAATTAGTAAAACAATACAAATTTAATAAAAATTAGATAAGAAGAGGGTCCAGTTAAAACTAAAATTAAAAGTTGAAAATTAAAAGCCTAGAAGCCCATCAGGTAAAAGCTGCATACATACATTAAACGGCCCCTCTAAACAGATGAGTCTAGGTTTTTTTTTTTTAACCCTAAGGAAGGGAGCATGGCAACAGGGGTGTAACTATAATAGGGCAAGGGGAGACAGTTGTCTTGGGGCCCACTGCCTTGGGGGGGGCCTCCAGAGGCAAGTCACATGACTGACTCCCCCAGCCGCACACCTGCCCGGGCTTCCTTCAGATGTATTTATCCTCCAAAATTGATGTGAGTGTTAAGACCTGGAGCTACCAGAACAGCATATCTTTCTCTAGTGCCATTAATCCACAATTTACATAACCACAATTTAGGATGCTGTCTTATTGTGGCACATAAAGATTTCTTTACTTCATGAGCTGAGCTTCAGTGATGGGGGGCCCATTTTAAAATCTTGTCTTTGGGCCCTCTGCACTGGAGATGCCCCTCCCCCAGAACTTAGGGAAAGTTGGGATGCTCCCCTGTGCTTTATTAATTATTATTTCAATGAAATTCAATGTCTTTGCACATAGAAAACCAGCAGGAAGAAAGCTTTCCTTCCCCTGTAGTGATGTGCCCGGACCGGTTCGGAGGCCATTCTACAGGCCTCCAGACCGGTCCGGACATGGGGGGTTTGGGTTCGGATGGATTGGGGTGGGGGGTTCCTTTGAGGGCGGGGGAGCGTTTACTTACCCCTCCCATGCTTTCCAACCCCGGTGGCTGTATTTCTTTTAGCTACGAGGCGGCAGGATACCTCCCTGCTGCCCCTTCGCCCGCTTGGCTGCCCGTGCGCCCTTATTTCTTTAAGCCAGGGATTCTCAACCTGTGGGTCCCCAGATGTAATTGGACTTCAACTCCCATAATTCCCAACCAAAGACCACTGGGGCTGGGGATCAAGTCAAGTTTTATTTACGGTCCTAGACCAAACAATCCATGCATGCAAACAGCAGAACAATTTATAGAAAACTCTATAGGTTCTCATTATACATCTTAAAAGCAATATAACAAAATTTGGCTACGGAGTTAAAATTTAAAACATTTTCATCAGAAAGTAAGAATTTAACAAGTTGTTCAGCAGATCGATCTGTCTGTTTACAGACCAGAGGTAAAATTAAGTGCTCCCTTGGTTGCCTATGTAATTTACAGGATAATAGAATATGCTCAATAGATTCTATTTCCCCACTGCCGCATCTGCAGTAGCGTTCTTCCAAGGGAACACCACTGTATCTCCCGGCTAATAATGCAGAGGGAAAAGAATTTGTTCTTGCCCTTGTAAATGCCCACAGGGAGCTGGGGATTATGGGAGTTGAAGTCCAATAACATCTGGGGACCCACACGTTGAGAAACCCTGCTTTAAGCAATCGGCGTTGCGCCTTTGGCTCTCAGATCCCCCGCCATGTGTATTTGCTGTTTCCTCTGTCGGAGCCTGCCTGTGGCCGCTGGATAAACGAGGGATTCTGTCAAATCCCCCTGCCGCCCCCTCCCTGAACGTAGCTGCTGCTGCTGCAAAAAGCTTTAAGAAGCCTTTTGCCTGCCGCCCGCTCCCCGAATGTAGCTGGCTTTGAAACTATACTTTGCCTCAATCCAGTCACTTCTCTCTCAGCCTAACCTACTTTAGAGGGTTGTTGTGAGGAGAAACTCATGTATGTAGTACACCGCTCTGGGCTCCTTGGAGGAAGAGCGGGATAGAAATGTTAAATTAAATAAATAAATAAATAAATAAATAAAATCGCTTGAGTCCAAACGTTTGCACACATTAAAACTGGTGGAACTGACCCTTCTAACAGTTAATTCCCCAAACAGCCTGAACATTGCCGACCAATCACCCCTGGGCCAGTTTCATTAACAATATGGTATTGTCATTTTATCCAGCCACCTAACTGCTCGGAGCCATTTTTGGAAGGGCGGAATATAAATGAAATAAACCGACCAACAAATAAATAATGGTGCAGCGGGGAAGTTACTTGCCTAGGGAGGAAGAGGTTGCTGGTTCAAAATCCCGCAGGTATGTTTCCCAGATTCTGTAGCGATGTAGGAAGATGCTGAAAGGCATCATCTCCTACTGCACCGGAGATGGCAGTGGTAAACCCCTCCTGCATTCTACCAAAGAAAACCACAGGGCTCTGTGGTCGCCAGGAGCCGACACCAACTCGATGGCACAACTTTGTCATTTTATAGATATTCTCTTTTCTATCTGCATACATCTTCAGAGATTTTATTACATATATATCTTAAGGTTTATAGATTTTGCTTGGAAAAAATAGGATATCAAAATACACTGGAATAATTCATTTCCTCAGCAGCTATTCTTGCATTGTTGTTGTGAAATTGCTTGTTGTGAAATCCTCTTTTAAGATGTTTATTTTTGAATTGATAATTTTACTGTGTATACCCACTCCAACCCCACTTTTTTAAATATAAAGTTGTACCGAAGGCTGCTTACAAATTCAAAATTAGTCCTGTTGCTGAAAAATGAAACATATACTACTTGTTGTCTTTTGGGGAGATGCTTGGGAAATATTTAACCTCGGTCAACCAGTTATTTCATATCAGGTTATCTTGAAATTGGGCTAGTTGACAGTAAGGGCTGTTTTGATGCTGTGTGCCAGATATCAGCAGGTTGGGACAAAATGTCTAAATTTTGTTTAGCCCCTGGTGGCGCAGTGGTAAAACTGCCACCCTGTAACCAGAAGGTTACAAGTTCGATCCTGACCAGGGGCTCAAGGTTGACTCAGCCTTCCATCCTTCCGAGGTCGGTAAAATGAGTACCCAGAATGTTGGGGGCAATATGCTAAATCATTGTAAACCGCTTAGAGAGCTCCGGCTATAGAGCGGTATATAAATGTAAGTGCTATTGCTATTGCTAAAAGATGTTAATGTTCCAGTCTTATGGCGAAGCACTGCCTGATCCCTCTGCCAGTGGGCATCACAATCCCATCCTTGTTGGCCTCCCCACATTTGACCATATATGGCTTCTTTAAAAGCCTTTCTAAATATGGCCTGCCTCTTTCTTCTGTCACAATCACAGCCCCCCTCCCACTTCTGCGCACATCATAATACTCCACTGTCCTCTGAGCCCAAATAAAAGCAGCTCACCTTTGCTGAGTAGCTCAGTCTCCCTGCGGGGGCAGAGAGGAAACCAGTAGTGTTCCCTCTCTGCCCCCGTAGGTAGAGGATGCCGAGCTGTACCCTTTCCCCCCTCTAGATCCCTGCAGGCTCCCTCGGGAGCTCCTACTGGTGAGTAAGACTCCCACCCCCATTCCCAACCCCTGTGCATCCCCCCCTTTCCCCCCACTTGCCTCCCTCCCATTTAACACTGGGAATCTCTCTTTTTTTCCAGGCCATGACCGTTTGTCATCGTCTAGCGTGTCCTATTCGGGCACAAAGGCTGAAGCGGGGGTCTCCCCTTTCCCTGTAAGAAGAACCTTCCCATGCAGCTCGAAGACCTTGCTCCCAAAGGCTAAGTCCTGTTGGTTGAGCCATAGGTAGCTCAAGCTGTGTCTGGGCAGGATCATCCATTGGTGGTCCTGCCCCGACACAGATTGACCAAGGCCCACTGTTTAACCTGGCCGTGCAGGCCTGGCTGGTTGCCGCTTTTTGGAGCCGAGAAGGAATTTTCCCCTGGGAGATCTCTGGGTCCCCAGGTTTTTTGCCTTCTCTGCACGGCCTTCCTCTTGAGCTCTGCAAGCGCCTTGGCTTGCCACTGAAGAAGAGTCAACCAGTGGGTCTTTCCCCCTCCCACCCCTCCCCAAATAAAATATAAATAGATTTGAAGACATTGCCGCCTTGTCTTTCTTGGGTCGTCTCTTTCTTGTTGGGGCTCCTGGGAATGGTTAGGAGTCAATGGGGAAAATTACTCATGTCAGGGACAATTACTCATGTCCCCAGGATCTGGGGATCGATCAGGTTGTCATTAAGATCCAGAGTTAGAATGGTTGATTGGCACTGAGTTTAAAATCCTCACTCAGTGATCTACTTCTCAGCTTTCTCACAGGGTTGTTGTTCAAATAAGAGAGGAAGGTGGAGGACACCACTTTGGGATAAGATTGTACTCACTGAAAATCCTCAGCACTCGAGTTCACCAATCTGTCACAGAAGTGCTGGATCCCTCTTCCAGTGGGCATCACAATTCCATCCATGTTGGCCTCCACAAGGGACAACTTGAGTTGATCTCAGCGATTCCTACTTCTCAACTTAACCTCCCTCACAGGGTTGTTGTTCAAATAAGAGAGGAAGGTGGAGGACACCCCTTGGGATACGAATGAGAAACCTCAGCACTCATGTTCCTCAGTCTGTCACAGATCTTTACATTACTTCTGAACAACACTAATAAAAGGCACCTTCTCATACTGGAGATGGTGTTGTCTCCAGAGAGCATTGGCCCTACCATTAAAATGTGCAGTAGCTGGAAATCCTGCTCCAATCACAGATGTGGAGAACATTTAGGGCTGCCACTATATTTTCTTTTACCTCCAAAAGATCTGATAAGGGGGCATTACCCACCGAAACAAATGATAGTCAGAACCTCTTTTGTTATCCTGACCCCCCAGAGAAGTAGCCTCCACTTTGGTGAAGCCAAAAGGGTCACATATGGTCTACACCTCTGGATCAAGGGAAGGCACATGGCTTGCAGTTGCCCAAAAGGAGAGAACCTGCTGGAATGGGGGGGGGGGCAATCCCAGGGCATGCCCAATGATGCTAGATTGCTTTGTTGCTTGCTCTTTGTATTCAAGAGGTATAGAAACACTTCACCTCTAGTATCAAGGAGACAGTCCTACACACTGCTTGGTTTGCATGAGCAACATATAGCGTTTAGTTCCAGTCAGTAATAAGAGCTTCTCCTGCTTTATGATTTCTTGCAAGAGCTTCTCAATGAATCTTTAAACAAAGGTATCCTAAAAGCCTGATGGCTCAGGCCATCAGGTAATCCAGATGCTATCAGTTAACTTTAGGAAGCCACCAGACTAATAGCCATTGATTTGTCCAAGCTCCATTGAAACCCATCTAAGTGGCTGTCACCACATCCCGTGGCAGAGAATTCCATAGACTAGCTGATCCCGCACGGAGAATCTGTGCGGCAGTACATTCCCCCCACCTCCTGCCCTACTCCCCTCCCCCCAAGCCTTCTGCCCCAGCTTGCTCCTTCCTCCGTTTCCACCTCTTTCTCTCTCTTTCGTGCTCCCCCGCCTCCGCTTTTTAGCCTGCTTGTGTTTTCCCTGCTGGCCGTTGCCGCCTCCTCCTTCCTCCAGTCCCTGGTGTCGGGCCACCAAGCGTTCAGCCAGCTCCTTCCTGCAGCCCTTCCTCTAGAGAGCATCTTCCGAAGCGGCCAACTGTTTGTCTCTGCCCAGCCAGGCTCCCCCACTTTCTCTCCCCTCAGCTTCCCCCCTCCCTTCTGCCCCAGTCCATTCAGTTCTCCTCTCCACTTGCCCGCTTTCCTTCCTCTCCTTTCCTCCCCAAACAGCCAATCCGGTGCCTCCACCGCCCAGCCAATCTGCTGGGTTGCCGGGACGCATCCCCACAGAGGCACATCTACGAGAATTAATATAATAGATAATAGATGATGTGTGACAAAGTACTTCCTGTTGTCGGTCCAAAATTCCCTGGCCTTCCTTTTCATGGGATGACCCCTGGCTCTTGTGTTGGGAGAGGAGGAGAAAGGTTTCTCTGGCCACTCTCTCTACTCCATGCATTATTTTCTACAATGTAAACAGTGTAATAAAGAATGAGCACACATATTTTGTATATATTTCCATCCTCTGAAGAGGAGACACTGCACAGCTAGTGATTTTTTCTCTCTTTAACCCTACCCCCAACCACAAAGCTGCTGTGTTGTTTTTTACTTTGATCCAATCTGAGAATACTTTTGAGGATACCATGGACAGCCAGGAAAACAAACAAACAGATCGTAGAACAAATCAATCCAGAATGTTCACTCGAGGCACAAATGACCAGGCTCAAACGATCCTACTTCGGACACATTATGTGAAGACCTAATTCCCTTGAGAAGTCCATAATGCTGGGAAAAAGTTGAAGGAAAGAGAAGAAGACGATGACCAGCAGCAAGGTGGATAGACTGGATGACAATAGCAATGAATGCACCACTGAAACATCTTAAAGGCCAAGTTGAAGACAGATCATCCTGGAGAGAATCTATTCATGTGGTCGCTAAGAGCTGACACCGACTTGACAGCAGTCAATCAGTCTTGTGACTTGACTTGCTTTGCATACCCATTCGGGTATGCAGCTAAATGGGGAACCTTATTAATAGAACTGCTCCCGGGTAATGGGCAGGAACCCCGAGCTACATTTTAGACTTGTGGGGGGGAATTAGCTCGCTTCAAATGGAGTCATCCCACCTTCAGAATAAATTTGTTCAATGCGTTGGTCACGGAAAGAACTGACTGAAGTGGTTAGAGTTCAAAATAAAATGAGTTTTGGATTACAGAAAGAGAAAATAATGGTTAAGAGCAATAAAATTAAACTATCAAGACCAACAATGACTAAGGTACAGCTCTCAAGGTGTTAATTTGGCTTGAGTTTTAGGTCTGAATTAGGTTCCCTCATAGAGAGAAACAAACAGATTTGGATTTCAGGAGAAATGAGGGGAAACGTAAGTAGAGTTTTCAAGGACAGGGGTTATATACTAACCACCTCACTCTTTCCAAGAGAAATGTGTCAAAACCTTGCAGCTCAGTCTCTACCAAGAAGCTTTTCTTCTCCAGGGCAAGGAAGCAGGAACAAGGAACAAGAGACCAGCCAGGGGTCCAGGATTCACCAAAGGCAGATCCAAAAATGAACGAGACCTCGCAGCCACAAGTGCTGGGCACACCGCATTGAGAAAAGACAGTATGCAGGTGTAAGTCAAGGCAGGGCAAGATGGAAGTGTTGATACCAAGACATGAGAAAGTGAATGGTGCTTCCTCGGTACGCAGAACGCCCTGGTGATCCAGGAGACAGACGGATGGATGGTGTCTTCACCAGTTAGAGGCACTTTCTTGCCCGAAGGCATTATGCTAAACGTCCCTTGCAAAGGCAAGCAAAGGCGACAAACCCATTGTGCTATTCAAAACTGAGGAGTGGACCTCTTGGAGAAAAACTAGGGAAGGTCTGAAAGGACCCCTGGAGGAAAAGGCATGCTGAACACATCGGAGTTTCTTTCTTTTTCAGAAGATGTGGGGGTAGCTAAAATGTAAACCAGCTAGCATCCCGTGGCCCTGAGTTGGCCATTAACGTACGGATATGACAAATATTTATAGACTGCTTTTCAACAAGAGTTCCCAAAGCGGTTTACAGAGATATATAAATCAATCAAACAAACGAACAAACAAACATGCTCCTTAGCTGCAGAGATGACCTGTCGCTTTCTCATCACTCCTTCCTGAGGAGGTGTTGTTATCTTGACTGCTGTGTCCACATAGGGAGAGGACTTGGCTTAGTCTTTCAAGAATAGCTCTGGGTTAACTCACCACTAGCCACCTAATGGTGCAGCAGCGGGGAAGCAACCTGCCTAGAGGGCAGAAGGCTGTTGGTTCGAATCCCCACTAGTGTGTTTCCCAGAATATGGGCAACTCCTATATTGGGCAGCAGTGACATAGGAAGGTGCTGAAAGGCATCGTCTCATACTGCACGGGAGGAGGCAATGGTCAACCCCTCCTGTATTCTACCAAAGAAAACCACAGGGCTCTGTGGTCGCCAGGAGTCGACACCGACTCGAGGGCACAACCTTTCCTAATTCTCATCTACTCCAGCTTCCCACCTGTGAATCATCATCAGGGGGGTGGCAGCGAGGGGAGGCTCTCCTGCACTTTGAATCTGACCTAGGCGTTCCTTCTCCAAGGCCCTTTGAGTTAGCTAGAGGCAATACACAATGCAGATCTCATGGTCCTGTGAAATCCGAAGTGCAAACAGTGGTAACTACAGGCTTGTACTTCCAGATAAGGGGGGGGGGCTGATCCTCAAGGAAACCCCCCCCCCAAAGGCTCTCTTTGTAACAACCTTGACTCCATCATCTTGCCAAGGCTTCCCAAGCTGGGAGCCTCCAAATGTGGCTGAAATCAAACTCCCATCAGCCTTGGCTACAATCTTCTGTGTGTAAAGCTATAAAGATTTTCCATGAAAAAGATAACCATGTTGGACTCAATCTGCTCTTCAGCAGCCGCTCTGGTTTTCTTTTTGGTGACTTTGCCTGGTGTCTACTTCTTGGTTTATTTTTGAATTGTTCCTTTTAAGCATGTTATAGTGCATAACTCCCCCCCCCCTTCTGTTTTTTATATTAGTAAAGTTGCACAATTGATTTCTCAGTCGGTTGCCAATTGGAAAACTATACTGCCCAAACACCCATGACTAATTCTTGTCTTTGGGGGAAATGCTTGGGAAACTCTTAAACGGCTGTCACCCAGCAATTTCATTATGGATGATCTTGAAACTTATGGCGAAGCACTGCCTGATCCCTCTGCCAGAGGGCATCACAATCCCTTCCTTGTTGGCCTCCCCACATTTGACCATATATGGTTTCTTTAAAAGCCTGTTTAAATATGGCCTGCCACTCTCTTCTGTCACAATCACAGCCCCGCTCCCACTTCTGCACACATCATAATACTCCACTGTCCTCTGAGTCCAAATAAAAGCAGCTCACCTTTGCTGAGTAGCTCAATCTCCCGGGGGGGGGGGCAGAGAGGAAACGGGTAATGTTCCCCCTCTGCCCCAGTGGGATTTGGGAGGGCAGTTAAAGTCCTGGACTTGGCTGCAATCTCAATCCCTGTAGGGGATCCAGACATCTGGAAGAGGACGCCAAACTGCACCCACACCCAGGCTCTCTCAGGAGTCTGGACTGGTAAGTTAGACACACACACACCCCATCCCACCTGCTTTCCCCACTTGCTTCCCTCCCATTTAACACAGGGGATCTCTCTTCCTTTCATTTCAGGCCATGACCTTCACCATCAATCGAGCCCCTTTCGGGCACAATGGCTGAAGCGGAGGTCTCACCTCCTCACCGTCAGAAGAACCTTCACATGCAGCTTGAAGACCAAACTCCCAAAGTCAAAGATATTCATTGCACTATCCTTTGGTAAGCCATAGGGCTCAAGCTGTGTCTGGGCAGGGTCATCCATTGGTGGTCCTGCCCCAACACAGATTGACCAAGGCCCACTGTTTAACCTGGCCGTGCAGGCCTGGCTGGTTGCCGCTTTTTGGAGCCGAGAAGGAATTTTCCCCTGGGAGGTCTCTGGGTCCCCAGGTTTTTTGCCTTCTCTGCACGGCCTTCCTCTTGAGCTCTGCAAGTGCCTTGGCTTTCCGCTGAAGAAGAGTCAACCAGTGGGTCTTTCCCCCTCCCACCCCTCCCAAAATAAAATATAAATAGATTTGAAGACATTGTTGCTTTGTTGTTTTTTGGTTGTCTCTTTTTTGCTGGGTCTACTGGGAGTGATTAAGAGTCAATGAGGAAAATGACTCATGTCTGGCAATGGATCTGGGGATCAATCAGGTTGGGATTAAGATCCAGAGGTGGTAGAATGGTTGATTGGGACCGGGGAGATCAGAGTTTAAAATCCTCACTCAGTGATCTCCTACTTCTCAACTTTCTCACAGGGTTGTTGTGCAAATAAGAGAGGAAGGCAGAGGACACCACTTTGGTATAATATTGTAATCACTGAAAAACCTCAGCATTTGTGTTCCTCAGTCTGCCACAGAGGTGCCGGATCATTACATTCTTTCTGAACAACACTAATGAACAGCACTTTCTCTTACTGGATTTGGGGCTCTGTTCAGAGAACATTGGTCCTACAATTAAAACCCGCTAAAGTTGGAAATCCTGCCCCAATCATAGATGCGGAGGATATTTGTGGCTGCCACTATATGTTTTATCTGTGAGAGGTCCGACAAATGGGCATTACCCACTGAAACGCATTTTGTTATCCTGAGGCCCCAGAGGCGAGGCCTCCACTTTGGAGAAGCCAAAAGGGTCACATATAAGTGCATGGTCTGCACCAATGGATCAAGGGAAGACACGTGGTTTGCAGATGCCCAAAGGAGAGAGAACCTGCTGGAGCGGGGAGGCGGGCCATCCCAGGGCATGCCCAATGATGCTACATCAGTTTGTTGCTTGCTCTTTGTATCCAAGAGGTACAGAAACACTTCACCTCTAGTATCAAGGAGGCAATCCTACACACTCCTTGGTTTGCATTTTGAGCTGTTTCTATTTTCAAATGGTTCTTTTTGCAATGCGCCCGCTTCCTTTGAGGAAGGGGCAATCACGTCACCTTATGAAGTCAAAGTAAGAGACACAAATGCAAAAGTAGTATCCTGGGGGATTATGGGTTCCACTCAACACTATGCACCATCAGGGATCCAGGTACAGCAGTAACAATTTAATCAGGGGAGCAGATCAAGAGCAAGCTCAGGACGAGAGAGAGAGAAGCAGCATATTGGTTTTTAGTTCTGGTCAGCAACAAGAGCCACTCCTGCTTT
The DNA here is from genome assembly GCF_027244095.1 of Hemicordylus capensis. Lineage (NCBI taxonomy): Eukaryota > Metazoa > Chordata > Lepidosauria > Squamata > Cordylidae > Hemicordylus > Hemicordylus capensis. Next base: position 229,743,841 of record NC_069658.1, on the reverse strand, counting down.
AAGGTTTCTAGCAAGATCTTCTCAATGAATCTTTAAACAAAGGTATACTTGAAGGCCCCACCCCCCACCCCAAGTCCCGCTATGCTGCCTCATTGTGGTGGTGGGTGTTCCTGGGAGGGATGAGCAAAGTACATCAGGAGATTTTCTCCCGGCAGGGTCACCCAAAGTATGAAGGCCATCCCAGATGCCCAGCTAAAGCAAGCAGGCACCTATATTGGGCAGCAGCGATATAGGAAGGTGCTGGAGGTGGACGATTACTTCAGTGACAAGGATAAAGGCATCATTTCATACAATGGTAAACCACTCCTGTATTTTACCCAGAAAACCTCATGGACAGAGAAAATGGAATGATTGTGGATGTAGTGCCAGATGATGGGCCCCTCAGGTCAGATGGCACTCAACATGCTACTGAGGAAGAGCTGAGGAACTCTCAGAGTACCGATGGTATATATTACGCGGTTAGATTAAAGCCTTTTAACAGCTGATGTTGCCATGCAGGAAAAGAAAATCCAAAGCTGCAAAGACAGAATTACAATGGGAATGTAGAACATAAGCAGCATGAATATGAGAAAGCTGGACACAGTGAAAGATGAAATGAATCAACTACAGATTGACATCTTGGGCATCAGTGAATTCAAGTGGACAGGAATAGGACACTTTTAGTCAGAAAGTTATCCTGTTTACTACTCAGGACACGAGAAACAAAGAAGGAATTGTGTGGTTTTCATAGTCAGGAAGGGATATAGCAATGACAGTACTTGGGTACAATGCAGTCAGTGACCGACTATTATCAATTCGATTTCGTGGAAAACCCTTTAAGATGACAGTTCTTCAAGTCTATGCCCCAACAACTGTTGCAGAAGAAGAGGAAGTTGATGAGTTTTATGCTCAAGTCCAGCCTGAAATTGACAGAACATGCAAGCAAGAGGTGGTTGGAGACTGGAAGGCCAAAGTTGGAAATGGTAAAGAGAAAAACACAGTCGGACTGTTTGGCCTAGGAGAGGGATTCTCAACGTTGGGGCCCAAGATGTATGTATGTATGTATGTTTGTTTGTTTAACAGATTTCTATACTGCCCAAAACTTACGTCTCTGGGCAGTTTACAACAAAATAAAAACAGAAAGTAAAACACTAGTTAAAATAAAAACAAAAAGTTTAAAACATTACAATTTATTTAAAAAAAACAACAATATTTTAAAACAGCATTAAACCCATTAAAACAATATTAATTAAAAGCCTGGGTGAACAGATGCATCTTTAAAGACTTTTTAAAAAGCTGTCAGAGATGGGGAGGCTCTTATTTCACTAGGGAGAGCATTCCAAAGCCTCGGGGCAGCAACGGAGAAGGCCCGTCCCTGAGTGGACACCAGACAATCTGGTGGCAACTGCAGACGGACCTCTCCTGATGCTCTCAATGGGTGGTGGGGTTCATAGCGAAGACAACGTTCTCTTAAATACCCAGGGCCCAAGCTGTTTAGAGCTTTATGGATTTTTAGGGCTGGCACAGGATAACACACCCGGCCTTGGCAGCAGAGTGGGGTGGTGGGGAGGATGTGCCCTGAGAGGGAAGATGCGCAGCCTTGGTGGGACCCAGCAGGGGTGTCGGGAGCTGGCTGGCAGCTGGAAGATGAAGTCCTGATGGAGGCTCCCCTCCTGCAATTTAGGATCATGTGCCTGCTTCCCAAGCCACACCCCCTGCATCTGATGTCAGATGCAGGGGGCGGAGCCAGTACCGGGAACCGGGCCTGTGAGGCTCTGTGGAGTTTCCCCAGCCAGCCCCTCTCCCCAGTCAGCATTTCATTGAAACACTGGCTGGGCAGGAGAGAGGCACAGCTCGTGCTCTCAGCTGGCAAAGTTCTCTTGCACTTCATTCACTGGCTGGGTGCAGGGAGGGGGAAAGGGGTTAGGCTAACTGGCCTGTAATTTCCCGGATCGCCCCTGGATTCCTTTTTGAAAATCAGTGTTACATTTGCTACTCTCCAGTCCTTCCTCCGGGAAATTACAGGCCAGTTAGCCTAACGTCCGTTCCAGGCAAATTGATGTAAAAGCATCCTCAAGGATAAAATTGTAAAGCAACTAGAAGAACAAGCCCTGCTGGGAGTGAGCCAGCATGGCTTCCGCAAAGGTAAATCTTGCCTCACCAACCTTTTGGACTTCTTTGAGAGTGTCAACGAGTGTGTGGATCAAGGTGATCCAGTTGACACAGTCTACCTGGACTTCCAAAAAGCTTTTGACAAAGTTCCTCATCAAAGACTCCTGAGGAAACTTAGCTGTCATGGGATAAAGGGCCAAGTACATGTGTGGATTCCAAACTGGTTGAAAGACAGGAAACAGAGGGTAGTTATAAATGGAGAGTTTTCACAATGGAGGGAAGTCAGAAGTGGAGTCCCCCAGGGATCTGTACTGGGACCAGTGCTTTTTAATTTATTCATCAATGATCTAGAAGCAGGGATAAGTACCGAGGTGGCCAGATTTGCAGATGATACCAAACTCTTCCGGGTAGTGAAATCCCAAATGGATTGTGAGCAGCTCCAAAAGGATCTCTCCAAACTGGGGGAGTGGGTGACAAAATGGCAAATGCAGTTCAATGTTAGCAAGTGTAAAGTGATGCACATTAGGACGAAAAACCACAACTTCAAGTATATGCTGATGGGATCCGAGCTGTCGGTGACTGACCATGAGAGGGATCTTGGGATCGTGGTGGACAGCTCGTTGAAAGTGTCGACTCATTGAAACTGGTGCTGTGAAAAAGGCAAATTTAATGCTAGGGATCATTAGAAAGGGGATTGTAAATAAAATGGCTAACATTATAATGCCCTTATACAAAACTATGGTGCAACCACACTTGGAGTACTGCGTACAATTCTGGTCACCACATCTTAAAAAGGACATTGTTGAACTGGAGAAGGTACAGAAGAGGGCAACCAAGATGATCAGGGGCCTGGAGCACCTTTCTTATGAGGCAAGACTACAACACCTGGGGCTTTTTAGTTTAGAAAAAGACAACTGTGGGGAGACCTCCATGATAGAGGTCTATAAAATCATGCATGGTGTGGAGAAAGTGGAGAGAGAGAAATTATTTTCCCTCTCACACAACACTAGAACCAGGGGTCACTCCATGAAATTGATTGCCAGGAGGTCTAGGACAAACAAACGGAAGTACTTTTTCACACAACACGTGATCCACTTGTGGAACTCTCTGCCACAGGACATGGTGACAGCCAACAACCTGGATGGCTTTAAGAGGGGTTTGGATAACTTCATGGAGGAGAGGTCTATCAATGGCTACTAGTCAGAGGGCTGTGGGCCACCTCCAGCATCAAGGGCAGGGTGCCTCTGAGTACCAGTTGCAGGGGAGTAATGGAGAGGGCATGCCCTCAACTCCTGTCTGTGGCTTCCAGCGGCATCTGGTGGGCCACTGTGCGAAACAGGATACTGGACCAGATGGGCCTTGGGCCTGATCCAGCAGGGCTGTTCTTATGTTCTTATTATCTGTGTGAATTCCCAGGTGTCTCATAAGCCTTGTGCTGTCACTGAAGTTTATTTGACACACTGGGCATCTATATGGCTTCTCCTCTATATGGATATTTTGATGATAAGTAAGAATTCTCCTGCAACTGAAGCTCTTTCCACATTCTGAACCCTCCCCTGTGTGGGTTAGCTGATGATAAGCAAGGCTTATGCTGGCACTGAAGCTCTTATGTGTTTTTTCATGCTTAGTAAGGTGGTTCACCTGGCTTTTTCCACACTCGGAGCATAGATATGGTTTTTCCAGTGTGTGGATTCTCTGATGCCTTGTGATGCTTGCTTTATCACGGAAGTTTTTTCCACACTCGGAGCATAGATATGGTTTCCCCCCTGTGTGGATTCTCTGATGCCTTGTGATGCTTGCTTTATCACGGAAGTTTTTTCCACACTCGGAGCATAGATATGGTTTCCCCCCTGTGTGGATTCTCTGATGCCTTGTGATGCTTGCTTTATCACGGAAGTTTTTTCCACACTCGGAGCACTGATATGGCTTTTCTCCCATGTGCCTTCTTTAATGAGACCAAAGACGTAAATTACATCTGAAGCTCTTTCCGCATTCTGAGCATGTATACGGCCTCACACCCATGTGGATTCTTTGATGTGTAGTAAAGTGTTTCCAGTAAAAGCACTTTCCACATTCTGAGCATTTGAGTGGTTTCTCCTCTTTAGTCATTCTTTGATGTGGAGGAAGGCTGGATTCCTTAGTTAAGATTTTTAAATGAAGTGGGGTCTCAATCTGTTTGTGACATTCTTCTTGGACAGGAATTCCACTGAAGCCAGCAACTTCTGAAGCAATAGATGGCTCCCTCCTTGTGGGACTGGCTTCAGTTTTCCTTCTCTGCAGTTTGCCCTCTTTCTTCCTCTCTCTCTTATTCCCTGTAGGCATAAAGAGAGAGAAGTGATCAGGGTGGAACCGAGCCTCAACTCAGAAAACCAAACCCAGTGAGCGGCTGTGTGAATAAGAGAGTAGAAAAGATTTAGGAACATGGAAACCTGCCCTATACCAGGTCAGACATTTGGTGCATTTAGCTCAGTATTGTCTACACTGACTGGCAGCAGCTCTCCAGGATTTCAAGACTGGAGTCTTTCCCAGCTCAACTTGGGATTGAATCTGAGACCTTCTGCATGCAAGCAGATGCTCTTCCCCTGAGCTACGCCCCATTCTCTGAGAGGAATGTCTTACAGCAGACAGTGCTCACATATAGTCACCCATCCAAATGCAAACCAAGGTGAACCCTGCTTAGAAAAGGAGACCATTCATGCTCACTACTGCAAGACCAGCTCTCCAACCGAACGGAGAGTTAACAGGGAGGTTGATCCTGCCACATATTAAAATGTAGCTACCAATTAGCATGAGCTAGAAGTGGCCAGTATCCTGATTAACAGTGTGCTAGCAGAAGAGCATTGCATTTACGTGAGGACATTGCGCAGGCGAGGTCTTCTGTGTCGGAAGCTTGCGTCCCAGACGAGTGTTGTGCTAGCTTAAGGATCTTGTGCAAAGAAAAGAGTGCCTGCTTGAGATTAGCCCCAGGCCTAAGAGAAAATGTCAGCAAGTTGCACAACACTCATTGCGCAACATCCTTGAGCAACCTTGTATATATGTATTCTGGAGAAAGTCTTTTACCAGTGGTTGCAATGCTCCCTTCTTGTGTGGCCACAACCTTGTTTGTCATGCATGGGCCGCATGAGTCTGGATGTCAGCCAGTGTGTTATCTAGAGGTTTGGATACTCTGCTTTTAAAAAGGGCATTTTTAAGGGCTTCCTTTCCCTATAAAGAAACACAACCACCTCCCACCACCATCCTGCAAGTCAGAAAGGTGTTAACACACCCAGAACACTAAACATGTAATATGATGATGATGATGATGATGATGATGATAGAACAGAATTAGCATTGACTGAAGTGACTGAATTTGCGATTATCAGAAAAGCTTTTCATAGATAGCCATATCAACTCCAGTTGAAAAAGCTACTGATGAATGTCCTACAGTACATAAATAAAGCATCCAAGGAGCAAAGAGAAGCCAGTGATGTCCTCAGTGACATCCCTACTGTGTACGAATACAGACCAACAAGAGCCACAATTCCTGCTTTCAGTATCCATCAGGCCAAGATGAAGAGAGAGCCTTACCCAGAGAGGATAGATGCCCAGTTATTGCCTTCATGACTTCTCTGTGCAGAGATCTTTGGTCTACATCAAGCAGAGCCCACTCCTCCTCCGTGAAATTCACAATAACTTCTTCAGAGGCCACCAGTCCCCGAAAGAAAAAGGAAACATTTATGTCTTTAAAAATGAGATAATCCAAGAAGGTGGCTGGGAGTTCCCCTGCAGAACCCCAAAATTCCAATGTTGCATTCAAAGCCTTCCTAGTGGTTAGCCTTTGACTGGTGCCCTTGAACAGGAGCTAGGGAAGACCAATGGGAGGTGGTGGTTTCCCCCACTTGCGGGGTTCCCAGACAGACCATGTTGGCCACTACGTGATACAAGCTGCTGGCTCAGATGGGCCCTTGTCCTGATCCAGCAGAACCCTTTTAATAAAAGAGAAGAGGCAAATCTTTTCAGCCCCAGAGAGGTATGCAGACAACAGGGGCACCTCTGCCCATCTTCTCCACCCATTCTTCTCTTACCTGACCCAAAGATGGCACAGCAACCGTATCACTTCCACCACACGAAGGAGAAGTCCTGAAATGAGGCATCAGGGTCATTTCACTGCCTGTGAGGGAGAGAAAAAGAACAAAGGATGGTCTTTTACCTCAGGTCTTGACCATTTCATTTTGGCTCTAGGAGCCAGCCCAAAGATTTGGGGGTCAAACAATGGGCACTTAATACAATTACCAGACTTAGTGACAGACATTGTGAAGGGGAGCGTAAATGGCTTTTCTTTATCCCCCTAAAAGTAAATACTTAGAACAGAGGCAGGACTGGCCCTAACAAATACAGATTTGATTACATAAATCTACCTCAGAATATCCTCATCTAGGAACCATGGTAAAATTTCTAGGTGCTACGATTCCCTGGCGCCTGGGAACTGTCAAGCCCTGTTTAGCTGTTCTAAGCAGTTTGCATTTCATTTCCTTGTGTGAAAAAAATCTTGCTCTCCCTGCAGCAGCAACCTCTTCTTCCCAGCGTCTTAGCTCCTGCTCCCATTTGGGTGGTGTCTGTTTTGCTTCTAGGATGTTCTTAATTGATGTTTTATTATTGTTTTTAACTTGCTGTTCATCTCCCTGGGGTCTTAGGATAAAGGGCCATATGAACATACTAGTTGGGCCAAGTGCAGAGCCTCTGACCAGCCCACCCACCCACCGCCACCTTTTTCTTCCCCCACCGCTTTCTGGCTGCCCCACATCTTCTCCCCACTGCCTGCTTGTCTCCCCCGCCCCGCATTGCTTTCTAGCTGGCCAGCCGGACCACTTCTTCTCCCTGCTCCCACCGCTTTCGGCCTCCTTCTCCCCCTGCCCGCTGCTTTCTGGCCAGCTGCTGTTTTCTTCCCCGGCCGGCCGCTGCTGCCATTTCCTTCCCTCCCACCCGTCCTGTGTCTATCTTGCAGTTCTCCGAACTCTCGCAAGAGCTGCCACACATGCGATAAGCCACCGGTATGTCTTAGAGAATTAAATATAGATAGACAGGTAGATAGATAATAAACAATAATAAGCAAACTGGACAACCCCCTCCAAAACCTTTGCTCTTCCCAGGGATGCTCACCCCACACATACAAAGTCACACATAGGACGCTGTCAGACCATGGGTCCATCTAGCTCAGCAGTATTCCCACTAACAGGGATTCCCAGATGTTGATGACTACAACTCCCATAATGCCCAAGCAAAAGCCATTGCAGATGGGGATTCTGGGAGCTTGAGTCAACAACATATGGGAATCCCTGTTAGAGGGAACCCTGTAGCTCAGTATTGTCTACACAGACTGGCAGCGGCTTCTCCAAAGTTGCAGGCAGGAATCTCTCTCAGCCCTATTTTGGAGATGCCAAGGAGGGAACTTGGAACCTTCTGCATGCAAGTGTGCAGATGCTCTTCCCAAAGCAGCTCCATCCCCCAAGGGGAATATCTTACCGTGCTCACACATGTGATCTCCCATGTGTATGCAACAAGGGCACACCCTGCTTAGCAGCTCTCCTCATTCACCTAGAGGGTTTGGGACACCCCTTCTTTGGACAACTACCAGGAAAAGCTGCTGGGCAACTGGCTGGAATTTTTGGGATACCATCCCACACACTCTCAGCCCTTGGGAGCCCCCAGGATGAAACAGACACTCTCACCTGCTGCTCTTCCTGCCTCTTGGCCTCTGCCTGGCTCAGGAGGAAACCTTCCGCCAGGGCCACTGCCTGGGAACTGGTCTCTGCTCCGCCTTCTCTGACCCAGCTCTCCATCTCTGGGGGTAGGATGGCCAGGAACTGCTCCAGGATCACCAGGTCCAGCATCTGAGCTTGTGTGTGTCTTTCTGGCTCCAGCCACTGATGGCAAAGGCTGTTGAGTCGGCTGCAAACCTCTAGGGGGGCCTCAACCTCCTGGTAGCAGAACTGCCTGAAGTCCTGGCGCTGTGCATCTGAGCTGGTGGTGTCCTCACTCAGCATCTTCTGGCGAGTCCTTCCTTTTCTCTTCTGCTCATGGGTGTCATTGGCCCAACACTCACTATTGCCACTAGTAGGGGTCTCTTCCTCATTTGCCCACTCTTGAGCCATCATCTGCCAGGCATCCAAAAACTTCATCCATATCAAGCTTTGCCTTTATTTTTACTGAGAAGAGTGCCATGCTGTGCACTTCAGGCTTTGACGGTGAAGTTGACTTTTCAGTTAACGAGCCTTGATGTGTGGGTGTGCACATTCCCCTCTCACCCTGGCAATGCACTGGTTTGGATTGTACTCCTTTTCCTCCTTCCATTACATGACTTGCTTTCTTCAGTGAGATGATGGTCTCCTCTTCCTCTACACATGTTGTTTGATTGATAGACCTCTTTTTCCAGAGTGGACACTGTTCTGAAAGGAGTGAAAACTTACATTAATGACAGCAACCTTTATGTAAGTGCACCAGCACTGCACAACCTTGCCCTCTGCTACCAGCTGCTGCTGGACTACAACTCTCATCATCCCCAGCCAGTGCCCAACAGGGAAGATGGGAATTGTAGTCCAACAACAACTGGAAGGCCACAGTCGTGCAGCACTGAAGTAAATGGTTTGTACTCATTTAGATTTTGTTATGTCAGGAGATATGTTCCTTGCACATATAGGGAAGTGCTCTGGGAAAATAGTCCCATACTTCATTTTTTCATGGATAGTTCCTTATTTCTAAAAATTCATTGGCTGAGGCCGAGACTCACACTGCACAAGCACAGATGTGTTAGTTCTAGACTGCCACTGCACTTGAGTGGGAGAGGGTGATTAGAAATAAACTCCCCTTTCCTCTGCAGCTCACCAAGTGTCACCAAAATATGTCACTGAGGGTTGCATGACACTCAGGGACATATTTTGGTGACATGCACAGAGACCTTAAACCAGGGCTACTCCACTGAGGCCCTCCAGCTGTTCTTGGACTACAGCTCCCAGCATCAATTCCCCAGCCACAGTAGCCAATAGTCAGGGATGGTAGGAAGTCGACATTTGCAGGAGGGCCGGAGGGCCGCAGTTGAGTAGCCCTGCCTTAAACTTGAGCTATGGGGCCAAAGCTCAATGGTGGAGCATCTGCTTTGCATGCAGGATGTCCCCGGTTCCAACCCTAGCAGCAGGGGCAGAGCTATAATTGAACAAGGGGGGCCCCAATGGCCCGTGTGCACTGAGGAACTCCTGGATGAAGAGAGGAGAGGCGCTTCCCAGTTGGGCTCGGGAGGGGGGGGAGGCTGCTGCATGCCTGGGTGACACACACAGACAAGCCGCCCCCTCCCTTGGGCGTGCAGCCTGGCGGCGACCTCATTCGCTTTCTTCTCGGTCCCCCGCAGCCGCCCCATCACTATCATCAGCCTTCCCCACTCGGGGTCTTCCAGGGAGGGCCTCTCCCCGCCGCTTTCCTGCCTGGAAACGGGCACTCCCATGCCTCTCCCTCGATGTCCCTTATACCCAGTTGCATTTTGCACCCACCAGGCGATCCGGTAAGGAGAAGAAGGTCGTCTGCAGGGATCCCCTTCCCCCGCGCGGGAAAGCCCAAAGCCCCGTTCCCAAAGGGCGCAGGGACAGGGCAGGAAGTGGCCGAGATCACCTGCAGCTCTCCCTTCTTAGTCGCTTCTCTAGGAAGCTGCTAGACTCTTTCGCTTTAAGCCTGAGAGCGCCCGGCAAAAGCTGCAAAGCAAACTGTGGAGTCGGGATATTTGCCCCAACGGCTTCCTGCAGAAACAGGAGTTGACTGGGCTGGGTCTATGCTGTGCAATGCGGAGAAAGCAGTAGGGTACTGGAGGAGCAGGGTATAAATATTTTAAATAAAGCAAGAATACTAATTTATTGATTATTTGTCACACTGTGTGTGTGTAGGTAGGGGAATGATGTTTAACTTGGCGGTTGGCGGGGGGCCTCCAAAGACCTTAAGGTCCAGACTCCAAAATTACCTAAGGGCACCTCTGACCAGTAGGGAAATGTCGTCTGATTGCGGTGAGGGGATGAGAGAGAGAGTGAGTATTTCTCCCGTGTAAACGGCATGCTCTGCTGTCCATACACTCTTGGATCCTCTTGCAGGGCCAGGGATGAAGAGGGAGAGTTTCCCTTTTGTTTTCAGGGAGGAAGGCCAACTTAACGGTTAATCTGAGAGAGTCCACATTCCTAGAGGGACACTGAAAGCAAGACTGTGAATGGGCTCCCTCACTTCCGGCCTCCCCTCTCCCCGCCTCGCGGAGCCTTCTCCACGCGGTAAGGAGCAGCCCCTTTAGTTTACAAGGGAATCGGGTGAGTGCGAGTGGCTGATGGAGTCTAGGGAGGGAGGCGGGCGATGCAAGGGAGGAAAGCGGAGAGCTGTCTTGGGAGCAGGGCGGGTTGTAGAGCTTTTGGCGCCCTGGGCGAAGCATGCGCCCTATAGACTCTGAAATGAAGACAATTCGCTATGTTAATTTGGAACCTGCTTTTCTGTAGAACTTATTTTGCTTTTTCAAAGAATTTGTAAACTCTGAAGAAAAAACCTCCTTTCTTTGGTTTTCAAGTTAAAAGGCACTACAATATGTCCTTCCCATTGCAATTCAGCATTCGCGGGGAAACTAAGACTTTAAAACTAACTTATATTACCAAAAAAGCTTGCAATACCGAGAAAGTAGCCTTTGGGGTTTCTGAATGGGTCTCACACAGCACCTTTATTATATATTACACCAGTAACAATTGCTGCTACTCCATGCCACAGGAACGGTCTGGCTTTGTCCTCAGTTGGGTTTAGATTAGCACTGCATTGCTCAAGGGGATAGGCAGCTGAAGTCTGCAACTTAAGAGAGCCAGCATGGTGTAATGTTTAGACTAGTGTTGGACTAGAACTGGGGAGACTTAAGTACTGGCTGCCCAATACGTTTGCAGGTAAAATACAGAGCGCTGGTTATTACCTTTAAAGCCTTGAACGGCTTAGGTCTAGGTTACCTGAGAGAGCGCCTTCCAGTGTTCTCTCTAAGGCGTGCACATGTGTTTTTGCTCACACATTTTTTTAATGTCCACTCAGTTAATTTGAGATCCTGCTCAGGTTGAATCAGGAAGGCTCCATTCTGAACGCACATGTGCACATACTGTCTTGATAAATTTTTTTTAAAAAAGTTAGTCCCCTGCTAACTGAGCAGAGGCACCTTTTAAAAGTGGCGATTCTCTTTATTTAGCAGGGGGAGGCATGCTACAACTTGTATAAAATATGCATTACTACAGAGTAGCACCAAAAAAAATGAAGACAAAAACCTATTAGTCTCAGCTAATTGGGCAGGAGAACCTAACACCACCATCAGCCATTTTCCTTTGAAAGTTGGGTAGCCCCCAAAGCTGTTCAAAATAAAGTTGCTTTTGCCTTGTGCCCTAAAGCTAAGAAATGCAGAACAGAACTCCCAAGGACAGAAATTTCTTCATTCTGGTGCCACTCCTGAGAAGGCCCTGCCCCAGGCTGTACAGGATCATGAAGTTGTGTCCCCAAAGTAGTTCTTCGTGTAGGGTTGAGATGGTGTCCCTCAATGTAAACTGTTGCCTAAGCCTCTCCACATTCCCTCTCTGGGATTTTCTGTGCTTCCAGGTGGAGGGACTGGCAGCAGAGGTAGCTGCTGACCTCTCAGAGGCAGAGAAGGCTCCGTTGGACACTAGAGAAAAGCCACCCTTCAGGCGGAGGGTGCAGGAGGGCGATCGAAGTGCCATTTCGCTGGGTAAGGACTGACTTGTCATCTTCATAGGCAGCGGAATGTCCCTGGTGCCTCACTCCAGGCCTTCTCCTCTTTCTGGTAGAGGGGATGCAGTTGCTGTGCCATCACTGAATCAGGTGAGAGGAGAATGAGTGAAGGAGATGGACAGAGGACAGCAGTGGGTGCTTCTGCCCTTTCCATCTCCCGGAGTCTGAAGGAATCTGCTTCTGCCAAAGCTGACCACGGGGAAGGCTTTGAATGCCGCTGAGGAGTCTCTGGGTCTTTCTTCTTATTATTCCAGGGTCCAGTGACCTTGGAGGAGGTGTCTGTGTACTTCACGGAGGAGGAGTGGACTCTGCTGGGCCCTGCCCAAGGGGTTGTGCCCAAGGAAGTCATGGAGGAGATCTCGGAGCATCTGGTGTCTCTGGGTAAAGCTCCCTCCTTGTCCTTGTCCGCTAGATCAGGGATCCTCAACCTTGGGCCCCCAGATGGTGTTGGACTTCAACTCCCATAATCCCCAGCCCCAGTAGCCTTTGGTTGGGGATCATGGGAGTTGAAGTCCAACAACATCTGGGGGCCCAAGGTTGAGGATCCCTGATCTAGCGGACAAGGACAAGGAGGGAGCTTTACCCAGAGAGTAGATACAGAAAGTAAGCTGCGCTAGATACAGAAAGTAAGCTTTGGGCTAATCTAAATCCTGAAGTGAGAAGAATCGTCTTCACTTGAGAGACTTTGTGGGACACTGTGCTGGAGCTGAATAGGGACATTTGTTCTGCCCCTGCTCAATACAAGATTGCGACCACTGGATGAGGAGCTCTTTGCCCAGTTAGCTGAGATCCCTTCCCTGTGCTGAGGCCAAGCATGGAGCTCCCAGCTCCTCTTCCTGATCTCACCTTCCTTTTGGCGTGCTGGCCAAGTGGCATTTGCATTCTGTTACCAGACTGATCCTTCTAGTCCCAGGCAGTAACCACTGCTCTCCGCTCTCATCCCTGGGCAGAAGTTAGAACATCTTTCCATGTTGTCTTTTCAATTCATGGGGCTGAAGGGAGAGGAGAATTCAGACAGGTTTGAATTGATTTCCTAAATATTTGTTATTGCCAAAAATGCCTGAAGTATCTCTTTTCTGTCTGTCTGTCTATCTATCATATTTGTAAAGGTAAAATAAAGTGTGCATCGAGTCGGTGTCGACTCCTGGAGCCCACAGAGCCCTGTGGTTGTCTTTGGTAGAATACAGGAGGGGTTTGCCATTGCCATCTCCAGCGCAATATGAGAGGATACCTTTCAGCATCTTCCTATATCGCCGCTGCCCGATATAGGTGTTTCCCAAAGTCTGGGGTACATACCTGAGGGTGAAATGCCTTGGAGAAAAGCTGAACAGAAGAGGAATCCACTGCTTCCAAGGGGGCAGACTTGTATGAAATTCCAGTCCAACAGGAATTTCACAGAAGAAAGGAATAAGATCTCCCTACGTGCAAAAATCTCAAATGTCAAATCAAACCTTAGCACAGACCCAAGAAACCACACAGGGGTGACACCATATAAATGTTTGGAGTGTGGAAAGAGCTTCAGTAACAGAGCATGTTTTACTGCCCATCAGGTAATCCACATAGGGGAGAAACCATTTAAATGCTCAGTGTGTGGAAAGAGTTTTAATCGGAGTGCACAGCATCTTGCTCAGCATCAAAGAATCCACACAGGGGAGAAACCATATCGGTGCTCAGTGTGTGGAAAAGACTTCACAAACACCTCAAACCGGAATTCCCATCAGAGGGTCCACTCAGGGGGAACATCATTTAAATGTCCAATGTGTGGAAAGGGCTTCCGCCAGAGCACGAGCCTTAATTCTCATCAGAGAATCTACAGAGGAGAGAGACCATATACGTGCACAGTTTGAGGAAAGAGCTTCAGCTAGAGCTCAAGACTTTCCTACTATCAAAGAATCCACAGTGGAGTGAAACCATATCAATGCTCAGTATGTGGAAAGAGCTTTGACAGCAGCACAAGCCTTATTTACCATCAAAGAAACCACACGGGAAAAGCCATACCCATGCTCAGTGTGTGGAAAGAGCTTCAGGAACACTTCAAACCTTAATTCTCATAAAATAATCCACACGGGAGAAAACATATACATGTTCACCTTGTGGAAAGAGTTTCAGCCACAAGATTAACCTAACCCGACATCAAAGAAGCCACCTGTGTCATCAAAGAAGCCACTTTGAGCATTATAAATGCTCAGTGTGTGGAAAGAGCTTCACTTGGAGCTCATGCCTGACTTCCCATAAAAGAATCCATACAGGGGAGAAACAATATCAGTGCTCAGTGTGTGGAAAGGGCTTCAGGGTGTCTTCATCTCTTACTCTCCATAAAAGAATCCACAAAGGCGAGAAGCCATTTAAATGTTCAGTTTGTGGAAAGGGCTTTAATCGAAATGCACATCTTACTCAGCACCAAAGAATCCATACGGGGGAGAAACCGTATCAGTGCTCTGTGTGTGGAAAAAGCTTCTCTAACACCTCAAGCTTCACATCAAAGAATCTACTCGGGGTAAACACCATGTATGTCTGTATGAAGAATATTTATATACCGCTTTTCAACAAAAGTGCTCAAAGCGGTTTACATAGAAATAAATAAATAAATAAATAAATAAATAAATGTTTCCCTGTCCCCAAAGAATTGATAATCTGAAAAAGAAACATAAGATAGGCAACAGCCACTGGAGGGATGTTGTGCTGGGGATGGATAGGGCCAGTTGCTCTCTCCCTGCTAAATAAAGAGAATCACCACTTTAAAAAAGGTGCCTCTTTGCTCAGTTAGCAGGGGCTTTAAATGTTCAGTGTGAGGAAAGAGCTTCAGCAAGTGCTTAAGCCTTTCCTGCCATCAAAGAATCCACAGTGAAACCATATTGATGCTCAGCATGTGAGAAGAACTTTGACAGCAGCACAAGCCTTATTTACTATCAAAGAAACCACACGGGGGAAACCATATTCATGCTCGGCGTGTGGAAAAAGATTTAGAACACCTTTGCACCTTACCGTCCATAAAGGAATCCACACAGGTGAGAAGCCATTTAAATTTTTGCAGTGTGGAAACAACTTCAGGACGATCTCACACATTACACAATATTAGATAATCCACACAGGAGAAACCACTTCAGTGCTCAGTGTGTGGAAAGAGCTTCTGTCAGAGCTCAGACAACATCAAAGAATCCACAGAGGGGAGAAACCATATTGACATTTGCACTGTTGAAAGGGCTTCAGCCAGAGCACAAACCTAACTCAATATCAAAGGAGGTTCTTGGGGGAGAAACCCTATGTACACTTGGAAAAGGCTTCAGCAGGAGCTCAAGTTTTACTGACCGTCAGAGAATCCACCAAGGGCAGAAACTGCATAAATACTCAGGATGTGGAAAGACCTTGGGGTGGATCACAGAGGTTCATATTCAATGAGTCACATGCAGAAAACATCAGCTAAATGATTTGACTGGAGCTCTGGATTTGACTGGGTATCTGAAATATATTGGATACTGAGGAAATTTGCAGTTGCCATCTCGGAATCGCTGTCTATAAACTATGAGAATTTCTGGAGAACAGCTTATGTGCTGGAAGACTGGAGACAAGGCAATGTGGTCCATAGTTTCTGAAAGGGATGGGGATGGGAGGAGGAAATGGGAAACTACAAACCTGTCTGCTTGATGTCATGGTTTAAATAAAGGCCAGTAACGTAAGAGAGCCCTTAAGATTGATTTATTTAGGCTGGTCTTTCAGGGTTTTAAAACTGTGTTAACTGTTTTTAGTCTACTTTCCAGTAGGGTTATGAGATCACCTGGCATTGTGTGTGTGTGTGTGTGTCCGCATGTCCCCCACATCAACTTTGCAACGCGTGGACCAATATGAATCAAATCGGGTACAGTTGTTGGAACACATAGGGACACCTCAACGGTGTAGTTTGTGATGATGTCACCCTCCCCGATCAAAGATGGCGGACACGTAAACATTTGAGGCACAAGCGGACTAACTTGTGAACCACCTAACCGATTTGAACCAGATTTGCTATAGATGTAGGGACACATAGGGATGCCTAAATGGCGTGGTGTGTGATGATGTTATCCACTCTAATTCAAGATAGCAGCCGCGTGAACATCTGAGGCACAAGCAGCTAATATGTGGACTGCCTAACCTATTGGAACCAATTGGGTACAGTTACAGTGAGTGACACACACGTAAACCTCAATGGCAGTTTGTGATGATGTCATCCACGCCAATTCAAAACAGCGGGCACATAAACCTTTGAGGCACAAGTGGGCCAACTTGTGAACTGCCTAACTGATTTGAACCAAACTCGCTACAGCTGTAGGGACACATAGGGACACCTCAGCGGTGAAGAATGTGACAATGTCATCCACCTCAGTTCAAGTTAGTGGACACACAAACTTTTGAAGCACAAGTGCACTAACATGTGGCCGGTCTAACCTATTTGAACCAAATTTGCTACAGCTGAATGGACACATAGGGATGCCCCAATGGTGACATTTGTGATCATGTCACCCACCCTGATCCAAGATGGCAGATACATAAACCTTTGAGGCACAATTGCACTCTCTTGAGGACTGTCTAACCAATTTAAACCAAATTTGGAACAGCTTGTTTAAACTGTTTGAATTGTTTAGATTTTATGGTTTTAAGTTTGATTTTTAAATGATAATATTTCGTTTTGGTTTTGTAAACTGCCTAGAGCTGTTGGATGAGAGGTATAGAAATGTAGTAATAATAAATAAATAATAAATACCTGGCTAGGTCCTAGAACAGATTATTAGGCAGCCTGTTTGTGAGCAGTTAGAGAAGAACTTGGTGATCAGCAGACGTCCGCATGGATTTGTCAAGAACGAGCCATGCTGGACAAACCTTGTCTCCTTATGAGTTTGTTTATTTATTCAATTTATATACCACTTTTCATTAGAACAATCTCAGAGCGGTTTACAGTATAATTAAAACAATGCATAATATTGCCAGCGTGGTGTAGTGGTTAGAGTGCTGGACTAGGACCGGGGAGACACGAGTTTAAATCCACATTCAGCCATGAAACTAGCTGGGTGACTCTGGGCCAGTCACTTCTCTCTCAGCATAACCTACTTCACAGGGTTGTTGTGAAAGAGAAACTCAAGTATGTAGTACACCGCTCTGGGCTCCTGAGCGGGATATAAATGTAATAATAAAATAATAATAATACAAAAGTACAGATAATATAGATATAAATGTATCTCTATTTTAAAAATTAATAACAATACATAAAACACAAAGCAGCAGCAGTAAAAACAATACTTTCATTTAAAAGCCTAGTTCTTGACTTTTCCCCTGAAAACTGTCATGGAGACTGAGGAGAGGATGCCAGCCAGGAGAGCATTCTAAAGCCTGAGGGCAATGACTGAGAAGGCCCTGTCCTGTGCACTCAACAGAAAACAGAGCCCACTGCCTTGTCTCTCTGCACATTCTGCCCTACGGACCACGAGGGGTATGAGTTGTCGAGAGAGTGAGGAAGGGTCTTCCTCTCCATCTCCCCTCTCCTTGCCTCTCCCTCTGCTCTGGCCACCTCTGATTGCTGGTGATGAGGGTCTCTCGCTTCCTCCTCCTCCTTGCTCCGCTGCCTTCTCCATGAGACATGTCGCTTCTCACACTCCCTCTCTCCTCTGCACTATTAGGACAGAAAGCTCAGGGAAACCGGCTTTCCTACCAAGGTATGTGATTTCTCCAAGAAACCTGACTTGCTTTTGAAGATGCTCTTTACTGGGCTTGCTCTTCTCACACACATTTGCTCTGCTATAATTGGGGTGAACTGTTATGACCAGCACTCGCCTTTTGGTGGGTGTCCGGGCTGAGATTGGGGAAAGAGCTGTTTTGAACATAGGGAAGGCCAACGGGGAAATGCTTGACTAACAAGCAGAAGGTTGCCGGTTTGAATCCCCGCTGCTACGGTTGAGTATTCCTATACGGACTGCTTGGGATCAGAACCAGAAGTGTTCCCATTTTGGATTTTTCCAGATTTTGGAATATTTGCATAATGAGATATCTTGGGCATGGGATCCAAGTCTAAACACAAAAGGTTATTGTATTTTATTTTTTAAGGTTTTATTTAAAGTATTTAGATAAACATAAATGCTTCCTCTTTTTATTATCACTGTTACCCATAGGGGTATCAGCAAGCCTTTTGGACGTTTTCACTATTACCCTGTACTGTACCTTTACAAAACAGAGCAGGTGCCAAACTGAGCATGCACTCATTGCTCTCTCTTGCAAGGCAGGGATGGAGCAGCCCCCTTTGCTGCCTCCTGCCAGGAGAAGGCCAGTTTAAGGGTTAACCTGAGGGAGTCCAGGTTCCTAGAAAGGCGACTGGGAAGAAACATTCTGCACGGAGCGCCTTCCCTTCCGGCCTCTCCCCTGAGAAAGGAGCCTTTGTGTCATTTCCTTCCTGCGGGAGCTGCAGCGCTCCCTTGAAGAAGAGCTCGGTGATTGCCAGGCGGGAGGTGATGGAAGGGAGGAAAGCAGGCAGTGGGCTTGGGACGATGGAACCAGGGGAGAAATGTCCTGTGTGGGCAATGAGGGGGATGAGATGTAGGCAGCCTTCTGAAATAAGTAGGTTTTGAATGAATGTTTAAAAGCAGCAAAAATTGGGAATCTGCAAGCAAGTCAGCTGAGGCGTTTTGGGTTTTTTCGTTTTTGTTACGACATGGTGTCCGGATTTTGGAGCATTCCGGATTTCGGATGTCTGGATAAGGGATTCTCAACCTGTACTATATCGGGCAGCAGCGATATAGGAAGATGCTGAAAGGCATCATCTCAGAATGTGCGGGAGGAGGCAATGGTCAACCTCGCCTATATACTACCAAAGGAAACCACAGGGCTCTGTGGGTGCCAGGAATAGTGTGTTCTCTCATTTTTTTCAGTTCACGGAACTAGGAGTTAGCTGTAACATTTTTGTTTTATTTTTCCTGTCTGTCCTTTCCCTCTCAACACTTAAACCCCAGTTCTGGCTATTTGTCAATCAAGTCATTCCAAATATTGGTGCTTAAGTGCTCTGAGGAGCGATTTCTTCCGCCCAGGCCTGCCACCTGCATGTTCTTCTCTAGGCAGCCAAGGGTGGGGGAGACTGGAGGAGGCGGATTCCCAAGGGGTGATCCAAGTCGCCCTCCTTGTGTCCTGGAAAGGGGAGAGCTTTGTGGATGTGGTTGCTGGAAACGGGAAAAGAGGGGGTGGCTTTAAGGAGCTGAGGTTTTCACTCTGCGCCCCAGGAGGCTCCATTGTGTGGGGAAGCCCAGAGGAGGAGGAGGAAGTGGGGTGGGGAGTTATCAGGAACAGACCAAAGGGAAGGATCCTGCATTGAAGGCTTTGTTCTGTGGCCCTGATGGGGAGACCACCTGCCTCTCCCACTCTGCCTTTCAAGGTTCTCTTGGTCTCTTAGCATTTGTCTCCTTCTCATACAGAGAGAAGATCCATGAGGTGGAATCTGGGAGTCAAACACTTTCATTCCTCAACAAGGAAATCCTTTGATTGTTAATACTGTTGGAGGCTGCCTTGAAGCACGAATGAAAGATGGGGAAGGAAGACCCAGCTAGCTGCGAAGCAGGAGAAGGCCTTGAGGCCAGACAAGTGGGGAGCACTGGGGAATTTGGGGAAAGGGCCAAGCAGAAGATGCTGGTTGAGGACATCAGGAGCTCAGAGGCCCAGCGCCTGTGCTTCAGGCAGTTCTGCTACCAGCAGGCCGAGGGGCCCCGAGAGGTTTGCAGCCGACTCCACAGCCTTTGCCATCAGTGGCTGAAGCCAGGGAGACTCACAAAAGCTCAGATTGTGGACCTGGTGACCCTGGAGCAGTTCTTGAGCATCCTGCCCCCAGAGCTGGAGAGCTGGATCAGAGAGTGTGGAGCAGAGACCAGTTCCCAGGCAGTGGCCCTGGCAGAAGGTTTCCTCCTGAGCCAGGCAGAGGACAAGAGGCAGGAAGAACAGCAGGTGAGAGAGCAGTTTATCTTGGGAGCTGCAAAGGCCTCAGAATGTGAGCCAGGAGATCCTCAAAGAAGCCAGATGTGGCATCAAAAAGCAACTTGGGAATCACTTATGGAGATGATCCACCCACTTCAACCCCTTCTTGGGTTAGGAGCCTTCTATCTTGGGCATGTGGCAGAGCATCTGATTGCATGCAGGACGTCCCCGGTTCAATCTCTGGCATCTCCATGTAGGGCTGGGATAACCTCCTGCCTGAAACCTTGGAGAAGAAGTCGCTGCCAGTCAGTGTAGATAAAACTGAGCTAGATTTAGGAAAGATGGTATTTAAATGTATTGCTTATTGGTTGGATTTATATACTGCTTTTCATTAAAATAATCTCAAAGTGGTTTACAATATAATTAAAACAATACACAAAATATTAAAGTACAGATAATATAAAAATAAAATCTCTATTTAAACATCCAATTTAAAAATACATAAAACACAAAGAACCAGATGCAGCAAAAGCAATACTTTTATTCAGAAGCATGGATTCAGAGCCACATATTTACTTTTTCCATAAAAAGTGTCAAAGAGATAGGCGTGGATGTCGGCCAGGAGAAGAAGTCGCTGGCAGTCAGTGTAGCCAATACTGAGCTAGATTTAACAAAGGCAGTGTATCAATGGACATACGTACGTACTGGACCAAGGATCTGACTCGGTATGAGGCAGTTTCCTCTGGGACCTTCCTGCCCCGTTCCCTTTCTGATGCCTTTTTTCCTGCTCCCTGTTGGGAATCTCTCCTTCCGTCTGTCTCAGGTGCAAGGACTGTTGTCGGAAGCGGCCCCTGACTTCCCTGAGGCCGAGAAGGCTCCATCAGGCACCAGGCCGAGGCCTCTGTCCAAGGAGATCCCCAGGCAGGAGGGCAGCAGTGGGGACACCTTGCTGGGTAAGGAGGAATGGTTTGGTGCCCCCTTATTCCTCCTCTCTCTCAGATACCCCTGTGAAGGAATGAGGCCTTTACCTCCCCTTTGTGCTTTTCTAATGTTTGTATTATACATGTTATTGCTTGCTGCCTGTGTTCTGTATTAAGAAGCTGTGCAGGGGTCAAAAGTTCACAGTCGCTGTTCTACCCTTTGGTCTGAAAGGGATGTTTACATTTTGGAGGGGTTTGATTTGACTGGCTGTAATTTAAAAACTGGAGGGAACTTGAGTTTATTTGGATTGGTTTGTTTAGCAAGGTTGGAGGGGGGAAAGAGAATAAAAGGAGGCTTGCCTGCAGCAGAAAGATAGTTAAAGCCCGAGGAAGAGTTTAAAGGCAGGAGTCTCTTCCAGCCCTACCTTCTGCCTGGGATTGAACCTGGGGCCTTTTGCAGAAAGCACTCAGTGCTCCACTGAGCCATGACCCCATTTCCTAAGGGGAATCTCTTACGGCAGAGAGGGCTCCCATGTATTCACCCATCCAAATTCAAGTTAAAATGAATGTTGCTTAGCAAGGGGACAATTCATGCTTACTACTGCAAGACTAGCTCTCCATCCCAATTTATCTTTACTGGGAGAAATCATCCTGAGTGGGCATTTCCCTAACACGTCCCCCATTCCTTTTAAAATATCTTGCCCATTTCTCTGTCTGATAGATTTGACAGAAGGAGAGCAGAGGAAATCCTTGCCTCGCTTTTATGTTCACCTGAGTCTTTGGGGGGTGGGGGTGAATGCAGACCCTTTCCTCCAGCGTCTGACACAGTTTAAACAGACAATATATTGTGTTATGACAGTCATCAATCTGATGTGTCCCAAACTGTATTTTGAATTCTGCACAAAGCCAACATGAAAATTTTTAAACTCTTGACTTGATTCTCTCTCTCTCTCTCTCTCTCTCCCTCTTTCTCTCTCTTTTATTCTCGTACATTCTCCCGTCACTTTTGTGTCCTTGGCAGGTGCTGGAATGACGCTGCTAATGCATTCTCAGCCCTCCCTTCTGCCTGGTGGGATGGAAGATGCTTCAAGCCCACCTAAGAAGGTAGGGGAGGGCTTGTTGGGAATGGAGAATGTGGGGCAGACAGTCAAGCCCTATTCCTTGGACACCCCACGAGGGCTGCAGGTGGCCCTTTTTCCTTTGGCTTCTGTTGAAGCTGCTGACTAGAAAGCCTTGAATCTTGTGAAGGTTGGAAGGTGGCTAACCAGACAGGGAGGCGCCTTTGAAACGTTGCCTTCC
Organism: Hemicordylus capensis; assembly: GCF_027244095.1. Taxonomy (NCBI): domain Eukaryota; kingdom Metazoa; phylum Chordata; class Lepidosauria; order Squamata; family Cordylidae; genus Hemicordylus; species Hemicordylus capensis. The sequence goes on along the minus strand of NC_069658.1, from coordinate 229,721,843 downwards.
AAGTATGGAGCAGGAAGGGAAGTTAGTGTGCCTTTTCCATCTCATGAGAGCGTCTTTTCCAGGGGTGGTTGTTGGTATCTCCACTGTGTGGTTTTAGTTGCACCCCCTTTGTGACAGGACACCATTCCCCCCGCCTTATTTTTCTATTAAAACAATAACAATAGCTATTTTTGTTAAAAAGTGGGTCTGTAAAAATAATTGATGATCCTGCAGGGAACATTCCCTGCCCTTCTCACAGCACCTTTCCTGAACGACTCTTGTGGATTCTGCTTCAAGGAAGGAACCTTCAGGGATGTGATAGAGGCATCCCACTCCAGGGCTGGTAGCTCCTCTGCTGTCAGGAAGAATGAAGGTCTTGGGCAAGGAGGACATTGGTCCGAGGAAGAGGGAAATGCTCCTTGAGAAGGGACCCCTTCCGTGGATGATGAGCCCATATCCTCTCGCACAGGGGATACTCCTCTGGGGGGGTGGGGGCCTCCTTGTAGTGGGTGATTCGATCATTAGAGGTATAGAGAGATTTTTTTGTGACCCACGTGTTGACCGCACGGTGACTTGCCTGCCTGGTGCGAAGGTTGCGGACATCATGTGGTGTCTAGACAGGCTCCTAGGCAGTGCTGGGGAGGAGACAGCTGTTGTGGTGCACGTTGTCACCAACGATGTGGGGAAATGCAGTCGGGAGGTCCTGGAAGCCAAATTTAGGCTGATAGGTAGTGTTTTGAAGTCCAGGACCCCCAAGGTAGCATTCTCAGAAATGCTACCTGTTCCACGCGCAGGTACAGTGAGACAAGCAGAGCTGAGGGGTTTAAATGCGTGGATGAGACGTTGGTGCCGGGAGGAGGGGTTTAGATTAGTTAGGCACTGGGACACATTTTGGGGCAAGCAAGGCCTGTACAAAAGGGACGGGCTGCACTTGAACCAAGATGGAAGCAGATTGCTGGCGCTTAAAATCAAAAAGGTTGCAGAGCAGCTTTTAAAATGACACCTGGGGAACAGCCGATGGGAGCTGGGCAGTATCCCGTTTGGCAAAAGCCAATCCTTTAAAGTGCGAGCGTGCAGAGAATTCAGATAAAACAGAAGGGGACAGGGCAGAACCACATAAAGAGCAGACGGGAGCCTGTGCCAGCAGGTCAAAGAGTCATAAGAATAGCATACTTCAGGGGAGAGATTCAGTGTATAGGTGTGTATATGCCAATGCCAGAAGCCTCCGAGCCAAGATGGGTGAGCTGGAGTGCTTGGTTGCTAACGCAGAAATAGATATAGTGGGCACAACCGAAACATGGTGGAATAGTGAGAACCAGTGGGACACAGTTATCCCTGGGTATAAACTCTACAGAAAGGAGAGGGAGGGGCGCCTAGGAGGTGGAGTAGCACTGTATGTTAAAGAAGGGAGTTGCAGGAGGAAATCAGGGAGGCGTCAAGCAGAGGCAGGGCAGTAATTATGGCTGACTTCAATTACCCACTCATAGACTGGGTAAATCCACAGTCAGGTCAGGACAAAGAGGTCATATTTCTAGATACACTAAATGACTGTGCCCTAGAACAGTTGGTCATGGAACCGACCAGAGAGAAGGCGACCTTGGACCTAATTCTGAGTGACACCCAGAACCTGGTGCGTGACATCAGTGTCATCGACCCTTTAGGGAACAGTGACCACAGTGCCATCAAATTCAGCATACATGCGGGGAGAGAATTACCAAGGATGTCTAAGATGGACATTTTGAATTTCAGAAGAGGAAACTTCTCCAAAATGAGGAGTATGCTGAAAAGAAAGCTGAAAGGGAAAACCAGGAGAGCCACTTCACTCCAGAGTGCATGGAGTTTACTCAAAACTACAATACTAGAAGCCCAGTTAGATTGTATACCCAAAAGGAGGAAGGATGCCAGCATGGCTCATGGGTACCACCAAAGAAGCCATAAAAGGGAAGAAGACTTCCTTCCGAAATTGGAAGGCCTGTCCAAATGAAGAGAACAGAAAGGAACACAAACTCTGGCAAAAGAAATCCAAAGTGACAATAGGGGAGGCAAAAAGAGAGTTTGAGGAACATTTGGCCAAAAGTATCAAGGGGAATAAGAAAAACTTCTTTAAGTACATCAGAAACAGGAAACCTGCCAGGGAGGCGGTTGGGCCATTAGACAATGAGGGAGTGAAAGGGATTATTAAGGAGGATATGGAGGTTGCAGAGAAGCTAAATGAGTTCTTTGTGTCTGTCTTCACGGCAGAGGATACTGAGCATATACCTGTTCCTGAACCAGGCTGTTTAGGGATGGAGATTAGAGAGCTGAGTCAGAAAGAAGTGACAAGAGATGATGTACTAAACTGTCTGGAAAAACTGAAAGCTAAGAAATCACGAGGGCCGGATGGCATCCATCCAAGAGTCCTCAAATAACTCAAATGTCAAATTGCCGACCTCCTTGCTAAAATTTCCAACTTATCCCTGAAATTGGGCTCTGTACCAGAGGACTGGAGAGTAGCAATTGTAACACCGATTTTCAACAAGGGAGCCAGGGGCGATCCGGGAAATTACGGTCCGCTTAGCCTAACGTCCGTTCCAGGCAAATTGATGGAAAGCATCCTCAAGGATAAAATTGTAAAGCACCTAGAAGAACAGGCCCTGCTGGGAGTGAGCCAGCATGGCTTCCGCAAAGGTAAATCTTGCCTCACCAACCTTTTGGACTTCTTTGAGGGTGTCAACGAATGTGTGGATCAAGGTGATCCAGTTGACATAGTGTATCTGGACTTCCAAAAAGCTTTTGACAAAGTTCCTCATCAAAGAATCCTGAGGAAACTTAGCAGTCATGGGATAAGGGGACAAGTCCATATGTGGATTGCTAACTGGTTGAAGGACAGAAAACAAAAGGGAAGTATAAATGGAGAGTTTTCACAATGGAGGGAAGTCAGAAGTGGGGTCCCCCAGGGATCTGTACTGGGACCAGTGCTTTTTAATTAATTCATCAATGATCTAGAAGCAGGAGTAAGTATCGAGGTGGCCAGATTTGCAGATGATACCAAACTCTTCCGGGTAGTGAAATCCAAAACGGATTGTGAGCAGCTCCAAAAGGATCTCTCCAAACTGGGGGAGTGGGCGACAAAATGGTAAATGCGGTTCAGTGTTAGCAAGTGTAAAGTGATGCACATTGGGACGAAAAACCACAACTTCAAGTATATGCTGATAGGATCCAAGCTGTCGGTGACTGTCCAGGAGAGGGATCTTGGGCTCGTGGTGGATAGCTCGTTGAAAGTGTCAACTCAATGAAACTGGTGGTGTGAAAAAGGCAAATTTAATGCTAGGGATCATTAGGAAGGGGATTGAAAATAAAACGGCGAATATTATAATGCCCTTATACAAAACTATGGTGTGACCACACTTGGAGTACTGCGTACAATTCTGGTCACCACATCTTTAAAAGGACATTGTAGAACTGGAAAAGAGCAGAAGAGGGCAACCAAGGTGATCAGGGGCCTAGAGCACCTTTCTTATGAGGCAAGACTACAACACCTGGGGCTTTTTAGTTTAGAAAAAAGACAACTGTGGGGAGACATGATAGAGGTCTATAAAATCATGCATGGTGTGGAGAAAGTGGAGAGAGAGAAATTCTTTTCCCGCTCACACAACACTAGAACCAGGGGTCACTCCATGAAATTGATGGCCAGGAGGTCTAGGACCAACCAACGGAAGTACTTTTTCACACAACGCGTGATCCACTTGTGGAACTCTCTGCCACAGGACGTGGTGACAGCCAACAACCTGGATGGCTTTAAGAGGGGTTTGGATAACCATGGAGGAGAGGTCTATCAATGGCTACTAGTCAGAGGGCTGTGGGCCACCTCCGGTCTCAAAGGCAGGGTGGCTCTGAGAACCAGTTGCAGGGGAATTATGGCAGGAGGGAAGGCATGCCCTCTGCTCCTGCCTGTGGCTTGCAACAGCATCTGGTGGGCCACTGTGAGAAACAGGATGCTGGACTAGATGGGCCTTGGGCCTGATCCAGCAGGGCTGTTCTTATGTTCTTAACCATTATGCCTTCTGCGAGGGTGAACATGTTTCCTTCCTCTCTTCCAGGGCCCGGTGAGCTTTGAGGAGGTGGCTGTGCATTTCACGGAAGAGGAGTGGGCTCTGCTGGATCTGGACCAGAGAACCCTGTACAGGGAAGTCATGGAGGAGAATAGGAGGAATGTGGCCTCTCTGGGTAAGGCTCCTGGAAAGGGAAGAGTAAAAAGCCTGGTTCAGGCATGCTGTTGTACAGTGGTCTGTACACTCATACATGTGTTTGTGTGAATGACTGGACCTTCATTCATGTTAAAAGTGAAGCTGGCTATGGGCCCCTCAATTGCATAGTATAGCTAGGAAGGGTACTGATGTAGCTGTGTTCAATATACCTTGTGAATGGAGATCTTGCAAGAGAGAGATCGAGCTGGTCTGCTTAGTTGGTAAGAGTGCGGTACAGATATTGCCAAGGCATTGGGTTAGTGGTATCCTTGTTTGTGTCGAACTAGGAGCTGGAAGATTCGCTGAAGATTCGCTCTCAAATGCCCCTCAGCAATGAAGCTCCTTGGGTGACTTTGAACCAGTGATCTCTCAGTCTCACCTACCTCATAGGGTTGTTGTGAGGGTATAAAGGGTGGAATACAATGCAATATATAAAACTCAACCCTGAGGATGCTCTGTCGGACAACCCTGAAGATAATGACACTGAGCCGGGTCTCACGATCCGTGAGACCTGGTTTCTTCTGGGCTAAGCCTGCTCTACCCGCTCAGGAGCGGAGAGTGAGCCCTGGGCAGCCAAATCGGCCCCGAAGATATGGCACTGCCTTATGTGGAGTTAGACCCTTCAGCCACCTCAATCAGTAGTCTCTACACTGACTGGCAGCAGCTCTTCAGAGTTTGGAAGAGGGTTTTCCCAGTCCTACCTGGAGATGCTACCAGAGATTGAAACAGGGGCCTTATGCATTTGAAGCAGATGCTCGGCCACTGAGCTCAGGAGACTGGCAATCTGGAGGGAGAGAGATTTCAGCCTTCCAGAGCATCTTGGGAGAGGGAGATCCAGCATCTGTCCAGAGACTGGTCCTGCAGAAGGTTCCTCCTCTCAGCTACGTAATGGGACTCTCACCTGGACAGCAGATTGCCAGCTAAGCCCTGTGAGTTGCCTGCGACCCAGCCCATCCCCCCTTCACTCCGCCCCGGAGAGGACCACAGGAAGAGGCAAAGTACGGCCAAGATGATCTCCAAGATCACTCCTTGAATCTCAGAGTTCCAATATCAGGATTATAAATGCAAACAGATATAAAAACAAAACATACAACCCACACCTTACTTGTGAATAAACCAAACAGTATTTCAGTCTCCCCTTGGAGACAATATTTTGAAGATGAATAATATAAATGAAGTGGTTGTTTTGAAGTAGGAAGGGTTGCTGGAGTGGTAGCTTTGCATTAAAAAGAGACTTGCGTTTTGGGCGGTATATAAATGTGTTAAATAAAAATAAAGTCAGGCTCTCCAGGGTACAGACACAGAAGGAACTTTGAATCATGAGCTGACCACATTTTCAAACCGCCAGCCCCATGGCTGTGCTGTCTAGAAACTTTTAAAAAACAGTAAAGTTCAATTTAGAAAAGCAAGATAGAGCCAGTCTTTCTGGAGACTAGACTAGAAATGTTTGAGAACTCTGGATACTTTAAGAGGCATTTTTTAGTGCACACTAGAACTTGCCTTTTGGGGCTGAGAAGGAGAGAGAGAGTTTTTCAAGCCTCAATTGGTTATAGATTGTTTAATTTCAAGCACGATCTGTTTTAATCCATGCATTTTATTCTAATGCAAATCTTTTTTGTAAAGGCAGGTTATTCTTTTTATGCAAGTCTTTTTCAATGTATATTTGTTTTTCTCTTCCATGAAGACCCTATGTAATGCTACCAAACCTCGTCTATAGTCCAGACTAGACACGGATGCTCTTCTGGTTCTGATGGGGTGTTTGTTTCAAGAAAACAGGCTGTAATTGAGATCAAACAAGTTCCCAGCAGCTTTGGCCCCCTTTCTTGAAAGAATCTCATCTTTCAGACAAAATAATCAAGAGGGAGCTTCTGTTTATCTAGATTCTTTTTTGGGGGGTCTTATACTTTTTATTCGAGTTTCACAACACAAAAGGACAAACACAAATTATACAAACATTCACAAACACACACAATAAAGACTTCCATCTCATCATTGGAACAAGTGTTATTGACAATAACCGGGTCTTGCCTATGGATTAAACATTCTCTCCCCAGTAATTCTTATAAAAAACAACTTAAGAGTGTTTTAAAAACATTTGTTAATAGCCCTCAAAGGCCTGACAAAAATCCATTTTGTGATGTATTTTTAAATAGACAAGAAGAGGGTCCCATTCTTTTTTAAATTCTTCAGATTTATTTCTTAGTAGTGATATTAATTTCGCCATTTCTGCCAATTCTAGTACTTTAAGAATCCAATCCTCTTTAGACGGGCATTGACTATCTTTCCATTTGCGCACAAATGTTAGTCTTGCTGCCGCTGTTAAGTACATGAAGAGGGTCCAATATTTCCTCGGGAGAGCATTGTTATCAATACCTAATAGTATTGATTCTGGATTCTTAGGAAAAGTCATTTTGAATACTTTTAAAAGTTTGTTATATATTAAGTCCCAATAACCTCTCGATTTATTGCATGTCCACCATAAATGTATATAAGAACCCTCTTCTTTCTTACATTTCCAACATTTATTTGACATATTCTTGTAGATTATGGCCAACTTTTTGGGCGTAAGATGCCTTCTGTACATCATTTTCAAAATATTTTCCTTTAAATTAGAGTAAGCAGTGAATTTTATATCTTTTATCCAAAGTTTTCCCCATTTTTCCAAATCAATGTTATAACCAAGGTCCTGGGCCCATTTAATCATTGAGGTTTTTACTACCTCCGTTCTTGTATCTTCCAGTAGTAATAGGCCATACATCCTGGATACAAGTTTTTCTTCCTTATCGCACAACTGTAGTTCGAATTCTGACTTTAGTTGGTTAAAACCCCTTTTACAGTCTTGCTTAAATAAAGCATTGATTTGATGGTATTGGAACCAAGAAATATTCCAATCCTGCATATGTTCTAACTTTTTAAGTTCATATTTTACACCTTGAAGGACGAGCAATTGTCGATACGTAGGCCAAGATTGTTGCATATTTTTCTGTTTTCTAGATATAACTTCTAATGGGGATACCCAAAGTGGGATTTTTGCTTCTAACAAAAATTTATTTTTCATCCATACCATATATAGACTTTTTCTAACATAATGATTTAAAAATTCTTTATTTACTTTTACCTTGTCGTAAAATAAATATGCATGCCACCCAAATCTTAAATCAAATCCTTCCAAATCCAGCAATCTTGGATTTTTTAATGTAATCCATTCTTTTATCCAGGTTAGGCAAATCGCTTCGAAATACAACTTAAAATTTGGTAGGGCAAATCCTCCTCTCTTCCTATCATCTGTTAAGTTTTTAAAGTTAATCCTTGGTTTTTTGCCTTGCCAGACAAAATTCCTTACATCTTTGCGCCATTGGACGAAAATTGACATTGAATTTATTATTGGTACTGTCTGGAGGAGATATAACATTTTAGGAAGAACATTCATTTTAATAACAGAAATTCTTCCGCTTAATGATAAATTCAGTCTACTCCATCTGCTCAAATCCGTCTTTATTTCTTTCCAAGTTTTGATATAATTATTTTGAAACAATAATGCATTGTTTGTGGTAAGCGTCACTCCTAGATATTTTACCTTTTTTCCACTTTAAAGCTAGATCTCAGAGCAAATCTTTTAATGTCTTATTTATTCATGTTTTTAGTTAATACCTTTGTCTTGTCTTTATTTATATAGAACCCTGCCAGGTTCCCATATGATTCTAATATCTCCAATAGTGTATCAACTGATTCTAAAGGGTCTTGTAAAAATAACATTAGGTCATCTGCAAAGGCTCTTAATTTGTAACTTTGTGTCCCTATTGTCAATCCTTGTATTTTAGTTTCTTCCCTTATCATCCTACACGATTTCCAAAACCAATATAAACAATAATGGAGATGGGGACAACCTTGTCTAGTACCTTTTTGAATACTGAAATAATCTGTAAGTTCTCCATTAACCTTAATATTTGCTTTTTGTTCAGAATATATAGACCCAATCGCACTTATGTAGTTAACTCCAAACCCTACAGTTTCCAAAGTTTTCAACATGAATTGCCAGGAGATATTATCGAATGCTTTCTCTGCATCCAAAAATAACATGGCCAATTGTTTATCATTATATTTTTCATAATATTCTAGTACATTCAAGACAATTTGTACATTATCCTTAATTTGCCTTTTAGGTAAAAATCCCACCTGATCTTCATGAATTAACTGTGCTAAGACCCCCTCCATTCTTTTAGCAAGTATAGAAGCATATAGTTTGTAATCGTTATTAAGCAGGGAAATTGGTCTATAACTGTTAACCAAAGATGTATCTTGACCAGGTTTTGGTATTAATGTAATAGTCGCCTGGCTCCATGACTCAGGAAACCAACCCTTCATCATAATTTCACTCATTGTCCATTGTAATGGTTGGGACAACACTTGACTAAAGGTTTTATAATATATAATTGGGAGCCCATCTGGCCCTGGCGATTTCCCCCCTTTTGTTCACTAAATAGCATCCTTAACTTCTTCATTGGAAATGGGAAAGTTCAATTTTTCCCGTTGTTCAGAATTTAATTGTGGTAAGTTTCTTAATTGTAAAAATTGTTCTACTTTACTTAACTCAACCTTTCTTTTTTGATAAAAGTCCTTATAGTATTTGTAAAATTCTCTTTTAATCATTGACTGTTGGTTAATAATACCACTGGAGGTGCTCAAACTCGTTATATAGTTCTTTTGCCGTTTAACTCTTAGCTTCTGAGAAAGCATTTGATCAAGTTGATCCACTACACTTGTTTCAGACATTCGAACCATTTGGACTTGCAGGGAATTTCACTAACTTGATAAAGCTTATGTATGAAAAAACATTTAGTTGGATCTTGGCAATGGTATATTGTCAAATGAATTTCATTTGGAGAGAGGAATAAGTCAAGGTTGCTCATGTTGGAAAATTTTTACCCCTAGAGGTTCTTTAGTAAGCAGGGGCCACACCATCTTGTCAGATTCAAAGCTTTATTGATCACAACATGCCGGGCTATCAATCATGACGTGAGAGAGTCCCGATTATGTGCGGATACCAAATATATAAGCAGGAGTCTTATTAATTATGCAAATAATAGGATCCAAATAATAGGATGGTACCAAGACTACCATCTTGCTGGGCACCCCTCAGTATGAGAGTCTGGGCTTCTTGTCTGGCTGCCCCCTTCTCTCCCCCCCCCGCCCACGATTCCATCTGCCTCCCTCAGCCCTGGACTGGTGGAGATGTTGTGGTGCCTTGCAGGACCGAGGCCAAGCCCAAGGTGACTTGTCAGTTTTCCACCCTGGTTCCACCAGCTGGGCCTTTGGCCCAGGACTTATAAAGAAGGAAGCTGCCAATGGTGGTGGGGCCACCACCGAAGGGGAGACAGCAAAGGGGGTTGCCTCTTTGGGGGAGCCACTTTGGGGGAGTAACGAGGGCGAGGGAATATACGTACCGTGCTCTTACCAAGTAAGCAAACCAGCTCGATCTCTCTCTCACTAGATCTCCATTCACACAAAGTCATTCACATGGTGTGTTGACCACAGATTGGAAGTGCTGTTGGTGTACCGATCACCCCGCTGCTCAACTGATTCCCTAACTGAGCTGTCCGAGCTGGTCACGGAGTTGGTGTTGGAGTGTCCCAGGCTTTTGGTCCTGGGGGACTTCAATATCCACTTTGGGGCTGTCCAAGTGTCCAGCAATCCTTCTTGCAGTGTTAGGTTGGATCAATTTCAATCTGTGATTCCTGAGGAAGTGGACAAGCTGCTTGGAGCGGTGCATACCATCTCTTGTTCTCTGTACCCTTGCCCAACTTGGCTGTTTCCATCTAGCAGGGAGATTATTCAAGGAGGCCTGGTGAATATCATAAATGCATCGCTGAGGGAGGGTAAGGTGCCTCCATGCTTGAAGGAGGCAATAATTAGACCTATTCTTAAGAAGCCTTCCCTGGATCCCTCGGCGATGGATAGTTATAGGCCAATCTCTAATCTTCCTTGGTTGGGCAAGGTGATTGCGAGGGTGGTGGCCGACCAGCTCAGGAGGTTTTGGAGGAAACTGATTTCAAACTGGCTTTAGAGCGGGCTATGGGGTTGAGTCAGCCTCGGTTGGCCTGAAGGATGACCTATACCGGGGAATCGACAGAAGGAGTGTGACTGTTTTATGATATTTGTGAACCTAATAGCTATCCACCCGGAGCTATTCTGTAAGGGCGGTCTAGAAATTGAACAAATAAATAATAAATAAAATAAAAGATGCACTAATCCCAATGCTTCCACACACCTCCAGCAACCAATCACGGACCAACAAAAAGATACATTCTTTTCCCCTTCTGCACATGACCCGCCCTGCAGCACAATAAGGCCATTGTGTACCATCGGTAACTGCAGCATACCCCCTAAAAACCATGATGGAGTCAGTTTTTCCACGACACTCATTCTCTGTTGTTATTTGCATCCGTGATGGAATCTCTTGCTAAATCTATCAGAGATGAGATGATTTCAGGAGTAAAATTAGGAAGTCAGGTACAATTTCATTGTATACAGATATGGTCTTAACTTTGTCTACTAGGAGAACCACTTTCCCTGTGTTCTTTAAAATGTTAATGTATTTTAGATCTGTCTGGCTATAAAATCATCAATTGCATTAAATCAGGATGGTGAAATACACATTTCAGCAAAGGTATCACAAAGCCATTATGGTGTAGTGGTTAAAATGCTGAGCTAAGCTGAAGAGGCCTGAGTTGAAATCCCTGTTCAACTGCAAAACTCCCTAGGCGACTCTGGGCCGATCAGTTCTGTCTCAGCCTAATCGATCTCACAGGTGTTGTATAGCCATGTACAGGTGAAACTTGGAAAATTAGAATATCGTGCAAAAGTCCATTAATTTCAGTAATGCAAATTAAAAGGTGAAACTGATATATGAGACAGACGCATTACATGCAAAGCGAGATAAGTCAAGCCTTAATTTGTTATCATTGTGATGATCATGGCGTACAGCTCATGAAAACCCCAAATCCACAATCCCAGAAAATTAGAATATTACATGGAACCAAGAAGACAAGGATTGTAGAATAGAACAATATCGGACCTCTGAAAAGTATAAGCATGCATATGTATTCAGTACTTGGTTTGGGCCCCTTTTGAAGCAATTACTGCCTCAATGCGGCGTGGCATGGATGCTATCAGCCTGTGGCACTGATGAGGTGTTATGGAAGACCAGGATGCTTCATTAGCGGCCTTCAGCTCTTCTGCATTGTTTGGTCTCATGTCTCTCATCCTTCTCTTGGCAATGCCCCATAGATTCTCTATGGGGTCAGGTCAGGCAAGTTTGCTGGCCAGTCAAGCACAGTACACTGTATACTTTTCAGAGGTCCGATATTGTTTTATTCTACAATCCTTGTCTTCTTGTCTATAATTGTCTATAAATCCTTGTCTATAATTACTAAGTAATTATAGACCAATAACCTGCCTTCCAACCATGTTCAAATTATTAACTGGAATAATAGCAGATGAAGTCATGCAATACTTATTAACTAATAAACAGCTTCCAGTTGAACAGAAAGGAAATTGCCCGAACACCAGAGGCACAAAAGACCAGCTGCTGATTGACAAAATGATTTTAGAAAATTGCAAGAGAAGAAAAACAAATCTAAGTGTTGCATGGATTGACTACAAGAAAGACTTCGATTCATTGCCTCACACATGGATACTAAAACGTTTAGAAACAATGGTGTCAGCAAAAACATTCAGATATTTATTTAAAAAGCAATGAGCATGTGGAGTACACAGTTACCAATCAATGGCAAGACACTTGGTTAGGCATTTTCCAAGGGGACTCACTATCCCCTCTGTTTGTAATCGCCATGACCCCACTTTCACAAATACTAAACAAAACAGGCCTCGGATACCAAACATCTAAAACATCAAGTAAAATAAACCATCTGCTGTACATGGACGATCTGAAGTTGTATGGAAAGTCCCAGTCAGAAATCGAATCACTGCTTAAAAGAAATTTTCTTTGCTCTTTCACTTATTAATTCTGGTGTTATTATTAGATCTTGCATTTGTTGGTTACATTTTTTGACCTCTTTCATCCAGCCTGCATTTTTATTATAATCTATTGGATTGTCCCATAATTTCCCCCAGAATTGCACTGTTTCTTCTTTATTTGGTGTTTCTAGGTTTCTTGCAGTTTCTCCTTCTATGCTTTGGTAAAAACGTCTCTGATTTGACTGGTATTGGAGATTCTCCCTGTGTTGTGTACTTCTGGCTTCATATCTGCTAATCTTCTTTGACACTGCTGTAATTTGCTGCTTTATTATTTCCAGGACTTCTCTAATTTTCCTTGAATCTAGGTGGTATTTTTGGATCAGATACTGTTTGGTGTTTTCATTCTTCAGCTTCTTGTCTTTCATATCTTTCAATTTACTAGCATCTGATCTAAGCCTGGAGATTTTATTTTCAAATCTAATCTTCCATTTAGGTGATGTACTACTTTTTTTACAGGTCCACTGATCTTATATCTGAGCTCTTGTGTTGTTATTGTTGCTGCACTGTACATTAGTTGGTTTCTTTCTTGCAAATTATTGGTTGTTATTTCTGCAAGTGCAGCACTGACATCTTTTAATGCCTGAGCAAGTTGTTTTTGGCAACTGTTTTTAGAGCTGGAAGTCGAACCCTGGTGGTTGTTTGGTTCATGTTCTCAGTTATTTTTTGCTTTAGTTCTTGTTGCTTTTCTGTTAAACGGCATTTGGGTTTTTGAGGTGAAGGCAAAGGGGAGGTTGCCTGGTTTTGATTTTGAAACAGTTCAGCAACAGTGGCATCCTTTTTCCAACACCACCTCCACCTGCGCCTGAGCAACTGCATCACTTGGTGGTAATTCTTCTTCCATGTCTTGAGCCTGTGTTGCTTTTTGCAGTTCTTCCAGCTCAACTCCTGTGAATACTTTATTTCTTATTATGAACCTTCTCTGGTCTGCTAGCCTTTGTTCTGTTATTTCTGTATCTGGATGCTTCTCTTTCCAAATTTGGTACATTCTTTTTAAATAGCCTCTTCTAGTTGGACTAGACTTGTAATAGCAGATCATTATTTCCTTGTTTGCATTTTCTCCCCCCCCCCTGCCCCCCGGTTAAGCGATGTTTCTTCCAGTAACTTTGCAGTCTCCAGCCCTAGTTGCTCAACTGAAGATCCTGTTGCCCCCTTGCCACCAGATGTCCAGGAAACCCGCTGTTTCTTTCTTCAAGTTCCCATTCTTAAGCCACTGCCAGGTCTTGGTGGTGTTTGATTTTCCACTAATATTGTGCAAATATTGACCATGAAGTGGCTTATTTTTCCATTTTTCTGCTCGGTTCTTGACTTGTTCTTTCTTGTAGGCCTGCTTTGTTTCATTGGTATTTAATAGTTTCTCATTATTGACCATTTGAAGTGCATCTTCTTCACTGTCCTTGATATATTCTTCAAGGCCTCTTTTCTCCTCCTCTGCTGTTTAATGGACTTGCAGCATTCCTCTTCCACCTGAGCTGCAAGGGAGGTATAGCCTAACTACATCACTGCAGGGGTGCAGAGCATGACTGATGGTAATTATTTTCCTGGTCTTACGATCTAGCATCTCTAGCTCTGCCTGGGTCCAGTCTATTATTCCTGCAGTGTACCTGATTATTTATTTATTTATTTATTTATTTATTGTAACAAATAAGTAACCAAGAAGAAAGCTGGGCTCTGTTGATTTGGAAATGTTTCATATATACAAAAATAATGAGGGTTTTTTAATGGTCTTTTTGATTATATTTGCTGGGGTTCACCTGATAAAAACCAGAGTTACACCAAACAAGGCGGCCTCAAAACCAGTGTTGAAATACCCCAAGATAACTAGCCTGGGGGACTTCAATACTGCCCTTTGGCTACCTCTGTCAACCCAGAGAGGGAGGGAGGTGGTAAGGCACCAGGTGTGCAAGGTATGCAAATATGAAGTACAGACATGGCAAACAGAGATTTCCCAGCGGGGTACCCAGTGAACAAGATGAAACCCTGATTGTGACCCCCACCCACCCATTCACCCATTGATCCTGTGTTGCGGCTGGCTTGAGACTCTGGAGGATGACAGCTAGGCCTCTGCCTGCCACATCCACCCATGCCTTGGTAACGCAAAACAGTCTGGCTTTCTTCTTCCTACCTCAAAAAAACACATTAAGTGGGGATTGATCAGTGATTGGACGCTCAATTTCCATCCCAGGCTCTGACCAATTTTCTCTCTTTATTCCAGCAGACGACAGTGGGGAGAGGAATATGGAGAGAATTTGCAATGGAGGTTTGTTGGATGATGTCAGCAGTAAAAATAGAGGGAAACAGAGAATGAACACTGAAGCAAAAGAGAAGAACAGGAATGGATCTTCTGTTTCTCATCATGGAAAAATCCATGACACAAATTTTCAGCTTTGGTGGGAAATGCACAAAGGAGAGAAACCATATAAATGCTTGAAGTGTAGAAAGAGCTTGAGTGAGAGCAGAACACTTACTATACATCAAAGAACCCATACTAGAAAGAAACAGTATAAATGCTTGGAGTATTGGAAGAGCTTCATTTGGAGCAAAAAACATACTAGCCATCAAAGGAATCATACTGGAAAGAAAACATATACCTGTTTAGAGTGTCAAAAGAGTTTCAGCCAAAGTGCAAACCTCACTTCCCATCAGAGAACCCATACAAGGGAGAAAACCTATAAATGCTTGGAGTGTGGAAAGAGCTTCTATGAGAGCGGACATCTTACTAGGCATCAAAGAACCCATACTGGAGAGAAGCCATATAAATGCTTGGAGTCTAGAAAGAGCTTCAGAAGGAGTCAACATCTTACTAGCCATCAAAGAATCCATACTGGAGAGAAACCATCTAAATGCTTTAAGTGTGGAAAGAGCTTCAGTGACATCGGAAATCTTACTAGCCATCAAAGAAACCATACTGAAGAGAAACCATATAAATGCTTGGAGTGTGGAAAGAGCTTCAGTCAGATTGGACATCTTACTAGTCATCAAAGGACCCATACTGGAGAGAAGCCATATAAATGCTTGGAGTGTGGAAAGAGCTTCAGTCAGAGCGGAAGTGTTACTAGGCATCAGAGAACCCATACTGGAGAGAAACCATATAAATGCTTGGAGTGTGGAAAGGGCTTCTGTGACAGTGGAAATCTTACTAGCCATCACAGAACCCATACTGGAGAGAAACCGTATAAATGCTTGGAGTGTGGAAAGAGCTTCAGTGAGAGTGGACATCTTACTAGGCATCAAAGAACCCATACTGGAGAGAAACCATATAAATGCTTGGAGTGTGGAAAGAGATTCAGTCATAGTGGACATCTTACTAGGCATCAAAGAACCCATACTGGAGAGAAGCCATATAAATGCTTGGAGTATGGAAAGAGCTTCAGTCGGAGCGGTAGTCTTACTAGCCATCAAAGAACCCATACTGGAGAGAAACCATATAAATGCTTGGAGTATGGAAAGAGCTTCAGTCGGAGCGGTAGTCTTACTAGCCATCAAAGAACCCATACTGGAGAGAAACCATATAAATGCCTGGAGTGTGGAAAGAGCTTCAGTATGAGCGGACATCTTACTAGCCATCACAGAACCCATACTGGAGAGAAGCCATATAAATGCTTGGAGTGTGGAAAGAGCTTCAGTCAGAGCGGAAGTCTTACTAGCCATCACAGAACCCATACTGGAGAGAAACCATATAAATGCTTGGAGTGTGGAAAGAGCTTCAGTCATAGTGGACATCTTACTAGGCATCAAAGAACCCATACTGGAGAGTAGCCATATAAATGCTTGGAGTGTGGAAAGAGCTTCAGTGAGAGCAGAAGTCTTACTAGGCATCAAAAACCCATACTGGAGAGAAACCACATAATGCTTGGACTGTGGAATGAGCTTCAATATGAGCGGATCTTACTATCCATCAAAGAACCTATACTGGAGAGAAGCCATATAAATGCTTGGAGTGTGGAAAGGGCTTCAGTAAGAGCGGAAGTCTTACTAGGCATCAAAAACCCAAACTGGAGAGAAACCACATAAATGCTTGGACTTTGGAATTAGCTTCAATATGAGTGGACATCTTACTAGCCAACAAAGAACCCATACTGGAGAGAAACCACATAAATACTTGGTAGTGTGGAAAGATCTTCAGTGAGAGCAGAAGTCTTACTAGGCATCAAAGAACCCATACTGGAGAGAAACTATATAAATGTTTGGAGTGTGGAAAGAGCTTCAGTGAGAGAGGACATCTTACTAGCCATCATAGAACCCATACTGGAGTGAAGCCATATAAATGCTTGGAGTGTGGAAAGAGCTTCAGTGAGAGCGGAAGACTTACTATCCATCAAAGAACTCATACTGGAGAGAAAGCATATAAATGCTTCGAGTGTGGAATGTGCTTCAGTAAGAGCGGAAATCTTACTAGGCACCAAAGAACTCATACTACAGATAAACTATATAAATGCCTGGAAGCTATCAGTTAGCTTCACCTACCTCAAAAGGTTGTTTTGATTATGGAATGGAATGCAGAATCCTCTATCTCAGTGGTGCACAAACTTTGTTTTTCAGATATGACTGAACATCAAGTCGCATCATCCAAAGCCATAATATATTGAATTGCAGAACTATTCAATAGTTCATCAGCATCTGGAGGACCACATTTTGGGAGCCTCTGCTCTATCTCCTTCTGGACAAGGGTATATAATTATTTGTAGTAGTTTTTCTAGTGGCTCTTTGAGTGGAATAAAAATAAAATAAATAAATCAAGTCCATTTCTCTTCTTTCCACCTACCAGGTGGAAACCCAAAAGGTCATGAGCCTTGATTAGTTATTCTAGATTGAGACTTTCATTCCACTTCTGATCACACTTAGATGTTTTGAAGTATGAGGCAGGCCCAAATCTGCTTGGGTTTGGGCTGATCAGACAGGAACCAGTGGTTGCTGAGCAGTTGTGCTCTCCAGGGACGTGCCAAGTCTGGTTCGCGTGCTGCATGACCAAGATTTTCCTGCATTCTGTAAGCAAGATTTGTAGCTGGGAGGATTTCAATAAAGTGGAGTGGGAACTGCGTTGGGTCATTTCACACTGCATGCCCATTGGGAGTGTGCACTTTGCACTTTGAACCAGCAACCTCTTGCTTCCTAGGCAAGTTACTTCCCCGCTGTGCCATTAGGTGGCTCTGGGGTAGGGACCCCTTTGTTCTGCTGCCTTATCTGACTCACTCACAGGCCTCGCAAAGCTCATTTTAATCCCCTGTCTATTCCTCTCTGCCTTTCTCTCTTGGCTACATCAGTTTGCAAAGCTTTATGCCCAAACTCACCTGAAATGGGGGGAGGGGGGTCAGGTGCAGGCCACAGAGAAGGAGGAGGGCTTTTCCCCTCTCTTTGTGTCTGGATGATGAGCAGGACCAGCTGTAAGGCTGGCTCCAGAGTGGGGGGCAAGGAGGCCAGTGTGAGACAAAGCAGAGGGCATTTGATTTCATGGCTCGGTTGACCAGTTTGCTTGACATTGTTTTCAGGAACACCAGGTGCTTTTCAACCTGTCTGATGCAAGCTGCTGTTTCAAGACGTGTTCCAGACATGTTTCCAAACCCTCCTATGGTCCCCAATTTAGTTTAGAGGTGCTTTTCAAATGTCAAATGGTGTTCTTTCCGTTTAAAATGTCAAACTATGTTCTTTCAAGTGGCATGACAGACCACTTCCCTAATTTAGTTTGGGTTGCTTCCCCAGTTTAGATTTTATTTTATTTATTTATTTATCAAATTTGTACACCGTCCCAAACCTTCGTCTCTTGGCGGTTTACAATAACATAAAACCAGTTAAAAACATATACAGAAACTTAAAAACAATTTTAACAATTGAAAAATAACCAGAAATTAAAACCCCAAAATATTAGGAAGCTGAGAAATCTTGGGCGAAAAGATGGGTTTTCAGGTGTTTTTTGAAAATTGCCAGATATGGGGAGGATTGTATCTCAGCAGGGAGCGCATTCCACAATCTTGAGGCAGCGAACGAGAAGGCCCGTCTCTGTGTAGCCACCAAATGAGTTGGCGGTAACTAGAGACGGACCTCCTCAGATGACCTCAATGGGCGGTGGGGCTTGTAATGAAGAAGATGCTCTCTTAAATACTCAGGGCCTAGGCCGTTTAGGGCTTTGTAAGTTATAACTAACACTTTGTATTTTGTCCGGAAACCTATTGGCAGCCAGTGTAACTCCATCAGTAAAGGAGTAACATGGGCTCTCTGAGATGATCCAGAGACCAACTTGGCTGCCGCGTTCTGAACCAACTGAAGTTTCCGGACTACGTACAAAGGCAGTCCCACATAGAGGGCATTACAAAAGTCAAGTCTGGAGGTTACCAACAGATGTACCACTGTTTTGAGGTTGTTGATCTCAAGAAACGGGCGCAGCTGGCGTATCAGCCGGAGCTGATAGAAAGCACCCCTGGCCACCACCTCAACCTGAGAAACCAGGGAGAGGTGTAGATCCAGAAGTACTCCCAGACTGCGAACCTGTTCCTTTTGGGGAAGAGTGATCCCATCTAGAACAGGCAGATCAAAATCGTCTCTAGCATTCTGACCCCGCAAAATAAGTACCTCCGTCTGATCTGGATTGAGCTTCAGTTTATTCTCCCTCATCCAGCCCATTACTGCTTCTAGGCAGGCATGTAGAGAAGATATGCCAGCTCCTGAAGAAGTTGACATGGAGAAGTAGATCTTGGTGTCATCAGCGTACTGGTAACAGCCAGCTCCAAATCCCTTGATGATCTCTCCCAGCGGTTTCATGTAGATGTTAAAAAGCATTGGAGAAAGTACGGAGCCTTGAGGGACACTTAGGCTCAGATTTTGAATAGCAACGGTCTCCAATCGACACCATCTGGAATCTATCCAAGAAGTAGAGGTGGAACCACTGTAAAACAGTGCCTCCCACCCCCAACACCCTCAGACGTTCCAGAAGGATACTATGGTTGATAGTATCGAAAGCCGCCGAGAAATCCAAGAGGACCAACAGAGTCGCACTTCCTCTGTCAATTGCAAATTGGAGATCATCCATCAGTCCAACCAAGGCAGTCTCCACCCCATAGCCCACCCAAAAACCAGTTTGAAATGGGTCTAGATAATCAGTTTCCTCCAAGACCACCTGGAGCTGAGAGGACACCACGCTCTCCTTTACCTTGCCTAGCCATGGGAGATTGGAAACAGGCCTGTAATTGCTCAACTCTGAAGGATTTAATGCAGGCTTCTTTAGAAGATGTCAAATGATTGCCTCCTTAAGTCAAGGAGGCATCCTGCCCTCACTCAGAGAAGCATTTATGATTTCCACCAGGCTGTCTACAACAACCTCCCTACTAGATCAAACAAGCCATGTTGGACAAGGGTCAAGAGAACAAGTGGTAGGCCTCACCGCTCCAAGCAGCTTGTCCACATCCTCAGGAGTCACAAACTGAAACCTATCTAGTCGAATCACATAAGAGGAGTTGTTGGGCACCTCCAGCTCAGACATCAAATTAATTGTGAAGTCTCCATCTAGGTTGGAGAGATTTTATATGTGAAAAACTCTTTAAACACATCACAGTGGGTAACTGATGACTCCAAATTCTGGTTCGGGGGGTGGGGGTGGCGGCAGATACTAGTCCCCTCACAACCTTGAACAACTCTGCTGGACGTGAACTTGCAGAGGCAATACGGGTAGAAAAGAACCGCCTCTTTGCCGCATGTATTGCCTGAGCATACATCTTTAGATGTGCTCTGTGTCACTATCTGTCAGATTCGAGTCTTCATCCACTTGTGCTCCAGTAACCTACCTTGCCGCTTCAGCCCCTGTAGGTCTTCTGTATACCAAGGAGCCAAATTTGAAGCACGTCAGAGGGGACGCTTGGGAGCAATCGTGTCTACTGCCCTGGTGAGCAAGTTGTTCCAATTCTCAACTAGGGCATCAACAGGGTCACTGGCAAAGCCAACGTTGAATCCCTCCAAGGCTTCTTGGAATCTTACTGGATTCAATAACCTCTTTGGGCGGACTATTCTAATGGGCGCCTCGCCCCTGCGGAGGTGGGAAGTGGTTGTAAGTCCAACCTTAAACAGATGGTGGTCCATCCATGACCATGGGGAAATCACAGGAGTCCTCACCCACGGAACACCACCCTGATCAGAGTAAAAGACCAAATCAAGCGTGTGACCTGCAATATGCGTTGGTCCAGAGACCACTTGGGATAGGCCCATATTTGTCATGGCCGCTATGAACTCCTGAGCTACCCCAGACAGATTGGTCCCAAAATGAACATAGAAGTCCTCCAGCACCAAAAGTCTGGGAGACTCCAACGTGAGTTCCGTGACCAAGTCCATGAGCTCAGTAAGGGTTTCTGCTGGGCAGCGGGGTGATCATCTTCGGTAATAAACTTCAGTAATAAAAGAGTCAATTCTGGACTGTTTGGGTAACCCCTGCTCGTCTGCTTCTGTGGGAGGGCATGTTCTCGGTCGTTTCTTTTCCCCCATCATCTGGTCACGCAGGCAAGAATAAAATCAATCATTACACCCCCTTTGAGGGCTTAAAAACAGTTCAAAGCTCAACAATTTAAAATAAAAGTTGTTCAACCTAGTTTAAGTTAATAAAAAGTCAACTAAGAAGAGCTAAAATAAAAATAACAAGCTAAAACAAGGAAAAACGCTGAGAGCTCAGCTAAAAGCCTGCTGTCTGTGGCCATGTTAAACTCCTCCCCCACCCTGCTTAGCAGCTTTCCTCATTCACCTAGAGGGTTTGGGATACCCCTTCTTTGGACAACTACCAGGAAAAGCTACTGGGCAACTGGCTGGAATTTTTGGGATACCATCCCACACACTCTCAGCCCTTGGGAGCTCCCAGGATGAAACAGACACTCTCACCTGCTGCTCTTCCTGCCTCTTGGCCTCTGCCTGGCTCAGGAGGAAAACTTCTGCCAGGGCCACCGCTTGGGAACTGGTCTCCACTCCACATTCCCTGACCCAGCTCTCCGTCTCTGGGGGCAGGATGGCCAGGAACTGCTCCAGGATCACCAGGTCCAGCATCTGAGCTTTTGTGTGTCTTTCTGGCTCCAGCCACTGATGGCAAAGGCTGTTGAGTCGGCTGCAAACCTCTCGGGGCCCCTCGGCCTCCTGGTAGCAGAACTGCCTGAAGTGCTGGCGCTGTGCATCTGAGCTGGTGGTGTCCTCACTCAGCATCTTCTGGTGAGCCCTTCCTTTTCTCTTCTGCTCATGGGTGTCATTGGCCCAACACTCACTATTGCCACTAGTAGGGGTCTCTTCCTCATTTGCCCACTCTGAGCCATCATCTGCCAAGCATCCAAAAACTTCATCTATATCAAGCTTTTTCTTTATTTTTACTGAGGAGAGTGCCATGCTGTGCACTTTAGGCTTTGACGGTGAAGTTGACTTTTCAGTTAAGGAGCCTTGCTGTGCGGGCGTGCACATTCCCCTCTCACCCTGGCAATGCACTGGTTTGGATTGTACTCCTTTTCCTCCTTCCATTACATGACTTGCTTTCTTCAGTGAGATGATGGTCTCCTCTTCCTCTACACATGTTGTTTGTTTGATAGATCTCTCTTTCCAGCGTGGCTGGAGTTTTGAAATGAGTGCAAACATTAATTTATTTTACTGACTTCACACACTTCTATACCACCCAAAACTCACAACTCTGGGCCGTTTACAACAAGTTGCCTCTGAAGAAAAGCAATGTTCAAAACACATCAGGCCTAAAATAAAGATCTATTTGCTCAGCACTTTTGGGTTTTCATTGCTCCTTTTTCTGTCCAGAAAAAATAAGGTTCCCAATGTAGGTGCCAGAGAGGAACCCCTGAGTGGGTCAGCTGCCTGGGCCACCTCCCTGGGGGTGAATGTATCAACCCCTCCATTTCACTTACAGCTCCTCTGACTCCACAATCTGTGGCTGCCTCCTAGGCTTGCATTGGGGAGAAATGGGGCCACCCTGCTTGCCCATCAGGAACTGCCTCTCTGACCTTTTCCTCCATCGATTCCCCCAAATCCCCACCCAGCCTCCTTCATCCCAAAATGAAGAAAGAAACCAGTTTCTAACTGTATTCAGAGCAGCATCCAGATTCAGAGGAGACGCTTCCTTGGGATCTCATGTCAGGATCTCTGCTGGCTTTGGGGGGTGGCGGCAGGGAGGGAGTTCCTTCATGGGGGTGTCCCAACAGACACACACACACACACGATTGCTCAGTCGCCCAAACTCCCTCCCTGTCTGGGGCAAATTATACAATCAAAAATGTCTATACTGCTCTTTCAGAGAGAGAAGAATCCCAAGGAGGCGAAGAACATCAAATCTGACCTAACTAATACCAATCTTTATGTCGAAACGCCTTAAAGAGGCTAACGAAAAATATGATAAAATCGCAACGCTTCCACGGGAGATGAAATCGCATGCTACTTCTTGCAGCCTCCCAAGCTCGGAGGAATGGGGGGCACATTTAGCTCCACTCCCGATGCCGGGACTCTCCTGCACCCCCCACCCGCCCTTGGCACTCCCCCGCCTCTCTTAGTTTGCACTCAACCGGGGGTGGGGCTGCACTCAGCCAGGTGGAGGGAAAAGCCCCTCCTTTCCCGGCACAGAGGGGGCCGCCCACCCAGTCCTCGCTGCAGCTTCCCAGGGGGCCTCTCTAGCAATCTTGCCTCTCTTCGTTTAACCCTTAGACGGACCTTCCCCTGTCAGCAAAAGGGACTCCTTCAAAGAGAGCGCCAGGAGAGGCCACTTACAAGGGGGAAAACTCACTCCGGGCTGTGCGCTGCGCCCCCGCTTTGGCAGGACACTGTGGTGGAATCCGGAGGGACACTGGCACTGGAGGAGGGTTAAATGGAGCCAGTAGAGATTATTCCTAGAGAGAGAGAGCGAGGGAGGGAGGGGGGGTCTCTGCACTGGAGATGCCCCTCCCCCAGAACTTAGGGAAAGTTCGGATGCTCCCCTCCCCTGTGCTTTATTAATTATTATTTCAATGAAATGCAATGTCTTTGCACATAGAAAACCAGCAGGAAGAAAGCTTTCCTTCCTAGGCTGCCCACTGATAAGTCAGCACTTCCACCTCTAGAGAGTTATTAATTTATTTATTCTAGAGTTATTTATTTATTTATTTATTTATTTATTTATTTATTTATTTATTTGAGTTATTATTCCACCAGACAGTCTGGTGGAATCCGGAGGGACACTGGCACTGTTCCCGGACCGGTTCGGAGGCCATTCTACAGGCCTCCAGACCGGTCCGGACATGGGGGGTTTGGGTTCGGATGGATTGGGGTGGGGGTTCCTTTAAGGGCGGGGGAGCGTTTACTTACCCTCCCACGCTTTCCAACCCCGGCGGCCGTATTTCTTTTAGCTACGGGGCAGCAGGATACCTCCCTGCCGTCCCTTCAGCCGCTTCGCTGCGCATGCGCCCTTATTTCTTTAAGCAATGGCGTTGCGCCGTTGGCTCTCAGATTCCCCCACCACATGTATTTGCTGTTTCCTCTGTCAGAGGCTGCCTGCGGCCGCTGGATAAACGAGGGATTCTGTCAAATCCCCCTGCCGCCCCCTCCCCAAAGTAGCTGCTGCTGCTGCAAAAAGCTTTAAGAAGCCTTTTGCCTGCCACCCGCTCCCCAAATGTAGCTGGCTTTGAAACTATACTTTGCCTCAATCCAGTCACTTCTCTCTCAGCCTAACCTACTTTAGAGGGTTGTTGTGAGGAGAAACTCATGTATGTAGTACACCGCTCTGGGCTCCTTGGAGGAAGAGCGGGATAGAAATGTTAAAATAAATAAATAAAATAAATAAATAAATAAAATCGCTTGAGTCCAAACGTTTGCACACATTAAAACTGGTGGAACTGACCCTTCTAACAGTTAATTCCCCAAACAGCCTGAACATTGCCGACCAATCACCCCTGGGCCAGTTTCATTAACAATATGGTATTGTCATTTTATCCAGCCACCTAACTGCTCGGAGCCATTTTTGGAAGGGCGGAATATAAATGAAATAAACCGACCAACAAATAAATAATGGTGCAGCGGGGAAGTTACTTGCCTAGGGAGGAAGAGGTTGCTGGTTCAAAATCCCGCAGGTATGTTTCCCAGATTCTGTAGCGATGTAGGAAGATGCTGAAAGGCATCATCTCCTACTGCACCGGAGATGGCAGTGGTAAACCCCTCCTGCATTCTACCAAAGAAAACCACAGGGCTCTGTGGTCGCCAGGAGCCGACACCAACTCGATGGCACAACTTTGTCATTTTATAGATATTCTCTTTTCTATCTGCATACATCTTCAGAGATTTTATTACATATATATCTTAAGGTTTATAGATTTTGCTTGGAAAAAATAGGATATCAAAATACACTGGAATAATTCATTTCCTCAGCAGCTATTCTTGCATTGTTGTGAAATTGCTTGTTGTGAAATCCTCTTTTAAGATGTTTATTTTTGAATTGATAATTTTACTGTGTATACGCACCCCAAACTACTTTTTAAATATAAAGTTGTACCGAAGGCTGCTTACAAATTCAAAATTAGTCCTGTTGCTGAAAAATGAAGCATATACTACTTGTTGTCTTTTGGGGAGATGCTTGGGAAATATTTAACCTCGGTCAACCAGTTATTTCCTATCAGGTTATCTTGAAATTTGGCTAGTTGACAGTAAGGGCTGTTTTGATGCTGTGTGCCAGATATCAGCAGGTTGGGACAAAATGTCTAAATTTGGTAAAAGATGTTAATGTTCAGTTCTTATGGCGAAGCACTGCCTGATTCCTCTGCCAGTGGGCATCACAATCCCATCCTTGTTGGCCTCCCCACATTTGACCATATAAGGTTCCTTTAAAAGCTTGTCTAAATATGGCCTGCCACTTTCTTCTGTCACAATCACAGCTCCCCTCCCACTTCTGCACACATCATAATACTCCACTGTCCTCTGAGCCCAAATAAAAGCAGCTCACCTTTGCTGAGTAGCTCAGTCTCCCTGCGGGGGCAGAAAGAAAACCAGTAGTGTTCCCCCTCTGACCCCGTAGGTAGAGGACGCCGAGCTGTACCCTTTCCCCCCTCTAGATCCCTGCAGGCTCCCTCGGGAGCTCCTAATGGTGAGTAAGACTCCCACTCCCATTCCCAACCCCTGTGCATCCCCCCCCTTTCCCCCCACTTGCCTCCTTCCCATTTAACACTGGGAATCTCTCTTTTTTTTCAGGCCACGACCGTTTGTCATCGTCTAGCGTGTCCTATTCGGGCACAACGGCTGAAGCGGGGGTCTCCCCTTTCCCTGTAAGAAGAACCTTCCCATGCAGCTCGAAGACCTTGCTCCCAAAGGCTAAGTCCTGTTGGTTGAGCCATAGGTAGCTCAAGCTGTGTCTGGGCAGGATCATCCATTGGTGGTCCTGCCCCGACACAGATTGACCAAGGCCCACTGTTTAACCTGGCCGTGCAGGCCTGGCTGGTTGCCGCTTTTTGGAGCCGAGAAGGAATTTTCCCCTGGGAGGTCTCTGGGTCCCCAGGTTTTTTGCCTTCTCTGCACGGCCTTCCTCTTGAGCTCTGCAAGTGCCTTGGCTTGCCGCTGAAGACGAGTCAACCAGTGGGTCTTTCCCCCTCCCACCCCTCCCCAAATAAAATATAAATAGATTTGAAGACATTGCCGCCTTGTCTTTCTTGGGTTGTCTCTTTCTTGTTGGGGCTCCTGGGAATGGTTAGGAGTCAATGGGGAAAATTACTCATGTCAGGGAAAATTACTCATTTCCCCAGGATCCAGAGTTAGAATGGTTGATTGGCACTGAGTTTAAAATCCTCACTCAATGATCTACTTCTCAGCTTTCTCACAGGGTTGTTGTTCAAATAAGAGAGGAAGGTGGAGGACACCACCTTGCGATAAGATTGTACTCACTGAAAATCCTCAGCACTCGAGTTCACCAATCTGTCACAGAAGTGCTGGATCCCTCTTCCAGTGGGCATCACAATTCCATCCATGTTGGCCTCCACAAGGGACAACTTGAGTTGATCTCAGTGATTCCTACTTCTCAACTTAACCTACCTCACAGGGTTGTTGTTCAAATAAGAGAGGAAGGTGGAGGACACCCCTTGGGATACGAATGAGAAACCTCAGCACTCATGTTCCTCAGTCTGTCACAGATCTTTACATTACTTCTGAACAACACTAATAAAAGGCACCTTCTCATACTGGAGATGGGGTTGTCTTCAGAGAGCATTGGCCCTACCATTAAAATGTGCAGTAGCTGGAAATCCTGCTCCAGTCACAGATGTGGAGAACATTTAGGGCTGCCACTATATTTTCTTTTACCTCCAAAAGATCCAAAAAGGGGGCATTACCCACCGAAACAAATGATAGTCAGAACCTCTTTTGTTATCCTGACCCCCCAGAGAAGTAGCCTCCACTTTGGTGAAGCCAAAAGGGTCACATATGGTCTACACCTCTGGATCAAGGGAAGGCACATGGCTTGCAGTTGCCCAAAAGGAGAGAACCTGCTGGAATGGGGGGGGGCAATCCCAGGGTATGCCCAATGATGCTAGATTGCTTTGTTGCTTGCTCTTTGTATTCAAGAGGTATAGAAACACTTCACCTCTAGTATCAAGGAGACAGTCCTACACACTGCTTGGTTTGCATGAGCAACATATAGCATTTAGTTCCAGTCAGTAATAAGAGCTTCTCCTGCTTTATGATTTCTTGCAAGAGCTTCTCAATGAATCTTTAAACAAAGGTATCCTAAAAGCGTGATGGATCAGGCCATCAGGTAATCCAGATGCTATCAGTTAACTTTAGGAAGCCACCAGACTAATAGCCATTGATTTGTCCAAGCCCCATTGAAACCCATCTAAGTGGCTGTCACCACATCCCAATGCAGAGAATTCCATAGACTAAGCTGATCCCGCACGGAGAATCTGTGCGGCAGTACATTCCCCCCACTTTCTGCCCTACTCCCCTCCCCCCGAAGCCTTCTGCCTCAGTCTCCTCCCCCCCCCAAGCCTTCTGCCCCAGCTTGCTCCCTCCTCCGTTTCCACCTCTTTCTCTCTCTTTCGTGCTCCCCCGCCTCCGCTTTTTAGCCTGCTTGTGTTTTCCCTGCTGGCCGTTGCCGTCTTCTCCTTCCTCCAGTCCTTGGTGTCGGGCCGCCAAGCGTTCAGCCAGCTCCTTCCTGCAGCCCTTCCTCTAGAGAGCATCTTCCGAAGTGGCCAGTTGTTTGTCTCTGCCCATCCAGGCTCCCCCGCTTTCTCTCCCCTCAGCTTCCCCCCTCCCTTCTGTCCCAGTCCGTTCAGTTCTCCTCTCCACTTGCCCACTTTACTTCCTTTCCTTTCCTCCCCAAACGGCCACTTCCCTACACGGCCAACTGCTGCCCAGCCAATCCGGCCTCCACCGCCCAGCCAATCCGCTGGGTTGCCGGGACGCATCCCCACAGAGGCACGTCTACGAGAATTAATATAATAGATAATAGATTATGTGTGACAAAGTACTTCCTGTTGTCGGTCCAAAATTCCCTGGCCTTCCTTTTCATGGGATGACCCCTGGCTCTTGTGTTGGGAGAGAAGGAGAAAGGTTTCTCTGGCCACTCTCTCTACTCCATGCATTATTTTCTACAATGTAAACAGTGTAATAAAGAATGAGCACACATATTTTGTATATATTTCCATCCTCTGAAGAGGAGACACTGCACAGCTAGTGATTTTTTCTCTCTTTAACCCTACCCCCAACCACAAAGCTGCTGTGTTGTTTTTTACTTTGATCCAATCTGAGAACACTTTTGAGGATACCATGGACAGCCAGGAAATCAAACAAACGGATCGTAGAACAAATCAATCTAGAATGTTCACTCGAGGCACAAATGACCAGGCTCAAACTATCCTTTCGGACACATTATGTGAAAACCTAATTCCCTTGAGAAGTCCATAATGCTGGGAAAAAGTTGAAGGAAAGAGAAGAAGACGATGACCAGCAGCAAGGTGGATAGACTGGATGACAATAGCAATGAATGCACCACTGAAACATCTTAAAGGCCAAGTTGAAGACAGATCATCCTGGAGAGAATCTATTCATGTGGTCGCTAAGAGCTGACACCGACTTGACAGCACTCAATCAGTCAATCAGTCTTGTGACTTGACTTGCTTTGCATACCCATTCGGGTATGCAGCTAAATGGGGAACCTTATTAATAGAACTGCTCCCGGGTAATGGGCAGGAACCCCGAGCTACATTTTAGGCTTGTGGGGGGGAATTAGCTAGCTTCAAACAGAGTCGTCCCACCTTCAGAATAAATTTGTTCAATGCATTGGTCACGGAAAGAACTGACTGAAGTGGTTAGAGTTCAAAATAAAATGAGTTTTGGATTACAGAAAGAGAAAATAATGGTTAAGAGCAATAAAATTAAACTATCAAGACCAACAATGACTAAGGTACAGCTCTCAAGGTGTTAATTTGGCTTGAGTTTTAGGTCTGAATTAGGTTCCCTCATAGAGAGAAACAAACAGATTTGGATTTCAGGAGAAATGAGGGGAAACGTAAGTAGAGTTTTCAAGGATAGGGGTTATATACTAACCACCTCACTCTTTCCAAGAGAAATGTGTCAAATCCTTGCAGCTCAGTCTCTACCAAGAAGCTTTTCTTCTCCAGGGCAAGGAAGCAGGAACAAGGAACAAGAGACCAGCCAGGGGTCCAGGATTCACCAAAAGCAGATCCAAAAATGAACGAGACCTCGCAGCCACAAGTGCTGGGCACACCGCATTGAGAAAAGATAGTATGCAGGTGTAAGTCAAGGCAGGGCAAGATGGAAGTGTTGATACCAAGACATGAGAAAGTGAATGGTGCTTCCTCGGTACGCAGAACGCCCTGGTGATCCAGGAGACAGACGGATGGATGGTGTCTTCACCAGTTAGAGGCACTTTCTTGCCCAAAGGCATTATGCTAAACATAATGCACGGTGTCTACTTCTGGGTTTATTTTTGAATTGTTCCTTTTAAGCATGTTATAGTGCATAACTCCCCCCCCCCTTCTGTTTTTTATATTAGTAAAGTTGCACAATTAATTTCTGAGTTGGTTGCCTATTGAAAAACTATACTGCCCAAACACCCATGACTAATTCTTGTCTTTGGGGGAGATGCTTGAGAAACTCTTAAATGGCTGTCACCCAGCAATTTCATTAAGGATGATCTTGAAACTTATGGCGAAGCACTGCCTGATCCTTCTGCCAGTGGGCATCACAATCCCATCCTTGTTGGCGACCATATATGGTTTCTTTAAAAGCCTGTTTAAATATGGCCTGCCACTTTCTTCTGTCACAATCACAGCCCCGCTCCCACTTCTGCACACATCATAATACTCCACTGTCCTCTGAGCCCAAATAAAAGCAGCTCACCTTTGCTGAGTAGCTCAATCTCCCGGGGGGGGGGCAGAGAGGAAACAGGTAATGTTCCCCCTCTGCCCCAGTGGGATTTGGGAAGGCAGTTAAAGTCCTGGACTTGGCTGCAATCTCAATCCCTGTAGGGGATCCAGACATCTGGAAGAGGACGCCCAACTGCACCCACACCCAGGCTCTCTCAGGAGTCTGGACTGGTAAGTTAGACCCCCCCCCACCCCATCCCACCTGCTTTCCCCACTTGCTTCCCTCCCATTTAACACAGGGGATATCTCTTCCTTTCATTTCAGGCCATGACCTTCACCATCAATCGAGCCCCTTTCGGGCACAATGGCTGAAGCGGAGGTCTCACCTCCTCACCGTCAGAAGAACCTTCACGTGCAGCTTGAAGACCAAATTCCCAAAGTCAAAGATATTCATTGCACTATCCTTTGGTAAGCCATAGGGCTCAAGCTGTGTCTGGGCAGGGTCATCCATTGGTGGTCCTGCCCCGACACAGATTGACCAAGGCCCACTGTTTAACCTGGCCGTGCAGGCCTGGCTGGTTGCCGCTTTTTGGAGCCGAGAAGGAATTTTCCCCTGGGAGGTCTCTGGATCCCCAGGTTTTTTGCCTTCTCTGCACGGCCTTCCTCTTGAGCTCTGCAAGTGCCTTGGCTTGCCGCTGAAGACGAGTCAACCAGTGGGTCTTTCCCCCTCCCACCCCTCCCCAAATAAAATATAAATAGATTTGAAGACATTGTTGCTTTGTTGTTTTTTGGTCGTCTCTTTTTTGCTGGGTCTACTGGGAGTAAAATGACTCATGTCAGGCAATGGATCTGGGGATCAATCAGGTTGGGATTAAGATCCAGAGGTAGTAGAATGGTTGATTGGGACCGGGGAGATCAGAGTTTAAAATCCTCACTCAGTGATCTCCTACTTCTCAACTTTCTCACAGGGTTGTTGTGCAAATAAGAGAGGAAGGCGGAGGACACCACTTTGGGATAATATTGTAATCACTGAAAAACCTCAGCACTTGTGTTCCTCAGTCTGCCACAGAGGCGCCGGATCATTACATTCCTTCTGAACAACACTAATGAACAGCACCTTCTCTTACTGGATTTGGGGCTCTGTTCAGAGAACATTGGTCCTACAATTAAAACCCGCTAAAGTTGGAAATCCTGCCCCAATCATAGATGCGGAGGGTATTTGTGGCTGCCACTATACATTTGATCTGTAAGAGGTCTGACAAGGGGGCATTACCCACTGAAACCCATTTTGTTATCCTGTGGCCCCAGAGAAGAGGCCTCCACTTTGGAGAAGCCAAAAGGGTCACATATAAGCGCATGGTCTGCACCAATGGATCAAGGGAAGACACGTGGTTTGCAGATGCCCAAAGGAGAGAAAACCTGCTGGAATGGGGAGAGGGGCAATCCCAGGGCATGTCCAGTGATGCTACATCAGTTTGTTGCTTGCTCTTTGTATCCAAGAGGTATAGAAACACTTCACCTCTAGTATCAAGGAGGCAATCCTACACGCTCCTTGGTTTGCATTTTGAGCTGTTTCTATTTTCAAATGGTTCTTTTTGCAATGCGCCCTCTTTCTTTGAGGAAGGGGCAATCACGTCACCTTATGAAGTCAAAGGAAGAGACACAAATGCAAAAGTAGTATCCTGGGGGATTATGGGTTCCGCTCAACACTATGCACCATCAGTGATCCAGGTACAGCAGTAACAATTTAATCAGGGGAGCAGATCAAGAGCAAGCTCAGGATGAGAGAGAGAGAGAGAGAGAAGCAGCATATTGATTTTTAGTTCTGGTCAGCAACAAGAGCCACTCCTGCTTTAAGGTTTCTAGCAAGATCTTCTCAATGAATCTTTAAACAAAGGTATACTTGAAGGCCCCACCCCCCACTCTTGCACTTCATTCACTGGCTGGGTGCAGGGAGTGGGAAAGGGGCTGCCCTAGTCGAGGGAGAGGGTACCTTGGCAGCCCCCTCAGACCCTGGCAGCTGAGGGGTGCAAATCCCCCCTGCTCCACTGTCACCATGCCCCTAGACCCCAGATTCCTCATGGCCCCGGACGTTTGTCTCCTGAACTCCATTATCCTTGCATGCCTGTCGACATCCAGACTAACGAAGCACTTCTTCAAATGCACTGCACAAGTGCAAAAATGTTGCGACTTGCTAGCTGCACTAGCTAATCAGGAGCTGCTAGTTCAAACTCCCTTGCACTTCTGCAACAAGGCACACAACCTGTGGTGCACCTTCCACTGGGAAGCAGCTTCCTCCGTCTGTTTACATTGCAGGGAACATTTGTACAAGAGTGCGATTTGAGGATTTTGCACAGCTATGCCACTCCCTTGCAGATACGATCAATATTTATATACCGCTTTTAAAATTTACAGTTTGAAATAACATGAGGGATAGTTTCTACAGCACCCATTCCACAGGAGCAAATCCTTAAGTTAAACGGAATCTACCAACCCTAACAGCCGTCGGAGGGGCATTTAGGCGGGCAAGAATAAATGGACACCTAAATTTAGGGATAAGAATATTATCTAAATATGCTGCCGGTTTGGAATTTAACGTTGTTTCCCCAAATAGATACCACTTCTCAGACAGGCTGTATCCACTTGTAATTCTGTATCGGCAATACGCTGCTTAATAACCTGCCAGGCGTGATCATGCCCTAATCTAAGAACTTCCTCATGGGAGAACCCAAATTTTATGGTCCCACCAATTTATGGCTACAGGTAGCTTGTATTTTTTGCAGATGTTCCAGTGTATCATCCCTGCTACCTTGTCATGCCTTTGTTTGTAGTCAGTCTGTGTGATCTTTTTGCAACAGCTGATTAGGTGGTACACGGTTTCATCTGCTTCTTTACAAAGGCAGCACTTGCTGTTTGTGGTTGATTTTTCGACTTTTGCTCTTATTGCATTTGTTCTTAGTGCCTGTTCTTGTGCAGCCAGTATTAAACCCTCTGTGTCTTTCTTCAAGTTGCCATTCTTAAGCCATTGCCAGGTCTTGGTGGTGTTTGATTTTCCACTTATATTGTGCAAATATTGACCATGCAGTGGCTTATTTTTTTCAATTTTTCTGCTCGTTTCTTGACTTGTTCTTTCTTGTAGGCTTGCTTTGTTTCATTGGTGTTGAATAGTTTCTCATTATTGACCATTTGAAGTGCATCTTCTTCACTGTCCTTGATATATTCTTCAAGGCCTCTTTTCTCCTCCTCTACTGTTTGATGGACTTGCAGCATTCCTCTTCCACCTGAGCTGCGAGGGAGGTATAGCCTATCTACATCACTGCGGGGGTGCAAAGCATGATTGATGGTAATGATTTTCCTGGTCTTACGATCTAGCGTCTCTAGCTCTGCCTGGGTCCAGTCAATTATTCCTGCAGTGTATCTGATAACAGGTATAGCCCAAGTGTTTATGGCATGTATGGAGTTCTCGCCATTGAGTTTGGACTTGAGGATTGTTCTAACTCTCCTGATGTATTCACTTCCAGTTTTTCTTTTAACTTCAGTGTGTGCGATGTTATCAGCCTGGAGAATGCCCAAGTATTTGTAAGGTTCTTTCTCTTCCAGGTTCTTGATCTTGCTTCCATTGGGCAGTTCTATTCCTTCCTTTTTTTGTTATTTTTCCCTCTGTTCATTATTAATGCAGCACACTTGTCTAGTCCAAACTCCATTGCTATATCACTACTGAATATACAGACAGTGTTTAGCAGTGATTCGATTTCTGACTGGGACTTTCCATACAGCTTCAGATTGTCCATGTACAGCAGATGGTTGATTTGACTTGATGTTTTAGATGTTTGGTATCCGAGGCCTGTTTTGTTTATTATTTGTGAAAGTGGAGACATGGCGATTACAAACAACAGAGGAGATAGTGAGTCCCCTTGGAAAATGCCTCTTCTAATGCTAACCTGTCCAAGTGTCTCGCCATTGATTGTTAACTGTGTACTCCACATGCTCATTGCTTTTTAAATAAATATCTGAATGTTTTTGCTGACACCAGTTGTTTCTAAACAGTTTAGTATCCATGTGTGAGGCAATGAGTCGAAGGCCTTCTTGTAGTCAATCCATGCAACACTTAGATTTGTTTTTCTTCTCTTGCAATTTTCTGAAATCATTTTGTCAATCAGCAGCTGGTCTTTTGTGCCTCTGGTGTTTGGGGAATTTCCTTTCTGTTCATCTGGAAGCTGCTTATTAGTTAATAAGTCTTGCATTACTTCATCTGCTATTAGAGGTCTGCTATTATTTGGTGCTACACAGAGACAGGCCTTCTCGGTTGCTGCCCCAAGATTGTTGAATGCGCTCCCTGCTGAGATACGACCCTCCCCATCTCTGGCAATTTTCAAAAAACACCTGAAAACCCATCTTTTCACCCAAGCTTTCTCAGCTTCCTACATTTTGAGGGTTTTAATATCTAGTTTATTTTAATATTCAAAACCCGATTTCGGGGTTTTTAATCACTGTAATTGTTTGATTGTTGTTTTAAAATGTTTTTAAATTGTTAGTTTTTATATTGTTTTTTAATTTGTTTTAGCTTTTTACTGTTTTAGTGGTTTGTTTTAATTGTAAACCGCCCTGAGCCATTTTGGAAGGGCGGTATACAAATCAAAACAAATCAAATCAAATAAATAAATAGATAAATATTCCAGTTAATAATTTGAATTCCATTCCATTTGAACATGGTTGGCAGGTAGGTTATCAGTCTATAATTACTTGGAACTGTACCTTTTGCTGGGTCTTTCATTATGAGATGAGTTTTCCCAGTTGTTAGCCATTGTTCAATATCACCTCATTGCAAAATGTGATTGAACTGTTATTTATTTATTGCATTTATATCCTGCTCTTCCTTCGAGGAGCTCAGAGTACATGGTTATTTTTATCTTCACAACAACCTTGTGAGGTAGGTTAGGCTGAGAGATACATGACTGGCCCAGAGTCATCCAGTGAGTTTCATGGTGGAATGGGGATTCAAACTCTGGTCTCTCCGGTCCTAGTCTAACACTCTAACCACTACGCTAAGGTGTCATAGTGTATACCTAATGTGTGTACCTAAGTTTGGGTATCAGGGATAGACTTGGACTTGTGCTGGTGTACTGATTGCCCTGCTGCCCAATGGACTCCCTAACTGAGCTGACAGACTCGGTCTCGGGTTTGGTGTTGGACTCCCCCAGGCTTGTGGTGCTGGGGGACTTCAATGTCCACTTTGGGACCAATTTGTCCGGGGTGGCTCAGGAGTTCATAGCAGCCATGATAACTATGGGCCTATGCCAAAGGGTCTTGGGACCAATGCATATTGCAGGTCACACGCTTGATCTGGTCTTTCACTCTGATCAGGGTGGTGTTCCGTAGGTGGGGACTCCTGTGATTTCCCCATTGTCATGGACGGACCGGTTGGATTCACAGTCACACCCCACCTTCGCAGGGGCGAGGGGCCCATTAGGATGGTCCACCGGAGAAGTTTATTGGATCCAATAGGGTTCCAAGAGGCCTTGGAGGGATTCAGTGTTGGCTCTGCCGGTGATCCTGTTGATACCCTGGTGGGGAATTGGAAGTAACAGCAAAATCACCAGGGCAGTAGACATGATCGCTCCTAAGCGTCTTCTCCAGCCCTCTTCAAAATTGACCCCTTTGTATACGGAAGAACTATAGGGACTGAAGCAGCAAGGTAGAGGACTGGAGCACAAGTGGAGGAAGACTCTACTTGAATCTGACAGATTACAACATAGAGCACACTTGGAGATCTATGCTCGGGCAATATGGGTGGCAAAGAAGCAATTCCTTTCAGCCAGTATTGTGTCAGCAAGTTCACGTCCAACGTTGTTCACAGCTGTGAGAGGGCTAGTAAGTGCCCCTCCTCCCTTGAATCAAAATTTGGAACCATCTATTACTCACTGTGACGGCTATCGGGGTAATAAAAGTCCAAAGACCAGGGCCTCCACACACACCCTGCCCCCCCCAATCCTCTTTAGACTGTCCTGGGTGGTGTGGTCACCACTGGCCCGCACCTCTGTAAGACCTAGTCAGGTCAATTTTATATTGAATAAGTGCTTGGACAAGTTAGCCATACTGCTTGACATGGGTCTGATTGCTTGAGGCAGTTTTTGACTTCGACCTTGAGCGAATGGTGTCATAAAAGGTGGATTCTCAAATCCCATACAATGCGTCCAAATTAGATATCCTCCTTATGGGCCTGTCCATAACCTCCCACGGTTGGCCGAAAAGGACACATCCTTGACCATGCCAAATTCCTCGTTCCAGCAATCTTCCATTCTGTCAAGAGCAGCCCCCATCTAGAGCTTCTGTCTAAAATTAGAAAAAGTCGGCCTGTCAGCTCAGGCAAACTTACTCATTTTTCAATACCTCAGAACGAAAGTGCGCCAAGACTCAGTGTTCCATTTGAAAGGGGGTTGCTTGGCCCACGCCTTGTTCCTCTTTCACATCTTTTCTAGCCAATAGTATTAAATGACAAAAGGGACAGGTTAACTGAAGGTCATGAATGGTCAAGACCCCTTCTTTATCCAATCACTATTGATGCGTAGCTGGGCAAGGTGAGGGTACTTAAAACCCTAATCTGAGGATAGAAAAGGGTCGGTGGAGGTGGAAGGTGAGGAGGATAGAGGAAGAAGGGGAAGGATTGATCGCCCAACTCGACACACCCGACATCTTGCAAAGAAGGAAACACCAGTTTCCTTTTGGTAAGCTCAGGGGGATTGAATAAGCCACAAAGAATGAGTGAAAGTTCTGACAATCTGTTGGGTGTCAACTTAATATCGTTTAATTGCTGTGAGGGAGGGAGAGGTGTTGTGCTTGCTACTGCGTTTCATCTGAATATTGGTAAGAAAATAAATCTGTTTTGGTTAAATATAATCTCTTCATCCTCCTCGTGTCTTCTTGAGTCTTGGGATTCTTGACAGCCAGGACCATCAAAAGAGCCCATGTTCTCTATTAGTGTGAGGATTTTTGGAGTCCTCATTTATTCCTGGTTACAGGGGTTTTGAGGTGTCAAAAATCTCTTACACCTCGCCAGGCGGCCGAGTGTGATGATGATGATTATTTATTTAACATATTTCTATACCACCCAAAACTTGCATCTCTTGGGCAGTTTACAATTAAAATCATTTAAAAATTAAACCAATCAAACAATTAAAATAATTTAAGCATTAAAATCATTTTAAACCCCACATTAAAAATATTAAACTATAATAAATCTAATTAAAAGCCTGGGTGAATAAATGTCTTGAGTGCCTTTTTTAAAGTTGCCAGCGATGGGGAGGCTCTTATTTGGACAGAGTGGGGAGTGGGGAAAGAAATATGTGGAATGGTAACATGTTAAGTTGTGTGTTGAAAGGTTTCTGCTACTGCATATTTGCATAACTATATCTGTTTTGTATTCTTACATTCTTGTGAATTTGGTTGCTGTTTGTGCCTTCAGGAACCCACGTGTTAAAAATACTGTGTTTGTCACACTGTGTGTGTGTAGGTAGGGGAATGATGTTTAACTTGGCGGTTGGCGGGGGGCCTCCAAAGACCTTAAGGTCCAGACTCCAAAATTACCTAAGGGCACCTCTGACCAGTAGGGAAATGTCGTCTGATTGCGGTGAGGGGACGAGAGAGTGAGTGAGTATTTCTCCCGTGTAAACGGCATGCTCTGCTGTCCATACACTCTTGTATCCTCTTGCAGGGCCAGGCATGAAGAGGGAGAGTTTCCCTTTTGTTTTCAGGGAGGAAGGCCAACTTAACGGTTAATCTGAGAGAGTCCACATTCCTAGAGGGACACTGAAAGCAAGACTGTGAATGGGCTCCCTCACTTCCGGCCTCCCCTCTCCCCGCCTCGCGGAGCCTTCTCCACGCGGTAAGGAGCAGCCCCTTTAGTTTACAAGGGAATCGGGTGAGTGCAAGTGGCTGATGGAGTCTAGGGAGGGAGGCGATGCAAGGGAGGAAAGCGATGCAAGGGAGGAAAGCGGAGAGCTGTCTTGGGAGCAGGGCGGGTTGTAGAGCTTTTGGCGCCCTGGGCGAAGCATGCGCCCTATAGACTCTGAAATGAAGACAATTCGCTGTGTTAATTTGGAACCTGCTTTTATGCAGAACTTATTTTGCTTTTTCAAAGAATTTGGAAACTGCGAAGAAAAAACCTCCTTTCTTTGGTTTTCAAGCTAAAAAGCACTACAGTATGTCCTTCCCATTGCAATTCAACATTCGGGGGGAAACGAAGACTTTAAAACTAACTTACATTACCAAAAAAGCTTGCAATACCGAGAAAGTAGCCTTTGGGGTTTCTGAATGGGTCTCACACAGCACCTTTATTATATATTACACCAGTAGCAATTGCTGCTACTCCATGCCACAGGAACGGTCTGGCTTTGTCCTCAGTTGGGTTTAGATTAGCACTGCATTGCTCAAGGGGATAGGCAGCTGAAGTCTGCAACTTAAGAGAGCCAGCATGGTGTAATGTTTAGACTAGTGTTGGACTAGAACTGGGGAGACTTAAGTACTGGCTGCCCAATACGTTTGCAGGTAAAATACAGAGCGCTGGTTATTACCTTTAAAGCCCTGAACGGCTTAGGTCTAGGTTACCTGAGAGAGCGCCTTCCAGTGTTCTCTCTAAGGCGTGCACATGTGTTTTTTCTCACACGTTTTTTTTTAATGTCCACTCAGTTAATTTGAGATCCTGCTCAGGTTGAATCAGGAAGGCTCCATTCTGAACACACGTGTGCACATACTGTCTTGATAATTTTTTTTTTAAAGTTAGTCCCCTGCTAACTGAGCAGAGGCACCTTTTAAAAGTGGCGATTCTCTTTATTTAGCAGGGGGAGGCATGCTACAACTTGTATAAAATATGCATTACTACAGAGTAGCACCAAAAAAAATGAAGACAAAAAGCTATTAGTCTCAGCTAATTGGGCAGGAGAACCTAACACCACCATCAGCCATTTTCCTTTGAAAGTTGGGTAGCCCCCAAAGCTGTTCAGAATAAAGTTGCTTTTGCCTTGTGCCCTAAAGCTAAGAAATGCAGAACAGAACTCCCAAGGACAGAAATTTCTTCATTCTGGTGCCACTCCTGAGAAGGCCCTGCCCCAGGCTGTACAGGATCATGAAGTTGTGTCCCCAAAGTAGTTCTTCGTGTAGGGTTGAGATGGTGTCCCTCAATGTAAACTGTTGCCTAAGCCTCTCCACATTCCCTCTCTGGGATTTTCTGTGCTTCCAGGTGAGGGACTGGCAGCAGAGGTAGCTGCTGACCTCTCTGAGGCAGAGAAGGCTCCGTTGGACACTAGAGAAAAGCCACCCTTCAGGCGGAGGGTGCAGGAGGGCGATCGAAGTGCCATTTCGCTGGGTAAGGACTGACGGCGTGTGTTTCAACTTGATCTTTCTTTCTCTACTGTGTATGAGGTCTGTGGGCTGATATAGTGTTCCTCTTTAGCGGGAGGTATTTGTCTTTGCACCGTTTAGAAGTCAGTTTCGTTTCAGCACTTTAGGACTTTCTAGATCTAAATCAGCACTCTGAATTACACCCCAAACTGTTTTCACAGAAGCAAGCAAAATGAAAATGTGCGAACAAGTATTTTCCAGCTTGCTTTGTGTGACCTTAACAGAATGATTAAGTGCTGAAAGCAACATGTAGACATCTTAAGGCTTTTCAACTTCCTTTCAGTAAAGGATTGAAAGTCCCTCCTCCTCAGAGAGACCTTTTAGTGTTTTCACCTGCTGCCTGTATTCCTTGTATCTTCAGCTTGGTTTTAATGGTTTAATTTGTTTTAAAGAACAATATGTTGTTTGTCTAGAGGTGGGTTCTGTGGATTCTGACTGTACAGTGCCAGTATGTTTCAAGCCGGACTGTTCTAAGTTGTAGAAGCCATGTCACAGCCTGGTCAGCGACTCTAGATTGGTCTTTAACTGCTGGCAGCCTACCTCAAAGGAGTGGCGTGCTCCTAAAGTGGGATTCAAGCAATCTCTTATTTGAGAGGAGGTCCCAGGAAACTGTAATTAACCTCCCAGTCCATCAAAGAGAGAAGGCGATACCTGGGGTGTGCGGGTCCCGGGCCCTTTAGGGGTTTACTGGTAAGAAGTGAACCACCTTGAACTGGGCCAGGCAGCTAACAGGAGCCAACAAGTTCCCACCTTCCTTGTCATCTTCATAGGCAGCGGAATGTCCCTGGTGCCTCACTCCAGGCCTTCTCCTCTTTCTGGTAGAGGGGATGCAGTTGCTGTGCCATCACTGAATCAGGTGAGAGGAGAATGAGTGAAGGAGATGGACAGAGGACAGCAGTGGGTGCTTCTGCCCTTTCCATCTCCCGGAGTCTGAAGAAATCTGCTTCTGCCAAAGCTGACCACGGGGAAGGCTTTGAATGCCGCTGAGGAGTCTCTGGGTCTTTCTTATTATTATTCCAGGGTCCAGTGACCTTGGAGGAGGTGTCTGTGTACTTCACGGAGGAGGAGTGGACTCTGCTGGGCCCTGCCCAAGGGGTTCTGCCCAAGGAAGTCATGGAGGAGATCTCGGAGCATCTGGTGTCTCTGGGTAAAGCTCCCTCCTTGTCCTTGTCCGCTAGATCAGGGATCCTCAACCTTGGGCCCCCAGATGGTGTTGGACTTCAACTCCCATAATCCCCAGCCCCAGTAGCCTTTGGTTGGGGATCATGGGAGTTGGTCCAACAACATCTGGGGGCCCAAGGTTGAGGATCCCTGCGCTAGATACAGAAAGTAAGCTTTGGGCTAATCTAAATCCTGAAGTGAGAAGAGTCGTCTTCACTTGAGAGACTTTGTGGGACACTGTGCTGGAGCTGAATAGGGACATTTGCTCTGCCCCTGCTCAATACAAGATTGCGACCACTGGATGAGGAGCTCTTTGCCCAGTTAGCTGAGATCCCTTCCCTGTGCTGAGGCCAAGCATGGAGCTCCCAGCTCCTCTTCCTGACCTCACCTTCCTTTTGGTGTGCTGGCCAAGTGGCATTTGCATTCTGTTACCAGACTGATCCTTCTAGTCCCAGGCAGTAACCACTGCTCTCCTCTCTCATCCCTGGGCAGAAGTTAGAACATCTTTCCATGTTGTCTTTTCAGTTCATGGGGCTGAAGGGAGAGGAGAATTCAGACAGGTTTGAATGGATTTCCTAAATATTTGTTATTGCCAAAAATGCCTGAAGTATCTCTTTTCTGTCTATCTATCTATCATATTTGTAAAGGTAAAATAAAGTGTGCATCGAGTCGGTGTCGACTCCTGGAGCCCACAGAGCCCTGTGGTTGTCTTTGGTAGAATACAGGAGGGGTTTGCCATTGCCATCTTCAGCGCAATATGAGAGGATACCTTTCAGCATCTTCCTATATCGCCGCTGCCCGATATAGGTGTTTCCCAAAGTCTGGGGAACATACCTGAGGGTGAAATGCCTTGGAGAGAAGCTGAACAGAAGAGGAATCCACTGCTTCCAAGGGGGCAGACTTGTATGAAATTCCAGTCCAACAGGAATTTCACAGAAGAAAGGAATAAGATCTCCCTACGTGCAAAAATCTCAAATGTCAAATCAAACCTTAGCACAGACCCAAGAAACCACACAGGGGTGACACCATATAAATGTTTGGAGTGTGGAAAGAGCTTCAGTAACAGAGCATGTTTTACTGCCCATCAGGTAATCCACATAGGGGAGAAACCATTTAAATGCTCAGTGTGTGGAAAGAGTTTTAATCGGAGTGCACATCTTGCTCAGCATCAAAGAATCCACACAGGGGAGAAACCATATCGGTGCTCAGTGTGTGGAAAAGACTTCACAAACACCTCAAACCGGAATTCCCATCAGAGGGTCCACTCAGGGGGAACATCATTTAAATGTCCAATGTGTGGAAAGGGCTTCAGCCAGAGCACGAGCCTTAATTCTCATCAGAGAATCTACAGAGGAGAGAGACCATATACGTGCACAGTTTGTGGAAAGAGCTTCAGCTAGAGCTCAAGACTTTCCTACCATCAAAGAATCCACAGTGGAGTGAAACCATATCAATGCTCAGTATGTGGAAAGAGCTTTGACAGCAGCACAAGCCTTATTTACCATCAAAGAAACCACACGGGAAAAGCCATACCCATGCTCAGTGTGTGGAAAGAGCTTCAGGAACACTTCAAACCTTAATTCTCATAAAATAATCCACACGGGAGAAAACATATACATGTTCACCTTGTGGAAAGAGCTTCAGCCACAAGATTAACCTAACCCGACATCAAAGAAGCCACCTGTGTCATCAAAGAAGCCACTTTGAGCATTATAAATGCTCAGTGTGTGGAA
Organism: Hemicordylus capensis; assembly: GCF_027244095.1. Classification (NCBI taxonomy): domain Eukaryota; kingdom Metazoa; phylum Chordata; class Lepidosauria; order Squamata; family Cordylidae; genus Hemicordylus; species Hemicordylus capensis. The sequence goes on along the minus strand of NC_069658.1, from coordinate 229,680,023 downwards.
AGAGCTTCACTTGGAGCTCATGCCTGACTTCCCATAAAAGAATCCATACAGGGGAGAAACAATATCAGTGCTCAGTGTGTGGAAAGGGCTTCAGGGTGTCTTCATCTCTTACTCTCCATAAAAGAATGCACAAAGGCAAGAAGCCATTTAAATGTTCAGTTTGTGTAAAGGGCTTTAATCGAAATGCACATCTTACTCAGCACCAAAGAATCCATACGGGGGAGAAACCGTATCAGTGCTCTGTGTGTGGAAAAAGCTTCTCTAACACCTCAAGCTTCACATCAAAGAATCTACTCGGGGTAAACACCATGTATGTCTGTATGAAGAATATTTATATACCGCTTTTCAACAAAAGTGCTCAAAGCGGTTTACATAGATATAAATAAATAAATAAATAAATAAATGTTTCCCTGTCCCCAAAGGATTGACAATCTGAAAAAGAAACATAAGATAGGCAACAGCCACTGGAGGGATGTTGTGCTGGGGATGGATAGGGCCATTTGCTCTCTCCCTGCTAAATAAAGAGAATCACCACTTTAAAAAAGGTGCCTCTTTGCTCAGTTAGCAGGGGCTTTAAGTGCTTAAGCCTTTCCTACCATCAAAGAATCCACAGTGAAACCATATTGATGCTCAGCATGTGAGAAGAACTTTGACAGCAGCACAAGCCTTATTTACTATCAAAGAAACCACACGGGGGAAACCATATTCATGCTCGGCGTGTGGAAAAAGATTTAGAACACCTTTGCACCTTACTGTCCATAAAGGAATCCACACAGGTGAGAAGCCATTAAAATTTTTGTAGTGTGGAAACAACTTCAGGACGATCTCACACATTACACAATATTAGATAATCCACACAGGAGAAACCACTTCAGTGCTCAGTGTGTGGAAAGAGCTTCTGCCAGAGCTCAGAGCTTAGACAACATCAAAGAATCCACAGAGGGGAGAAACCATATTGACATTTGCACTGTTGAAAGGGCTTCAGCCAGAGCACAAACCTAACTCAATATCAAAGGAGGTTCTTGGGGGAGAAACCCTATGTACACTTGGAAAAGGCTTCAGCAGGAGCTCAAGTTTTACTGACCGTCAGAGAATCCACCAAGGGCAGAAACTGCATAAATACTCAGGATGTGGAAAGACCTTGGGGTGGATCACAGAGGTTCATATTCAATGAGTCACATGCAGAAAACATCAGCTAAATGATTTGACTGCAGCTCTGGATTTGACTGGGTATCTGAAATATATTGGATACTGAGGAAATTTGCAGTTGCCATCTCGGAATCACTGTCTATAAACTATGAGAATTTCTGGAGAACAGCTTATGTGCTGGAAGACTGGAGACAAGGAAATGTGGTCCATAGTTTCTGAAAGGGATGGGGATGAGAGGAGGAAATGGGAAACTACAAACCTGTCTGCTTGATGTCATGGTTTAAATAAAGGCCAGTAACGTAAGAGAGCCCTTAAGACTGATTTATTTAGGCTGGTCTTTCAGGGTTTTAAAACTGTGTTAACTGTTTTTAGTCTACTTTCCAGTAGGATTATGAGATCACCTGGCATTGTGTGTGTGTGTGTCCGCGTGTCCCCCACATCAACCTTGCAACGCGTGGACCAATATGAATCAAATCGGGTACAGTTGTTGGAACACATAGGGACACCTCAACGGTGTAGTTTGTGATGATGTCACCCTCCCCGATCAAAGATGGCGGACACGTAAACATTTGAGGCACAAGCGGACTAACTTGTGAACCACCTAACCGATTTGAATCAGATTTGCTACAGATGTAGGGACACATAGGGATGCCCAAATGGCGTGGTGTGTGATGATGTTATCCACTCTAATTCAAGATGGCAGCCGCGTGAACATCTGAGGCACAAGCAGCTAATATGTGGACTGCCTAACCTATTGGAACCAATTGGGTACAGTTACAGTGAGTGACACACACGTACACCTCAATGGCAGTTTGTGATGATGTCATCCACGCCAATTCAAAACAGCGGGCACATAAACCTTTGAGGCACAAGTGGGCCAACTTGTGAACCGCCTAACTGATTTGAACCAAACTTGCTACAGCTGTAGGGACACATAGGGACACCTCAACGGTGAAGAATGTGACAATGTCATCCACCTCAGTTCAAGTTAGTGGACACACAAACTTTTGAAGCACAAGTGCACTAACATGTGGCCGGTCTAACCTATTTGAACCAAAGTTGCTACAGCTGAATGGACACATAGGGATGTCCCAATGGTGACATTTGTGATCATGTCACCCACCCCGATCCAAGATGGCAGATACATAAACCTTTGAGGCATAATTGCACTCTCTTGAGGACTGTCTAACCAATTTAAACCAGATTTGGAACAGCTTGTTTAAACTGTTTGAATTGTTTAGATTTTATGGTTTTAAGTTTGATTTTTAAATGATAATATTTCGTTTTGGTTTTGTAAACTGCCTAGAGCTGTTGGATGAGAGGTATAGAAATGTAGTAATAATAAATAAATAATAAATACCTGGCTAAGTCCTAGAACAGATTATTAGGCAGCCTGTTTGTGAGCAGTTAGAGAAGAACTTGGTGATCAGCAGACGTCCGCATGGATTTGTCAAGAACGAGCCATGCTGGACAAACCTTGTCTCCTTATGAGTTTGTTTATTTATTCAATTTATATACCACTTTTCATTAGAACAATCTCAAAGCGGTTTACAGTATAATTAAAACAATGCATAATATTGCCAGCGTGGTGTAGTGGTTAGAGTGCTGGACTAGGACCGGGGAGACACGAGTTCAAATCCACATTCAGCCATGAAACTAGCTGGGTGACTCTGGGCCAGTCACTTCTCTCTCAGCCTAACCTACTTCACAGGGTTGTTGTGAAAGAGAAACTCAAGTATGTAGTACACCGCTCTGGGCTCCTGAGCGGGATATAAATGTAATAATAAAATAATAATAATACAAAAGTACAGATAATATAGATATAAAAGTATCTCTATTTTAAAAATTAATAACAATACATAAAACACAAAGCAGCAGCAGTAAAAACAATACTTTCATTTAAAAGCCTAGTTCTTGACTTTCCCCCTGAAAACTGTCACGGAGACTGAGGGGAGGATGCCAGCCAGGAGAGCATTCTAAAGCCTGAGGGCAATGACTGAGAAGGCCCTGTCCTGTGCGCTCAACAGAAAACAGAGCCCACTGCCTTGTCTCTCTGCACATTCTGCCCTACGGACCACGAGGGGTATTAGGAGTCGAGAGAGTGAGGAAGGGTCTTCCTCTCCATCTCCCCTCTCCTTGCCTCTCCCTCTGCTCTGGCCACCTCTGATTGCTGGTGATGAGGGTCTCTCGCTTCCTCCTGCTCCTTGCTCCGCTGCCTTCTCCATGAGACATGTCGCTTCTCTCACTCCCTCTCTCCTCTGCACTATGAGGACAGAAAGCTCAGGGAAACCGGCTTTCCTACCAAGGTATGTGACTTCCCCAAGAAACCTGACTTGCTTTTGAAGATGCTCTTTACTGGGCTTGCTCTTCTCACACACATTTGCTCTGCTATAATTGGGGTGAACTGTTATGGCCAGCACTCGCCTTTCGGTGGGTGTCCGGGCTGAGATTGGGAAAAGAGCCATTTTGAACGTAGGGAAGGCCAACGGGGAAATGCTTGACTAACAAGCAGAAGGTTGCCGGTTTGAATCCCCGCTGCTACGGTTAAGTATTCCTATACGGACTGCTTGGGATCAGAACCAGAAGTGTTCCCATTTTGGATTTTTCCAGATTTTGGAATATTTGCATAATGATATATCTTGGGCATGGGATCCAAGTCTAAACACAAAAGGTTATTGTATTTTATTTTTTAAGGTTTTATTTAAAGTATTTAGATAAACATAAACGCTTCCTCTTTTTATTATCACTGTTACCCATAGGGGTATCAGCAAGCCTTTTTGAAATTTTCGACATTACCCTGTACTGTACCTTTACAAAACAGAGCAGGCACCAACAGATCGCCAAAAGAGACGCCAACAGAGCAGGTGCCAAACTGAGCATGCACTCTTTGCTCTCTCTTGCAAGGCAGGGATGGAGCAGCCCCTTTGCTGCCTCCTGCTAGGAGAAGGCCAGTTTAAGGGTTAACCTGAGGGATAGGGGTGAGTCCGAACCGGTCCGGCGGCCATTATAAAGAATGGCCGAACTGCCGGACCGGTTTGGCTCTTGCTGGTCCGGGTCCGGGTGGGGGGTATTGCTTTAAGGGCGGGAGGGCTTGCTTACCCCTCCCGTCTCTTTGCCCCCTCCAGCGCCCGTATTTAACAGACAAACGGGGCGCTGGAAACCTGCCGCCCCTGCCGCCGCCCCCCCCCCGCCGCGAGCAGATTTACCCTTCAAAACTGCCAATACCCCTGCCGTCGCCCGCCAGCCCTCCCTCCCTCCGAGCTGCCCGCCCGCCCGAGGACTCACCCAATGCTTTAGAAAAAACGAGAGGAGCTACCGGACGGAGCTCCTCTCGTTACGAAGGCCTGCTGCATACTGAAGGCGCTTTGCGCGCGCGCACATGCGTGCGCCACAAAGCACGCCAATCGCCGGAGGCCCGGTCTACCTGCCCGGAAAAGGCCGGGTAGACCGGGCCTCCGATCGCCGGAGGCCCGGTCTACCTGCCGGGCCGGGTAGACCGGGCCTCCGGCGATCGGTGTGCTTTGCGGCACGCGCGTGCGCGCAAAGCGCCTTCAGTATGCAGCAGGCCTTCGTAACGAGAGGAGCTCCGTCCGGTAGCTCCTCTCGTTTTTTCTAAAGCATTGGGTGAGTCCTCGGGCGGGCGGGCGGGCAGCTGGGAGGGAGGGAGGGAGGGCTGGCGGGCGATGGCAGGGGTATTGGCAGTTTTGAAGGGTAAATCTGCTTGCGGCGGGCGGGGGCGGCTGGTTTCCAGCGCCCCGTTTGTCTGTTAAATACGGGCGCTGGAGGGGGCAAAGAGGGGGGAGGGGTAAGCAAGCCCTCCCCGCCCTTAAAGAAAGTCCCCCCTTCGGTGCCGGTCCGGACTGCTCCGGACCGTACACATCCCTACTGAGGGAGTCCAGGTTCCTAGAAAGGCGACTGGGAAGAAACATTCTGCATGGAGGGCCTTCCCTTCCGGCCCCTCCCCTGAGAAAGGAGCCTTTGTGTTTTTTCCTTCCTGCGGGAGCTGCAGCGCTCCCTTGAAGAAGAGCTCAGTGATTGCCAGGCGGGAGGTGATGGAAGGGAGGAAAGCAGGCAGTGGGCTTGGGACGATGGAACCAGGGGAGAAATGTCCTGTGTGGGCAATGAGGGGGATGAGATGTGGGCAGCCTTCTGAAATAAGTAGGTTTTGACTGCATGTTTAAAAGCAGCAAAAATTGGGAATCTGCAAGCAAGTCAGCTGAGGCGTTTTGGGTTTTTTCGTTTTTGTTACGACATGGTGTCCGGATTTTGGAGCATTTCGGATGTCTGGATAAGGGATTCTCAACCTGTACTATATCGGGCAGCAGCGATATAGGAAGATGCTGAAAGGCATCATCTCAGACTGTGCGGGAGGAGGCAATGGTCAACCTCGCCTATATAATACCAAAGGAAACCACAGGGCTCTGTGGGTGCCAGGAATAGTGTGTCCTCTCATTTTTTTCAGTTCACAGAACTAGGAGTTAGCTGTAACATTTTTGTATTATTTGTCCTTTCCCTCTCAACACTTAAACCCCAGTTCTGGCTATTTGTCAATCAAGTCATTCCAAATATTGGTGCTTAAGTGCTCTGAGGAGCGATTTCTTTCCCCCAGGCCTGCCACCTGCATGTTCTTCTCTAGGCAGCCAAGGGTGGGGGAGACTGGAGGAGATGGATTCCCAAGGGGTGATCCAAGTCGCCCTCCTTGTGTCCTGGAAAGGGGAGAGCTTTGTGGATGTGGTGGCTGGAAACGGGAAAAGAGGGGGGTGGCTTTAAGGAGCTGAGGTTTGCACTCTGCTCCCCAGGAGGCTCCACTGTGTGGGGAAGCCCAGAGGAAGAGGAGGAAGTGGGGGGGGGGAGTTATCAGGAACAGACCAAAGGGAAGGATCCTGCATTGAAGGCTTTGTTCTGTGTCCCTGATGGGGAGACCACCTGCCTCCCCCACTCTGCCTTTCAAGGTTATCTTGGACTCTTAGCATTTGTCTCCTTCTCATACAGGGAGAAGATCCATGAGGTGGAATCTGGGAATCAAACACTTTCATTCCTCAACAAGGAAATCCTTTGATTGTTAATATTGTTGGAGGCTGCCTTGAAGCACGTATGAAAGATGGGGAAGGAAGACCCAGCTAGCTGCCAAGCAGGAGAAGGCCTTGAGGCCAGACAAGTGAGGAGCTCTGGGGAGTTCTGGGAAAGGGCCAAGCAGAAGATGCTGGTTGAAGACATCAGGAGCTCAGAGGCCCAGCACCTGCGCTTCAGGCAGTTCTGCTACCAGCAGGCCGAGGGGCCCCGCGAGGTTTGCAGCCGACTCCACAGCCTTTGCCATCAGTGGCTGAAGCCAGGGAGACTCACAAAAGGTCAGATTGTGGACCTGGTGACCCTGGAGCAGTTCTTGAGCATCCTGCCCCCAGAGCTGGAGAGCTGGATCAGAGAGTGTGGAGCAGAGACCAGTTCCCAGGCAGTGGCCCTGGCAGAAGGTTTCCTCCTGAGCCAGGCGGAGGAGGACAAGAGGCAGGAAAAGCAGCAGGTGAGAGAGCAGTTTATCTTGGGAGCTGCAAAGGCCTCGGAATGTGAGCCAGGAGATCCTCAAAGAAGCCAGATGTGGCATCAAAAAGCAACTTGGGAATCACTCATGGAGATGATCCACCTACAGCGGTCCCTCTACTTACGAAATTAATCCGTTCCGAATGCACATTTGTAAGTCGAAAAATTCGTAAGTCGAAAAGTGGTTTCCCATAGGAATGCATTGGGAACGGATTAATGCGTTCCGGAGCCTAGAAAAAAGACCCAGACCCCCAGTAAGGCTTGCAAACTGCACAGGAACATTTCTTTTCAAGAATAAACAGGCAGTAAACAGGCAGGCAAGTCAAGGAAACCGCATGTAAAATTTGTAAGTCAAGGAAACCCCATCTAAAAATTTGTAAGTCGAGGAAACCCCATCTAAAAATTTGTAAGTCGAAAAAACCGCATCTAAAACCGGATCTAAAACTGCCGTTTGTAACTCGAAAAATACTTATGTTGAGTAGTTTGTAAGTCGAGGGACCACTGTACTTTAATTCCTTCTTGGGTTAGGGGCCTTCTATCTTGGGCACGTGGCAGAGCATCTGATTGCATGCAGGACGCCCCCGGTTCAATCTCTGGCATCTCCATGCAGGGCTGGGATAAGCTCCTGCCTGAAACCTTGGAGAAGAAGTTGCTGCCAGTCAGTGTAGCCAATACTGAGCTAGATTTAGGAACGGCGGTATATAAATGTACTGCTTATTTGTTGGATTTATATACCGCTTTTAATTAAGATGATCTCAATATGGTTCACAATATAATTAAAACAATACATAAAATACAAAAGTACAGAAAATTTAAAAATTAAATCTCTATTTAAAAATGCAATTAATATATATATAAAACACAAAGCAGCAGCAGCAACAAAGCAATACTTTCATTCAGAAGCCTGGGTGAAGAGCCACATATTTACTTTTTCCATAAAAAGTGTCAAAGAGATAGGCGTGGATGTCGGCCGGGAGAAGAAGTCTCTGCCAGTCAGTGTAGCCAATACTGAGCTAGATTTAACAAAGGCATTATATCAATGGACATGCATACATACTTTGACCAGGGATCTGGCTCGGTATGAGGCAGTTTCCTCTGGGACCTTCCTGCCCCGTTCCCTTTCTAATGCCTTTCTTCCTGCTCCCTGTTGGGAATCTCTCCTTCTGCCTGTCTCAGGTGCAAGGACTGTTGTCGGAAGCGGCCCCTGACTTCCCTGAGGCCGAGAAGGCTCCATCAGGCACCAGGCAGAGGCCTCTGTCCAAGGAGATCCCCAGGCAGGAGGGCAGCAGTGGGGACACCTTGCTGGGTAAGGAGGTATGGGGCGGTTGCCCCCTTATTCCGCCCCCCCTCTCAGATACCCCCCTGAAGGAATGAGGCCTTTACCTCCCCTTTGTGCTTTCCTGATGTTTGTATTATACATGTGATTGCTTCCTCCTTCTGTTCTGTATTAAGAAGCTGTGCAGGGGTCAAAAGTTCACAGTCGCTGTTCTACCCTTTGGTCTGAAAGGGATGTTTAAATTTTGGAGGGAAGAGAGGGTTTGATTTGACTGGCTGTAATTTAAAAACTGGAGGGAACTTGAGTTTATTTGGATTGGTTTGTTTAGCAAGGTTGGAGGGGGGAAAGAGAATAAAAGGAGGCTTGCCTGCAGCAGAAAGATAGTTAAAGCCCGAGGAAGAGTTTAAAGGCAGGAGTCTCTTCCAGCCCTACCTTCTGCCTGGGATTGAACCTGGGGCCTTTTGCAGAAAGCACTCAGTGCCCCACTGAGCCATGACCCCATTTCCTAAGGGGAATATCTTACAGCAGAGAGGGCTCCCATGTATTCACCCATCCAAATTCAAGTTAAAATGAATGTTGCTTAGCAAAGGGGACAATTCATGCTTACTACTGCAAGACTAGCTCTCCATCCCAATTTATCTTTACTGGGAGAAATAATCCTGATTTGGCATTTCCCTAACACGTCCCCCATTCCTTTTAAAATATCTTGCCCATTTCCCTGTCTGATAGATTTGACAGAAGGAGAGCAGAGGAAATCCTTGCCTTGCTTGTATGTTCACCTGAGTCTTTGGGGGGTGGGGATGAATTCAGACCCTTTCCTCCAGCCTCTGACACAGTTTAAACAGACAATATATTGTGTTACGACAGTCATCAACCTGATGTGTCCCAAACTGCATTTTGAATTCTGCACAAAGCCAACATGAGAATTTTTTAACTCTAGGCTTGATTCTCTCTCTCTCTTTTATTCTCATACATCCTCCCGTCACTTTTGTGTCCTTGGCAGGTGCTGGAATGACACTGCTAATGCATTCTCAGCCCTCTCTTCTGCCTGGTGGGATGGAAAATGCTTCAAGACCACGGAAGAAGGTAGGGGAGGGCTTGTTGGGAATGGAGAATGTGGGGCAGACAGACAAGCCCTATTCCTTGGACACCCCTCTGGGGCTGCAAGTGGCCCTCTTTCCTTTGGCTTCTGTCCAAGCTGCTGACTAGAAAGCCTTGAATCTTGTGAAGGTTGGAATGTGGCTAACCAGACAGGGAGATGCCTTTGAAACGTTGCCTTCCAAGTATGGAGCAGGCAGGGAAGTGTGCCTCTTCCATCTTATGAGAGCATCTTTTCCAGGGGTGGTTGCTGGTATCTCCACTGTGTGGTTTTAGTTGCACCCCCTTTGTGACAGGACACCATTGCCCCCCCCGCCTTATTTTTCTATTAAAACAATAATAATAGCTATTTTTGTTAAAAAGCGGGTCTATAAAAATAATTGATGATCCTGCAGGGAACATTCCCTGCCCTTCTCACAGCACCTTTCCTGAACGACTCTTGTGGATTCTGCTTCAAGGAAGGAACCATCAGGGATATGATAGAGGCATCCCACTCCAGGGCTGGTAGCTCCTCTGCTATCAGGAAGAATTCAGGTCTTGGACAAGGAGGACATCGGTCTGAGGAAGAGGGAAATGTTCCTTTAGAAGGGACCCCTTCCGTGGATGATGAGCCCATATCCTCTCGCATGGGGGATACTCCTCTGGGGTGTGGGGGCCTCTTTGTAGTGGGTGATTTGATCATTAGAGGTATAGAGAGAGATGGGTTTGTGACCCGCGTGTTGACTGCACGGTGACTTGCCTGCCTGGTGCGAAGGTTGCGGACATCACGCGGCATCTGGACAGGCTCCTAGGCAGTGCTGGGGAGGAGACAGCTGTCGTGGTGCACGTTGGCACCAACGAAGTGGGGAAATGCAGTCGGGAGGTCCTCGAAGCCAAATTTAGGCTGATAAGTAGTGTTTTGAAGTCCAGGACCCCCAAGGTAGCATTCTCAGAAATGCTACCTGTTCCACGCGCAGGTACAGTGAGACAGGCAGAGCTGAGGGGTTTCAATGCGTGGATGAGACGTTGGTGCCGGGAGGAGGGGTTTAGATTAGTTAGGCACTGGGACACATCTTGGGGCAAGCAAGGCCTGAACAAAAGGGACGGGCTGCACTTGAACCAAGATGGGAGCAGACTGCTGGCACTTAAAATCAAAAAGGTTGCAGAGCAGCTTTTAAAATGACACCTGGGGAACAGGTGAGAGTAGCAAATGTAACACCGATTTTCAAAAAAGGAGCCGGGGCGATCCGGGAAATTACAGGCTGGTTAGCCTAACGTCCGTTCCAGGCAAATTGATGGAAAGTATCCTCAAGGATAAAATTGTAAAGCACCTAGAAGAACAGGCCCTGCTGGGAGTGAGCCAGCATGGCTTCCGCAAAGGTAAATCTTGCCTCACCAACCTTTTGGACTTCTTTGAGGGTGTCAACGAATGTGTTGATCAAGGTGATCCAGTTGACATAGTGTACCTGGACTTCCAAAAAGCTTTTGACAGAGTTCCTCATCAAAGACTCCTGAGGAAACTTAGCAGTCATGGGATAAGGGGACAAGTCCATGTGTGGATTGCTAACTGGTTGAAAGACAGGAAACAGAGGGTAGGTATAAATGGAGAGTTTTCACAATGGAGGGAAGTCAGAAGTGGGGTCCCCCAGGGATCTGTACTGGGACCAGTGCTTTTTAATTTATTCATCAATGATCTAGATGCAGGGGTAAGTAGTGAGGTGGCCAGATTTGCAGATGATAAGGGTAGTGAAATACAAAACGGATTGTGAGCAGCTCCAAAAGGATCTCTCCAAACTGGGGGAGTGGGCGACAAAATGGCAAATGCAGTTCAAAGTTAGCAAGTGTAAAGTGGGACGAAAACCCCCAACTTCAAGTATATGCTGATGGGATCCGAGCTGTCGGTGACTGACCAGGAGAGGGATCTTGGTGTCATGGTGGACAGCTTGTTGAAAGTGTCAACTCAATGTGCGGCAGCTGTGAAAAAGGCAAATTTAATGCTAGGGATCATTAGGAAGGGGATTGAAAATAAAACGGCTAATATTATAATGCCCTTATTCAAAACTATGGTGCGACCACACTTGGAGTACTACGTACAATTCTGGACACCACATCTTAAAAAGGACATTGTAGAACTGGAAAAGGTGCAGAAGAGGGCAACCAAGATGATCAGGGGCCTAGAGCACCTTTCTTATGAGGCTAGGATACAACACCTGGGGCTTTTTAGTTTAGAAAAAAAGACGACTGCGGGGAGACATGATAGAGGTCTATAAAATCATGCATGGTGTGGAGAAAGTGGAGAGAGAGAAATTCTTTTCCCTCTCAGAGAACACTAGAACCAGGGGTCACTCCATGAAATTGATTGCCAGGAGGTCTGGGACCAACAAATGGAAGTACTTTTTCACACAACGCGTGATCCACTTGTGGAACTCTCTGCCACAGGACGTGGTGACAGCCAACAACCTGGATGGCTTTAAGAGGGGTTTGGATAACTTCATGGAGGAGAGGTCCATCAATGGCTACTAGTCAGAGGGCTGTGGGCCACCTCCGGTCTCAAAGGCAGGATGGCTCTGAGAACCAGTTGCAGGGGAGTTATGGCAGGAGAGAAGGCATGCCCTCTGCTCCTGCCTGTGGCTTCCAGCAGCATCTGGTGGGCCACTGTGCGAAACAGGATGCTGGACTAGATGGGCCTTGGGCCTGATCCAGCAGGGCTGTTCTTATGTTCTTATGCCTTCTGCGAGGGTGAACATGTTTCCTTCCTCTCTTCCAGGGCCAGGTGAGCTTTGAGGAGGTGGCTGTGCTTTTCACGGAAGAGGAGTGGGCTCTGCTGGATCTGGACCAGAGAACCCTGTACAGGGAAGTCATGGAGGAGAATAGGAGGAATGTGGCCTCTCTGGGTAAGACTCCTTGAAAGGGAAGAGTAAAAAGCCTGGTTCAGACATGATGTTGTACAGCGGTCTGTACACTCATACATGTGTTTGTGTGAATGACTGGACCTGCATTCATGTTAAAAGTGAACCTTTTTATGGGCCCCTCAATTGCATAGTATAGATAGGAAGGGTACTGATGTACCTGTGTTGAACACACCATGTGAATGACTTTGTGTGAATGGAGATTTAGCGAGAGAGAGATCGAGCTGGTCTGCTTAGTTGGTAAGGGTGCGGTACAGATATTGCCAAGGCATTGGGTTAGTGGTATCCTTGTTTGTGTCGAACTAGGAGCTGGAAGATTCGCTCTCAAATGCCCCTCAGCAATGAAGCTCCTTGGGTGACTCTCAACCAGTGATCTCTCAGCCTCACCTACCTCATAGGGTTGTTGTGAGGGTAGAAAGGGTGGAATATAATGCAATAAATAAAACTCAACCCTAAGGATGCTCTGTCGGACAACCCCGAAGATATGGCACTGCCTTATGTGGAGTTAGACCCTTCATCCATCTCAATCAGTAGGCTCTGCACTGACTGGCAGCAGCTCTTCAGAGTTTGGAAGAGGGTTTTCCCAGTCCTACCTGGAGATGCTGCCAGAGACTCAAATGGGGCCTTGTGCATTTGAAGCAGATGCTCGGCCACTGAGCTCAGGAGACTGGCAATCTGGAGGGAGAGAGATTTCAGCCTTCCAGAGCATCTTGGGAGAGGGAGATCCAGCATCTGTGCAAAGACTGGTCCTGCAGAAGGTTCCTCCTCTCAGCTACGTAATGGGACTCTCGCCAGGACAGGAGATTGCCAGCTAAGCCCTGTGAGTTTCCTGCAACCCATCCCATCCCCCCTCCACCTTTTTTGTAAAGGCAAGTTTTTATGCAATTATTTTTCAATATACAGTTGTTTTTCTCTTCTATGAAGACCCTATGTAATGCTACCAAACCTCACCTATAGTCCAGACTAGACACGGATACTCTTCTGGTTCTGACGGGGTGTTTGTTTCAAGAAAACAGGCTGTAATTGAGATCAAACAAGTTCCCAGCAGCTTTGCCACCCTTTCTTGAAAGAATCTCATCTTTCAGACAAAATAATCAAGAGGGAGCTTCTGTGTTCCTAGATTCTGGGAAAGCATTTGATCAAGTTGATCCACTACACTTGTTTCAGACATTATAAGCATTTGGACTTGCAGGGAATTTCACTAATTTGATGAAGCTTATTTATGAAAAAACATTTAGTTGGATCCTGGCAATGGTATACTGTCAAATGAATTTCATTTGGAAAGAGGAATAAGTCAAGGTTGCTCATGTTGGAGAAAATTTACCCCTAGAGGTTCTTTAGTAAGCAGGGGCCACACCATCTTGTCAAAGCTTTATTGATCACGACATGCCGGCCTATCAGTCATGAAGTGAGATAGTCCCAATTATGTGCGGATACCAAATATATAAGCAGAAGTCTTATTTATTATGCAAATAATAGGATCCAAATAATAGGATGGTAGCAAGACTACCATCTTGCTGGGCACCCCTCAGGGTGAGAGTCCGGGGTTCTTGCCTGACTGCCCCCTTCTCCTTTTGCCACCCCACCCTCCCACGATTCCATCTGCCTCCCTCACCCCTGGACTGGTGGAGATGTTGTGGTGCCTTGCAGGACCGAGGCCAAGCCCAAGGTGACTTGTCAGTTTTCCACCCTGGTTCCACCAGCTGGGCCTTTGGCCCAGGACTTATAAAGAAGGAAGCTGCCAGTGGTGGTGGGGCCACCACCGAAGGGGAGACACCAAAGGTGGTAGCCTCTTTGGGGGAGCCACTTTGGGGGAGTAACAAGGGCGAGGGAATATACGTACTGTGCTCTTACCAAGTAAGCAATCCAGCTCGATCTCTCTCTCACTAGATCTCCATTCCCACAAAGTCATTCACATGGTGTGTTGAACACAGATTGGGGATTCTGTTGGTGTACTGATCACCCCGCTGCTCAACTGACTCCCTAACTGAGCTGTCCGAGCTGGTCACGGAGTTGGTGTTGGAGCATCCCAGGCTTTTGGTCCTGGGGGACTTCAATATCCACTTTGGGGCTGGCTTGTCTGGTGTGGAGGAATGAGGAGTCTAATTTCTATGCCTTCCGTTTCTAATCAGCTCCCGGATGTGCTCTGCTGTGATGCCCTCAGTGGGTTCTTTGTGAATAAAATCTCCTGTATTCGGGCTGACTTGGATTCCACATTTTCTGCAGGGTCTATGGAGGAAGTGTCCAGCAATCCTTCTTGCAGTGTTAGGTTGGATCAATTTCAATCTGTGATTCCTGAGGAAGTGGACAAGCTGCTTGGAGCGGTGCATTCCACCACTTGTTCTCTGTACCCTTGCCCAACTTGGCTGTTTCCATCTAGCAGGGAGATTATTCGAGGAGGCCTGGTGAATATCATAAATGCATCGCTGAGGGAGGGTAAGGCGCCTCCATGCTTGAAGGAGGCAATAATTAGACGTATTTTTAAGAAGCCTTCCCTTGATCCCTCGGCGATGGATAGTTATAGGCCAATCTCTAATCTCCCTTGGTTGGGCAAGGTGATCGAGAGGGTGGTGGCTGACCAGCTTAGGCGGTTTTGGTGGATACTGATTTCAAACTGGCTTTAGAGCGGGCTATGGGGTTGAGTCAGCCTTGGTTGGCCTGAAGTATGACCTATACCGGGGATTCGACAGAGGGAGTGTGACTGTTTTATGATATTTGTGAACCTAATAGCTATCCACCCAGAGCTATTCTGTAAGGGCGGTCTAGAAATCGAACAAATAAATAATAAATAAATAAAATAAAAGATGCACTAATCCCAATGGTTCCACACACCTCCAGCAATCAATCACGGACCGACAAAAAGATACATTCTTTTCCCCTTCTGCACATGACCCGCCCTGCAGCACAATAAGGCCATTGTGTACCATCGGTAAGTGCAGCATCCCCCCCAGAAACCAATATGGAGTCATTTTTTCCACAACACCCATTCTCTGTTGTTGTTTGCATTAGTGATGGAACTTCTTGCTAAATCTATCATAGATGAGATGATTTTAGGAGTAAAATTAGGAAATCAGGTATAAAATTGTACACAGATGATATGGACTTAACTTTGTCTACTAGGAGAAACACTTTCCCTTTGTTCTTTAAAATGTTAATGTATTTTAGATCTGTCTGGCTATAAAATCATCAATTGCAATCAGGATGATGAAATACACATTTCAGCAAAGGTATCACAAAGCCATTATGGTGTAGTGGTTAAAATGCTGAGCTGAGCTGAAGAGGCCTGAGTTGAAATCCCTGTTCAACCACAAAACTCCCTAGGCCACTCTGGGCCGATCACTTCTATCTCAGCCTAATTGATCTCACAGGTGTTGTATAGCCATGTACATCACTCTGGGCTGTACGGATGAAGTGTGGAATACAAGTCCCCAATGATTGGTCCACGAGAATATGGACAAGGTGTTTAGTCAAGTTCGGCCAACCAGGTGCATGCTTGACCCTTGTCCTTCATGGCTTATTAACTCTAGTAGGGAGGAAATTTTTAGCTGGGTCCAGCAGGTCTAATTGTCTCATTGAGAGAAGGAGAGGTGTCTCGGCTCCATTGAAGGAAGCTATTATTCAACCACTCCTAAGAAACCCAGTCTGGACCCAGAGGATGTAAACAACTATAGGCCTGTGGCCAATATTCCCTTCCTGGACAAGGTGCTTGAGCACATAGTAGCTGACCAGCTCCAGAAACTCAGGCCCGGCTTTGGAACAGAAGAGGCTTTGGCTACCCTGTGCTCGGGGAGGAGTAAAGGTAAAGTGTGCTGTCGAGTCAGTGTCGACTTCTGCCACCCACAGAGCCCTGTGGTTTTTCTTTGGTAAAATACAGGAGGAGTTTACCATTGCCATCTCCCATGCAGTATGAGATGATGCCTTTCAGCATCTTCCTATTGCACTGCTGCCTGATATCGGTGTTTCACCAGCAGGGATTCAAATCAGCAACCTCTGGCTTGCTAGTCAAGTCATTTCCCTGCTGCGCCATGCAACACTATTAATTCTTTAGGATCTCCCAGTAGCTGGCATCGTTTTGGAAAGTCTGGCCGAAACTCAATCCAGACAAGGCAGAAGTACAGTAGGTTGGTGGTTCCTCTGCCCCAGTGAATGATGTTCAGCCTGTTCTAGGTGGGGTTGCACTCCCCCTGCAGGACCAGGTTTGCAGCTTGGGGGTGCTCACCGATCCAGCTTTGTCACTAAAGACTCAAGTGGCCTCCGTGGCTTGGAGCACCTTTTATCAGCTTCGGCTGATATGCGAACTGCCATCCTGCCTGGATAGAGATAGCTTGGCCACAGTTACTCATGCTCTGGTAAAACCTCTCGCTTGAATTACTGCAATGCATTGTACATCTGGCTGCCTTTGCAAACAGCCCAGAAACTGCAGCTGGTACAAAATGAGGCTGCAAGATTATTAAAAGGGACTGGATGTTTTGAGCACATGATGCCAGTGCCTCGTGAGTTGCATTGGCACCCAGTCCACTGCTGGGCCAAATTCAAACCTGTCAAGCCCTAAATGGCTTGGGGCTGGGTTACCTGAGGGAGCACCTTGCCCCTTATGTCCCCACCTGAGCCATAAGATCTTCTTCTAAGGCCCTGCTCCAGGTGCCACTGCCAAAGGCGGTGAGGGGCATGACTCATAAGGGGGAGGGCCTTTTTGGTGGTTGCACCCCATTTATGGAATGCTATTGCTACTACTACGAATATTTACGCTCTCCAAACCAAAGTTCTCAAAGCGGTTTACACAGAAAAATAGAAATTACGTAGAAAAGCTGGTCCGCTGTCCCCAAAGTGCTCACAATCTAAAGGAAATATAAGGCAGATACCAGCAACAGCCACTGGAGGGATGCTGTGCTGGGCTTGGGTAGGATAGCCTCCCCAGTGAGGTTCGCCTGGGTTCATCACTTTGTTCTTTTAGACACCAAGTAAGGACCCTTTTGTTCACCCAGGCATTTCAAATTCTTGTTTTCAGATGAGATTTCATTTTATTTGTAACTCATTTTAAAATGAGGTTCTTAACTGCTTTGTATTGTATTTTGTATTTTCTTCCTTCTTTTTTTGTCTGTTATGATTTAATTTGTTTTTTATTGTATGTTTTAATCCTATTCTGTCAACCACCAAAAGAACAATTTGTTATGGGGGAGCTAACAAATCAAGATCTTCTCTGTTTATTTATATTATTATTATTTATTTACACAGTCAGACAGGTGTTATTGACTGGTTTGTTTTATCCATACATCGAGTCCTTCCCAAGGACCTGGGATGGCTGCATTGTTTCATTGGTGTTTAATAGTTTCGCGTTATTGACCATTTGAAGTGCATCTTCTTCACTGTCCTTTAGATATTCTTCAAGGCCTCTTTTCTCCTCCTCTACTGTTTGATGGATTTGCAGCATTCCTCTTCCACCTGAGCTGCAAGGGAGGTATAGCCTATCTACATTGCTGCGGGGGTGGAGAGCATGATTGATGGTCAATATTTTCCTGGTCTTACAATCTAGCGTCTCTAGCTCTGCCTGGGTCCAGTATATTATTGCTGCAGTGTACCTGATTTATTATTATTATTTTATTAATTGTAACAAATAAGTAAACAAGAAGAAAGCTGGGCTCTGCTGATTTGGCAATGTTTCATATATACAAAAATAATGAAGGTTTTTTAATGGTCTGTTTGATTATATTTGCTGGGGTTCACCTGATAAAAACCAGAGTCACACCAAACAAGGTGGCTTCAGAACCACTGTTGAAATACCCCAAGATAACTAGCCTGGGGAACTTCAATACTGCCCTTTGGCTACCTCAGCCCAGGGAGGGAGGGAGGCAGTAAGTCACCAGGTGTGCAAGGTATGCAATTATGAAGTACAGACATGGCAAACAGAGATTTCCCAGCGGGTTACCCAGTGAACAAGGTGAAAACCTGATTGTGACCCCCACCCTCCCATTCACCCATTGATCCTGTGTTGCGGCTGCTTGAGACTCTGGAGGATAACAGCTAGGCCTCTGCCTGCCACATCCACCCATGTCTTGGTAACGCAGAACAGTCTGGCTTTCTTCTTTTTGCCTCAAAAGGACACATTAAGTGGGGATTGATAAGTGATTGGAGGCTCGATTTCCATACTAGGCTCGGACCAATCTCTCTCTTTATTCCAGCAGATGACAGTGGGGAGAGGAATACGGAGAGAATTTACAATGGAGGATTGTTGGATGATGTCAGCAGTAAAAATAGAGGGAAACAGAGAATGAACACTGAAGCAAAAGAGAAGAACAGGAATGGATCTTCTGTTTCTCATCATGGAAAAATTCATGACACAAATGTTCAACTTTGGTGGGAAATGCACAAAGGAGAGAAACCATATAAATGCTTGAAGTGTAGAAAGAGCTTCATTGAGAGCAGAACACTTACTGTACATCAAAGAACTCATACTAGAAAGAAACAGTATAAATGCTTGGAGTATTGGAAGAGCTTCATTTGGAGCAAAAACCATACTAGCCATCAAAGGACCCATACTGGAGAGAAACCATATACCTGTTTAGAGTGTCGAAAGAGTTTCAGCCAAAGTGGAAACCTCATTTCCCATCAGAGAACCCATACAAGGGAGAAAACCTATAAATGCTTGGAGTGTGGAAAGAGCTTCTATGAGAGCAGACATCTTACTAGGCATCAAAGAACCCATACTGGAGAGAAGCCATATAAATGCTTGGAGTGTGGAAAGAGCTTCAGTGACAGTGGAAATCTTACTAGGCATAAAAGAACCCATACTGGAGAGAAGCCATATAAATGCTTGGAGTGTGGAAAGAGCTTCAGAAGGAATGACGATCTTACTAGCCATCAAAGAACCCATACTGGAGAGAAACCATCTAAATGCTTTAAGTGTGGAAAGAACTTTAGCGACATTGGAAATCTTACTAGCCATCAAAGAAACTATATTGGAGAGAAACCATATAAATGCTTGGAGTGTGGAAAGAGCTTCAGTCAGATTGGACATCTTAATAGTCATCAAAGAACCCATACTGGAGAGAATCCATATAAATGCTTGGACTGTGGAAAGAGCTTCAGTCGTAGCGGAAGTCTTACTATCCATCAAAGAACCCATACTGGAGAGAAACCATATACATGCTTGGACTGTGGAAAGAGCTTCAGTACTAGTGGAAACCTTACTAACCATCATAGAACCCATACTGGAGAGAAGCCGTATAAATGCTTGGAGTGTGGAAAGAGCTTCAGTCGGATCGGACAACTTACTAGGCATCAAAGATCCCATACAGGAGAGAAACCATATAAATGCTTTAAGTGTGGAAAGAGCTTTAGTGACATCGAAAATCTTACTAGCCATCAAAGAAACCATACTGGAGAGAAACCATATAAATGCTTGGAGTGTGGAAAAAGCTTCAGTCAGATTGGACATCTTAATAATCATCAAAGAACCCATACTGGAGAGAATCCATATAAATGCTTTATGTGTGGAAAGAGCTTCAGTCGTAGCGGAAGTCTTACTATCCATCAAAGAACCCATACTGGAGAGAAACCATATAAATGCTTGGACTGTGGAAAGAGCTTCAGTACTAGTGGAAACCTTACTAGCCATCAAAGAACCCATACTGGACAGAAGCCGTATAAATGCTTGGAGTGTGGAAAGAGCTTCAGTCGGAGCGGACATCTTACTAGGCATCAAAGAACCCATACTGGAGAGAAACCATATCAATGCTTGGAGTGTGGAAAGAGCTTAAGTCAGAGCGGAATACTTATTAACCATCAGGATGCTTGAGGTATAACTGTTGAATAGGGATTATCCTTGGCATATTATTAAGAGAGCGCGACAACGTGCAGACAGTATCCAGAGAAGACATTTATTTCAGATTAAAGAAAAGTCTACACAATGCAGGATCACATGGGGACCGAATTATTCTTCATTAATTATTAATATTTAAATAGTGGTTCTCAAATATTGGCCATTGGTTAACATTATTCCAGGTTGTGAGGAACCACCGTTGATTGGCTTTAGAAAAAGTCTCTTTAATTATTTGATTCACTCTGATATGCCACAGGATAAGTCCGCTATGTCAAGGGCCATTTTAAATGTGGTACCTGCGCAGTGTGTAAATTTTCTTTGCCCACAGGGGCGTAGCTATAATTGGGCGAAAGGGTTCAAAGAACCCAAGCCGTGCCCAATCAGGAGCCGCCATTCACGGCCCTGACACGCCCCTCTCGTCTGACGTCAGGCGGCTCCTGATTGGGCACGGCTTGGGTTCTTTGACCCCGTTTGCCCAATTATAGCTACGCCCCGGTGGGCAACGAAAATTTACACACAACAGGAAAAACAAAAAAGGAACCGTGCAAAATGTAGAGAAAGAGGGGCCATTAAAAAGTTGCCAGTACTTGCAAAAACACAAATTGTGCTACATCTAAAGAGCTAAGGATCTATATGGAGGAGATAAAGCACATATATCTCTTTTGTCTATAACTGAAGATGCTATATTAATAGTTTAGAATGAGTAGATAATAACAATAATCTTGCAGATAGTATCTGCACATACATGTGACAAAGATATTATCTCAATAAATTGGACAAAAGTCATTGTTAAAGGTAAATACCAATTCAAACCCAAACATATGTATTAGAAAAAACAACATGGATATATGAAAAAATGTTGTTCTTATCCATATTGAGAATGAGTCTATATCAAAAATTAATGAATAAAAGTCTTGCAATGGTAGAAAATCCTTAAATGAGTAACAATGACAATGATCTTGCAGGTAGTATCTGCACATGCATATGTACAGAATATAGCATCTCAGTGAATTGGACAGAAACCTCTTCTGTGTATAGGAGTAAAGTCTGGCCAAGATGAGAAGAGTCCTTATAGGCTAGCCCAGGATTCTTGAGCCCATTTCGGATAGTCCTTCCTCAGAGAACTGAAATATTCTGTCAAAATAAAACAAGTGCTAACAAATCCCCTGACTGACAACTTACATAGATAACCATAATAATATGAATAACATGTTCCCCCTTATGCACAAACCAATACATACCACTTTTCCTCCTCCCTGAGTTCAAACAGCAATAACTCAGCAACCAAATCTTTATGGAGACAGCCTTTCCTCCTATACCTTGTTGAGGGGGAAAAAGCTTACTAACTATCAAACCCCAAGGGCTTGAAGATATATAGCACAGCACCAATATAGATGCTTCATACCAGGTGAGGCCACCTCCAATTAGATCTACAAGAAAATGAGTGTGAGCATTTAAGCACCAGCTGTACAATATCACCACATTCATAAGGAATGCAGCTTTATCTTGCTTTTAGAATTGTTGACATGTCATGCTGCTAAGGCTGCTTAAGCAGTCTATTCATAAAAAATTCAGGTTTTTTGCTTTTCAAATTGTTGACATGTCATGCTGCTAAAGCTGCATAAACAGTTTACCATATAAGATATGGAAACCACTATCACAATAGCAAGTCTGAAGTAAATTCCTTCAAATACTGTCAAATACATCGGCACATTTAATGTAAACACTTTTTTCCTAATTATAAATCCAAAACCTTCTATATACAGATGGTAAATCTCAACCAAATTCCTATCAATAAAGCTGATGTGTACATCCGACCTTCAACAGTTAGTTAAATCAATAATATAACAAAATGAAAGAATGACAAAAACACTGACATGTCACATGCCAAATTAAGCCCAAACGGGATAATTGTATCCAATCTGTATCTAAAAGTGGATTCCATTCTTAACAGTAATTGTTCAACATTCTCATGCCCCAATTTCTTTGGTTGGTATTTATAAATTACGCTGAACCTGATATCTTCGGGGGAATGTTGGAAACTCCTGAAATGTTCAGTAAGAGGTGCTTCCAAAACCATGTCTTCAATTCTAGAGCGATGTTCAAGGATTCTAGTCCTAACTGCCCGATTACTTTTGCCCACATATTTTAAACCACAGGGACACGTGATCATGTAAATGATGTTTTGACTGCTACAATTGGCAAAGAATAATAGCTTGGACATTCGTTTCTCCCTGGAAATGTATACTTCATTGATTTCCACAGCCAAAGAACAGGCGGCACAGTGGCCACAGAGAGAAAACCCTGTTGGAGTCACAGGCAACGATGGGGAAACACATATATCTGCTTTAACAAGATGGTCTCTGATGTTTTTTGTTCTCCTAAAAGCAAAAATTGGTGGTAACGAACACCCCAGAATATCTTTAACAATACACCATTCCTGGCGAATAATATTTTTTTCTCTTGAAACTCAGAGGTGTAAAGTCTGAGGACCATATAAGGCGGTTTGGTTTTTTATTATTATGAGGTCTCTCTTCCAACAGCTGTCTCCTCCTTTTTCTGCGCCCTTTCTTTTTGGTTGCCGCAACCACTTGTCTCGGATAGCCTCTGTCTAATAGATGTTCCATAAGTATTTCTGCCTCTTTTTCAAGATCAGAGCCATAAGTGGCATTTCTCCTTAAACGTAAGAATTGACCATACAGAAGTCCTTTGCGCAAATGGTCAGGGTGCCAAGAGTGGTGGAGTGGAGCAACATGTTCTTATCTGTTGGTTTACGAAAAAGTTGGGGGGAAATGGACCTGTCATGTCCTATACCGCTGTAGGTGTCCAAAAATGCTATTCTGCTTCTGCAAGATTGCAGACAAGAATCTTTCTCAGCCCTAGTATCTTGGTTCAATTAAAAAAAAAAATCTTGTCCTATAAAAAAAATAAAAAATCTTGTCCTATCTTGGAGATGCCAGGGAGGGAGGGAACTTGGAACCTAGATGCTCTTCCCAGAGTGGCTCCATCCCCTGAGGGGAATATCTTACAGAGATCACACATCAAATCTCCCATTCATCTGCAACCAGGGTGGACCCTGCTTAGCGAAGGGGACAAGTCATGCTTGCTACCACAAGACCAGCTCTCCT
This sequence comes from Hemicordylus capensis, assembly GCF_027244095.1. Classification (NCBI taxonomy): domain Eukaryota; kingdom Metazoa; phylum Chordata; class Lepidosauria; order Squamata; family Cordylidae; genus Hemicordylus; species Hemicordylus capensis. Next base: position 229,657,130 of record NC_069658.1, on the reverse strand, counting down.
CCTTGGATTCCTCATCCCCCAAGGTCATGAGGACAGAAGGTGCAGACAGAGAATGCAGCTGGAGCTGTCTCCCCATCAGTGCTATGCTGCCAGGGCTGCCTATCAAGAGGTGCTGCAGCCCCAGCAGGGTCCCTAACCTGCCACAGGGCTGGCTGTCATATCAGCAAGCAATGCCAACAATAACAAGATAAGCCACAGCATTCTGCTGTATACCCCAAAGGATGGGTGGGCAACCTTGGCTGGCCAATGTTTGGTTACATGCCTGTGTTTGGTCACATGCCCTCCAGAGTTTTCTGCCACTTATGCAAAGCCATGTACTGCAACTCTCCCGCATACCAGAAGGCTGCTGGGCTTAGCAGGTCAGGAGAGGACTCTTAGGCACAATCATGTTACTCACCCAGCCTACCGCCTCCTGCCAGAGAGACCAGGGTGTTGATAGGGTAATCTGCTCTCTCCTGGACGGAAAATCCTCCAGAGGAATCCATAAGCCTTGGGTGTGCTGACGTAACTGGTCCCCCACCTTTGCAGGGGAGTGCTGGGTCCACCCTCAATCCAGTCTTCACCAGATAGAGATTCATCCTTGGCAATCTCCTTAGGGGATGGAGCCGCTCTGGGAAGAGCATCTAGGTTCGAAGTTCCCTCCCTGGCACCTCCAAGACAGAGCTGGGAGAGACTCCTGCCTGCAACCTTGGAGAAGCCGCTGCCAGTCTGTGAAGACAATACTAAGCTAGATGGACTAATGGTCTGACTCAGTATATGGCAGCTTCCTATGTTCCTATGAACCCGGCCCCTGGACCACAAAGCACTTGTCAGTGGTTCTGGTCCAGGCTTCCAGAAAGGGTGGAGTATAGCTGGAATACTGCCTCTTTTTAGTGAGAGTAGATCGGCCTTCGAATTGATCCAGAAGGCATGGCCTTGTGTTCTCTAGCAGGTCCTCGTGTTCCAGAGATGTGTCCTCTAGATGTTGCTGAACTACAACTCCCATTGTTCCTAGTCACAATAAATTGAGGCTGGGGAATCTGGGAGTTGTAGTTTAGCAGGAGCTGGAGGACCACAGGTGGAGAATCCCTGCTCTAAACTTTGGACCACTGTTCCTTCTAAGAGGGATTCCCAGATGTTGTTGACTACAGCTCCCAGAATCCCCAGCTGAAGTGGCTTTTGCTTGGGGATTATGGGAGTTGTAGTCAACAACGTCTGGGAATCCCTCTTCGAGGGAACACTGCTTTGGACAGCTTGTTCGTGTAGCATCTTTGTGCTTATGGAACATCCCTCTGCAGGTGCTTCATCAGGATGTCATCCTGTGTGCCTTACTATGTGTTAGGAGAGATTTATGCACCAAAAGTTCTGTAATTACTGGTCCAAGATTATTTTATTTATTCATTGTTCTATTTCTTTATCCCTTTTCATTAAATAATCCCAACATGGTCTGCAATATAATTAAAACAATGTACCATTAGAATACAAGTTAAATGTACAATTATTTTCTATGTTATACAAATATACAAAAGTACAAATTGATTTTAAACTCTTTAATTTGTTTTTATCCCACTGTTTTTATTGTATTTTGAAAATTTGTAACTGCTTTTACTGTTTTAAACTCTTTACCCCGCTTAGAGATCATTTTTAATCAGTTGGTATAAAAATGTAATTAACTAAATATTAATTATAAAAATAATATATCTCTATTTGAAAGTTTTAAAACTTCAAATAATTGTACTCTTATAACAAAGCCTGGGTTGCCCGCACACTGCCCATGATCTTGTCCACACCCTCAGGCTGCACCGACTGAAAAGAATCCAACACGATAGAGCCAGATGGTACCCAAGGCACGTCTACCGGAACTGCCAAAATCCTGGAATTCAAATTGGCACAGATGCGAGTGACTTTATCTGCAAAGTAGTGATAAATGATAGATAGACAGATAGATAGATAGATAAAGTGGCATGCAGATCTCGGCCGTGGGATGTGGTGATGGCCACTAGCTTGGATGGCTCTAAAAGGGGCTTAGACAAAATCATGGAGGGACAGTGGCTACTAGTCTAGTGGCTATAGGTCACCTCCAGCTGTAGAGGCACAATGCCTCTCAATACCAGTTGCAGGGGAGTGACAGCAAGAGAGAGGCGTCTGATGGGCCGCTGTGTGAAACAGGATGCTGGACCTGATAGGTCTGGGGCCTGATCCAGCAGGGCTGTTCATATGTTCATGCAAACTGATCACAGCAGGCTCTAGATAGTTCTTCCCCATTACACGGGGGGATGTGTGAAGCAATCACTTTGCTGCACGAAAAGCCTCCGCTGGTTGATTACCAATCAACCAGCTTGCATAAACTCGGTTCTGTTTTCCTTCTGCTTTAATTCAGTGCCTGTGTTTCTACTTTCTTAATGTATATACAGTTTAAGGAAAAATACTTTGTCTGTTGTCCTGTGATTCATTTGTATTTTTAAGTGACACACAATAAACTTGATCAGATCATTGTCCAGTACAGACATCTGGCAGCCAGATTAGTCTCTGGGGTAACCCGGAGGGACCATATTATGCCTGTCTTAAAACAGCTGCACTGGCTGCCGATATGTTTCCGGGTGAAATATAAAGTGCTGGTTATTACCTTTAAAGCTCTGAACGGCTGGGGTCCGGGCTACCTTAGAGAGCACGTTCTTTGGTATGATCCCCATCCCTCGTTGAGGTCATCTGGAGAGATCCGTCTCTAGTTGCCACCTGTACGTCTGGTGGCAACTCAGTACTGGGCCTTTTCTGTAGCTGCTCCTGGCCTATGGAATGCACTCCTGGCAGATATCCACAGTTTAGGCTGGCTGTCGGCCTTTAAGAGAGCCCTAAAAGTCTATTTGTTTGGCCTGGCTTTCCAAGGCTTGTAAAGTGTTGTTGTTTTAAAAAGTATTTTAATTGTTTTTAAATAGTTTTAATCATTTTCAAATTGTTTTTATATTGTTTTTAGAATTGTGTTTGAATTGTGGGCTTTATGTCTTTAAAAAAAATTATTGTACACTGCCCAGAGCATCTGGATGGGGCGATTTATCAATGTAATAAATAATAATAAAATAATAATAATAATGAAGTTGTACATGCATTCAAGTGTCTGTACAAAAGTATGTGTTTTTCTGTGAGTGACTGCTGCGGGCCCCCTCAGATGTCGATACAACAGTATACTTTCCATCTGTGTGTGTTTAACATGTTTGAATATCTGTGCATGCATACACTGTACACAGACCGTACACGTGTGGAGCATAATGTGAATATGGCAGGTGTGATGGTAGATGTGAACCATCCTCAAGTTATGCCCTATTCATGGATGGTTGTATGTGTCTATGTATGCTTTTGTATGAATGACTGTATATGTGTTACTTTTAAAAGTGAACCTGGATTATAAGAAACTGCCTTATACTGTGTCAGACTATTTTCCATCTAGCTCAGTACTGTCTACACTGACTGGCAGCAGCTTCTCCAAAGTTGAAGGCAAGAGTCTCTCTCAGCACTCTCTTGGAGAGGCCAAGGAGGGAACGTGGAACCTTCTGCATGCAAGCATGAAGATGCTCTTTCCAGAATGTCCCCATCCCCTGAGGGGAATATCTGACAGTGCTCATATATGTAGTCTCCCATTCAACTGCAGACCAGGGCAGACCCTGCTTAGCAAAGGGGTCCATTCAGGCTTGCTACTACAAAACTTCCCTCCACAGTGGACGCCTCGCCCTTTGTGGCTCTCCCTTTTAAACACTAACGTGGCTGCAGCATATCCGCGTTAAGTACATGCTGGTATCAGCTAGAGACCCCTGGCTGGCTGCTCCGTCCCAGGCATCTTTTTCACTCTTGCTTGGAAAGTGAGAGCTTGCCGGAAGGAGGAGGGGCTCCTGTCATCTCGCTCACCCTTTCCCAGGAGGAGGAGGAGGGGGCGGCGGCAGCAGCAGTAATAATAATGGGGCTGGCAAGAGCAACCTAGGGAAAGAAAAGTTCTTGGCAGTGCAGTGCTTTCAATGTTCCTAGCTTGCCTGCCTCTGCTCAAATGATAGGGAATGGCTGGTTGGTGGCCAGCAGGGGGTGCTCTGGCACTAAAACTGCTTTGCTCGAGGGAAGATAGAGGGCCACGGCTGGCTCTGCTGCTGGCTGGGGAAGGAGGGCAGTGTGTGTGCTGCATTCAGCCAAAAGCCCGAGGCGGGTGTCTCTAGTATGCGAGGCAGGCTTGCTTCTGGCCTGTCAAAAGGAGGGAGCCGGCTATAGGGTTTCCCATCCTGAGCGACTAGAACCCCTTGCAACTGGGCCCTCTTCCCTGATTTGCATGCTTTGCCGCGAGGGGCCCTCCCAGGGGCAGGCCACGTGAGATGACACCCTCCCCCCCCCCCGCTTCCTCGCTGTATTCCTTCTCTCTCCCCTTTCCCCATCTCCAGCCTTTTATTTTTGTTCTTCTCCGCTTGGCTCCTGCCCGGCTCTCAGTGGCTGGCGGGTGGACACATGGTTGGAGTCGCACGTCCGTGCATGCTTGAGCGGGCGGAGGTATCCTGCTGCGCGCGCCACTTTCCCGAAAACAGGGAGATCTGGGGCTTGTAGTACTGTCTACCTGGGCCTCTGGACGTCCTGCGTTTGGCAGAGCACCAGCCAGATCCGGTGCAAGGTCTACTACGACTCGGTGCTGAGACTCCAAGGTGAGGCGCTGCTACGGCGGGGGGGGGAGATGGAGGAGGCAGGAAAGGAGAGCTGGTGTCCCCCCCCGCTGGGGGGGGGGCTCAGAGGAAAGCGGGCGGGGCAGCAGGGGGAAGAGGCAGCAAGGCGGTGCTTTGGAGACGAGTGGGGCAGAGACCCTGGAGGCCGCTTGTGAGAGGAGAACGTTGGGCCAGGAGATGGGAGGGAGCTTGCGGGGTGGTGGTGGCTGGAAGACACTCAACATGGAGAGAGATGGGTCTGTGGGGGGCTCCCCAGCGTGCTTGATGGGGGGAGTGGGGCTGGTGGGAAGGCAGCAGGGGGCTAGTGTTGCCCAGCCCAGTGGACACCCGCAAGCCTGCAAGGGGGATGCCTTTCAGCATCTAGAGACTGAAATCATCATCTCAGACTGCACAGGAGGAGGAGGCAGCAGTGGCAAATCCCTCCTGCATTCTACCAAAGAAAACCAAATGGCTCTGTGGTCGCCAAAGGAGTTGAAATCAACTTGACGGCACACTTTACCTTTACCTTGCACAGAGCAAAGGGTTAGGGTAACAATAAGATGCTGTCCTGGTTCAGTTGATTAATCTTTGGGAGGACATTCTTGCCCATTTTTTATTTCCATTCCTCTGACAACATATATAAAATTTTATACTCTTGTTTGTGTTTTTAAAAATTTTTAAAGCCCTAAAACACTATTGCAAATATGGCTGCAGCAGGCTTGATGGTCAGGAATATAAAAGCACAACAACCCCCTGAAAGCTGAGAGTATTGCAATGCCCATCAACTGTCTTCCATCTCTAGGAGTGTAGCCCTTATCCGAAATCACATGGAGCATTTGTGCCCCCAGACAGGACCAACCAGCCCAGCTGCCTCATATCCCCCTGGGTCAAAGAAACAACAAAGATATTGAAGGGAGCAGCAAGAACCTTGAACAGCTTCTTCTTACCTTCAATGACTGCTATAGGTAGCCGAAAAAGTGCTGTCAGAACAGCTTATGGTCTGGTGAAGACCACCCCTGGACTACTAAAACACTTGTAACTGGTTCTGGTCCCAGTTTCCAGAAGGGGTGGAGCATTGTTGGAAGACAGCCTCTTTTGAGTGGGAGGAGGCTTCTTCTCGTGTGGCGAGGTGGTGTTTCTTTAAGAAACTTTCTTACAAGATGTGTCCGCGAGGGTGTAGTAATTTGGAGGAGGCCCTTCTAATCAAGGTTGGAGAAACAGCTCCAGTTGCCTTGTCTCTCTGCACCTTCTGCCCTACTACGGACCACTAGGGGTATGAGGAGTCGAGAGAGTGAGGAAGGGTCTTCCTCTCTATCCCCCCTCTCCTTGCCTCTCCCTCTGCTCTGGCCACCTCTGATTGCTGGTGATGAGGGTCTCTCGCTTCCTCCTGCTCCTTGCTCCGCTGCATTCTCCATGAGACATGTCGCTTCTCTCACTCCCTCTCTCCTCTGAACTATGAGGACAGAAAGCTCAAGGAAACCGGCTTTCCTACCAAGGTATGTGATTTCCCCAAGAAACCTGACTTGCTTTTGAAGATGCTCTTTACTGGGCTTGCTCTTCTCACACACATTTGCTCTGCTATAATTGGGGTGAACTGTTATGACCAGCACTCGCCTTTTGGTGGGTGTCCAGGCTGAGATTGGGAAAAGAGCCGTTTTGAACGTAGGGAAGGCCAGCGGGGAAATGCTTGACTAACATGCAGAAGGTTGCCAGTTTGAATCCCCGCTGTTACAGTTGAGTATTCCTATACGGACTGCTTGGAACCAGAACCAGAAGTGTTCTGTATTTTGGATTTTTCCAGATATTGGAATATTTGCATAATGAGATATCTTGGGCATAGCATCCAAGTCTAAACACAAAAGGCTACTCTGTGTGTGTGTGTGTGTGTGTGTGTGTGTAAAAAAGATTTTATTTAAAGTATTTAGATAAACATAAACGCTTCCTCTTTTTATTATCACTGTTATCCATAGGGGTATCAGCAAGCCTTTTGGACATTTTCGACATTACCCTGTACTGTACCTTTACAAAACAGTGCAGGCACCAACAGATCGCCAAAACGGACGCCAATAGAGCAGTTGCCAAACTGAGCAAGTGTTCTTTGCTCTCTCTTGCAAGGCAGGGATGGAGCAGCCTCCTTTGCTGCCCCCTGCAAGGAGAAGGCCAGTTTAAGGGTTAACCTGAGGGAGTCCAGGTTCCTAGAGAGGCGACTGGGAAGAAACATTCTCTGTGCCTTCCCTTCCGGCCCCTCCCCTGAGAAAGGAGCCTTTGTGTCTTTTCCTTCCTGCGGGAGCTTCAGTCCCCCTTGAAGAAGAGAACTGGATGGTTGCCAATGCAGGTGGGGTGCATGGGGATCCCAGAGACACGGCAGGAGGCGATGGAAGGGAGGAAAGCAGGCAGTGGGCTTGGGAGGATGGAACCAGGGGAGAAATGTCCTGTGTGGGCAATGAGGGGGATGAGATGTGTGCAGCCTTCTGAAATAAGTAGTTCTGACTGCATGTTTAAAAGCAGCAAAACTGGGAATCTGCGAGCAAGTGAGCTGAGGCGTTTTGGGGTTTTTTTGTTCTTGTTACGGCATGGTGTCCTGATTCTGGAGCATTACGGATTTCTCATGTCCAGATGAGGGATACTCAACCTGTACTATATCGTGCAGAAGCGATATAGGAAGATGCTGAAAGGCATCATCTCAGACTGTGCGGGAGGAGGCAATGGTAAGCCCCTCCTGTATACTACCAAAGGAAAGCACAGGGCTCTGTGGGTGCCAGGAACAGTGTTCTCTCTCATTTTTTTCAGTTCACAGAACTAGGAGTTAGCTGTAACATTTTTGTTTGGTTTTTCCTGTCTGTCCTTTCCCTCTCAACACTTAAACCCCAGTTCTGGCTATTTGTCAATCAAGTCATTCCAAATGTGGGTGCTTAAGTGCTCTGAGGAGCGATTTCTTCCCCCCAGGCCTGCCATCTGCATGTTCTTCTCTGGGCAGCCAAGGGGGGGGAGACTGGAGGAGGCGGATTCCCAAGGGCTGATCCAAGTCGCCCTCCTTGTGTCCTGGAAAGGGGAGAGCTTCGAGGATGTGATGGCTGGAAATGGGACAGGAGGGGGTGGCTTTAAGGAGCTGAGGTTTTCACTCTGCTCCCCAGGAGGCTCCACTGTGTTGGGAGGAGGAGGAGGAGGAGGAGGAAGTGGGGTGGGGAGTTATCAGGAACAGACCAAAGGGGAGGATCCTGCATTGAAGGCTTTGTTCCGTGGCCCTGATGGGGAGACCACCTGCCTCTCCCACTCTGCCTTTGAAGGCTCTCTTGGACTCTCAGCATTTGTCTCCTTCTCATACAGGGAGAAGATCCATGAGATGGAATCTGGGAGTCAAAACATTTTCATCCCTCAACAAGGAAATCCTTTGATTTTTAATATTGTTGGAGGATGCCTTGGAGCATGAATGAAAGATGGGGAAGGAAGACCAAGCTAGCTGCGAAGCAGGAGAAGGCCTTGAGGCCAGACAAGTGAGGAGCACTGGGGAATTCTGGGAAAGGGCCAAGCAGAAGATGCTGGTTGAGGACATCAGGAGCTCAGAGGCCCAGCACCTGCGCTTCAGGCAGTTCTGCTACCAGCAGGCCGAGGGGCCGCGAGAGGTTTGCAGCCAACTCCACAGCCTTTGCCATCAGTGGCTGAAGCCAGGGAGACTCACAAAAGCTCAGATTGTGGACCTGGTGGTCCTGGAGCAGTTCTTGAGCATCCTGCCCCCAGAGCTGGAGAGCTGGATCAGAGAGTGTGGAGCAGAGACCAGTTCCCAGGCAGTGGCCCTGGCAGAAGGTTTTCTCCTGAGCCAGGCAGAGGACAAGAGGCAGGAAGAACAGCAGGTGAGAGAGCAGTTTATCTTGGGAGCTGCAAAGGCCTCAGAATGTGAGCCAGGAGGTCCTCAAAGAAGCCAGATGTGGCATCAAAAAGCAACTTGGGAATCACTTATGGAGATGATCCACCCACTTCAACCCCTTCTTGGGTTAGGGCCCTTCTATCTTGGGCACGTGGCAGAGCATCTGATTGCATGCAGGATGCCCCCGGTTGAATCCCTGGCATCTCCTGCCTGACACCTTGGAGAAGAAGTCGCTGCCAGTCAGTGTAGACAAAACTGAGCTAGATTTAGGAAAGGCGGTCTATAAATGTATTGCTTGTTTGTTGGATTTATATACCGCCTTTCCTTAAAATAATCTCAAAGTGGTTTACAATATAATTTTAAAAATACATAAAATACTAAAGTATAGATAATATAAAAATAAAATCTCTATTTAAAAATCCAAATTTAAAAATCCATAAAACACAAAGTAGCAGCAAAAGCAATACTTTCATTCAGAAGCCTGGGTAAAGAGTCACATATTTACTTTTTTCCTAAAAAGTGTCAAAGAAGTCGCTGCCAGTCAGTGTAGCTAAGACTGAGCTAGATTTAACAAAGGCAGTGTATCAATGGACATACGTACGTGCTGGACCAAGGATCTGGCTCGATATGAGGCAGTTTCCTCTGGGACATTCTTGCCGATTTCCCTTTCTAATGCTTTCCTTCCTGCTCCCTTTTGGGAAACTCTCATTCCGTCTGTCTCAGGTGCAAGGACTGTTGTCGGAAGCGGCCCCTGTCTTCCCTGAGGACGAGAAGGCTCCATCAGGCACCAGGCCGAGGCCTCTGTCCAAGGAGATCCCCAGGCAGGAGGGCAGCAGTGGGGCCACTTTGCTGGGTAAGGAGATATGGGGCGGGTGCCGCCTTATTCCCCCTCTCTCTCAGATACCCCTGTGAAGGAGTGAGGCCTTTACCTCCCCTTTGTGCTTTCCTAATGTTTGTATTATACATGTGATTGCTTCCTCCTTCTGTTCTGTATTAAGAGGCTGTGCAGGGGTCAAAAGTTCACAGTCGCTGTTCTACCCTTTGGTCTGAAAAGGATGTTTAAATTTTGGAGGGAAGAGAGGGTTTGATTGGTTTGGCTATAATTTAAAAACTGGAGGGAACTTGAGTTGATTTAGGTTGCTTTGTTTAGCAAGGTTGGAGGGGGGAAAGAGAATAAAAGGAGGCTTGCTTGCAGCAGAAAGTAAGTTAAAGCCCGAGGAAACTTTTAAAGGCAGGAGTTTATCCTAGCCTTACCTTTTGCCTGGGATTGAACCTGGCACCTTTTGCATGAAAGCACTCAGTGCCCCACTGAGCCATGACCCCATCTCCTAAGAGGAATCTCTTACGGCAGAGAGGGCTCCCATGTCTTCACCCATCCAAATTGAAATAAAAATGAACTCTGCTTAGCGAAGAGGACAATTCATGCTTATTAATGCAAGACTAGCTCTCCATCCCAATTTATTTTTTCTTGGAAAAATCATCCCGAGAGGGCATTTTCCCAACACTTCCCCCATTCCTTTTAATATACCTGGCCCATTATCCTGTCTGATAGATTTGACAGAAGAAGAGCACCTGAAATCCTTGCCTTGCTTTTATGTTCACCTGAGTCTTTGGGGGGTGGGGGTGAATTCAGACACTTTTGTCCAGCCTCTTCCACAGTTTAAACAGCCAATATATTGTGTTATGACAGTCATCTACCTGATGTGTCCCAAACTGCATTTTGAATAAAGCCAACATGAGAATTTTTTAACTCTAGGCTTGATTGCCTCTCCCTCTTTTATTCTCATACATCCTCCCGTCACTTTTGTGTCGTTGGCAGGTGCTGGAATGATGCTGCCAATGCATTCTCAGCCCTCCCTTCTGCCTGGTGGGATGGAAGATGCTTCAAGCCCACCGAAGAAGGTAAGGGATCTACACCCCTCTGGGGCTGCAAGTGGCCCTCTTTCCTTTGGCTTCTGTCCAAGCTGCTGACTAGAAAGCCTTGAATCTTGTGAAGGTTGGAATCTGACGAACCAGACAGGGAGGCGCCTTTGAAACGGTTGCCTTCCAAGTATGGAGCAGGCAGGGAAGTAAGTGTGTGTCTTCCATCTCATGAGAGCGTCTTTTCCGGGGATGGTTGCTGGTATCTCCACTGTGTGGTTTTAGTTGCACCCCCTTTGTGACAGGACACCATTCCCCCCGCCTTATTTTTCTATTAAAACAATAACAATAGCTATTTTTGTTAAAAAGTGGTTCTATAAAAATAATAGATGACCCTGCAGGGAACATTCCCTGGCCTTCTCACAGCACCTTTCCCAAACGACTCTTGTGGATTCTGCTTCAAGGAAGGAAACTTCAGGGATGTGATAGAGGCATCCCACTCCAGGGCTGGTAGCTCCTCTGCTGTCAGGAAGAATGAAGGTCTTGGGCAAGGAGGACATCGGTCCAAGGAGGAGGGAAATGCTCCTTTAGAAGGGACCCCTTCCGTGGATGATGAGTCCATATCCTCTCGCACAGGGGATACTCCTCTGGGGTTGGGGGCCTCTTTGTAGGGGGTGATTTGATCATTAGAGGTACAGAGAGATGGGTTTGTGACCCATGTGTTGACTGCAAGGTGACTTGCCTGCCTGGTGCGAAGGTTGCGGACATCATGCAACGTCTAGATAGGCTCTTAGGCAGTGCTGGGGAGGAGACAGCTGTCGTGGTGCATGTTGGCACCAACGATGTGGGGAAATGCAGTACGGAGGTCCTGGAAGCCAAATTTAGGCTGATAGGTAGTGTTTTGAAGTCCAGGACCCCCAAGGTAGCATTCTCAGAAATGCTACCTGTTCCACGCGCAGGTACAGTGAGACAGGCAGAGCTGAGGGGTTTCAATGCGTGGATGAGACGTTGGTGCCGGGAGGAGGGGTTTAGATTAGTTAGGCACTGGGACACATCTTGGGGCAAGCAAGGCCTGAACAAAAGGGACGGGCTGCACTTGAACCAAGATGGGAGCAGACTGCTGACGCTTAAAATCAAAAAGGTTGCAGAGCAGCTTTTAAAGTGACACCTAGGGAACAGCCGATGGGAGCTGGGCAGTATCCCGTTTGGCAAAAGCCATCCTTTAAAGTGCGCACGTGCAGAGAATTCAGATAAAACAGAAGGGGACAGGGCAGAACCACATAAAGAGCAGACGGGAGCCTGTGCCAGCAGGTCAAAGAGTCATAAGAATACCATACTTCAGGGGAGAGTTTCAGTGTATAGGTGCGTATATGCCAATGCCAGAAGCCTCCGAGCCAAGATGGGTGAGCTGGAGTGCTTGGTTGCTAACGCAGAAATAGATATAGTGGGCACAACAGAAACATGGTGGAACAGTGAGAACCAGTGGGACACAGTTATTCCTAGGTATAAACTCTACAGAAAGGAGAGGGATGGGCGCCTTGGAGGTGGAGTAGCACTGTATGTTAAAGAAGGGAGTTGCAGGAGGAAATCAGGGAGGCGTCAAGGAGAGGCAGGGCTGTAATTATGGGTGACTTCAATTACCCACACATAGACTGAGTAAATTCACAGTCAGGTCAGGACAAAGAGGTCAAATTTCTAGATACACTAAATGACTGTGCCCTAGAACAGTTGGTCATGGAACTGACCAGAGAGAAGGCGACCTTGAACCTAATTCTGAGTAACACCCAGGACCTGGTGCGTGATGTCAGTGTCATCGGCCCTTTAGGGAACAGTGACCACAGTGCCATCAAATTCAGCATACATGCGGGGAGAGAATCACCTGAATTTCAGAAGAGGAAACTTCTCAAAATGAGGCATATGGTGAAAAGATAGCTGATGATGTAACAAGAGATGATGTACTAAACTGTCTGGAAAAACTGAAAGCTAACAAATCACCAGGACCAGATGGCATCCATCCAAGAGTCCTCAAATAACTCAAATGTCAAATTGCCGGCCTCCTTGCTAAAATTTCCAACTTATCCCTGAAGTCGGGCTCTGTAGCAGAGGACTGGAGAGTAGCAAATGTAACACCGATTTTCTAAAAGGGAGCCAGGGGCGATCGGGGAAATTACAGGCCAGTTAGCCTAACATCCGTTCCAGGCAAATTGATGGAAAGCATCCTCAAGGATAAAATTGTAAAGCACATAGAAGAACAGGCCCTGCTGGGCGTGAGCCAGCATGGCTTCCGCAAATGTAAATCTTGCCTCACCAACCTTTTGGACTTCTTTGAGAGTGTCAACAAGTGTGTTGATCAAGGTGATCCAGTTGACATAGTTTACCTGGACTTCCAAAAAGCTTTTGACAAAGTTCCTCATCAAAGACTCCTGAGGAAACTTAGCAGTCATGGGATAAGGGGACAAGTACATGTGTGTATAGCTAACTGGTTGAAAGACAGGAAACAGAGGGTAGGTATAAATGGAGAGTTTTCACAATGGAGGGAAGTCAGAAGTGGGGTCCCCCAGGGATCTGTACTGGGACCAGTGCTTTTTAATCTATTCATAAATGATCTAGAAGCAGGGGTAAGTATCAAGGTGGCCAGATTTGCAGATGATACCAAACTCTTCTGGGTAGTGAAATCCAAAACGGATGGTGAGCAGCTCCAAAAGGATCTCTCCAAACTGGGGGAGTGGGCGACAAAATGGCAAATGCAGTTCAATGTTAACAAGTGTTAAGTGGGACGAAAAACCCCAACTTCAAGTATATGCTGATGGGATCCGAGCTGTCGGTGACTGTCCAGGAGAGGGATCTTGGGGTCGTGGTGGACAGCTCGTTGAAAGTGTCGACTCAATGTGCGGCAGCTGTGAAAAAGGCAAATTTAATGCTAGGGATCATTAGGAAGGGGATTGAAAATAAAACGGCTAATATTATAATGCCCTTATTCAAAACTATGGTGTGACCACACTTGGAGTACTGCGTACAATTCTGGACACTACATCTTAAAAAGGACATTGTAGAACTGGAAAAGGTGCAGAAGAGGGCAACCAAGATGATCAGCGGCCTAGAGCACCTTTCTTATGAGGCTAGGATACAACACCTGGGGCTTTTTAGTTTATAAAAAAAGACGACTGCGGGGAGACATGATAGAGGTCTATAAAATCATGCACGGTTTGGAGAAAGTGGAGAGAGAGAAATTCTTTTCCCTCTCAGAGAACACTAGAACCAGGGGTCACTCCATGAAATTGATTGCCAGGAGGTCTAGGACCAACAAACGGAAGTACTTTTTCACACAACCTGTGATCCACTTGTGGAACTCTCTGCCACAGGACGTGGTGACAGCCAACAACCTGGATGGCTTTAAGTGGGGTTTGGATAACTTTATGGAGGAGAGGTCCATCAATGGCTGCTAGTCAGAGGGCTGTGGGCCACCTCCGGTCTCAAAGGCAGGGTGGCTCTGAGAACCAGTTGCAGGGGAGTTATGGCAGGAGAGAAGGCATGCCCTCTGCTCCTGCCTGTGGCTTCCAGCAGCATCTGGTGGGCCACTGTGCGAAACAGGATGCTGGACTAGATGGGCCTTGGGCCTGATCCAGCAGGGCTGTTCTTATGTTCTTGTGTTTTTAACCATTATGCATTCTGCGAGGGTGAACATGTTTCCTTCCTCTCTTCCAGGGCCAGGTGAGCTTTGAGGAGGTGGCTGTGCTTTTCACGGAAGAGGAGTGGGCTCTGCTGGATCTGGACCAGAGAACCCTGTACAGGGAAGTCATGGAGGAGAATAGGAGGAATGTGGCCTCTCTGGGTAAGACTCCTTGAAAGGGAAGAGTAAAAAGCCTGATTCAGACATGATGTTGTACAGCGGTCTGTACACTCATACATGTGTTTGTGTGAATGACTGGACCTGCATTCATGTTAAAAGTGTACCTGGGTATGGGCGCCTCAATTGCATAGTATAGTTAGGAAGGGTACTGATGTAGCTGTGTTCAACATACCATGTGAATGACATCTTGTGAATAGAGATCTTGCGAGAGAGAGATCGAGCTGGTCTGCTTAGTTGGTAAGAGTGCGGTACAGATATTGCCAAGGCATTGGGTTAGTGGTATCCTTGTTTGTGTCGAACTAGGAGCTGGAAGATTCGCTCTCAAATGCCCCTCAGCAATGAAGCTCCTTGGTGACTCTGAACCAATGACCTCTCAGCCTCACCTACCTCATAGGGTTGTTGTGAGGTTAGAAAGGGTGGGATATAAATGCAATAAATAAAACTCAACCCTGAGGATGCTCTGTCGGACAACCCCGAAGATATGGCACTGCCTTATGTGGAGTTAGACCCTTCAGCTACCTCAATCAGTAGTCTCTACACTGACTGGCAGCAGCTCTTCAGAGTTTGGAAGAGGGTTTTCCCAGTCCTACCTGGAGATGCTGCCAGAGACTCAAACGTGGACTTGTGCATTTGAAGCAGATGCTCAGCCACTGAGCTCAGGAGACTGGCAATCTGGAGGGAGAGAGATTTCAGCCTTCCAGAGCATCTTGAGAGAGGGAGATCCAGCATCTGTGCAGAGACGGGTCCTGCAGAAGGTTCCTCCTCTCAGCTACGTAATGGGACTCTCGCCTGGACAGGAGATTGCCAGCTAAGCCCTGTGAGTTGCCTGCGACCCAGCCCATCCCCCCCCCACTCCACCCATGGAGAGGACCAGAGGAAGAGGCAAAGTACGGCCAAGATGCCACCCTTAAGATCACTCCTTGAATCTCAGACTTCCAATATCAGAATTATAAATGCAAACGGATATAAAAACAAAACATACAACCCGCACCTTCCTTGTGAATAAGCCAAACAGTATTTCAGTCTCCCCTTGAAGACAATATTTCGAAGATGAATAATATATATGAAGTGGTTGTTTTGAAGTAGGAAGGGTTCCTGGAGTGGTAGCTTTGCATTAAAAAGAGACTTGCGTTTTGGGCGGTATATAAATGTGTTAAATAAAAATAAAGTCAGGCTCTCCAGGGTACAGACACAGAAGGAACTTTGAATCATGAGCTGACCACATTTTCAAACTGCCAGCCCCATGGCTGTGCTGTCTAGAAACTTTAAAAAAAACATTAAAGTTCCTTTTAGAAAAGCAGGATAGAGCCAGTCTTTCTGGAGACTAGACTAGAAATGTTTGAGAACCTTTTAAGAGCCACTTTTTAGTGCACACTAGAGCTTGCCTTTTGGGGCTGAGAAGGAGAGAAAGAGAGTTTTTCAAGCCTTGATTGGTTATAGATTAATTTCAAGCACGATCTGTTTTAATCCATGCATTTTATTTTAATGCTGATCTTTTTTGTAAAGGCAAGTTATTCTTTCTATGCAAGTATTTTTCAATGTATATTTGTTTTTCTCTTCCATGAAGACCCTATGTAATGCTACCAAACTTCGTCTATAGTCCAGACTAGACACGGATGCTCTTCTGGTTCTGACAGGGTGTTTGTTTCAAGAAAACTGGCAGTAATTGAGATCAAACAAGTTCCCAGCAGCTTTGGCCTCCTTTCTTGAAAGAATCTCATCTTTCAGACAAAATAATCAAGAGATAGCTTCTGTGTTTCTGGATTCTGAGAAAGCATTTGATCAAGTTGACCCACTACACTTGTTTCAGACATTCGAAGCATTTGAACTTGCAGGGAATCTCACTAATTTGATAAAGCTTATGTATGAAAGAACATTTAGTTGGATCCTGGCAATGGTATACTGTCAAATAAATTTAATTTGGAAAGAGGAATAAGTCAAGGTTTCTCATGTTGGAGAAAATTTACCCCTAGAGGTTCTTTAGTAAGCAGGGGCCACACCATCTTATCAAACTTTATTGATCACGACATGCCGGGCTATCAATCATGAAGTGGGAGACACCAATTATGTGCGGACACCCAATTATGTGCGGATACCAAATATATAAGCAGAAGTCTTATTAATTATTCAAATAATAGGATCCAAATAATAGGATGGTAGCAAGACTACCATCTTGCTGGGTACCCCTCAGGGTGAGAGTCCGGGGTTCTTGCCTGACTGCCCCCTTCTCCTTTTGCCACCCCCCACCCCCCGATTCCATCTGCCTCCCTCAGCCCTGGACTGGTGGAGATGTTGTGGTGCTTTGCAGGACCAAGGCCAAGCCCAAGGTGACTCGTCAGTTTTCCACCCTGGTACCACCAGCTGGGCTTTTGACCCAGGACTTATAAAGAAGGAAGCTGCCGGTGGTTGTGGGGCCGCCACCGAAGGGGAGACACCAAAGGGAGTTGCCTCTTTGGGGGAGTAACCAGGGCGAGGGTATATACGTACTGTGCTCTTACCAAGTAAGCAAACCTGCTCAGTCTCACTAGATCTCCATTCACACAAAGTCATTCACATGGTGTGTTGAACACAGATTGGGGATTCTGTTGGTGTACCGATCACCCGGCTGCCCAACTGACTCCCTAACTGAGCTGTCCAAGCTGGTCACGGAGTTGGTGTTGGAGTGTCCCAGGCTTTTGGTCCTGGGGGACTTCAATATCCACTTTGGGGCTGGCTTGCCTGGTGTGGAGGAATGAGGAGTCTAATTTATATGCCTTCCGTTTCTAATCAGCTCCCGGAGGTGCTCTACTGTGATGCCCTCAGTGGGTTCTTTGTGAATAAAATCTCCTGTATTCGGGCTGACTTGGATTCCACATTTTCTGCAGGGTCTACGGAGGAAGTGTCCAGCACTCCTTCTTGCAGTGTTAGGTTGGATCAGTTTCAATCTCTGATACCTGAGGAAGTGGACAAGCTGCTTGGAGCGGTGCATTCCACCACTTGTTCTCTGTACCCTTGCCCAACTTGGCTGTTTCCATCTAGCAGGGAGATTATTCGAGGAGGCCTGGTGAATATCATAAATGCATTGCTGAGGGAGGGTAAGGTGCCTCCAAGATGATCAAGAGTGGTGGTGGCCGACCAGCTCAGGCAGTTTTGTAGGAAACTGAATTCAAACTGGCTTTTGAGCGGGCTATGGGGTTGAGTCAGCCTTGTTTGGCCTGAAGGATGACCTATACCGGGGATTCGACAGAGGGAGTGTGACTGTTTTATGATATTTGTGAACCGAATAGCTATCCACCCGGAGCTATTCTGTAAGGGTGGTCTAGAAATCGAACAAATGTAATAAATAAATAAAATAATAGATGCAGTAATCGCAATGCTTCCACACACCTCCAGCAACCAATCATGGACCCAAAAAAGATACATTCTTTTCCCCCTCTGCACATGACCCACCCTGCAGCACAATAAGGCCATTGTGTACCATTGGTAACTGCAGCAGCCCCCCCCAAAACCATGATGGAGTCAGTTTTTCCACGACACCCATTCTCTGTTGTTGTTTGCATTAGTGATGGAACCTCTTGCTAAATCTATCAAAGATGAGATGATTTCAGGAGTAAAATAAGGAAATCAGGTAGAATTTCATTGTATACAGATTATATGGTCTTAACTTTGTCTACTAGGAGAAACACTTTCCCTGTGTTCTTTAAAATGTTAATATATTTTAGATCTGTCTGGCTATAAAATCATCAATTGCATTAAATCAGGATGTTGAAATACACATTTCAGCAAAGGTATCACAAAGCCATTATGGTGTAGTGGTTAAAATGCTGAGCTACCCTGAAGAGGCCTGAGTTGAAATCCCTGTTCAACCACAAAACTCCCTAGGCGACTCTGGGCCGATCACTTCCAGCTCAGCCTAATTGATCTCACAGGTGTTTTATAGCCATGTACATCACTCTGGGCTGTACGGATGAAGTGTGGGATACAAGTCCCCAATGATTGGTCCCCGAGGATGTGGACAAGGTGTTTAGTCGAGTTCAGCCAACCTGGTGCATGCTTGACCCTTGTCCTTCATGGCTTACTAACTCTAGTAGGGAGGAAATTTTTAGCTGGGTCCAGCAGGTCTAAGAGAGAGAGTGTGTGTGTGTGTGTGTGTGTGTGTGAGAGAGAGAGAGAGAGAGAGAGAGAGAGAGAGGTGTCTTGGCTCCATTGAAGGAAGCTATTATTCAACCACTCCTAAGAAACCCAGTCTGGACCCAGAGGATGTAAACAACTATAGGCCTGTGGCCAATATTCCTTTCCTGGACAAGGTGCTTGAGCATATAGTAGCTGACCAGCTCCAGAAACTCAGGCCCAGCTTTGGAACAGAAGGGGCTTTGGTCACCCTGTGTTCATCCTGTGCTCGGGGGGGGGGGAGTAAAGGTAAAGTGTGCCGTCGAGTCGGTGTCGACTCCTGGCGCCCACAGAGCCCTGTGGTTTTTCTTTGGTTTACCATTGCCACAGGAGGAGTTTACCATTGCCATCTCCTGTGCAGTATGAGATGATGGCTTTCAGCATCTTCCTATTTCACTGCTGCCTGATATCGGTGTTTCACCAGCGGGGATTCAAATCAGCAACCTCTGGCTTGCTAGTCAAGTCATTCCCCTGCTGCGCCATGCAACCCTATTAATTCTTTAGGATCTCCCAGTAGCTGGTATCCTTTTGGAAAGTCTGGCCGAAACTCAATCCAGACAAGGCAGAAGTACAGTAGGTTGGTGGTTCCTCTGCCCGGGTGAAAGATGTTGAGCCTGTTCTAGGTGGGGTTGCATTCCCCCTGCAGAACCAGGTTTGCAATTATCCAGCATTGTGACTAGAGACTCAAGTGGCCTCCGTGGCTTGGAGCACTTTTTATCAGCTTCGGCTGATATGCGAACTGCCATCCTGCCTGGATAGAGATAGCTTGTCCACAGTTACTCATGCTCTGGTAAAACCTCTCGCTTGAATTACTGCAACGCATTGTACATGGGGCTGCCTTTGCAAACAGCCCAGAAACTGCAGCTGGTACAAAATGAGGCTGCAAGATTATTAAAAGGGACTGGATGTTTTGAGCACATGATGCCAGTGCCTCGTGAGTTGCATTGGCACCCAGTCCATTGCTGGGCCAAATTCAAACCTGTCAAGCCCGAAATGGCTTGGGGCTGGGTTACCTGAGGGAGCACCTTGCCCCTTATGTCCCCACCTGAGCCATAAGATCTTCTTCTAAGGCCCTGCTCCAGGTGCCCCTGCCAAAGGCGGTGAGGGGCATGACTCATAAGGGGGAGGGCCTTTTTGGTGGTTGCACCCCATTTATGGAATGCTATTGCTACTACTACTACGAATATTTACACTCTCCAAACCAAAGTTCTCCATGCAGTTTACACAGAAAAATACAAATTACATAGAAAAGATGGTCCGCTGTCCCCAAAGTGCTCACAATCTAAAAGGAAATATAAGGCAGATACCAGCAACAGCCAGTGGAGGGATGCTGTGCTGGGCTTGGGTAGGATAGCCTCCCCAGTGAGGTTTGCCTGGCTTCATCACTTTGTTCTTTTAGACACCAAGTAAAGACCCTTTTGTTCACCCAGGCATTTCAAATTCTTGTTTTCAGATGAGATTTCATTTTATTTGTAACTCATTTTAAAATGAGGTTCTTAACTGCTTTGTATTGTATTTTGTATTTTCTTCCTCCCTTTTTTGTCTGTTATGATTTAATTTGTTGTTTTTTTTGTATGTTTTAATCCTATATTGTGAACCACCCAAAGAACAATTTGTTATGGGGCAGCTAACAAATCAAGATCTTCTCTATTTATTTATATTATTATTATTTATTTACACAGTCAGGCAGGTGTTATTGACTGGTTTGTTTTATCCAGACATTGCGTCCTTCCCAAGGACCTGGGATGGCTGAATTTTATTGTCAGTGTTGTTGGTGTTATTATTATAGATATTGTTGCAGAATATAGGCTGTTCCCAGTAAAGCTGCCTTTTGTAATTGGCTGATGGTAATTTCTGTGGCCCCTATGGTGTTGAGGTGCTCTTCAAGGTGTTTTGGAATTGTACCTAGGGCGCCAATTACTACTGGGATTATTTTGGTCTTTTTCTGAAACAGCCTTTCAATTTCAATTTGTAGATCTTTGTATTTTGTGATTTTTTTCTATTTCTTTTTCTTCTATTCTGCTATCCCCTGGTTTTGCTATGTCTATTAATTTAACTTGTTTTTCTTTCTTCTCAACTACAGTTATATCTGGTGTATTGTGTGGCAGATGTTTGTCTGTAGGCAGAAGTCCCATAATATTTTTACATCTTCATTTTCTTCCACTTTTTCAATTTTATGGTCCCACCAGTTTTTGGCTACAGGTAGCTTGTATTTTTTGCAGATGTTCCAGTGTATCATCCCTGCTACCTTGTCATGCCTTTGTTTGTAGTCAGTCTGTGTGATCTTTTGACAACAGCTGATTAGGTGGTCCACGGTTTCATCTGCTTCTTTACAAAGGCGGCACTTGCTGTTTGTTCTTGATTTGTCTACTTTTGCTCTTATTGCATTTGTTCTTAGTGCCTGTTCTTCTGCAGCCAGTATTAAACCATCTGTTTCTTTCTTCAAGTTGCCATTCTTAAACCATTGCCAGGTCTTGGTGATGTTTGATTTTCCAGTTATACTTTGCAAATATTGACCATGTAGAGGCTTATTTTTCCATTTTCCTGCTCAGTTCTTGATTTGTTCTTGCACACCAAACAAGGTGGCCTCAGAGCCAGTGTTGAAACACCCCGAGATTACTAGCCTGGGGGACTTCAATACTGCCCTTTGGCTACCTCTGTCAACCCAGGGAGCGAGGGAGGAGGTAAGGCACCAGGTGTGCAAGGTATGCAAATATGAAGTACAAACACTGCAAACTGAGAGATTTCCCAGTTGGGCACCCAGTGAACAAGATGAAATCCTGATTGGGACCCCCTACCCACCAACCCATTGATCCTGTGTTGCGGCTGGCTTGAGAATCTGGAGGGTGACAGCTAGGCCTCTGCCTTCCACATCCACCCATGTCTTGGTAACGCAGAACAGTCTGGCTTTCTTCTTTTCCCCTAAAAAGGACACATTAAGTTTGGATTGATCAGTAATTGGAGGCACGATTTCCATACCAGGCTCTGACCAATTTTCTCCCTTCATTCCAGCAGACGACAGTGGGGAGAGTAATACGGAGATAATTTGCAATGGAGGATTGTTGGTTGGTGTCAGCTGTAAAAACAGAGGGAAAAAGAGAATGAACACTGAAGCAAAAGAGAAGAACAGGAATGGATCTTCTCTTTCTCATCATGGAGAATTCCATGACCCAAATTTTCAACCTCAGTGGGAAATGCACATAGGAGAGAAACCATATAAATGCTTGGAGTGTGGAAAGAGCTTCAGTGAGAGCGGACATCTTACTAGGCATCAAAGAACCCATACTGGAGAGAAGCCATATAAATGCTTGGATTTCAACTCAGGCCTCTTCAGCTTAGCTCAGCATTTTAACCACTACACCATACAGGCTTTGTGATACCTTTGCTGAAGTGTGTATTTCACCATCCTGATTTAATGCAATTGATGATTTTATAGCCAGACAGATCTAAAATACATTAACATTTTAAAGAACACAGGGAAAGTGTTTCTCCTAGTAGAAAAAGTAAAGTCCATATCATCTGTGTACAATTTTATACCTGATTTCCTAATGTTACTCCTGAAATCATCTCATCTCTGATAGATTTAGTAAGAGGTTTCATCACTAATGCAAATAACAACAGAGAATGGGTGTCGTTGAGAAACTGACTCTATCATGGTTTTTTGGGGGGATGCTGCAGTTACCAATGGTACACAATGGCCTTATTGTGCTGCAGGGCGGGTCATGTGCAGAAGGGAAAAAGAATGTATCTTCTATAAATGGTGTAGTGGTTAAAATGCTGAGCTAAGCTGAAGAGGCCTGAGTTGAAATCCCTGTTCAACCACAAAACTCCCTAGGCGACTCTGGGCCGATCACTTCTATCTCAGCCTAATTTATCTCACAGGTGTTGTATAGCCATGTACATCACTCTGGGCTGTACGGATGAAGTGTGGAATACAAGTCCCCAATGATTGGTCCACGAGGATATGGACAAGGTGTTTAGTCAAGTTCGGCCAACCAGGTACATGCTTGACCCTTGTCCTTCATGGCTTATTAACTCTCGTAGGGAGGAAAATCTTAGCTGGGTCCAGCAGGTCTAATTGTCTCATTGAGAGAGAGAGAGAGAGAGAGAGAGAGAGAGAGGTGTCTCGGCTCCATTGAAGGAAGCTATTATTCAACCACTCCTAAGAAACCCAGTCTGGACCCAGAGGATGTAAACAACTATAGGCCTGTGGCCAATATTCCCTTCCTGGACAAAGTGCTTGAACATATAGTAGCTGACCAGCTCCAGAAACTCAGGCCCGGCTTTGGAACAGAAGAGGCTTTGGCTACCCTGTGCTCGGGGAGGAGTAAAGGTAAAGTGTGCTGTCGAGTCAGTGTCGACTTCTGCCACCCACAGAGCCCTGTGGTTTTTCTTTGGTAAAATACAGGAGGAGTTTACCATTGCCATCTCCCATGCAGTATGAGATGATGCCTTTCAGCATCTTCCTATTGCACTGCTGCCTGATATCGGTGTTTCACCAGCAGGGATTCAAATCAGCAACCTCTGGCTTGCTAGTCAAGTCATTTCCCTGCTGCGCCATGCAACACTATTAATTCTTTAGGATCTCCCAGAAGCTGGCATCCTTTTGGAAAGTCTGGCTGAAACTCAATCCAGACAAGCCAGAAGTACAGTAAGTCTGTGGTTTTTCTGCCCCAGTGAATGATGTTCAGCCTGTTCTAGGTGGGGTTGCACTCCCCCTGCAGAACCAGGTTTGCAGCTTAGGGGTGCTCACCGATCCAGCATTGTCAGTAGAGGCTCAAGTGGCCTCCGTGGCTTGGAGCACCTTTTATCAGCTTCGGCTGATATGCGAACTGCCATCCTGCCTGGATAGAGATAGCTTGGCCACAGTTACTCATGCTCTGGTAAAACCTCTTGCTTGAATTACTGCAATGCATTGTACATGGGGCTGCCTTTGCAAACAGCCCAGAAACTGCAGCTGGTACAAAATGAGGCTGCAAGATTATTAAAAGGGACTGGATGTTTTGAGCACATGATGCCAGTGCCTCGTGAGTTGCATTGGCACCCAGTCCACTGCTGGGCCAAATTCAAACCTGTCAAGCCCTAAATGGCTTGGGGCTGGGTTACCTGAGGGAGCACCTTGCCCCTTATGTCCCAACCTGAACCATAAGATCTTCTTCTAAGGCCCTGCTCCAGGTTCCCCTGCCAAAGGTGGTGAGGGGCGTGACTCATAAGGGGGAGGGCCTTTTTGGTGGTTGCACCCCATTTATGGAATGCTATTGCTACTACTACGAATATTTACGCTCTCCAAACCAAAGTTCTCAAAGCGGTTGACACAGAAAAATAGAAATTACGTAGAAAAGCTGGTCCGCTGTCCCCAAAGTGCTCACAATCTAAAAGGAAATATAAGGCAGATACCAGCAACAGCCAGTGGAGGGATGCTGTGCTGGGCTTGGGTAGGATAGCCTCCCCAGTGAGGTTTGCCTGGTTTCATCACTTTGTTCTTTTAGACACCAAGTAAAGACCCTTTTGTTCACCCAGGCATTTCAAATTCTTGTTTTCAGATGAGATTTCATTTTATTTGTAACTCATTTTAAAATGAGGTTCTTAACTGCTTTGTATTGTATTTTGTATTTTTTTCCTCCTCTTTCGTCTGTTATGATTTAATTTGTTGTTTTTTATTGTATGTTTTAATCCTATATTGTGAACCACCCAAAGAACAATTTGTTATGGCGCAGCTAACAAATCAAGATCTTCTTTCTTTCTTTCTTTCTTTCTTTCTTTCTTTCTTTCTTTATTTATTTATTTATTTATTTATTTATTATTGTTTATTTACACAGTCAGACAGGTGTTATTGACTGGTTTGTTTTATCCAGACATTGAGTCCTTCCCAAGGACCTGGGATGGCTGAATTTTATTGTCAGTGTTGTTGGTGTTATTATTATAGATATTGTCGCAGAATATAGGCTGTTCCCAGTAAAGCTGCTTTTTGTAATTGGCTGATGGTGATTTCTGTGGCCCCTATGGTGTTGAGGTGCTCTTCAAGGTATTTTGGAATTGTACCTAGGGCGCCAATTACTACTGGGATTGTTTTGGTCTTTTTCTGCCACAGCCTTTCAATTTCAATTTGTAGATCTTTGTATTTTGTGATTTTTTTCTATTTCTTTTTCTTCTATTCTGCTATCCCCTAGTTTTGCTATGTCTATTAATTTAACTTGTTTTTCTTTCTTCTCAACTACAGTTATATCTGGTGTATTGTGTGGCAGATGTTTGTCTGTAGGCAGAAGTCCCATAATATTTTTACATCTTCATTTTCTTCCACTTTTTCAATTTTATGGTCCCACCAGTTTTTGGCTACAGGTAGCTTGTATTTTTTGCAGATGTTCCAGTGTATCATCCCTGCTACCTTGTCATGCCTTTGTTTGTAGTCAGTCTGTGTGATCTTTTGACAACAGCTGATTAGGTGGTCCACTGTTTCATCTGCTTCATTACAAAGGTGGCACTTGCTGTTTGTTGTTGATTTGTCTACTTTTGCTCTTATTGCATTTGTTCTTTGTGCCTGTTCTTGTGCAGCCAGTATTAAACCCTCTATTTCTTTCTTCAAGATGTCATTCTTGAACCACTCTCAGGTCTTGGTGGTGTTTGATTTTCCACTTATATTGTCCAAATATTGACCATGTAATGGCTTTTTGTTCCATTTTTCTGCTCGGTTCTTGACTTGTCCTTTCTTGTATTTTTGTGTTGCTGTGTTTTTGATGTGTTGCAGCGCAGTGTGGTCTGGACGGTTCACTTTGATTTGCCAATTTTTACAGTCCTTTTCTGCCCATTCCTGAAATAATTTTCCCACTCATGTAAGATTATTGTTATTTTTAAAAAATTTCAACGCGTGTTCTTGTGCAAGGTCGCAACCCACAATGGTGCAACTTGTTTCTTTTCTTCAATTGGCTTTTGATTTTGATCACTCATGTTTTTCATATATATATATATACCGTGTGTGTGTGTATGTGTGTATGAATGAATGACACATTCAAGATTCTGGTGATATGTAAAGCCACACAATATATTTTTCTTAAAATATTCGCCTCTCGGTTTTTCATTTCTGCATTCGGCCCTAGGTTTTGGTCACATTTGTCTCTGGAATTTGCTATGTAAAGCCAATTTTTTCTTTGAAAAATATATATCTAATGTATTTCCGCTGTGTTTCATTTCTACATTTGTCCTTGGCTTGGAAAAAAGTAGATTTTTCTACTTTTGCTCTTATTGCATTTGTTCTTAGTGCCTGTTCTTGTGCAGCCAGTATTAAACCCTCTGTTTCTATCTTCAAGTTGCCATTCTTAAGCCATTGCCAGTTCTTGGTGACGTCTGATTTCCCACTTATATTGTGCAAATATTGGCCATGCAGTGGCTTGTTTCTCCATTTTTCTGCTTGGTTCTTGACTTGTCCTTTCTTGTAGGCCTGCTTTGTTTCATTGGTGTTGAATAGTTTCACGTTATTGACCATTTGAAGTGCATCTTCTTCACTGTCCATTATATATTCTTCAAGGCCTCTTTTCTCCTCCTCTACTGTTTGATGGACTTGCAGCATTCCTCTTCCACCTGAGCTGCGAGGGAGGTATAGCCTATCTACATCGCTGCAGGGGTGCAGAGTATGATTGATGGTCATTATTTTCCTGGTCTTACGATCTAGCGTCTCTAGTTCTGCCTGGGTCCAGTCAATTATTCCTGCAGTGTATCTGATAACAGGTATAGCCCAGGTGTTTATGGCATGTATGGTGTTCCCGCCATTGAGTTTGGACTTGAGGATTTTTCTAACTCTCCTGATGTATTCACTTCCAATTTTTCTTTTAACTTTAGTGTGTGCGATGTTATCAGCCTGGAGAATGCCCAAGTATTTGTAATGTTCTTTCTCTTCCAGGTTCTTGATCTTGCTTCCATTGGGCAGTTCTATTCCTTCTGTTTTTCTTATTTTTCCTGTGTTCATTATTAATGCAGCACACTTGTCCAGTACAAACTCCATTGCTATATCACTACTGAATATACAGACAGTGTTTAGCAGTGATTCAATTTCTGACTGGGACTTTCCATACAACTTCAGATCGTCCATGTACAGCAGATGTTTGATTTGACTTGATGTTTTAGATGTTTGGTATCCGAGGCCTGTTTTGTTTAGTATTTGTGAAAGTGGGGTCATGGCAATTACAAACAACAGAGGAGATAGTGAGTCCCCTTGGAAAAGGCCTCTTCTAATGCTAACCTGTCCAAGTGTCTTGCCATTGATTGTTAACCGTGTACTCCACATGCTCATTGCCTTTTTTATAAATATCTGAATGTTTTTGCTGACACCAGTAGTTTCTAAACATTTTAGTATCCATGTGTGAGTCAATGAATTGAAGGCCTTCTTGTAGTCAATCCATGCAATCCATGCAACTTAGATTTGTTTTTCTTCTCTTGCAATTTCCTAAAATTATTTTGTCAATCAGCAGCTGGTCTTTTGTGCCTCTGGTGTTCGGGCAATTTCCTTTCTGTTCAACTGGAAGCTGTTAGTTAGTTAATAAGTGTTGCATCACTTCATCTGCTATTATTCCAGTTAATAATTTGAACATGGTTGGCAGGCAGGTTATTGGTCTATAATTACTTGGAAGTGCACCTTTTTCTGGGTCTTTCATGATGAGATGAGTTTTCCCAGTTGTTAGCCGTTGTTCAATATCACCTCCTTGCAAAATGTGATTGAACTGTTTTGATAGTTGTTTGATAGTTTATGAAGGCTTGTTGGGTGTTTAAGCCAAAAGCCATGCAGTTCATCGTTGCCTGGAGCAGTCCAATTTTTAATTTTCTTTGCTCTTTCACTTATTAATTCTGGTGTTATTATTAGATCTTGCATTTGTTGGTTACATTTTTTGACCTCTTTCATCCAGCCTGCATTTTTATTATAATCTATTGGATTGTCCCATAATTTCCCCCAGAATTACACTGTTTCTTCTTTATTTGGTGTTTCTATGATTGTTGCAGTTTCTCCTTCTATGCTTTGGTAGAAATGTCTCTGATTTGACTGGAATTGGAGATTCTGCCTGTGTTGTGTAATTCTGGCTTCATATCTGCTAATCTTCTTTGACACTGCTGTTATTTGCTGCTTTATTATTTCCAGGACTTCTCTAATTTTCCTTGAATCTAGGTGGTATTTTTGGATCAGATACTGTTTGGTGTTTTCTAGGGGTGTGCAATTCGGATTTTCGGTGATTCGGTTCGGGACCCGAACCGAATCACCCCTGCTCTGTTTTGTGCCCGAAAATGGGCCACCCGAATCACCCTTGATTCGTTTCGGATTCGGATTAATCCGAATCCGAATTGATTCGGGGGGAAAGGGGCCCAGGGGCAAAATACTGGGGAGGGGTGGTAGTGCCCAATGGGTGGAGGCTACCACCCCAATTTCAGGGGGATTGGGCAAAGGGATGATTTTTGGGGAATTTTTGAAGTTTTAGTGACTTTGGGGCAGTTCAGGAGCATAACATGGGATCTGGGCAAAAAGAGTGGGGTGGGGTGGTAGTGCCTAATGGGTGCAGGCTACCACCCCAATTTCAGGGGGATTGGGCAAAGGGCTGATTTTGGGGGAATTTCTGAAGTTTTCGTGTCTTTGGGGCAGATTGGGGCAGAAAGTGGGGCCTGGGGCAGAAGAGTGGGGTGGGGTGGTAGTTCCCTATGGGTGGAGGCTACCACCCCAATTTCAGGGGGATTGGACAAAGGGCTGATTTTTTGGGAATTGCTGAAATTTTTGTGTCTTTGGGGCAGTTTGCGGGCAGAAAGTGGATCTGCCCCAAAAGAGTGGGGTGGGGTGGTAGTGCCTAATGGGTGGAGGCTACCACCCCAATTTCAGGGGGATTGGGCAGAGGGCTGATTTTTTGGGAATTGCTGAAATTTTTGTGTCTTTGGGGCAGATTGGGGGCAGAAAGTGGATCTGCCCCAAAAGAGTGGGGTGGGATGGTAGATAGTGCCTAATGGGTGGAGGCTACCACCCATCCACAATTTCAGAGTGATTGGGCAGAGGGCTGAATTTTGGTGAATTTCTGAGGTTTTTCTTCATAAGGTGCAGTGTGCTAGATTGAGTCATTCATCATATTCATAGTAAATGAGAGTATGAAAAAGTGAGAGCGGGGTCATGAGAGTTGTTTAATTGAAAAAAATCTCATTTGCTATCATAGAATGAGAATTCACACCTCAGAAATTTTTCTGAAGAGATGTTATAATATTTCCTTATTTTCTGAGGTGTGAATTCTTCTTCCATATCTTGAGCCTGTGTAGCTCTTTGCAGTGCTTCCTGTTCAACTCCTGTGAATACTTTATTTCTTATTATGAACCTTCTCTGGTCTGCTAGCCTTTGTTCAGTTATTTCTGTATCTGGATGCTTCTCTTTCCAAATTTGGTACATTCTTTTTAAATAACCTCTTCTAGTTGGACTAGACTTGTAATAGCAGATCATTATTTCCTTGTTGGCATTTTCGTATTTCCCCCCCGGTTAAGCAATGTTTCTTCCAGTAACTTTGCAGTCTCCAGCCCTGGTTGCTCAACTGAAGATCCTGAGTCCTGTTGCCCCCTTGCCAACAGATGTCCAGGGACTCCAGCACCTGGCGCGGTCCTTGTTGACCCGGGCGATGACCAATCCAGTATAGATTTATTAAAGTTACATCACACCATATTGTTGACGGGAGAGGCACTCTTTGTCTGGCTCCTCTGGTGAGACCTGTCCAGTATGGTTTGACCTCCTGGCATAGCTCTCACCTTACTCAGAGCATGCAAGCCCCACAACCACACCAAGGCAGTGCCTCACTGCCAGATTAATAATAATAATAATAATAATAATAATTTCTTGTTTACACAGTCAGAAAGGTGTTATTGACTGGTTTGTTTTATCCAGACATTGAGTCCTTCCCAAGGACCTAGGATAGCTGAATTTTATTATCAATGTTGTTGCTGTTATTATAGATACTATTGCAAAATATAGGCTGTTCCCAGTAAAGCTGCTTTTTGTAATTGGCTGATGGTGATTTCTGTGGCCCCTATGGAATTGCATCTAGGGCGCCAATTACTACTGGGATTATTTTGCTCTTCTTCTGCCACAGCCTTTCATTTTCAGTTTGTAGATCTTTGTATTCTGTGATTTTTTCTATTTCTTTTTCTTCTATTCTGCTATCACCTGGTATTGCTATGTCGATTATTTTAATTTGTTTTTCTTTCTTGTCGACTACAGTTTTTGCAGATGTTCCAGTATATCATCCCTGGTACTTGTCATGTCTTTGTTTGTAGTCTGTGCGATCTTTTGACAACAGCTGATTAGGTGGTCCACTGCTTCATCTGCTTCTTTACAAAGGCGGCACTTGCTGTTTGTTGTTGATTTGTCTACTTTTACTCTTATTGCATTTGTTCTTTGTGCCTGTTCTTGTGCAGCCAGTAGTAAACCCTCTGTGTCTTTCTTCAAGTTGTCATTATGGAGCCACTCTCAGGTCTTGGTGGTGTTTGATTTTCCACTTATATTGTGCAAATATTGACCATGCAGTGGTTTATTTTTCCATTTTTCTGCTCGGTTCTTTACTTGTTCTTTCTTGTAGGCCTGCTTTGTTTCATTGGTATTTAATAGTTTCTCATTATTGACCATTTAAAGTGCATCTTCTTCACTGTTCTTTATATATTCTTCAAGGCCTCTTTTCTCCTCCTCTGCTGTTTGATGGACTTGCAGCATTCCTCTTCCACCTGAGCTGTAAGGGAGGTATAGCCTATCTACATCACTGCAGGGGTGCAGAGCATGATTTATGGTCATTATTTTCCTGGTCTTACGATCTAGCATCTCTAGCTCTGCCTGGGTCCAGTCTATTATTCCTGCAGTGTAACTGATTATTAATAATAATAATAATAATAATAATAATAATTTATTAATTAACTGTAACAATTAAATAAGTAACCAAGAAGAAAGCTGGGCTCTGCTGATTTGGACATGTTTCATATATACAAAAATAAAGAGGGGTTTTTAATGGTCTGTTTGATTATATTTGATGGGGTTCACCCGATAAAAACCAGTCTCACACCAAACAAGGCGGCCTCAGAACCAGTGTTGAAATACCCCAAGATAACTAGCCTGGGGGACTTCAATACTGCCCTTTGGCTACCTCTGTCAACCCAGGGAGGGAGGCAGTAAGGCACCAGGTGTGCAAGGTATGCAAATATGAAGTACAGACACGGCAAACCTAGAGATTTCCCAGCGGGGTACCCAGTGAACAAGATGAAATCCTGATTGTGACCCCCACCCACCCATTCACCCATTGATCCTGTGTTGCAGCTGGCTTGAGACTCTGGAGGATGACAGCTAGGCCTCTGCCTGCCACATCCACCCATACCTTGGTAATGCAGAACAGTTTTTCTTCTTCCTACCTCAAAAAAACACACACATTAAGTGGGGATTGATCAGTGATTGGACGCTCAATTTCCATCCCAGGCTCTGACCAATTTTCTCTCTTTATTCCAGCAGACGACAGTGGGGAGAGAAATACGGAGAGAATTTGCAATGGAGGATTGTTGGTTGATGTCAGCAGTAAAAATAGAGGGAAACAGAGAATGAACACTGAAGCAAAAGAGAAGAACAGGAATGGATCTTCTGTTTCTCATCATGGAAAAATCCATGACTCAAATTTTCAACCTCAGTGGGAAATGCACAAAGGAGAGAAACAATATAAATGCTTGAAGTGTAGAAAGAGCTTCATTGAGAGCAGAACATTTACTATACATCAAAGAACCCATACTAGAAAGAAACAGTATAAATGCTTGGAGTATTGGAAGAGCTTCATTTGGAACAAAAAACATACTAGCCATCAAAGGACCCAAACTGGAAAGAAAACATATACCTGTTTGGAGTGTCGAAAGAGTTTCAGCCAAAGTGGAAACCTCACTTCCCATCAGAGAACCCATAAAAGGGAGAAAACCTATAAATGCTTGGAGTGTGGAAAGAGCTTCAGTGAGAGTGGAAGTCTTACTAGGCATCAAAGAACCCATACTGGAGAGAAGCCATACAAATGCTTGGAGTGTGGAAAGAGCTTCACTCAGATCGGAAATCTTACTAGACATCAAAGAAACCATACTGGAGAGAAACCATATAAATGCTTGGAGTGTGGAAAGAGCTTCAGTGAGAGGGGACATCTTACTTGCCATCAAAGAACCCATACTGGAGAGAAACCATATAAATGCTTGGAGTGTGGAAAGAGCTTCAGTGAGAGCGGAACACTTACTAGTCATCAAAGAACCCATACTGGAGAGAAACCATATAAATGCTTGGAGTGTGGAAAGAGCTTCAGTGAGAGCGGAAAACTTACTAGGCATAAAAGAACCCATACTGGAGAGAAACCATATAAATGCTTGGAGTGTGGAAAGAGCTTTAATCAGAGCGGAAGACTTACTAGCCATCAAAAAACACATACTGAAGAGAAACCATATAAATGCTTGGAGTGTGGAAAGAGCTTTAGTCAGAGCGGACATCGTACTTGCCATCAAAGAACCCATACTGGAGAAAAACCATATAAATGCTTGGAGTGTGGAAAGAGCTTCAGTGAGCGCGGAACACTTACTAGCCATCAAAGAACCCATACAGGAGAGAAACCATATAAATGCTTGGAGTGTGGAAAGAGCTTCAGTGAGAGCGGAAAACTTACTAGGCATAAAAGAACCCATACTGGAGAGAAACCATATAAATGCTTGGAGTGTGGAAAGAGCTTCAGTGAGAGCGGAAAACTTACTAGGCATAAAAGAACCCATACTGAAGAGAAACCATATAAATGCTTGCAGGGGCGTAGCAAGGTTGGAGTGGGCCCAGAGATGATATTTTAAAATGCCCCCCCCCACTCAAAGTCCAGGGCCTCCGCACACCCCAGGCCCCCAAGGATTTAAGTCTGATATTTCAAAATAAGTATGCTGCCGGGAAATGTATTTCACTGAATACACACATGCACACGTCACAACATATAGTGATATATATTGAGTACTATACATTTGTATTACTTTTAATGCCTAGAACACACTAGAAAGATGAATTATTAAAATGGGCCCCTCGCTGCAGATTAGCAAAGGAGACTTTCAACCATGCAGCGTGAGCCTATGTTTGTTTTCTCAGAATTCTGAACAAATTTAGTCAAGTTCAATTCCAGTAGGTTTTTCACAGGAGGCTTTTAAAGCCCTTTAACACATATCTCCTCTGGAATGGAGGTGCTGCATTCACATGTTGGGCAGATTGACTCTGAAGTCCCTGCGAGTTATTGGGGAACAGTTCACACGCAAGAAAAATAAAATAAAATAAAATAAAAGCACATGCTTCACAGTTCTCACTCAGACCTTCTGGGTTGCAAAACAACTTGAACATAATTGTATTAATGAATGAATGAATGAATGAAAAAAATTAATATAATACTGTTTGTTCCAATAGTTTTTGTAATTTTCTGCCACGAAACAAGCCACTTATAGGACTTTTTAGATAGGTTTTTTTTAAAGCCAGCAAATTTTCCAAGCTGTTTTAAAATAAATATTCAGACTTCTCAGTCCCTCCCCCCCGATATCAAAGCCCTATGGCAAGCAGATCCCTATATATCGGTGTTGGGGGGGGGGAAGGTAACCACAAAAAGGAGTTCACACTCTCCCTGGCAAATGCTGGGCTGGGTTGGGCAGGGCAGCAAGGGGTCTGCTGCAGAGAACAGTGGTGGCCACTCTGGCTGCCTCCTCCTTCCTGGCTTGCTTGGGCCCTACTCGAGTTCAGGCTTCACAGATGCCTCCGTGGAAGCCCCGCCCACCTGCCAATCAGCTGAGAGGTGGGAGAAAAGGAGCTCTTTGCAGCTTGTCTGCTGCTTCCATTGCGGGCCAGGAGAACAAGCAGGAGAGAGGGCGAACAGGGCAAGTGGCTGAGGGGCCTTGGGGCTGGGCAGGGGGCAATGGGAAGTCACGTGAGGTGCCTCTGGGGGGCCCCTCCAGGCAGTGGGGCCCCCAGACAACTGTCTCCCCTTGCCCGATCATTGTTACGCGCGTGAATGCTTGGAGTGTGGAAAGAGTTTCAATGTGGGCGCACATCTTATTAGGCATCAAAGAACCCATACTGAAGAGAAACCATATAAATGCTTGGAGTGTGGAAAGAGCTTTAGTCAGAGCGGACATCTTACTTGCCATCAAAGAACCCATACTGGAGAGAAACCATATAAATGTTTGGAGTGTGGAAAGAGCTTCAGTGAGAGCGGAACACTTACTAGCCATCAAAGAATCCATACTGGAGAGAAACCATTTAAATACTTGGTGTGTGGAAATTGCTTAAGTCAGAGCGGAATACTTATTAACCATCAGGATGCTTGTGGTACAACTGTTGAATAGGGATTATCCTTGGCATATTATTAAGGGAGCGAGACAATGTGCAGACAGTATCACAGTATGCAGAGAAGACGTTTATTTCAGATTAAAGAAAAGTCTACACAACGCAGGATCACATGGGGACTGAATTATTCTTCATTAAGTATTAAAATTTAAATAGTGCTTCTCAAATATTCGCCATTGGTTAACATTATTCCAGGTTGTGAGGAACCACCGTTGATTGGCTTTAGAAAAAGTAAGTCTCTTCAATTATTTGATTCACTCTGATATGCCACAGGATAAGTCCGCTATGTCAAGGGCCATTTTAAATGTGGTACCTGCGCAGCGTGTAAATTTTCATTGCCCACAGGGGCGTAGCTATAATTGGGCGAAAGGGTTCAAAGAACCCGAGCTGTGCACAATCAGGAGCCGCCATTCACAGCCCTGACACACCCCCCGCGTCTGACGTCAGGCGGCTCCTGATTGGGCACGGCTCGGGTTCTTTGAACCCGTTCGCCAAATTATAGCTACGCCCCGGTGGGCAACGAAAATTTACACGCAACATGAAAAACAAAAAAGGAACCATGCAAAATGTAGAGACAGAGGGGCCATGAAAAAGTTGCCAATAATTGCAAAAATTATTGTCTTCTTGAGCTGGGGTCTGGGGACAATGTTTAATTCTTGTTTTAAAATATTTTTAAATTGTTAATTGTTGTGTTATTGTTTTTAACTTGTTTTAGCTTTTCATTGTTTTACAAGTTTGTTTTAATTGTAAACCGCCCCGAGCCATTTTGGAAGGGCGGTATATAAATCAAATAAATAAATAACACAAATTATGCTACATCTAAAGATCTAAGGATCTATGTGGAGGAGATAAAGAAAACACATATATCCATTTTGTCTATAACTGAAGATCCTATATTAATAGTTTAGAATGAATAGATAACAATAACAATTATCTTGCAGATAGTATCTGCACATACATGTGACAAAGATATTATCTCAATAAATTGGACAAAAGTCATTGTTAAAGGTAAATACCAATTCAAACCCAAACATATGTATTAGAAAAAACAGCATGAATATATTAAAAAAATGTTGTTCTTATCCATATTGAGAATGTGTCTATATCAAAAATGAATGAATGAAAGTCTTGCAATGGTAGAAAATCCTTAAATGAGTAACAATGACAATGATCTTGCAGATAGTATCTGCACATGCATATGTACAGAATATAGCATCTCAGTGAATTGGACAGAAACTTCTTCTGTGTATAGGAGTAAAGTCTGGCCAAGATGAGAAGAGTCCTTATAGGCTAGCCCAGGATTCTTGAGCCCATTTTAGATAGTTCTTCCTCAGAGAACTAAAATATTCTGTCAAAATAAAACAAGTGCTAACAAATCTCCTAACCGACAACTTACATAGATATTTATTTATTTATTTTTGCATTTATATACCGCCTTTCGTTAAAAAGATAACCCCAAGGCGGTTTACAAAAGTTAAAAACATACAATAAAAACACAATAAAAACATCATGCTAAAAATATAAAAACATATTAAAACAGGCATAAAACAATACAACAGATAAAAACACCCATAAGCAGCAGTAAAAATGATTATGTAAAAGCCTGGGTAAAAAGTCAAGTCTTTACAAGCGTTCTAAAAGCCGTGATGGAGTCCGAGGAACGAATGGCCACTGGGAGAACATTCCAGAGTCTCAGGGCAGCAACAGAGAAGGCCCTGTCCCGAGTGCACGACAGCCGGGCCTCCCTTATTGTCAGCACCCGGAGCAGGGCCCCCTCAGATGTCCTCGTCAAGCGGGCAGCAACCCTTGGGAGCAGGTGGTCCCTCAAATACCCTGGGCCCAAACTGTTTAGGGTTTTAAAGGTCAAAACCAGCACCTTGAATTGGACCCGGAAACGAACCGGTAGCCAGTGCAGCTCTTTCAAAATGGGGGTGATATGTTCCCAACGGGCAGCTCTGGACAAAACCCTCGCTGCTGCATTTTGCACTAGCTGCAGTTTCCGGATAGCAGCCCCACGTAGAGCGCATTACAGTAATCCAGCCACGACGTGACTAAGGCGTAGGTAACCGTGGCCAGATCTGCCTTCTCGAGAAAGGGACACAGCTGGCGCACCAGCCGAAGCCATGCAAAGGCACCCCTGGCCACCGCCTCCACCTGAGCTTCCAAAAGCAGAGCCGGGTCCAGTAGTACCCCCAAGCTGCAAACTTGCTCCTTCAAGGGGAGTGCAACCCCATCCAGAACCAGTAAAATCTCCTCATCCCGATTGGCTCTCCTATTGACCAACAGTACCTCCGTCTTATCTGGATTCAATTTCAGTTTGTTAGCCCACACCCAACCCATCATGGCCTCCAGCCCCCGATTCAGGACATCCACCGCCTCCCTAGGATCAGAGGACAAGGAGAGATAGAGCTGAGGGTCATCCACATATTGCTGACAACTCAGTCCAAATCCCTGGATGACCTCTCCTAGCGGCTTCATGGAGATGTTAAACAGCATGGGGGACAAGACCGAACCCTGCGGGACCCCACAGGCCAACGGCCACGGGGCCGAGCAGTAGCCCCCAGCACCACCTTCTGGACCCTCCCCTCAAGAAAGGACCGGAACCACTGCAACACAGTGCCTCCGATTCCCATACTCGAGAGGTGGCCCAGAAGGATACCTTGGTCGATGGTAATGAACACCGCCGAGAGGTCCAGCAGAACCAACAGAGACGCACTCCCCCTGTCTAGTTCCCGGCGTAGGTCATCCACTAGAGCGACCAAGGCAGTCTCAGTCCCATACCCGGGGCGGAAGCCAGATTGAAAAGGGTCCAGATAATCCGTATCATCCAAGACCCTCTGCAGCTGGGACACCACCACACGCTCCATCACCTTGCCCAAAAAGGGAAGGTTAGAGACAGGTCTATAGTTGTCCAGGTTGGAGGGATCAAGGGAGGGCTTTTTTAATAGAGGTCTTACCACCACCTCCTTGAGGCACGATGGCATCCTGCCCTCCCTTAAAGAAGCATTAGCGATCACCTCCAGCCATCTGCCTGTCCCCTCCCTGGCAGCTTTTATTAGCCATGAAGGGCAAGGGTCAAGAGCGCACGAAGTCGCCCACACACTGCCCAGGATCTTGTCCACATCCTCAGGCCGCACCAACTGAAAAGAATCCAACACAACGGGACCAGATGGTACCAAAGGCACATCTGCCGGAACTGCCAAAACTCTGGAGTCCAGGTCAGCACGGATGCAAGCGACTTTATCTGCAAAGCGACAGGCAAACCAATCACAAAGAGCTGTAGATGACTCCTCCCCCATTGTCCGGGGGGGATGTGTGGAGCAAGGTTTTCACCACACGAAACAGCTCTGTTTGCCTGCACTGAGCAGACGCAATGGAGGCGGAGAAAAAGCATTTCTTCGCCGCCCCCACCACCACGGCATAGTCCCTAAAATGGGCTCTAGCCCGTGTTCGGTCGGATTCGTGACGACTCTTCCTCCAGCGTCGTTCCAGCCGTCGTCCGAGTTGCTTCATCGCCCTAAGCTCTGAGGAAAACCAAGGAGCAGAACAGGCTCCACCAAGCCGGAGAGGGCGCTTGGGGGCAACCGTGTCAACAGCCCGGGCCATCTCTCCTTTCCAGAGATCAACCAAGGCCTCGACAGGGTCACCAGCTCTGGACACTGGAAACTCCCCGAGGACCGTCTGAAATGCAAGCGGATCCATAAGCCTCCGGGGGCGGACCATCTTAATCATCCCAACACCCCTGCAGAGGGCAGACGGAGCAGTCAAACTAAACCCCACCAGGTGATGATCTGTCCATGACAAGGGAGTGATCTCAAATTCCCCCACCTCCAGATCATTTATTTCCCGGTCGGCAAAAACCAGATCCAGAGTGTGTCCCGCCACGTGGGTAGGGCTCGATACCAATTGAGACAGGCCAATGGAGGCCATGAAATCCTGAGCCTCACCCACTAGGGGGGCCTCAGCGTGGACACTGAAATCCCCCAAAACAATAAGCCTGGGGGAACCCAAGGCCACCTCCCAGACCACCCCCGCCAGCTCAGGTAGGGAGACTGAAGTGCAGCGGGGTGGTCGGTACACCAGCAGAATCCCCAGCCTATCTCGGAGGCCCACCCTCAAGGACAAACACTCGAAATTCTGAGATTGCCTGACCGGGCACCTGGAAACGGGGAGGGTCTCTCGAAAGATGACCACAACGCCTCCTCCCCGACCCTCGAGACGGGGCTGCTGCACGATCTGGAAACCTGGAGGACAAAGCTGAGAGAGACCAACCCTGCCCAGCGCATCCAACCAGGTCTCCGTCACGCATACCAGGTCAGCACGCTCATCCACAATCAAATCGTGGATGAGAGATGTTTTTGCGTTAACTGACCTGGCATTCAGCAGCAGCACCCTAATCCTCGAGGGAGTGTTCTCAGAGCTCCCTGGGGTCAGAGGGTTGGGAGAAGGGCCGGAAAAAGGAACAGGCCTCAATTGCTTGGACCGATTTCCCCTGTAACGGCCTGCCCAACTCCAACCGCCATACCTCCCTCTACCCGCTACCCGTGATATTGCTGCCCCCACTCCAGACCCACGTTTTCGCTCTCCCAGACACATCTCCCCAGACTAACCCACCACGGCCTCTTGGCTTAATAAAAACCAGAACCAGACTTGCGTAAACTCCTGCTGGCTTCTTGACTGAGGGAAGACGGAATCTTCAGGCAGAAGGAGAGAGATCTTCAGGGCCCCAGGCAGCTCACCCCATGGCAGAGAACCACAAGAACGAGAGCCCTTGTGCTGTCGCCCTTTGGCTCGCGCCCTTGGGCCAGCCTGCCCTATATAGCAGCAGCAGCCAAAGCCCCAGCAACAGCCCAAAGAGATGTAACACACCTGAGGAAAGGTGGGGCAGAAGCAGAGACAACACAGTCAGTCAGTGCCACACCCAAGCTGTTCCTTCTGTCTTCTTCCCCCTTATGCACAGGGGATGAATAACATCCTCCCCCTTATGCACAAACCAATACATACCACTTTCCCTCCTCCCTGAGTTCAAACAGCAATAACTCAACAACCAAATCTTTATGGAGACAGCCTTTCCTCCTATACCTTGTTGAGGGGGAAAAGGCTTACTAACTATCAAACCCCAAGGGCTTGAAGATATATAGCCCAGCACCAATAAAGATGCTTCATACCAGGTGAGGCCACCTCCAATTAGATCTACAAGAAAATGAGTGTGAGCATTTAAGCACCAGCTGTACAATATCACCACATTCATAAGGAATGCAGCTTTATCTTGCTTTTAGAATTGTTGACATGTCATGCTGCTAAAGCTGCATAAACAGTTTACCATATAAGATACGGAAACCACTACCTACAATAGCAAGTCTGAAGTAAATTCCTTCAAATACTGTCAAATACATTGGCACATTTAATGTAAACACCTTTTTCCTAATTATAAATCCCAAACCTCCTATATAGAGATGGTAAATCTCAACCAAATTCCTATCAATAAAGCTGATGTGTACATCTGACCTTCAACAGTTAGTTAAATCAATAATATAACAAAATGAAAGAATGACAAAAACACTGACATGTCACATGCCAAATTAAGCCCAAACGGGATAATTGTATTCAATCTGTATATAAAATTGGTGGTAACGAACACCCCAGAATATCTTTAACAAATACACCATTCCTGGCGAATAATATTTTTTCTCTTGAAACTCAGAGGTGTAAAGTCTGAGG
Organism: Hemicordylus capensis; assembly: GCF_027244095.1. NCBI lineage: Eukaryota > Metazoa > Chordata > Lepidosauria > Squamata > Cordylidae > Hemicordylus > Hemicordylus capensis. Next base: position 229,617,672 of record NC_069658.1, on the reverse strand, counting down.
ACCATATAAGGCGGTTTGGTTTTTTATTATTATGAGGTCTCTCTTCCAACAGCTGTCTCCTCCTTTTTCTGTGCGCTTTCTTTTTGGCTGCCGCAACCACTTGTCTCGGATAGCCTCTGTCCAATAGATGTTCCATAAGTATTTCTGCCTCTTTTTCAAGATCAAAGCCATAAGTGGCATTTCTCTTTAAACGTAAGAATTGACCATATGGAAGTCCTTTGCGCAAATGGTCAGGGTGCCAAGAATCATAGTGGAGCAACATGTTCTTATCTGTTGGTTTACGAAAAAGTTGGGGGGAAATGGACCTGTCATGTCCTATACCGCTGTAGGTGTCCAAAAATGCTATTCTGCTTCTGCAAGATTGCAGGCAAGAATCTTTCTCAGCCCTAGTATCTTGGTTCAATTAAAAAAAAAATCTTGTCCTATTAAAAAAATAAATAAATCTTGTCCTTTCTTGGAGATGCTGGGGAGGTAGGGAACTTGGAACCTAGATGCTCTTCCCAGAGTGGCTCCATCCCCTGAGGGGAATATCTTACAGAGATCACACATCAAATCTCCCATTCATCTGCAACCAAGGCGGACCCTGCTTAGCTAAGGGGACAAGTCATGCTTGCTACCACAAGACCAGCTCTCCTCCTGGGATTCCTCATACCCCAGGTCATGAGGACAGAAGGTGCAGACAGAGAATGCAGCTGGAGCTGTGTCTCCATCCGTGCTATGCGGCCAGGGCTGCCTATCAAGAGGTGCTGCAGCCCCAGCAGGGTCCCTAAGCTGCCACAGGGCTGGCTGTCATATCAGCAAGCAATGCCAACAATAACAAGATAAGCCACAGCATTCTGCTGTATACCCCAAAGGATGGGTGGGCAACCTTGGCTGGCCAATGTTTGGTCACATGCCTGTGTTTGGTCACATGCCCTCCAGAGTTTTCTGCCACTTATGCAAAGCCATGTACTGCAACTCTCCCGCATACCAGAGGGCTGCTGGGCTTAGCAGGTCAGGAGAGGACTCTTAGGCACAATCATGTTACTCACCCAGCCTACCGCCTCCTGCCAGAGAGACCAGGGTGTTGATAGGGTAATCCGCTCTCTCTTGGATGGAAAATGCTCCAGAGGAATCCATAAGTCTTGGGTGTGCTGCCATAACTGGTCCCCCACCTTTGCAGAGGAGTGCTGGGTCCACCCTCAATCCAGTCTTCACCAGATAGCGATTCATCCGTGGCAATCTCCTTAGGGGGTGGAGCCGCTCTAGGAAGAGCATCTAGGTTCCAAGTTCCCTCCCTGGCACCTCCAAGATAGGGCTGGGAGAGACTCCTGCCTGCTACCTTGGAGAAGCTGCTGCCAGTCTGTGTAGACAATGCTGAGCTAGATGGACTAATGGTCTGACTCAGTATATGGCAGCTTCCTGTGTTCTGTGTTATAGTTAGGTAATAAACCTGAGTAACTTAAGTTTCCCAGCAGGGATTCGAATCAGCAACCTCTTGCTCACTAGGCAAGTTACTTCCCCACTGCGGCCAAAAAGCCCTTTCAGGTGCACCTTATGGACAGGTGAACCCGGCCCCTGGACCACAAAACACTTGTTAGTGGTTCTGGTCCAGGCTTCCAGAAGGGGTGGAACATAGCTGGAATACTGCCTCTTTTTAGTGGGACTAGATGGGCCTTCGAATTGATCCGGAAGGCATGGCCTTGTGTTCTCGCGCAGGTCCTCGTGTTCCAGAGATGTGTCCTCTAGATGTTGCTGAACTACGACTCCCATTGTTTCTAGTCACAATAAATTGAGGCTGGGGATTCTGGGAGTTTTAGTTTAGCAGGAGCTGGAGGACCACAGGTGGAGAATCCCTGCTCTAAACTTTGGACCACTGTTCCCTCTAAGAGGGATTCCCAGATGTTGTTGACTACAGCTCCCAGAATCCCCAGCTGCAGTGGCTTTTGCTTGGGGATTATGGGAGTTGTAGTCAACAACATCTGGGAATCCCTCTTCGAGGGAACACTGCTTTGGACAGCTAGTTCGTGTAGCAGCTTTGTGCTTATGCAACATCCCTCTGCAGGGGCTTCGTCAGGATGTCATCCTGTGTGCCTTACTATGTGTTAGGAGAGATTTATGCACCAAAAGTTCTGTAATTACTGGTCCAAGATTATTTTATTTATTCATTTTTCTATTTCTATACCGCTTTTCATTAAAATAATCCCAAAATGGTTTGCAATATAATTAAAACAATGCACCATTACAATACAAATTAAAAGTACAAATATGTTGTATATTGTACAAATATACAAAAGTACAAATCGATTTTAAACTCATTAATTTGTTTTTATCCGACTGCTTTTATTGTATTTTGCAAATTTTTAAAACTGCTTTTACTCTGTTTTATATTGTGTTTTTAACTCTTTACCACGCCTAGAGATGTACATATTAGGTGGTATAAAAATGTAATTAAATAAATTTTAATTATAAATAAAATACATCTTTTTAAAAGATTAAAAACTTCAAAAAATTGTACTCTTATATCAAAGCCTGGGTTGCCTGCACACTGGCTATGATCTTGTCCACACCCTCAGGCTGCACCAACTGAAAAGAATCCAACACGATAGAGCCAGATGGTACCCAAGGCATGTCTACCGGAACTGCCAAAATCCTGGAATCCAAATTGGCATGGATGCGAGTGACTTTATCTGCAAAGTAGTGATAAATGATTGATAGATAGATAGATAGATAGATAGATAGATAGATAGATAGATAGATAAAGTGGCATGCAGATCTCGGCTGTGGGATGTGGTGATGGCCACTAGCTTGGATGGCTCTAAAAGGGGCTTAGACAAAATCATGGAGGGACAGTGGCTACTAATCTAGTGGCTATAGGTCACCTCCAGCTGCAGAGGCACAATGCCTCTTAATACCAGTTGCAGGGGAGTGACAGAAAGAGAGAGGCATCTGATGAGCCACTGTGTGAAACAGGATACTGGACCTGATAGGCCTGGGGCCTGATCCAGCAGGGCTGTTCCTCTGTTCATGCAAACTGATCACAGCAGGCTCTAGATAGTTCTTCCCCCATTACACGGGGGGAGGGATGTGTGAAGCCATCACCAATCAACCAGCTTGCATAAACTCGGTTCTGTTTTCCTTCTGCTTTAATTCAGTGCCTGTGTTTCTACCTTCAGTTTAAGGAAAACTACTTTGTCCGTTGTCCTGCGATTCATTTGTGTTTTTAAGTGACACACAATAAACTTGATCAGATCATTGTCCAGTACAGACATTAAGTTGTACATGCATTCAGGTATCTGTACAAAAGTATGTGTTTTTCTGTGAGTGACTGCTGCGGGCCCCCTCAGATGTCGATACAACCGTACATTTTCCATCTGTGTGTGTTTAACATGTTTGAATATCTGTGCATGCATACACTGTACACAGACCGTACATGTGTGGAGCATAATGTGAATATGGCAGGTGTGATGGTAGATGTGAACCATCCTCAAGTTATGTCCTATTCATGGATGGTTGTATGTGTCTATGTATGCTTTTGTATGAATGACTGTCTATGTGTTCCCTTTAAAAGTGAACCTGGATTATAATAAGCTGCCTTATACTGAGTCAGACTATTGGTCCATCTAGCTCAGTACTGTCTACACTGACTGGCAGCAGCTTCTCCAAAGTTGAAGGCAAGAGTCTCTCTCAGCACTCTCTTGGAGAGGCCAAGGAGGGAACGTGGAACCTTCTGCATGCAAGCATGAAGTTGGTCTTTCCAGAATGTCCCCATCCCTTGAGGGGAATATCTGACAGTGCTCATATGTGTAGTCTCCCATTCAACTGCAGACCAGGGCAGACCCTGCTTAGCAAAGGGGTCCATTCAGGCTTGCTACTACAAAACTTCCCTCCCCAGTGGACGCCTCGCCCTTTGTGGCTCTCCTTTTTAAACACTAACGTGGCTGCAGCATATCCGCGTTAAGTACATGCTGGTATCAGCTAGAGACCCCTGGCTGGCTGCTCTATCCCTGGCATCTTTTCCACTCTTGCTTGGAAAGTGAGAGCTTGCCGGAAGGAGGAGGGGCTCCTGTCATCTCTCTCACCCTTTCCCAGGAGGAGGAGGAGGGGGCGGCGGCAGCAGCAATAATAATGGGGCTGGCAAGAGCAACCTAGGGAAAGAAAAGTTCTTGGCAGTGCAGTGCTTTCAATGTTTTCCCCCTTTCTAGCTTGCTCGCCTCTGCTCAAATGATAGGGAATGGCTAGTTGATGGCCAGCAGGGGGTGGTCTGGCTTTTAAAATGCTTCGCTCAATGGAATCTGGTTAAGGTTGGACTCACAATCACTTCCCAACTCCGCACCTTTAACCTCTTAGGATGGTCCGCCCGAGAAGGTTATTGGATCCAATAGGATTTCAAGAAGCCTTGGAGGGATTTAGTGTTGGCTCTGCTGGTGATCCAGGTGATGCCCTGGTGGAGAATTGGAACAGCAAACTCACTGGGGCAGTAGACATGATTGCTCCTAAGCCTCCTCTCCGCCCCGCTTCAAAACTGGCCCCTTGGTATACAGAAGAACTACTAATTCCTGAAGGAAGAAGGGGCTGAAGCGGCGAGGTAGACAACTGGAGCGCAAGTGAAGAAAGACTTGGCTTGAATCCGACAGATTGCAACATAGAGCTCAATTGAAGACCTATGCTCAGGCGATACGTGCGGCAAAGAAGTGCGATACGTGCGACACGTCGACGTGTGATGCGTACGGAGCGCGTGCGGCGGCGGTGAGTGCGCACGCGCGCCACAACGGGCGCAGGCGCACTGCATATTAAGGCACTATCGGGCTAACAACGGGGCCGGGGGCGGCAGAGAGGAGCGCTGCCGCCCCAAAACCTTTGGAATTATCCACAGCGCCGAAGGGGGAAGAGCGGCGGGGGGGGGTAAGAACCACCCCCCGCCCTTAAAGCTACAACTCCCCCCCCCCCGTGGCCATCCGGACCGGTTCAGGGCAATGCACGCTCCTACTCGGGGGCAGTGCTGCTTTTCGGAAGGAAAGAGAGAAGGAAAGGCTGCTGCAGCCTCCTTAGTTGCAAAGGTGCTCATTAAGGGGGGGGGGAGGAAAAGAAGAGGATGCGCGGGAGGCACCACTGCTTGCTGCTGCAGCAGCCACTGGGCTGGCTCGGTGGGTGGGGTGCCTGCCTTGCCTTCAGCTCACTCCTCCGCTCCCCCTGGCCTCTGGCCACCGCTTTGAATTGGAGCCCTTCCCGCCCACAGGCAGCTCCAGCAGCGGGGTCGTCTTCTGGTCCGCGCGATCTTGGCGCCTTTTCTCAGCTGCCTGCCCTACCAGCGCGCACAGGCACAGCCAAACTGGCCCTCCTGTACTGTGCTTCCAATCCAGGCGCCTCTCCTCACTGCTGCTGCTTTGCATTTCTTCCTCAGACACACACGATTGCCCTTTCCTCAGCCGCCGCCGCCAGCGGGCCGAGTGTGGCCGCCTCACATCCGCGGCCTAGCTGGGCCCGCCAGCCGCCGCCGGTCTCCTCCGGCGGATGGCCCGCCGGAGCTGCCGCTCTCCTCCGCAGCCGGGCCCGCCTGGCTCCCCGGCCATGGCCGCCGCCACCGCTGTTCTCCTGGGTGCGCCTTACCCAATCAGGCGCCCCCACAGCCCAGCCAATCAGCTGGGCTGCCAGGACGCACGTTCGAAAGGCACACCCAGGAGAATTAAATATATAGATTGTTTGTTTTAATGGTTTTAATGTTTTAAAATATTGTTTTAATAATTTAAAATTGTTGTAATGTTCTAGACTTTTTGTTTTTTGTTTTAACTAATGTTTTACTTTCTGTTTTTATTTTGTTGTAAATCTCCCAGAGCCATAAGTTTTGGGCGGTATAAAATTATGGTAAATAAATAAATAAATAAATAAAGCCACGACTGGCTCTGCTGCTGGCTGGGGAAGGAGGGCAGTGTGTGTGCTGCATTGAGCCAAAAGCCCGAGGCAGGTGTGTCTAGTATGCAAGGCAGGCTTGCCTGTCCAAAGGAGGGAGCCGGCTATAGAACCCTATAGCCGGCTCCCTCCTTTGGACAGGCCAGAAGCAAGCCCATCCGGAGCTGAGCTGAGCTACTAGAACCCCTTTCAACTGGTGGTCACTCTTCCTTAACTTGCATGCTTTTCCTCGAGGGCCCCCCCCTCGCCGCAAGCAAGTCACGTGACATGACTCCCCGCCGTCTTCCTTCTCTCTCTCCCTCCCTCCTTCCTTTCTCCATCTCCACCCTTTCACTTCGGCTGGGCTCCTCCTTTCCCGACCCCAGCACCTGGCCTTGTCCGGCTCTGATTGGCTGGTGGTTGGCGCCGCACGTGCATGCTCGGTGGGGGTCTGTACTGCGCGCTTTCCCTAAAACAGGGAGACCTGGTGGCGGTGGTGCTGTCTGTCTCCCAGGGGCTCTCGGTGTCCTGCGCTTGGCAGAGCACCGGCCAGATCCAGCGCAAGGTCCACGACTGGGTGCTGAGTCTCCCAGGTGAGGGGCCGCTGGGGGGGGGGAAGGAGAGTGCGTGCCCCCCCCACCCTGGATGGGAGGCTCAGGGGGAAGAGGAAGTAAGGCGGCGATTTGGAGAGGAGTCGGGGCAGAGACCCTGGAGGCTGCTTGGGAAATGGGAACATTGGGCCAGGAGGTGGGAGGGAGCTTGCATGGTTCCCCAGGATGCTGGAAGACGCTTAGCACGGAGAAAGGCGGATGGGGGTGGGGTTCCCCAGCGTGCTCGAGGGAGGGAGGGAGTGGCGCGCTGGGCCCTGGCGGGGAGGCAGCACAGCAGGGGGCTAGTGGCGCCCAGCCCAGCGGACACTGCGAAGCCTGCAAAGCCTTGGAGGTCGGGAGCGCGCCTTCCTCTAGGGACGCCTCTTGGCCTGTGGCTCCCGCTGATGAACTTAACGGCGGCTTCTTCTCCTCCCTGCTCCTCCGCCGCCCCACACGCGACCCCCAGCCTGCCAGCCCTTCAACTCCCTCCTCCCGTCCCGGGCGCACCCCTTGCCTGGAGGAGCTGCATCTTTGGGGCTCTGAGCAGCGGGGCTGCAGCAGCCAGGGGGAGAAAGCGGAGCCCAGGTCATAGATCTCGCCCTTGGCATCTCCCCCCCTTCTCTGCCTGCCCCCTCGCCTTTCTCTCCGGCGCGCCGCACCCAGAAATGCAAACCTCTTGGCTGTCTGCTTCTCTGTTTAGTTGTGGGGCAGTAGCAGCAGTGGGGGCCGTGGAGTGAAGAATGGCACAGTCCCCTCGAGGTCTCTCGTCTCGGTCGGAATCCGCCTCCCCTGGAATCCGAATATTTCCCTCGTGAGCTATTGGGAATCTTCTTAGACCAAACCTTTAAGGTGTGTCATGAGCCCCCTTTGGGGGAGGGGGGAAGTGCCCTTTAGCACAAGGAGCCTTTAAATGGTTGTTTTTCTCCCCTTAGTCAGCCCTGCGCCTGAAATTCTGCTTGCTAACTGGTTTGTGACAAAGTACTTGGAAGGGAAGAGGGCATTGTCGCTATCTGGGAGGTCTTTTTGAAAAAAATAACCCTGAAACTGTGTGGGCCACCTGGTTAACTTCTGGTGTGGGAAACGCACAACTCATCCAGTTTGGGTGTGTTTGTGAGGAGAGACCTGGAGCCTGACTCCTCCGTTAGTAGGTAGGAGATCCCTGGAGCAAAAGGCTCTGGGGGCACCTAAAAACAAAACACTTCCCAACTCAGTTGCTTGACTTCACTGCAGCTTCGAAATAAAAGCACCAAGAATATTTTGGTCTCCATATTTTGGTGTGTATGGTTAACCCCACACTCAACTTGTTTGGGCTGATAAAGAACAGGCTGTGTTCAATAACGGGAATGAGTTAAGACTGCAGCTGGAGCACTACAATGTGCCTATTTTTAAAGGGTTATTTTAAGGGCATAGATTGCTACTATAAACATCCCTTTAATCTTTAACCATACAAGTAGGTCCATTTTCAAGAGACAGTCATTTATTTGTCTAGCTATAAACAGGAATTTATGATACCCACTCTCCATTTGCATTACTCCCTTCCAACACTTTGGCAGTGATATGAAGCTGTTCAATAGGTCAGGGGCTACTGAATACCCAGGAGTGGTCAACCAATATCATGCCTTGGGGTTATCTTTTTAATGAAAGGCGGTATATAAATGCAAAAATAAATAAATAAATAAATAAATAAATAAAATGCCATGAGCATAGTGTTCGATCTAATGTTTTTCACCTCTGGGCAGGGAGAGACTTGTTCTGTTGGTAATATCTGGACATTGTGTGCGCATGTACAGTTGAGTGGGGGTCTTTCTGAGACTGCTTCTGTGAAGACGCAAGTCACTAACCTTGGAGAATCGGCTGTTGTCGGGCCTTTCAACAACGATGGCAAGAACAGAGACTATTCCTGGATAACTACCCTGTACTGGCCTTTGCAGCGAGTGGGCGGAAGCAAGAGCTATAGATCATTAGGAGGGTGAAGCTGATTCCAAGTTTGGAGTTGTTGTATGTTAGTTTTGTACTGGATGTGGGATGGGGGTGGGTGGGTGGTAACTGGGAATTTGCCCCATAGCTGGCCCTTCTGGAAAGTTTAATAATGTTTTCCTCACTTTTCTTTTGCTTCTATCCGCCAATTCTCTCCTTTTTGCTATTTTTCATTTCCCCACTCTACTGTCTCATAACCACCTTTCTCATCATTGCATTCACACCTACAAATGCTAGAATGGCTAACCCGACATACATTGTGTTTTACAGGAGCTTGAATCAAATGTTTTTCAATCTGTTTTCTAATATACTTATGTTGAGTTTTGTTGAAGACCTGTTTTGGATGGCATACAAGGACCCACCCCCCGCTGATGCACTGGAACGGAACTACCCGGATGATACTTGTCCTCTGGTGTCAGCTGTGGGACTCCAGGTCGTGGGCTTTAATAATCCAAGCTCGGGAAGGGTGAGCCTGCAAAAGAGACCAGCTGGGTCTAGAATATTAAGTGCTAGGGCTATAGATTCTCGGGCAATGTATGTCCTTAAAATTTTCTTATGGCAGGACATATGAATTTAATTACCTTCAATGTTAAGGGACTAGGAACACCACAAAAAAGAACCCAAAATCTTAGGTATTTAAAGAGACAAAATGTAGTTGTGGCCTTCCTACAAGAAACACATATGGCAGAAAAAGACATTCACAGGCTTAAACGGAGCTGGGTGGGCCATGTTTTGGGGGCGGGGTCCTCTTCCAAGTCAAGAGGGGTGGCAATCCTAGTTCATAAGCGCATCATGTTCAACCCCCTTCATGTAGAGGCAGACCACCTAGGAAGATTTATCATTGTGGAAGCCTAGATTGGTCCCCAAACCATCCTTTTGGCCCTCAATGAAGATTGCCCCTCCCTTTTTACAGCTTTACACGCTAAGCTTCATGCAAGGGAGAACAGCAACCTGCTCGACTTGCTTGAGCTTGTGGCACATGAAAAATGGGCCCTCTTAAAAGTAAATAAATTGGATAAATGGTCAGAAATCTGGGATAACTTTCTTAATTTTTTCTTAGAATTAGTATCCTTCTGACCTATCCACATCTAGTGCAATGGTGATTCTCCCTTCTTTTCCTTTTTTCCTTCTCTTCCTTTTTTCCTTCTCTCCTCTTCCTCCTCTTTCTTTCCTCTTCCTCTTCTTTCTTTCCCCTTCCTCTTCTTTCTTGGGGGGGTATGAGGGTGGGGTGGGGGGCAATTGGGCATGTTGTTGCAAAATACAAAATGTTTAAAAACATTAAATTTAAAAAAAAGATTTGTGACCTAAGAAAAATGTGAGAGAAATGAAGTGGACCTTCCTTTTCCACTGATATCCCGCTCTTCTTCCAAGGAACCCAGAGCGGTGTACATGGTTATGTCTGTCCTCACAACAACCCTGTGAGGTAGGTTAGGCTGAGAGAGAAGTGCCTGGCCCAGAGTCACCCAGTGAGCTTCATGGCTGGATGGGGATTTGAACTCTGGTCCTCCTGGTCCTAGCCCAACACTCTAACACACCTGGGACCCACCCGCGTGTGGTGACTCTTCTCTCCCGAGTCCCAGTCTAACAGCTCTTTCGATTCTTGCATCCAAACATTATACAATTAGGCAGGATCGTGAAGAGCTCTAGGAATCCCTTCCAGGGATCCACAGATGAGAGGAGCCGGACCCTGGCTGCATATGCGGAGTGGCCCCCACCCACCCCCTTTCCCAGATCACTCCCTGAAGTGTATGGGAGAGGGTGTCATTGTCACTCTACAACATCTTCAGGGCCAGCCTAGTGCCAGGACACTCCGCCATCGTCCGTCAGTTTATCCCCCTGGTTACCCACCCAGGACAGGAGTACCCAGACGAAGTAATTTTAAGAGGGTGAACGAAGCTACTCACTTGATGTTGCTTTGCTGGCACTTTACTGCTTCTCTGTGGAAACCAAACCAGAAGATCAGGGTGGAAAGAGACCTCTAGAGATCATCCAGTCCCATTCTGTTCAAGCAGGAATCCTGAAACCACAGCCCTCCCAATATAGGAACACACACACACACACACACACACACACACACACACTTTTTACACAAGAATTTGAAGTGGTGTGCACTGAAAAATAAATACACAATAAATAAAATGGTTCCCTGTCCCCAAAGGTTCTCTGGCCTCCTCCCAGCAATACTCAGGGTCCCTGAATCTTCCCAGGGAGGCGCTGTTAGCAGAGTCTGGAAGTCCTCCTTGGTGTCAACCCTCAGCCTGCCTCGCACCAGGGTAACCCCATTGCCTCTGGTCCTTCCCCTGCAACACTGAAAGATGGACTGAGAGGTGGATGGCTTCTCCAGGTAAGAGGCTTGGAATATTTAGGGTTCCAAAGACGCATGCTAAGGGGCTGCCCAGAGGCACTGGGGAAGCAGACAAATGTAATCCCTGGCTGTGGAGTCAGGGGGATAGCTCTGAGCCCCAAAGGAGGAGCAAGAGGAACCCCCCCCCATCCTTCCCATCACGCTTCATCACATAACCTCTCATTAAATTACTTTTATGAACATGGAGCATCTGTAAAGTTGAAACAATAAGCAACATAGATATGCATGGGTCAATACCCACAGCAGTCACTGGGAATTAATTCCAAGTTGATGTATTGTTCCATTTCTATACTGCATTTCATTATAATTAAATATATTTCATTATAATTATATTTAATATAGTTAATATATTAAAATTTCAATATAATTAAAACAATGCACAATTAAAATAGAAATTACAAGTACAAACATTAAATATAAAAAATATATCTCTATTTAAAAGTTTAAAAAACCAATATAAAACAGAAACACAAAGCAGAAGCAATAAAAACTGTACTCTCATATAAAAGCCTGGGTGAAGAGCCATGTCTTGTTTTCTTTAAAACCCAAAAAACCCAAAACTGTGACGGAGGCAGTGATGCCAGCCCGGAAAGCATTCCAAAGCCTGGAGCTTTTTCAGATGGTGACTTTACCGCAACTTTACTTTGGGAGGGTTCATGTGCAGGGTTCAAGGACAGATAAACCGTGATATTTCAGAGGCAACTTCACACATGATTCGGGTTTTCCCCTCCATACTGGAACCGAGCCCGACTTATGTCTGGGGTATAAAAATCCACTATTTGCGTTGGAGTATCCGTTTTGCCCCGCAGTAAAGCCTCATGGTGAAGCCTGCTGTCTGAAAAAGCTCCTGGGGCAATGACTGAGAAGGCCCCGTCCAGTGTGCTCGACAGCCAAGCCTCTCTCACCTTTGGCACATGGAGCAGAACACCTTCAGGTGGCCTCGTCAAGCGGGCAGCAGCCCTAGAGAGCAGGTGCTCCTTCAGATATCCATTTGTCGATCTAGCTCAGCATGATCTACACCAGTGTTTACAACCACCAGTCCGTGAGGTGTTGAGTGCTGGTCCATGAGGAATTAATCCCCACACCAAACAATTTCAAGCCAGTGGGGGCCACCGCTGCTGGGAGCTCTCCGGAGCTCATTTCTAGGCATGCAGCCCTCACTTCTGGGATAATGTTCATTTTGAGGAAGCTAAATAAGTGTTATCCCAGCAGCGAGGGCTGCCTGCCTAGAAATGAGCTCTGGAGAGCTCCCAGTGGTGGTGCCCCCCCCCGCTTGAAATTGTTTTTGGGGGGTGCCTGGGGGTGGGGGCGAGGGGGGATGACCCCTTTACTAACTGCTGGTCCTGGAAACTGTGCACAATGGATGTATCGGTCCATGACTCCAAAAAATGTTGAGAAACGCTGATCTACACTGACTGGCAGAGGCTTCTCCAAGCTTCCAAGTGGGAGTCTCTCCCAGCCCTGTCTGAAGAAGCTGCCAGCAATTGACCCTGGGACCTTCTGCATGCAGATGGTTTCCCACTGAGCAATAGCTCCATCCCCAAATATCTCACAATACTCACTTGCAGTCACCCATCCAAATGCAAAGAAAGGTGGATCCTGCTTAGCAAAAAGGACCATTCATGCTCACTCCCACAAGACCAGTTCTCCTCCCAGGGGCGGAGCCACCATTGGGCAAACAAGTTCAAAGAACCCGGGCTGCCACCTGTCAGGGGCTGCGCCTCACGGCCCTGACCCATCCCCCGCATCTGACATCCGATGTGGGGGCTGTTATTTTGCTCCCAAATGGGGCTGCACAGCCCCGTCTGGAAACAAAATCGGTCTGCGCTGCATCTCCCTTGAAAGGCAGGGAGAGCCACTCCTGGCCTCGCTGACAATGCGGGGGGCCCGTGCGGCCCCCTTTGGGAGGGAGGTCGGCCTGCGCTGCATTGGCAGTGTGGCTGGAATGGCTCTCCCTGCCTTTAAAGGTGCCCAATGCAGGGTGGGCCGATCTCCCTTCAAAACAGGTCCGCGTGGCCCCACCTGGAAGGCAGACCACGCCCCCTGTGTCAGACGTCAGACGCAGGTTTGGGGCCAGGGGGCCACCGTGGCCGAACACGGGCCACTGCCAGCCTCGCTCCACGCCTGTCTCCTCCTAATGAGAATCAGTGGGTACCAGCTGCCAATGCTAGGAAACCTGACCAGTGAACCCATTTTATTTGACTCAGTGTCTCCCAGAGGACAACTCCCCCGACGGAGCTCTAATAGGTCAAATGGGTTCACAGTGCTGGGATTGATGTCTCTAGACATTGTCTTTGTTCCTGCCACTGATGTCTTGTGTGGATATCTATGGATTGGCTGGGGGTACAGTTTAGTATGCTCAAGTCAATCATCCGTTCTGCCGACTGATTGGTCAGTTCATATGTCTGACTGGATGCTGGAACCAGTGATTTTCTGTTAGGATGATCTTTTACGGAGAGTAGGACTGTTGCTTGTAATGGAGTAATAGTGAGGTAACAAACCTTAGTAACTTATCTTTCCCAGCGGGGCTTCGAACCAGCAACCTCTTGCTCCCTAGGAAAGTTACTTCCTCCTGCGGCTAAAGAACTCTGCCAGAACAGCCTACGGACTGGTGAACCCCTCCCCAGGACCACAAGTTATTCTAACTATTGATGCTTGTTGGGTGCTCTGAGGAGCGATTTCTTCCCCCCAGGCTTGCCAGGCTCTCTCGGACTCTTCGCATTTGTCTCCTTTTCATACAGGGAGAAGAAGATCCATGAGGTGGAATCTGGGAGTCAAAACACTTTCATCCCTCAACAAGGAAATCCTTTGATTTTTAAATACTGTTGGAGGCTGCCTTGGAGCACGAATGAAAGATGGGGAAAGAAGACCCAGCTAGCTGCGAAGCAGGAGAAGGCCTTGAGGCCAGACAAGTGGGGAGCACTGAGTAATTCTGGGAAAGGGCCAAGCAGAAGATGCTGGTTGAGGACCTCAGGAGCTCAGAGGCCCAGCGCCTGCGCTTCAGGCAGTTCTGCTACCAGCAGGCCAAGGGGCCCCGAGGTGTTTGCAGCCGACTCCACAGCCTTTGCCATCGGTGGCTGAAGCCAGGGAGACTCACAAAAGGTCAGATTGTGGACCTGGTGACCCTGGAGCAGTTCTTGAGCATCCTGCCCCCAGAGCTGGAGAGCTGGATCAGAGAGTGTGGAGCAGAGACCAGTTCCCAGGCAGTGGCCCTGGCAGAAGGTTTCCTCCTGAGCCAGGCGGAGGAGGACAAGAGGCAGGAAAAGCAGCAGGTGAGAGAGCAGTTTATCTTGGGAGCTGCAAAGGACTCAGAATGTGAGCCAGGAGATCCTCAAAGAAGCCAGATGTGGCATCAAAAAGCAACTTGGGAATCATTTATGGAGATGATTTGTTTGTTTGTTTGTTTGTTACATTTTTATACCGCCTTTCTGCCTTGACAAAGACACCCAAAGCGGTTCACAACATTAAGAGAAAGCTAAATTACATGATCCACTGACTTCAACCCCTTCTTGGGTTAGGGGTCTTCTAGAGGACGTGGCTGGGCATCTGATTGCATGCAGAACGCCTCCGGTTCCATCCCTGACATCCTCTGCCTGAAACCTTGGAGAAGAAGTCGCTGCCAGTCAGTGTAGACAATACTGAGCTAGATTTAACAAAGGCAGTATATAAATGGACTTACTTACGTACTTTGACCAGGGATCTGACTCGGTATGATGCAGTTTCCTCTGGGACCTTCCTGCCCCGTTCCCTTTCTGATGCCTTTTTTCCTGCTCCCTGTTGGGAATCTCTCCTTCTGTCTGTCTCAGGTGCAAGGACTGTTGTCGGAAGCGGCCCCTGACTTCCCTGAGGCCGAGAAGGCTCCATCAGGCACCAGGCCGAGGCCTCTGTCCAAGGAGATCCCCAGGCAGGAGGGCAGCAGTGGGGCCACCTTGCTGGGTAAGGAGCTATGGGGCGGGTGCCTCCTTATTCCCCCCTCTCTCAGATACCCCTGTGAAGGAGTGAGGCCTTTACCTCCCCTTTGTGCTTTTCAAATTTGTGTATTATGCATGTGATTGCTTCCTCCCTGTGTTCTGTATTAAGAAGCTCTGCAGGGGTCAAAAGTTCACAGTCACTGTTCTACCGTTTGGTCTGAAAGGGATGTTTAAATTTTGGAGGGGTTTGATTTGACTGGCTGTAATTTAAAAACTGGAGGGAACTTGAGTTTAGTTTGATTGGCTTGTTGGTTCAAAGAACAGAGGCTTCCAGCTCCTGAGGGCCCTCCAGGTCCATCCCTCCTAATTTCCCCATTGTCTCCCTCACTCTGAGGGGCCGCCAGAGAGAGGGATGAACACGGGCCTCCTCTCCCCTAGCTACGCCCCTGCTGGAGGGAACTTGAGTTTAGTTTGATTGGCTTTTTTAGCAAGGTTGGAGGGGGCAGAAGAGAATAAAAGGAGGCTTGCCTGCAGCAGAAAGTTAGTTAAAGCCCGAAGAAGAGTTTAAAGGCAGGAGTTTCTCCCAGCCCTACCTTCTGCCCGGAATTAAACCTGGGACCTTTTTCATGAAAGCACTCAGTGGCCCACAGAGCCATGACCCCATCTCCTAAGAGGAATCTCTTACGGCAGAGAGGGCTCCCATGTCTTCGAACCATCCAAATGCAAAGAAAAATGAACTCTGTTCAAGCCAATTCATGCTTACTACTGCAAGACTGGCTCTCCATCCCAATTTATCTTTACTTTGGAAAAATCATCCCAAGTGGGCATTTCCCCAACACTTCCCCCATTCCTTTTTAAATATCTTGCCCATTTCCCTGTCTGATAGATTTGACAGAAGGAGAGCAGAGGAAATCCTTGCCTTGCCTTTATGTTCACCTGAGTCTTTTGGGGGGTGGAAGTGGTGGCAGACCCTTTTCTCCAGCCTCTCCCACAATAAACAATATATTGTGTTATGACTGTCATCAAACTTATGTGTCCAAAATTGCATTTTGAATTCTGCACAAAGCCAACATGAGAATTTTTAAACTCTAGACTTGATTCTCTCTCCCTCTTTCTCTCTCTTTTATTCTCGTACATTCTCCCATCACTTTTGTGTCCTTGGCAGGTGCTGGAATGACGCTGCCAATGCATTCTCAGCCCTCCCTTCTGCCTGGTGGGATGGAAGATGCTTCAAGCCCACCGAAGAAGGTAGGGGAGTGATTGTTGGGAATGGAGAATGTGGGGCAGACAGACAAGCCCTATTCCTTGGACACCCCTCTGGGGCTGCAAGTGGCCCTCTTTCCTTTGGTTTCTGTCCAAGCTGCTGACTAGAAAGCCTTGAATCTTGTGAAGGTTGGATTCTGGCTAACCAGACAGGGAGGTGCCTTTGAAAGGGTTGGCTTTCAAGTATTGAACAGGGTGTGGGCGGGGAGTAAGTGTGCCTCTTCATCTCATGAGAGCATCTTTTCCAGGGGTGCTTGCTGGTATCTCCACTGTGTCTTTTTAGTTGCACCCCCTTTGTGACAGGACACCATTCCCCTCCCCCACGTATTTTTCTATTTAAACAAGAGCAATAGCTATTTTTGTTAATAAGTTGGTCTATAAATATAATAAAGACCCTGCAGGGAACATTCCCTGCCCTTCTCACAGCACCTTTCCTGAACGACTCTTGTGGATTCTGCTTCAAGGAAGGAACCATTATGTCTTCTGCGAAGGTGAGCATGTTTCTTTCCTTTCTTCCAGGGCCAGGTGAGCTTTGAGGAGGTGGCTGTGCTTTTCACGGAAGAGGAGTGGGCTCTGCTGGATCTGGACCAGAGAACCCTGTACAGGGAAGTCATGGAGGAGAATAGGAGGAATGTGGCTTCTCTGGGTAAGGCTCTTTGAAAGGGAAGATCTAAAAGCTTGGTTCAGACATGCTGTTGTACAGCAGTACACTCATACATGTGTTTGTGTGAATGACTAGACCTGCATTCATGTTAAAAGTGAACCTGGGTACGGGCTCCTCAATTGCATAGTATAGATTGGAAGGATACTGATGTGCCTGTGTTCAGCACACCATGTGAATAACTTTGTGTGAATGGAGATCTAGTGCGAGAGAGATCGAGCTGGTCTGCTTAGTTGGTAAGAGTGCAGTTCAGATATTGCCAAGGCATTGGGTTAGTGGTATCCTTGTTCGTGTCAAACGAGCAGCTGGAAGATTCGCTCTCAAATGCCCCTCAGCAATGAAGCTCCTTGGGTGACTCAGAACCAATGACCTCTCAGTCTCACCTACCTCATAGGGTTGTTGTGTGGGGAGAAAGGGTGGGATATAAATGCAATAAATAAAACTCAACCCTGAGGATGCTCTGTTGGACAACCCCAAAGATATGACACTGTCTTATGTGGAGTTAGACCCTTCAGCCACCTCAGTCAGTAGCCTCTACACTGACTGGCAGTAGCTCTTCAGAGTTTGGAAGAGGGTTTTCCCAGTTCTACCTGGAGATGCTGCCAGAGACTGAAACGGGGCACTTGTGCATTTGAAGCAGATGCTCGGCCACTTAGCTTAGGAGACTGGCAATCTGGAGGAAGAGAGATTTCAGCCTTCTAGACCATCTTGGGAGAGGGAGATCCAGCAACTGTGCAGCAGCTTGTCCTGCAGAAGGTTCCTCCTCTCAGCTACATAATGGGACTCTCTCCTGGACAGGAGATTGCCAGCTAAGCCCTGTGAGTTGCCTGTGACCCAGCCCAAACCCCACTGCACCCCTGGAGAGGACCAGAGCCAAATAATATTTCTGTCTCCGCTTGGAGATAACATTTTGAAGACTGAGTAATATAAATGAAGTGGTTGTTTTGAAGTAGGAGGGGTTGTTGGAGTGGTAGCTTTCCATTAAAAAGAGGCTTGCGTATGGGGCGGTATATAAATGTGTTAAATAACAATAAAGTCAAGCTCTCCAGGGCACAGACACAGAAGGAACTTTGAATCATGAGCTGACCACATTTTCACACAGCCAGCCCCATGGCTGTGTTGTCTAAAGACATTTTAAAAGACATTAAAGCTACTTTTAGAAAAGCAAGATAGAGCCAGTCTTTCTGGAGACTACACTAGAAATGTTTATGAGAAGCCAGGATACTTTAAGAGCTACTTTTTAATGCACACTAGAGCTAGCCTTTTGGGGCTGAGAAGGAGAGAGAGGGGGAGTTTTTTAAGCCTTCTCTGGTTATTGATTGTTAAATTTCAAGGAAGGTCTGATTTAATCTCTGCATTTTATTTTAATGCAAACCTTTTTTGTAAAGGCAAGTTATTCTTTTTATGTAAGTCTTTTTCAATGTATATATTTTTTCTCTTCCATGAAGACCTTATGTAACGCTACCAAACCTTGTCTATAGTCCAGACTAGACACGGATACTGTTCTGGTTCTGACGAGGTCTTTGTTTCAAGAAAAGTGGCAGTAATTGAGATCAAACAAGTTCCCAGCAGCTTTGGCCCCCTTTCTTGAAAAGAATCTCATCTTGACAAGACAAAACAATCAAGAGGGAGCTTCTGTGTTTCTATATGCTGAGAAAGCATTTGATCACGTTGAACCACTACACTTGTTTCAGACATTAGAAGCATTTGAACTTGCAGGGAATTTCACTAATTTGATAAAGCTTATGTACAAAAAAACACTTAGTCAGATCTTGGCAATGGTATGTTGTCAAATGAATTTCATTTGGAAAGAGGAATAAGTCAAGTTGCTCATGTTGGAGAAAATTTACTCCTAGAGGTTCTTTAGTAAGCAGGGGCCACACCATCTTGTCAGATTCAAAGCTTTATTAATCACAACATGCCATGCTATCAATCATGAAGTGGGAGAGCCCCGATTATGTGCGGATACCAAATATATAAGCAGAAGTCTTATTAATTATGCAAATAATAGGATCCAAACAATAGGATGGTAGCAAGGCTACCATCTTGCTGGGCACCCCTCAGGGTGAGAGTCTAGGGTTCTTGCCTGGCTGCCCCCTTCTCCTTTTGCTTCCTCCTGATTCCATCTGCCTTCCTCACCCCTGGACTGTGGAGGTCTTGTGGTGCTTTGCAGGACCAAGGCCAAGCTCAAGGTGACTTGGCAGTTTCCCCCCTGGTTCCACCAGCTGGGCTTTTTGCCCAGGACTTATAAAGAAGGAAGCTGCCAATGGTGGTGGGGCTGCCTCCAAAGGGGTGACACCAAAGGGGGTCGCCTCTTTGCGGGAGTAATGAGGGCGAGGGAATATCTGTACCACACTCTTACCAACTAAGCAAACCTGCTCAGTCTCTCTCTTACTAGATCTCCATTCCCACAAAGTCATTCACATGGTGTGTTGAACACAGATTGGGGATTCTGTTGGTGTACCGATCAACCACTGCACAACTGACTCCCTAACTGAGCTGTCTGAGCTGGTTGCGGAGTTGGTGGTGGAGTGTCCCAGGCTTTTGGTCTTGGGGGACTTCAATATCCACTTTGGGGCTGGCTTGTCTGGTGCAGCTCAGGAGTTCATAGTGGCCATGGCAACTATGGGCCTATCCCAACTAGTATCTGAACCAACTCATGTTGCCGACCACACACTTGATTTGGTCTTCTGTTTGGATCGGGGGTGTTCCGTGGGTGGGGGATCCGGTGGTTTCCCCATTGTCATGGACGGACCACTACCTGGTTAAGGTTGTTATCACGGCCACAATCCACTCCTGCAGGGGTGATGGGCCAATTAGAATGGTCTGCCCAAAAAGGCTGCTAGACCCAGTAGGGTTCCGAAAGATCTTGGAGGGTTTCAAAGTTGGTGCTGCAGGGGATTCTGTCGATGCCCTGGTGGGAACCTGGAATAAGGAACTTGCACTAGCAGTAGACATGATTGCTCCTAAGCGTCCCTCCAGACCCGCTTCAAAATAGGTTCCTTGGTATATTGAGGAACTGCGAGGGTTGAAGCGACTGGGTAGGCGACTGGAGCACAGGTGGAAGAGAACTCGGCTCAAATTTGACAGGATGCAGCATGTGGGCTTGAGGGCTCACTTGAGGGCCTATGCGGAGGCAGTGCGTATGGCAGAAAAGAAGTTCTGGTCGGCTCTCATTGCTTCCGCGGGTTCATGTTCGGCAGAGTTATCCTGGGTAGTGAGGAGTCTAATTTCTACTCCTTCTGTTTCTAATCAACTCCTGGAGGTACTCTGCTGTGATGCCCTCAATGGGTTCCTTGCGGATAAAATCTCCTGTATTCGGGCCGACTTGGATTCCACTTTTTCTGCAGGGTCTACGGAGGAGGTGTCCAGCAATCCTTCTTGCAGTGTTAGGTTGGATCAGTTTCAATCTGTGATTCCTGAGGGTGTGGACAAGCTGCTTGGAGCAGTGCGGTCCACCACTTGTTCTCTGGACCCTTGCCCGACTTGGCTACTTCAATCTTGCAGGGAGATTATTCGAGGAGGCCTGGTGAATATCATAAATGCATCTCTGAGGGAGGGTATGGTGCCTCCATGCTTGAAGGAGGCAATCATTAGACCTATTCTTAAGAAGTCTTCCCTGGATCCCTCGGCAATGGATAGTTATAGGCCAACCTGTAATCTCCCTTGGTTGGGCAAGGTGATCAAGAGGATGGTGGCCGAACAGCTCCAGGTGGTTTTGGAGGAAACTGATTAGCCAGACCCATTTCAAACCGGCTTTAGAGCAGGCTATGGGGTTGAGTCAGCCTTAGTCGGCCTGAAGGATGACCTATACTGGGGAATCGACAGAGGGAGTGTGACTCTGTTTGTTCTCTTGGATCTCTCAGCGGCGTTCGATACCATCGACCATGGTATCCTTCTGGGTCACCTGGAGGAGCTGGGGATAGGAGGCACTGATCTGCAGTGGTTCCACTCCTATCCCTTGGGCAGATCCCAGATGGTGGAGCTTGGTGATAGTTGCTCTTCTAAACAAGAGCTGTTATATGGAGTCCCTCAGGGCTCCATTCTGTCACCAATGCTTTTCAATATCTACATGAAACCGCTGGGTGAGGTCATCAGGAGATTTGGTGCTGGGTGTTATCAGTATGCTGATGACACCCAAATCTGCTTCTCTCTATCATCTGCATCATCAGGAAATGGCATTCATTCCCTAAATGCCTGCCTACAAGGAGTAATGGGCTGGATGAGGGATAACAGATTGAAGCTGAATCCAAGCAAGACGGAGGTGCTCATTGTAGAGTGCTCATTGTAGAATCTGAGGGATGAGTTAGATCTCCCTGTGCTGGATGTGGTTACACTCTCCGGGAAGGAGCAGGTACGCAGCTTGGGGGGTACTCCTGGAGGTATCTCAGGTGGAGGCTGTGGCCAGGAGTCCTTTTTATCAGCTTAGGCTGATTTGACAGCTGCGTCCATTCCTTGAGGAGGAGGACCTCAGAACAGTGGTGCACCAGCTGGTAACCTCCAGGCTTGACTATTGCAATGCGCTTACCTTTGTAAAGTGGGGCTGCCTTTGTATGTAATTTGGAAACTTCAGTTAGTTTAAAATGCGGCAGCCAGGCTGGTCTCTGGGACAATTCGGAGAGACCATATTATGTCTGTTTTGAAACAACTGTACTGGCTGCCAGTATGTTTCTGGGCAAAATACAAAGTGCTGTTTATTACCTTTAAAGCCCTGAACGGCTTAGGTCCAGGTTACCTTAGAGAGCGCCTTCTTCGGTTTGATCCCAACCGCATGCTAAGATCATCTGAGGAGGTCTGGCTCCAGTTGCCACCAGCTCATCTGGTGGCGACCCAGAGGTGGGCCATCTCTGTATCCAATCCTAGATTGTGGAATGCGCTCCCTGCAGAAATCTGTAATTTGAATTCTTTTTTGGCATTTAGGAGAGCCCTAAAGACCTACCTGTTCGGCCTGGCCTTCCAGGGTTTTTAAATTGTTTTAAAGGGGGGTTTAATGAATTGGGTTCTTATAAGGTTTTGAATTGTTTTATTTTTTTAGCTGCTTTGTTGTATTTTAAAATTTTCATTCCCAGTCATTTATTTCTTTTAACTGCTTTATGACCCACCTTGCAGCACAATAATGTCATTGTGTACCATCAGTAACTGCAGCATCCCCCCAAAAAACCATGATGGAGTCAGTTTTTCCACAACACCCATTCTCTGTTGTTGTTTGCATTAGTGATGGAACCTCTTGCTAAATCTATCAGAGATGAGATGATTTCAGGAATAAAATTATGAAATCAAGTATCATATCATCTGTGTACAATGACATTTTCTTAACTTTGTCTACTAGAAGAATCTCTTTCTCTGTGTTCTTTAAAATGTTAATGTATTTTAGATCTGTCAGGCTATAGAATCAATTACATTAAATCTGGATTATGAAATACACATTTCAGCAAAGGTTTCACAAAGCCATTATGGTGTAGTGGTTAAAATGCTGAGCTAAGCCGAAGAAGCCTGAGTTGAAATCCCTGTTCAACCACAAAACTCCCTTGGCGACACTGGGCCGATCATTTCTGTCTCAGCCTAATTGATCACACAGGTTTGTTGTATAGCCATGTACATCACTCTGGGCTGTATGGATGAAGTGTGGGATGCAAGTCCCCAATGATTGGTCCCCGAGGATGAGGACAACGTGTTTAGTCGAGTTCGGCCAACCAGGTGCATGCTTGACCCTTGTCCTTCATGGCTTATGAAATCTAGTAGGGAGGAAATTTTTAGCTGGGTCCAGCAGGTCTAATTAATTGTCTCATTGAGAGAGAGAGAGAGAGAGAGAGAGAGAGAGAGAGAGAGAGAGAGAGAGAGAGAGGTCTCAGCTCCATTGAAGGAAGCTATTATTCGACCACTCCTAAAGAAAGTCAGTCTGGACCCAGAGGATGTAAATAACTATAGGCCTGTGGCCAATATTCCCTTCCTGGACAAGGTGCTTGAGCATATAGTAGCAGACCAGCTCCAGAAACTCAGGCCCGGCTTTGGAACAGAAAGTGCTTTGGTCACCCTGTAGGATGCCTTATGCAGAGAGGGGGGGGAGTAAAGGTAAAGTGTGCCGTCGAGTCGGTGTTGACTCCTGGCGACCACAGAGCCCTGTGGTTTTTCTTTGGTAGAATACAGGAGGGGTTTACCATTGCCCTCTCTCGTGCAGTATGAGATGATGCCTTTCAGCATCTTCCTATATTGCTGCTATATAGGTGTTTCACCAGCAGGGATTCAAACCGGCAACCTCTGGCTTGCTAGTCAAGTCATTTCCCTGCTGCGCCATGCAACCCTGTTAATTCTCTAGGATCTCCCAGTAGCTGGTATCCTTTTAAAAAAAATAAAAATGCTTTTATTAGTATAATAAGTGGAAACAGAAAGGTTACATCTCTGAGAGAACAACAAAACCAAACAACTTACAGAGTCTTATTCATCAAAACCAAGACAATAGTATTGAAAGAAAGTCCTTAACTGGGTATCAGTAGCTATCTGTAAAAGAGTCTTGAACCCTAACCCTAAAGGGCAGGGGGGGGGGAACAGCCCAGACCTAGTTGATCATCCTACTGTCAGGTAATCTAAGGAGGAGGGAACCAGCCCAACTATGCCATACAAAATAGAAATAATACCAGTAATTCGAGCGCAGAGCCAGACGTCCCCAATACTCTGTGGCATGAGCTCCACATATATGTGTATTTTTAAATGTACCTCAGATATGTGTCTCAAATATGTCCTGGTATGTAGTTTTAAATGTGCTTCAATGCCGATTAGACTGTTATAATTTCGATACAATAAGGAAGGAACTATCAGGCCAAACATAAATTGGTTATGCATTTCTCAAATCACACCCTAAATCTCACCAAACCCTTCATACTGGCTCTCTCCTCCAAAGACAATTCAGCTACCTCCTGAAGAATCCATGGGAAGTTCAAAAAACAGCAGTACAGAAAAAACTTATCGGCACCTATGGGCTCGTCTATAAATCTACTCGTCAGAGAGAGTAGGATTTAAAACTCTCACAGAACACTCCCTCTGGATTCAATTAATTATTAGACAACTGTGTATACAAAATGATTTCCAACAGGAATATTCAATGGAGAAGAGAATAATACTTGAAAATGCGAATTCTACCATGACAAAAGTAGTATGCGTCTTGTAAATTCAAGACCACATGTCCACCAACATACAAATATCCCATCTCATTACAGACTGGTATTCAAAAAACCATAGTAAAATAATTAACGAAGATCAGCCAAACCTCTAATAGTCCCCCTCCTCATGTAATGAAAGACAAACAAAGAAGCCAGAGAGATAAATGGAGGGAGACTAAATTCAGCCCTGACTGATCTTTATAACCTACAACTGGAAGCATAAACTGTCAAACTTTAGCAGTGAGATAACCCCTCTATACAGATGTCTAATCCTTCGCAGTTTACTTCCAATTGTTTGCATCCAGCTAAACTTCTCAAAGTGCTGTTATAAAGTATTCACAATGGGTAACAAAAGCCCATGATGGGGAGCTAAGAAAAAAAGAGACAGCATAATCTTCAACTGCTTCTCATTTGTATCCTTTCAGAACATAGGTCATATTATAGGGTCTAGCTGGTAGTCTCATGCCATATGTTTAAAAATATTTCCTCTATTGTGTCAATTTGCTTCTAAGAATTAAGTTTACAAAAATATTCTCAGTTCTTCCCTGAATCCTCCATTCCCAATGCATTCTCATTTCTTCCTTAGAGAGCAAGAAAATAAAAAAAGAACCAAAAGCAGATCTATGTGACATTTCCTTGGGTCTTTGAAACCCTAGGGTTCATAATGCCACTAAGTTCCTGATTAGATTGTTACCCATATTAAACCTTATTCAGAACTCCCTAAATGTTGATGGTTGAAATAAGAAAGGCAGTTAACACAGGGTATACCTTGAAAGTCTAAGTAATAAGGCTTGATCTTAAGCTATAGTCAAAGTTACCATCCTAAAATAATAACCTAAATATTCACATATATTTCAGTTTCTTTTCTAATGGTATGTATTAATTCTTTAGGTTAAGACTTTGAACATTGGGGTTATTTCAGTATTGCACCCTATGTGGAACTCCCTAAATAATATTTGATGAAGAAAAAATTAAACACGGGGAATACATTGAAGGGCCAATTAAAGAGGTATGATATGTACTTATACTCAAAGTTAGAACCTTTAAATAGATAGGGGAAAAGGGAGAAACCAGCATTAAAATCTTAAGGCTTTGAGAATCTTCCCACTCACACCACAAAGGGTTAACTTGAAATCTTATAAACAATGTCCAAGGACATTCTCTCATAGGCGAGAGACTGAGCAATGCCGGAACTAACTTCTGAGGCTAAAACAAACGGTTATCAAGTTTCTTCTAAGAGAAATCGCTCCAGTTGAAATCATTCCGCATAAAACCTCATCGTAGTTGTAGTTCCCAAAGCCAAATACTTCTATTAATACACCCACAAAAGGTAAACAACTGAGGCAAGTAAACTTTCAAATAAAGTTAAAACTTTCTAGTCCGTTCAGGTAGAATCTTGTGAATTTATCTCAGTAAAACACATCTTAACAGTCTCTCCCCATACTGGTTAGCCCAGCCTGTCTTTAACGAGATCAGCATTCAGTAAAAGTGAAAGTAATGAGGAATGAGAGTAATGAGGAATAATAAATCTTCACTGCTCCAGCTCAGCCAAGTGATATGTATGGGAGTTCTTCAAGATAAAGTCAGAGTCTCGGCATGAAAGAAGCAAGCTCTTTTCCCAACACTTTCATTTCCCCCGTCAGAGCTTGGATAATTAGTGGCAAAAAGCCATAAAACACTTTGTCGGTCGTGCAAACAGAAGGAATTGTAAATAAAACTGTTAGTTCAAAGCAAAGTATTCTAAAGTCAAACCTCCCAGCAAGCAGGTAAGCAGAATTTTTCCATGCAGGGCTTTGTAAGACCTACTTATCCCGGTTATACATGTGGCCTTGCAAAACAATAAAAGAAAAAGACGGACTCAAAAGAAAAAAAGCATACTTCTCTCCAAGTCTATCTTCTTCTCCATAGTAAGTTCCTGTCTGTCGGGAAGTTCAAGGCGCCCCCCCCCCCATTCAACCACCCCCGGAGCGGTTCACAAAGAGTTTTAAGTGGGGGGGGGGACCAAGAACAACAACAACAAAAACCCTGTAATGATCTCTGATGAAAGCTATAAATGGTTTAGAGTTCAAGACTAACACAAGAAAAAAGTAATTGCTGGGATATCAGACTTAAAAAAAAAAATCTCTTCAAGACAAAACTGAAAGCTGTTAGCATTGGAATACTGAGATCTCCAGCAAAGTGAAGATAGCAGAAAATTGGCAAGAGCTTTCAATAAAAAGAGAGAGAGAGAGAGAGAGAGAAAGAGAAAACCCATAGATCTGCCAAACTCACGGCCGTGGACATCTCAGAGATTTATTAGGTAAGATAAAGAGAATAGAGCAGGTTATCTCTACTTTGGCGGGTTATCTCTACTTTGACGCCTCTCTTCGTTTGGTTCGATGATTGCAGAAAAGTCTCTCCAGACGTTCATCTGGGGTTTTCCAGACTTTTCAGGGTCTGAAGACCCCCCAGACTCCCACCTCTAGGAGGAGGACCGAGCCCCGCACACATACCGACCTCCATCTGACCGATGGGAGGTGATAGGGTTTTCAACAATCGTTAGGTCCTGACAGCTGGTTTAGACAGGAGTTTTCGTTCCAGACGCCATCTTGCTTTTTCAGCTGGTATCCTTTTGGATAAGCTGGCCGAAACTCAATCCAGAAAGGTCAGAAGTACTGTCGGTTGGTGGTTCTTCTGCCCAGGTGGATGATGTTCAGCCGGTTCTAGGTGGGGTTGCACTCCCCCTAAAGGACCAGGTTTGCAGCTTGAGGGTGCTCATCGATCCAGCATTGTCACTAGAGACTCAAGTGGCCTCTGTGGCTCGGAGCACCTTTTATCAGCTTGGGCTGATTTGCGAACTGCCATCCTGCCTGGATAGAGCTAGCTTGGCCACAGTTACTCATGCTCTGGTAACCTCCCGCTTAGATTACTGAAATGCTTTGTGCATGGGGCCACCTCTGAAAACAGCCAGAAACTGCAACTGGTACAAAATGAGGCTGCAAGATTATTAAAAGGGACTGGATGTTTTGAGCATACAACGCTAGTGCCTCCTGAGTTGCACTGGCACCCAGTCCATTGCCGGGATAAATTCAAAGTGCTGGTTTAAACTTGTAAAGCCCTAAATGGCTTGGGGCCGGGTCCCATGAGGGAGCACCTTGTCCCTTATGTCCCCACCTGAACCATAAGATCTTCTTTGAAGGCCCTGCTCCAGGTGCCCCGCCAAATGCAGTGAAGCAGGTGACTACTAGGGAGAGGACCTTTTTGGTGGTTGCACCCCGTTTATGGAATACTACTGCTACTACTACTACTACTATGGATATTTACACTCTCCAAACCAAAGTTCTCAAAGCAGTTGACATAGAAAAATAAAAATTACATAGAAAAGATGGTCCGCTGTCCCCAAAGGGCTCACAGTCTACAAGGAAAGATAAGGCAGATACCAGCAACATCCACTGGAGGGATGCTGTGCTGGGCTAGGGTAGGATAACCTCCCCAGAGAGGTTTGCCTGGCTTCATCACTTTGTTCTTTTAGAAACCAAGTAAAGACCTTTTTGTTCACCCAGGCATTTTAAATTCTTGTTTTCAGATGAGATTTTATTTCATTTTTAACTCATTTTTAAATGGGTTTTTTAACTGCTTTGTATTGTATTTTGTATTTTCTTTCTCCTTCTTTTTGTCTGTTATGATTGTATTGTATTGTATTTGTTTATTTCGGTCCAAGGCCAGCATATCTGTTATGATTTAATTTATTTTTTTATTGTATGTCTTAATCCTGTGTTCTAAACCACCCAAAGAACAATTTGTTATGGGGCAGCTAACAAATTAAGATCTTCTCTATTATTATTATTTTTATTATTTTTATTTTTGTCTACATAGCTAGACAGGTGTTACTGACTGGTTTGTTTTATCCAGACATCGAGTCCTTCCCAAGGACCTGGGATGGCTGAATTTTATTGTCAATGTCGTTGCTGCTGTTACAGATATCGTCGCAGAATATAGGCTGTTCCTAGTAAAGTTGCTTTTTGTAATTGGCTGATGGTGATTTCTGTGTCCCCTGTGGTGTTGAGGTGTTCTTTAAAGTGTTTTGGAATTGCACCTAGGGCGCCAATTACTACTGGGATTATTTTGGTCTTATTATTATTTATTTATTACATTTATCAACTGCCCCATCCAGAGGCTCTGGGCGGTATACAATGACTTATTAAAAAGACATAAAACACAATGCTAAAAACAATATAAAAACAATTAAAAAATGATTAAAACTATTTAAAACCAATTAAAATACTTTTAAAAACAATACTTTACAAGCCTTGGAAGGCCAGGCCAAATAACCAGGTTTTTAGGGCTCTCTTAAAGGCCGACAGTGAGCCTAAACTGCGGATATCTGCCGGGATTGCATTCCATAGACCAGGAGCAGCTACAGAAAAGGCCCGGTTCCGAGTCACCACCAGACGTACCGGTGGGAACTGGAGACGGACCTCTCCAGATGACCTCAACAAGCGATGGGGATCATACCCAAGAAGGTGCTCTCTAAGGTAGCCAAGTAGCCCAAGCCGTTCAGCGTTTTAAAGGTAATAACCAGCATTTTGCATTTCGCCCGGAAATATATCAGCAACCAGTGCAACTGTTTTAAGATAGCCATAATATGGTCTCTCTGGGTTACCTCAAAGACCAGCCTGGCTGCCGCATTTTGAACTAACGGAAGTTTCCGAACTACGTACAAAGGCAGCCCCACGTAGAGCGCATTGCAGGAGTCGAGCCTGGGGGTTACCAGCTGATGCACCAGTGTTTTGAGATCGTTCTCATCAAGGAATGGACGCAGCTGTCGAATCAGCCGAAGCTGATAGATTCTTCTGCCACAGCCTTTCAATTTCAATTTGTAGATCTTTGTATTTTGTTGTTTTTTCTATTTCTTTTTCTTCTATTCTGCTATCATCTGGTATTGCGATGTCGATTGTTTTAATTTGTTTTTCTTTCTTCCCGATTACAGTTTTTGCAGATGTTCCAGTGTATCATCCCTGCTACCTTGTCATGCCTTTGTTTGTAGTCAGTCTGTGCGATCTTTTTACAACAGCTGATTAGGTGGTCCACTGTTTCATCTGCTTCTTTACAAAGGCGGCACTTGCTGTTTGTTCTTGATTTGTCTACTTTTGCTCTTATTGCATTTGTTCTTAGTGCCTGTTCTTGTGCAGCCAGTATTAAACCCTCTGTTTCTTTCTTCAAGTTGCCATTCTTAAGCCACTGCCAGGTCTTGGTGATGTTTGATTTTCCAGTTATACTGTGCAAATATTAACCATGCAGTGGCTTATTTTTCCATTTTTCTGCTCAGTTCTTTACTTGTTCTTGCACACCAAACAAGGTGGCCTCAGAGCCAGTGTTGAAACACCCCGAGATTACTAGCCTGGGGGACTTCAATACTGCCCTTTGGCTACCTCTGTCAACCCAGGGAGGGAGGCAGTAAGGCACCAGGTGTGCAAGGTATGCAATTATGAAGTACAGACACGGCAAACAGAGATTTCCCAGCGGGGTACCCAGTGAACAAGATGAAATCCTGATTGTGACCCCCTAACCACCCACCCATTGATCCTGTGTTGCGGCTGGCTTGAAACCCTGGAGGGTGACACCTAGGCCTCTGCCTGCCACATCCACCCATGTCTTGGTAACGCATAACAGTCTGGCTTTATTCTTCCCTCAAAAGAACACATTAAGTGGGGATTGATCAGTGATTGGAGGCTCAATTTCCATCCCAGGCTCTGACCAATTTTCTGTCTTCATTCCAACAGATACGGAGGGAATGTGCAATGGAGGATTATTGGCTGCTGTCAGCAGTAAAAATAGAGAGAAACAGAGAATGAACACTGAAGCAAAACAGAAGAACAGGAATGGATCTTCTGTTTCTCATCATGGAGAAATCCATGACCCAAATTTTCAACCTCAGTGGGAAATGCACATAGCAGAGAAACCATATAAATGCTTGAAGTGTGGAAAGACTTTCAGTGAGAGCAGAACACGTACTATACATCAAAGAACATGTTCTAGAGAGAAACCATATAAATGCTTGGAGTATACGAAGAGTTTCATTCGGAGCAAAAAACGTACTAGCCATCAAAGGACCCATACTGGAAAGAAAACATATACATGTTTAGGATGTGGAAAGAGTTTCAGCAAAAGTGCACACCTCACTTCCCACCAAAGAACCCATACTGGAGAAAAACCATATAAATGCTTGGGTGTGGAATGAGCTTCAATAAGAGTGGAGATCTTACTAGCCATCAAAGAACCCATACTGGAGAGAAACCGTATAAATGCTTGGAGTGTGGAAAGAGCTTCAGTCAGAGTGGAGATCTTACTAGCCATCAAAGAACCCATACTGGAGAGAAACCATTTAAATGCTTGGAGTGTGGAAAGAGCTTCAGTGAGAGGGGAAGTCTTACTAGCCATCAAAGAACCCATACTGGGGAGAGGCCATATAAATGCTTGGAGTGTGGAAAGAGCTTCAGTAAGAGTGGACATCTTACTTCCCATCAAAGAACCCATACTGAAGAGAAACCATATAAATGCTTGGAGTGTGGAAAGAGCTTCAGTCAGAGGGGAAGTCTTACTAGCCATCAAAGAACCCATACAGGAGAGAAGTCATATAAATGCTTGGAGTGCGGAAAGAGCTTCAGTGACAGTGGAAGCCTTACTAGGCATCAAAGAACCCATACAGGAGAGAAACCATATAAATGTTTGGCGTGTGGAAAGAGCTTCAGTGAGAGCAGAACACTTACTAGCCATCAAAGAACCCATACTGGAGAGAAACCATATAAATGCTTGGCGTTTGGAAAGAGCTTCAGTAAGAGCGGAAGTCTTACTAACCATCAAAGAACCCATTCAGGAGAGAAGCCATATAAATGCTTGGAATGTGGAAAGAGCTTCATTGAGAGCGGAAGTCTTTCTATCCATCAAAGAACCCATACTGGAGAGAAGCCATATAAATGCTTGGAGTGTGGAAAGAACTTCAGTAACAGCGGAAGTCTTACTAGGCATCAAAGAACCCATACCAGAGAGAAACCATTTAAATGCTTGGAGTGTGGAAAGAGTTTCAGTCGGAGTGTAGAACTTACTAGACATCAAAGAACACATGCAGGGGAGAAACTTTATAAATGCTTGTAGTGTGGAAAGATCTTTTATCAGAGCGCGACACTTACTAGCCATCAAAGAAAGCATACTGGAGAAAAGCTATATAAAGGCTTGGAGTTTGGAAAGTTCTTTAGCCAGAGTGTGCATCTCACTTCCCATCAAAGAACCCACACAGGGGGGAAACCATATACATGCTTGGTGTGGAAAGTGCTTCAGGCAGAGTAGAATACTTACTAGCTGTCAGAGAGCCTAAACTGGGGTCATTAGGAAAGGGATTGAAAATATTTTATATTATTATACCTGTGTCCGTGTCCTGAACATTCCTCAAGTGGCCCAAGGATGAATAAGTTACTCCACATAGTGGAGTTTAGTAAAGGGTGGAAGGGAAAGCACTTAGATTTATTTAGTAGAGAAAGTTGTTAGGGGGTATTATGTGGACCTCATTATTCACAACCCCACTCACAATAGTAGTCTTAAATGCTTAGTGCATTCTATGCTTTTGAGACTGCTGTTTGCTCTTCTTTCTGTTTTAGCATACCTTAAGAATTTGTATGCCTTGAATTCTTTGAATAAAACATTTAAGCTTTAAAAGGTGTGGTTATTGAGTCCTGGGGTTAATCAGTCACGGTTCCTCCAAAGGAATCAAAGGATCCAAACTTGCAATGTGTAAATCTAGATTAATGCTAGAGTTAGTTTGATAAGTTATATTTGGTAACCTAAGTCAGACAGGTTGCCACCAGGGGTACTAATAACCTTAGGAGTGCTTGAAGGGATACTGGTGGGAGGGGGTGACCCAGAACCCTCTTATGGCCTCATGCTGCAGCTGTACAATTTGTTCCGCATGTGAGGCTTGAAGCCAACACATCCTCAGCAATTCGTCTGCTGCAGAAGGGGAGGAAAGAGGGCGCAAACCCTCCTCCTTTGCGCCTGGCTGGCTCAGCATGCCCCTCCCCTCAGCATGACTTGACAGGCTTCAGAAAGTTAGCACTGAGTACTCCCACTAAGATTCATAGGATAAGTAAATTTGTCCCATTCATTTCAGCAAGACTGCTTATGAGTAACTTAGTGTGGATGTGTGCCATGACAGTAGTAGCCTGTATCCCAAATTGTAAGATTACATTTGTGGTGTGTTTGTGTGTGTGTGTGTGTGTGTGTCTGTGTACACACACACACACACACACGTAAATGTTCCAGTTATGAGACTGGCTGCTCCACTCACTAACTTGCATCCAGTTATAGGTTACTCATAAGCAATTGTATTGAAAT
This sequence comes from Hemicordylus capensis, assembly GCF_027244095.1. NCBI lineage: Eukaryota > Metazoa > Chordata > Lepidosauria > Squamata > Cordylidae > Hemicordylus > Hemicordylus capensis. The sequence goes on along the minus strand of NC_069658.1, from coordinate 229,585,513 downwards.
CAATGTCCCATTAGTTTCAGTTTCAATGGAAGTACTCCTGACAAACTCTGTAGATCTCCACAGTCCTCAGTGCAATCTGAGCTAGATAGACCAATGGTCTGACTCGGTGTGTGGCAGCTTCCTATGTTCCTATGACATCGCTCCCACAGTGAGCTTGTCCCATCCATTTCACTGTCAGCCCTCTTGAGAAACTGCCAGTGAGCGACTTGAGTAGCCTGAATTCTCACCATGACATTTAAGGTGGGGGCAGGGGATGGTAGGCACTTAAAATCTCTGTGGGGCATCCTGAGCTGTAGGTTTGCAACAGAAGTTGGGAACCTCTGAGCTAAGGCATTATTCTAGTCTGTGGACCTGTCCATGCTTGCTCAGGATAACAGGAACCGCAACACAGAAGAGATGTTGTGTTTTTTCATTTGATTTGTCTGTGGCCCTTGGGGTGGAAGCCCCTGATTCCATTACCGAGCCAACCCCTGCCCAACTAATGAGAGTGCTTTTGTTCCCCACGCCATTTGTGGCTCCAACGTTCTTGACCTTCGGTAAGACATACCTTTGGGGTGGTATACCACGATGAGTGAGAAGAGCTTCTTCTGGGTCTGTGCGGGGAGAGCAGGCTTGGGCAACCAAGCTGATCAGGGGCCTGGAGCACCTTTCTTATGAGGCAAGGCTACAACACCTGGGGCGATTTAGGTTAGAAAAAAGACAACTGCGGGGAGACATGATAGAGGTCTATAAAATCATGCATGGTGTGGAGGAAATGGATAAAGAGAAATTCTTCTCCCTCTCCCATAACACTAGAACCAGGGGTCATCCCATGAAATTGATTGCCAGGAAATCTAGGACCAACAAACGGAAGTACCTTTTCACACAATGCATAATCAACTTGTGGAAGACCTCAGAAACATATTTTGAACTATATGGTGATTTATTTAAAAGGAGGTGGGGGTAACTCTTCCTGGAATGTTTCCCCCTCATATATATTAGGCTACACTGTGCCTGGTAGGGAAGCCTAGAATAGCCTTGGTCCCACTTCAGCCCCTGGGAGCTACCAGCATGAAAGAGATGCTCTCACTTGCTGCTCTTCCTTCTTCCTCTTCTCTCCCTGGCTCACAATTTGGCTCGGTCTGCCTTTCTCCAGTGCACTGCCTGCATAGACTGATGGCAAAAGAAACATCAGCGGATGTATATGACAGCAATATTGAAGAAGAATTTGGTAATGTGTACATATAGTGAGTGCTTACCTACGCAGGCAATGGAATGGAGCATGGAGGGCGTAGCCAAATTATGTTGTTGTTGTTATTATTACATTTATATCCCGCTCTTCCTCCAAGGAGCCCAGAGTGGTGTACTACATACTTAGGTGTCTCCTCACAACCCTGTGAAGTAGGTTAGGCTGAGAGAGACGTAACTGGCCCAGAGTCACCCAGCAAGTCTCATGGCTGAATGGGGATTTGAACTCGGGTCTCCCCAGTCCTAGTCCAGCACTCTGACCACTACACCATGCTGGCTCTCGATTAAGATAGCACCGGTGGTGGGGGGGCAGAGGCTAACAGGTAGGAAGCACCTTCCCTGTCCTTTAAAGTGGCTCCCCGCCCTCCCGGGAGATGGGAGTGCACGGACCGGTCCCATGCACATCCCTAGCCCCCATGGAGTGAACGTCATGGGCCATCAAATCTCCTCACTTTCTGGAGCTCAGTTGGAGCTGCCACACCCAGAATTCTCCTGCAAACCAAAGCTTCAGTTAAGTTTCCTTGCTTTTTAAAATGGAGAGTGCCATACAGTCAGAGGAGGCCTCAAGAAGGTCAGAGGAAGCCTGTGTCCAATAAATGAACATCACCCTCTCCCAATTCCTTCTCTGTTGCAGTGAGGAAAGAAGCCATTCTGCTTCTTATAGGTGTGCAAACTGGCTCACTTCCGTTCTGGCTGTCAAACAGCTGAAGTACGGGCAGAATATCAGCAGGTGCTGCTGACACCCTCCTGTGGTAGCCAACGTTGTACCTGTTGGGTTTCTGCCTGCACCACAACTGCTCAATGTCCTGCCCCCTCTGGCCCTAACCAGGCGCTCAGCAGCCTTTTTTCCTTAGAAGGAACAAGGTTGGAAAGTAAGAACAACATAAGAACAAAAGAACAGCCCTGATGGATCATGCCCAAGGCCCATCTAGTCCAGTATCCTGCAACTTTAGTCTGTCCTCCTGGGTGCTTTGGTTGCCCGGTGGAACATAATGATGCTTAATTTGCAAGGGAGGGGGGCCTCCCAAGGCCTTTAGTTCCAAGCTCCAAAATCACCTAGGTGCACCTCTGCTTCCTGGCCGGCTGGCCCTTCTTCTGCTTGTCCCTTTCCTCCCCGTAGCTTCAGTTTATTCAGTCCTGAAGAAGGGCGAATGCAGAATTTGCGCAAGATGATTTGACAGGCGGAGAGAGGGATCAAAAAGAAGGTTTGGGGGAGCAACAACCATCACCAAAAATTTATATACTGCTTTTCAACAAAAGTTTCCAAAGTAGTTTACAGAGATAAATAATAAATACAAAAATAAATAAGATGGCTCCCTGTCCCCAAAGGGCTCACAATCTAAAAAGAAACATAAGATAGACACCAGCAGCAGTCACTGGAGGTACTGTGCTAGGGGTGAATAGGGCCAGTTACTCTCCCCCTGCTCAATACAGAGAACCACCACATTAAAAGGTGCCTCTTTTCCCAGTTAGCCGGAGATGGTCATTGCTTCCTTCCTGGGCAGGTTTAGTCCAATGGGTAAAATTCAATTTGAGGGTTGCATTTGCATGAAAGAGAGACTGTGCATTGGGACACCCCCACTTAGGGGCTCTCTTACCCCTGGACTCTTGGGCCAAAGTCCAGGACCTCCACGTCCCCTGGGACACCCCCCCCAAATACTTTGTAGTCTGTTCTGGGTGGTATGGTGGCATTAAAAATGTGTTAAAAATACTGGGGGCGGGGGGGTTGCCTCCAAAGGCCTTTCGGTCCAGGCTCCAAAACTACCCAGGTACACTCTGCTCCCACTTTCTGCACAGCTCCACCCCGTTGAGAAAACCCGACATTGGGGATTCCCGCCCCACCTTTCTTATGAGGCAAGGCTACAACACCTGGGGCTTTTTAGTTTAGAAAAAAGACAACTGCAGGGAGACATGATAGAGGTCTATAAAATCATGCATGGTGTGGAGAAAGTGGAGAGAGAGAAATTCTTCTCCCTCTGCCATAACACTAGAAACAGGGGTCATCCCATGAAATTGATCGCCAGGAAATCTAGGACCAACTAACGGAAGTACTTTTTCTCACAATGCATAATCAAGTTGTGGAATTCTCTGCCACAAGATGTGGTGTTGGCTACTAGTTTGGAGGGGTTTGGATAACTTCATGGAGGAGAGGTCCATCAATGGCTACTAGTCAGGGCTACAGGCCACCTCCAGCCTCAGAGGCAGGATGCCTTTGAGTCCCAGTTGCAGCAGGGGAGTAACAGCAGGAGAGAGAGCATGCCCTCAACTCCTGGCTGTGGCTTCCAGCGGCATCTGGTGGGCCACTGTGGGGAACAGGATGCTGGACGAGATGGGCCTTCTTGGGCCTGATCCAGCAGGGCTGTTCTTATGTCCTTATTTAGGGAAAGCAAACGGCATGTGGGGTGCAGGGGAGGGGGGGTGCCAGCCAGGCTGGAAAGTAGGGAGGGGGCACTCTGAGGACTCGGGTGGAGACTGCCAGACAGTGCATAGGGAGGAGAAGGAGGGAGGCTGTCCATGATGATGAGTCCCCACATTTGCTTCCACCTGTTTATCCCGCATATTATCAGTGTCTGCGATTGGTTGCGTTCTTGGGGCCACTGTCTTTGGAAACTGGAGGCCGAGACTCAAATGCTGTGGGCTCCCTTTCCTTACAGACAGACTGAGATCTGCCCGAGAGAGTGAGTCCAGAATTAATAGCACACCTAGCAGTTATAAGGAGGGAGTCCGAGGGTAGGCAGGGAGACAGAGGGACTGGCGACCACGTTCCCTCTAAGGCGTGGGCACATGCGCTTGCTCGCACATTTTTTATGTCCGCTCAGTTAAGTCAGACAGGTTGCCACCGGGGGTACTAATAACCTTAGGAGTGCTTGAAGGGACACTGGTGGGAGGGGGTGACCCAGAACCCTCCTATGGCCCCACACTGCAGCTGTACAATTTGTTCCGCATGTGAGGCTTGAAGCCAACACATCCTCAGCAATTCGTCTGCTGCAGAAGGGGAGGAAAGAGGGCGCAAACCCTCCTCCTTTGCGCCTGGCTGGCTCAGCATGCCCCTCCCCTCAGCATGACTTGACAGGCTTCAGAAAGTTAGCACTGAGTACTCCCACTAAGATTCATAGGATAAGTACATTTGTCCCATTCATTTCAGCAAGACTGCTTATGAGTAACTTAGTGTGGATGTGTGCCATGACATTAGTAGCCTGTATCCCAAATTGTAAGATTACATTTGTGGTGTGTGTGTGTCTGTGTCTGTGTGTGTGTGTATACACACACACACACACACACACACACACGTAAATGTTCCAGTTATGAGACTGGCTACTCCACTCACTAACTTGCATCCAGTTATAGGTTACTCATAAGCAATTGTATTGAAATCAATGTCCCATTAGTTTCACTTTCAATGGAAGTACTCCTGACAAACTCTGTAGATCTCCACAGTCCTCGGTGCATCCTCCATCACAATAGCCCTATCCACCCCCAGCACAGTACTTCCAGTGACTGTTACTGGTGTGTGTCTTATTTTTCTTTTTAGAATGTGAGCCCTTTGGTGACAGGGAGCCATCTTATTTGTTATTTCTCTTTGTAAACCGCCCTGAGCCATTTTTGGAAGGGAGGTTTAGAAATTGAATTATTATTATTATTATCATCATCTGTGAGATTTCCATTGGAGGGGGAATTCCACAAGTGGTCCAGGTGCTACATCTGCTTAGTAGGTCTCTTGTAACAGTCATGGGTGGGCAGCCCCTTTCTGGCCTCTGACTGGGGAGGAGAGCTGGTCTTGTGGTAGCAGACATGATTCATCCACTTAGCTAAGCAGGGTCTGCCCTGGTTGCATATGAATGGGAGACTTGATATGTGAGCACTGTAAGATATTCCCTTCAAGGGATGGAGCCACTCTGAGAAGAGCAGAAGGTTCCAAATTCCCTCCCTGTCTTCTCCAAGATAGGGCTAAGAGAGATTCCTCCCTGCAATCTTGGAGAAGCTGCTGCCAGTCTGTGAAGACAACAGTGAGCTAGATAGACCACATAAAGAACACATAAAACTGCCTTGTACTAAGGCATGCAAACTGATCACAGCAGGCTCTAGATAGTTCTTCCCCCATTTCACGGGGTGGATGTGTGAAGCCATCACTTTGCTGCACGAAAAGCCTCCGCTGGTTGATTACCTATCAACCAGCTTGCATAAACTCGGTTCTGTTTTCCTCCTGCTTTAATTCAGTGCCTGTGTTTCTACTTTCTTAATGTATATACAGTTTAAGGAAAACTAATTTGTTCGTTGTCCTGCGATTTATTTGTGTTTTTAAGTGACACACAATAAACTTGATCAGATCATTGTCCAGTACAGACATCTGGCAAGTGACCATATTATGCTTGTCTTATAACAGCTGCACTGGCTGCCGATATGTTTCTGGGCGAGATATAAAGTGCTGGTTATGACCTTTAAAACTCTGAACGGCTGGGGTCCGGGCTAGCTTAGAGAGCACCTTCTTCGGTATGATCCCCATTGTTTGTTGAGGTCATCTGGAGAGGTCCGTCTCTAGTTGCCACCTGTACGTCTGGTGGCAACTCGGTACTGGGCCTTTTCTGTAGCTGCTCCTGGCCTACGGAATGCACTCTCGGCAGATAGCCGCAGTTTAGGCTCGCTGTTGGCCTTTAAGAGAGCCCTAAAAATCTATTTGTTTGGCCTGGCTTTCCAAGGCTTGTAAAGTGTTGTTGTTTTAAAAAGTATTTTAATTGTTTTTAAATCGTTTTCATCATTGTCAAATTGTTTTTATATTGTTTTTAGCATTGTGTTTGAATTGTGGGTTTTATGTCTTTTTAAAAAGATGTTGTACATTGCCCAGAACCTCTGGATGGGGTGGTTTATAAATGTAATAAATAATAATAATAATGAAGTTGTACATGCATTCGGGTGTCTGTACAAAAGTATGTGTTTTTCTGTGAGTGACTGCTGCGGGCCCCCTCAGATGTCGATACAACCGTACATTTTCCATCTGTGTGTGTTTAACATGTTTGAATATCTGTGCATGCATACACTGTACACAGACCGTACACGTGTGGAGCATAATGTGAATATGGCAGGTGTGATGGTAGATGTGAATCATCCTCAAGTTATGCCCTATTCATGGATGGTTGTATGTGTCTATGTATGCTTTTGTATGAATGACTGTCTATGTGTTCCCTTTAAAAGTGAACCTGGATCATAAGAAGCTGCCTTATACTGAGTCAGACTATTGGTCCATCTAGCTCAGTACTCCAGGGTTTCTCAAACTTGGGTGCTCAGATGTTTTTGGACTTCAACTCCCATAATCCCCAACCAAAGGCCACTGGGGCTGGGAATTATGGGAGTTGAAGTCCAAAAACATCTGAGCACCCAAGTTTGAGAAACCCTGGTTCTACACTGACTGGCAGCAGCTTCTCCAAAGTTGAAGGCGAGAGTCTCTCTCAGTCCTCTGTTGGAGATGCCAAGGAGGGAACGTGGAACCTTCTGCATGCAAGCATGCAGATGCTCTTTCCAGAATGTCCCCATCCCCTGCGGGGAATATCTGACAGTGCCTATATGTGTAGTCTCCCATTCAAATGCAGACCAGGGCAGCCCCTGCTTAGCAAAGGGGTCCATTCAGGCTTGCTACTACCGTGTTTCCCCGAAAGTAAGACCTACCCCGAAAGTAAGACCTAGCAGTAATTACCGCTGTACCGCTAATATAAGCCCTCCCCCGAAAATAAGACCTACTGCTAATCCACCGTTTTTGCATCTGTCCTGAGAGGTGCCGTATTTAGCCTATAACTTCAAAGCAGATAGCTCGGCATCTGCTGGCTTGAAGCCATCTGTGCCGGACGCTGCTGGGACTGTGGAGAGTCTCCCACCAACAGGTCGCAAGACTTGCAGTTCAGTGACCAGGTGCACCCTTCAGTCAGCGCTGCCTCCAGAGCACGAAGGATGCTTGGAGACAAAGCACCCCTCGATCTTTGCCCTCCCGGCAAAAAGAGCTCTTACCCTACCGACTCCCCCTCTCACAGCCACGGAGATCAGAGCAATTGAAGTGCCAGGAAGGGCGAGTGTGGCGGCGGCTATACCCCTTCCCTTCCCCGACGTTACTTGCAAAAAGCCCCAGCATGCGCACGCGAGCAAAGTGTCCTCCCGCCCCTTTCCCTGCCAGGCTGCAAAAGTCTTTAAGAAGCACAAAAGGCTTCTTAAAGACTTTTGCAGCCCGGCAGGGAAAGGGGCGGGAGGACACTTTGTGCGCACACGCAAGCTGGGGCTTTTTGCAAGTAACGTCGGGGAAGGGAAGGGGTATAGCGATGGGGCAGAGGTGCCTCAAAGGCTCATCTCCCCCATAGAAGTCTCTCCTTGCCTCTTTCCTTTTGTTACAAGGATAATCTTGCCCCATCGGGAAAGCGGCAGGAGGGGTAAGTAAACCCTCCCGACGCTCTTAAAGGTACCCCCCACCCCAGTGCATAACATTGGATAAATATTTTTACCCCCAGACAAGATGAGTGCAAAAAGAAAGAGCTACTCCATTGAGTTAAAAAAAGGGATCGTGGAAAACTCCCAGGGAAAGAATCTAACAGCTTTTTGCAAGGCGCATAAGCTGGATCTCCGCATGGTATGAAAATGGCGTGCAGAGTATGACAACCTCAGTCACAAGATGGATGAGGGACATGCTAAGAAGCGCAAGTGTGGATCAGGTCGGCAACCATTATTTACTGAGCTGGAAGACATGATCTGTGAATGGATTGCTGACAGGAGAGCAAAGGCTTTGGTTGTGCTTGGGGCTGATATTCAAGCATTTGCTCTTGCAATGGCACCTCACATACCGGTAGAATTAGGCCCAGCCAATTTCAAAGCATCACAGCACTGGCTGGATGGCTTCCTTCGGCGATATGATCTGTCTCTAAGAAGATCAACAACACTGTTCAAGCTGGTTGACACTGAAATTATTAAACGTGCATTAGCATTCAAGTCTTTTGTTGACAACATAGACTTTACTAAATACAAACTCTCCAACATGATTGCTATGGATGAAACTGCAGTGTATATGGGTCAAGGATCTCAATTGACAATTGATCAGAGGGGCGCCTCATCAATCTACATTCCCTCCACTGGTTACGAAAGTGCACGGGTGTCCTGTATTTTGGCAATTCGTCTGGATGGAAAGAAGGTCCCACCTCTTATCATCACTATGGGCAAGAAAGAGAAGACTGACTGTGTTTCAGGTATTTATGTTCTTGAAACCGAGAAGGCATGGTGCACTCAAGCCGTTATAAGAAAGTGGGCAGATTTAATGTTTCCACGTGTTTTGCAAGGTGCCCAAAGAGGTCTGCTAGTCTGAGATTCTGCTAGCACTCACCGCGCTAAAGACATGAAGAACTTCCTTAAAGAGAGAAAAATAGATCAGATAATGATTCCTGCAGGAATGACAGCCTATCTCCAGACACTTGACATTGCAATAAACAAGCCATTCAAGGACCATTTGAGAATAGAAGTCAGTGATTACATTGAAAACAGAATGGATAGAAATCAGCGGGGGAACTTTGTGAAGCCTAAGCTGCAAGAGGTGGTGACTTGGGTGAAGAATTCATGGGATCAAATCACTGAAAGCTGTGTTGCCAATGCACTACAAGCAGGCTTCCTGGACAAGAAGTGTTCATTTAAGGAGAGCAGTATTGCTACACATGAGAGATTGGGGCCATTAATTCTAAAGGAATTAGAGTCAAAAGAAATCCAGGAAGGAATTGCAGGTTCAGATATGGAGACTTATGATGATATTCTAGAAGAAGATGACATGATTGTATTCGAATAAATGTAGAAGCAGTTAACATACGGTAGTTTGTAGAACATGAATACCGTACATGTTGATTTGATTGTTGAACAGGCGTTAACGTACCAGTAGTTTGTACTGTATAATTGTTGAACAGGAATAAACATACTTTACTTTTTTGAACTTCAATAAAAATAAGACCTACCCGAAAATAAGCCCTAGTGCAATTTTTGGGGCTAAAATTAATATAAGACACTGTCTTATTTTCGGGGAAACACGGTACAAGACTTCCCTCCACAGTGGACGCCTCGCCCTTTGTGGCTCTCCCTTTTAAACACGAACGTGGCTGCAGCATATCCGCGTTAAGTACATGCTGGTATCAGCTAGAGACCCCTGGCTGGCTGCTCCATCCCTGGCATCTTTTCCACTCTTGCTTGGAAAGTGAGAGCTTGCCGGAAGGAGGAGGGGCTCCTGTCATCTCTCTCACCCTTTCCCAGGAGGAGGAGGAGGGGGCGGCAGCAGCAGCAATAATAATGGGGCTGGCAAGAGCAACCTAGGGAAAGAAAAGTTCTTGGCAGTGCAGTGCTTTCAATGTTTCTAGCTTGCCTGCCCGCCTCTGCTCAAATGATAGGAAATGGCTAGTTGATGGCCAGCAGGGGGTGCTCTGGCACTAAAAATGCTTTGCTCAATGGAAGGTATATAGGACCCCGACTGGCTCTGCTGCTGGCTGGGGAAGGAGGGCAGTGTGTGTGCTGCATTGAGCCAAAAGCCCGAGGCGGGTGTCTCTAGTATGCGAGGCAGGCTTGCTTCTGGCCTGTCCAAAGGAGGGAGCCGGCTATAGGGTTTCCCACCCTGAGCTACTAGAACCCCTTGCAACTGGAACCTCTTCCCTGATTTGCATGCTTTGCCTGGGGGGGGGGCAGGGGAAGGTCACGTGAGATGACCCCACGCCCGCCCGCCGGCTTCCTCGCTGTATTCCTTCTCTCCCCCCCGCCCCCCTTTCCCCTCCTCCAGCCTTTTGCTTCTGCTCCGCTCGGCTCCTGCCCCGCCCCACCCGGCTCTCAGTGGCTGGCGGGTGGACACGTGGTCGGCGTCTCACGTGCATGCAGGCTGGAGTGGGAGGAGGTATCCTGCTGCGCGCACCACTTTCCCGAGAACAGGGAGATGTGGGCATTGTAGTACATTCTACCTGGGCTTCTGGAGGTCCTGCGCTTGGCAGAGCACCGGCCAGATCCGGTGCAAGGTCTACGACTGGGTGCTGAGTCTCCAAGGTGAGAGGCCGCGATGGGGATGGAGGAGGCGGGAAAGGAGAATGAGTGCCGCCCCCAGCTCAGGGGAAAGCGGGCGGGGCAGCAGGGGGAAGAGGTAGCAAGGCGGTGCTTTGCAGAGGACTCGGGGCAGAGACCCCGGAGGCTGTTTGGGAGAGGAGAACGTTGGGCCAGGAGGCGGGAGGGAGCTTGCTTGGTGGGGGCGGGGGGAGACGCTGGAAGACGCTGAGCATGGAGAGAGGTGGGTCTGGGGGGGGGCTCCCCAGCATGCTTGAGGGAGGGTGGGAGTGGGGCTGGCGGGGAGGCAGCTGGGGGCTAGTGTTGCCCAGCCCAGTGGACACCCCTAAGCCTGCAAGGGGGATGATTTCCGTCTCTAGTGACAGAGAGGAAGATGCTGAAAGGCACCATCTCAGACTGCACAGGAGGAGGAGGAGGCAGCAGTGGTAAATCCCTCCTGCATTCTACCAAAGAAAACCAAATGGCTCTGTGGTCGCCAAAGGAGTTGAAATCAACTTGATGGCACACTGTACCTTTACCTTGCACAGAGCAAAGGGTTAGGGTAACAATAAGATGCTGTCCTCTTTCAGTTGATTGATCTTTGGAGGACATTCTTGCCCTCTTTTAATTTCCATTCCTCTGACAATGTATGTAAAATTTTATGCTTGTGTTTGTGTTTTTAAAACTTTTTAAAGCCTCAAAACGCTATTGCAAATATGGCTGCAGCAGGCTTGATGGTCAGGAATATAAAAGCACAACAACCCCCTGAAAGCTGAGAGTATTGCAATGCCCATCAACTATTTTCCCTCTCTAGGGGTGTAGCCCTTGTCAGAAATCACATGGAGTGTATGCGCCCCCAGACGGGACCAACCAGCCCAGCTGCCTCATATCCCCCTGGGTCAAAGAAACAACAAAGATATTGAAGGGACCAGCAAGAACTTCGAGCAGCTGCTTCTTACCTTCAATGACGGCTTTAGGTAGCCCAAAAAGCGCTGTCAGAACCGCTTATGGTCTGGTGAAGGCCACCCCTGGACTACTAAAACACTTGTAACTGGTTCTGGTCCCAGTTTCCAGAAGGGGTGGAGCATTGTTGGAAGACGGCCTCTTTTGAGTGGGAGGAGGCTTCTTCTCGTGTTGGTGGGGTGGTGTTTCTTTAAGAAACTTTCTTACAAGATGTGTCCGCGAGGGTGTAGTAATTTGGAGGAGGCCCTTGTGATCAAGGTTGGAGACACAGCTCCAGTTGCCTTGTCTCTCTGCACCTTCTGCCCTACAGTCCATTAGGGGTATTAGGAGTTGAGAGAGTGAGGAAGGGTCTTCCTCTCTATCCCCCCTCTCCTTGCCTCTCCCTCTGCTCTGGACACCTCTGATTGCTGGTGATGAAGGTCTCTCGCTTCCTCCTGCTCCTTGCTCCGCTGCATTCTCCATGAGACATGTCGCTTCTCTCACTCCCTTTCTCCTCTGCACTATGAGGACAGAAAGCTCAAGGAAACCGGCTTTCCTACCAAGGTATGTGATTTCCCCAAGAAACCTGACTTGCTTTTGAAGATGCTCTTTGCTGGGCTTGCTCTTCTCACACACATTTGCTCTGCTATAATTGGGGTGAACTGTTATGGCCAGCACTCGCCTTTTGGTGGGTGTCCGGGCTGAGATTGGGAAAAGAGCCATTTTGAACGTAGGGAAGGCCAGCGCAGAAATGCTTGACTAACCTGCAGAAGGTTGCTAGTTGGTTGAGTATTTCTCTATGGACTGCATGGAACCAGAACCAGAAGTGTTCCGTATTTCAGATTTTTCCAGATTTTGGAATATTTGCATAATGAGATATTTTGGGCATGGTATCAAAGTATAAACACAGAAGGCTATTCTCTGTGTGTGTGTGTGTGTGTGTGTGTGTATGTGTGTATATATATATATATATATATATATATATATATATATATATATATATATATGGTTTTATTTAAAGTATTTAGATAAACATAAACGCTTCCTCTTTTTATTATCACTGTTATCCATAGGGGTATCAGCAAGCCTTTTGGACATTTTTGACATTACCCTGTACTGTACCTTTACAAAACAGAGCAGGCGCCAACAGAGCAGGTGCCAAACTGAGCATGCGCTCTTTGCTCTCTCTTGCAAGGCAGGGATGGAGCAGCCTCCTTTGCTGCCCCCTGCAAGGAGAAGGCCAGTTTAAGGGTTAACCTGAGGGAGTCCAGGTTCCTAGAAAGGCAACTGGGAAGAAACATTCTTCCCTTCTGGCCCCTCCCCTGAGAAAGGAGCCTTTGTGTCTTTTCCTTCCTGTGGGAGCTTCAGTGCCCCCTTGAAGAAGAGAACTCAATGGTTGCCAATGCAGGTGGGAAAGGAGGGTGTGGCTTTAAGGAACTGAGGTTTGCACTCTGCTCCCCAGGAGGCTCCATTGTGTGGGGAAGCCCAGAGGAGGAGGAGGAAGTGGGGTGGGGAGTTATCAGGAACAGACCAAAGGGAAGGATCCTGCATTTGAGGCAGACTCAGGTTTGCCTTTCTTGAGGTTTGCCTCAAGAAATGGTTAAAGGGTTTGCAAACTGTTTAATTGAAAGTTGCTAAGGTCATAAATCTGTCTCCTGTGGAATTCAGGCAAGAGGCCCCTCCTTGGTATCTCTAGATAGCTGGGTGCTAGCTATGACACCTTCAAGGAAACATCTGGCTAAGGAAGGGAGTGAATTAGCTGGAACAAAATAAGGGAGGGATGGAATGCCCAGTTATAAGCTAGAGAAAATACTGCCTAAATGTAATAATAGCAATGATTGTAATAATTGTAAAATGACAAATAAGTGATGCCAACCAATGAGGAATGTATCCACTGAATGTAATTAAGATGAGTATAAGAACTGAAACTGGAATGTAATCGGTGCTCAGCTTTCCAGGAATTATCCCACTGAGTCTTTGCTAGCAAATAAAAATCTGTTTTCTCTCAATTGCTGGCGCCCAATCCTTCACTTTGAACCTGGGAGGGAATTCTGCTACACATTGAAGGCTTTCTTCTGTGGCCCTGATGGGGAGACCACCTGCCTCCCCCACTCTGCCTTTTGTCTCTTTTTCATCAAGGGAGAAGATCCATGAGGTGGAATCTGGGAGTCAAACACTTTCATCCCTCAACAAGGAAATCCTTTGATTTTTGATATTGTTGGATGCTGCCTTGGAGCACGAATGAAAGATGGGGAAGGAAGACCCAGCTAGCTGCGGAGCAAGAAAAGGCCTTGAGGCCAGACAAGTGGGGAGCACTGGGGAATTCTGGGAAAGGGCCAAGCAGAAGATGCTGGTTGAGGACATCAGGAGCTCAGAGGCCCAGCGCCTGCACTTCAGGCAGTTCTGCTACCAGCAGGCCAAGGGGCCCCGAGAGGTTTGCAGCCGACTCCACAGCCTTTGCCATCAGTGGCTGAAGCCAGGGAGACTCACAAAAGATCAGATTGTGGACCTGGTGACCCTGGAGCAGTTCTTGAGCATCTTGCCCCCAGAGCTGGAGAGCTGGATCAGAGAGTGTGGAGCAGAGACCAGTTCCCAGGCAGTGGCCCTGGCAGAAGGTTTCCTCCTGAGCCAGGCAGAGGACAAGAGGCAGGAAGAACAGCAGGTGAGAGAGCAGTTTATCTTGGGAGCTGCAAAGGACTCAGAATGTGAGCCAGGAGATCCTCAAAGAAGCCAGATGTGGCATCAAAAAGCAACCTGGGAATCATTCGTGGAGATGATCCACCCACTTCAACCCCTTCTTGGGTTCGCGACCTTCTATCTTGGGCATGTGGCAGAACATCTGATTGCATGCAGGACGCCCCCAGTTGAATCCCTGGCATCTCCATGTAGGCCTGGGATAAGCTCCTGCCTGAAACCTTGGAGAAGAAGTCGCTGCCAGTCAGTGTAGACAAAACTGAGCTAGATTTAGGAAAGATGGTATTTAAATGTATTGCTTATTGGTTGGATTTATATACCGCTTTTCATTAAAATAATCTCAAAGTGGTTTACAATATAATTAAAACAATAAATATAATACAAAAGTACAGATAATATAAAAATAAAATCTCTATTTAAAAATCCAATTTTAAAAATCCATAAAACACAAAGCAGCAGCAAAAGCAATACTTGCATTCAGAAGCCTGGGTGAAGAGCCACATATTTACTTTTTAACTAAAAACTATCAAGAGACAGGGCGGATGTGGGCCAGGAGAAGAAGTCGCTGCCAGTCAGTGTAGACAATATTGAGCTAGATTTAACAAAGGTATTATATAGCAATAGCACTTACATTTATATACTGCTCTATAGCTGGAGCTCTCTAAGCGGTTTACAATGATTTAGCATATTGCCCCCCAACATTCTGGGTACTAATTTTACCGACCTCGGAAGGATGGAAGGCTAAGTCAACCATGAGCCCCTGGTCAGGATCGAACTTGTAACCTTCTGGTTACAGGGCAGCAGTTTTACCACTGCGCCACCAGGGGCTCAATGGATATATATATAATATAAATGGATATAGGTATGTACTTTGACCAGGGATCTGGCTCGGTATGAGGCAGTTTCCTCTGGGACCTTCCTGCCCCGTTCCCTTTCTAATGCCTTTCTTCCTGCTCCCTGTTGGGAATCTCTCCTTCCGCCTGTCTCAGGTGCAAGGACTGTTGTCGGAAGCGGCCCCTGACTTCCCTGAGGCCGAGAAGGCTCCATCAGGCACCAGGCCGAGGCCTCTGTCCAAGGAGATCCCCAAGCAGGAGGGCAGCAGTGGGGCCACCTTGCTGGGTAAGGAGGTATGGGGCGGGTGCCCCCTTATTCCCCCCCCCCTCAGATACCCCCCTGAAGGAATGAGGCCTTTACCTCCCCTTTGTGCTTTTCTAATGTTTGTATTATACATGTGATTGCTTCCTCCCTGTGTTCTGTATTAAGAAGCTGTGCAGGGGTCAACAGTTCACAGTCGCTATTCTACCTTTTGGTCTGAAAGTGATGTTTAAATTTTGGAGGGAAGAGAGAGTTTGATTGGTTTGGCTATAATTTAAAAACTGGAGGGAACTTGAGTTGATTTAGGTTGGTTTGTTGAGCAAGGTTGGAGGGGCGAAAGAGAATAAAAGGAGGCTTGCCTGCAGCAGAAAGTTAGTTAAATCCCGAGGAAGCTTTTAAAGGCAGGAGTCTCTCCCAGCCCTACCTTCTGGCGGGCTTGAACCTGGACCCTATTCCATGAAAGCACTCAGTGCCCCACTGAGCCGTGACCCCATCTCCTAAGGGGAATCTCTTACGGAGAGAGGGCTCCCATGTATTCACCCATCCAAATTCAAATAAAAATGAACACTTCTTAGCGAAGGAGACAATTCATGCTTACTACTGCAAGACTAGTTCTCCATCCCAATTTCTTTACTTGGAAAAATCATCCCAAGTGGGCATTTTCCCAACACTTCCCCCATTCCTTTTAAAATACCTTGCCCATTTCCCTGTCTGATAGATTTGACAGAAGGAGAGCACCTGAAATCCTTGCCTTGCTTTTATGTTCACCTGAGTCTTTTGGGGGGTGGGGGTGAATGCAGACCCTTTTCTCCAGCCTCTGACACAGTTTAAACAGACAATATATTGTGTTATGACAGTCATCAACCTGATGTGACCCAAACTGCATTTTGAATTCAGCACAAAGCCAACATGAGAATTTTTTAACTCTAGACTTGATTCTCTCTCTCTCTCTTTTTTATTCTCGTACATCTTCCTGTCACTTTTGTGTCCTTGGCAGGTGCTGGAATGACGCTGCCAATGCATTCTCAGCCCTCCCTTCTGCCTGGTGGGATGGAAGATGCTTCAAGCCCACCGAAGAAGGTAGGGGAGGGATTGTTGGGAATGGAGAATGTGGGGCAGACAGACAAGCCCTGTTTCTTGGACATCCCTCTGGGGCTGCAAGTGGCCCTCTTTCCTTTGGCTTCTGTCCAAGCTGCTGACTAGAAAGCCTTGAATCTTGTGAAGATTTGAATCTGGCTAACCAGACAGGGAGGCGCCTTTGAAATGGTTGGCTTTCAAGTATGGAGCAGGCAGGAAAGTAAGTGTACCTCTTCCATCTCATGAGAGCGTCTTTTCCGGGGATGGTTGCTGGTATCTCCACTGTGTGTTTTTAGTTGCACCCCCTTTGTGACAGGACAACATTCCCCCCGCCTTATTTTTCTATTTAAACAAGAGCAATAGCTATATTTATTGAAAAGCAGGTCTATAAGTATAATAGATGACCCTGCAGGGAACATTCCCTGCCCTTCTCACAGCACCTTTCCTGAACGACTCTTGTGGATTCTGCTTCAAGGAAGGAACCATTATGCCTTCTGCGAGGGTGAACATGTTTCCTTCCTCTCTTCCAGGGCCCGGTGAGCTTTGAGGAGGTGGCTGTGCATTTCACGGAAGAGGAGTGGGCTCTGCTGGATCTGGACCAGAGAACCCTGTACAGGGAAGTCATGGAGGAGAATAGGAGGAATGTGGCCTCTCTGGGTAAGACTCCTTGAAAGGGAAGAGTAAAAAGCCTGGTTCAGACATGATGTTGTACAACAGTCTGTACACTCATACATGTGTTTGTGTGAATGACCTGCATTCATGTTAAAAGTGAACCTGGGTATGGGCCCCTCAATTGCATAGTATAGATTGGATTTATAGTATAGTATATATTATTAGTATAGATTTATACATCACAGTACTGATGTACCTGTGTTCAAAACACTATGTCAATCTAGCGAGAGAGAGATCAAGCTGGTCTGCTTAGCTGGTAAGCGTATGGTACAGATATTGCCAAGGCATTGGGTTAGTGGTATACTTGTTTTGAGTTAAACTAGCAGCTGGAAGATTCGCTCTCAAATGACCCTCAGCAATGAAACTCGTGGGTGACTCTCAACCAGTGATCTCTC
The DNA here is from genome assembly GCF_027244095.1 of Hemicordylus capensis. Lineage (NCBI taxonomy): Eukaryota > Metazoa > Chordata > Lepidosauria > Squamata > Cordylidae > Hemicordylus > Hemicordylus capensis. The sequence goes on along the minus strand of NC_069658.1, from coordinate 229,568,384 downwards.
AATCTCACCTATCTCATAGGGTTGTTGTGAGGGGAGAAAGGGTGGCATATAAATGCAATAAATAAAACTCAACCCTGAGGATGCTCTGTCGGACAACCCCAAAGATATGGCACTGCCTTATGTGGAGTTAGACCCTTCAGCCACCTCAATCAGTTGTCTCTACACTGACTGGCAGCAGCTCTTCAGAGTTTGGAAGAGGGTTTCCCCAGTCTGACCTGGAGATGCTACCAGAGACTGAAATGGGGCCTTATCCATTTGAAGCAGATGCTCGGCCACTGAGCTCAGGAGACTGGCAATCTGGAGGGAGAGAGATTTCAGCCTTCCAGAGCATCTTGGGAGAGGGAGATCCAGCATCTGTGCAGCAGCTGGTGCTGCAGAAGGTTCCTCCTCTCAGCTATGTGATGGGACTCTCTCCTGGACAGGAGATTGCCAGCTAAGCCCTGTGAGTTGCCTGCAACCCATCCCATCCCCCCTCCACCTTTTTTGTAATTTTTTGTTTAATTTCAAGCACGATCTGTTTTAATCCATGCATTTTATTTTAATGCAAATCTTTTTTGTAAAGGCAAGTTATTCTTTTTATGCAATCCTTTCCCAATATACAGTTGTTTTTCTCTTCTATGAAGAGCCTATGCTACCAAACCTCGTCTATAGTCCAGACTAGACACAGATACTCTTCTGGTTCTGACAAGGTGTTTATTTCGAGAAAAGAGGCAGTAATTGAGATCAAACAAATTCCCAGCAGCTTTGGCTGCCCCCTTTCTTGAAAAGAATCTCATCTTGACAAGACAAAACAATCAAGCAGGAGCTTCTGTGTTTCTAGATTCTGAGAAAGCATTTGATCAAGTTGATCCACTACACTTGTTTCAGACATTCGAAGCATTTGGACTTGCATGGAATTTCACTAATTTGATAAAGCTTATGTATGAAAAAACATTTAATTGGATCTTGGCAATGGTATATTGTCAAATGAATTTCATTTGGAAAGAGGAATAAGTCAGGGTTGCTAATGTTGGAGAAAATTTACTCCTAGAGGTTCTTTAGTAAGCAGGGGCCACACCATCTTGTCAGATTCAAAGCTTTATTGATCACGACATGCCGGGCTATCAATCATGAAGTGAGAGAGTCCCGATTATGTGCGGATACCAAATATATAAGCAGAAGTCTTATTAATTATTCAAATAATAGGATCCAAATAATAGGATGGTAGCAAGACTACCATCTTGCTGGGCACCCCTCAGGGTGAGAGTCTAGGGTTCTTGCCTGGCTCCCCCCTTCTCCTTTTGCCCCCTCCTGATTCCATCTGCCTCCCTCACCCCTGGACTGGTGGAGATGTCAATGTGCCTTGCAGGACCGAGGCCTAGCCCAAGGTGACTTGGCAGTCCCACCCCCCACCCCCCATTCCACCAGCTGGGCTTTTTGCCCAGGAATTATAAAGAAGGAAGCTTTCAGTGGCGGTGGGGCCACCAACAAAGTGGTGACACCAAACCGGGTCGCCTCTTTGGGGGAGCCAGTTTCGGGGAGGAATGAGGGCGAGGGAATATATGTTCCGTGCTCTCACCAAGTAAGCAAACCAGCTCGATCTCTCTCTCACTAGATCTCCATTCACACAAAGTCATTCACGTGATGTGTTGAACACAGACTGGGGATTCTGTTGGTGAACTGATCACCCTGCTGCCCAACTGACTCCCTAAATGAGCTGTCGGAGCTGGTCGCGGAGTTGGTGTTGGAGTGCTCCAAGCTTTTGGTCCTGGGGGACTTCAATATCCACTTTGGGGGCTGGCTTGTCTGGTGCGACTCAGGAGTTCATGACATCTATGGGCCTATTCCAACTAGTATCTGAATCAACTCAGGTTGCCGGCCAATGCTTGATTTGGTCTGTTTGGATCAGAGGGGTTTTCCATGGGTAGGGATCCGGTGGTTTCCCCATTGTCTTGGACGGACCACTACATGGTTAAGGTTGTTATCACGGCCACAATCCACTCCTGCAGGGGTGATGGACCAATTAAGATGGTCTGCACAAAACGGCTGCTGGACCCAGTAGGGTTCCAAAAGACCTTGGAGGGTTTCAAAGTTGGTACTTCAGGTGATTCTGTCGAAGCCCTGGTGGGAACCTGAAATAAGGAACTTGCCAGAGCAGTAGACATGATTGCTCCTAAGTGTCCCTCCAGACCCACTTCAAAATCGGCTCATTCATAATAATAAGAAATCTGGGCTCTGCTGATTTGGAGTTGTTACATATATACAAAAATACTGAGTATTATTTTATGGTCTTCTGTTTGATTATATTTGCTGGGGTTCACCTGATGAAAACCAGAGTCTCACCAAACAAGGCGGCATCAGAACTAGTGTTGAAATACCCCGAGATAACTAGCCTGGGGGACTTCAATACTGCCCTTTGGCTACCTCTGTCAACCCAGGGAGGGAACCGGTAAGGCACCAGGTGTGCAAGGTACGCAATTATGAAGTACAGACACGGCAAACTAAGATATTTCCCAGCGGGGTACCCAGTGAACAAGGTGAAATCCTGATTGCGACCCCCACCCATCCACCCACTGATCCTGTGTTGTGGCCGGCTTGAGAATCTGGAGGGTGACAGCTAGGCCTCTGCCTGCCACATCCACACATGTCTTGGTAACGCAGAACAGTCTGGCTTTCTTCTTTTTCCCTCAAAAGGACACATTATGTGTGGGTTCAAGAGTGATTGGAGGCTCCATTTCTGTCCCAAGCCCTGACCAATTTTCTCCCTTCATTCCAGCAGATGACAGTGGGGAGATGAATACAGAGGGAATTTGCAATGGAGGAGTGTTGGTTGATGTCAGCTGGAAAAAGAGAGGGAAACACAGAATGGACACTGAAGCGAAACAGAAGAACTGGAATGGTTTTTCTGTTTCTCATCATGGAGAAATCTATGACCCAAATTTTCAACCTCAGTGGGAAAAGCACATAGGAGAGAAACCATATAAATGCTTGAAGTGTGGAAAGAGTTTCAGCGAGAGCAGAACACTTACTAAACATCAAAGAACCCATACAAGAGATAAACCATATAAATGCTTTGAGTATAGGAAGAGCTTCATTCAGAGCAAAAAACGTACTAGCCATCAAAGGACGCATACTGGAAAGAAAACATATACATGCTTAGAGTGTGGAAAGAGATTCAGTTACAGCGGACATCTTACTAGCCATCAAAGAACCCATTCTGGAGAGAAACCATATAAATGCTTCGAGTGTGGAAAGAGCTTCAGTGAGAGAGGAAGTCTTACTAGGCATCAAAGAACCCACACTGGAGTGAAACCATATAAATGCTTGGAGTGTGGGAAGAGCTTCAGAAGGAGCGACCATCTTACCAGCCACCAAAGAACCCATACTGGAGAGAAACCATGTAAATGCTTCGAGTGTGGAAAGAGCTTCAGTGAGAGCGGAAGTCTTACTAGGCATCAAAGAAACCATACTGGAGACAAACCATATAAATGCTTGGAATGTGGAAAGAGCTTCTGTCACAGCGGACATCTTACTAGCCATCAAAGAACCCATACTGGAGAGAAACCACATAAATGCTTCGAGTGTGGAAAGAGCTTCAATGAGAGAGGAAGTCTTAATAGGCATCAAAGAACCCATACTGGAGTGAAACCATATAAATGCTTGGAGTGTGGAAAGAGCTTCAGGAGGAGTGACGAACTTACTAGCCATCAAAGAACCCATACAGGAGAGAAACCATATAAATGCTTGGAGTGTGGAAAGAGTTTCAGTAAGAGCAGAAATCTCAGTAGCCATCAAAAAGCCCATACTGGAGGTAAACTTCTTAAATGATTGGAGTGTGGAAAGAACTTCAGTCAGAGCAGATTATTTATTAACCATCAGGACACTTGTGGTACAACTGTTGAATACAGATTATCCTTGGCATATTATTAAGAGAGCGAGACAATGTACAGACAGTATCACAGTATGCAGAAAAGACATTTATTTCAGACTAGTATTTTTAAGCCCGTTATAATAATGGGCGCTAGCTGGTTTTTCCCCCTTTAAGCGTTTGTTTGGCCTGGGGGCACCAACACGGACTGGCGCCTGGGAGACCTTGGGCCCCTTGCTCGGCCCCCAAATTGCCCTTACCCTGGCCCAACATGTCCCCCAGCGATTGCTCTCCCGCCCTCCCAGCTGCCCAACTTCCCCTTCCCTGCACCCCCCCAAAGGATTAATGGCCTCCGCCGCCACAGCCGAAAACCGCCCTCCCACCCTCCCAGCTGCCCGAGCCCTCCCACCCTCCCAGCTGCCCGTGCCCTCCTTACCTGAGTCAGCCCGCAGCAGTCGGGCGAAATGTAAGCATGTTTTGCAAAGGTGAAGAGAGGAGCTCGCGAATAGAGCTCCTCTCTGTGCTAAGCCTTTTCTCGAACTGCCGCTATGGACGTAAAGGACACAATAGGCGTCCTTCGTGGCCCAAGCACCAGTTTAATGATAAACAGATGGCGATGATTTTTTTGGATGCAGAGAAAGCTTTTGACAATGTTTTGTGGCAATTCATGTGGAGACTATTAGATGTAATGGCTGTAGGCGATAATTTTATTAGGGCAATTAAGACAATTTACTCGGAGCAATATGCAAAGATTATTGTAAATGGGGAATTATCAGACAATTGTGAAATACAAAAAGGGACTAGACAAGGATGTCCACTTTCCCACTTTCCCTTGGTCCTAGAAGTGCTTTGTAGAAGTATTAGAGAAGATGATAAATTATATGGCCCCAAAATTGGGAAACAAGATTACAAGTTGAGAGCCTTTGCGGATGATGTTGTGTTCTTTTTAGAAAATCCAATGGACAAGATTGGAAGACTCTTGGAAAAAATACAACAATTTGGACAGTTAGCTGGATTCTATATAAATAAGGCCAAAACTAAAGTTCTGACTAAAAATATGGATCAGAAATCTAAGGACAGATTCTCGGAAATAAGTGAGCTGAAAGTGGAGAAGAAAATCAAATACTTGGGGGTCTGGTTAACAAACAATAATTCTTTGTTGTTTACAAATAATTCTGTTAAAATATGGAATACAGTGAAAATTGATTTACAAAGATGGTCTAAAATGAATTTGTCTTTAATGGGAAGAATCTCAGTGGTGAAAATGAATGTTTTGCCTAAAATGTTATTTCTCTTTCAGACTATTCCTATAATCAATACTTTAACTTGTTTTAAGCAATGGCAGAAGGATATAACTAAGTTTGTTTGGCAAGGGAAAAGACCAAGAATTAATTTTAAGAATTTAACAGATGCAAAGGAAAGAGGTGGTCTTACCTTACTGAACTTAAGGTTGTATTTTGATGCGGTTTGTTTGACGTAGCTAAAAGAATGGATAACATTAAGAAAGCCTAGAATACTTGACTTGGAAGGATTTGATAGAAGGTTTGGATGGCATTCATATCTGTGGTATGAAAAAAGCAAAATACATAAAGATTTTTTGAACCACTATGTGAGAAGGAGTTTAATGAGGGTGTGGCTAAAATATAAAAATTGGTTGGAACCTAAAACTCCGCTATGGGTATCTCCGATTGAAGCTTTATCATGCAAAGAAGTAAATATACAAATGCATTGGGGTTCCTATAGGGATTTGTTACTTTTTCAGGAAAAGGATTGTAAGTTAAAAAGTTTAACTGAAATACAAAACTTGGTCAGAGATTGGTTTCAGAACCATCAATTAAAAGAGATATATAAGAAAGATTTTAAAGTTGGAGGATCAGATTTCAAGCTTTGAGAAGGAATTATGTGAAAATGATGAAAAATTAGTTTCTAAAATGTATAAACTGTTACTTTTGGAGGAGACAAGAGAGGAAATGGTGATAAAGTGGGCTCAAGATGTGGGTCATAATATAGAAATGGCAGCCTGGGAAAAATTATGGAAAACTGATTTAAAATTCACTGCATGTTATGCTTTAAAAGAAGATTATTACAAAATGATGTATAGATGGTATCTGACACCCCAAAAATTGGCATTAATGTAAAAAAATGTTTCAAACAAATGTTGGACGTGTGGACATTATGAAGGTACTTTTTTTCATATGTGGTGGACCTGTGGGAAGGCTAAAGCCTATTGGGACATGATATATAATGAGTTAAAGAAAATATTTAAAATGACATTTCCTAAGAAGCCAGAATCCTTCCTGCTGGGAATAATACAAGGTGCAATCTCTACAACTAATTTAACGTTTTTTATGTACGCTTCTATGGTGGCCAGAATTATATATGCACAGAAATGGAAGAGTAATGAACTGCCGTCAAAAGAAGACTAGCTGATAAAAATTTTGGAATATGCGGAGATGGCAAATTTACAACACTAATAAGAGACCAAAATTTGGAATGTTTCAAAGAAAATTGGAAACCATTCTTGTTGTATCAAAAAGAACTATTTTCCTACTATTAGTTAAAAACTGCAGATTGGGTAGATTAGTTGTGTTTGTAAGGGTTTAAATTTATGTTTTGAACTATTATTATAGCAAGGGTAAACTTTATAGTTGATGATTTACGAAGAGATGTGTGCGGGAAGTCCACTTTTGTCTAATTGTAATCCATTACAATATTATTATTGTTAAAATCAATAAAAATTGAATTTGGAAAAAAAAGATTATGGAATGGAATGCAGAATCCTCTATCTCAGTGGTGCACAAACTGTGTTCTTCAGATATGACAGAACATCAACTCGCATCATCCAAAGCCATAATATATTGAATTGCTGAACTATTCAATAGTTCATCAGCATCTGGAGGACCACATGTTGGGAGCCCCTGCTCTATCTCTTTCTGGACAAGGGTATATAATTATTTGTAGTAGTTTTTCTAGTGGCTCTTTGAGTGGCATAAAAATGAAATAAATAAATCAAGTCCATTTCTCTTATTTCTACCTACCAGGTGGAAACCCAAAAGGTCATGAGCCTTGATAAATTATTCTAGATTGAGACTTTCATCCCACTTCTGATCACACTTAGATGTTTTGAAGTATGAGGCAGGCCCAAATCTGCTTGGGTTTGGGCTGATCAGACAGGAACCAGTGGTTGCTGAGCAGTGTGTGCTCTCCAGGGACGTGCCAAGTCTGGTTCACGTGCTGCTTGACCAAGATTTTCCTGAATTCTGTAAGCAAGATTTGAAGCTGGGAGGATTTCAATAAAGTGGAGTGGGAACTGGATTGGGTCACTTCACACTGCACGCCCATTGGGAGTGTGCACTTTGCACTTTGAACCAGCAACCTCTTGCTTCCTAGGCAAGTTACTTCCCTGCTGTGCCATTAGGTGGCTCTGGGGTAGGGACCCCTTTGTTCTGCTGCCTTATCTGACTCACTCACAGGCCTCGCAAAGCGCATTTTAATCCCCTGTCTATTCCTCTCTGCCTTTTCTCTCTTGGCTACATCAGTTTGCAAAGCTTTGTGCCCAAACTCACCTGAAATGGGGGGAAGAGGGTCAGGTGCAGGCCACAGAGAAGGAGGAGGGCTTTTCCCCTCCCTTTGTGTCTGGATGATGAGCAGGACCAGCTGTAAGGCTGGCTCCAGAGTGGGGGGCAAGGAGGCCAGTGTAAGACAAAGCAGAGGGCATTTGATTTCATGGCTCGGTTGACCAGTTTGCTTGACAGTGTTTTCAGGAAAACCAGGTGCTTTTCAACTTGTCTGATGCAAGCTGCTGTTTCAAGACATGTTCCAGACATGTTTCCAAACCCTCCTACAGTTCCCGGTTTAGTTTGGAGGTGCTTTTCAAATGTCAAATTGTGTCCTTTCAATTTAAAATGTCAAACTACGTTCTTTCAAGTGGCATGACAGACCACTTCCCTAATTTAGTTTGGGTTGCTTCCCCAGTTTAGCTTAGATTTTATTTTATTTATTTATTTACCAAATTTGTACACTGCCCCAAACCTTCTTCTTTGGGCGCTTTGCAATAACATAAAACCCGTTAAAAACATATACAGAAACTTAAAAACAATTTAACAATTTTAAAATAACCAGAAATTAAAACCCCAAAATATTAGGAAGCTGAGAAATCTTGGGCGAAAAGATGGGTTTTCAGGTGTTTTTTGAAAATTGCCAGAGATGGGGAGGATTGTATCTCAGCAGGGAGTGCATTCCACAATCTTGAGGCAGTGAACGAGAAGGCCCGTCTCTGTGTAGCCACCAAATGAGTTGGCGGTAACTAGAGACGGACCTCCTCAGATGACCTCAATGGGCGGTGGGGCTTGTAATGAAGAAGACGCTCTCTTAAATACCCAGGGCCGAGGCCATTTAGGGCTTTGTAAGTTATAACTAACACTTTGTAGTTTGTCCGGAAACCTATTGGCAGCCAGTGTAACTCCATCAGTAAAGGAGTAACATGGGCTCTCCGAGATGATCCAGAGACCAACTTGGCTGCCGCGTTCTGAACAAACCGAAGTTTCTGGACTACGAACAAAGGCAGTCCCACGTAGAGCACATTACAAAAGTCAAGCCTGGAGATTACCAACAGATGTACCACTGTTTTGAGGTCGTTGATCTCAAGAAACGGGCGCAGCTGGTGTATCAGCCAGAGCTGATAGAAAGCACCCCTGGCCAGTGCCTCAACCTGAGAAACCAGGGAGAAGTGTGGATCCAGAAGTACTCCCAGACTGCGAACCTGTTCCTTTTGGGGAAGTGTGACCCCATCTAGAACAGGCAGATCGAATCGTCTCTAGCGTTCTGACCCCGCAAAATAAGTACTGGATTGAGTTTCAGTTTATTCTCCCTCATCCAGCCCATTACTGCTTCTAGGCTGGCATTTAGGGAGGATATGCCAGCTCCTGAAGAAGTTGATATAGAGAAGTAGATCTGGGTGTCATCAGCGTACTGGTAACAGCCAGCTCCAAATCCCCTGATGACCTCTCCAAGTGGTTTCATGTAGATGTTAAAAAGCATTGGAGAAAGTACGGAGGTTTGAGGGACACCATACTTAAGTTCAGATTTTGAAGAGCAACAGTCTTCAATTGACACCATCTGGAATCTATCCAAGAGGTAGGAGCGGAACCACTGTAAAACAGTGCGTCCCACCCGCAACACCCTCAGACGTTCCAGAAGGATACTATGGTTGATAGCATCGAAAGCTGCTGAGAGATCCAAGAGGACCAACAGAGTTGCACTTCCTCTGTTAATTGCCAATTGGAGATCATCCATCAGGCCAATCAAGGCAGTCTCCACCCATTGCCCACGCAAAAACCAGTTTGAAATGGGGATGATGATGATGATGATGATGATGATGATGATGATGATGATAATAATAATAATAATAATATATAAATAATTTGATTTCTGTGCCGCCCTTCCAAAAATGGCTCAGGGCCGTTTACAAAGAGATAATCAGATAATCAGTTTCCTCCAAGACCGCCTGGAGCTGAGAGGCCACCACCCTCTCATTTACCTTGCCCAGCCATGAGAGATTGGAAACAGGCCTATAATTGCTCAACTCTGAGGGATCTAATGCAGGTTTCTTTAGAAGAGGTCTAATGATTGCCTCCTTAAGACAAGGAGGCATCCTGCCCTCCCTCGGAGAAGCATTTATGATTTCCACCAGGCTGTCTACAACAACCTCCCTACTAGATCAAACAAGCCATGTTGGACAAGGGTCAAGAGAACAAGTGGTAGGCCTCACCGCTCCAAGCAGCTTATCCACATCCTCAGGAGTAACAAACTGAAACTGATCCAGTCGAATGACATAAGAGGAATCGTTGGGCAGCTCCAGCTCAGACATCAAATTAATTGTGAAGTCTCCATCTAGGTTGGAGAGATTTTATATGTGAAAAACTCTTTAAACACATCACAGTGGGTAACTGATGACTCCAAATTCTGGTTCGGCGGGGGGCAGATACTAGTCCCCTCACAACCCTAAACAACTCTGCTGGATGTGAACTCGCAGAGGCAATACGGGTAGAAAAGAACCGCCTCTTTGCCGCATGTATTGCCTGAGCATACATCTTTAGATGTGCTCTGTGTCACAATCTGTCAGATTCGAGTCTTCCTCCATTTGTGCTCCAGTAACCTACCTTGCCGCTTCAGCCTCTGTTGGTCTTCTGTATACCAAGGAGCCAAATTTGAAGCGGGTCGGAGGGGACGCTTGGGAGCAATCGTGTCTACTGCCCTGGTGAGCAAGTTGTTCCAATTCTCAACCAGGGCATCAACAGGGTCACTGGCAAAGCCAACATTGAATCCCTCCAAGGCTTCTTGGAATCTTACTGGATCCAATAAGCTCTTTGGGCGGACCATTCTAATGGGCACCTTGTTCCTACGGAGGTGGGAAGTGGTTGTAAGTCCAACCTTAACCAGATGGTGGTCCGTCCATGACAATGGGGAAATCACAGGAGTCCCCACCCATGGAACACCACCCTGATCAGAGTAAAAGACCAAATCAAGTTTGTGACCTGCAATATGTGTCGGTTCAGAGTCCACTTGGGATAGGCCCATAGTTCTCATGGCCGCTATGAACTCCTGAGCTACCCCAGACAGATTGGTCCCGAAATGAACATAGAAGTCCTCCAGCACCAAAAGTCTGGGAGACTCCAACGTGAGTTCCGCGACCAAGTCCGTGAGCTCAGTAAGGGATTCCGCTGGGCAGCGGGGTGATGGGTACACCAACAGAAGTCCCAATCTATCCCTGGTCCCCAAACTCAAGTACACACATTCAATATGGTCCGACACCCTAACAGGAACCCTGGTAGGGGAAATGTTATCCTTCTAGACCACAGCCACTCCACCTCCCCGCCCACGTCCCCTCACCTGCTCCTCTACAGAATATTCTGGAGGGAGAAGCTGGGACCAAACTGGACCACTAACCTCCCCCAACCGAGTCTTGGTAATACATACCAGGTCGGCCCCTTCGTCCATGATCAATTCATGGATGAGTTCAGATTTATTTTGGACTGACCTGGCATTACAGAGGAGCAGATAAAGGCTATGTGGGTTGTTGGCAGTGCTCCCCTAAGTCAAAGAGCTGGCAGGGCAGCCAGAAGGGAAGACAGCTATTAAATTTCTGACTACCCTTCCCCTGGAATGGTCGCAGACCTGCCAATGTTACTACTTCTATTCCCCACCACCACCGGGATAGCTGCCCAATAGCCAACAAAGGCACCCCCTGTCCCCCCATCTCCAGATGAACCCAAACACATTACAGCAACTTCAACCCAAGTCTAAAACAGCTTAAAACTAATTAAACAGAAGTCCTCTAGCCCTTACCCTCGTTCTCCCCCGAAGTGGCGACCCCCTTTGGTGTCACCCCTTTGGTGACATTAGAATAGAACATGTTCAAACCACAATGTTTGCATGTGTTTTGATCAAAACCTATGATCCAGATTCTGAAAGCTTCATTTATGCACATTTAAGAATTGACCAATGGATTTATATGTCAAAAGGGGTGACAAATTGAATTATAGGATATCAGTGGTCTGGATTCTTCTGACCAATCATTATTAGGAAGAGCGGGGAGCAAGGTTGTGTGGGTGACTCCACAATTGTACTTAAGAGAAGGTGTGTTAAAGGGTTAACTAAGGAAGTTAAGGAGAGCGAGAGATAGAGGAGGAGAAAAGACTAGAGGCAAGAAGGGAAAAGAGGAGGTCAAGAGCCCCGAACAGAGAGGCAACCACAAGTGCAACCGCAAGAAACAGGAAGAGGTATTATAAATATATCTCGAACCATTAACTTTTAATTTCTAACTGAAACACTCTGATAAATGTTTAAGGTGTACTGATTGAACCCAGAACTGTCTCTTGCTTCTATCTACTGAAGACTGTCAAGAATTGGGTGATAATAAATGCTGTTAACTTTTAATCCCTTGTCTGTATGCTTTCATGAGTCTAGGGGGAACAAAACAAGCAGGACATTAGGCAAAGAACCGGGACTTCTGAGGACTTCTGAGTTTTCCATTCCCCATATGTGAAGGGAGAATTCTGAAGTACCTAATTTCTTACACCAAGCATCCCTCAAAAAGGTAGCCGCCACCCCAGCTGCTGCCCATTTCCCTTTCAGAAATCTAACGTGTGGGACCCACAGCTTGGCTTGCTCATCCCAGAAATGCATTTCCCCCCTTCTGTGCCCTCTCAGTTTTTTGTTTCTGGTGCCGCCACCAGAGGGAGCTACAACTGGCGGGTTAGGCAGGTGGATCTTTGCACCTTCGGACATCTGTTTTCCTCCCCTCTAGACTTCTGTCCAGTGTGTGGACAATGTGGGAAGTGAGGGCAGGAGGGGAGGCACTGTGTTTGGGCAACTCATAAGCACCTTAAGCAGCCCGGCTTCAGAGAGTGTGGCCAGGGCCGTCCCTAGGGGGATGCGGGGGCCTCTTAACATTTCATATCATTACAGAATCCTACTGATTGATGACATACAGTGTCAAAAGTGTGAGTGAGGTTTTTGGACATGGCCAACCAGCTTGGACGTATAATGCATTTCTAAAGAAATAAAAATAAAAAGCACAACACATGCTTCACAGTTCTCAGATCTTCTGGGTTGCTAATCAACTGGAGCATGGTGCAATCACCAACCAACCAACCAACCAACCAACCAATGAATTAAATATTGTTTGTTCCAGAAGTTTTTGTCATTTCCTGCCATGAAACAAGCCACTTATAGGACTTTTTGGTAGACTGATACTCTCAGGGCTCCCCCTCCCCTTCCTACCGGATTGTTGTAGTTTTACCTTTCCTCCATCCTTGTTCTGATCTTGCACTATGGAGACATAAAGCTCAGGGACACCGGCTTTTCTATCCAAGCTTGTAACTTCCTAAATAACCCTTTTGGACATGTTTCCCTGTTTCAACATTCCTCAGGGGATTACTGTACTTGGGAACCTCTCCCTAACCTGCCTTTATGCAAGTCGAGCAGAATAGTGACCACACATATTTCTCCATAACTCCACATCTACAAGGGCTAGAAGGTGCAGAAGAGGGCAAGCAAGATGATCCCGGGCCTGGAGCAACTTCCTTATGCAGCCAGGATACAACATCTGGGGCTTTTTAGTTTGGAAAAGAGGTGGCTGTCAGGAGACATGATAGAGGTGTATAAAACTATGCCTGGAGTAGAAAGAAAATTTTCTCCCTCTCTCACAACACTAGAACCGGGGATCATCCTGTGAAACTGAAGGCCAGGGATTTGGGGCCAACAAAAAGAAGCTGGGGTTTGACCTCTTTGCCAGGGCCTTGAAGATACACCTAGGCATTTGGTGTTGGCAGTTGATTAGGTTGTCATTCTCTTTTTAAAATTGTCAACTGCCAGGAGATATTTTGAGGGAATGGGATAGGAAGAGAATGATGCATCTGGGATGCTCTTATGTTTTTATGAAGGTTGTTGTTTTTTAACCGCCTGATGAGACTTGTTCATTGTTCAGGCAGACAAATTTTTGCAAAGGACTTCAGAGTTCAGGTGGGGGAGCGAGTTCAGCTCTCCTTTGTGACAATGGGTAAGAGACTAGAAAGGTCTTGCTAGCACACTCACCGGATTTTGTGGGTTTTCAGCCTGGATTCCCACTCTGCAGTGCCCCTGGGTGTTAACAGTGTTACGGAGCCTTATCACACGGGCCAATAAGATTTGTGACCTCAGAAAAATTGGAGAGAAATGAAGTGAACCTTCCTTTTCCACACTGATATCCCACTCTTCCTCCAAGGAACCCAGAGGGGTGTACACGGTTATGTCTATCCTCACAACAACCCTGTGAGGTAGGTTAAGCTGAGAGACACATGATTGGCCCAAAGTCACCCAGTAAGCTTCATGGCTGAGTGGGGATTTGAACTCAGGTCCTCCTGGCCCTAGCCTAACACACTAACCTCTATGCCATGCTGGGACAAGGGACCCACCTGCGTGTGATGAATATTTTCTCCTAAGTTCCAGTCTAGGCAGCTCTTTTGATTTTGAATCCAAACATTGTACAACTAGGCAGGAGCATGAAGAGTTCTAGGAATCCCTTCTAGGGATCCACAGAAGAGAGGAGCCGGACCCTGGCTGCATATGCGGAGTGGCCCCCACCCACCCCCTTTCCCAGATCACTCCCTGAAGTGTGTGGGGGAGGGTGTCATTGTCGCTCTACAACATCTTCAGGGCCAGCCTAGTGCCAGGACACTCCAATGTTGTCCCTCAGTTTATCCCCCTGGTTTCCCCACTCCCCTGCCCGCCTGCCCAAGACAGGGTACCCAGACTGATGAAGTAATATTTAAGAGGGTAAAGGAAGCTACTCACTTGCTGTTGCTTTGCTGGCACTTTACTGCTTCTCTGTGGAAACCAAACCAGCAGATCAGGGTGGAAAGAGACCTCTAGAGATCATCCAGTCCCATTCTGTACAAGCAGGGATCCCGAAACCACAGCCCTCCCATTATAGGAACACATGAACACAGACACTTTTCACACAAGAATTTGATGTGGTTTACACTGAAAAATAGATACACAACAAATAAGATGGTTCCCTGTCCCCAAAGGTTCTCTGGCCTCTTCTCAGCAATTCCCAGGGTCCCTGAATCTTCCCAGGGTGCCACTGTTGGCAGAGTCTGGCAGTCCTCCTTGGTGTCAACCCTCAGCCTGCCTCGCACCAGGGTAACCCCATTGACTCTGGTCCTTCCCCTGCAACACTGAAAGATGGACTGAGAGGCGGATGGATCCTCCGGGTAAGAGGCTTGGAATATTCAGGGCTCCAAAGACGCATGCTAAGGGGCTGCCGAGAGACAAATGCAATCCCTGGCCCTGGAGTCAGGGGGGTAGCCCCAAAGGAGGACCCCAAAGGAGGAGCAAGAGGAGCCCCCCCCCGCACCATCCTTCCCACCAACTAAGCTCCATCACATCACCTCTCATTAAATTACTTTTATGAACATGGAGCATCTGTAAAGTTAAAAAAATAAGCAACATAGATATGCATGGGTCAATACCCACAGCAGTCACTGGAAATCAATGATCGATTAATTAATTCCGAGTTTATTCATTGTTTATTGGCAGCTTCCTATGTTCCTATGAGATGGTGTGGAATGGTCTTCCTCTCTATTCCCCCTCTCCTTGTATCTCCCTCTGTTCCAGCTTTCTCTGATTGGTGGGGGTCTGGCCTCTCACGTCCTCCACCTCCTTGCTCCCTGCTCTGCTGCCTTCTCCATGAGCCATGTGGCTTCTCTCTCCCCCTCTCTGCTCTGCACCATGTGGACAGAAATCTCAGTCGGGGACACAGGCTTTCCTACCCAAGTATGTCATTCCCCCAAGAAACCTGACTGGCTTTTGAACCTTAAGCGCCTGTCTGGAGATACTCTTTAATGGGCTTGCTCTTCTCACACCCAGTGATTGGGCTGAACTCAACCTCTATTCCTCAGGGTTAGAGTCCTGACCTTGGAGGGAGTGAACACAATCTCCTCTGTGTCTGTTTCAAAGGCTGGAGCTGTGAAGAACAAAAAGAACAGCAGCAGGAGTGAGTGCTAACAGTTCTGTTTTAATTTTCACGACTGTGCTTTCCTGCTCAACTCTTAACCCTCCACCCACCCCCGTTCTGGCTATTTTTCAACCAAGCTATTCTCACTGTGGTGCTTGAGTGCTCGGAGGCGTTCTCTCTCTCCCACAGGCCTGCCACCTGCACAGGGGCATAGCAAGGTTGGAGGGGGCCCAGAGACAAGATTTTAAAATGCGCCCCCCTCCCGAAGCTCAGTTCATGAAGTAAAGAAATCCTAAATTGTGGACGACTCAAGTCATTTAATGGTGCTAGAGAAAGACTGGTAGCTTCAGATCTCACATCAATTAAGGAGGATGGATACAACTGAAGAAATCCCGGGTGGGTGTGCGGCTGGGGGAGTGAGTCATGTGACTTGCCTCTGGGGGGGCCCCCAAGGCAGTGGGCCTCCAGACAACTGTGGCCCCTTGCCCTATTATAGTTACGCCCCTGCACCTGCATGTTCTTCTCTGGGCAGCCAAGGATGGGGGAGACTGGAGGGGCGGATTCCCAGGGGGTGATCCAAGCCGCCCTCCTTGTGTCCTGGAAAGGGGGAAGGTTCAAGGATGTGGTGGCTGCATCCCAGGCTGGAAATGGGAAAGGAGGGGGTGGCTTTATGGAGAGCGTAGGTTTGCACTCCTAGAGCCCAGAAGAGGATGAAGGGGCAGAGAGGAATTGGGAACAGACCAAAAGGAAGGATCCTGCACTGAAGGCTTTGTTCTGTGGCCTCAAGGGAAGGCCACCTGCCTCAGCCACTCTGCCATTCTAGGGACTCTTTCGAGACTCTTAGCTTTGGTCTCCTTTTCATACAGGGAGAAGATCCATGAGGTGGGCTTTGGGGGTGTCAAAAACCTTCATCCCTCAACAAGAGAATACTTCAATTGTTTATATAGTTGGAGGCTGCCTTGGAGCACAGATTGAAGATGGGAAAGGAAGAGGCAGTTGGCTGTGAAGCAGGAGACGGCCCTGAGGCCAGCCAGGCAGGGAGCACTGGGGAATTCTGGGAAAGGACCGAGCAGAAGATGCTGCTGGATGAGGAAGGCCTTTGCCCCCCCCCCATCCCCCACCGCCGATAAGCTGCATTGCACTATTTTAGCACCAGAACAGACCTAGTGAGGAACATAGGAAGATAGGGAGCTGCCTTATACTGAGTCAGCCCATAGGTCCATCTAGCTCAGTATTGTCTTCACAGACTGGCAGTGGCTTCTCCAAGGCTGCAGGCAGGAATCTCTCTCAGGAAAAAATCTAGGGGGGAAATTGGACAGATTGGGAAGAAAAAGTAATGCTTAAAATCACCATGTGTAAAAAATGGAGCCTTGCCATGTACCAGAAAGCAGTTTACATCCGGATTTACCTGATACCCACCCCCCACCCCCAGTGCACAACTTGGTGGTAGCCTACCCTCCTCCGCTCAATTGCCTTTGGAGAGTTGAAAGCCCGGTCTTCCATCTAGTATGGCACACAGCATCCTTCCCTTGGGCCCGTGTGGTAGCATCTAAGGAGGTTGAGTGGGGAGGCCTTAGCTCTACCAGCCCTGCAACCCTTTTTTTTGTGACTGAATTCAGGTCCTCCAATTTTGGAAACTGGACTTTTGTGAATGTCCATAACATGTCCAACCTCCTGCAAAAAACCTGGGTTTCGCTTTTTGCTCTATGTTGGCGAAAGTCAACATGGGGCATGGCATGGTGGGGGAAAGATTCTTTCAATGGTAATATTACATAAGTATTGAAAAGGGACCACCTGGACAACTTGAGAGATTTGTTATTCACACTAAAAAAATGGATGGCTGAACCAGTTCTGTTTAAAGGGTCCTCCTCAGTTAAGCAGCTAAGGAAAACAATTTACGGAGATATTCTAGAAGTAGCCTTTTAAAAACCCGATTTAGAACGTAAACGCTACAAACAATGCACTTCACAGTACTTGTTGCAATCCGATCACCCTATCACTCTCTTTAAGGAGAAAAAGTTCCCTTTTCATTTATGGGAAACAAGGTGGTGTTCATACCACCAAGTGCTGCCGCTTAACGTGGCTAAGCCATGGCTCCCAGAGGACCAGCAAGAGTGTCCCCAAATCCCCTGCAAACAGAAAGCTCGTGAGCTAGGCAAGACATTCAGGGAAACCCACTCACATTTCTTAAAAGAGTGTGCGGTAACCAAAAGAGTGTGGCAGGGAGTAAGCAAGCTGTTAGAGTGGCCTGATTTGGAAAAACAGACTTGGGAAGAACTAACCTCGGGTTTGAGTGATGGAACCTCTTTTTGGGGTCCCAGAAAGAAGCCCTCAAGGAAACGGGTACCCTCATACAAGGGAATTGGAATGTTCCCCTTCTTGTAATTAGGTTAGTAAACCTGTATGTCATTTATGCAATGCTCCTGCATAAGAACAGGGAGGGAAGACGTGACCAAGAGGTCCACGTGGATAAGACAGTAAATTTCTTCTGGAAAAGTCTATATGGTTATGTGCAGAAAGACAAGTGTATCTCTTCTAAACAGGAATGGGACAAATTGTGGAAATGGACGTTGGACGTAACCCACCCACCCCGATTACCTGATGTGCCTTGAAACCTCCCCCCCTAGTTAAAGTACTGCCTGTATATACTTTATAATCCTGTTGGTTACCAAATCCTTGTGTGTAAATCTTTATATGATGTACAAACAACCACTTTGTATATAATTGTGCTTTGGTAACGTACTGTACGCTTTGGTAGTTTGTTGGTTCAGTGAAAAATCTTGTTGTCCTGTCTTGGAACCTAGATGCTCTTCCCAGAGCAGCTCCATTCCCTGAGGGGAATATCTTACAGTGCTCACACTTCTAGGCTCCCTTTTCAGTGCAACCAGGGCAGACCCTGCTTAGCTTAAGGGGACAAGTCATGCTTGCTACCACAAGACATCTTATTGTACCTTTCTTATACACGTGTCTTATTCCTGCCCCATCAAGAAAGGGCAGCCCTGTTTCTTGCAATTTTCTAAGTTTCTGCATATTGGCGTGTCAGCATCTTTAGCTATAGCCAGGTTTCATATCTGCTCAGCAAAACAGTCACCCTCTTTTGGAACATTTTGCGGTCGAGCCATATCCTGTTTTGAAAAGCTATCACAAATCCCATCAGCACAGGAGGCTATCACATATCCCATCATCTTCCAACTTCAACACATGCATTCATCAAAGAAGCCGTTCCTGGATCAACACAATTCTCCCAGGGAAAGGGGGCTGCAGGCAGCAGCTGGCTGGTGACTGCATTCCTAGTGCATTCAACTAAATGCAAAATGTGGCACAGCATGTGCAGGTCAGTGGGAAGTAACTTGTCCACAATTTCTTCTTTTAAAGAAGTTTCCAGCTTCTGCGGAGCCTGTTCTGGTGTATTGCAGCTTCTCGGGGTGGGGGGGGGGGCAGAAGGCCTGTCGACTTTTCTCTGTTTATGTAATCTGTTCATTATTATGTCCCAATTTGGTATAAATAACACGAAAGCAGAACCAACTAAGACAACAGAATAAGAACTTTAATCATTGCACATTTCCCAGTTACAAGGTGTGCATAACAGAACCAACTTAAAACAGTATCAAATGAAGCACAGTAATCATTGCACACATCCCAACAAAAGATTAAAAATTACAAAAGCGTGTAACTCCCTAGGCAAGTTACTTCCCCACTGTGCCATTATGCTGGCCCTGGGCCGAAATAAATCATACATACACATACACTGTGCCATGAAGTTCATGATGAAATTAGTCATGGCTAACTTGTCTCAGTTCTAGTAGGACTAGTCATTAATAATTTAGGCTGAATGTCAGCTGGTAAATCTAAAATACAAATATCCAAAGTTTTACTCCACCTATCTTATGAAAGTAGGGAGGGATGTGTGTATGCCTTGTCCTGATCTAAACATCCTGTGCAGCATAAGCATGTTTACTTCGAATCAAGTCCTAGAGTATAGTTTTTCCCAGTGCCAAGTAAAAAGAGTTTTAATCACTCAAGACTTTAGTAGCTTTTAATTGGAAATATTACTGTTTCAGTTGGCTGAGCTATGTATGAATGTTTTTATGATTTTTTTAACATGATATTAATTTTGGCCTTATGCAACACTTGTGTGTTTTAAATGCAAAGGGCGAATGCAAATGTAAAAATAATCAACAGGCATGGCTGTGAGCCGTTGTTACTTTCATTAAAACACACACATACACTTAAAAAAAAAGCAGACTGGTGAAAGAGCGGGGTGGGAAAGGAAAGAAAGACTTGCAAATTTGTTAACAGAGAAGACATACCGTGCTTTGGTTCAATTATAGAGCAATTACAGCGAAAATCACTGATCCTCTTGTACTCTCTCCCTTTTCCTGTCTCTACATACATTCGTCCCACCTCCAGGCCCCGCCTCCTTCCTGCGGGCGTCCTCACGCACGGTGTTCAGCGTCTTCTTGCAGTTGGGAGTTCTGCCTTTCTCAGGGGCAGGGGAGGGGAGGGGAGCGGAGCAGGTTAACCCCCTCGGCGCCTCCTCCAACCTTCCCTCTCCCAGCTTAGTCTCTGCCTTTGCTCGCGGAGACAAACAACAAGGAAATAGCGGGCAGCGCCAGAACAAGGGGGAGAATTTTTTTTTTAATGACTTCACAAGGAAGATCGGGTAGGCGCTGGGTAGGGGAGAGCCTCTGAGGGACCCCTCCAAGGCGGGGGGCCGAGACAACAGCCTCCCCCGGCCTAATTGTAGTTACGCCCCTGGCCCCAAAGCTTGTTTGTCTTCGGAGCACCTGCGTTTGCGTGCCAGCGAGGAGCGGGAGGAGCAGCAGCAGCCCCTGTCGTCTTCGCCGGGAGCCGGCAGAGCTGGGCGGGTGGACGGTGCTCGCTCGCCTGCCTCCTCCTCCTCCTCGCTCAGCCCGCAGGGCAGAGGTCCATCCCAGCAGCAGCCGCCCCGAGAAGGGAGCCGGGCTGGGTGGCTGGGGAGCCTCGCGCAGCGCGAGAGCGGACCGGCCCGAGAGGGGACTCTCGTCTTTTCCTCTGGAGCCTCAACAGCAGCATTAGCAGGTGCGGCAAAGGCGGGAGGCAGGGGGAGACCAGCCTGGGTGGGGGCACAGGAGTCGCGACTGGCTCTTGGGGGGCTCTTGAGTGGGGCAAGGGGGGTAGGTCTGAGAGGAGATGGGGCTGTGGCTGGCAGCTTGGGAGCCTCCGCTGTCCATGGAGGGCAGGCAGGGCCGGGGAATGTGGTGGTGCTGATGGGACTGGAGCGAGGATGAGTTTATGACCCATCGGAAGCATTTGGCTGCGTTTGGGATGGGCGGGCTGGCCATGGCGGCTGGCGAGACTCCTGGGGCTGGGTGGGCGCCGGGCAGGGGGAAGGGGGCGCTGCCCAAGTGCGTCTGCAGTTGTCCCCAGATTGGCAGCACCATGTTTAAGGAATCACTAATTGCTCCTAATGATAGTTTTAGTCTCTGTTCATCTGATTTTGTCTACTTAATTAAATCGGTGGAGGTTTAGACTTTCCTGATGGGCTGAATCAGCTAATCCATTTTGAGGATGGCACATAATTAAATTAGCATGCATTACATAGCGAAAAAACCTTGCAAAGTTCCACCTCCCCACCTCTCCCCCTCCCTGAACCTTTTCAGTTAAAACGTGGTTAGATTATAGGGGAGGAAGGACTTGAATGAGCAAAACAGGAAACTGGGAGCAAGAAATACAACTGGAAAACTTCCCCCTTCTATGCTGGGCTGGGCTGGCACCTGGCGGCAGCAGGCAAAATGTGGCTCAGGGGAACAGCCGCCCCTCTCCCTCCAGCCCCACTCCCTTTCCCGACTAAGCTGGTGCAAGAGGAAATCTGTGCCAGTTACAGGAATGAGTTGGGCATTTTGAGTATCTGCATGTGGGTTGGGATCGAGAGCCAAAGCGGAGATTCTTGCTTAAGGTGGCCTCAGGTGTGGGGGACCATAATGTCCGTGCCGAGGCCACTCGTAATGCCATGTCCCCCAAGAGGAGCATCGGCTTGTATCAGTTAGGATCATAGGAAGCTGCCACACACTGAGTCAGACCATGGGTCTATCTAGCTCAGTATTATCTTCACAGACAGGCAGCGGCTTCTCCAAGGTTGCAGGCAGGAATCTCTCTCAGCCCTATCTTGAAGGTGCCAAGGAGGGAACTTGGAACCTTCTGCTCCTCCCAAAGCGGCTCCATCCCCTGAGGGGAATACCTTCCAGTGCTGACACTTCTAGTCTCCCTTTCATATGCAACCAGGGCAGACCCTGCTTAGCTAAGGGGACAAGTCCTGCTTGCTACCACAAGACCAGTGATGCCAAGTCTCACACTCCATTTGGTCTTTGAGTCATCTGCAGGGCATGGTGCTCCATGGAGTGTCCAGCAGGCTTGATTAATGTTTCCATGGAGGAGTCTCTATCTGGTGGATGCAACACTCCTCTGCAAAGGAGGGGGACCAGTTAGGAGAGTCAACACACACACACACACACACTGGATCTATGTGGGGCTGCCTTTGTATGTAGTCCGGAAACTTCAGTTAGTTCAGAATGCAGCAGCCAGATTGGTCTCTGGGGCAACTTGGAGAGACCATATGATGCCTGTTTTGAAACAGTTACACTGGCTGCCGATATGTTTCCGGGCAAAATACAAAGTGCTGGTTATTACCTTTAAAACCCTGAACGGCTTGGGTCTGAGTTATCTAAGAGAGCGCCTTCTTTTACATGATCCCCACTGCACGTTAAGGTCATCTGAGGAGGTCCGTCTCCAGTTGCCACCGGTTCGTCTGGTGGCGACGCAGAGGTGGGCCTTCTCTGTAGCTGCTCCTGGGCTGTGGAATGCACTCCCGGCAGAAATTCGTAATTTGAGATCATTGCTGTCCTTCAAGAGAGCCCTTAAAACCTACCTATTTGGCCTGGCCTTCCAGGGTTTTAAATGATTAACTGTTTTAAACTGTTGCCCTGATCTTCAGGGCATTTAGCTGTTTTATTGGTTTTATTGTATTTTAATAGTTTGATTTTATTTGTTAATTTGTTTTAATTGTTTTTATCATGTTCTGAACCACCCTGAGCCATTTTGGAAGGGCGGTATATAAATCTAATAAATAAACAAATAAATAATAAATAATGGATTCTTCTGGAGGCTTTTCCTGCTGAGAGTGGATTATCCTAATAACACGCTGGTCTTTCTGGTATGAGGAGGTGGGTTGGGGGATTAACAGGACCGTGCCTGAGCGTCCTCCCTCAACCTGCCAAGCCCATCTGCCAGCCGTGGTTGCACACCCCTCCTTGGGAGTGCACAGCAGAATGCTGTTGCCTGTTTGGTTACGTTTGGCATTGTTGGCTGGCATGATAGGCAGCCCCGTGGCCATTAGGGACCCTGCTGGCCTGGGGCTGCTGCACCACTTGAAAGGCAGCCCTGGCAGCAGAGCACTGTGGGAGACACAGCTCCAGTTGCCTTGTCTCTCTGCACCTTCTGCCCTACGGACCACGAGGGGTATGAGGAGTCGAGAGAGTGAGGAAGGGTCTTCCTCTCTATTCCCCTTCTCCTTGCCTCTCCCTCTGCTTTGGCCACCTCTGATTGCTGGTGGTTTGTCATGGTGTCATCCACCCTGATTCAAGATGGCGGACACGTGAACGTTTGAGGTTCAAGTGGGAAGCGATTTTGACCAAGTTTGGTACAGTTGTAGGGATGGTGAAAGAAAAATAGGCAGATTACTTCCTACTAGAACAACTAAAAGAATCTTCTTCTTTATTTCCTTGTTTGGACAATACTTGGCATGGCATAGCTCAGAACCAGAGGCGTTCACTATGTTGGGTAAGAGAGGTCCCCTTAGATAAGGCATACCTTCCCAGCTGGCACACTCCTCTCCTGCTCAGAGGTGTCATACGCACAACAGAACGAAAGCTTTGTTGGTTAGGTTGAGAGTCTTGACCTTGGAGCAGGGGCGTAGCAAGGTTGGAGTGGGCCCAGAGACAAGATTTAAAATGGGTATCCCCTCACAGAAGCTCAGCTCAGGAAGTAAAGATATCTTAAAGGAGGCTGAATAGTGGTAACAAAAAGCATAGTAAATACACACACACACACACACACACACACACACACACACAACATATGTGCCACAACAGAACATCATCCTAAATTATTTTTTAAAAGGTTTTGTAAATTGTGGATGATGCAAGTCATTTAATGGTTCTAGAGAAAAACATGCTGTTGTGGTAGCTCCAGGTCTTAACACTCACATCAGTTTCAGAGGATTAATACAACTGAAGGAAGCCGCACGGCTGGGGGAGTCAGTCATGTGACTTGCCTCTGGGCCCCCCCCCAAGGCAGTGGGCCCCCAGACAACTGTCTCCCCTTGCCCTATTATAGTTACGCCCCTGCCTTGGAGGGAGTGAACACAATCTCCTGTGTGTCTGTTTCAAAGCCTGGAGCTGTGAAGAGAAGCTGTGTGAGTAAAGCCTTTGGTATAAAGGTACAGAACTACCGGTAGGAGTTAGCTCTAACCGTTTTGTTTGGATTTTCCTGTCTGTCCTTTCCCTCTCAACCCTGTTCTGGCTATTTGTCAATCAAGTCATTCCAAATATTGGTGCTTAAGTGCTCTGAGGAACGATTTCTTCCCCCCAGGCCTGCCACCTGCATGTTCTTCTCTGGGCAGCCAGGGGGGGGGGAGACTGGAGGAGGCGGATTCCCAAGGGGGGATCCAGGTCGCCCTCCTTGTGCCCTCCTGGAAAGGGGAGAGCTTCAAGGATCTGGTGGCTGTAGGGAAAGGAGGGTGTGGCTTTAAGGAGCTGAGGTTTGCACTCTGCTCCCCAGGAGGCTCCACTGTGTGGGGAAGCCCAGAGGAGGAGAAGGAGGAAGTGGGGTGGGGAGTTAACAGGAACAGACCAAAGGGAAGGATCCTGCATTGAAAGCTTTGTTCTGTGGCCCTGATGGGAAGACCACCTGCCTCCCCCACTGTGCCTTTCAAGTGTTGAGGTCACTTTCCCCGGGAAGGCTAAAAGCCCTCCAGCTAGCCTGGTAGGGTCTGGCTCTGGTCTCCTATTGTCAATCAGCCAATTAATAAAAGAGGCCAGAAAGGAGAATTAAAGTATCTTTATTCAGCTGAGTAAAGGGTGACCACTTCAATGCTAAGAGAGAAATGGCACACATTGCAAACAGGTACAATCATTTTTATAGCTTTTCAGATAAGCAAGCATTAGCCCACCCAGTTCCCTTCTATAAAACAATGCCATTGGCCATATTCAAACAAGTTGTTTTCCAGACATGTTGTCACTCACTTTCAAGAGGTGGCTTCCCGTTTCCCCGCTTGTGGTTTTCAAAACTCAAGTGTTTCTCAAGTGCTAGCATCCTGTCCCGTCTAGTCAATTGTTTGTGGCTTTAACTCAGAAATGCTTGCACCACCCAAAAGTTCCCCTGCTTGCACTTTATTTTTCATCATTTATTCCCTAATAGCTTTTAGCAATGTCTTACAGAAGCAAAAATGGCAGCAGTTATGCTAAGAATAAAATATAGCATTTTTTCCAGCCCTCACACAAGGTTATCTTTGACTCTTAGCATTTGTCTCCTTCTCATACAGGGAGAAGATTCATGAGGTGGGATCTGGGAGTCAAACACTTTCACCCCTCAACAAGGAAATCCTTTGATTTTTTAATATTGTTGGAGGCTGCCTTGGAGCACGAATGAAAGATGGGGAAGGAAGACCCAGCTAGCTGCAGAGCAGAAGAAGGCCTTGAGGCCAGACAAGTGAGGAGCACTGGGGAATTCTGGGAAAGGGCCAAGCAGAAGAGGCTGGTTGAGGACATCAGGAACTCAGAGGCCCAGCACTTGCGTTTCAGGCAGATCTGCTACCAGCAGGCCGAGGGGCCCCGAGAGGTTTGCAGCCGACTCCACAGCCTTTGCCATCAGTGGCTGAAGCCAGGGAGACTCACAAAAGCTCAGATTGGGGACCTGGTGACCCTGGAGCAGTTCTTGAGCATCCTGCCCCCAGAGCTGGAGAGCTGGATCAGAGAGTGTGGAGCAGAGACCAGTTCCCAGGCAGTGGCCCTGGCAGAAGGTTTCCTCCTGAGCCAGGCAGAGGACAAGAGGCAGGAAGAACAGCAGGTGAGAGAGCAGTTTATCTTGGGAGCTGCAAAGGACTCAGAATGTGAGCCAGGAGACTCAAAGAAGCCAGATGTGGCATCAAAAAGCAACTTGGGAATCACTTATGGAGATGATCCACCCACTTTAATTCCTTCTTGGGTTAGGGGCCTTCTATCTTGAGCATGTGGCAGAGCATCTGGTTGCATGCAGGACGCCCCCGGTTCAATCCCTGGCATCTCCATGTAGGACTGGGATAACCTCCTGCCTGACACCATGGAGAAGAAGTCGCTGCCAGTCAGTGTAGATAAAACTGAGCTAGATTTAGGAAAGATGGTATTTAAATGTATTGCTTATTGGTTGGATTTATATACCGCTTTTCATTAAAATAATCTCAAAGTGGTTTACAATATAATAAAAACAATACATAAAATATTAAAGTACAGATAAAATAAAAATAAAATCTCTATTTAAACATCCAATTTAAAAATACATAAAACACAAAGAACCAGCTGCAGCAAAAGCAATACTTTTATTCAGAAGCATGGATTCAGAGCCACATATTTACTTTTTTTCTAAAAACTATCAAAGAGATAGGAGGGGGTGTGGGCCTGGAGAAGAAGTCACTGCAAAGTCAGTGTAGCCACTACTGAGCTAGATTTAACAAATGCCGTTTATAAATTGACAGACATATGTACTGGACCAAGGTATGAGGCAGTTTCCTCTGGGACCTTCCTGCCCCGTTCCCTTTCTGATGCCTTTTTTCCTGCTCCCTGTTGGGAATCTCTCCTTCTGTCTGTCTCAGGTGCAAGGACTGTTGTCGGAAGCGGCCCCTGACTTCCCTGAGGCCGAGAAGGCTCCATCAGGCACCAGGCCGAGGCCTCTGTCCAAGGAGATCCCTAGGCAGGAGGGCAGCAGTGGGGCCACCTTGCTGGGTAAGGAGGTATGGGGTGGGTGCCCCCTTATCCCCCCCCCTCAGATACCCCCCTGAAGGAATGAGGCCTTTACCCTCCCCTTTGTGCTTTTCTAATGTTTGTATTATACATGTGATTGCTTCCTCCCTGTGTTCTGTATTAAGCAGCTGTGCAGGGGTCAAAAGTTCACAGTCGCTGTTCTACTTTTTGGTCTGAAAGGGATGTTTAAATTTTGGAGGGAAGAGAGGGTTTGATTTGACTGGCTGTAATTTAAAAACTGGAGGGAACTTGAGTTTAGTTTGATTGGTTTTGTTTAGCAAGGTTGGAGGGGGCAGAAGA
This sequence comes from Hemicordylus capensis, assembly GCF_027244095.1. Classification (NCBI taxonomy): domain Eukaryota; kingdom Metazoa; phylum Chordata; class Lepidosauria; order Squamata; family Cordylidae; genus Hemicordylus; species Hemicordylus capensis. Next base: position 229,541,704 of record NC_069658.1, on the reverse strand, counting down.
GAATTAAAGGAGGCTTGCCTGCAGCAGAAATTTAGTTAAAGCCCGAGGAAGAGTTTAAAGGCAGGAGTTTCTCCCAGCCCTACCTTCTGCCCGGGATTGAACCTGGGACCTTTTGCATGAAAGCACCCAGTCCCTCCCCCTCGAGCCATGACCATATCTCCTAAGGGGAATCTCTTACGGCAGAGAGGGCTCCCATGTATTCACCCATACAAATGCAAAGAAATATGAACTCTGTTCAAGCCAATTCATGATTACGACTGCAAGACTGGCTCTCCAATCCATCTTTACTTTGGAAAAATCATCCCAAGTGGGCATTTCCCCAACACTTCCCCCATTCCTTTTTAAATATCTTGCCCATTTCCCTGTCTGATAGATTTGACAGAAGGAGAGCACCTGAAATCCTTGCCTTGCCTTTATGTTCACCTGAGTCTTTTGGGGGGTGGAAGTGGTGGCAGACCCTTTTCTCCAGCCTCTCCCACAATAGACAATATATTGTGTTATGACTGTCATCAAACTGATGTGTCCAAAATTGCATTTTGAATTCTGCACAAAGCCAACACGAGAATGTTTAAACTCTAGACTTGATTCTCTCTCTCTCTCTCTCTCTCTCTCTCTCTCTCTCTCTCTCTCTCTCTCTCTCTTCTCTTTTATTCTCCTATATCCTCCTGTCACTTTTGTGTCCTTGGCAGGTGCTGGAATGACGCTGCCAATGCATTCTCAGCCCTCCCTTCTGCCTGCTGGGATGGAAGATGCTTCAAGCCCACCGAAGAAGGTAGGGGAGTGATTGTTGGGAATGGAGAATGTGGGGCAGACAGACAAGCCCTATTCCTTGAACACCCCTCTGGGGCTGCAAGTGGCCCTCTTTCCTTTGGCTTCTGTCCAAGCTGCTGACTAGAAAGCCTTGAATCTTGTGAAGGTTGGAATCTGGCTAACCAGACAGGGAGGCGCCTTTGAAAGGGTTGCCTTTCAAGTATGGAGCAGGCAGGGAAGTAAGTGTGCCTCTTCCATCTCATGAGAGCGTCTTTTCCGGGGATGGTTGCTGGTATCTCCACTGTGTGTTTTTAGTTGCATCCCCTTTGTGACAGGACACCATTCCTCCCCTTATTTTTTTTATTTAAACAAGAGCAATAGCTATTTTTATTAAAAAGCGGGTCTATAAGTATAATAGATGACCCTGCAGGGAACATTCCCTGCCCTTCTCACATCACCTTTCCTGAACGACTCTTGTTGATTCTGCTTCAAGGAAGGAACCTTCAGGGATGTGATAGAGGCATCCCACTCCAGGGCTGGAAGCTCCTCTGCTGTCAGGGAGAATGAAGGTCTTGGGCAAGGAGGACATCGGTCTGAGGAAGAGGGAAATGCTCCTTTAGAAGGGACCCCTTCCGTGGATGATGAGTCCATATCCTCTCGCACGGGGGATACTCCTCTGGGGGGTGGGGGCCTCTCTGTAGTGGGTGATTCGATCATTAGAGGTATAGAGAGATGGGTTAGTGACCCGCGTTTTGACCGCACGGTGACTTTAGCAGGTTCTATGGAGGAGGTGTCCAGCAATCCCTCTTGCAGTATTAAATTGGATCAGTTTCAATCTATAACTCCTGAGAATGTGGACAAGCTACTTGGGGCGGTGCGGCCTACCACCTGTTCTCTGGATCCTTGCCCGACTTAGCTGCTTCTGTATAGCAGGGAGATTGTTGGAGATGGCCTAGTTAATATCATAAATGCATCTCTGAGGGAGGGTAGGGTGCCCCCTTGTTTGAAGGAGGCATTGGTTAGACCACTTCTAAAGAAGCCTTCCCTGGAACCCTTAGTGATGGACAGTTACAGGCCCATCTCCAATCTCCCTTGGTTGGGCAAGGTGATTGAGAGGGTGGTGGCCGACGACCAGCTCCAGGCAGTCTTGGAGGAAACTGATTATCTAGATCTAGAACCATTTCAAACTGGCTTTAGAGCTGGCTATGGGGTTGAGACAGCCTTGGTCGGCCTGATGAATGACCTTTACCAGGGAATCAACAGAGGGCGTGTGACTCTGTTGGTTCTTCTGGATCTCTCGGCGGCGTTCAATACCATCGACCATGGTATCCTTCTGGGTCACCTGGGCGAGTTGGCATAGGAGGCACTGCTTTGCAGTGGTTCTGCTCCTATCTCTCAGGTAGATTCCAGATGGTGGAGCTTGGTGACAGTTGCTCCTCAAAACGGGAGCTGTTATATGGAGTTCCCCCAGGGCTCCATCTGTCACCAATGCTTTTTAATATCTTCAGGAAACCGCTGCGTGAGGTCATCAGGAGATTTGGTGCTGAGTGTTGTCAGTATGCTGATGACACCCAAATCTACTTCTCCTTTTCTTCCTCAGGAAATGGCACTCATTCTCTAAATGCCTGCCTACAGGCAGTAATGGGCTGGATGAGGGAGAACACAGCTGATTTGACAGCTGAACCCATTCCTTGAAGAGGATGACCTCAAAACAGTGGTGCAGCAGCTGGTAACCTCCCAGCTCAACTACTGCAATGTGTGCTACGTGGGGCTGCCTTTGTATGTTGTCCGGAAATTTCAGTTAGTTCAGAATGCGGCAGCTAGATTGGTCTTTGGGGCAACTTGGAGAGACCATATGATGCCTGTTTTGAAACAGTTACACTGGCTACCGATATGTTTCCAGGCAAAATACAAAGTGCTGGTTATTACCTTTAATGCCCTGAATGGCTTAGGTCCGAGTTATCTAAGAGAGCGCCTTCTTCTACATGATCCCCACTACATGGTAAGGTCATCTGAGGAGGTCCATCTCCAGTTGCCACCGGTTCGTCTGGTGGCAACTCAGAGGCAGGCCTTCTCTGTAGCTGCTCCTGGGCTGTGGAATGTACACCCTACAGAAATTGGTAATTTGAGATCATTACTGTTCTTCAGGAGAGCCCTTAAAACCTGTGTTTGGCCTAGCCTTGATTGACTGTTTTAATTTTTTTAAATTGTTGCCCAATTTCCAGGGTTTTTTTACTGTTTAGTTGGTTTTATTGTGTTTTAATAGTTTGATTTTTATTGTTAACTTGTTTTAATTGTTTTTATTGTGCTGTAAACCGCCCTGAGCCATTTTGGAAGGACCTCCAAATAGAAATCTAATACATAAATAAATAAATAATAAATTTAAAAATCCAATTTAAAAAATAAATGAAACACAAAGCAGCAGCAGCAAAAGCAATACATTCAGAAGCCTGGGTGAAGAGCTACATATTTACTTTTTTCCTTAAAACTGTCAAAGAGACAGGAGCAGATGTTGGCCAGGAAAAGAAGTCGCTGCCAGTCAGTGTAGCCAAAGTAGTGTAGCCAGTGTAGTACATTTAATTTTGGAAGACTCCTTTAAATCCAAATGGAAATTGGCAATTACAGAAAAACTACTATTATACGGATTCTCTCATGATGATTTTATCAGATTAGGTTTCGATCAGGCCAGAAGAGAAATTGTGCAACGTATCCATGACGTGGAGTTGCAGATGGAACATGCAAAGTTACCGAGTAGCATTTACATAGGTAGTGAGTGTACCGAGCTCAAGTCTGCTACATATTTAAGTAGCATCTTAATTCCAAAATTTAGACGAGCTCTAACACTTGCCCGTGTAAATGCTCTCCCAACAGCTGTGCTCCATGGGAGATTCCAGGGTATACCATACGCATCAAGATTATGCCCTTGTGGATCTGGTAACGTTGAAACAACTGCTCATGTTTTACTGCATTGTGAATATTACAGAGACATAAGATGCCAACTAATTGCCCCACTTTTGATTAATTTTCCGGGTCGTGGAGAGGATTTTTATTTAAACTATTTGCTTACTAATCCTAATCTGGATGTTATTCATATCGCGGCCAAATATTGTTATATAATATGCCAAATGCATATAAATGTAGTATGATTTTATATTATCATCTTATTATTATTATTATCATTATTATTTTAATATTGTTGTATTGCTGGTCTACGACCGAAATAAAGTTTTACTTACTTACAGTGTAGCCAATACTGAGCTAGATTTAACAAAGGCAGTGTATCAATGGACATGCATACGTACTGGACGTCTCCAAGGTGAGAGGCCACGACGGGGATGAAGGAGGCGGGAAAGGAGAACGAGTGCCCCCCACCCCCAGCTCAGGGGAAAGCGGGCGGGCCAGCAGGGGGAAGAGGCAGCAAGGCGGTGCTTTGCAGAGGACTCGGGGCAGAGACCCCGGAGGCTGCTTGGGAGAGGAGAACGTTGGGCCAGGAGGCGGGAGGGAGCTTGCTTGGTCCGGGGGCGGGGGGAGACGCTGGAAGACGCTGAGCATAGAGAGAGGTGGGTCTCTGGGGGGTCCCCAGCGTGCTTGAGGGTGGGTGGGAGTGGGGCAGGCGGGGAGGCAGCGGGGGGGCTAGTGTTGCCTAGCCCAGTGGACACTCCCAAGCCTGCAACGGGGATGATTTCCATCCAGAGGCGTAACTAGGGAAAACGGCACCTAGGGCAAGCACTGAAACTGCGCCGCCCCCCACAACATACATCTGACTGACACACATGTTTCAGAAAACTTTTATTTTAAAAATTACAAAATTACAAAAATTACCAAAAATTTCAAAAATGCAATAAATAACCAAAAATGTTGTGCATGTTACAAATTATTAAGAATGTATGCAGATCCTGGAATCTTAGCTGAGACAGGAGAAGCTTATTCCTTTGAGATGTCATTTTATGGACATTTGCCTTTACTGTAAATGTTTGCAGTATAATAGCAGAAAATGCTGTGATGTACTTTTAATGAAATTTTCTCCATTAAGTTTTTTTTTAAAAACCCTTAGATTAAATCCAAGAATCTTGCTTGAAATAAAAACACAGGCAAATCAAAAAGATCATGAATAAGTAGGGGTGAGATCTTTCTTTGTTTTAAAAAAGCCTTCCCAATTTCCTCTTATTTTTAAAACTCTCTCAAAGGAAAATATAAGTTTAATATGTAAAACAAAATACACATTGAATGAAAAACTGTGATTAACTTTTTAAAAACTATTAAGCATGTAATTAGAAGGATTCCATTACATTAAGATACCAATTTCTTTAAAGCCAGAAATAATACCTACTGAAACTTTAATTATTTAAACAAGGAGAGAAAAAGGCATGTTATCTTCCCTGACAAAGATTAAAATCCCCCCCACCCCCCCACCTCCCCCAGATGCTAACGGATGATGAGCCAGAAGTTGTAATTATTAGCAGAGCTGCAAAGATCTTGCGTACTAGTACTACTAGTTTCCTTTTGCAATCCCACCTCGAGTGGCTCCGAGGTGGGATTGCAAAAGGAAACTCATGCAATGCAAGCCAGGAGTAACTATTAAGGAACGCAATGTGTTGCATGGGAGTCCTTGAGATATTCGATTTATGTTGCTCTTGAACGATTCCTCCCCCCACCCCCCGCAAGTCATATACAGTGCACTTCCAGCACAATAATATTTTTCTGCATTACAATACTGAATCCATATTGTAATTGTAATTTATTACAGACCAAAACCAGCAAGACTAAATCTATATAATACAATGCTCTCTTAAAATGTACTGCCCCCGCCTCTTTTGAACAGAAAACTTATCCTCACATTGGTGGCAAAGGTGGCGGTTTTCCTGCAGGGAGGGGGAGTCAAAGGTGCTGGTGTGTGTGTGAGGAGATGGGATTCCTCTGCCTGCCGAAGGCTGGTGGGGGGAGGGCTTGCCTTGGGCTTGAGAAGAGCCGAAGCCCGGCTAATGCATGTCTCTGAGGGAGACCCGGCATACTCCTGCTTGCTTGCTTGCTTCTAGGGACACCTCCCACAAGGAGGGCAGCCCGGCCAGAGGTGCCGAGAGTGAGACACCCACCCTACCATTTTCCTCAACCACCCTCCTCCCCCCGTGTAAATTAAAATATTTTTTTTTAAAAAACTATCAACAACAAACGAACTACAACATGCTACACACCAAGACCTGCTGAGTCTAGGGGGCAAGAAGCAGGACAAGCTCTCTGCCGCTGCCACCGCCTCAACTCCGGGTGAGGGAGGTCGTGTCTGCCGCCAGCCACCCCAAGACCGAGACACCTCCCTGAGAGCCCCAAGAACTTCAAGCCAGCTCAACTCAAGCAGCCGCCCAAACATTTTCTGACCTCAACGGTCCAGCGATGATGATGTTTGCCAGTAGCAGCCCAGCCCGGCACAGAAGCCTCCTCTTCTCGTCCAGGCATGCTGATGCACAGACTCCCCGGCAGCAGGAGGGTGATTTTTCAAAGGTGGGTGGGGGCGATTGACCCCACTCAGAGGGGGCTGAGCCCCATCAGCAGAGCATCCAGCAAAACGGGAGGGGGCCCCGCAGCCAAAAATGGAAGGGGAGAGGAGGACTGCTAGGAAGTCGAGAAGGAGCGAGGGAAGGGGTCTGAGGCACTTGCACCCAGCCCTCCGCTTGTTGCTCATGGAGTGATTAAGACATGGTTCCGCTCCTCTGCTGCCTGGAACAAATGGTAGGAGAGCGCCCACCCCGCCCGGAAAGATCTCTTGACTGGCAAGTTGCGCCTGCGCCGAGGGGAGGGGAGGGGCACCGCCGCCGACCCGGACTCAAATTTTTTTACAAAAAAATTTTTTTTTGCAAAAAAAAAAAAAAATTGGGAAAGGAAGGGGATCGGCGGGGGCACGTTTTGGTGCCCCCTACCAAGTGGCGCCCAGGGCACGTGCCCTGCCTGCCCCCCCATCGTTACGCCCCTGTTTCCATCTGAAAGGCATAATCTCAGACTGCACAGGAGGAGGCGGCGGCAGTGGTAAATCCCTCCTGCATTCTACCAAAGAAAACCAAATAGCTCTGTGGTCGCCACAGGAGTTGAAATCAACTTGACGGCACACTTTACCTTTACCTTGCACAGAGCAAAAGGTTAGGGTAACAATAAGATGCTGTCCTGGTTCAGTTGATTGATCTTTGGAGGCCATTCTTGCTCATTTTTAATTTCCATTCCTCTGACAACGTATGTAAAATTTTATGCTCGTGTTTGTGTTTTAAAAACTTTTTAAAGCCTTAAAATGCTATTGCAAATATGGCTGCAGCAGGCTTGATGGTCAGGAATATAAAAGCACAACAACCCCCTGAAAGCTGAGAGTATTGCAATGCCCATCAACTGTCTTCCGTCTCTAGAAGTGTAGCCCTTATCAGAAATCACATGGAGCATTTGTGCCCCCAGACAGGACCAACCAGCCCAGCTGCCTCATATTCCCCTGGGTCAAAGAAACAACAAGGATATTGAAGGGAGCAGCAAGAACCTTGAACAGCTTTTTCTTACCTTCAATGACTGCTTTAGGTAGCCCAAAAAGCGCTGTCAGAACAGCTTATGGTCTGGTGAAGACCACCCCTGGAGTACTAAAACACTTGTAACTGGTTCTGGTCCCAGTTTCCAGAAGGGGTGGAGCATTGTTGGAAGACGGACTCTTTTGAGTGGGAGGAGGCTTCTTCTCGTGTTGGCGGGGTGGTGTTTCTTTAAGAAACTTTCTTACAAGATGTGTCCGCGAGGGTGTAGTAATTTGGAGGAGACCCTTCTAATCAAGGTTGGAGAAACAGCTCCAGTTGCCTTGTCTCTCTGCATCTTCTACCCTACTACAGACCACTAGGGGTATTAGGAGCCGAAAGAGTGAAGAAGGGCCTCTCTATCCCCCCTCTCCTTTCCTCTCCCTCTGCTCTGGCCACATCTTATTGCTGGGGATGAGGGTCTCTCGCTTCCTCCTGCTCCTTGCTCCGCTGCATTCTCCATGAGACATGTCGCTTCTCTCACTCCCTCGCTCCTCTGCACTATGAGGACAGAAAGCTCAGGGAAACCGGCTTTCCTACCAAGGTATGTGATTTCCCCAAGAAACCTGACTTGCTTTTGAAGATGCTCTTTACTGGGCTTGCTCTTCTCACACACATTTGCTCTGCTATAATTGGGGTGAACTGTTATGACCAGCACTCGCCTTTTGGTGGGTGTCCGGGCTGAGATTGGGAAAAGAGCCATTTTGAACGTAGGGAAGGCCAGCGCGGAAATGCTTGACTAACATGCAGAAGGTTGCCGGTTTGAATCCCTGCTGCTACGGTTGAGTATTCCTATACAGACTGCTTGGAACCAGAACCAGAAGTGTTCTGTATTTCGGATTTTTTCAGATTTTGGAATATTTGCATAATGAGATATTTTGGGCATGGCATCCAAGTCTAAACACAAAAGGCTACTTTGTGTGTGTGTGTGTGTGTGTGTGTGTGTGTGTGTGTGTGTGTAAAAAAGATTTCATTTAAAGTATTTAGATAAACATAAACGCTTCCTCTTTTTATTATCACTGTTATCCATAGAAGTATCAGCAAGCCTTTTGGACATTTTTGACATTACCCTGTACTGTACCTTTACAAAACAGTGCAGGCACCAACAGATCGCCAAAACGGACTCCAACAGAGCAGTTGCCAAACTGAGCATGCACTCTTTGCTCTCTCTTGCAAGGCGGGGATGGAGCAGCCCCCTTTGCTGCCCCCTGCAAGGAGAAGGCCAGTTTAAGGGTTAACCTGAGGGAGTCCAGGTTCCTAGAGAGGCGACTGGGAAGAAACATTCTCTGTGCTTTCCCTTCCGGCCCCTCCCCTGAGAAAGGAGCCTTTGTGTCTTTTCCTTCCTGCGGGAGCTTCAGTCCCCCTTGAAGAAGAGAACTCAGTGGTTGCCAATGCAGGTGGGGTGCGTGGGGATCCCAGAGACACGGCGGGCGGCGATGGAAGGGAGGAAAGCAGGCAGTGGGCTTGGGAGGATGGAACCAGGGGAGAAATTTCCTGTGTGGGCAATGAGGGGGATGAGATGTGGGCAGCCTTCTGAAATAAGTAGGTTTTGACTGCATGTTTAAAAGCAGCAAAACTGGGAATCTGCGAGCAAGTGAGCTGAGGCGTTTTGGGGTTTTTTTGTTCTTGTTACGGCATGGTGTCCGGATTCTGGAGCATTACGGATTTCGCATGTCCAGATGAGGGATACTCAACCTGTACTATATCGTGCAGAAGCGATATAGGAAGATGCTGAAAGGCATCATCTCAGACTGTGCGGGAGGAGGCAATGGTAAGCCCCTCTGTGTACTACCAAAGGAAAGCACAGGGCTCTGTGGGTGCCAGGAACAGTGTTCTCTCTCATTTTTTTCAGTTCACAGAACTAGGAGTTAGCTGTAACATTTTTGTTTGGTTTTTCCTGTCTGTCCTTTCCCTCTCAACACTTAAACCCCAGTTCTGGCTATTTGTCAATCAAGTCATTCCAAATGTGGGTGCTTAAGTGCTCTGAGGAGCGATTTCTTCCCCCCAGGCTTGCCATCTGCATGTTCTTCTCTGGGCAGCCAAGGGGGGGGGAGACTGGAGGAGGCGGATTCCCAAGGGGTGATCCAAGTCGCCCTCCTTGTGCCCTCCTGGAAAGGGGAGAGCTTCGAGGATGTGATGGCTGGAAATGGGACAGGAGGGGGTGGCTTTAAGGAGCTGAGGTTTGCACTCTGCTCCCCAGGAGGCTCCACTGTGTTGGGAGGAGGAGGAGGAGGAGGAAGTGGGGTGGGGAGTTATCAGGAACAGACCAAAGGGGAGGATCCTGCATTGAAGGCTTTGTTCTGTGTCCCTGATGGGAAGACCACCTGCCTCCCCCACTCTGCTTTTGAAGGCTCTCTTGGACTCTCAGCATTTGTCTCCTTCTCATACAGGGAGAAGATCCATGAGATGGAATCTGGGAGTCAAAACACTTTCATCCCTCAACAAGGAAATCCTTTGATTTTTAATATTGTTGGAGGATGCCTTGGAGCATGAATGAAAGATGGGGAAGGAAGAACAAGCTAGCTGCGAAGCAGGAGAAGGCCTTGAGGCCAGACAAGTGAGGAGCACTGGGGAATTCTGGGAAAGGGCCAAGCAGAAGATGCTGGTTGAGGACATCAGGAGCTCAGAGGCCCAGCACCTGCGCTTCAGGCAGTTCTGCTACCAGCAGGCCGAGGGGCCGCGAGAGGTTTGCAGCCAACTCCACAGCCTTTGCCATCAGTGGCTGAAGCCAGGGAGACTCACTAAAGCTCAGATTGTGGACCTGGTGACCCTGGAGCAGTTCTTGAGCATCCTGCCCCCAGAGCTGGAGAGCTGGATCAGAGAGTGTGGTGCAGAGACCAGTTGCCAGGCAGTGGCCCTGGCAGAAGGTTTCCTCCTGAGCCAGGCAGAGGACAAGAGGCAGGAAGAACAGCAGGTGAGAGAGCAGTTTATCTTGGGAGCTGCAAAGGACTCAGAATGTGAGCCAGGAGATCCTCAAAGAAGCCAGATGTGGCATCAAAAAAACAAGTAGTTAATCACTCATGGAGATGATCCATCCACTTTAATTCCTTCTTGGGTTAGGGGCCTTCTATCTTGGGCACGTGGCAGAGCATCTGATTGCATGCACGACGCCCCCGGTTGAATCTCTGGCATCTCCATGTAGGGCTGGGATAAGCTCCTGCCTGACACCTTGGAGAAGAAGTCGCTGCCAGTCAGTGTAGACAAAACTGAGCTAGATTTAGGAAAGATGGTATTTAAATGTATTGCTTATTGGTTGGATTAATATACTGCTTTTCATTAAAATAATCTCAAAGTGGTTTACAATATAATTAAAACAATAAATATAATACAAAAGTACAGATAATATAAAAATAAAATCTCTATTTAAAAATCCAATTTAAAAAATCCATAAAACACAAAGCATCAGCAAAAGCAATACTTTCATTCAGAGGCCTGTGTGAAGAGCCACATATTTACTTTTTTCCTAAAAAGTGTCAAAGAAGTCGCTGCCAGTCAGTGTAGCCAATACTGAGCTAGATTTAACAAAGGCAGTGAATCAATGGACATACGTACGTACTGGACCAAGGATCTGACTCGGTATGAGGCAGTTTCCTCTGGGACTTTCCTGCCCCGTTCCCTTTCTGATGCCTTTTTTCCTGCTCCCTGTTGGGAATCTCTCCTTCTGCCTGTCTCAGGTGCAAGGACTGTTGTCGGAAGCGGCCCCTGACTTCCCTGAGGCCGAGAAGGCTCCATCAAGCACCAGGCCGAGGCCTCTGTCCAAGGAGATCCCCAGGCAGGAGGGCAGCAGTGGGGTCACCTTGCTGGGTAAGGAGGTATGGGGCGGGTGCCCCCTTATTCCCACCCTCTCTCAGATACCCCCCTGAAGCAATGAGGCCTTTACTTCCCCTTTGTGCTTTTCTAGTGTTTGTATTATACATGTGATTGCTTCCTCCCTGTGTTCTGTATTAAGAAGCTGTGCAGGGGTCAAAACTTCACAGTCCCTGTTCTGCCGTTTGGTCTGAAAGGGATGTTTAAATTTTGGAGGGAAGAGAGGGTTTGATTGGTTTGGCTATAATTTAAAAACTGGAGGGAACTTGAGTTGATTTAGGTTGGTTTGTTTAGCAAGGTTGGAGTGGGGAAAGAGAATAAAAGGAGTCTTGCTCGCAGCAGAAAGTTAGTTAAAGCCCGAGGAAGAGTTTAAAGGCAGGAGTCTCTTCCAGCCCTACCTTCTGCCTGGGATTGAACCTGGGACCTTTTCCATGAAAGCACTCAGTGCCCCACTGAGCCATGACCTCATCTCCTAAGGGGAATCTCTTATGGCAGAGAGGGTTCCCATGTGTTCACCCATCCAAATTGAAATAAAAATGAACTCTGCTTAGCGAAGGAGACAATTCATGCTTACTACTGCAAGACTAATTCTCCATCCCAATTTATTTTTTCTTGGAAAAATCATCCCGAGAGGGCATTTTCCCAACTCTTCCCCCATTCCTTTTAAAATACCTTGCCCATTTTCCTGTCTGATAGGTTTGACAGAAGGAGAGCACCTGAAATCCTTGCCTTGCTTTTATGTTCACCAGAGTCTTTGGAGGGTGGGTGTGAATGCAGACCCTTTTCTCCAGCCTCTGACACAGTTGAAACAGATAATATATTGTGTTATGACAGTCATCAACCTGATGTGTCCCAAACTGCATTTTGAATAAAGCCAACATGAGAATTTTTTAACTCTAGGCTTGATTCTCTCTCTCTCTTTTATTCTCATACATCCTCCCGTCACTTTTGTGTCCTTGGCAGGTGCTGGAATGACGCTGCCAATGCATTCTCAGCCCTCACTTCTGCCTGGTGGGATGGAAGATGCTTCAAGCCCACTTAAGAAGGTAGGGGAGGGCTTGTTGGGAATGGAGAATGTGGGGTAGACAGACAAGCCCTATTCCTTGGACACCCCTCTGGGGCTGCAAGTGGCCCTCTTTCCTTTGGCTTCTGTCCAAGCTGCTGACTAGAAAGCCTTGAATCTTGTGAAGGTTGGAATGTGGCTAACCAGACAGGGAGACGCATTTGAAACGTTGCCTTCCGAGTATGGAGCAGGCAGGGAAGTGTGCCTCTTCCATCTTATGAGAGCATCTTTTCCAGGGGTGGTTGCTGGTATCTCCACTGTGTGGTTTTAGTTGCACCCCCTTTGTGACAGGCCACCATTGCCCCCCCACCTTATTTTTCTATTAAAACAATAACAATAGCTATTTTTGTTAAAAAGTGGGTCTATAAAAATAATAGATGACCCTGCAGGGAACATTCCCTGCCCTTCTCACAGCACCTTTCCTGAACGACTCTTGTGGATTCTGCTTCAAGGAAGGAACCTTCAGGGATGTGATAGAGGCATCCCACTCCAGGGCTGGTAGCTCCTCTGCTGTCAGGAAGAATGAAGGTCTTGGGCAAGGAGGACATCGGTCTGAGGAATAGGGAAATGCTCCTTTAGAAGGGATCCCTTGTGTGGATGATGAGCCCATATCCTCTCGCACGGGGGATACTCCTCTGGGGGGTGGGGGCCTCTTTGTAGTGGATGATTCTATCACTAGAGGTATAGAGAGATGTGTTTGTGACCCGCGTGTTGACCGCACGGTGACTTGCCTGCCTGGTGCAAATGTTGCGGACATCACACGGCATCTAGACAGGCTCCTAGGCAGTGCTGGGGAGGAGACAGCTGTCGTTTTGCACGTTGGCACCAACGATGTGGGGAAATGTAGTCGGGAGGTCCTGGAAGCCAAATTTAGGCTGATAGGTAGTGTTTGAAGTCCAGGACCTCCAAGGTAGCATTCTCAGAAATGCTACCTGTTCCACACGCAGGTACAGTGAGACAGGCAGAGCGGAGGGGTTTCAATGCGTGGATGAGACGTTGGTGCCGGGAGGAGGGGTTTAGATTAGTTAGGCACTGGGACACATCTTGGGGCAAGCAAGGCCTGAACAAAAGGGACGGGCTGCACTTGAACCAAGATGGAACCAGACTGCTGACGCTTAAAATCAAAAAGGTTGCAAAGCAGCTTTTAAAATGACACCTGGGGAATTTCTCAAAATGAGGCGTATGGTGAAAAGAAAGCTGAAAGGGAAAACCAGGAGAGTCACTTTGCTCCAGAGTGCATAGAGTTTACTCAAAACTACAATACTAGAAGCCCAGTTAGATTGTATACCCAAAAGGAGGAAAGATGCCACTAAGTCCAGGAGGATGCCAGCATGGCTCACGGGTAAAGTCAAAGAAGCTATAAAAGGGAAGAAGACTTCCTTCCGAAATTGGAAGGCCTGTCCAAATGAAGAGAATAGAAAGGAACACAAACTATGGCAAAAGAAATGCAAAGTGACAATAAGGGAGGCAAAAAGAGAGTTTGAGGAACATTTAGCCAAAAGTATCAAGGGAAATAACAAAAACTTCTTTGTTATGAAACAGGAAACCTGCCAGGGAGGCGGTTGGGCCATTAGACAATGAGGGAATGAAAGGGATTATTAAGGAGCATATGGAGGTTGCAGAGAAGCTAAATGAGTTCTTTGTGTCTGTCTTCACAGCAGAGGATACTGAGCATATACCTGTTCCTGAACCAGGCTGTTTAGGGATGGAGGCTAGAGAGCTGAGTCAGATAAAAGTGACAAGAGATGACGTACTAAACTGTCTGGAAAAACTGAAAGCTAACAAATCACCAGGGCCGGATGGCATCCATCCAAGAGTCCTCAAAGAACTCAAATGTCAAATTGCTGACCTCGTTGCTAAAATTTCCAACTTATCCCTGAAACCGGGTTCTGTACCAGAGGACTGGAAAGTAGCAAATATAACACTGATTTTCAAAAAGGAGGCCAGGGGCAATCCGGGAAATTACAGGCCAGTTAGCCTAATGTCAGTTCCAGGCAAATTGATGGAAAGCATCCCCAAGGATAAAATTGTAAAGCACATAGAAGAACAGGCCCTGCTGGGAGTGAGCCAGCATGGCTTCTACAAAGTTAAATCTTGCCTCACCAACCTTTTGGCCTTCTTTGAGAGTGTCAACGAGTGTGTGGATCAAGGTGATCCAGTTGACATAGTATACCTGGACTTCCAAAAAGCTTTTGACAAAGTTCCTCCTCAAAGACTCCTGAGGAAACTTAGCAGTCATGGGATAAGGGGACAAGTACATGTGTGGATTGCTAACTGGTTGAAAGACAGAAAACAGAGGGTAGGTATAAATGGAGAGTTTTCACAATGGAGGGAAATAAGAAGTGGGGTCCCCCAGGGATCTGTACTGGGACCAGTGCTTTTTAATTAATTCATCAATGATCTAGAAGCAGGGGTAAGTATCGAGGTGGCTGGATTTGCAGATGATACCAAACTCTTCCGGGTAGTGAAATCCAAAACGGATTGTGAGCAGCTCCAAAAGGATCTCTCCAAACTGGGGGAGTGGGCGACAAAATGGCAAATGCAGTTCCATGTTAGCAAGTGTAAAGTGGGACGAAAACCCCCAACTTCAGTATATGCTGATGGGATCTGAGCTGTCGGTGACTGACCAGGAGAGGGATCTTGGGGTCATGGTGGACAGCTCGTTGAAAGTGTCGACTCAATGTGCGGCAGCTGTGAAAAAGGCAAATTCAATGCTAGGGATCATTAGGAAGGGGATTGAAAATAAAACGGCTAATATTATAATGCCCTTATTCAAAACTATGGTGCGACCACACTTGGAGTACTGCGTACAATTCTGGACACCACATCTTAAAAAGGACATTGTTGAACTGGAGAAGGTGCAGAAGAGGGCAACCAAGATGATCAGTGGCGTAGAACACCTTTCTTATGAGGCTAGGCTACAACACCTCGGGCTTTTTAGTTTATAAAAAAAGACGACTGCGGGGAGACATGATAGAGGTCTATAAAATCATGCACGGTTTGGAGAAAGTGGAGAGAGAGAAATTCTTTTCCCTCTCAGAGAACACTAGAACCAGGGGTCACTCCATGAAATTGATTGCCAGGAGGTCTAGGACCAACAAACTGAAGTACTTTTTCACACAATGCGTGATCCACTTGTGGAACTCTCTACCACAGGATGTGCTGACAGCCAACAACCTGGATGGCTTTATGAGGGGTTTGGATAACTTCATGGAGAAGAGGTCCATCAATGGCTACTAGTCAGAGGGCTGTGGGCCCCCTCCGGTCTCAAAGGCAGGGTGGCTCTGAGAACCAGTTGAGGGGAGTTATGGCAGGAGAGAAGGCATGCCCTCTGCTCCTGCCTGTGGCTTCCAGCAGCATCTGGTGGGCCACTGTGCGAAACAGGATGCTGGACTAGATGGGCCTTGGGCCTGATCCAGCAGGGCTGTTCTTATGTTCTTATGCCTTCTGCGAGGGTGAACATGTTTCCTTCCTCTTTTCCAGGGCCAGGTGAGCTTTGAGGAGGTGGCTGTGCTTTTCACGGAAGAGGAGTGGGCTCTGCTGGATCTGGACCAGAGAACCCTGTACAGGGAAGTCATGCAGGAGAATAGGAGGAATGTGGCCTCTCTGGGTAAGACTCCTTGAAAGGGAAGAGTAAAAAGCCTGATTCAGACATGATGTTGTACAGCAGTCTGTACACTCATACATGTGTTTGTGTGAATGACTGGACCTTCATTCATGTTAAACGTGAACCTGGGTATGGGCGCCTCAATTGCATAGTATAACTAGGAAGGGTACTGATGTAGCTGTGTTCAAAACACAATGTTAATGACTTCTTGTGAATGGAGATCTTGCGAGAGAGAAATTGAGCTGGTCTGCTTAGTTGGTAAGAGTGCGGTACAGATATTGCCAAGGCACTGCGTTAGTGGTATCCTTGTTTGTGTCGAACTAGGAGCTGGAAGATTCGCTGAAGATTCGCTCTCAAATGCCCCTCAGCAACGAAGCTCCTTGGGTGACTCTCAACCAGTCATCTCTCAATCTCACCTACCTCATAGGGTTGTTGTGAGGGGAGAAAGTGTGGAATATAATGCAACAAATAAAACTCAACCCTGAGGATGCTCTGTCGGACAACCCCAAAGATATGGCACTGCCTTATGTGGATTTGGACCCTTCAGCCACCTCAATCAGTAGTGTCTACACTGACTGGCAGCAGCTCTTCAGAGTTTGGAAGAGGGTTTTCCCAGTCCTACCTGGAGATGCTGCCAGAGATTGAAACAGGGGCCTTGTGCATTTGAAGCAGATGCTCGGCCACTGAGCTCAGGAGACTGACAATCTGGAGGGAGAGAGATTTCAGCCTTCCAGAGCATCTTGGGAGAGGGAGATCCAGCATCTGTGCAGAGACTGGTCCTGCAGAAGGTTCCTCCTCTCAGCTACGTAATGGGACTCTCGCCTGGACAGGAGATTTCCAGCTAAGCCCTGTGAGTTGCCTGCGACCCAGCCCATCCCCCCTTCACTCCGCCCCAGAGAGGACCAGAGGAAGAGGCAAAGTACAGCCAAGATGCCACCCTTAAGATCACTCCTTGAATCTCAGACTTCCAATATCAGAATTATAAATGCAAACAGATATAAAAACAAAACTTACAACATACAAAACATACAACCCCCACCTTCTTTGTGAATAAGCCAAACACTATTTCAGTCTCCCCTTGAAGACAATATTTCGAAGATGAATAATATAAATGAAGTGGTTGTTTTGAAGTAGGAAGGGTTCCTGGAGTGGTAGCTTTGCATTAAAAAGAGACTTGCATTTTGGGCGGTATATAAATGTGTTAAATAAAAATAAAGTCAGGCTCTCCAGGGTACAGACACAGAAGGAACTTTGAATCATGAGCTGACCACATTTTCAAACTGCCAGCCCCATGGCTGTGCTGTCTAGAAACTTTAAAAAAAAATTAAAGTTGCATTTAGAAAAGCAAGATAGAGCCAGTCTTTCTGGAGACTGGACTAGAAATGTTTGAGAACCCTGGATACTTTAAGAGCCACTTTTTAGTGCACACTAGAGCTAGCCTTTTGGGGCTGAGAAGGAGAGAGAGAGAGAGTTATTCAAGCCTTGATTGGTTATAGATTGTTTAATTTCAATTAAATTCAATTTCAGTTAATTACTTTCAAGCACGATATGTTTTAATCCATGCATTTTATTTTAATGCACATCTTTTTTGTAAAGGTAAGTTATTCTTTTTATGAAAGTCTTTTTCAATGTATATTTGTTTTTCTCTTCCATGAAGACCCTATGTAATGCTACCAAACCTCGTCTATAGTCCAGATTAGACACGGATGCTCTTCTGGTTCTGACGGGGTGTTTGTTTCAAGAAAACAGGCTGTAATTGAGATCAAACAAGTTCCCAGCAGCTTTGCCACCCTTTCTTGAAAGAATCTCATCTTTCAGACAAAATAATCAAGAGGGAGCTCCTGTGTTTCTAGATTCTGAGAAAGCATTTGATCAAGTTGATCCACTACACTTGTTTCAGACATTCGAAGCATTTGGACTTGCAGGGAATTTCACTAATTTGATAAAGCTTATGTATGAAAAAACATTTAGTTGGATCTTGGCAATGGTATACTGTCAAATGTATTTCATTTGGAAAGAGGAATAAGTCAAGGTTGCTCATGTTGGGGGAAATTTACCCCTAGAGGTTCTTTAGTAAGCAGGGGCCACACCATCTTGTCAGATTCAAAGCTTTATTGATCACGACATGCCAGGCTATCAATCATGAAGTGAGACAGTCCCAATTATGTGCGGATACCAAATATATAAGCAGAAGTCGTATTAATTATGCAAATAATAGGATCCAAATAATAGGATGGTAGCAAGGCTACCATCTTGCTGGGCACCCCTAAGGGTGAGAGTCTGGGGTTCTTGCCTGACTGCCCCCTTCTCCTTTTGCCCCCCCCGATTCCATCTGCCTCCCTCACCCCTGGACTGGTGGAGATGTTGTGGTGCCTTGCAGGACCGAGGCCAAGCCCAAGGTGACTTGGCAGTTTTCCACCCTGGTTCCACCAGCTGGGCTTTTGGCCCAGGACTTACAAAGAAGGAAGTTGCCAGCGGTGGTGGGGCCGCCACCGAAGGGGAGACACCAAAGGGGGTTGTCTCTTTGGGGGAGCCACTTTGGGGGAGTAACGAGGGCGAGGGAATATACGTACAGTGCTCTTACCAAGTAAGCAAACCAGCTCGATCTCTCTCTCACTAGATCTCCATTCCCACAAAGTCATTCACATGGTGTGTTGAACACAGATTGGGGATTCTGTTGGTGTACTGATCACCCCGCTGCTCAACTGATTCTCTAACTGAGCTGTCCAAGCTGGTCTCGGAGTTGGTGTTGGAGTGTCCCAGGCTTTTGGTCCTGGGGGACTTCCATATCCACTTTGGGGCTGGCTTGCCTGGTGTGGAGGAATGAGGAGTCTAATTTCTATGCCTTCCGTTTCTAATCAGCTCCCGGAGGTGCTCTGCTGTGATGCCCTCAGTGGGTTCTTTGTGAATAAAATCTCCTGTATTCGGGCTGACTTGGATTCCACATTTTCTGCAGGGTCTATGGAGGAAGTGTCCAGCAATCCTTCTTGCAGTGTTAGGTTGGATCAATTTCAATCTGTGATTCCTGAGGAAGTGGACAAGCTGCTTGGAGCGGTGCATACCATCTCTTGTTCTCTGTACCCTTGCCCAACTTGGCTGTTTCCATCTAGCAGAGAGATTATTCAAGGAGGCCTGGTGAATATCATAAATGCATCGCTGAGGGAGGGTAAGGTGCCTCCATGCTTGAAGGAGGCAATCATTAGACCTATTCTTTTTTCCCCCCAAATTCAATTTTTTATTGATTTTAACAATAGTAATGATATCATTCATAACAAATAAACAAAAGTGGACTTCCCGCACACATCTCTTCGTGAATCATCAGCTATAAAGTTTGCCCTTGCTATAATAATAATTCAAAACATAAATTTAAACCCTTACAAACACAGTTAATCTACCCAACCCGCAGTTTTTACTTAATTTCAAACCCTGCTGTAAAGTCCATAGTAGGAAAATAGTTCTTTAGATACAACAAAAATGGTTTCCAATCTTCTTGAAAACATTCTAAATTTTGGTCTCTTATCAGTGTTGTAAGTTTTGCCATCTCCGCATATTCCAAAATTTTTATCAGCAAATCTTCTTTTGAAGGCAGTTCATTACTCTTCCATTTCTGTGCATATATTATTCTGGCTGCCATAGAAGCGTACATTAAAAATGTTAAATTAGTTGTAGAAATTGCATCTTGTGTTATTCCCAGCAGGAAGGATTCTGGCTTCTTAGGAAATGTCATTTAAAATATTTTCTTTAACTCATTATATATCATATCCCAATAGGCTTTAGCCTTCCCACAGGTCCACCACATATTAAAAATAGTGCCTTCAGAATGTCCACACTTCCAACATTTGTTTGGAACATTTTTATACATTAATGCCAAGTTTTTGGTGTCAGATACCCAGAGGCGTAACTAGGGAAAACGGCGCCCGGGGCAAGCACTGAAATTGCGCCCCGCCCTTAGCTAAGCAGGGTCCACCCTGGTTTGCATTTGAATGGGAGACTAGAAGTGTGAGCACTGGAAGATATTCCCCTCAAGAGATGGAGCCACTCTAGGAAGAGCATCTAGGTCCAAAGTTCCCTCCATGGCAGCATCTCCAAGATAGGGCTGCAAGAGACTCCTGCCTGCAACCTTGGAGAAGCTGCTACCAGACTGGGTAGACAATACTGAGCTAGATAGACCAATGGTCTGACTCAGTATATGGCAGCTTCCTATGTTCCTAAATACTACTGCAGCACACACACAAGACACCTGTCCCATCCTGACACTCAGCCAACTTCCATAATCAAGATCCTACACACACACACACACACCACAACAACTGCCTACTCCTAGATTTACAAGGAATACAAGCCACACCTAATGGCACAGCAGGGAAGTAACTTGCCTAGGGAGCAAAAGGTTGCGGGTTCGAATGGAAACACCTATATCGGGCAGCAGTGATATATGAAGATGCTGAAAGGCAACATTTCATACTACGTGGAAGGAGGCAATGGTAAACCGCTCCTGTATTCTACCAAAGAAAACCACAGGGTTCTGTGGGTGTCAGGAGTCAAAACCAACTATACATCATTTTGTAATAATTTTCTTTTAAAGCATAACATGCAGTGAATTTTAAATCAGTTTTCCATAATTTTTCCCAGGCTGCCATTTCTATATTACACCCCACATCTTGAGCCCACTTTATCATGGTCGTTTTAACCACTTCCTCTCTTGTCTCTTCCAGAAGTAGAAGTTTATACATTTTAGAAACTAATTTTTCATCATTTTCACATAATTCCTTCTCATAGCTCGAGATCTGATCCTCAAATCCAACTTTAAAATCCTTCTTATATATCTCATTTAACTGATCATACTGAAACCAATCTCTAACCAAATTTTGTACTTCAGTAAAACTTTTTAACTTACAGTCCTTTTCCTGAAAATATAACAAATCCCTATAGGTACCCCAATGCAGTTGCATATTTACTTCTTTATGTGATAAAGCTTCAGTCAGAGATATCCATAACGGAGCTTTAGGTTCCAATCAATTTTTATATTTTAGCCACACCCTCATTAAACTCCTTCTTACATAGTGGTTCAAAAAATCTTTATGTATTTTGCTTTTTTCATACCACAGATATGAATGCCATCCAAACCTTGTATCAAATCCTTCCAAATCAAGTATTCTAGGGTTTCTTAATGTTATCCATTCTTTTAGCCACGTCAAACAAACAGCATCAAAATACAACCTTAAGTCCAGTAAAGTAAGACCACCTCTTTCCTTTGCATCTGTTAAATTCTTAAAATTAATTCTTGGTCTTTTCCCTTGCCAAACAAACTTAGTTATATCCTTCTGCCATTGCTTAAAACAAGTTAAAGTATTGATTATAGGAATAGTCTGAAAGAGAAATAACATTTTAGGCAAGACATTCATTTTCACCACTGAGATTCTCCCCATTAATGACAAGTTCAATTTAGACCATCTTTGTAAATCAATTTTCACTGTATTCCATATTTTAACAGAATTATTTGTAAACAACAAAGAATTATTGTTTGTTAATCAGACCCCCAAGTATTTGATTTTCTTCTCCACTTTCAGCTCACTTATTTCCGAGAATCTGTCCTTAGATTTCGGTGCCTCCTTTCCCTTTGAGCTCTTCTTGAGCTTCTTGCGCTTTGAGCGATGAGTGACGGGCGCGGAAGCGGTTGCCACAGCCCACTCATCTCGGCAGATCGCTGGCGCCACTGAATCTTCCGACAGGGAGGGGGAGACCCCCCCTTCGGGGCGAGCTGAATCGGCAGCCATAGCGGCCCGAAAATTAATCGCCGCAGGAGAAGAGCCGCAAGCGACTGGCGCGAGCAAACCAGTCCTCACAACCTCAGAAATAATACTGCCCTGACTGGAACAGCCCAGGGCAGGAAGAGCTATTTAATACCCTGACCAGACCAGCTCAGGATAAAATTAAAAGGAGGACAGATCTAGAAGCAGTTGAAAGGAGCAAAGCAGCCAGAGCAAACAAACAAAGCACCTGCCGGAGCGAGACAGGGCAAAGCCTGAAGCCTGAGGGGATTGCCCCTCCCTCCTGCTGCAGGAGGAAAAGCTCTCTGATTGGCCCTGTCTGGGAGCAGGAGGTCGTGACAACCCATGATGCTCTCGGATGCCATCCTCTTCTGAGGGAGAATTTCCTCCCTACGAGAGTTAATAAGCCATGAAGGACAAGGGTCAAGCATGCACCTGGTTGGCCGAACCCGACTAAACACCTTGTCCACATCCTCGGGGAGCAATCATTGGGGACTTGTATCCCACACTTCATCCGTACAGCCCAGAGTGATGTACATGGCTATACAACACCTGTGAGATAGAAGTGATCGGCCCAGAGTCGCCTAGGGAGTTTTGTGGTTGAATAGGGATTTCAACTCAGGCCTCTTCAGCTTAGCTCAGCATTTTAACCACTACACCATTTATAGAAGATACATTCTTTTTCCCTTCTGCACATGACCCGCCCTGCAGCACAATAAGGCCATTGTGTACCATTGGTAACTGCAGCAGCCCCCCAAAAAACCATGATAGAGTCAGTTTCTCAACGACACCCATTCTCTGTTATTTGCATTAGTGATGGAACCTCTTGCTAAATCTATCAGAGATGAGATGCTTTCAGGAGTAAAATTAGGAAATCAGGTATAAAATTGTACACAGATGATATGGACTTTACTTTGTCTACTAGGAGAAACACTTTCCCTGTGTTCTTTAAAATGTTAATGTATTTTAGATCTGTCTGGCTATAAAATCATCAATTGCATTAAATCAGGATGGTGAAATACACATTTCAGCAAAGGTATCACAAAGCCTGTATGGTGTAGTGGTTAAAATGCTGAGCTGAGCAGAAGAGGCCTGAGTTGAAATCCCTGTTCAACCACAAAACTCCCTCGGCGACGCTGGGCCGATCACTTCTATCTCAGCCTAATCAATCTCACAGGTGTTGTATAGCCATGTACATCACTCTGGGCTGTACGGATGAAGTGTGGGATACAAGTCCCCAATGATTGCTCCCCGAGGATGTGGACAAGGTGTTTAGTCGAGTTCGGCCAACCAGGTGCATGCTTGACCCTTGTCCTTCATGGCTTATTAACTCTCGTAGGGAGGAAATCTTTAGGTGGGTCCAGCAGGTCTAATTGTCTCATAGAGAGAGAGAGAGAGAGAGAGAGAGAGAGAGAGAGAGAGAGAGAGAGAGAGGTGTCTCGGCTCCATTGAAGGAAGCTATTATTCGACCACTCCTAAGAAACCCAGTCTGGACCCAGAGGATGTAAACAACTATAGGCCTGTTGCCAATATTCCCTTCCTGGAGAAGGTGCTTGAGCATATATTAGCTGACCAGCTCCAGAAACTCAGGCCCGGCTTTGGAACAGAAGGGGATTTGGTCACCCTGTGCTCATCCTATGCTCGGGGGTGGGGGGGAGAGTAAAGGTAAAGTGTGCCGTCGAGTCAGTGTCGACTTCTGCTGCCCACAGAGCCCTGTGGTTTTTCTTTGGTAAAATACAGGAGGAGTTTACCATTGCCATCTCCTGTGCAGTATGAGATGATGGCTTTCAGCATCTTCCTATTTCACTGCTGCCTGATATCGGTGTTTCACCAGCAGGGATTCAAATCAGCAACCTCTGGCTTGCTAGTCAAGTCATTTCCCTGCTGCTCCATGCAACCCTGTTAATTCTTTAGGATCTCCCAGAAGCTGGCATCCTTTTGGAAAGTCTGACTGAAACTCAATCCAGACAAGGCAGAAGTACAGTAGGTTGGTGGTTCCTCTGCCCCAGTGAATGATGTTCAGCCTGTTCTAGGTGGGGTTGCACTCCCCCTGCAGGACCAGGTTTGCAGCTTAGGGGTGCTCACCGATCCAGCTTTGTCACTAGAGACTCAAGTGGCCTCCGTGGCTTGGAGCACCTTTTATCAGCTTCGGCTGATATGCGAACTGCCATCCTGCCTGGATAGAGATGGCCTGGCCACAGTTACTTACTCATGCTCTGATTAAACCTCTCGCTTGAATTACTGCAATGCATTGTACATGGGGCTGCCTTTGCAAACAGCCCAGAAACTGCAGCTGGTACAAAATGAGGCTGCAAGATTATTAAAAGGGACTGGATGTTTTGAGCACATCATGCCAGTGCCTCGTGAGTTGCATTGGCACCCAGTCCACTGCTAGGCCAAATTCAAACTTGTGAAGCCCTAAATGGCTTGGGGCTGGGTTACCTGAGGGAGCACCTTGCCCCTTATGTCCCCACCTGAGCCATAAGATCTTCTTCTAAGGCCCTGCTCCAGGTGCCCCTGCCCAATGCAGTGAGGGGCGTGACTCATAAGGGGGAGGGCCTTTTTGGTGCTTGCACCCCATTTATGGAATGCTATTGCTACTACTACGAATATTTACGCTCTCCAAACCAAAGTTCTCAAAGCAGTTGACACAGAAAAATAAAAATTACATAGAAAAGCTGGTCCGCTGTAGACATGTGCACGGTCCGGAGCAGTCCGGACCGGCACCGAAGGGGGGCCTTCCTTTTAGGGCGGGGAGGGCTTGCTTACCCCTCCCGCCTCTTTGCCCCCGCCAGCGCCCGTATTTAACAGAATAACGGGGCGCTGGAAACCAGCCGCCCCCCCGCCGCCCCCCCGCCGTGAGCAGATTTAGCCCAAAAACTACCGATACCACTGCCGCTGCCGCCGTCGCCCACCAGCCCTCCCTCCCTCCCAGCCGCCCGCCCGCCCGAGTCCTCACCCGATGCTTTGTAAATAACAAGAGGAGCTACCGAACAGAGCTCCTCTCGCTAGGAAGTCCTGCAGCATACTGAAGTTTTGCGCGCGCGCGCGCATGCGCACACCGCAAAGGACACCGAGGCCCGGTCTACCCGGCCTTTTCCCGGCAGGTAGACCGGGCCTCCGGCGATCGGCGTCCTTTGCGGCGCACACATGTTCTCGCGCGCAAAGCTTCAGTATGCTGCAGGACTTCCTAGCGAGAGGAGCTCTGTTCGGTAGCTCCTCTCGTTATTTACAAAGCATTGGGTGAGGACTCGGGCGGGTGGGCGGCTGGGAGGGAGGGCTGGCGGGCGACGGCGGTGGCGGCAGTGGTATCGGTAGTTTTTGGGATAAATCTGCTTGCGGCGGGGGGGGCTGGTTTCCAGCGCCCCATTATTCTGTTAAATACGGGCGCTGGAGGGAGCAAAGAGGCAGGAGGGGTAAGCAAGCCCTCCCGCCCTTAAAGACGTACCCCACACCCGGACCCGAACCAGCCAGGGCCGAACCGGTCCGGCAGTTCGGCCATTCTTTAGAATGGCCGCCGGACCGGTTCGGACACACCCCAGTCCGCTGTCCCCAAAGTGCTCACAATCTAAAAGGAAATATAAGGCATATACCAGCAACAGACACTGGAGGGATGCTGTGCTGGGCTTGGGTAGGATAGCCTCCCCAGTGAGGTTCGCCTGGCTTCATCACTTTGTTCTTTTAGATACCAAGTAAAGACCCTTTTGTTCATCCAGGCATTTCAAATTCTTGTTTTCAGATGAGATTTCATTTCATTTGTAACTCATTTTAAAATGAAGTTCTTAACTGCTTTGTATTGTATTTTGTATTTTCTTCCTCCTTTTTTTTGTCTGTTATGATATAATTTGTTGTTTTTTATTGTATGTTTTAATCCTGTATTGTGAGCCACCCAAAGAACAATTTGTTATGGGGCAGCTAACAAATCAAGATCTTCTCTGTTTATTGATATTATTATTATTAATAATTATTATTATTATTAATTTACACAGTCAGACAGGTGTTATTGACTGGTTTGTTTTATCCAGACATTGAGTCCTTCCCAAGGACCTGGGATGGCTGAAGTTTGTTGTCAGTGTTGTTGCTGTTATTATTATAGAAATTGTCGCAGGATATAGGCTGTTCCCAGTAAAGCTGCTTTTTGTAATTGGCTGATGGTGATTTCTGTGGCCCCTATGGTGTTGAGCTGCTCTTCAAGATGTTTTGGAATTGTACCTAGGGTGCTAATTACTACTGGGATTATATTGGGCTTTTTCTGCCACAGCCTTTCAATTTCAATTTTTAGATCTTTGTATTTTGTGATTTTTTTCATTTTTTAAAAAAATTCTAATCTGCTATCCCCTGGTATTGCTATGTCGATTATTTTAACTTGTTTTTCTTTCTTCTCAACTACAGTTATATCTGGTGTGTTGTGTGGCAGATGTTTGTCTGTAGTCAGAAGTCCCATAATATTTTTACATCTTCATTTTCTACAACTTTTTCAATTTTATGGTCCCACCAGTTTTTGGCTACAGGTAGCTTGTATTTTTTGCAGATGTTCCAGTGTATCATCCCTGCTACCTTGTCATGCCTTTGTTTGTAGTCAGTCTGTGCGATCTTTTTACAACAGCTGATTAGGTGGTCCACTGTTTCATCTGCTTCTTTACAAAGGCGGCACTTGCTGTTTGTTCTTGATTTGTCTACTTTTGCTCTTATTGCATTTGTTTTTAGTGCCTGTTCTTGTGCAGCCAGTATTAAACCCTCTGTTTCTTTCTTCAAGTTGCCATTCTTAAGCCATTGCCAGGTCTTGGTGATGTTTGATTTTCCTGTTATACTGTGCAAGTATTGATTATGCAATGGCTTATTTTTCTGCTCAGTTCTTTACTTGTTCTATCACACCAAACAAGGTGGCCTCAGAGCCAGTGTTGAAAATATCCCGGGGGACTTCAATACTGCCCTTTGGCTACCTCTGTCAACCCAGGGAGGGAGGGAGGCAGTAAGGCACCAGGTGTGCAAGGTATGCAAATATGAAGTACAGACACGGCAAACTGAGAGAATTCCCAGCTGGGTACCCAGTGAACAAGGTGAAATCCTGATTGTGACACCCACCCACCCATTGATCCTGTGTTGCAGCTTGCTTGAGAATCTGGAGGATGACAGCTAGGCCTCTGCCTGCCACATCCACCCATGTCTTGGTAACGCAGAACAGTCTGGATTTCTTCTTCCTACCTAAAAAAAAAAAAAAAAAAATTAGTGGAGATTGATCAGTGATTGGATACTCAATTTCCATCCCAGGCTCTGACCAATTTTCTCTCTTTATTCCAGCAGACAACAGTGGGGAGAGGAATACGGAGAGAATTTGCAGTGGAGGATTGTCGGTTGATGTCAGCAGTAAAAATAGATGGAAACAGAGAATGAACACTGAAGCAAAAGAGAAGAAAATGAATGGATCTTCTGTTTCTCATCATGGAGAAATCCATGACCCAAATTTTCAACCTCAGTGGGAAATGCACATAGGAGAGAAACCATATAAATACTTGAAGTGTAGAAAGAGCTTCATTGAGAGCAGAACATTTACTATACATCAAAGAACCCATACTAGAAAGAAACAGTATAAATGCTTGGAGTATTGGAAGAGCTTCATTTGGAGCAAAAAACATACTAGCCATCAAAGGACCAAAACTGGAAAGAAAACATATACCTGTTTGGAGTGTCAAAGGAGTTTCAGCCAAAGTGGAAACCTCACTTCCCATCAGAGAACCCATACAAGGGAGAAAACCTATAAATGCTTGGAGTGTAGAAAGAGCTTCAGTGAGAGTGGAAGTCTTACTAGGCATCAAAGAACCCATACTGGAGAGAAGCCATATAAATGCTTGGAGTGTGGAAAGAGCTTCACTCAGATTGGAAATCTTACTAGGCATCAAAGAAACCATACTGGAGAGAAACCATATAAATGCTTGGAGTGTGGAAAGAGCTTCAGTCGGAGCGGAAGTCTTACTAGCCATCAAAGAACCCATACTGGAGATAAACCATATAAATGCTTGGAGTGTGGAAAGAGCTTCAGTGAGAGAGGAAATCTTACTAGCCATCAAAGAACCCATACTGGAGAAAAACCATATAAATGCTTGAAGTGTGGAAAGAGCTTCAGTGAGAGCGGAAGTCTTACTAGCCATCAAACAACCCATACTGGAGAGAAAACATATAAATGCTTCATATGTGGAAAGAGCTTCAATAAGAGCGGAAATCTTACTAGCCATCAAAGAACCCATACTGGAGAGAAACCGTATAAATGCTTGGAGTGTGGAAAGAGCTTCAGTCGGAGTGGACATCTTACTAGCCATCAAAGAACCCATACTGGAGAGAAACCATATAAATGCTTGGAGTGTGGAAAGAGCTTCAGTGAGAGAGGACATCTTACTAGCCATCAAAGAACCCATACTGGAGACAAGCCATATAAATGCTTGGAGTGTGGAACGAGCTTCAGTAGGAGCGGAAGTCTTACCAGCCATCAAAGAACCCATACTGGAGAGAAAACATATAAATGCTTCATGTGTGGAAAGAGCTTCAATAGGAGTGGAAGTCTTACTAGCCATCAAAGAACCCATACTGGAGAGAAACCATATAAATGCTTGGAGTGTGGAAAGAGCTTCAGTGAGAGACGGCATCTTACTAGCCATCAAAGAACCCATACTGGAGAAAAACCATATAAATGCTTGGAGTGTGGAAAGAGCTTCAGTGAGAGAGGACATCTTACTAGACATCAAAGAACCCATACTGGAGAAAAACCATATAAATGTTTGGAGTGTGGAAAAAGCTTCATCCAGATTGGACATCTTACTAGCCATCAAAGAACCCATACTGGAAAGAAGCCATATAAATGCTTGGAGTGTGGAAAGAGCTTCAGAAGGAAAGACTATCTTACTAGCCATCAAAGAACCCATACTGGAGAAAAAGCATATAAATGCTCGGAGTGTGGAAAGAGCTTCAGTCAGAGCAGAGCACTTACTAGCCATCAAAGAATCCATACTGGAGAGAAACCATATAAATGCTTGGAGTGTGGAAAGAGCTTCAGTGAGAGCGGAAGTCTTACTAGCCATCAAAGAACCCATACTGGAGAGAAACCATATAAATGCTTGGAGTGTGGAAAGAGCTTCAGTGAGAGCGGAAGTCTTACTAGCCATCAAAGAACCCATACTGGAGAGAAACCGTATAAATGCTTGGAGTGTGGAAAGAGCTTCAGTATGAGCGGACATCTTACTAGGCATGAAAGAACCCATACTGGAGAGAGGCCATATAAATGCTTTGAGTGTGGAAAGAGCTTCAGTGAGAGTGGAAGTCTTACTAGCCATCATAGAATCCATACTGGAGAGAAGCCATATAAATGCTTGGAGTGTGGAAAGAGCTTCAGTGAGAGTGGAAGTCTTACTAGCCATCAAAGAACCCATACTGGAGAGAAACCATATAAATGCTTGCAGTGTGGGAAGAGCTTCAGTGAGAGCGGAAGTCTTACTAGCCATCAAAGAATCCATACTGGAGAGAAACCATATAAATGCTTGGAGTGTGGGAAGAGCTTCAGTATGCGCGGAAGTTTTACTAGCCATCAAGGAACCCATACTGGAGAGAAGCCATATAAATGACTGGACTGTGGAAAGAGCTTAAGTCAGAGCGGAATACTTATTAACCATCAGGATGCTTGAGGTACAACTGTTGAATAGGGATTATCCTTGGCATATTATTAAGAGAGCAAGACAACGTGCAGACAGTATCACAATATCTAGAGAAGACATTTATTTCAGATTAAAGAAAAGTCTACACAACGCAGGATCACATGGGGACTGAATTATTCTTCATTAAGTAATAAAGTTTAAATAGTGGTTCTCAAATATTGGCCATTGGTTAACATTATTCCAGGTTGTGAGGAACCACTGTTGATTGGCTTTAGAAAAAGTAAGTCTCTTTAATTATTTGATTCACTCTGATATGCCACAGGATAAGTCTGCTATGTCAAGGGCCATTTTAAATGTGGTACCTGCGCAGCGTGTAAATTTTCGTTGCCCACAGGGGCGTAGCTATAAATGGGCGAAAAGGTTCAAAGAAGCCAAGCCATGCCCAATCAGGAGCTGCCATTCGCAGCCCTGACACGCCCTCCGCGTCTGACGTAAGATGCAGGGGCGGTAGTTTCGCTCCCGAGTGGGGGCCGCGCGGCCCTATCAGGAGCTAGTTAGGCTGGTGCTGCATTCGCAGAGCCAGCCAGGAGTGGCTCTTCCATGCAGGGAAGAGTACGCCTCTCCTGGCTGGCGCTAGGAACGCAGCTCCAGCCTAACTAGCTCCTGAAGGCGCCGCTCGGCCCCTTTGGGAGCTAAGACTTGTGCTGCGTTCTCAAAGCAGCCCAGACGCGGATCTTCCCTGCAGGGAAGAGCCGCTCCTGGGCTGCGCTGCGAACGCAGCACCAGCCTTTGTCTAACTGCCAAAGGGGCCACATGGCCCCTTCAGCAGTTAAGCTGCTTCGGAGCTATCGGGGCGCCCGCCGTGGCCGCACATGGGCCGCTGGCGGGCTAGCTACGCCCCTAGTTGCCCACTAAAGTTTTTCAACATCTTACTAGCAATTATGTTAAGCCTTTGGAAGAATTATCAAACTGTAATTCTGCTTACTAGCTGAACCCGCACAGAGCTTCTGTGCCGTAGTTTACTTACTTTTTGGAGTTGTGTTGTGAGAATTTGGCTGGTTGTTCAGTTGTTTCTTTATTTTCCCAAGTGTCTTCGTTGTCTTTTTGCAGTTCGTTCTGAGCATCAGTGCACTTTTGTTTTTGGATTCTTTGAGGGAGGTTGGTGTTTCAAGTATTTTCTTAGGTTTTTTTCCTTGTCCCTGCTGTTTTGTGGGGTTTTTTTTTCTCCCCCTCTTAGCAGGGTCAGGTAGTAGCTAGATATTATTTGTTTTTGTGGGGAGTGTGACTACTGTAGACCCTGTAATTTTTATTTTTTAATTACTTTTAATTTTGGTGGTAAGACTGGCTACCCTTGTCCCTCACAGTCCAGTGTTTTGGTTTCCATCCACCTCGCCCCTTGCCCCAGTGTTGTCCTTAAAAGCCTGCCCCCCCCGTTTGTCTTTTTTTGGTCTCGCCTTCCATCCCCCCGCCTACTGCCCCAGTGACTTGCCTTCCATCCCGCCACCTATTGCCCCATTGTCTTGCCTTCCATCCCCCCAACTATTGCCCCAGTGTCTCACCTTCCATGCCCACAACTATTGCCTCATTGTCTTGCCTTCCATCCCCCCTACTATTGCCGCATTGTATTGCCATCCCCCGAACTTCCATCCCCTAACTTCTGCCCCAGTGTCTCTCCTGCCCCCCCAGCACCTCTTGCCCCAGTGTCTCGCCTGCCACCCTCCCGCCTTCTGCCCCAGTGTCTCACCTGCCATCCCCCCGCCTTCTGCCCCAGTGCCTCGCCTGCCACCCCCCGCCTTCTGCCCCAGTGTCTCGCCTGCCACCCCCGCCTTCTGCCCCAGTGTCTCGCCTGCCTGCCTTCCCCACCACCGTCTGCCCCAGTGTCTCGCCTGCCTGCCTTCCCCTCCGCCTTCTGCCCCAGTGTTTCAAAAGTTTGTAAGTTAGATCTTCATAACTCAGAATGCATATAATTTCCATTTGAACAAATATGTTCAAGTTAGTGTTTTCAAGTTGGGGACTTCCTTAATGTCATATGCTATGAAGCTCTGTTTGTATGTACAGATGTTTGTAAGTTAGGTTTTGTCACTCAGGGAATGCCTGTACATATCACTTATGTCAACTGGTATGAGACAGACAGCCACTCCCCCTCAGGCTAGCCACCTCCTCATGACAATGCGGCTTCGGCCACCCGCCCACCACCTCCTCACGACGGACCACCTCCTCACGACAACGGAGCTTCACCCGCCCACCGCCACCTCCTCACAACGGCCACTTCCTCGCAATGGCTGCCACCTCCTCAGGCCGGCAGGGCTTTGCTCACCCGCCAGCCACCTCTTCAGGCCAGCAGGGCTTCGCCCGCCCGCCTGCTCCTCACAACGGCTGCCTCCTCACGATGACAGGGCTTCGCCCGCCCACCACCGCCTCGCGATGACGGGGCTTTGCTCACCCGCTGGCCTCCTCCTCATGCCAGAGAGGTTTTGCATGCCGCCGGCCGCCTCCTCTTCTGCACTTGGGCTCCACCCACTGCTGCCACTTGCCAGAGAGGTAGCTGGCCCCCTCTCCCTCCACCCCACATCCCCATCTCCAGGCAGGCGCGGGCCCAGGCTGCCGGGCCGAGTGCCGTGGCTGGGCCCGCTGCCGTCTTGCCTCCGCGACCAGACCTCTCCGCTGCCCGGCCATCCAATTCTCCCCACCCCCAGTCTCCGGCAGGGTCAAGTGCTGAGTGCGGCTGCCACCGGCGGGCCGAGTGCTGCCACCGGCGGGCCGAGTGCTGCCGCTGGCGGGCCGAGTGCCGCCACCTGTTGGTCCCACCAAGAGCCGCCTCCACTGCCTGTCGGGCCCGCTGAGAGCCGCTTGCCAGTCTTTGAGGCCCGCTTCTTTGGGGCCGCCCACCTCTCCCCCACCCCCTGCCCTAGTATCGGGGTCCGCCACTGCTGCCGCCTCCTCTCCCCTCGGCCGGTCCTCCTCCTTGCCTCGCTCCTCGCCCCTTGTACCACCCGTCACCACCAGGCCGGGACTGCCAGCGTCCCTGGCCCACGCTGCTGGCCAACTGTCCTCTCTCCTGGGTGCACCAGCCAATCAGGCACCTCCACAGTCCAGCCAATCAGCTGGGCTGCCGGGACGCATTTTTCCCTGGCACACCCAGGAGAATTATATATAGAGATGCCATACATGTCATCATTTGTCCATGTTTAAAGCTATATGTCAGCTGCACTATACGTCCAGTTAAAAAACATATTCTTGAACATCATTACAGAATAAAAAATGACACATTTAAGGCACCACTAACTGGCCTTTTTTTGCTAGCTAGTCATCAGTCTGATGACTTTAAATTTGTGGTGATGTCCACTTTTAGGAAGGAAAGATTCAGACATTGTAATGTTGATGCAGTGAGATGGCTACACAGACAAGAATCTTTTTATATACACAGATTGAATTCATTGCAACCTCATAGTTTAAATACGAATTTGGATCTATCTTGCTTTTTGCAGCTCTTGTGCCCTAATTATGTGTGATGATTGCCAGACAGCGGCAGATGTAGGAGGTTCAACAGGTGTGAATAATTGAGAGTGCTTTAAAGTTGGAGGAAGAGAGTTTGGTCAGTTTATTCAAGTTGGCATAATAAAGACTAAGTGTCAGGCTTCGGCAGCAGCTTTATGAATTGTTGCACTTATTGGGTTATTAATTAATTATTATTATTATTATTATTACATTTATATCCCACCCTTCCGCCAAGGAGCCCAGAGCGGCGTACTACATACTTGAGTTTCTCTTTCACAACAACCCTGTGAAGTAGGTTAGGCTGAGAGAGAAGTGACTGGCCCAGAGTCACCCAGCTAGTTTCATGGCTGAATGGGGATTTGAACTCGGGTCTCCCCGGTCCTAGTCCAGCACTCTAACCACTACACCACGCTTTGATGTTTATATATGTAGTTTGTATTATTTTGTATAAAACGTTTTCTTTAATGTGTGGTTTGTGCTTTGTAGCAATTCACATCTACAAGGACTCTTTCTAACTCCCTTCGAGGAATTTAAGAACTTTTGGAAATAATTCATACTCCTTTGGAGAAATACGTTTGGAGGAAGTAATGAAGAATTCCATACACCAGGGAGAAGTGATTTCTATTCAGTAGCTGTGAAGTTTATCACGATTGTATTACATACTAGTATGTTTAAGCCTGTTATAATAACGGGCGCTAGCCTTTTTTCACCCCCCCCCCTTTTTTTAACCTGTCTGTTTCTTTCTCTATCTGTCTCTCTTTTGTGTGTGTGTGTGTTCTCCTGTTTCTTTTGTTTCCCCCTCCTCCCTTCTTTTTTTTTGTTGTTTTGCTTTTTCTTCTCCCTTGTGTCAAATTCTTGAGGCTTTTGTTGTTGTTGTTGTTTTTTCTTTATTTCCCCCTCCTCCCTCTGTCCTACCGCTGCCTGCTCACCCACCCTCCCAGCTTCCCAAAATCTCCTTCCCCGCTCCCCTCCCCACATGATTAAGGGCCAAATTGGCCCATGAGAAGGCCGCTGCCCCCGCCTATCGCCCACCTGCCCACCCAGTTGCCCGAGCCCACCTTTCTCGCTTCAGCTCGCAGCAGTTGGACAGAGGATAAGCATAATTCACAAAGTGGAAGTGAGGAGCTCGCGAACAGAGCTCCTCTCTGTGCTAATCTGCTGCCCATACTGTTGAAATGGACGCGGTCCATAGCGGCAGATTGGGCAGTAGCTTTGGGCAGAGAAACAATATCAATGCTTGGAGTGTGGAAAGATCTTCTGTCAGAGCGGGACACTTACTAGCCAACAAAGGAAGCATACTGGAGAAAAAACAATATAAATGCTTGGAGTTTGGAAAATTCTTTAGCCAGAGTGTGCATCTCACTTCCCATCAAAGGACCCACACAGGGGGAAAACCATATACATGCTTGGTGTGGAAAGTGCTTCAGTCAGAGTAGAATACTTACTAGCTGTCAGAGAGCCCCAACTGGGGTCATTAGGAAAGGGATTGAAAATATTTTATATTATTATACCTGTGTCCGTGTCCTGAACATTCCTCAAGTGGCCCAAGGATGAATAAGTTACTCTGCTTAGTGGAGTTTAGTAAAGGGTGGAAGGGAAAGTGCTTAGATTTATTTAGTAGAGAAAGTAGTTAGGGGGTAGTGTGTGGACCTCATTATTCACAACCCCACTCACAATAGTAGCCTTCAATACTTAGTGCATTCTATGTTTTTGAGAATGCTGTTTGTTCATCTTTCTGTTTTAGCATACTTGCCATCCCTTAACAACTTGTATGCCTTCAATTCTTTGAATAAAACATTTAAGCTTTAGAAGGTGTGGTTACTGAGTCCTGGGTTTAATCAGTCACGGTTCCTCTAAAGGAATCAAAGGATCTGAACTTGCAGTGGGTAAGTCTAGATCAGGCCTGCACCACATAAGGCCCGGGGGCTGCATTCGGCCCGCAGAGACTATTTTACTGGCCTCTCAGGTATCCTGCAGTAGCACAAGAGCTGGAAAGTGCCTTATAGCACCATCCTGTGCATGCATTCTCAGAAATATGCTCCATGATGTGCCCAGTGAGGCTTACTCCCATGTAATAGGGGTGTGCAATTCGGGTATTCAGTGATTCGGTTCGGGACCCGAACCGAATCACCCCTGTTCTGTTTTGTGCCCGAATATGGGCCACCCGAATCACCCTTGATTCGGTTCGGATTCGGATTTAACCCGAATCCGAATCGATTCGGGGGGGAAGGAGCCCAGGGGCAAAATTTTGGGGTCGGGTGGTAGTGCCCAATGGGTGGAGTCTACCACCCCAATTTCAGGGGAATTGGGCAAAGGGCTGATTTTTGGGGAATTTTTGAAGTTTTAGTGACTTTGGGGCAGTTCGGGGGCATAGCATGGGATCTGGGCAAAAGGGGTGGGGTGGTAGTGCCTAATGGGTGCAGGCTACCACCCCAATTTCAGGGGGATTGGGCAAAGGGCTGATTTTTGGGAAATTTCTGAAATTTTCATGTCTTTGGGGCAGATTGGGGCAGAAAGTGGGGCCTGGGGCAGAATAGTGGGGTGGGGTGGTAGTGCCTAATGGGTGGAGGCTACCACCCCAATTTCAGGGGGATTGGACAAAGGGCTGATTTTTTTGAGAATTTTTGAAGTTTTAGTGACTTTGGGGCAGTTTGGGGGCAGAAAGTGGAACTGCTCCAAAAGGGTGGGGTGGGGTGGTAGTGCCTAATGGGTGGAGGCTACCACCCCAATTTCAGGGGGATTGGGCAGAGGGCTGATTTTTGGGGAATATTTGAAGTTTTGGTGTCATTGGGGCAGATTGGGGGCAGAAAGTGGATCTGCCCCAAAGGAGTGGGGTGGGCTGGTAGATAGTGCCTAATGGGTGGAGGCTACCACCCGTCCCCAATTTCAGAGTGATTGGGCAGAGGGGTGAATTGTGGTGAATTTCTGAGGTTTGTCTTCATAAGGTGAAGTGTGCTAAATTGATTACTTCCTCATATTCATAGTAATTGAGAGTGTGAAAAAGTGAAAGTGGGGTCATGAGAGTTGTTTAATTGAAAAAAATCACATTTGCTATGATAGAATGAGAATTCACACCTCAGAAGTTTTTTAAGGGGACAAGTACATAAGTGTGGATTGCTAACTGGTTGAAGGACAGGAAGGTATAAACAGAGAGTTTTCACTCTCTCTGAGAGGGAAGTAAAAAGTGGGGTCCCCCAGGGATCTGTACTGGAACTGGTGCTTTTTAATTTATTCATAAATGATCTACAATAAATTGTAGCTGGGGCTGATGGGAGTTGTAGTTCTTCAACATCTGGAGGCTCTCAGCCTGGGAACCACTGCACTAGTGGTTGTTGCTGGTGTCTATGCTTCCTTTTAAATTGGGAGCTCACTGGGACAGGGAGAGGTGAACGGGTCTTGTGGTAGCAAGCATGACGTCCCCTTAGCTAAGCAGGGTCTGCCCTGGTTGCAAATGAATGGGAGACTTGATGTGTGAGCACTGTAAGATATTCCCCTCAGGGGATGGAGCCACTCTGAAAGAGATTCCTGCCTGCAAGCCTGGAGAAGCTGCTGCCAGTCTGTGAAGACAATACTGAGCTAGATAGCCCAATGATCTGACTCGGTAAATGGCAGCTTCCCATGTTCCTATGAATCACCTCATTTTGTTATTCATTTCTGCTGAAGTTTTGGACTTCCAAAAAGCTTTCGACAAAGTTCCTCATCAAAGACTCTTGAGGAAACTTAGCAGACATGGGATAAGGGGACAAGTACATATGTGTGGATTGCTAACTGGTTGAAGGACAGGAAGGTATAAACAGAGAGTTTTCACTCTCTCTGAGAGGGAAGTAAAAAGTGGGGTCCCCCAGGGATCTGTACTGGAACTGGTGCTTTTTAATTTATTCATAAATTTATTTATTTATTTTTATTTATTTATTTATTTGATTTATATACCGCCCTTCCGAAATGGCTCAGGGCGGTTCACAATTAAAACAACTTATAAAACAGTAAAAAGCTAAAACAAATTAAAACAATAAAACAGCTAACAATTTAAAACATTTTAAACAAAAATAAAACATTATCCCCAGACCCCAGCTCAAGAAAACATAGACTCAGTATAGAGGAAAAGGGCCACAACTTTGTTAACTATTACACACAGCATGGCAGACTGGAACACCAGGTGATTAATCACCCTTAAAGAACAGTGCGGGCCAATAGAAGCAGGTCAGAACTCTGAAATCCTACCCAGCACCCTACTGGGGGGGAGACACCCTGGCTCGGGAATGGGCAGGTACATCCCACCCAATTCCTTCAAAGCCAACCCCCCCTTCTGTAAGAGAGGGTCTGGATACTTCTAGGCATTCGTCCACCCCGGACCGCACAGCCCAAAGGTTAGAGAAGTCCTGAAGCAGGGTTCATGGCAATCATTCTCCCCGTGCCGCACAGGCTACAAAGGAGCGATTAACCAAACACCCCTTTTACATATCCAAGGGTGCTCACCGATGTTCTAACCCTCAAATTGCCACCCCGCCCGCACTGTTCCTGCCATTGTGGTTGACCTAACTCTAAATACGCACCCAGGACACAGAACGGAGTAGGCGAAAAAACCCCCAACAGTGGCCAATGCGTTGGGAGCAAAAAATTCCTACTCGGCCCCGTCAGGCGGCCAGTCGCTAGACCCGCTCTGCACCGGGGAGGGAGGGAGGGGAAAGCCGCTTCTCCTGTGGTTGCCCGACCCCAACTGAAGAGAGAATGGAAAATGGAGGATGGGGCCGGGATCGGTCAATCCTGGCCGAAGCCCGGCCCTTGACCAAAGAGGTCAAACGGAACCCTTCCTGGGCTTCGCGCAGGACAGGCTGTGACAAACTCCCTCCCATCTGCACAAGGCGGGGGGGGGGGTTAAATGATCTAGAAGTAGGGGTAAGCAGCCAAGTGGCCAAATTTGCAAATGATACCACACTCTTTTGGGTAGTGAAATCCAAAACTGATTGTGAGGAACTCCAAAATGATCTCTCCAAACTGGGGGAGTGGGCGACAAAATGGCAAATGTGGTTCAATGTTAGCAAGTGTAAAGTGATGCACATTGGGACGAAAAACCCCAACTTCAAGTATATGCTGATGGGATCCGAGCTGTCGGTGACGGACCAGGAGAGGGATCTTGGGGTTGTGGTCGACAGCTCGTTGAAAGTGTTGACTCAATGTGCGGCAGCTGTGAAAAAGGCAAATTCCATGCTAGGGATCATTAGAAAGGGGATTGAAAATAAAACGGCTAACATTATAATGCCCTTATACAATACTATGGTGCGACCACACTTGGAGTACTGCGTACAATTCTGGTCACCCCATCTTAAAAAGGACATTGTAGAACTGTAAAAGGTACAGAAGAGGGCAACCAAGATGATCAGGGGCCTAGAGCACCTTTCTTATGAGGCAAGACTACAACACCTGGGGCTTTTTAGTTTAGAAAAAAGACGACTGCAGGGAGATACGATATAGGTCTATAAAATCATGCATGGCGTGGAGAAAGTGGAGAGAGAGGGATTCTTTTCCCTCTCACACAACACTAGAACCAGGGGTCACTCCATGAAATTGATTGCCAGGAGGTCTAGGACCAACAAACGGAAGTACTTTTTCACACAACGTGTGATCCACTTGTGGAACTCTCTGCTACAGGATGTGGTGACAGCCAACAACCTGGATGGCTTTAAGAGGGGTTTGGATGACTTCATGGAGGAGAGGTCTATCAATGGCTACTAGTCAGAGGGTTGTGGGCCACCTCCAGCCTCAAAGGCAGGGTGCCTCTGAGTACCAGTTGCAGGGAAGTAACAGCACGAGAAAGGGCATGCCCTCAACTCCTGCCTGTGGCTTCCAGCAGCATCTCGTGGGCCACTGTGCGAAACAGGATGCTGGACTAGATGGGCCTTGGGCCTGATCCAGCAGGGCTGTTCTTATGTTGTTATGTTAATAGTGTGAGTGAGGTTTTGGACATGTTCAACCAGCTTGGACATATAATGCCTTTCTAAAGAAATAAAAATAAAAAACACAACACATGCTTCACAGTTCTCAGACCTTCTGGGTTGCAAATCAACTTGAGCATGGTGCATTCATAAACAAACCAATAAACAAACCAATAAATTATATATTGTTCCAAAAGTGTTTGTAATTTTCTGCCATGAAACAAGCCACTTATAGGACTTTTTGGTAGACTGATACTCTCAGGGCCAGTGGCGGACTGTCCAGGGTGTCAGCTTGCCCGATGGCAAGTGGGCCCTGTGGGCCCCTGATGAAGTGGGGCCCCTTAAACATGAGACAATATGTTAAAAATGTTAATGACCTTTTAGTAGTTTGAAAATATAATAGAAGTTCCAATATTATTACTGTATGCAACTAAAATTTACGTCGCATTACTATTTTAATAATTTTTTAAAAAAATGAAATCGTTTTTCGAAGATACTTTATATTTAAGAATATTACGCCCAGCCAGCCAGGGGCGCCTGGCGGAGGGCCGCTGGAGAGCCTCCGGCAGCATGCCCACCGCGGCCCTCAATTGCCTCCTGCGGCCGTTGCTGCCACCGCTGCCGCCACCCCGCTGGCCATCATGGGCCGCCTGATGCCACTGAGTGACACCATGCCGTTGGCCCTCGAGCCGATCCTCCGTGCGTCGCTGCTCAGCCCCTACGCCCTCGGCCTGCGAGCTATTGCCCATGCCCACATTGCACAGACAGCAAATATTTTTCATTGCGTCGGCCTCCTCAGTTTGTGTGTTCTTCGTCCGCCCTTGTACAGGCATGGCTGCTGTATGGTGACATCTTGCGTGGAAGTCCTCACCGCTTCCTGCCACAATCCCTTCAAGGATTCATCCTGCTTTTGTTCAGCAAGGAAGTCTGCAGCATGCTCCCCTTGCAGTCAACTGCCTGCATTGATGTCTCTGGAATCGTTTACTCTGGGCTGGGGCTCTGTAGGTGCCTCTGCTCTTTCAGAAGCTTCTTATACTTTGATCTTAAAAGTCCTGCCTGGCAAGCACTGCTTCTTTTGCACCAGATCAGGCTTAATAAGGGTGGCTTCTGCCCCTCCAGCCCACCACCCATTCACTCTCACAGTTTCCATAGAATCCCTGTTCAATTCCTCCTGCGCCTTCCAAATCTGTAACACCCTGGCTGGGCCTTCAGGAAGTGCCTCCTCTGAGACAGGGTACTCTGGGGAGCTTTGTTCAGTGGCTTGACTTGGAAAAAGAAAAAAAAGAAATGGAATGGAAAAGAAAAACATATGGGAATCCCCGTTAGAGGGAACTCTGTATCACTGAAATGCAAAGAGCGACAAGAAGCAGAAAGGCAGGAATCAGCCAAGCGATGCTGGTCTATTACAGTTTTTATAATACCACAACCACCATCCACATCAATGTACAGTTCCGCAACAAATAATCGAGAAGCAAGACACAATACTCATGGTGACGATGCAATGACTTGTGAGTCTACACAAAGTCTACACAAAGAATCAAACTATTAGAACAACAAGGAAAGGCTCAAAGTAAAGGCCGTGGTGGACTTGTTACATGACAGACATGTATGTAACTTGCCCAGGCTTCCTTTAGTCGTATTCATCTTCTGAAATTGATGTGAATGAATTGATATATACTTGGAGCTATCAGAACAGCATGTCTTTCTCTAGTACCATTAAATGACTTGCATCATCCACAATTTATAAAACCTTTAAAAAATAATTTAGGATGATGTTCTATTGTGGCACACAGGTGTTTTTATTATATATATATATATATGCTTTTTGTTACCACTATTCAGCCCCATTTAAGATTTCTTTACTTCATGAGCTGAGCTTCAGTGAGTGGGGGCCCCATTTTAAAATCTTGTCTCTGGGCCCACTCCAACCTTGCTACACCCCTGTTCTGATGTCCTCCTCCTCCTCCTCCTCCTCCTCCCTTCTCATGCCAAACAAAATGTATGTGGGTGAGTCAGTGTCTGTCTCTTTGTAAGCGATACTGGATTGCCCCAAAATATGATTTCTGGCTCCCCAAGATATTCTCCAAGTATGTAGACCTGTACTAGCATGTAAAACTACTTGTGTGTTCATTTACAATAGCATAAAGTTTATGACTTCTTGTATTATTTTAAATTTTGTACACTGCCTAGAGATGTATATATCAGGCGGTATAAAAATATGGTTAATAAATTTTGGCTCCCTAGGCAACATATTATTATTTATCATATTTTTATACCACCTGATATATGCATTTCTAGGCAGTATACAAAATTTAAAACAATATAAGAAGTCACAGATTAAAATACACAAGACACAATGAAAACAATAGCATAATTAATTCTAATTAAAAGCCTGCGAGAACAGATGAGTCTTGAGGGTCTAAGGCACCCAAACCCTGGGGCCGGTCCTGACTGCCAGTATGAATAAAAGAAACTTGCCTCCTCCGAAAGTTTGCAGGGAGAAACTGGTGCCAGAGAAGAAGAAGGGCTGACTGAGAGCATCGGACAGAAGACTGCCACACAAGTTTGATGCTGTCTCCGCATTGCACACAGCATAGACCCAGCCCAGCCAGGCCAGCTCCTGTTTCTGCAGGAAGCCGTTGGAACAAATACGCACAGTTTGCTTTGCAGCTTCTGCCGGCTGCGAGAGAGGAGGAGGGACAGGGCTCTCTTGCCTCCGTCGCCCTCAGGGTTAAAACGAAAGAGTCCAGCTTCCTAGAGAAGCAAATAAGAAGGCGGAGCCGCATGTGATCTCGGCCACTTCCTGCCCCGCCTGTTGGAAACGGGGCTTTGGGCTTTCCCGCGCAGGGGGTCCCCTGACGACTTTCTTCTCCCTACGGGATCGCCTGGTGGGTGCAAACTTAAGTGCAGTTGGGTATAAGGGCCTCCGAGGGAGAGGCATGGGAGTGCCGGGCAGGAAAGCGGCGGGGAGAGGCCCTCCCTGGAAGACTCCGAGTGGGGAAGGCTGATGATAGTGATGGGGCGGCTGCGGGGGACCGAGAAGAAAGCGAACGAGGTCGCCGCCAGGCTGCACGCCCAAGGGAGGGGGCGGCTTGTCTGTGTGTGTCACCCAGGCATGCAGCAGCCTCCCCACTCCCCAGAGCCCTCCTGGGAAGCGCCTCTCCTCTCTTCATCCAGGAGTTCCTCGGTGCACACGGGCCATTGGGGCCCCCCTTGTTCAATTATAGCGCTGCCCCTGCTGCCAGGGTTGGAACCGGGGACATCCTGCATGCAAAGCAGATGCTCCACCATTGAGCTATGGCCCCATAGCTCAAGTTTAAGGCAGGGCTACTCAACTGCGGCCCTCCTGCAAATGTCGACTTCCTACCATCCCCGACTATTGGCTACTGTGGCTGGGGAATCGATGCTGGGAGCTGTAGTCCAAGAACAGCTGGAGGGCCTCAGTGGAGTAGCCCTGGTTTAAAGTCTCTCTGTGTGTCACCAGAATATGTCCTTGAGGGTCATGCAACCCTCAGTGACATATTTTGGTGACACTTGGTGAGCTGTAGAGGAAAGGGGAGTTTATTTCTAATCACCCTCTCCCACTCAAGTGCAGTGGCAGTCTAGAACTAACACATCTGTGCTTGTGCAATATGAGTCTGGGCCTCAGCCAATGAATTTTTAGAAATAAGAAACTATCCACGAAAAAATGAAGTATGGGACTATATTCCCAGAGCACTTCCCTATATGTGCAAGGAACATAACTCCTGACATAAAATCTAAATGAATATAAACAGTTTACTTCAGTGCTGCAGAATGCTTGACTTTCCAGTTGTTGTTGAACTACAACTCCCATCTTCCCTGTTGGACAATGGCTGGGGATGATGAGAGTTGTAGTCCAGCAGCAAATGGGGGGCGGGGCAAAGTTATGCAGCTCTGGTGCACTTTCATAAAGGTTTCCTGTCATTAATGTAAGTTTGCACTCATTTCAGAACATTGTCCACTCTGGAAAGAGAGATCTATCAATCAAACAACATGTGTAGAGGGAGAGGAGACCATCATCTCACCGAAGAAAGCAAGTCATGAAATGGAAGGAGGAAAAGGAGTACAATCCAAATGAGTGCATTGCCAGGGTGAGAGGGGAATGTGCACGCCCACACATCAAGGCTCGTTAACTGAAAAGTCAACTTCACCGTCAAAGCCTGAAGTGCACAGCATGGCACTCTCCTCAGTAAAAATAAAGGCAAAGCCTGATATGGATGAAGTTTTTGGATGCCTGGCAGATGATGGCTCAGAGTGGGCAAATGAGGAAGAGACCCCTACTAGTGGCAATAGTGAGTGTTGGGCCAATGACACCCATGAGCAGAAGAGAAAAGGAAGGACTCGCCAGAAGATGCTGAGTGAGGATACCACCAGCTCAGATGCACAGCGCCAGCACTTTAGGCAGTTCTGCTA
This sequence comes from Hemicordylus capensis, assembly GCF_027244095.1. Classification (NCBI taxonomy): domain Eukaryota; kingdom Metazoa; phylum Chordata; class Lepidosauria; order Squamata; family Cordylidae; genus Hemicordylus; species Hemicordylus capensis. Next base: position 229,498,665 of record NC_069658.1, on the reverse strand, counting down.
CCAGGAGACCGAGGGGCCCCGAGAGGTTTGCAGCCGACTCAACAGCCTTTGCCATCAGTGGCTGGAGCCAGAAAAACACACAAAAGCTCAGATGCTGGACCTGGTGATCCTGGAGCAGTTCCTGGCCATCCTGCCCCCAGAGATGGAGAGCTGGGTGAGAGAATGTGGAGCGGAGACCAGTTCCCAGGCAGTGGCCCTGGCAGAAGGTTTCCTCCTGAGCCAGGCAGAGGCCAAGAGGCAGGAAGAGCAGCAGGTGAGTGTGTCTGTTTCATCCTGGGAGCTCCCAAGGGCTGAGAGTGTGTGGGATGGTATCCCAAAAATTCCAGCCAGTTGCCCAGCAGCTTTTCCTGGTAGTTGTCCAAAGAAGGGGTGTCCCAAACCCTCTAGGTGAATGAGGAGAGCTGCTAAGCAGGGTGTGCCCTTGTTGCATACGCATGGGAGATCACATGTGTGAGCACGGTAAGATATTCCCCTTGGGGGATGGAGCTGCTCTGGGAAGAGAATCTGCACACCTGCATGCAGAAGGTTCCAAGTTCCTTCTTTGGCATCTCCAAGATAGGGCTGAGAGAGACTCCTACCTGCAACTTTGGAGAAGCCGCTGCCAGTCTGTGTAGACAATACTGAGCTACAGAGTTCCCTCTAACAGGGATTCCCATATGTTGTTGACTCAAGCTCCCAGAATCCCCATCTGCAATGGCTTTTGCTTGGGCATTATGGGAGTTGTAGTCGTCAATATCTGGGAATCCCTTTTAGAGGGAATAATGCTGAGCTAGATGGACCCATGTTCTGACTCTGTATGTGGCAGCTTCCTATGTGTGACTTTGAATGTGTGGGGTGAGTATCCCTGGGAAGAGCAAAAGTTTTGGAGGGGGTTGTCCAGTTTGCTTATTATTGTTTATTACCTATCTATCTATCTATCTTTTAATTCTCTAAGACATACCGGTGGCTTATCGCATGTGTGGCAGCTCTTGCGAGAGTTCAGAGAACTGCCAGATAGCCACAGGACGGGTGGGAGGGAAGGAAATGGCAGCAGCGGCCGGCCGGGGAAGAAAACGGCGGCTGGCCAGAAAGCAGCGGGCAGGGGGAGAAGGAGGCCGAAGGCGGTGGGAGCAAGGAGAAGAAGCGGGACAGCTGGCCATCTAGAAAGCAATGCGGGGTGGGGGAGACAAGCCGGTGGTGGGGAGAAGATGTGGGGCAGCCAGAAAGCAGTGGGGGTGGGGGAAGAAAAAGGTGGTGGTGGGTGGGTGGGCCGGCCGGAGGCTCTGCACTTGGCCCAACTAGTATGTTCATATGGCCCTTTATCCTAAGACCCCAGGGAGATGAACAACAAGTTAAAAACAATAATAAAACATCAATTAAGAACATCCTGGAAGCAAAACAGACACCACCCAAATGGGAGCAGGAGCTAAGATGCTGGGAAGAAGAGGTTGCTGCTGCAGAGAGAGCAAGAAGCGCTTTCCTCCTTGTGGGCAGAATCTCAGCATTTGCAGCCAGCAAAACTGCTCTGCTAGCGACGGAGGCTGCGGAGAGGCAGGGATGGTGTAGCGGAGCGACACCAGCTTCTCTCCCCTGCTGCCTCCTTCCTTGGCTGAATGGTCTTAGGCGAGAGTCTGAGGTGCCCTGCTTGGTCCCCTTCTAATCCCAGGGTTGGATGAGTATCCCATTCATAGACCTTTCTGTGTTGGCCTGCCAGGGACACAGCCACCAATTCAGAATAATCTGCAGGACCTCCTGGCTGCCAGTTGTGGGTGACCACACGCAGTACGGCCATCACTATGCAGTTCCTCAGATTTCCAGTGCGGGGTTCTCCTCTTTCACATCCAGAAGGTCCTCGTTCTGTCCCTGGCATTTTCAGGGAGGGCTGGGAGAAACCCCTGCTGGAAACCTTGGAGAATGACTACCAGTCAGTATAGCCCGGGGTGGGCAAACCGGGCCCTGTAGTTGTTCTTGAACTACAATGCCCATCATCCCCAGTCACAATACATTTTGGCTGGGGATGATGAGAGTTGTAGTCGAGCAACAGCGAGAGGGCCAGGTTTGCCCACACCTGGTATAGGCAATACTGAGCTCAATGGGTCAATGATCTGACTCAGAGCGAGGCAGAGAGGGCACGTGGGGAAGCTGCACAAGGGCATCTGGGAGCTGTAGTTCCTGCCAGTATCCCCATAACAGAGGGAGGAACTGCTTCTCCCAGATGTCCTCGTGCGGCTTCCACATATACTCAAGCATGTCAGTTTCCATAGAAGGGGCTCCCTTCCTGCCCCAGAATTGCACAGCGATGGTCATGCTGGGAACAGTTGCCCCCATGAGGCACTGGGGTGTCCTGCAGATTCATCAAGATTGGACATTCCGATGCCTAGCTTAAGTCGCTAGTGGGTTGTTGGGCATGGAAGTTAAAGTACTTATTTTCCTTATTTACTTATTTATTTATTTAACATTTATATCCCGGTCTTCCTCTGAGGAGCTCAGAGTGGTGTACATGCTTATTTTTATCCTCACAACAGCTCTGTGAGGTAGGTTAGACTCTGAGATACATGACTGGCCCAGCGTCACCCAGTGAGTTCCATGGTTGAATGGGGATTCGAACTCGGGTCTTTCCGGTCCTAGTCCAGCACTCTAACTACTATTCTATGCTGGCTGGTAGAAGGATACCCATGTACGAAGAGGCTGAGGAAGCAGTGCCCTTGGCTGTCCATTGCTTTCCTAATCCTTCACTTCTGTTTCAGGCATCCTTAACAGAAGCAGCCACTGATTTTTCTCAGACAGAGAAGGCTCCATCAGACTCAGGGCAGAAGCAACTGTTCCGGTGGATCGTACAGGAGGGTGACCGAGGTGCCACTTCTCTGGGTAGGGGTCAACCTGGCATATTTCAGCTTCTCTCTCTTTCTTACTCACCTAAAATTCTTGGGCTGCTTCTGTATTCCCTTGGAACATGTGATGAGGGATGAGATGCTTCTCTTGGGCTTCTTTGATGTGTTAAGGAAGAGCTTCATTTCAACAGCTGAAGACATTTTCAATCCAGACCAGCACCTTGCTTTGGGGCACAATTCAATGTTGTAGTGATGGGGAGGATCTGAGGGAGGACTAGGCCTCACTTAGAGCAGCTGCTGGGTCGTTGGGCCTTTCCTAATAAGGGGAAATCAAAACAGAAGGACCAATCCGGAGTTCTGGGATAGAGCTACACTCACAGCCACCAGCAGGAGGAGAGAAAGCTTTGTTCTGTCCCAAGAGTGCCCTGAGGAAGCAGCTGGCTGAGAAACTGCTGGGGAAATGGGAAGGCCACAGCCTGGAGGCTGGAGATAGCAGGGAAATCCCTGCCGGTGAGTAATAAGATAGGGACCAGTTCAGTTAAAGCATGTGGGGAGTTTATTTTCCTTTATCCTATTCCTTGAAACTTTGTTGCTTGGTTTATGAAACTCTCTCTCACACACACAATCTGCTCCATGAAAAGACAATTGTTCTTATTGCATACCTTTTTTCTTTTAAATGTGATGATAAACCCTTGTTGGTGAAGTGTTCTGCTCTTCATTCTGGGTCTGCCTTGGTCACATGCCCTTGGAGGCCGGGACTGCTTGGCCCTTCTAGGGAGGGTTTTGCCACTTGACCATCCCATACACACACACACACACACACACACACACACACACACACACACACACCATCTTATATGAAGAGTAGGTTTTCCCAAATCAAAATAAAGTGTATGGTGGCAGCCTACTGTGAATCCCTTACCATCCAGGATTCATCCCAGTGAACTCCCCCCCCCCCCACTCCTCGCTCTGGTAGGAGCTATAACAAGTGTGGAGACAGATTTCTTTCACAGAAGGAAATGAAATACAAACTACTTAGAACAGCTAAACAGGGCTTGACAATTTTCTGGTGCCAGGGAATCGTAGCACCTAGAAATTTTACCATGGTTCCTAGATGAGGATATTCAGAGGTAGATTTATGTAATCAAATCTGTATTTGTTAGGGCCAGTGCTGCCTGTGTCTAAGTATTTATTTTTTAAGGGGATAAAGAAAAGCCATTTACGCTCCCCTTCACAATGTCTGTTACTAAGTCTGGTAATTGTATTAAGTGCCCATTGTTTGACCCCCAAATCTTTGGGTTGGCTCCTAGAGCCAAAATTAAATGGTCAAGACCTGAGGTAAAAGACCATCCTTAGTTCTTTTTCTCTCCCTCACAGGCAGTGAAATGACCCTGGTGCCTCATTTCAGGACTTCTCCTTCGTGTGGTGGAAGTGATACAGTTGCTGTGCCGTCTTTGGGTCAGGTAAGAGAAGAATGGGTGGAGAAGATGGGCAGAGGTGCCCCTGTTGTCTGCATACCTCTCTGGGGCTGAAAAGATTTGCCTCTTCTCTTTTATTAAAAGGGTCTGCTGGATCAGGACAAGGGCCCATCTGAGCCAGCACCTTGTATCACATAGTGGCCGGCCTGGTCCTTCTGGGAAGCCCGCAAGTGGAGGAAACTGCCACCTCCCATTGATCTTCCCTAGCACCTAATGTTCAAGGGCACTAGTCAAAGGCTAACCACTAGGAAGGCTTTGAATGCAGGAAAGAGGGCATGCCCTCAACTCCTGCCTGTGGCTTCCAGTGGCATCTGGTGGGCCACAGTGTGAAACAGGCTGCTGGACTAGATGGGCCTTGGGCCTGATCCAGCAGGGCAGTTCTTATGTTCTTAATGCAACAGTGGAATCTCTGGGTTCTGCAGGGGAACTCCCAGCCACCTTTTTCGATGATCTCATTTTAAAGACATAAATGTTTTTCTTTCTTTCAGGTACTGGTGGCCTCTGAAGAAGTGATTGTGAATTTTACAGAGGAGGAGTGGGCTCTGCTGGATCCAGGCCAAAGAGCTCTGCACAGAGAAGTCATGGAGGAAATCGGTGGGCATCTGTCCTCTCTGGGTAAGGCTCTCCCTTCATCTTGGCCTGATGGATACTGAAAGCAGGAATTGTGGCTCTTGTTGGTCTGTATCCATACACAGTAGGGATGTCACTGAAGACATCATTGGCTTCTCTTTGCTCCTTGGATGCTTTATTTATGTACTGTAGCAGATTCATCAGTTGCTCTTTCAACTGGAGTTGATATAGCTACCTATGAAAAACATTTCTGGTAATGGCAAATTCAGTTACTTCAGTCAATGCTAATTCTATTGTCTTTATCATTATATTACATGTTTAGTGTTTTGGGTGTGTTAGCACCTTTCTGACTTGCAGGATGGTGGTGGGAGGTGGTTGTATTTCTTTATAGGAGACGGAAGCCCTAAAAAATGCCCCTTTTAAAGCAGGGCATCCAAACCTCTAGATAACACACTGGCTGACATCCAGACTCATGGGGCCCATGCACGACAAACAAGGTTGTGGCCACACAAGAAGGGAACATTGCAACCGCTGGTAGAAGACTTTCTCCAGAATACATATATACAAGGTTGCTCAACTTGCCGACATTTTCTCTTAGGCCTGGGGCTAATCTCAAGCAGACACTCCTTTCTTTGCACAGGATCCTTAAGCTAGCACAACACTCGTCTGGGACTCAAGCTTCCAACACAGAGGACCTCGCCTGCGCAGTGTCCTCACATAAATGCAATGCTCTTCTGCTAGCACACTGTTAATCAGGATACTGGCCACTTCTAGCTCATGCTAATTGGTAGCTACATTTTAATATGTGGCAAGATCAACCTCCCTGTTAACTGTCCGTTCGGTTGGAGAGCTGGTCTTGCAGTAGTGAGCATGAATGGTCTCCTTTTCTAAGCAGGGTTCACCTTGGTTTGCATTTGGATGGGTGACTATATGTGAGCACTGTCTGCTGTAAGACATTCCTCTCAGGAGATGGGGCATAGCTCAGGGGAAGAGCATCTGCTTGCATGCAGAAGGTCCCAGGTTCAATCCCAAGTTGGGCTGGGAAAGACTCCTGTTTGAAATCCCGGAGAGCTGCTGCCAGTCAGTGTAGACAATACTGAGCTAGATGCACCAAAGATCTGGCCTGCTATAAGGCAGGTTTCTGTGTTCCTAAATCTTTTCTACTCTCTTATTCACACAGCCGCTCACTGGGTTTGGTTTTCTGAGTTGAGGCTCGGTTCCACCCTGATCACTTATCTCTCCTTATGCCTGCAGGGAATAAGAGAGAGAGGAAGGAAGAGGGCAAACTGCAGAGAAGGAAAACTGAAGCCAGTCCCACATGGAGGGAGCCATCTATTGCTTCAGAAGTTGCTGGCTTCAGTGGAATTCCTGTCCAAGAAGAATGTCACAAACAGACTGAGACCCCACTTCATTTAAAAATCTTAACTAAGCAATCCAGCCTTCCTCCACATCAAAGAATGACTAAAGAGGAGAAACGATTCAAGTGCTCAGAATGTGGAAAGTGCTTTTACTGGAAACACTTTACTACACATCAAAGAATCCACATGGGTGTGAGGCCGTATACATGCTCAGAATGTGGAAAGAGCTTCAGATATAATTCACATCTTTGGTCTCATCAAAGAAGGCACACGGGAGAAAAGCCCTATCAGTGCTCCGAGTGTGGAAAAAACTTCAGTGATAAAGCAAGCATCACAAGGCATCAGAGAATCCACACAGGGGAAAAGCCATATCAATGCTCTGAGTGTGGAAAGAGCTTTAATCAGGTGTACCACCTTACTAAGCATCAAAAAACACATACTGGGGAGAAACCCTATAAATGCTCAGTGTGTGGTACGAGCTTCAGTGCCAACATAAGCCTTGCTTATCATCAATTAACCCACACAAGCGAGAAATATAAGTGTACAGAATGTGGAAAGAGCTTCAGGTGTAGTTCACATCTTTGGAATCATCAAAGAAGGCACACGGGAGAAAAGCCATATCAATGCTCCGAGTGTGGAAAAAACTTCAGTGATAAAGCAAGCATCACAAGGCATCAGAGAATCCACACAGGGGAAAAGCCATATCTATGCTCCGAGTGTGGAAAAAGTTTTAATCAGGTGAACCACCTTACTAAGCATCAAAAAACACATAAGAGCTTCAGTGCCAACATAAGCCTTGCTTATCATCAACTAACCAACACAGTGGAGAAATATAAGTGTTCAGAATGTAGAAAGAGCTTCAGTTGCAGGAGAACTCTTACTTATCATCAAAATATCCATATAGAGGAGAAGCCATATAGATGCCCAGTGTGTCAAAAAACCTTCAGAGACAGTACAAGCTTTGTGAGGCACCAGGGAATTCACACAGAGGAAAAAACATTTATGTGCTCTGCGTGTGGAAAAAGCTTCATTGACAACACACGTCTTATAAGACATCAGAAAACTCACACAGAGGAAAAACCATATAAATGCTCCGAGTGTGGGAAAAGTTTCATTGACAGCACAAGCCTTATAAGGCATCAGAGAATTCACACAGGAGAGAAACCATTTAAATGCCCAGTGTGTGATAAGAGGTTCAGTCAGAGGACGCAGCTTTCTGCACATCAGAATGTGCACACTGGGGAGAAGCCATTTCAGTGTTCAGTGTGTGGAAAGAGCTTCATTCAGATCACTAGGCTTACTTACCATCAAAGAATCCACACAGGAGAGAAACCTTATAAATGTTTGCAGTGTGGAAAGAGTTTCAGTTGGAGCACGAGCCTTACTTCTCATCAAAGAATCCACACACAGGGGAAATCTACAAATACTTGCAGTGTGGAAAGGCATTTAGGTGGAGTACAGAAGGATATGTAAGCAGGAATGAGTCTGTACATTGCCGGCCTCCTTGCTATCCCTGCAATCGGGCTCTGTACCGGAGGACAGGAAAGTAACCAATGTAACACCGATTTTCAAGAAGGGATCCAGGGGTGATCTGGGAAATTACAGGCCAGTTAGCTTAATGTCCATTCCAGGCAAATTGATGGAACACATTCTCAAAGATAAAATGGTAAAGCACATAGAAGAACAGGCCCTGCTGAGAGAGAACCAGCATGGCTTCTGCAGAGGTAAATCTTGCCTCACCAACCTTTTGGAGTTCTTGGAGAGTGTCAGCAAGTGTGTGGATCAAGGTGATCCTGTTGACATAGTATACCTGGACTTCCAAAAAGCGTTCGACAAAGTTGCTCATCAAAGACTCCTGAGGAAACTTAGCAGTCATGGGATAAGGGGACAAGTATATGTGTGGATTGCTAACTGGTTGAAAGACAGGAAACAGAGGGTAGGTATAAATGGAGAGTTTTCACAATGGAGGGAAGTAAGAAGTGGGGTCCCCCAGGGATCTGTACTGGAGCTGGTGCTTTTTAATTTATTCATCAATTATCTAGAAGCAGGGGTAAGCAGCGAGGTAGCCAAATTCTTCCAAGTTCCCCCCTGTGTTCCCATTTCTCTTACCAGGTGAGAGGTAGGTCTTGCTAGGGTTGAATCGGGTTAACGGACCTGTATTATAAAGTTTTGGCTAAAACTGGTTTTTACCAATGTAGGCCTGGCTTCCTTGGTAATGATTAATGATTGACTTTAATCATAAGTGGAAGACCTTACTTAAAAATAAACTTCTTCAATTTGGGTTCTCCCATGAGGAAGTTCTTAGATTAGGGCATGATCAGGCCTGGCAGGTTATTAAGCAGCGTATTGCCGATACAGAATTACAAGTGGATACAGCCTGTCTAAGAAGTGGTATCTATTTGGGGAAACAACTTTTAAATTCCAAACCGGCAGCATATTTAGATAATATTCTAATCCCTAAATTTAGGCGTCCATTTATTCTTGCCCGCCTAAATGCCCCTCCGACGGCTGTTAGGGTTGGTAGATTCCGTTTAACTTAAGGATTTGCTCCTGTGGAATGGGTGCTGTAGAAACTACCCCTCATGTTATTTCAAACTGTAAATTTTAAAAGCGGTATATAAATATTGATCGTATCTTCAAGGGAGTGGCATAGCTGTGCAAAATCCTCAAATCGCGCTCTTGTACAAATGTTCCCTGCAATGTAAATGGACGGAGGAAGCTGCTTCCCAGTGGAAGATGCACCACAGGTTGTGCGCCTTGTTGCAGAAGTGCAAAGGAGTTTGCACTAGCAGCTCCTGATTAGCTAGTGTGACTAGCAAGTCGCAACATTTTTGCACTTGTGCAGTGCATTTGAAGAAGTGCTTCGTTAGTCTGGATGTCGACAGGCATGCAAGGATAATGGAGTTCAGGAGACAAACTTCCTGGGCCATGAGTTATCTGGGGGCTAGGGGCGTGGGGACAGTGGAGCAGGGGGGAATTTGTACCCCTCAGCTGCCAGGGTCTGAGGGGGCTGCCAAGGTACCCTCTCCCTCGACTAGGGCAGCCCCTTTCCCCCTCCCTGCACCCAGCCAGTGAATGGAGCGCAAGAGAACTTTGCCAGCTGAGAGCACGAGCTGTGCCTCTCTCCTGCCCAGCCAGTGTTTCAATGAAATGCTGACTGGGGAGAGGGGCTGGCTGGGAAAACTCTGCAGAGTGATATACATACATACATCTCTGGGCCCAACGTTGGGAATTCCTGTCCTAGGCCATACAGTCCGACTGTGTTTTTCTCTTTACCATTTCCAACTCTGGCCTTCCAGTCTCCAACCACCTCTTGCTTGCATGTTCTGTCAATTTCAGGCTGGACTTGAGCATAAAACTCATCAACTTCCTCTTCTGCAACAGTTGTTGGGGCATAGACTTGAAGAAATGTCATCTTAAAGGGTTGTCCACGAAATTGAATTGATAATAGTCGGTCACTGACTGCATTGTACCCAAGTACTGTCATTGCTATATCCCTTCCTGACTATGAAAACCACACCGTTCCTTCTTTGTTTCTCATGTCCTGAGTAGTAAACAGGATAACTTTCTGACTAAAAGTGTCCTTTTCCTGTCCACTTGAATTCACTGATACCCAAGATGTCAAGCTGTAGTTGATTCATTTCATCTTTCACTGTGTCGAGCTTTCCCATATTCATGCTGCTTATGTTCTACATTCCCATTGTAATTCTGTCTTTGCAGCTTTGGATTTTCTTTTCCTGCATGGCAACATCAGCTGTTAAAAGGCTTTAGTCTAACTGCGTCATATATACCATCGGTACTCTGAGAGTTCCGCAGCTCTTCCTCAGTAGCATGTTGAGTGCCATCTGACCTGAGAGGCCCATCATCTGGCACTACATCCACAATCATTCCATTTTGTCTATCCATGTGGTCTTCTGGGTAAAATACAGGAGTGGTTTACCATTGTATGAAATGATGCCTTTATCGTTATCACTGAAGTAATCGTCTGCCTCCAGCACCTTCCTATATCGCTGCTGCCCAATATAGGTGCCTGCTTGCTTTAGCTGGGCATCTGGGATGGCCTTCATACTTGGGTGACCCTGCCAGGAGTATACCTCCCGAAGTACTTCGCTCATCCCTCCCAGGAACACCCACCACCACAATGAGGCAGCATAGCAGGACTTGGGGTGGGTGGGGCCTTCAAGTATACTTTTGTTTAAAGATTCATTGAGAAGATCTTGCTAGAAACCTTAAAGCAGGAGTGGCTCTTGTTGCTGACCAGAACTAAAAACCAATATGCTGCTTCTCTCTCTCTCTCTCTCTCTCTCTCTCTCTCTCTCTCTCTCTCTCGTCCTGAGCTTGCTCTTGATCTGCTCCCCTGATTAAATTGTTACTGCTGTACCTGGATCACTGATGGTGCATAGTGTTGAGTCGAACCCATAAACCCCCAGATTGTGATTGCCCCTTCCTCAAAGGAAGCGGGTGCATTGCAAAAAGAACCATATGAAAATAGAAACAGCTCAAAATGCAAACCAAGGATTGTGTAGGATTGTCTCCTTGATACTAGAGGTGAAGTGTTTCTATGCCTCTTGGATACAAAGAGCAAGCAACAAACTGATGTAGCATCACTGGGCATGCCCTGGGATGGCCCGTCTCCCCGCTCCAGCAGGTTCTCTCTCCTTTGGGTGTCTGCAAGCCACGTGCCTTCCCTTGATCCGTTGGCACAGACCATGCGCTTATATTGGACCCTTTTGGCTTCTCCAAAGTGGAGGCCTCTTCTCTGGGGCCACAGGATAACAAAATGTGTTTCAGTGGGTAATGCCCCCTTGTCGGACCTCTCACAGATAAAACATATAGTGGCAGCCACAAATATCCTCCGCATTGGATATCCCGATTGGGGCAGGATTTCCAACTTTAGCGGGTTTTAATTGTAGGACCAATGTTCTCTGAACAGAGCTCCAAATCCATTAAGAGAAAGTGCTGTTCATTAGTGTTGTTCGGAAGGAATGTAATGATCCGGCGCCTCTGTGGCAGACTGAGGAACACAAGTGCTGAGGTTTTTCAGTGATTACAATATTATCCCAAAGTGGTGTCCTCCGCCTTCCTCTCTTATTTGCACAACAACCCTGTGAGAAAGTTGAGAAGTAGGAGATCACTGAGTGAGGATTTTAAACTCTGATCTCCCCGGTCCCAATCAACCATTCTACCACCTCTGGATCTTAATCCCAACCTGATTGATCCCCAGATCCACCTCTGGATCTTAATCCCAACCTGATTGATCCCCAGATCCAGTTTTGACACATTTCTCTTGGAAAGAGTGAGGTGGTATTATATAACCCCTATCCTTGAAAACTCTACTTACGTTTCCCCTCATTTCTCCTGAAATCCAAATCTGTTTGTTTCTCTCTATGAGGGAACCTAATTCTCTCCTCCCTCTCTCCTTGAGGGAACCTAATTCAGACGTAAAACTCAAGCCAAATTAACACCTTGAGAGCTGTACTTTAGTCATTGTTGGTCTTGCTAGTTTAATATTATTGCTCTTAACCATTATTTTCTCTTTCTGTAATCCAAAACTCATTTTATTTTGAACTCTTACTACTTCAGTCAGTTCTTTCCGTGACCAATGCATTGAACAAATTTATTCTGAAGGTGGGACGACTCTGTTTGAAGCTAGCTAATTCCCCCCCACAAGCCTAAAATGTAGCTCGGGGTTCCTGCCCATTATCCGGGAGCAGTTCTATTAATAAGGTTCCCCATTTAGCTGCATGCCCGAATGGTGAGCACCACCATTTCGCCCGTCCAACAGCCCTGCAAAGCAAGTCAAGTCACAAGACCGATTGACTGTTTGAGTGCTGTCAAGTCGGTGTCAGCTCTTAGCGATGACATAAATAGATTCTCTCCAGGATGATCTGTCTTCAACTTGGCCTTTAAGGTCTCTCAGTGGTGCATTCGTTGCTATCGTCAGAGTCTCCACCTTGCTGCTTCTCTTTCCTTCAACTTTTCCCTGGCATTATGGACTTTTCAAGGGAGCTGGGTCTTCACGTAATGTGTCCGAAGCAGGATAGTTTGAGCCTGATCATTTGTGCCTCGAGTGAACATTCTGGATTGATTTGTTCTATGATCCATTTGTTTGTTTTCCTGGTATTGTTTTCCAATATGTGTGCTCATTCTTTATTACACTGCTTACACATTGTAGAAAATAATGCATGGAGTATTATTATTATTATTATTATTATTATTATTAATTTATTTATTTTTACATTTATATCCCGCTCTTCCTCTAAGGAGCCCAGAGCGGTGTACTACATAGTTGAGTTTCTCCTCACAACAACCCTGTGAAGTAGGTTAGGCAAAGAGAGAAGTGCCTGGCCCAGAGTCACCCAGCTAGTATCATGGCTGAATGGGGATTTGAACTGGGGTCTCCCCGGTCCTAGTCCAGCACTCTAACCACTATACCACGCTGGTGTAGAGCAGAGAGAGTGGCCAGAGAAACCTTTCTCCTCCTCTCCCAACACAAGAGCCAGGGGTCATCCTATGAAAAGGAAGGCCAGGGAATTTTGTACCAACAACAGGATCATCTACGGAATTCTCTGCCACGGGATGTGGTGACAGCCACTCAGATGGATTTCAATGGAGCTTGGACAAATCAATGGCTTTTAGTCTAGTGGCTTCCTAAAGTTAACTGATAGCATCTGGATTACCTGATGGCCTGATCCATCAGGCTTTTAGGATACCTTTGTTTAAAGATTCATTGAGAAGCTCCTGCAAGAAATCATAAATCAGGAGATGCTCATTACTGACTGGAACTAAATGCTATATGTTGCTCAAGCAAACCAAGTAGTGTGTAGGATTGTCTCCTTGATACTAGAGGTGAAGTGTTTCTATACCTCTTGAATACAAAGAGCAAGCAACAAAGCAATCTAGCATCACTGGGCATGCCCTGGGATCCCCTCCCCCCCACACTGTTCCAACAGGTTCTCTCTCTCCTTTTGGGCAACTGCAAGCCATGTGCCTTCCCTTGACCCAGAGGTGTAGACCATATGTGACCCTTTTGGCTTCACCAAAGTGAAGGCTACTTCTCTGGAGGGTCAGGATAACAAAAGAGGTTCTGACTGTCATTTGTTTCGGTGGGTAATGCCCCCTTGTCGGATCTTTTGGAGGTAAAATAAAATATAGCGGCAGTCCTAAATGTTCTCCACATCTGTGATTGGAGCAAGATTTCCAGCTATTGCACATTTTAATGGTAGGGCCAATGCTCTCTGAAGACAACCACATCTCCAGTATGAGAAGGTACCTTTTAATTAGTGTTGTTCAGAAGTAATGTAAAGATCTGTGACAGACTGAGGAACATGAGTGCTGAGGTTTCTCATTTGTATCCCAAGGGGTGTCCTGTGAGGTAGTTAAGTTGAGAAGTAGGAATCGCTGAGATCAACTCAAGTTGTCCCTTGTGGAGGCCAACAAGGAGGGAATTGTGATGCCCACTGGCAGAGGGATCCAGCACTTCTGTGACAGATTGGTGAACTCGAGTGCTGAGGATTTTCAGTGAGTATAATCTTATCCCAAGGTGGTATCCTCCACCTTCCTCTCTTATTTGAACAACAACCCTGTGAGGTAGGTTAAGTTGAGATGTAGGAGATCGCTGAGTGAGGATTTCAAACTCATCTTCCTGGTCCTAAGCAAGCATTCTGCCTCTGGATCTTAATCCCAACCTGATTGATCCCCAGATCCATTGCCTGACATGAGTAATTTTCCCCATTGACTCCTAACCATTCCCAGGAGCCCCAACAAGAAAGAGACGACCCAAGAAAGACAAGGCGGCAATGTCTTCAAATCTATTTATATTTTATTTGGGGAGGGGTGGGAGGGGGAAAGACCCACTGGTTGACTCGTCTTCAGCGGCAAGCCAAGGCGCTTGCAGAGCTGAAGAGGAAGGCCGTGCAGAGAAGGCAAAAAACCTGGGGATCGAGAGACCTCCCAGGGGAAAATTCCTTCTCGGCTCCAAAAAGCGGCAACCAGCCAGGCCTGCACGGCCAGGTTAAACAGTGGGCCTTGGTCAATCTGTGTTGGGGCAGGACCACCAATGGATGAGACTGCCCCAAACCAGCTTGAGCCCTATGGCTTACCAAAAGGATAGCGCAGTGAATATCTTTGACTTTGGGAGTTTGGCTTTCAAGCTGCACGTGAAGGTTCTTCTGACGGTGAGGAGGTGAGGCCTCCGCTTCAGCCATTGTGCCCGAAAGGGGCTCGATTGATGGTGAAGGTCATGGCCTGAAATGAAAGGAAGAGAGATCCCCTGTGTTAAATGGGAGGGAAGCAAGTGGGGAAAGCAGGTGGGATGGGGTGGGGGGGTGTCTAACTTACCAGTCCAGACTCCTGAGAGAGCCTGGGTGTGGGTGCAGTTGGGCGTCCTCTTCCAGATGTCTGGATCCCCTACAGGGATTGAGATTGCAGCCAAGTCCAGGACTTTAACTGCCCTCCCAAATCCCACGGGGGCAGAGGGGGAACATTACCCGTTTCCTCTCTGCCCCCCCCCCCCGGGAGATTGAGCTACTCAGCAAAGGTGAGCTGCTTTTATTTGGGCTCAGAGGACAGTGGAGTATTATGATGTGTGCAGAAGTGGGAGCGGGTCTGTGATTGTGACAGAAGAAAGTGGCAGGCCATATTTAAACAGGCTTTTAAAGAAACCATATATGGTCGCCAACAAGGATGGGATTGTGATGCCCACTGGCAGAGGGATCAGGCAGTGCTTCACCATAAGTTTCAAGATCATCCTTAATGAAATTGCTGGGTGACAGCCATTTAAGAGTTTCTCAAGCATCTCCCCCAAAGACAAGAATTAGTCATGGGTGTTTGGGCAGTATAGTTTTTCAATTGGCAACCAACTCAGAAATTAATTGTGCAACTTTACTAATATAAAAAACAGAAGGGGGGGGGGGAGTTATGCACTATAACATGCTTAAAAGGAACAATTCAAAAATAAACCCAGAAGTAGACACCATGCAAAGTCACCAAAAAGAAAGCCAGAGCAGCTGCTGAAGAGCAGATTGAGTCCAACATGGTTATCTTTTTCACGGAAAATCTTAATAGCTTTACACACAGAAGATTGTCGCTGGGGCTGATGGGAGTTTGAGTTCAGCCACATTTGGAGGCTCCCAGCTTGGGAAGCCTTGACAAGATGATGGAGTCAAGGTTGTTACAAAGAGACCCTTTTGGGGGGGTTCCTTGAGGATCAGCCCCCCCCCCCTTTATCTGGAAGTACAAGCCTGTAGTTACCACTGTCTGCACTCCGGATTTCATGGGACCATGAGATCTGCATTGTGTATTGCCTCTAGCTAACTCAAAGGGCCTGGGAGAAGGAACGCCTAGGTCAGATTCAAAGTGCAGGAGAGCCTCCCCTCGCTGTCACCCCCATGATGATGATTCATAGGTGGGAAGCTGGAGTAGATGAGAATTAGGAAAGGTTGTGCCCTCGAGTCGGTGTCGACTCCTGGCGACCACAGAGCCCTGTGGTTGTCTTTGGTAGAATACAGGAGGGGTTGACCATTGCCTCCTCTCTCTCTGAGGGAACCTAATTCAGACCTAAAACTCAAGCCAAATTAACACCTTGAGAGCTGTACCTTAGTCATTGTTGGTCTTGATAGTTTAATTTTATTGCTCTTAACCATTATTTTCTCTTTCTGTAATCCAAAACTCATTTTATTTTGAACTCTATCCACTTCAGTCAGTTCTTTCCGTGACCAACGCATTGAACAAATTTATTCTGAAGGTGGGATGACTCCATTTGAAGCGAGCTAATTCCCCCCCACAAGCCTAAAATGTAGCTCGGGGTTCCTGCCCATTACCCGGGAGTAGTTCTATTAATAAGGTTCCCCATTTAGCTGCATACCCGAATGGGTATGCAAAGCAAGTCAAGTCACAAGACTGATTGACTGATTGAGTGCTGTCAAGTCGGTGTCAGCTCTTAGCGACCGCATGAATAGATTCTCTCCAGGATGATCTGTCTTCAACTTGGCCTTTAAGATGTTTCAGTGGTGCATTCATTGCTATTGTCATCCAGTCTATCCACCTTGCTGCTGGTCATCGTCTTCTTCTCTTTCCTTCAACTTTTTCCCAGCATTATGGACTTCTCAAGGGAATTAGGTCTTCACATAATGTGTCCGAAGTAGGATAGTTTGAGCCTGGTCATTTGTGCCTCGAGTGAACATTCTGGATTGATTTGTTCTACGATCCGTTTGTTTGTTTTCCTGGCTGTCCATGGTATCCTCAAAAGTGTTCTCAGATTGGATCAAAGTAAAAAACAACACAGCAGCTTTGTGGTTGGGGGTAGGGTTAAAGGGAGAAAAAATCACTAGCTGTGCAGTGTCTCCTCTTCAGAGGATGGAAATATATACAAAATATTTGTGCTCATTCTTTATTACACTGTTTACATTGTAGAAAATAATGCATGGAGTAGAGAGAGTGGCCAGAGAAACCTTTCTCCTCCTCTCCCAACACAAGAGCCAGGGGTCATGCCATGAAAAGGAAGGCCAGGGAATTTTGGACCGACAACAGGAAGTACTTTGTCACACATCATCTATTATCTATCATATTAATTCTTGTAGACGTGCCTCTGTGGGGATGCGTCCCGGCAACCCAGCAGATTGGCTGGGCGGTGGAGGCACCGGATTGGCTGGGCAGCAGTTGGCCGTGTAGGGAAGTGGCCGTTTGGGGAGGAAAGGAGAGGAAGGAAAGCGGGCAAGTGGAGAGGAGAACTGAATGGACTGGGGCAGAAGGGGGGGGGTGAAGCTGAGGGGAGAGAAAGCGGGGGAGCCTGGCTGGGCAGAGACAAACAGTTGGCCGCTTCGGGAGATGCTCTCTAGAGGGAGGGCTGCAGGAAGGAGCTGGCTGAACGCTTGGTGGCCCGACACCAGGGACTGGAGGAAGGAGGAGGCGGCAACGGCCAGCAGGGAAAATACAAGCAGGCTAAAAAGCGGAGGCGGGGGAGCACGAAAGAGAGAGAAAGAGGTGGAAACGGAGGAGGGAGCAAGCTGGGACAGAAGGCTTTGTGGGGAGGGGACTGAGGCAGAAGGCTTGGGGGGGAGGGGAGTAGGGCAGAAAGTGGGGGGAATGTACTGCCGCACAGATTCTCCGTGCGGGATCAGCTAGTCTATGGAATTCTCTGCCACGGGATGTGGTGACAGCCACTTAGATGGGTTTCAATGGAGCTTGGACGAATCAATGGCTATTAGTCTGGTGGCTTCCTAAAGTTAACTGATGACTCACAGGTGGGAAGCTGGAGTAGATGAGAACTAGGAAAGGTTGTGCCCTCAAGTCGGTGTCGACTCCTGGTACCCACAGAGCCCTGTGGTTGTCTTTGGTAGAATACAGGAGGGGTTGACCATTGCCTCCTCCCGTGCAGTATGAGATGATGCCTTTCATCACCTTCCTATGTTGCTGCTGCCCGATATAGGAGTTGCCCATATTCTGGAAAACACACTAGCGGGGATTCAAACCAACAGCCTTCTGCCCTCTAGGCAGGTTGCTTCCCTGCTGCACCATTAGGTGGCTAGATGTGAGTTAACCCAGAGCTATTCTTGAAAGACTAAGCCAAGTCCTCTCCCTATGTGGACACAGCAGTCAAGATAACACCTCCTCAGGAAGGAGTGATGAGAAAGCAACAGGTCATCTCTGCAGCTAAGGAGCATGTTTGTTTGTTTGATTTATATATTTCTGTAAACTGCTTTGGGAACTTTTGTTGAAAAGCAGTCTATAAATATTTGTCATATCCGTACGTTAATGGCCAACTCAGGGCCATGGGATGCTAGCTGGTTTACATTTTAGCTACCCCCACATCTTCTGAAAAGACAGGAGACAAAGAAACTCCGATGTGTTCAGCATGCCTTTTCCTCCAGGGGTCCTTTCAGACCTTCCCTAGTTTTTCTCCAAGAGGTCCACTCCTCAGTTTTGAATAGCGCAATGGGTTTGTCTCCTTTGCTTGCCTTTGCAAGCAACGTTTGGCATAATGCCTTCGGGCAAGAAAGTGCCTCTAACTGGTGAAGACACCATCCATCCGTCTGTCTCCTGGATCACCAGGGCGTTCTGCCAACCGAGGAAGCACCATTCACTTTCTCATGTCTTGGTTATCGACACTTCCATCTTGCCCTGCCTTGACTTACACCTGCATACTGTCTTTTCTCAATGCGGTGTGCCCAGCACTTGTGGCTGCGAGGTCTTGTTCATTTTTGGATCTGCCTTTGGTGAATCCTGGACCCCTGGCTGGTCTCTTGTTCCTTGTTCCTGCTTCCTTGCCCTGGAGAAGAAAAGCTTCTTGGTAGAGACTGAGCTGCAAGGTTTTGACACATTTCTCTTGGAAAGAGTGAGGTGGTTAGTATATAACCCCTATCCTTGAAAACTCTACTTACGTTTCCCCTCATTTCTCCTGAAATCCAAATCTGTTTGTTTCTCTCTATGAGGGAACCTAATTCTCTCCTCCCTCTCTCCTTGAGGGAACCTAATTCAGACGTAAAACTCAAGCCAAATTAACTCCTTGAGAGCTGTACTTTAGTCATTGTTGGTCTTGCTAGTTTAATATTATTGCTCTTAACCATTATTTTCTCTTTCTGTAATCCAAAACTCATTTTATTTTGAACTCTTACTACTTCAGTCAGTTCTTTCCGTGACCAATGCATTGAACAAATTTATTCTGAAGGTGGGACGACTCTGTTTGAAGCTAGCTAATTCCCCCACACAAGCCTAAAATGTAGCTCGGGGTTCCTGCCCATTATCTGGGAGCAGTTCTATTAATAAGGTTCCCCATTTAGCTGCATGCCCGAATGGTGAGCACCACCATTTCGCCCGTCCAACAGCCCTGCAAAGCAAGTCAAGTCACAAGACCGATTGACTGTTTGAGTGCTGTCAAGTCGGTGTCAGCTCTTAGCGATGACATAAATAGATTCTCTCCAGGATGATCTGTCTTCAACTTGGCCTTTAAGGTCTCTCAGTGGTGCATTCGTTGCTATCGTCAGAGTCTCCACCTTGCTGCTTCTCTTTCCTTCAACTTTTCTCTGGCATTATGGACTTCTCAAGGGAGCTGGGTCTTCACGTAATGTGTCCGAAGCAGGATAGTTTGAGCCTGATCATTTGTGCCTCGAGTGAACATTCTGGATTGATTTGTTCTATGATCCATTTGTTTGTTTTCCTGGTATTGTTTTCCAATATGTGTGCTCATTCTTTATTACACTGCTTACACATTGTAGAAAATAATGCATGGAGTATTATTATTATTATTATTTATTTATTTATTTATTTATTTATTTATTTTTACATTTATATCCCGCTCTTTCTCTAAGGAGCCCAGAGCGGTGTACTACATAGTTGAGTTTCTCCTCACAACAACCCTGTGAAGTAGGTTAGGCTAAGAGAGAAGTGCCTGGCCCAGAGTCACCCAGCTAGTATCATGGCTGAATGGGGATTTGAACTGGGGTCTCCCCGGTCCTAGTCCAGCACTCTAACCACTATACCACGCTGGTGTAGAGCAGAGAGAGTGGCCAGAGAAACCTTTCTCCTCCTCTCCCAACACAAGAGCCAGGGGTCATCCTATGAAAAGGAAGGCCAGGGAATTTTGTACCAACAACAGGATCATCTACGGAATTCTCTGCCACGGGATGTGGTGACAGCCACTCAGATGGATTTCAATGGAGCTTGGACAAATCAATGGCTTTTAGTCTAGTGGCTTCCTAAAGTTAACTGATAGCATCTGGATTACCTGATGGCCTGATCCATCAGGCTTTTAGGATACCTTTGTTTAAAGATTCATTGAGAAGCTCCTGCAAGAAATCATAAATCAGGAGATGCTCATTACTGACTGGAACTAAATGCTATATGTTGCTCAAGCAAACCAAGTAGTGTGTAGGATTGTCTCCTTGATACTAGAGGTGAAGTGTTTCTATACCTCTTGAATACAAAGAGCAAGCAACAAAGCAATCTAGCATCACTGGGCATGCCCTGGGATCCCCTCCCCCCCACACTGTTCCAACAGGTTCTCTCTCTCCTTTTGGGCAACTGCAAGCCATGTGCCTTCCCTTGACCCAGAGGTGTAGACCATATGTGACCCTTTTGGCTTCACCAAAGTGAAGGCTACTTCTCTGGAGGGTCAGGATAACAAAAGAGGTTCTGACTGTCATTTGTTTCGGTGGGTAATGCCCCCTTGTCGGATCTTTTGGAGGTAAAATAAAATATAGCGGCAGTCCTAAATGTTCTCCACATCTGTGATTGGAGCAAGATTTCCAGCTATTGCACATTTTAATGGTAGGGCCAATGCTCTCTGAAGACAACCACATCTCCAGTATGAGAAGGTACCTTTTAATTAGTGTTGTTCAGAAGTAATGTAAAGATCTGTGACAGACTGAGGAACATGAGTGCTGAGGTTTCTCATTTGTATCCCAAGGGGTGTCCTGTGAGGTAGTTAAGTTGAGAAGTAGGAATCGCTGAGATCAACTCAAGTTGTCCCTTGTGGAGGCCAACAAGGAGGGAATTGTGATGCCCACTGGCAGAGGGATCCAGCACTTCTGTGACAGATTGGTGAACTCGAGTGCTGAGGATTTTCAGTGAGTATAATCTTATCCCAAGGTGGTATCCTCCACCTTCCTCTCTTATTTGAACAACAACCCTGTGAGGTAGGTTAAATTGAGATGTAGGAGATCGCTGAGTGAGGATTTCAAACTCATCTTCCTGGTCCTAAGCAAGCATTCTGCCTCTGGATCTTAATCCCAACCTGATTGATCCCCAGATCCATTGCCTGACATGAGTAATTTTCCCCATTGACTCCTAACCATTCCCAGGAGCCCCAACAAGAAAGAGACGACCCAAGAAAGACAAGGCGGCAATGTCTTCAAATCTATTTATATTTTATTTGGGGAGGGGTGGGAGGGGGAAAGACCCACTGGTTGACTCTCCTTCAGCGGCAAGCCAAGGCACTTGCAGAGCTCAAGAGGAAGGCCGTGCAGAGAAGGCAAAAAACCTGGGGACCCAGAGACCTCCCAGGGGAAAATTCCTTCTCGGCTCCAAAAAGCGGCAACCAGCCAGGCCTGCACGGCCAGGTTAAACAGTGGGCCTTGGTCAATCTGTGTCGGGGCAGGACCACCAATGGATGACCCCGCCCAGACACAGCTTGAGCTGCTCAACCAAAAGGTCTGCCTTTGGGAGCTGGGTCTTCGAGCTGCATGGGGAGGTTCTTCTTACAGGGAAAGGGGAGACCCCCGCTTCAGCCTTTGTGCCCGAATAGGACACGCTAGACGATGACAAACGGTCATGGCCTGAAAAAAAGAGAGATTCCCAGTGTTAAATGGGAGGGAGGCAAGTAGGGGGAAAGGGGGGATGCAAAGGGGTTGGGAATGGGGGTGGGAGTCTTACTTACCAGTAGGAGCTCCCGAGGGAGCCTGCAGGGATCTAGAGGGGGGAAAGGGTACAGCTCGGCATCCTCTACCTATGGGGGCAGAGAGGGAACATTGCTGGTTTCTTCTCTGCCCCCGCAGGGAGACTGAGCTACTCAGCAAAGGTGAGCTGCTTTTATTTGGGCTCAGAGGACAGTGGAGTATTATGATGTGTGCAGAAGTGGGAGGGGAGCTGTGATTGTGACAGAAGAAAGTGGCAGGCCATATTTAGACAGGCTTTTAAAGAAGCCATATATGGTCAAATGTGGGGAGGCCAACAAGGATGGGATTGTGATGCCCACTGGCAGAGGGATCAGGCAGTGCTTCGCCATAAGACCTGAACATTAACATCTTTTACCAAATTTAGACATGTTGTCCCAACCTGCTGATATCTGGCACACAGCATCAAAACAGCCCCTACAGTGTCAACTAGCCAAATTTCAAGATAACCTGATATGAAATAACTGGTTGACTGAGATTAAATATTTCCCAAGCATCTCCCCAAAAGACAACAAGTAGTATATGTTTCATTTTTCAGCAACATGACTAATTTTGAATTTGTAAGCAGCCTTCGGTACAACTTTATATTTAAAGTGGTTTGGGGTGGGTATACACTGCAAAATTATCAATTCAAAAATAAACATCTTAAAAGAGGATACCAAGCAATTTCACAACAACAATGCAAGAGTAGCTGCTGAAGAAATGAATTATTCCAACGTATTTTGATATCCTATTTTTTCCAAGCACAAGCTATAAACCTTAAGATATATATGTAATAAAATCTCTGAAGATGTATGCAGCTAGAAAAGAGAATATCAATAAAATGACAAAGTTGTGCCATCAAGTTGGTGTCGACTCCTTGTACCACAGAGCCCTGTGGTTTTCTTTGGTAGAATGCAGGAGGGGTTTACCACTGCCATCTCTCATGTAGTACGAGATGATGCCTTTCAGCATCTTCCTACATCACTGCTGCCCGATAGAGGTGTTTGCCATAATCTGGGAAACATACCTGCGGGATTTTGAACCAGCAACCTCTGCCTCCCTAGGCAAGTAACTTCCCCCCTGCACCATTATTTATTTGTTGGTTGGTATATTTCATTTTTATTCCACCCTTCCAAAAATGGCTCCAAGCAGTTAGCTGGCTGGATAAAATGACAATACCATATTGTTAATGAAACTGGCCCAGGGGTGTTTGGTCGGCAACCCCAATGTTCAGGCTGTTGGGGTAATTAGCTGTTAGAAGGGTCAGTTCCACCAATTTTAATATGTGCAAACGTTTGGACGCAAGTAATGACTGGATTGAGGCAAGGTATGGTTTCAAAATTATAAAAGAAGAATTTATTTATAAGAGGGATACAGGAAGGGAACTGTGTGATTAAAGCAATAAAAATACGTTACTAAGCAATGTAACTATAGCAAGGCATTTCTAACTCAAGGAGCAGTAAAGTGTCTTTCCAAATGAATTAACATCAATGAGTCTTTAGATCTTAAGATCTAAACTTAACTTAAGATCTAATTGTGTGAGTTTCCCAGGTGGGCAAGAGAAAAGAGGACAGAGAAAAGTGTGTCTCTGTGTGTGTGTGTGTGTGTGTGTGTAGGTGTAACCTGGATATAAGAAAGAGATAGATTGAGCCCAGAGAACGGGGCAAGTGTTCAGTTTCACCTGTTCTGAACGATACAAATTCCGGGCTACAGTGTCTCACTCCTCCGAGACGATGGGATGGGAAGCAGGAAGAGTGCAGATTAGTAAGAGGATGGATGCCCATGAGAAAGGTTTCTCGTGGGGCACAACTCCCTACACCTGCTAGGTAAGCTGGCTGGACTGGCACACAGACCAATCCAGGTAGTGATTTCAAGCTCTTTGCGGGTTGCAGTGGAGTCCCACGTAGCAAGACCAAGGGAGCACCAAGGTTGCGATGGAGTCCCAAATATAGCACCCGATGGTGAATACAAGGAAGCACGAAGATTGCTTGTTGGAGTCCCAGGTGTAATACACAAGGAAGCACCAAGGTGGTTTGCTGTTTGTCTCCAGTAAAAGGTACGGGAGAGCACACTGGGTCATGGAGTTAGGGATATTTATATCCCAAAACGTGCCCTGAATGGCTTAGGTCCAGGTTACCTTAGAGAGCGCCTTTTTTCATATGATCCCCATCGCACACTGAGGTCTTCTGGAGAGGGTATGGCCAGGCAGTCTGGGAGGTGTGGCCAAGGTATGGCTGCTGATTACCAACAGGTAAGTTTCACATTCTGAGCAAAATAATGCTCAGAATCATCCAACGCAGATTAGAGCTCTGTCTGGAAAGGGACATGCTGGATGTTCAAGCTGGTTTCAGAAAAGGCCAAGAAACAAGAGACATCATTGCTGATGCGCACTGGATAATTGAGAAAGCCAGAGAATACCAGAAAGAAGTCAATATGTGCTTTATTGACTACAGAAAAGCCTTTGATCGTGTCGACCATGTCAAGTTGTGGAATTTCCTGGGCATCTCATTGTCCTCATGAGAAACCTATACACAGGACAGGAAGCCACAGTCCAGGCGGAACATGGTGAAACAGACTGGTTCCAGATCGGCAAAGGAGTATGACAAGGCTGTCTACTTTCTCCTTTGTTCAATTTATATGCTGAACCTAGAGAAGCAGGATTGGAAGAAGATGAGTGTGGCTTTAAAGTTGTAGGAAGAAGCATCAATAACCTGTGCTACGCTGATGACACCACTCTGATAGCTGAGAATGCGGATGATCTGCAAGCTCTAGTAATGAAAGTCAAGGAGCACAGTGAAAAAATGGGGCTATGACTAAATGTCAGGAAGACTAAACTAATGGCAACAGGTACAGCAACCAGCCTCAGAATTGATAATGAAGACATTGAAGTGGTGCATAGCTTCTGCCTTTTTGGATCAACCATCAACAGAAAAGGATCCAGCAGTCAAGAAATACGCCGCAGACTAGCACTTGGAAGGGTTGCAATGAAGGCCTTGGAAAGGATATTTAGCTGCTGTGACAAGTCCATACCTACAAATATTTGCATCGTTTGGACAATGGTTTTTCCTGTGACACTCTATGCATGCAAAATCTGACCTTTGTAGAAGCAAGAGAGAAAAGGCATTGACGCTTTTGAACTTCAGTACTGGAGAAGACTCTTGAGGATACCATGGACAGCCAGGAAAACAAACAAATGGATCATGGAACAAATAAATCCAGAACTTTCACTCGAGGCACAAATGACCAGGCTCAAACTAGCATACTACGGACACATTATGCGAAGACCGAGCTCTCTTGAGAAGTCCATAATGCTGGGAAAAGTTGAAGGAAAGAGAAGAAGAGGACGACTAGCAGCAAGGTGGATGGACATGATTACGATGGAAATGAATGCAACACTGAGAGATCTTAAAGGGCCAAGTTGAAAACAGAGCATCCTGGAGAGAATTTATCTATGTAGTCACTAAGGGTCAACACCAACTTGACGGCACTTCTTGGATAAGAACATCAGAACAGCCCTGCTGGATGAGGCCCAAGGAAGCCCATCTGGGCCAGCACCCTCTTTTGTACAGTGGCCCACCAGATGCCTCCGGGGAGCCTACAGGCAAGAGGTGAGGGCACACCCCCTCTCTTGCTGTTGCTCCCCTGGGAGACTCCATGTGGGTCCTGGATGAGATTTCCCTTGGGGTTTGGGGCCGTAGTTCAGGGGAAGAGCTTCTGCAGGTATTCTGCCTTTCCGTGTAGTCCCTTGTGTGCATGAGAGGAACAGGCGGTCCTTAGAAATGGGTTTGTTTATATTCCAGCAGCCTGGAGTCCAAAAAGTGAGTGGTTCTTTGATATATCAGGAGAAAAGGCCATCATGGAAATACAGAGATGCCCCAGGCCCCCAGAGATAGAGTGAATTTAACAGATGGCATCTGGATCAGCATAGGTGGTCTTCTGAAGTCTAAACCCTGTAAAGCTAAGAAATATAGGCTGCTACGGGGTGTGTAGCAGGTATAAAAAGCTAAAAGTATACCACCCCTATTCGTGACTTGGATACAGCAGCTCTATACGAATGCAAAGGTGACACCACAGATTAATGGATGGCGGGGTGACCCGATCATTTTGCATTCGGGTGTCCGCCAAGGATGCCCACTGAGCCCATTATTATTATTATTTTTGTCCTGGATCCGATCCTGATCAGGATTCAGAGAGAACCCCATCTGCAAGGACTCTTGGTCTCTATCCCTCCGCCCTGCGAGATCTTCCCGGGAGGGAGGAGGAGGGAGAGTGATGGGATAGCCAAACCACCTGTCCACTCAGAACTGCACTCTGAGTTTAGGGTAAAATTTGTAGCTCATGCCGATGATGTTACATTACTGTTATCGAATGAAAATGAAATCTCTGTAATACTAGACCTCTTCTGGGAATATGGCAAGATCTCGGGCTCAGAATTAAATGCTGACAAAAGTGTATTTGTTAAAATGGACCCCGGACGCCAGCAACTCTCGTGCCTACCCATCTCTGAATGTAAAAGCGAAGGGGCCCCAGAGTCCAAACTGAAGTGGGTAGATACAGTAAACATTTTGGGGATTGAATATGGGATTAAGGAAAAAGTCGGGGGGGGGGGATTGGACAGATTGGGAAGAAAAAGTAATGCTTAACATCACCATGTGGAAAAAATGGAACCTCGCCATGTACCAGAAAGCAGTTTACATCCGGACTTACCTAATACCCCCGGTGCATAACCTGGTGGTAGTCTATCCTCCCCCGCTCGATCTCCTTCGGAGAGTTGAAAGCCAGATCTTCCGTCTAGTATGGCACACAGCGTCCTTCCCTTTGGCCCGTGCGGTAGCATTTAAGGAGGTTGAGTGGGGAGGCCTAGCCCTACCTGCCCTGCAACCCTATTTTGTAACTGAATTCATGTCCTACAATTTTGGAAACTGGATTTTCGTGAATGTCCATAATATGTCCAATCTCCTGCAAAAAACCTGGGTCTCGCTTTTCGCTCTGCATTGGCGCAAGTCAGCATGGGGCATAGCATGGTGGGGGAAAGGATCTTTCAATGGTAATATCACACAAGTATTAAAAAGAAAACACCCGGTCTACTTGAGAGATTTGTTATTCACACTTTAAAAATGGAAGGTTGAACCGGATCTATTTAAAGGATCCTCCTCAGTTAAGCAGCTAAGGAAAACAATTTATGGAGAGATTCTAGAAGTGGGTTTCTTAAAACCTGGTTTAGAACATAAACGCTACGAACACCGCACTTCACAGTACTTGTTGCAACCCGATCACCCTATCGCTCTCTTTAAGGAGAAAAAAGTCCCTTTCCATTTATGGGAAACAAGGTGGCACTTATACCATCAAGTACTACCACTTAATGCGGCTAAGCCATGGCTCCCAGAGGACCAGCAAGAGTGCCCTAAAATCACCTGCAAACAGATAGCTAGTGAGCTAGGTTAAACATTCAGGGAATCCCACTCACATTTCTTAAAAGAGTGTGTGGTAGCCAAAAGAGTGTGGCAGGGAGTTAGCAAGCTGTTAGAGTGGCCTGATTTGGAAAAATAGACTTGGGAAGAACTAACCTCGGGTTTGAGTGATAGAACCTCCTTTCGAGGTCCCAGAAAGAAACCTTCAAGGAAATGGGACAGAACGGGTGCCCTCATACTAGGGAATTTGGAACGTTCCCCTCCTCGTAATCAGGTTAGTAAACCTGTATGTCATTTATGCAATGCTCCTGCATAGGAATAGGGAGTGAAGACACGACCAAGAGGTTCACACAGATGAGACAGTAAATCTCTTCTGGAAAAGTTTGTTTGGTTATGTGCAAAAAGACAAGAGTATCTCTTCTAAACAGCAATGGGACTAATTGTGGCAATGGGCGTCGGACGTAACCTCCCCACCCCCATTACCTGATGTGCCTTGAAATCCCCCAACCCCGAGTTACAGTACTACCTGCATATACTTCATAACCTTGTGGGTTTCCAAATCCTTGTGTGTAAATCTTTGTAGATATATCATGTACAAACAACCACTTTGTATATAATTGTGCTTTGGCAACGTACTGTATGCTTTGGTAGTTTGTTGGTTCAATAAAAAAATCTTGTCCTATTAAAAAAAAATCTTGTCCTATCTTGGAGAAGCCAGGGAGGGAACTCGAAACCTTCTGCTCTTCCCAGAGCGGCTTCATCCCCTGAGGGGAATATCTTGCAGTGCTCACAATCAAGTCTCCCATTGATATGCAACCTTTAGCTATGGGGACAAGTCATGCTTGCTATCACAAGAGCAGCTCTCCTCCCCAATTCATGTTCCCCATTCGGGGTGGAGGTCTGCAGGGCCGGCACCAGCGCAGCTTTCCCTGCATTTCCTGGGTACAGTGCTGCAAAAAGGAGAGGTGGGCTACTGTCTGCCTGCATCCATGCCAGAGAGGGCAAGAGCACGTGGCAGGCCGTTGACACGGATCACATTCTCAGAAGTCTGAATCAGGAGGACTTCTCCAGCAGGATCCCCAGTGATGCCTGGAGTGGCTGGAGCATTTCTTGGTCCTGACTTCGCAGTCCTTTCCCAGGTTTGTTAAAATCTGGTCCCCCACTTCAGCCCTCCCATCCAGCTGGGTAATGACTGAGCCATGGGTTTCTTGTTTTCTGGCCGGAGGGGATTTTGCATTCATCTTCCACGAGCAGGAAATGCAAAGGCTGAATTCAGGCTCCCCTGTGAAAAGCTCCCAGCCAAGACAGAAAGGGGGGAAAGCGAAACACACACACACCCACCCCATTTCCAAGGATGATCTGTCTCCTCCGCTGCCCAGATA
Source organism: Hemicordylus capensis (assembly GCF_027244095.1). NCBI lineage: Eukaryota > Metazoa > Chordata > Lepidosauria > Squamata > Cordylidae > Hemicordylus > Hemicordylus capensis. Next base: position 229,470,285 of record NC_069658.1, on the reverse strand, counting down.
GCATCCCTGCATGTTGCTCTTCAAAGCGGCACACACCCTCACTTCCCTGCCGGCTCTGAGATCCTCTGTGCACCCTACCTGGCTTTCGCTCGCCCCAGCAGACTCCAAACCCGGCGTGGGTCTGAATATCCTCCTTGGTGGGATCTGAGGAGCTATTGGGGCCGAATCCAAAGCCGCCTCTGTTTCAGTCTTCTGGACTCTGCCACATCTGGCAGGATGTTTATCTTTACATTTATTTCCCACTGTTCCTCCAAGGAGGTTAGAGTGATGGGTGCAGTGATGTTTATCCTTACAACAACCCTGTAAGGTTTGTTGTAAGGCTACAAATCCTGACAATAGATTAGGCTGAAAGATAGGTAACTGGTGGTCACCCAGCGAGTATCATGACTGGATGGGGATTTGAACTCAGATCTCCTAGCCCAGAGCCACCTAATGGCCCAGCGGGAAATGTCTTGACTAGCAAGCCAGAGGTTGCCAGTTCAAATCCCCGCTGGTATGTTTCCCAGACTATGGGAAAAACACTCAGGCAGTGCAGCAGAGATATGGGAAGAGGCTGAAAGGCATCATCTCACACTGCGCAGGGAGGAGGCAATGGCAAACTCCTCCTGCATTCTACCAAAGACAACTGCAGGGCTCTGTGGTCGCCAGGGGTCGACACCGACTGGACGGCACCCTTTACCTTTGAGCCCAACGCTCTGGTCCCTACACCACAAGTTTCGATGATCTCCTTGATAAAATAACACTCTAGAGGTGGAAGTGCTGACTTATCAGTGGGCAGCCTAGGAAGGAAAGCTTTCTTCCTGCTGGTTTTCTATGTGCAAAGACATTGAATTTCATTGAAATAATAATTAATAAAGCACAGTGGAGCATCCCAACTTTCCCTAAGTTCTGGGGGAGGGGCATCTCCAGTGTGTCCTGCCAAAGCGGGGGCGCAGCGGCGCACAGCCCGGAGTGAGGAGTTTCCCCCCTTGTAAGTGGCCTCGCCTGGCGCTCTCTTTGAAGGAGTCCCTTTTGCTGACAGGGGAAGGTCCGTCTAAGGGTTAAACGAAGAGAGGCGAGATTGCTAGAGAGGCCCCCTCGGAAGCTGCAGCGAGGACTGGGTGGGCGGCCCCCTCTCTGCCCGGGGAAGGAGGCTTCATTGCCCTCCCGTCCCCTGCCCTGAGAGCAACCCCAAGCAAGGGAGGCGGGTGAGTGCCAAGGGCGGGTGGGGGGTGCAGGAGAGTCCCGGCATCGGGAGGGGAGCGCGGCAGGCAGAGCGGGCCTGGGCAGGGAGAGGCCACGGGGAGACCAAAGGCGAGGAGCAGGCGGCGGAGGAGGCAGAAGAGGGGCCGGCGGGCGGGGGGCTAAATGTGCCCCCTTCATTCCTCCGAGCTGGGGAGGCTGCAAGAAGTAGCGCGCGATTTCATCTCCCGTGGAAGCGTTGCGATTTTATCGTATTTTTCGTTAAGAGTTTTTTCGCTGTTTTTAAAATAAATATTGGTATTAGGTCAGATTCGATATTCTTCGCCTTCTTGGGATTCTTCTCTCTTTGAAAGAGCAGTATAGACATTTTTGATTGTAGAACTTGCTTCCCACAGGGAGGGAGTTTGGGCATCTGAGCAATCAGGGGGCGGGGCGGTGTCTCTGTTGGGACAACCCCATCAAGGAGCTCCCTCCCTGTCACCCCCCCACTCAAGCCAGCAGAGATCCCGACAAGAGATCCCAAGGAAGCGTCTCCTCTGAATCTGGATGCTGCTCTGAATACAGTTAGAAACTGGTTTCCTTCTTCATTTTGGGTTGAAGGCGGCTGGGTGGGGATTTGGGGGAATCGATGGAGGAAAAGGTCAGAGAAGCAGTTCCTGATGGGCAAGCAGGGTGACCCCATTTCTCCCCAATGCAAGCCTAGGAGGCAGCCACAGATTGTCAAGGCAAAGGACTCAGAAGTGAAATGGAGGGGTTGCTACATTCTCCCCCCAGGGAGGTGGCCCAGGCAGCTGACCCACTCAGGGGTTCCTCCCTGATACCCACATTGGGGACCTTATTTTTTCTGGACAGAAAAAGGAGCAATGAAAACCCAAAAGTGTTTGGGGGCAAATTGATCTTTATTTTAGGCCTGATGTGTTTTGAGCATTGCTCTTTTTCAGAGGCAACTGTTTGTTTACACATAACAAGTAAATGATGATTAAAACATACGTAATTAGAAAAGCATACAAAATATAAAATTCTCCATATACAATTGATGTATCAACCTTATATAATCCTATTAGTAATCTAAAAATGGGCAAAAAGCTTTACTTATAAAACATTAATAAGTAGCCAGCCATACATTATTAACACTAAAAGGGGTTTCCGCCATAATCAATATACAACACTAAAATAAACTATGTTGAAAACATCTAATGGCACACCAACCTACTGCTAGAATCACTGGTTGAACACTTTGTAGAATATAACCATAAATTTGCAAATATTATTTTCTGGGCACACAAGCGGAGGGAGCCAAGAGGTGGCCTGGGTTCTGCCGCTGACTCGCCCCTCCCAGCCCCCGCCCCTGGGTCTGACATCAGACGCAGGGTGCATTTAGTTAGATGCAGGGGGTGGGGCCCTGTTTGGGAGCGAAATCAGCCAGTGCTGCATTTGCACTGTGGCTGAACCAACTCTTCCTGCCTTTTAAAGGCAGGGAGAGTAGCTCCGCCCACACTGCGAACGCAGTGCTGGCCAGTTTCACTCCCAAACAGAGCCACAAGGCCCTGTTCAGGAGCGAAGCCCCGCCCCCTGTGTCTGATGTCAGATGTGAGGTGTGTGAGGCCACGAGGCGCTGCCCCTAATTGGCAGCGCCCCGAGTTCTTTGAATCCGTCCACCCAATGCTGGCTCCACCCCAGTCTGGGCAGTAGGACAGGTGAGGAATAAAAATGATCAGTTGCGGTTGTGAAAAGAAATGCAGTGGATTCCAAGATTGCAGACTGTAAAACCAAAAGGGTTAATGAAGGACTGGATTATGTTTCTTTTTTCAAACTATGAGACGCTTTTGACACTTCTTTAAAGAGTTCTTTGCCTCATTAGTATTGGTCTCCAAAGAAGCACATTAACATCACATGTTTGCAAGAGAATTTTTATTTAGAAAGGTGCCTTTGGAGGATGAACAGAGATATTTTTACTATTGTATTGCTTACAAGTGAACAGAGATACAGTATGTGTGAATAAAAATTTCTGGTTAATGGCAATTTTTTTACACAGTCTCCCTCTTTTGTCTGATTTTAGAAAGGTTGGTGTGCCATTGGATGTTTTCAAGATAGCTTGTTTTAATGTTGCTTATTGATTATGGTGGAAACCACTTTTAGAGTTAATAATTTATGGTTTGATACTTATCAAACTGTTGATACAGTGTTATGAGTAAAGTTTTCCCCCCTCAATAATTATTAGATTCCTAACAGGATTATATAATGTTGATAAATGCATTGTATATGGAGATTTGATATATTGCATATATTTTTATAGTTTGTAGCTTTTCTAATTATGTAAATTTTACTCATGATCATTTACCTGTTACGTGTTTAGAGTTGCCTCTGAAGAAGAGCAAAGCTCAAAGCTTGTCAGGCCTATTAGCATATTTGGGTTTCCTTCCCTTCTTTTTCTGTCCAGTTTTTTGGTGCTGCATCACTTCCCCTCTCCCCGCTCTTTTTCTATTTTCATTTTGATCCTTCTTTCTCCCCCTGCTACTCATCCTGAAGACCCCATCAGTACATCCCTCTGCAGAGAAGTTCCCCTAGAATGTAGGTGCATTTTGAAAACTTTCAGAAGCCCTGTTCATAAGTTATGTTCAGAGTACAAACAGGTTTACTTTTCCCAGGTTTACTTTTCAAATGAATTCCTGTACAGTCCTTCACACACTTTAGACAGCTGCACACATGTACAATGCAACATAGGATTTTTTAAAAATGTACAACCAGACAGAAAATATGTAATTCCAAAAGAATACTTGTGCATATTGGGGTGGAAGGAAGGCAGGGAGAGTGGTTGGGGCTGGGGGATTTTAGAGGAATGGAATATGAAAAAATATATTCTAAAATAATATCTGGGCTGTTGAAAAATTGAAGTCATGCAAAGTTGCATTATGTTAGATGATGTAAAAAATGGTTGATAACAAGGAGAAGAGACAAGTGACTGGTCCAAACTCCTCCAGGACCCCAGACTCTGATCAAGTGTCCCTATATATCCCCCTCCTGTCAGAAAGGCCTCACTGCCCCCCCCCACCTGCAACTCCTCACAGAGCCTTTACCAAGGATTCTCCTCTGCACTAGTGCTTATAATCCCCCAATTCCAATAATTCCATAAAATCCCACTCTGTGGCCGCTCCTAAATATTATGACTGTGACTTGAAGCAATAAAGTGTGTGTGTGCACAGAAAAATGAAGTGCACAGGCATGTATTGTAGCAGTGCATTCTAAGTGCATGCATTGCACTGACAACATGGTGCATTTCTGAATTTTCCTATGAACAGCCCTGATGCAATGTCTAAATAGGGCTAAAGAATGCATGCTGAATAAGGTGGGCAGCAAAAGAGGCAGCTTTTCTGGGAGGCGATTCAAAGGAAGGCAAAGAGAGTGAGTGGGGGGAGTTGTTGGGGAGGGGTCAGTGGAGGGAAAGGGCCGAATCACATGACTCTCAACCTCTTGTAGGTTTGCTGTGTGTCCCCCAAGTGAAGTATCCTCTTCTTCATCCCTGATCCTCCTTGAATCTTGGCCTCTGTCCTTTCTAGAGAGAAAAGTCCCAGTCTCTAGCTGGAATGACCCACTTTTGCCTCTGAAATTCCTTGCCCTAAAGCGTCATCATTTGCACACACAGTAATATCTTGGCTTTGCAGGACTTAGTTACCCCTCTGAGTTGGTCGGCTCCTGCCTGAAGTCTGAGGCTATGGAAAAGAATAACTTGGGTGGCCTGCAAGTAGAAAGCAGCCCTGATGCAACTGAGGTTAGGAGCACGGAAAAAAGATTCATCCAGAAAGGCCTATGGGCTGACAACACCAGCTCAGATGCAAAGTGCCAACGCTTCAGACAGTTCTGCTACCAGGCGGCCGAGGGCCCCCGAGAGGTTTGCAGCCGACTCCACAGCCTTTGCCATCAGTGGCTGAAGCCGGAAAGACTCACAAAAGCTCAGATGCTGGACCTGGTGATCCTGGAGCAGTTCCTGGCCATCCTGCCCCCAGAGATGGAGAGCTGGGTCAGGGAATGCAGAGCAGAGACCAGTTCCCAGGCAGTGGCCCTGGCAGAAGGTTTCCTCCTGAGCCAAGCAGAGGCCAAGAAGCAGGAAGAGGAACAGGTGAGTGTCTCTCTTACATCCTGCCAGCTTCAACATTTCATCCTGCTGGCTCCAACATTAATCAGCTGAAAATGTGAACAAGGCTGACATAGAAATTGCAACAGGTAGTACAGTTTTCAAATGGAAACATTCCAGGAAGAATTGTCCTAACCTTTTTTTTTTAATTATTGCACCATATTTTGTTGAAGGCGATTTGAAATAACTCATCTTCTGTTTAATAATTAATATGGCAGCTGACAAAATTAGCAGAAGCACCATGAGCAGCAAATAAGGGAGTGTTTCATCACTCCAAGTGGCAGAACATGAATGCAAGGATATCCAAATATTCCCCCAAGAGACACATACCATAATTTGCATTTCTTGAGATGTCACAGGAAGGGCTGCCCCAACCCCAACCCCCTTCCCCACCTCCAGCTCTCTACCTGCACCAATTCTTATTCTTAAAGCAGTTTATATCACACCCTTTGATGAAGAATCTACAAGGCATGTTATATGCAGGTTTGATATGGTGTCCCTTGATGTTAACTCCTTCCTCAGCCCTGTCCACATACTTTATTCATTACAACAGAGGATTAGCAAAAAGCAGGACAAAAACCCAATAGTCGCAGCTAATTGAGCAGGAAAACCTCAGACCAGCATTGGCCATTATTCTTTTAAACATGGGTGCCTCCCAAAGCCCTCCAGAATAAAGTTGCTTTTGCCTTGGGCCCTGAAGCTAGAAAATCCAGAGCAGATCTCCTGTCCCGAGGACAGAAACTCCATCATCTCAGTGCCCCTCCTGAGAAGATCCTGTCCCGGTTTCCTCAGACTGTACAGGAATATTAATCAGTGTCCCCTATGAACTTCTCAATTGAGCTTTGCTATGGTGTCCCTTGATGTTAACTCCTTCCTCAGCCCTGTCCACATTTTCTCTCTGGGATTTCCTGTGCTTTCAGCTGGAGAGACTGGCAGCAGAAGTGTCTGCTGATCTCTCCGAGGCAGAGAAGGCTCCACTGGACATTGGAGAAAAGCCACCCTTCAGGTGGATGGTTCAGGAGGGTGACCGAGGTGCCAGCTTGCTGGGTAAGGACTGATTTCAACTTGGGCTCTCTCTCTCTCTCTCTCTCTCTCTCTCTCTCTCTCTCTCTCCTGAAATCATGGGCTGATTTCATGTTGCTCTTTAGTTTGTGTAGGGGAAAGTGTTTGTCTCTCCAGCCTCTTCCCCCAGTTTACAAATGAATTGACTTTTAATTCTTGACAACTATAATATATGTCTAAACCAGCCCTTTGAGTCATGCCCAAAAGCTTAGGAGAGAAGCTGTCCTTGCAGGAGTGAGCATGAATTGTCCCCTTTGCTAAGCAGGGTTCACCTTGTTTTGCATTTGGATGTGAATGCTGTCTGCTGTAAGGTATTCTCCTTGGGGCATGGGGTTGTACCTCAGTGCTAGAGCAGCTGTTTGCATGCAGGAAGGTCCCAGGTTCAATCCCTGGCAGCATCTTCAGGTGAGGCTTGGGAAGACTCTTGCCTAAAACCTGGGGGAGCTGCTGCCAGTCAGTGTTGACAGTACTGAGCTAGATAGACTAATGGTCTCTCTCAGTATAAGGCAGCGTCCTATGTTTGTGTGAGGGGAAAGATTGAGCTCCAGAAGCAAGCAAAATGAAAATGTGTGAAGAAGTATTTTATTTCTTTGCTTGATCTTTCATAAGTCTTAAGCCTTCAAAGGATTGAAAGACCCTCCTCTTGAGAGCATATTTTAATCTGCTGCCTGTATCCCTTGGGTTTCAAACTTGCTTTTAATTGGGGTTCCAATTGGGCTTTTTACTTTATTTTTGTACAGTTTTACTATAGTACCTTTTAAGTTGTTTCGTTGTGATTTATTATTGTTACTATTCGCTCCAAGTGGTGGTGTTCTGCAAGGCTGGGATATAAGTATTTTAAATAAATCAAGTCCATTAAAATCAGACGGAATCAGATACAGAATCAGCAGGATAAGCCAGAAACAGTAAATGCTTTAAGAAAGAGAGAGATTTTCACTGGATGAGGCCTCTCCAAGCAACCCTAATGACTGAGGGTATCCCTGTGGGAGAAAAGGACTCCAGGGGTATGTAGATGCTGGGTCATGTAGTGGTTTAATGGCAAGAAGCTCCTTGAACTGGGCCAGGCAGCTAACAGGATCCAACATCTTCTCTCCTCCTTTGTCCCTTTTGTAGGCATTGGAAAGACTCTGGGTCCTCCTTCCAGGCCTTCTCCCCTTGGTGGTGGAAGGGATGTGGTCGCCACGCCATCACCAGAACAGGTAAGGTCAAGGATGAGTGGAGAAGGTGGGCAGAGGACAGTCCTGGGTGCTTTTCTCCCCTGCCCTTTTCCCCTTGCTTATGCCAAAGTTGCCTAGTAGGAAGGCTTTGGTTGGCACTGTGGAATCTCAGCTGATGGACTCCACTGAATATATGTCTGAATTCTTGCATGACATTTTATTTTATTTTATTTTATTTTACTAGTAACTTTAAGCCCGTTAAATTAACGGGCGCTGGTAGACCGCTATTGCGTTCTCTGGCCCTCCTCTGGGTGAGGCGGCGGCTTCCCCTCCCTCTCACCCCACTCTCTTGCCCTCCCTCCCCCTTTCTACCCCTCTCTCTCACCCTCCCCTCCCTCTCAGCCTCCTGCCCCAGTCCATCCTGCCCTCCCCCCACCCCACTCCCTCTTGCCCTTCCCTTCCCCCTCCCCCACTCCCTCTGGCCCTTCCCCCTCCCCCTCCCCCACTCCTTCTGGCCCTTCCCCCTGCCCCACTCCCTCTTGCCCTACCCCCTGCCCCACTCCCTCCTGTCCTTCCCCCTCCCCCCTTCCCCACTCCCTCCTGCCCTTCCCCCTCCCCCTGCCTCACTCCCTCTGGCCTTCCCCCCTCCCCCTGCCCCACTCCCTCCTGCCCTCCCCACTCCCCCCTGCCCCACCCCCTCTTGCCCACTCCCTCTTGCACCACGTTCTCTGGCCCTCCTGTGGGCGAGGCGGCGGCTTCCTTTCCCTCCCACCTCACTCTCTTGCCCTCCCTCCCCCTTTCTACCCCTCTCTCTCACCCTCCTGCCCCAGTCCCTCCTGCCCTCCCCCTCCCTCTTGCCCTCCCCTTCCTCCTTCCCTGCCCCACTCCCTCTTGCCTTTCCCCCTCCCCCTGCCCCATTCCCTCTTGCCCTTCCCCTGCGGTGGTTGTCTTCCGAGGGAAGGCCTGGCTTTTGCTGTCTCCCCCCACCCCAACCTCTATCAGGGGTGACTGACTGACAAAACCGCTGGGGACGGCGACTCAGGGCCGCTGCGGAGGGGAGCCGCCCAGAGCCTTATTATTAATGAGCTAGACTGACTGACAGCACCGAAGGGGGCCCGAGGGTGGGCAAGGAAAATTTCCACCGGTTTTCCCCACCACCTTTGCGGAGACTGGCTGGGCGCGATCCCGCCAGCCAAGTAGTTCTCCTTCAGCTGCGAGACCCCCTTGGCTGTCTCTCGCCCGAGAAAGTTGGCAGAGGGGGCTGCTGCTGCTGCCTCTTCTTCTCCGGCCCGCCCCCCACTTTGCAGCAAACTTTCCCCCCCGGCGGTGAGCGGCTCGCCCCTCCTGGCAAGAAGCCGTGGCTCTTACTCGGGCTGCTGCTGCTGCACCACACGCTGCAAAATGGTGAGTTGAATTCAGCAACGGCTCGGCTGGCGTTGTCTCACCTACCCGCCGCCGCCACCTTTCCCTTCCCTGAGGCCGGGCCAATCATCCGGCCAACATGGCCGCCTGGTGCCGGCGGCCGTATCTTCCTCGGACGTTCTGGGCATGCGCTCTGCGCATGCCCAGAACGGCCGAGGAAGACATGGGCGCAGAGACACAGGCGCACACACAGGCTCTTTATTATAGAGGATTTTATTTTATTTTATTTTATTTTATTTTATTTTATTTTATTTTATTTTAATACCGCCCTTCCAAAGTGGCTCAGGGTGGTTTACAATTTTAAAACAAAACCATTAAAACCAGTAACAGTTAAAACAGAAATATAAACAATATAAAACTTCAATTAACAATTAAAAACATCATAAAAACAATTAAATAACCAGAACAATTAAAAACCCTGAAAACTAGGTTACAGTATTAAAACAATTAAAACTAATTAAAACCCTGACAGGCCAGGCCAAACTGATAGCTTTTAAGGGCTCTCCTGAAGGTCAATAAAGAATTCAGATTGCGGATTTCTGCCGGGAGTGCATTCCACAGCCCAGGAGCAGCTACAGAGAAGGCCCACCTCTGAGTCGCCACCAGATGAACTGCTGGCAACTGGAGAGGGACCTCCTCAGATGACCTTAATGTGCAGTGGGGATCATGTAGAAGAAGGCGCTCTCTTCAATGAAGAGAAGCAATTTTGTTGTTCTGATTTCAGGGCCGGCTAACCTTGGGAGAGGTGGCCGTGTACTTCATGGAGGAGGAGTGGGCTCTGCTGGATGCTGGCCAAAGGGCTCTGCACAAGGAAGTCATGGAGGAGAATTCTGGACATCTGACCTCTCTGGGTAAGGCTCCCTCCTTGTCCTTGGCTGCTAGATAGAGAAAGCAAGAGTTGTACCTCTTGTTCTTCCACCTCAGTGCACAGCCAGGATGTCAGTGAGGATGATGCTGACTTCTCTCCTCATTCATTCATTCAACATATTTCTGTACCTTCCAAAACTTGTGTCTCTGGGCAGTTTACAATTTAAATCATTTAAACGTTAAAATAGTTAACATTAAAATAAATTAAAACCCAACATTAAAAGTATTAAAACTATAAATCTAATTAAAAGCCTGGGTGAACAAATATGTCTTTAGTGCCTTTTTTTAAAGTTTCCAGAGTTGGGGAGGCTCTTATTTCAACAGGGAGTGCATTCCAAAGCCCATGGGCAGCAATAGAGGAGGCCCGTCTCCAAGTAGCCACCAGATGAGCTGGTGGCAACCACAGGCAAACCTCTCCAGGTGATCTCAATGGGCGATGAGGCTCATGGCGAAGAAGATGTTCTCTTAAATACCCAGGGCGTATTCTATTTAGGGCCATATAGGTAATCACCAGCACCTTGTATTTTGCCCGGAAACTTAGCAGCAGGCAGTGTAGCTCTTTCATTATGGTCTCTCCGAGATGACCCAGAGACCAACCTGGCGGCCACATTCTGTATCAACTCCACCTTCCGGACCACATACAAAGGCAGCCCCACATAGAGTGCATTGCAGTAATCCAGCCTAGAGGTTACCAGCATATGTACCACTGTTCTGAGGTCAATCATCTGGCTGGGTTCCCGGTTTTGCCCACATATGTGAATAGGCTCTGTATCTCCGGAGCTGGAGCTTTGTGCGTACTGCAGTTTGCTGACTGAGCTTTGGGCTAACCTCAATACTGAATTAAAGAGGCATCTAATGAGAGGCAATTTGTGGGACACTGTGCTGGAGCTAGATAGGGACAACTGCTCTCCCCCTGCTCAATACCAAAGAGCTTTTTGCCCAGTTAGGTGGCATCCCTTCCCTTTGCTCTGGCCAGGAATGAAGTTCCTGCCTCCTCCTCCTCCTCCTCCTCCTCCTCCTCCTCCTCCTCCTCCTCCTCCTCCTCCTCCTCCTCCTCCTCCTCCTCCTCTTTCTAGCCTGCTGGGCAAGCAGCATTTGTGTTCTGCTACCAGACAGAACCTTTTGCTCTTGGGCCTTAATGGCTGCTGATCAGTCCAATCCCTGGGCAGGAGTTAGAATATCTTGTAAAAAAATAATCATCATCTTGTCTTTGCAGTTCATGGGGCTGAATGGAGTGGGGGTGGCGGGATTCAGAGAGGCCTGAGTGGCTTATCTGGATGTTATTGCTAAATGTGCCTGGAGTTTTTTCTCCCTCAGTCCAAGAATGATTTTTGGTTTCCAAACCTGACCTCCCATCCTGGTTGGAGAAAGAGGAAGGACAACTTGATGAGGGCTCTGAGGAAGCCCTCTAGAGGAAACCCTCCTCTTGACGAAGGCTCCTCTCATAGTGAGGAGAGCTGGTCTTGTGGTAGCAAGCATAACTTGTCCCCTTAGCTAAGCAGGGTCTGACCTGGTTGCTTATGAATGGGAGACTAGAAGTTTCAGCACTGGAAGATATTCCCCTCAGGGGATGGAGCTGCTCTGGGAAGCACAGAAAGTTCCAAGTTCCCTCTCTGGCAGCTTCTCCAAGATAGGGCTGAGAGAGGTTCCTGCCTGCAACCTTGGAGAAGCCGCTGCCAGTCTGTGAAGACAATACTCAGCTAGATAGACCAATGGTGTGACTTAGTATATGGCAGCTTCTTATGTTCCTATGAAGGAGAGAGATGTGCAGGTAGCTCACAAGTTGTGGGACAGGGACCTTTGTTAGACAAATCAGGCAGGGAATTATCTAGTGGGTTATCCACCAGGTGGGAAAGGGGATGCTTTTATTTTATTTATTTATTTTTACATTTATATCCCGTTCTTCCTCCAAGGAGCCCAGAGCGGTGTACTACATACTTGAGTTTCTTCTCACAACAACCCTGTGAAGTAGGTTAGGCTGAGAGAGAAGTGACTGGCCAGAGTCACCCAGCAAGTATCATGGCTGAATGGGGATTTGAACTGGGGTCTCCCTGGTCCTAGTCCAGCACTCTAACCACTACACCACGCTGGCTCTGGGTGTCCTAACTCTAGGAGAAGTGTATGCAATGTCAGGCCTTATTGAGCATCCTAAGCTATGAATTTGCCAGGACTTAACTGGGAGTGGTTTGCCCTACACGGCATCACCTGCTTTTTAACCACAACCAACCGAGGCTGCTTATGGCAGGGTCTGCCTCTGCTCGACTGTCTCCTGTATCCTGTTATTTATAGAGTAGTTACTGGGGCGTTTGCTCCCTGCTATGAGGCTGTGTTTAACTATCCCAGGGTTTCTCTCATTATTCTTGTAGGTGCTGAGAGAGAGAGTGAATTGCAGTGGAGAAAACCTGAAGCAAATCAGAAGTGGAGAGAGAAATCCATTGTTTCCAAAATATCTGGCCTGCATGAAATTCCTATCCTGAAAGAAAGTCACAATGAAAATAGAAGGAATAGGATCCCTCTGCCTGCAAAAATCTTAAGTTGTAAATCTAACCATAGCATGGTTCAAAAACTCCACACAGGGGAGAAGCCATTTAAATGCTCAGAGTGTGGAAAGAGCTTCAAGTGGAGAACATGTCTTAATAGGCATAAAATAACCCACACAGGGGAGAAACCATATCAGTGTTCAGTGTGTGGAAAGAGCTTCAACCGGAGCACACTTCTTGCTAGGCATCAAATAATCCACACAGGTAAAAAACCATTTATCCACAGCTACAACCACAGAACCAATCTTGCTGTGCATCAAATAATCCACACAGGGCAAAACCTATATCGGTGCTCAGAGTGTGGAAAGAGCTTCTATAAGAGTTCAAATCTTGCTAAGCATCAAAGATTCCACACAAGGGTGAAAGCATATCAGTGCTCAGTATGTGGAAAGAGCTTCAAGCAGAGAACAGATCTCACAAGGCATCAAATAATCCACACAGGACAGAAACCATATCAGTGCTCAGTGTGTGGAAAGAGCTTCAATCAGAGCTCAAATCTTACTAAGCATCAAAGAATCCACACAAGGTTGGAACCATATCATTGCTCAGTGTGTGGAAAGAGCTTCAACCAGAACACACATTTTGTTGTGCATCAAAGAAACCACACAGGGGGAAAGCCATTTAAATGCTCAGAGCGAGGAAAGAGCTTCAACGAGAGCACAGATCTTACAAGGCATAAAATAATCAACACACAGGAGAAGCCATTTAAATGCTCTGAGCGTGGAAAGAGCTTCAGCCAGAGCACAGATCTTACAAGGCATAAAATAATCAACACACAGGAGAAGCCATTTAAATGCTCAAAGTGTGGAAAGAGCTTCAACCAGAGCACAGACCTTGCGAGGCATCAAAGTATCCACACAGGGGAGAAGCCATTTAAATGCTCAGAGTGTGGAAAGAGGTTCAACCAGAGCACATCTCTTATGAGGCATCAAAGAATCCACACAGGGGTGAAACCTTATCATTGCTCAGTGTGCGGAAAGAGCTTCAAGCAGAGCACAGATCTTACTAGGCATCAGAGAATCCACACAGGGGAGAAGCCTTTTAAATGCTCAGAGTGTGGAAACAGTTTCAAGCAGAGCACAGATCTTACTAGGCATCAGAGAATCCACACAGGGGTGAAACCCTATCAGTGCTTAGTGTGTGGGAAAAGCTTCAAGCAGAGCACAAATCTTGCAGGGCACCAAAGAATCCACACAGGGGAGAAACCCTATCAGTGCTCAGTGTGTGGAAAGAGCTTCAGACAGAGCACAAACCATATACGACATCAAAGAATCCATACAGGGGAGAAACCCTTTCAGTGCTCAGTGTGTGGAAAGAATTTCAACCAGAGTGCAAATCTGGCTGTGCATCAAAGAATTCACACAGGAGAGAAACCATATAAGTGAGGAGGAGCCAAGATTGCAATGAAACAGCAGCCTGTTTCACAGCCTCAGTTCTAAGTAATTTGTTTCTTTCTGAGATGCCCTCAGTCTTTAAAAAGAATTTTCACAGCTTATGTATAGCAAGGTTGCCAGAACTCGTCAAATGGGCTGTAACTCAGAATTTGGCTTTTAAAAAGCCAAATCTGGCAACCCTGAGTACAGTTCCATTTTCACAGCTTATGTACAGTTCCGTTTTCAATAAAGTAGTTCTTGAAAGTCAAGTAAATCTCCTATTCTTTATAAAGATTAATGGAGAGAGCTGGGTCTCTGTATAATCCAGAAAAAATGACAGGAAGTTCTGGGAATGGGTGGCAAACTGGCACACAGTCTGATTCCATCTCAGATGCTCTTTTTCCAACTGAGACATGATTTCAATGCTTCTCAGCCATTGATTGATTGATTGATTGGTTAGATTTATATACCGCCTTTCATTAAAAACAATCACAAGGCGGTTTACAAAAGTTAAAACACATAATTTAAAAAATTATTTAGCTAAAAATATAAAAACAATCTGATATTAAAATATATAATATACAAATACAAAACACTATACATGGATAAAAACATGCAGAAGCAGCAATAAAACAATCATGTAAAGGCCTGGATAAAAAGCCAAGATTTAACCAGCTTTCTAAAAACTGTGACGGAGTTTGAGGAGCGAATGGCCACCGGGAGAGCATTCCAAAGCCTGGGGGCAGCAACAGAGAAGGCCCTGTCCCAAGTGCACGACAACTGAGCCTCCCTCATTGTCGGCACCCGGAGCAGAGCCCCCTCAGATGACCTCGTCAAGCAGGCAGAAACCCTTGGGAGCAGGCGGTCCCTAAGGTATCCCGGGCCCAAACCGTTAATAGCAATAGCAATAGCAATAGCACTTACATTTATATACCGCTCTATAGCTGGAAGCTCTCTAAGCGGTTTACAATGATTTAGCATATTGCCCCCCAACATTCTGGGTACTCATTTTACCGACCTCGGAAGGATGGAAGGCTGAGTCAACCTTGAGCCCCTGGTCAGGATCGAACTTGTAACCTTCTGGTTACAGGGCAGCAGTTTTACCACTGCGCCACCAGGGGTTCTAAAGGTCAAAGGTTAAAGGGCTTTAAAGGTCAAAACCAGCACCTTGAATTGGACCGGGAAACACACTGGTAACCAGTGGAGCTATTTCAAAATAGCTGTGATGTGATCACACCGGGCAGCTCCAGAAAGAACCCTAGCTGCTGCATTTTGTACAAGCTGCAGTTTCCGGATATTCTTCAAGGGCAGCCCCACGCAGAGCGCATTGCAGTAATCCAGCCGTGACGTGACTAAGGCATGGGTAACTGTGGCCAGATCTGCCTTCTTGAGAAAGGGATGCAGCTGGCGCACTAGCCGAAGCCGTGCAAAGGCACCCCTGGCCACCGCCTCCACCTGAGCTTCCAAAAGCAGAGCTGAGTCCAGTAGTACCCCCAAGCTGCGTACTTGCTCCTTCAAGGGGAGTGCAACCCCATTCAGAACTGGTAAAATCTCCTCATCCCGATTAGCTCTCCTACTGACCAACATTACCTCCGTCTTGTCTGGATTCAGTCTCAGTTTATTAGCCCACATCCAGCCCATCACGGCTTCCAATCCCTGATTCAGGACATCCACTGCCTCCCTAGGATCCGGTGACAAGGAGAGATAGAGCTGAGTGTCATCCGCATATTGCTGACAACTCAGTCCAAGTCTCCAGATGACCTCTCCCTGCGGCTTCATGTAGATGTTAAATACCATGGGGGACAAAACCGAACCCTGCGGCACCCCACAGGCCAATGGCCACGGGGCCGAGCAGTAGTCCCCCAGCACCACCTTCTGGACCCTCCCCCCAAGAAAGGAACAGAGCCACTCCAACACAGTACCTCCAATTCCCATACTCAAGAGGCGGTCCAGAAGGATACCATGGTCGATGGTATCGAATGCCGCCGAGAGGTCCAGCAGAACCAACAGGGACGAACTCCCCCTGTCTAGCTCCTGGCGAAGGTCATCCACTAGAGTGACCAAGGCAGTCTCAGTCCCATATCCGGGGCGGAAGCCAGATTGAAAAGAGTCCAGCTAATCCATATCATCCAAGACCCTCTGCAGCTGAGATGCCACCACACGCTCTATCACCTTGCCCCAAAAGGGAAGGTTAGATACAGGTTGATAGTTGTCCAGGTTGGAGGGATCAAGGGAGGGCTTTTAAAATAGTGGTCTTACCACCACTTCCTTGAGGCACAATGGCATCCTGCCCTCCCTTAATGAAGCATTAATGATCACCTCCAACCATCTGCCTGTACCCTCCCTGACAGCTTTTATGAGCCATGAAGGGCAAGGGTCAAGAGCGCACGATGTCGCCCGCACACTGCACAGGATCTTGTCCACATCCTCAGGCCGCACTAATTGTAACACCCAGAACTTACAATTATCTGCTTCCTGAGCCAGGCCTTCTCCCAGATTGGCCTGCAATTTCAGGACTAGAGTGCAAGCAGCTGATTCGTGCCTTGGCCCTTGGGAAAGCCCCTGGGAAGAACAATGGTGCCCCTTGCGATATTTAAATTGAATGTCCACTGATGAACCCCCATTCTAATGAAGCTTTTTTCTGAAATTGACAATACCTGTGTGGTTCCTCAGGTTGGAAACAAAGTATACAAAGTATAATATACAAAAAAGGCAATAGGGAGGAGCCTTTTAATTATTGCCCATTCAGCCTCCTAGATGTTTCTCCAAATGATATACTCAACATTTTATAAACAAGTTGGGGGATTGGGCCAATACGTATTTCTGAACGAAATACAAAGTGCTGGTTATTGCCTATAAAACCCAAGGTATTTAAGAGAGTGCCTTCTTTGTCATGAACCCGGTTGCCTTCTAAGATCATCTGGAGAGGTCTGGTTATGGTTGCCGCTGGTTATGGTTGCCGTTGGTGGTGGAAGACTGGGCCTTTTCTGTAGCTGCCCCGGGGCTCTGGAATATGCTCCCTGTTGAAATAAGAGCATCTCCCTTTCTGTTTGTTTTTAGGAAGACCCTCAAGGTGTACCTGTTCTCCCAGGCTTTAAACTGAATTTTAATACATTTAATGTGTTTTATCTTCTGAGATTATTTGTTTTGTGTATTTAAATTGGTTTTATATTCTGTTGTATTTGCTATGTGTTTTAACTTCGTGTTCATGGCCTAGAGAAGCATATATCAGGCGGTATAAATATGATAAAATAAATAAATATGACAAAATTCCACCCAGAGCAGAGCACAATAGACCTTAAAAGCCTTGATCCAAAAATATGCTAACAGCCATTAAAAAAAACCACTTTAATATTGCATATACTGGCCTTTAGTCAGTCTTTGATTCTATTTATAGGCTTAGAATGTGGGTAAAATTTGAGAGGACTGATATTGACGGATGGCTTCTTAGATTATTGGTTCGATTGCCCTCTAATCTCATGGCCCTGATAAGAGTAGCTTGACAAGGATCACTATCCAACCCTAGTTTATTAAACAGAATCAAAGTGAGCTGTCTATTGGCTCCCCTTTTATTTATAGCAATGACAGTGCAGGCCATGGAGTCTCAGAAATTCTTCTCCCCTTTGCTTAATGGGCGCAATGTATGCTGATGATCATGATGATGATGATGATGATGTATGCTGATGGTTCAAGCACAAATATCCTCAGTATCCTCTGCTGTGAAGACAGATGCAAAGAACTCGTTTAGCTTCTCTGCAACCTCCATATCCTCCTTAATAATCCCTTTTACTCTCTCATCATCTAACGGTCCAACACCTCCCTGGCAGGTTTCCTGCTTCTGATGTATTTAAAGAATTTTTTGTTATTCCCTTTGATTCTTTTAGCTAAATGTTCTTCAAATTCTCTTTTCGCCTCCTTTATTATCACCTTGCATTTCTTTTGGCTGAGTTTGTGTTCCTTTCTGTTCTCTTTGTTTGGACAGGCCTTCCAATTTCTGAAGTAAGTCTTCTTCCCTTTTATAGCTTCCTTGATTTTACTTGTTAGCCATGCTGGCAACCTCCCAGACTTGGTGGTACCTTTCCTCCTTTTTTGATATACAATCTAAATGGGCTTCTAGTATTGTGGTTTGAAGTAAACTCCATGCATTCTGGAGAGAAGTGACTCTCTTGATTTTCCCTTTCAGTTTTATTTTCATCAAACTCATCTTAGAGAAGTTTCCTCTTCTGAAATTCAAAGTGTCTGTGTTAGATTTCTTTGGTGATTCTCTCCCTGCATGTGTGCTGAATTTGATTGCACTATGGTCGCTGTTCCCTAAAGGTTCCATGACACTGACATCTCACACCAGTTCCTGGGAGCCACTCAGGATTAAGTCCAAGGTCATCTCTCTAGTCGGTTCTGTGACCAACTGTTCTAGGGCACAGTCATTCAGTGTGTCTAGAAATGTGGCCTCTTTGTCATTATCTTACTGTGAATTTACCCAGTCTATCTGTGGGTAATTGAAGTCACCCATCATTACTGCTCTGTCTCTCCTTGATGCCTCCCTGAGTTCCTTCTGCAACTCCCAGGTTTACTAGCTTTTTAGATTTTATCCTTTTTTTCCATAAAGTTCTATTCCATCTCCAAGTCGCCTCTCCCTGTGCTTTCTATAGAGTTTATATCCAGAGGTAACAGTGTCCCACTGGTTCTCACTGTTCCATCATGTTTCTGTTATGCCCACTATGTTTATTTCTTCATTAGCAACCAAGCACCCATCTTGACTTGGAGGCCTTTTGAAGGCAGCTTCCAGGAATACCCAAACAAAAGAACACAAGAACATAATAGCAGCCCTGCTGGATCAGGCCCAAGGCCCATCTAGTCCATCCTGTTTCCCACAGTGGCCCACCAGATGCCTTGGGGAAGCCCACAGGCAAGAGATGAATTAATGCCCTCTCTCCTGCTGTTACTCCCTTGCAACGGATATTTAGAGGCATCTTGCCTCTGTGCTTGGAGGCAGCTTATAACCATCAAAACTAGTAGCCACTAATGGACAATTTCATGGAGGACAGGTCTAAGCCCCCTTTAAAGCCATCCAAGCGGTACCCCTCACCACATCCCATGGCAGAGAATTCCATAGGTTAATTATGCACTGTGTGAAAAAGTACTTCCTTACATTGGTCCTAAATTTCCTGGCAATCAGTTTCATGAGATGATCCCTAATTCTAGTCTTGTGAGAAACGGAGATTTTCTCCACACCATGCAAAATGGTTTATAGAGCTCTATCATATCTCTCCTTGTCTTTTTTCTAAACTATAAAGCCCCAGATGTTGTAACCTTGCCGCGTAAGAAAGGTGCTCTAGGCCCATGGTCATCTTGCTTGCCCTCTTCTGCACATTTTCCAGTTCCACAATGTCCTTTCTGAGATAAGGTGACCAGAACTGTACACCGTAATCCATATGTTTGGCCTATGGCTGCAATAAAAGAACTACTACTACTCCATATGTGGCCGCATTATAGATCTGTATAAAGGCATTATAATACTAGTTTTATCATCAATCGTATTCCGAATGATTCTCAGAGTGGAATTTGCCTTTTTCACAGTTGCCACACACTGTGTCAACACTTCCAATTAGCTGTCCACTACAACCTCGATCCTTCTCCTGGCCAGTCACCAACGGCTGAGATCCCATCAGGGTATATGTAAAGTTAGAGGTTTTTGCTCAAATGTGCATCACCTTACACTTATTTGCAGCTCTTTACAATGTTTTGGATCTCACCACCCGAAATCATGTAGTATCAACTCTAAATGTGGCCACCTCACTGCTTACTCCAATTTCTAGATCATTTACTAATTTAAAAAAACCATTGGTCCCAGTACAGATCAGTGGGGGACCCCACTACTTTCTTCCCTCCCTTGTGAAACTGTCCATTTATTCCTCTCCTCTGTATTATGTCCTTCAACCAGTTACCAATCAAAAACTGAACTTGTCCTCTTAGCCCATGACTTCTAACTTTGCTCAACAGCCAATGAGGAACTTAGTCAAAATCTTTTCAAAAGTCCAAGTATACTATGTCAACTGGATCACCTATACACACATCCTTGTTGGCACTCTCCAAGAACTCCAAGAGACCTCCTTGCTCTGGGGCCAATTTCTCTCTGAATGAAAGGCTGCCCAGATTGGGGCGCTGTTAAGTCCTGTGAATGCACCACCTTCCTCTCTTAACAGAATTACATTCTGCAATGCATTGGAAGGAATTTTATAAGGAAACCTGGATTTTTCAAACTGTGGCAAAGAGGCTTCTCGCTGTAAGAAAGTCCAATGAACAGCAAGACTCACCGAGGGACTGGAAGGGGGAGGTAGGGGAATCCTTCACCTGACAGGCACTGGCCAAACCACAGAACACTCTGGACACTTCTGCCCCCCACCCCTCCCCAGCAGTGTTCTCTCTAGCTTCCCCCCCCCCCCATCTGTATGCAGAATGAGTTTTGTTCTGGGTGGCAGTATCATAGGAACATAGGAAGCTGCCATGTGCTGAGTCAGACCGTTGGTCCATCTAGCTCAATATTGTCTACACAGACTGGCAGTGGCTTCTCCAAGGTTGCAGGCAGGAATCTCAGCCCTATTTTGGAGAAGGAACTTGGAACCTAGATGCTCTTCCCAGAGTGACTCCATCCCTTAAGGGGAATATCTTACAATGCTCACACATGTAGTCTCCCATTCATATGCAACCAGGGCGGACCCTGCTTAGTAAGGGAACCAATCATGTTTGCTACCACAAGACCAGCTCTCCTCGCCTATTGAGGCAATGTGTGCACACATGTATTCAGAGTTGGGCCTTCCTGATTCAACCTGAGCGGGATCTAAAATTAACTGAGCGGACATAAAAAATGTGCGAGCAAGCGCATGTGCCCACGCCTTAGAGGGAATGCGGTTGCCAGTCCCTCTGTCTCCCTCCCTACCCTCGGACTCCCTCCTTATAACTGCTAGGTGTGCTATTAATTCTGGACTCACTCTACCGGGCAGATCTCAGTCTGTCTGTAAGGAAAGGGAGCCCACAGCATTTGAGTCTCTGCCTCCAGTTTCCAAAGACAGTGGCCCCAAGAACGCAACCAATCACAGACACTGATAATATGCGGGATAAACAGGTGGAAGCAAATGTGGGGACTCATCATCATGGACAGCCTCCCTCCTTCTCCTCCCTATGCACTGTCTGGCAGTCTCCACCCGAGTCCTCAGAGTGCCCCCTCCCTACTTTCCAGCCTGGCTGGCACCCCCCCTCCCCTGCACCCCACATGCCATTTGCTTTCCCTAAATAAGGACATAAGAACAGCCCTGCTGGATCAGGCCCAAGAAGGCCCATCTCGTCCAGCATCCTGTTTCCCACAGTGGCCCACCAGATGCCGCTGGAAGCCATAGCCAGGAGTTGAGGGCATGCTCTCTCTCCTGCTGTTACTCCCCTGCTGCAACTGGGACTCAGAGGCATCCTGCCTCTGAGGCTGGAGGTGGCCTGTAGCCCTGACTAGTAGCCGCTGATAGGCCTCTCCTCCATGAAGTTATCCAAACCCCTCTTAAAGCCATCCAAACTAGTAGCCAACACCACATCTTGTGGCAGCGAATTCCACAAGTTTATTATGCATTGTGAGAAAAAGTACTTCCGTTAGTTGGTCCTAGATTTCCTGGCGATCAATTTCATGGGATGACCCCTGGTTCTAGTGTTATGGGAGAGGGAGAAGAATTTATCTCTATCCACTTTCTCCACACCATGCATGATTTTATAGAGCTCTATCATGTCTCCCCGCAGTTGTCTTTTTTCTAAACTAAAAAGCCCCAGGTGTTGTAGCCTTGACTCATAAGAAAGGTGGGGCGGGAATCCCCAATGTCAGGTTTTCTCAACGGGGTGGGGCTGTGCAGAAAGTGGGAGCAGAGTGTACCTGGGTAATTTTGGAGCCTGGACCAAAAGGCCTTTGGAGGCAACCCCCCCGCCCCCAGTATTTTTAACACATTTTTAATGCCACCATACCACCCAGAACAGACTACAAAGCATTGGGGGGGGGGGTCCCAGGGGACGTGGAGGTCCTGGACTTTGGCCCAAGAGTCCAGGGGCAAGAGAGCCCCTAAGTGGGGGTGTCCCAATGCACAGTCTCTCTTTCATGCAAATGCAACCCTCAAATTGAATTTTTCCCATTGGACTAAACCTGCCCAGGAAGGAAGCAATGACCATCTCCGGCTAACTGGGAAAAGAGGCACCTTTTAATGTGGTGAATGATTCTCTTTATTGAGCAGGGGGAGAGTAACTGGCCCTATTCACCCCTAGCACAGTACCTCCAGTGACTGCTGCTGGTGTCTATCTTACATTTCTTTTTAGATTGTGAACCCTTTGGGGACAGGGAGCCAGCTTATTGATTTTTGTATTTATTATTTATCTCTGTAAACTACTTTGGAGACTTTTGTTGAAAAGCAGTATATAAATTTTTGGTGGTGGTTGTTGTTGCTCCCCCAAACCCTCTTTTTGATCCCTCTCTCTGCCTGTCAAATCATCTTGTGCATATTCTGCCTCCGCCCTTCTTCAGGACTGAATAAACTGAAGCTACGGTGGGGAAAGGGAGAAGCAGAAGAAGGGCCAGCCAGCCAGGAAGCAGAGGTGCACCTAGGTAATTTTGGAGCTTAGAACTAAAGGCCTTGGGAGGCCCCCCTCCCTTGCAAATTAAGCATCATTATGCTCCACCGGGCAACCAAAGCACCCAGGACAGACTCAGGGGCGTATCTAGGGGTAGGGCAGATAGGGCACGTGCCCTGGGTGCCACTTGAAGGGGGGCGCCATTTTGTAAAATTAATTTTAAAAAAAATGGCTGCCAAAAACAAAATGGCCACCATGCATGCTCAAATGGCCTCTGTGAGGCCCTTGGTCATGCCAGGCCTTGCAGATGCCATTTGAGCATGCGCGGTGGCCATTTTGTTTTCAGTGGCCATTTTTTTAAAAAAGATTTTTAAAAATGGCCACTGCACATGCTCAAATGGTCCCTGTGAGGCCCTAGATGCCAGTGGGGGGGGGAGGAACCTTTGCAAACCCCCCAGCCTTTAGGAAGCCCCCCAAAGGGGCTACAGGTAAAAAAAAAATAATATATAATATAAGTCACTGTACACATATTCATATTGGCACTATGTACAGAGAATCAGGGCTTGTGAATACTGAGCTGATGCTTATGAGCTAGGATTGTATTCATTTGCTCTTACTTTGCTTCTTGTGATAAGTGAGTTAAATGTGATGTCTTGCTAATATGGCTATTAATGGTGAATTTGTCTTTGAATCAGTGTGAAACCCTTAATATTAAGGCCCACTGGGAGTTTCTTGCTCTCTTTCTCTCATTTTAACTGTCTATCTGAAAGACTAGACTATATTCCAAGCAGTGATACAGTTTACTCTGCATATCCTTTAATTATTTACAGAGTATCTGGGAAAAGTCAAATTCTCCATTTATTTTTAAAACTTATGTAATGGTGATGCTACAATACATAGTAGAGAATTAGACAGGCACTTCTGTTTAGTTTTCCAAGTACACCTCCACATAGTATTTGGGTATTTCATGAGCCCCAGCATACTGAAATTTGTAGTTTTCCAGCATTTTCTGATCTGGCTAAGTCCACTGCTAAAATAGTTTTTGAAATATAAAAAGATTAACGAGCCGACTTGTATTTTTGAGCTGATATTATGGTAAAGTTATCTCAAAGATGGGTGTCAGATGCTTGGACAGGGGGCACAATTTCAGTGTTTGCCCTAGGCGCTATTTTCCCTAGATACGCCTCTGGACAGACTAAAGTTGCAGGATACTGGACTAGATGGGCCTTGGGCATGATCCATCAGGGCTGTTCTTTTGTTCTTATGTTGTTCTTACTTTCCAACCTTGTTCCTTCTAAGGAGGAAAGGCTGCTGAGCGCCTGGTTAGGGCGAGAGGGGCCAGGACATTGAGCAGTTGTGGTGCAGGCAGAAACCCAACAGGTACAACGTTGGCTACCACAGGAGGGTGTCAGCAGCACCTGCTGATATCCTGCCCGTACTTCAGCTGTTTGACAGCCAGAACTGAAGTGAGCCAGTTTGCACACCTGTAAGAAGCAGAATGGCTTCTTTCCTCACTGCAACAGAGAAGGAATTGGGAGAGGGCGATGTTCATTTATTGGACACAGGCTTCCTCTGACCTTTTTGAGGCCTCCTCTGACAGTATGGCACCCTCCATTTTAAAAAGCAAGGAAACTTAACTGAAGCTTTGGTTTGCAGGAGAATTCTGGGTGTGGCAGCTCCAACTGAGCTCCAGAAAGCGAGATTTGATGGCCCATGATGTTCACTCCATAGGAGCTAGGGATGTGCATGGGACCGGTCCATGCACTCCCATTTCCCGGGAGGGCGGGGGGGGCACTTTGAAGGACAGGGAAGGTGCTTCCTACCTGTTAGCCTCTGCCCCCATGGTGTAGTGGTCAGAGTGCTGGACTAGGACTGGGGAGACCCGAGTTCAAATCCCCATTCAGCCATGAGACTTGCTGGGTGACTCTGGGCCAGTCACTTCTCTCTCAGCCTAACCTACTTCACAGGGTTGTTGTGAGGAGAAACTTCAGTATGTAGTACACTGCTCTGGGTTCCTTGGAGGAAGAGAGGCAGGGGCGTAACTATGATCGGGCAAGGGGAGGCAGCTGTCTAGGGGCCCTGGCCTCGGGGGGGGGCCCTCCAGAGACATGTCACGTGCCTCCCCCCACCCAGAGCCTGCCACAGCTCCTTCGATTTGAATTATTTGATTTAAAAAAAAAATTCCTCCATGTTCATTCGAGCGCGCCGTATTTCCTTGCCCTCCTCCCCTCCCTCCTCCCCATCCCCACCCTTTCCCCTTGTCAGCTCCTCCTCCTTCCCCATCCATTGGCTGGCGGCACCCCACATGATAAAGAAAGGAGAGGCAGGCACATGATTGGGTGTTTCAGCTCTGCTTCCTGGACGCCCAACGAGAACAAGGAAGAGAGGAGGTCAATTGTAGCCTCACCAGCCACCAGGCTAGCCAGCCACTTCTACGAAATTCAGTTCTTCTGTTATGGAGATGGAGGAGCTACAGCAGCGTTAGAGTGCTGCTCACGCCCTTGCTTGTGTTGGCATTGATTCATTTGGGGGCATTATGGCCCCCTCCCCCTCCCCGCCTGCTGCATGTCTGGCAGTGGGAGTGGGCATATTAATTCATTATTTGGGGCATTATGGCTGCCCACCTGCCCAGGCTTCGCTTCTGTTTCCCTAACCAGGCGGGGGGGAGAGGAAGGGGAAGCAGAGCGTCGGGAAGGGCCTTTATTCATTTTTAATTGCAACGCTCCACTCCCCCTTCCTCCTCCCATTAGGAAAACAGAAGTGGGGAGGCACACACAAGAGAAGAGTGACAAGTGTGTGCTTTTCACAGTTCCTTGGCTCCGTTTATCAACCCCCTTTTAACATCCAAGGCTGTTCTTTGACTCTTAATCACTTAACATGCAAAGTTAGGTAAGAGAGTGGAGAAATCACTCCAACATTACAGACCTGTCCTTGGCACATGAGATCCTATGGGTCTTTTAAAAGTATTCATGATGAAGGAGAAGAAGCCTCTCTTCCTAGCTCTCCCAAATTGGAGAAAGGTTAGTAGTTGTGCAAGGTTCCATTCATGGCCATTTCATTTCCTGCATGATTATAATCTGCTTTCTGCCCGTTCTGTATCCCATCCCATCCCGCCTCACATTTATTTGAGATACCTTGCCTCCTGAGATTCCTAATGCCCCTCCCTTCTGTCCTTTAAGAAACTTCTGAAAATTTATCTATTCTGCCAGGCTTTTAGGGGTGTGTGTGTGTGTTTCCCCCCACCCACCCCGCTGTTGTTGTTTTAATTATGTAAACCGCCTCAAGTCTAAGGAAGTCAGGCAGTCAATAAATTTGGTTCTGCTGTGCTGTAATTTACACCTTTTAACTAGTTGGGATAGTTAGCAGAGTCTACATTGGGCCAGGAGGAGGAGAGGAAGGTGGTGACGGATGACGGGTGGTGGTGGGGGCCCATTTTAAAAACTTGTCTCTGGGCCCAAGCCAACCTTGTTACACCCCTGAAGAGAGGGATATAAAATGTAATAAAATAAAATAAAATAAAATAAAATAAAATAAAATAAAATAGTGGCATGGGACTGCAGATCCTGCTTGCAGCCCCGTTCAGCGTTGCCACATCATGGCCCTCGCACATACACATGTCACACATGTGCATGAGCATGGTGATGTTGAACGGGGCTGCAAACAGGAAGCTGCAGACCCGCGCCCATGCTGTTTAGGATAGTGCCGGCAGGGCAGTAAGTGGCAGGGTGGGGGCTGACAAGTAGGAAGCACTAAAGTGACCCCCCCGCCCTCCGAACCAGTTCGAATGCCGGCAGCCCAAACCTATTCGGCGCTCTAGAAAAGGAGCACCAAACTGGTTCCATGCACATCCCTAATGAGGGCACAAGACCTGAGGGCACAAGTCTGAGATATTGCACTGACTTACAAAATCATGGCCATGGGAGCCAGCGTGGTGTAGTGGTTAGAGTGCTGGACTAGGACTGGGGAGCCCCGAGTTCAAATCCCCATTCAGCCATGAGACTTGCTGGCTGACTCTGGGCCAGTCACTTCTCTTTCAGCCTAACCTACTTCACAGGGTTGTTGTGAGGAGACATCTAAGTATGTAGTACACCGCTCTGGGCTCCTTGGAGGAAGAGCGGGATATAAATGTAATAACAACAACATAATTTGGCTACGCCCTCCATGCTCCAATCCATTGCCTGCGTAGGTAAGCACTCACTATATGCACACATTACCAAATTCTTCTTAAATATTGCTGTCATATACATCCGCTGATGTTTCTTTTGCCATCAGTCTATGCAGGCAGTGCACTGGAGAAAGGCAGACCTAGCCAAATTGTGAGCCAGGGAGAGAAGAGGAAGTAGGAAGAGCAGCAAGTGAGAGCATCTCTTTCATGCTGGTAGCTCCCAGGGGCTGAAGTGTGACCAAGGCTATTCTAGGCTTCCCTACCAGGCACAGTGTAGCCTAATATATACGAGGGGGAAACATTCCAGGAAGAGTTACCCCCACCTCCTTTTAAATAAATCACCATATAGTTCAAAATATGTTTCTGATGTCTTCCACAAGTTGATTATGTGTTGTGTGAAAAGGTACTTCCGTCTGCTGGTCCTAGATTTCCTGGCAATCAATTTCATGGGATGACCCCTGGTTCTAGTGTTATGGGAGAGGGAGAAGAATTTCTCCCTATCCACTTTCTGCACATCATGCATTATTTTATAGACCTCTATCATGTCTCCCCGCAGTTGTCTTTTTTCTAACCTAAATCGCCCCAGGTGTTGTAGCCTTGCCTCATAAGAAAGGTGCTCCAGGCCCCTGATCAGCTTGGTTGCCCAAGCCTGCTCTCCCCACAGACCCAGAAGAAGCTCTTCTCACTCTTCGTGGTATACCACCCCAAAGGTATGTCTTACCGAAGGTCAAGAACGTTGGAGCCACAAATGGCGTGGGGAACAAAAGCACTCTCATTAGTTGGGCAGGGGTTGGCTCGGTAATGGAATCAGGGGCTTCCACCCCAAGGGCCACAGACAAATCAAATGAAAAAACACAACATCTCTTCTGTGTTGCGGTTCCTGTTATCCTGAGCAAGCATGGGCAGGTCCACAGACTAGAATAATGCCTTAGCTCAGAGGTTCCCAACTTCTGTTGCAAACCTACCGCTCAGGATGCCCCACAGGGATTTTAAGTGCCTACCACCCCCCCCCACCTTAAATGTCATGGTGAGAATTCAGGCTACTCAAGTCACTCACTGGCAGAGGGCTGACAGTGAAATGGATGGGACAAGCTCACTGTGGGTGGTTTAGACTTTAGAGGCTTTCTTGCTGCAGCCGCCCAAGGCTGTTCTCTCTGTTCCATTGCAGTTGAACCCCCTGCTCAGTTTCTACAGAGCGATGTCATAGGAACATAGGAAGCTGCCACACACCGAGTCAGACCATTGGTCTATCTAGCTCAGATTGCACCGAGGACTGTGGAGATCTACAGAGTTTGTCAGGAGTACTTCAATTGAAACTGAAAATAATGGGACATTGATTTCAATACAATTGCTTATGAGTAACCTATAACTGGATGCAAGTTAGTGAGTGGAGTAGCCAGTCTCATAACTGGAACATTTACGTGTGTGTGTGTGTGTGTGTGTGTGTGTGTGTGTGTACACACACACACACATACACAGACACACAGACACACAGACACACACACACACCACAAATGTAATCTTACAATTTGGGATACAGGCTACTACTGTCATGGCACACATCCACACTAAGTTACTCATAAGCAGTCTTGCTGAAATGAATGGGACAAATTTACTTATCCTATGAATCTTAGTGGGAGTACTCAGTGCTAATTTTCTGAAGCCTGTCAAGTCATGCTGAGGGGAGGGGCATGCTGAGCCAGCCAGGCGCAAAGGAGGAGGGTTTGCGCCCTCTTTCCTCCCCTTCTGCAGCAGACGAATTGCTGAGGATGTGTTGGCTTCAAGCCTCACATGCGGAACAAATTGTACAGCTGCAGTGTGGGGCCATAGGAGGGTTCTGGGTCACCTCCTCCCACCAGTGTCCCTTCAAGCACTCCTAAGGTTATTAGTACCCCTGGTGGCAACCTTTCTGACTTAGGTTACCAAATATAACTTATCAAACTAACTCTAGCATTAATCTAGATTTACACATTGCAAGTTTGGATCCTTTGATTCCTTTGGAGGAACCGTGACTGATTAACCCCAGGACTCAATAACCACACCTTTTAAAGCTTAAATGTTTTATTCAAAGAATTCAAGGCATACAAATTCTTAAGGTATGCTAAAACAGAAAGAAGAACAAACAGCAATCTCAAAAGCATAGAATGCACTAAGCATTTAAGACTACTGTTGTGAGTGGGGTTGTGAATAATGAGGTCCACACAATACCCCCTAACTACTTTCTCTACTAAATAAATCTAAGTGCTTTCCCTTCCACCCTTTACTAAACTCCACTAAGTAGAGTAACTTATTCATACTTGGGCCACTTGAGGAATGTTCAGGACACGGACACAGGTATAATAATATAAAATATTTTCAATCCCTTTCCTAATGGCCCCAGTTTAGGCTCTGACAGCTAGTAAGTATTCTACTCTGCCCGAAGCACTTTCCACACCAAGCATGTATATGGTTTCCCCCCTGTGTGGGTTCTTTGATGGGAAGTGAGATGCACACTCTGGCTAAAGAACTTTCCAAACTCCAAGCCTTTATATAGTTTTTCTCCAGTATGCTTTCTTGGATGGCTAGTAAGTGTCTCGCTCTGATAAAAGATCTTTCCACACTACAAGCATTTATAAAGTTTCTCCCCTGCATGTGTTCTTTTATGTCTAGTAAGTTCTACACTCCGACTGAAACTCTTTCCACACTCCAGGAATTTAAATGGTTTCTCTGTGGTATGGGTTCTTTGATGCCTAGTAAGACTTCCGCTGTTACTGAAGTTCTTTCCGCACTCCAAACTTTTATATGGTTTCTCTCCAGTATGGGTTCTTTGATGGATAGAAAGACTTCCGCTCTCAATGAAGCTCTTTCCACACGCCAAGCATTTATATGGCTTCTCTCCTGTATGGGTTCTTTGATGGTTAGTAAGACTTCCGCTCTAACTGAAGCTCTTTCCACACTCCAAGCATTTATACGGTTTCTCTTCAGTATGGGTTCTTTGATGGGAAGTAAGATGTCCACTCTTACTGAAGCTCTTTCCACACTCCAAGCATTAAATGGTTTCTCTCCAGTATGGGTTCTTTGGTGGGAAGTGAGGTGTGCACTTTTGCTGAAACTCTTTCCACATTCTAAACATGTATATGTTTTCTTTCCAGTATGGGTCCTTTGATGGCTAGTACGTTTTTTGCTCCGAATGAAACTCTTCGTATACTCCAAGCATTTATATGGTTTCTCTCTAGAACATGTTCTTTGATGTATAGTACGTGTTCTGCTCTCACTGAAAGTCTTTCCACACTTCAAGCATTTATATGGTTTCTCTTCAATGTGCATTTCCCACTGAGGTTGAAAATTTGGGTCATGGATTTCTCCATGATGAGAAACAGAAGATCCATTCCTGTTCTTCTGTTTTGCTTCTGTGTTCATTCTCTGTTTCTCTCT
Source organism: Hemicordylus capensis (assembly GCF_027244095.1). Classification (NCBI taxonomy): domain Eukaryota; kingdom Metazoa; phylum Chordata; class Lepidosauria; order Squamata; family Cordylidae; genus Hemicordylus; species Hemicordylus capensis. The sequence continues at coordinate 229,440,376 of NC_069658.1, read as the reverse complement.
ATTTTTACTGCTGACAGCAGCCAATAATCCTCCATTGCACATTCCCTCCGTATCTGTTGGAATGAAGAGAGAAAATTGGTCAGAGCCTGGGATGGAAATTGAGCCTCCAATCACTGATCAATCCCCACTTAATGTGTTCTTTTGAGGGAAGAGAAAAGCCAGACTGTTATGTGTTACCAAGACATGGGTGGATGTGTCAGGCAGAGGCCTAGCTGTCACCCTCCAGGGTCTCAAGGCAGCCGCAACACAGGATGAATGGGTGGGTGGTTAGGGGGTCACAATCAGGATTTCATCTTGTTCACTGTTACCCCTCTGGGAAATCTCTGTTTGCTGTGTCTGTACTTCATATTTGCATACCTTGCACACCTGGTGTCTTACTGCCTCCCTCTCTGGGTTGACAGAGGTAGCCAAAGGGCAGTATTGAAGTCCCCCAGGCTAGTAATCTCGGGGTGTTTCAACACTGGCTCTGAGGCCACCTTGTTTGGTGTGCAAGAACAAGTAAAGAACTGAGCAGAAAAATGGAAAAATAAGCCACTGCATGGTTAATATTTGCACAGTATAACTGGAAAATCAAACATCACCAAGACCTGGCAGTGGCTTAAGAATGGCAACTTGAAGAAAGAAACAGAGGGTTTAATACTGGCTGCACAAGAACAGGCACTAAGAACAAATGCAATAAGAGCAAAAGTAGACAAATCAAGAACAAACAGCAAGTGCCGCCTTTGTAAAGAAGCAGATGAAACCGTGGACCACCTAATCAGCTGTTTTAAAAAGTTCGCACAGACTGACTACAAGGCATGACAAGGTAGCAGGGATGATACACTGGAACATCTGCAAAAACTGTAGTCAGGAAGAAAGAAAAACAAATTAAAATAATCAACATCGCAATACCAGATGATAGCAGAATAGAAGAAAAAGAAATAGAAAAAACAACAAAATACAAAGATCTACAAATTGAAATTGAAAGGCTGTGGCAGAAGAATCTATCAGCTTCGGCTGATTCGACAGCTGCGTCCATTCCTTGATGAGAACGATCTCAAAACACTGGTGCATCAGCTGGTAACCCCCAGGCTCGACTCCTGCAATGCGCTCTACGTGGGGCTGCCTTTGTACGTAGTTCGGAAACTTCCGTTAGTTCAAAATGCGGCAGCCAGGCTGGTCTTTGAGGTAACCCAGAGAGACCATATTATGGCTATCTTAAAACAGTTGCACTAGCTGCCGATATATTTCCGGGCGAAATGCAAAGTGCTGGTTATTACCTTTAAAGCTCTGAACATTTTGGGTCCGGGTTACCTTAGAGAGTGCCTTCTTCGGTATGATCCCCATCGCTCATTGAGGTCATCTGGAGAGGTCCGTCTCCAGTTCCCACCGGTACGTCTGGTGGTGACTCGGAACCGGGCCTTTTCTGTAGCTGCTCCTGGTCTATGGAATGCAATCCCGGCAGATATCTGCAGTTTAGGCTCGCTTTCGGTCTTTAAGAGAGCCCTAAAAACCTATTTATTTGGCCTGGCCTTCCAAGGCTTGTAAAGTATTGTTTTTAAAAGTATTTTAATTGGTTTTAAATAGTTTTAATCATTTTTGAATGGTTTTTATATTGTTTTTAGCATTGTGTTTTATGTCATTATAATAAGTTGTTGTATACCGCCCAGAGCCTCTGGATGGGGCAGTTGATAAATGTAATAAATAAATAAATAATAAGACCAAAATAATCCCAGTAGTAATTGGCGCCCTAGGTGCAATTCCAAAACACCTTAAAGAACACCTCAACACCACAGGGGACACAGAAATCACCATCAGCCAATTACAAAAAGCAACTTTACTAGGAACAGCCTATATTCTGTGACGATATCTGTAACAGCAGCAACAACATTGACAATAAAATTCAGCTATCCCAGGTCCTTGGGAAGGACTCGATGTCTGGATAAAACAAACCAGTCAATAACACCTGTCTGACTGTGTAAACAACAACAACAACAATAATAATAATAATAAATAAAATAAAATAAAATAGAGAAAATCTTAATTTGTTAGCTGCCCCATAACAAATTGTTCTTTGGGTGGTTCACAACACAGGATTAAGACATACAATTAAAAAAAATAAATTAAATCATAACAGATATGCTGGCCTTGGACCGAAATAAACAAATACAATACAATACAATCATAACAGACAAAAAGAAGGAGAAAGAAAATACAAAATACAATACAAAGCAGTTAAAAAACCCATTTAAAAATGAGTTAAAAATGAAATAAAATCTCATCTGAAAACAAGAATTTAAAATGCCTGGATGAACAAAAAGGTCTTTACTTGGTGTCTAAAAGAACAAAGTGATGAAGCCAGACAAACCTCACTGGGGAGGCCATCCTACCCAAGCCCAGCACAGCATCCCTCCACTGGCTGTTGCTGGTATCTGCCTTATATTTCCTTGTAGACTGAGAGCCCTTTGGGGACAGGGGACAATCTTATTTATGTAATTTTTATTTTTCTATGTCAACTGCTTTGAGAACTTTGGTTTGGAGAGTGTAAATATCCATAGTAGTAGCAATAGTATTCCATAAATGGGGTGCAACCACCAAAAAGGCCCTCCCCCTTATGAGTCACGACCCTCACCGCATTGGGCAGGGGCACCTGGAGCAGGGCCTTCGAAGAAGATCTTATGGTTCAGGTGGGGATATAAGGGGCAAGCTGCTCCCTCAGGGGACCCGGTCCCAAGCCATTTAGGGCTTTACAAGTTTAAACCAGCACTTTGAATTTAGCCCAGCAATGGACTGGGTACCAGCACTAATGAGGCACTGGCGTAATATGCTCAAAACATCCAGTCCCTTTTAATAATCTTGCAGCCTCATTTTGTACCAGTTGCAGTTTCTGGGCTGTTTTCAAAGGCCCCTTGTACAATGCATTGCAGTAATTCAAGCGAGAGGTTTTACCAGAGCATGAGTAACTGTGGCCAAGCTATCTCTATCCAGGCAGGATGCCAGTTCGCATATCAGCCGAAGCTGATAAAAGGTGCTCTGAGCCACAGAGGCCACTTGAGTCTCTAGTGACAATGCTGGATCGATGAGCACCCTCAAGCTGCAAACCTGGTCCTTTAGGGGGAGTGCAACCCCACCTAGAACCGGCTGAACATCATCCACCCGGGCAGAGGAACCACCAACCAACAGTACTTCTGACCTTTCTGGATTGAGTTTCGGCCAGCCTATCCAAAAGGATACCAGCTGAAAAGCAAGATGGTGTCTGGAATGAAAACTCCTGTCTAAACCAGCTGTCAGGACCAAACAATTGTTCAAAACCCTATCACCTCCCATTGGTCAGATGGAGGTCGGTATGTGTGCGGGGCTCGGTCCTCCTCCTAGAGGTGGGAGTCTGGGGGGTCTTCAGACCCTGAAAAGTCTGGAAAATCCAGGATGAACATCTGGAGAGACTTTTCTGCAATCATTAAACCAAACGAGGAGAGGCATTCCACCGCCAAAGTAGAGATAACCTGCTCTATTCTCTTTATCTTACCTAATAAATCTCTGAGATGTCCATGGCCGTGAGTTTGGCAGATCTATGGGGCTTTTTTCCCCTTTCTCTCTTTCTTTTTATTGAAAGCTCTTGCCAATTTTCTGCTATCTTCACTTTGCTGGAGATCTCAGTATTCTAATGCTAACAGCTTTCAGTTTTGTCTTGAAGAGATTTTTTTTTAAAAAGTCTGATATCCCAGCAATTACATTTTTCTTACATTAATCTTGAACTCTAAACCATTTATAGCTTTCATTGGATATCATTACAGGGTTTGTTGTTGTTGTTGTTCTTGGTTCCCCCCCCCCACTTAAAACTCTTTGTGAACCACCCCGGGGGTGGTTGAACGGGGGGGGGGCCTTGAACGGCGGGGGGCCTTGAACTTCCCGGCAGACAGGAACTGACTATGGAGAAGAAGATAGACTTGGAGAGAAGTATGCTTTTTTTCTTTTTTCTTTTGATTCCGTGTTTTTCTTTTATTGGCCACATGTATAACCGGGATAAGTATGTCTTGCAAAGCCCTGCATGGAAAAATTCTGCTTACCTGCTTGCTGGGAAGTTTGACTTTAGAATACTTTGCTTTGAACTAACAGTTTTATTTACAATTCCTTCTGTTTGCACGACCGACAAAGTGTTTTATGGCTGAACAATCACCTTTTTGCCACTAATTATCCACGCTCTGACGGGGGAAATGAAATTGTTGGAATAAGAGTTTGCTTCTTTCATGCCGAGACTCTGACTTTATCTTGAAGAACTCCCATACATATCACATGGCTGAGCTGGAGCAGTGAAGATTTATTATTCCTCATTACTCTCATTCCTCATTACTTTCACTTTTACTGAATGTTGATCTCGTTAAAGACAGGCTGGGCTAACCGGTATGGGGAGAGACTGTTAAGATGTGTTTTACTGAGATAAATTCAGAAGATTCTACCTGAACGGACTTGGAAGTTTTAACTTTATTTGAAAGTTTACTTGCCTCAGTTGTTTACCTTTTGTGGGTGTATTAATAGAACTATTTGGCTTTGGGAACTACAACTACGATGAGGTTTTACGCAGAATGATTTCAACTGGAGCGATTTCTCTTAGAAGAAACTTGATAACCATTTGTTTTAGCCTCAGAAGTTAGTTCCGGCATTGCTCAGTCTCTCGCCTATGAGAGAATGTCCTTGGACATTGTTTCTAAGATTTCAAGTTAACCCTTTGTGGTGTGAGTGGGAAGATTCTCAAAGCCTTAAGATTTTAATGCTGGTTTCTCCCTTTTCCCCTATCTATTTAAAGGTTCTAACTTTGAGTATAAGTACATATCATACCTCTTTAATTGGCCCTTCAATGTATTCCCCGTGTTTAATGTTTTCTTCATCAAATATTATTTAGGGAGTTCCACATAGGGTGCAATACTGAAATAACCCCAATGTTCAAAGTCTTAACCTAAAGAATTAATACATACCATTAGAAAAGAAACTGAAATATATGTGAATATTTAGGTTATTATTTTAGGATGGTAAATTTGACTATAGCTTAAGATCAAGCCTTATTACTTAGACTTTCAAGGTATACCCTGTGTTAACTGCCTTTCTTATTTCAACCATCAACATTTAGGGAGTTCTGAATAAGGTTTAATATGGGTAACAATCTAATCAGGAACTTAGTGGCATTATGAACCCTAGGGTTTCAAAGACCCAAGGAAATGTCACATAGATCTGCTTTTGGTTCTTTTTTTATTTTCTTGCTCTCTAAGGAAGAAATGAGAATGCATTGGGAATGGAGGATTCAGGGAAGAACTGAGAATATTTTTGTAAACTTAATTCTTAGAAGCAAATTGACACAATAGAGGAAATATTTTTAAACATATGGCATGAGACTACCAGCTAGACCCTATAATATGACATTATATGTTCTGAAAGGATACAAATGAGAAGCAGCTGAAGATTATGCTGTTTTTTCTTAGCTCCCCATCATGGGCTTTTGTTACCTGTTATGAATACTTTATAACAGCACTTTGAGAAGTTTAGCTGGATGCAAACAAATGGAAGTAAACTGCGAAGGATTAGACATCTGTATAGAGGGGTTATCTTACTGCTAAAGTTTGACAGTTTATGCTTCCAGTTGTAGGTTATAAAGATCAGTCAGGGCTGAATTTAGTCTCCCTCCATTTATCTCTCCGGCTGTTTGTCTTTCATTACATGAGGAGGGGCACTATTAGAGGTTTGGCTGATCTTGGTTAATTATTTTACTATGGTTTTTTGAATACCAGTCTGTAATGAGATGGGATATTTGTATGTTGGTGGACATGTGGCCTTGAATTTATAACACGCATACTACTTTTGTCATGGTAGAATTCGTATTTCCAAGTATTATTCTCTTCTCCATTGAATATTCCTTTTGGAAATCATTTTGTATACACAGTTGTCTAATAATTAATTGAATCCAGAGGGAGTGTTCCGTGAGAGTTTTAAATCCTACTCTCTCTGACGAGTAGATTTATAGACAAGCCCATAGACGCCGATAAGTTTTTTCTGTACTGCTGTCTTTTGAACTTCCCATGGATTCTTCAGGAGGTAGCTGAATTGTCTTTGGAGGAGAGAGCTAGTATGAAGGGATTGGTGAGATTTAGGGTGTGAGTTGAGAAATGCATAAACAATTTATGTTTGGCCTGATAGTTCCTTCCTTATTGTATCGAAATTATAACAATCTAATCGGCATTGAAGCACATTTAAAACTACATACCAGGACATATTTGAGACACATATCTGAGGTACATTTAAAAATACACATATAGGTGGAGCTCACACCACAGAGTATTGGGGATGTCTGGCTCTGCGCTCAAATTACTGGTATTATTTCTATTTTGTATGGCATAGTTGGGCTGGTTCCCTCCTCCTTTGATTACTTGACAGTAGGATGATCAACTAGGCCTGGGCTGTTTTCCCCCTCCCTTCCCCCCCCCTTTAGGGTTAGGGTTCAAGACTCTTTTATAGATAGCTACTGATACCCAGTTAAGGACTTTCTTTCAATACTATTGTCTTGGTTTTGATGAATAAGACTCTGTAAGTTGTTTGGTTTTGTTGGACTCTCAGAGATGTAACCTTTCTGTTTCCACTTATTATACTAATAAAAGCTTTTTTTTTTTTTAAAGGATACCAGCTACTGGGAGATCCTAGAGAATTAACAAGGTTGCATGGCGCAGCAGGGAAATGACTTGACTAGCAAGCCAGAGGTTGCCGGTTTGAATCCCCGCTGGTGAAACACCTATATAGCAGCAATATAGGAAGATGCTGAAAGGCATCATCTCATACTGCACGAGAGAGGGCAATGGTAAACCCCTCCTGTATTCTACCAAAGAAAAACCACAGGGCTCTGTGGTCGCCAGGAGTCAACACCGACTCGACGGCACACTTTACCTTTACTCCCCGTCTGTCTCTCTCTCTCTGCATAGGGCATCCCACAGGTGACCAAAGCACTTTCTGTTCCAAAGCCAGGCCTGAGTTTCTTGAGCTAGTCAGCCACTATACGCTCAAGCACCTTGTCCAGGAAGGGAATATTGGCCACAGGCCTACAGTTATTTACATCCTCTGGGTCCATACTGGCTTTCTTTAGGAGTGGTCGAATAATAGCTTCCTTCAATGGAGCTGAGACCTCTCTCTCTCTCTCAATGAGACAATTAATTAGACCTGCTGGTCCCAGCTAAAAATTTCCTCTGTACTAGATTTCATAAGCCATGAAGGACAAGGGTCAAGCATGCACCTGGTTGGCCAAACTCGACTAAACAGGTTGTCCTCATCCTCGGGGACCAATCATTGGGGACTTGCATCCCGCACTTCATCCATACAGCCCAGAGTGATGTACATGGCTATACAACAAACCTGTGTGATCAATTAGGCTGAGACAGAAATGATCGGCCCAGAGTCGCCAAGGGAGTTTTGTGGTTGAACAGGGATTTCAACTCAGGCCTTTTCAGCTTAACTCAGCATTTTAACCACTACATCATAATGGCTTTGTGATACCTTTGCTGAAATGTGTATTTCACCATCCTGATTTAATGTAATTGATTCTATAGCCTGACAGATCTAAAATATATTAACATTTTAAAGAACACAGGGAAAGAGATTCTTCTAGTAGACAAAGTTAAGATCATATCATCTGTGTACAATGACATTTTAAGTACTTGATTTCCTAATTTTATTCCTGAAATCATCTCATCTCTGATAGATTTAGCAAGAGGTTCCATCACTAATGCAAACAACAACAGAGAATGGGTGTTGTGGAAAAACTGACTACATCATGGTTTTTTTGGGGGGGATGCTGCAGTTACTGATGGTACACAATGACATTATTGTGCTGCAAGGTGGGTCATAAAACAGTTAAAAGAAATAAATGACTGGGAATGAAAATTTTAAAATACAACAAAGCAGCTAAAAAAATAAAACAATTCAAAACCTTATAAGAACCCAATTCATTAAACCCCTCTTTAAAACAATTTTAAAACCCTGGAAGGCCAGGCCGAACAGGTAGGTCTTTAGGGCTCTCCTAAATGCCAAAAAAGAATTCAAATTACGGTTTTCTGCAGGGAGCACATTCCACAATCTAGGAGCGGCTACAGAGAAGGCCCACCTCTGGGTCGCCACCAGACGAGCTGGTGGCAACTGGAGCCAGACCTCCTCAGATGATCTTAGCATGCGGTTGGGATCAAACCGAAGAAGGTGCTCTCTAAGGTAACCTGGACCTAAGCCGTTCAGGGCTTTAAAAGTAATAAACAGCACTTTGTATTTTGCCCAGAAACATACTGGCAGCCAGTGCAGTTGTTTCAAAACAGACATAATATGGTCTCTCCGAATTGTCCCAGAGACCAGCCTGGCTGCCACATTTTGAACTAACTGAAGTTTCTAAACTACATACAAAGGCAGCCCCACTCTACAAAGGTAAGTGCATTGCAGTAGTCAAGCCTGGAGGTTACCAGCTGGTGCACCACTGTTCTGAGGTCATCCTCCTCAAGGAATGGACGCAGCTGTCAAATCAGCCTAAGCTGATTAAAAGGACTCCTGGCCACAGCCTCCACCTGAGATACCAGGGTGAGGCCTGGATCCAGGAGTACCCCCCAAGCTGTGTATCTGCTCCTTCCGGGAGAGTGTAACCACATCCAGCACAGGGAGATCTAACTCATCCCTCAGTTTCTGAGACTCTACAATGAGCACCTCCATCTTGCTTGGATTCAGCTTCAATCTGTTATCCCTCATCCAGCCCATTACTCCTTGTAGGCAGGCATTTAGGGAATGAATGCCATTTCCTGATGAAGCAGATGATAGAGAGAAGCAGATTTGGGTGTCATCAGCATACTGATAACACCCAGCACCAAATCTCCTGATGACCTCACCCAGCGGTTTCATGTAGATATTGAAAAGCATTGGTGACAGAATGGAGCTCTGAGGGACTCCATATAACAGCTCCTGTTTAGAAGAGCAACTATCACCAAGCTCCACCATCTGGGATCTGCCCAAGGGATAGGAGCGGAACCACTGCAGAGCAGTGCCTCCTATCCCCAACTCCTCCGGGTGACCCAGAAGGATACCATGGTCGATGGTATCGAATGCCGCTGAGAGATCCAAGAGAATCAACAGAGTCACACTCCCTCTGTCGATTCCCCGGTATAGGTCATCCTTCAGGCCGACTAAGGCTGACTCAACCCCATAGCCTGCTCTAAAGCCAGTTTGAAATGGGTCTAGCTAATCAGTTTCCTCCAAAACCACCTGGAGATGGTCAGCCACCACCCTCTTGATCACCTTGCCCAACCAAGGGAGATTACAGATTGGCCTATAACTATCCATTGCCGAGGGATCCAGGGAAGGCTTCTTAAGAATAGGTCTAATGATTGCCTCCTTCAAGCATGGAGGAACCATACCCTCCCTCAGAGATGCATTTATGATATTCACCAGGCAAGATTGAAGTAGCCAAGTCGGGCAAGGGTCCAGAGAACAAGTGGTGGACCGCACTGCTCCAAGCAGCTTGTCCACATCCTCAGGAATCACAGATTGAAACTGATCCAACCTAACACTGCAAGAAGGATTGCTGGACACCTCCTCCGTAGACCCTGCAGAAAAAGTGGAATCCAAGTCGGCCCGAATACAGGAGATTTTATCCGCAAAGAACCCATTGAGGGCATCACAGCAGAGTACCTCCAGGAGGTGATTAGAAACAGAAGGAGTAGAAATTAGACTCCTCACTACCCGGGATAACTCCGCCGAACATGAACCCGCGGAAGCAATGCGAGCCGACCAGAACTTCTTTTCTGCCATATGCACTGCCTCCGCATAGGCCCTCAAGTGATCCCTCAAGCTCACATGCTGCATCCTGTCAAATCTGAGCCAAGTTCTCCTCCACCTGTGCTCCAGTCGCCTACCCAGTCGCTTCAACCCTCGCAGTTCCTCAATATACCAAGGAACCTATTTTGAAGCGGGTCTGGAGGGACGCTTAGGAGCAATCATGTCTACTGCTAGGGCAAGTTCCTTATTCCAGGTTCCCACCAGGGCATCGACAGAATCCCCTGCAGCACCAACTTTGAAACCCTCCAAGATCTTTCGGAACCCTACTGGGTCTAGCAGCCTTTTTGGGCAGACAATCCTAATTGGCCCATCACCCCTGCAGGAGTGGATTGTGGCCGTGATAACAACCTTAACCAGGTAGTGGTCCGTCCATGACAATGGGGAAACCACCAGATCCCCCACCCACGGAACACCCCCCTGATCCAAACAGAAGACCAAATCGAGTGTGTGGTGGGCAACATGAGTTGGTTCAGATACTAGTTGGGATAGGCCCATAGTTGCCATGGCCACTATGAACAACTGAGCTGCACCAGACAAGCCAGCCCCAAAGTGGATATTGAAGTCCCCCAAGACCAAAAGCCTGGGACACTCCAACACCAACTCCGCAACCAGCTCAGACAGCTCAGTTAGGGAGTCAGTTGTGCAGTGGTTGATCGGTACACCAACAGAATCCCCAATCTGTGTTCAACACACCATGTGAATGGCTTCGTGGGAATGGAGATCTAGTGAGAGAGATACTGAGCAGGTTTGCTTAGTTGGTAAGAGTGTGGTACAGATATTCCCTCACCCTCATTACTCCCGCAAAGAGGCGACCCCCTTTGGTGTCACCCCTTTGGAGGCAGCCTCACCACCACTGGCAGCTTCCTTCTTTATAAGTCCTGGGCAAAAAGCCCAGCTGGTGGAACCAGGGGGGAAACTGCCAAGTCACCTTGGGCTTGGCCTTGGTCTTGCAAGGCACCACAAGACCTCCACCAGTCCAGGGGTGAGGGAGGCAGATGGAATCAGGAGGGGGCAAAAGGAGAAGGGGGCAGCCAGGCAAGAACCCTAGACTCTCACCCTGAGGGGTGCCCAGCAAGATGGTAGCCTTGCTACCATCCTATTGTTTGGATCCTATTATTTGCATAATTAATAAGACTTCTGCTTATATATTCGTTATCCGCACATAATCATGGCTCTCCCACTTCATGACTGATAGCCCGGCATGTCGTGATCAATAAAGTTTTGAATCTGACAAGATGGTGTGGTCCTGCTTACTAAAGAACCTCTAGGAGTAAATTTTCTCCAACATGAGCAACTTGACTTATTCCTCTTTGCAAATGAAATTCAATTGACTACATACCATTGCTAAGATCTAAGTGTTTTTTCGTACATAAGCTTTATCAAATTAGTGAAATTCCCTGCAAGTTCAAATGCTTCTAATGTCTGAAACAAGTGTAGTGGTTCAATGTGATCAAATGCTTTCTCAGCATCTAGAAACACAGAAGCTCCCTCTTGATTGTTTTGTCTTGTCAAGATGAGATTCTTTTCAAGAAAGGGGGCCAAAGCTGCTGGGAACTTGTTTGATCTCAATTACTGCCACTTTTCTTGAAACAAAGACCTCGTCAGAACCAGAACAGTATCCGTGTCTAGTCTGGACTATAGACGAGGTTTGGTAGCATTACATAAGGTCTTCATGGAAGAGAAAAACAAATATACATTGAAAAAGACTTGCATAAAAAGAATAGCTTGCCTTTACAAAAAAGGTTTGCATTAAAATAAAATGCAGAGATTAAATCAGACCTTCCTTGAAATTAAACAATCAATAACCAGTGAAGGCTTGAAAAGAACTCTCTCTCTCCTTCTCAGCCCCAAAAGGCTAGCTCTAGTGTGCATTAAAAAGTAGCTCTTAAAGTATCCTGGCTTCTCATAAACATTTCTAGTGTGGTCTCCAGAAAGACTGGCTCTATCTTGCTTTTCTAAAAGTAGCTTTAATGTCTTTTAAAAAGTCTTTAGACAGCACAGCCATGGGGCTGGCAGTTTGAAAATGTGGTCAGCTCATGATTCAAAGTTCCTTCTGTGTCTGTGCCCTGGAGAGCTTGACTGTATTGTTATGTAACACATTTATATACCGCCCCATACACAAGCCTCTTTTTAATGGAAAGCTACCACTCCAACAACCCCTCCTACTTCAAAACAACCACTTCATTTACATTTCTTAGTTTTCAAAATGTTATCTCCAAGCGGAGACAGAAATATTGTTTGGCTCTGGTCCTCTCCAGGGGTGGAGTTGGGGGTGGGGTGGGCTGGATTGCAGGCAACTCACAGGGCTTAGCTGGCAATCTCCTGTCCAGGCGAGAGTCCCATTACGTAGCTGAGAGGAGGAACCTTCTGCAGGACCAGTCTCTGCACAGATGCTGGATCTTCCTCTCCCAAAATGCTCTGGAAGGCTGAAATCTCTCTTCCTCCAGATTGCCAGTCTTCTGAGCTCAGTGGCCGAGAATCTTCACATGCACGAGGTCCCCGTTTCAGTCCCTAGCAGCATCTCTAGGTAGGACTGGGGAAAACTTCCAAACTCTGAAGAGCTGCTGCCAGTCAGTGTAGAGGCTACTGACTGAGGTGGCTGAAGGGTCTAACTCCACATAAGACAGTGTCATAGCTTTGGCGTTGTCCAACCGAGCATCCTCAGGGTTGAGTTTTCTTTATTGCATTTATATCCCACCCTTTCTACCCTCACAACAACCCCATGAGGTAGGTGAGACTGAGAGATCACTGGTTCAGAGTCACCCAAGGAGCTTCATTGCTGAGGGGCATTTGAGAGCGAATATTCCAGCTCTAATCTTCCAGTTTGACACAAACAAGTATACCACTAACCCAATGCCTTGGCAATATCTGTACCACACCCTTACCAACTAAGCAGACCAGCTCGATCTCTCTCGCGCTAGATCTCCATTCACACAAAGTTATTCACATGGTGTGCTGAACACAGGTACATCAGTACCCTTCCAATCTATACTATGCAATAGAGGGGCCCGTACCCAGGTTCACTTTTAACATGAATGCAGATCTAGTCATTCACACAAACACATGTATGAGTGTACAGACTGCTGTACAACAGCATGTCTGAACCAGGCTTTTTACTCTTCCCTTTCAAGGAGCCTTACCCAGAGAGGCCACATTCCTCCTATTCTCCTCCATGACTTCCCTGTACAGGGTTCTCTGGTCCAGATCCAGCAGAGCCCACTCCTCTTCTGTGAAATGCACAGCCACCTCCTGAAAGCTCACCTGGCCCTGGAAGAGAGGAAGGAAACATGTTCACCCTCGCAGAAGGCATAACGGTTCCTTCCTTGAAGCAGAACCCACAAGAGTCGTTCAGGAAAGGTGCTGTGAGAAGGGCGGGGAGTGTTCCCTGCAGGGTCTTTATTATATTATAGACCAACTTATTAACAAAAATAGCTATTGCTCGTTTAAATAGAAAAATACGTGGGGGAGGGGAATGGTGTCCTGTCACAAAGGGGGTGCAACTAAAAAGACACAGTGGAGATACCAGCAACCACCCCTGGAAAAGATGCTCTCATGAGATGAAGAGGCACACTTACTCTCCCCCCCACCCACTCAATAGTTGAAAGCCAACCCTTTCAAAGGCACCTCCCTGTCTGGTTTGCCAGATTCCAATCTTCACAAGATTCAAGGCTTTCTAGTCAGCAGCTTGGACAGAAGCCAAAGGAAAGAGGGCCACTTGCAGCCCCAGAGGGGTGTCCAAGGAATAGGGCTTGTCTGTCTGCCCCACATTCTCCATTCCCAACAAGCCCTCCCCTACCTTCTTCGGTGGTCTTGAAGCATCTTCCATCCCACCAGGCAGAAGTGAGGGCTGAGAATGCATTGGCAGCGTCATTCCAGCACCTGCCAAGGGCACAAAAGTGACAGGAAGATGTACGAGAATAAGAGAGAGAGAGAGAGAGAGAGAGAGAGAGAGAGAGAGAGAGAGAGAGAGAGAGAGAAAATGAATCAAGTCTAGAGTTTAAAAATTCTCATGTTGGCTTTGTGCAGAATTCAAAATGCAATTTGGGACACATCAGTTTGATGACAGTCATAACACAATATATTGTTTATTGTGGGAGAGGCTGGAGAAAAGGGTCTGCCACCACTTCCACCCCCCAAAAGACTCAGGTGAACATAAAGGCAAGGCAAGGATTTCAGGTGCTCTCCTTCTGTCAAATCTATCAGACAGGGAAATGGGCAAGATATTTAAAAAGGAATGGGGGAAATGTTGGGGAAATGCCCACTTGGGATGATTTTTCCAAAGTAAAGATAAATTGGGATGGAGAGCCAGTCTTGCAGTAATAAGCATGAATTGGCTTGAACAGAGTTCATTTTTCTTTGCATTTGGATGGTTCGAAGACATGGGAGTCCTCTCTGCCGTAAGAGATTCCCCTTAGGAGATGGGGTCATGGTTCTGTGGGCCACTGGGTGCTTTCATGCAAAAGGTCCCAGGTTCAATCCCGGGCAGAAGGTAGGGCTGGGAGAAACTCCTGCCTTTAAACTCTTCTTCGGGCTTTAACTAACTTTCTGCTGCAGGCAAGCCTCCTTTTATTCTCTTTCCCCCCTCCAACCTTGCTAAACAAGCCAATCAAACTAAACTCAAGTTCCCTCCAGCAGGGGCGTAGCTAGGGGAGAGGAAGCCCATGTTCATCCCTCTCTCTAGCGGCCCCTCAGAGTGAGGGAGACAATGGGGAAATTAGGAGGGATGGACCTGGAGGGCCCTCAGGAGCTGGAAGCCTCTGTTCTTTGAACCAACAAGCCAATCAAACTAAACTCAAGTTCCCTCCAGTTTTTAAATTATAGCCAGTCCAATCAAAACCTCTCTTCCCTCCAAAATTTAAACATCCCTTTCTGACCAAAGGGTAGAACAGCGACTGTGAACTTTTGACCCCTGCAGAGCTTCTTAATACAGAACACAGGGAGGAAGCAATCACATGTATAATACACACATTTGAAAAGCACAAAGGGGAGGTCAAGGCCTCACTCCTTCACAGGGGTATCTGAGAAAGAGGGGGGGGAATAAGGGGGCACCCGCCCCATAGCTCCTTACCCAGCAAGGTGGCCCCACTGCTGCCCTCCTGCCTGGGGATCTCCTTGGACAGAGGCCTCTGCCTGGTGCCTGATGGAGCCTTCTCGGCCTCAGGGAAGTCAGGGGCCGCTTCCGACAACAGTTCTTGCACCTGAGACAGACAGAAGGAGAGATTCCCAACAGGGAGCAGGAAGAAAGGCATTAGAAAGGGAACGGGGCAGGAAGGTCCCAGAGGAAACTGCCTCATACCGAGTCAGATCCCTGGTCAAAGTACGCAAGTATGTCCATTTATATACTGCCTTTGTTAAATCTAGCTCAGTATTGTCTACACTGACTGGCAGCGACTTCTTCTCCAAGGTTTCAGGCAGAGGATGTCAGGGATGGAACCGGAGGCGTTCTGCATGCAATCAGATGCCCAGCCACGTCCTCTAGAAGACCCCTAACCCAAGAAGGGGTTGAAGTCGGTGGATCATGTAATTTAGCTTTCTCTTAATGTTGTGAACCGCTTTGGGTGCTTTTGTCAAGGCAGAAAGGCGGTATAAAAATGTAACAAACAAACAAACAAACAAACAAACAAATCATCTCCATAAATGATATCCAAGTTGCTTTTAATGCCACATCTGGCTTCTTTGAGGACCTCCTGGCTCACATTCTGAGGCCTTTGCAGCTCCCAAGATAAACTGCTCTCTCTCACCTGCTGTTCTTCCTGCCTCTTGTCCTCTGCCTGGCTCAGGAGGAAACCTTCTGCCAGGGCCACTGCCTGGGAACTGGTCTCTGCTCCACACTCTCTGACCCAGCTCTCCATTTCCGGGGGCAGAATGTCCAGGAACTGCTCCAGGATCACGAGGTCCAGCATCTGAGCTTTCGTGTGTCTCTCTGGCTTCAGCCACTGATGGCAAAGGCTGTGGAATCGGCTGCAAACCTGGCGGGGGCCCTTGGCCTGCTGGTAGCAGAACTGCCTGAAGCGCAGGTGCTGGGCCTCTGAGCTCCTGATGTCCTCAACCAGCCTCTTCTGCTTGGCCCTTTCCCAGAATTCCCCAGAGCTCCCCACTTGTCTGGCCTCAAGGCCTTCTCCTGCTTCGCAGCTAGCTTGGTCTTCCTTCCCCATCTTTCATTCGTGCTCCAAGGCAGCCTCCAACAATATTTAAAAATCAAAGGATTTTGTTGTTGAGGGATGAAAGTGTTTGACTCCCAGATTCCACCTCATGGATCTTCTCCCTGTATGAGAAGGAGACAAATGCGAAGAGTCCGAGAGAGCCTGGCAAGCCTGGGGGGGAGAAATCGCTCCTCAGAGCACCCAACAAGCATCAATAGTTAGAATAACTTCTGGTCCTGGGGAGGGGTTCACCAGTCGGTAGGCTGTTCTGGCAGAGTTCTTTAGCCGCAGGAGGAAGTAACTTTCCTAGGGAGCAAGAGGTTGCTGGTTCGAATCCCCGCTGGGAAAGATAAGTTACTAAGGTTTGTTACCTCACTATTACTCCATTACAAGCAACAGTCCTACTCTCAGTAAAAGATAATCCTAACAGAAAATTACTGGTTCCAGCATCCAGTCAGACATACGAACTGACCAATCAGTCGACAGAACGGATGATTGACTTGAGCATTCTAAACTGTACCCCCAGCCAATCCACAGATATCCATAAAATACATCAGTGGCAGGAACAAAGACAATGTCTAGAGACATAAATCCCAGCCCTTTGAACCCATGTGACCTATTAGAGCTCCGCCCCGGGTCGGGGGAGTTGTCCTCTGGGAGACACGGAGTCAAATAAAATGGGTTCACTGGTCAGGTTTCCTAGCATTGGGAGCTGGTATTCACTGATTCTCATTAGGAGGAGACAGGCGTGGAGCGAGGCTGGCAGTGGCCCCTGTTCGGCCACGGTGGCCCCAAACCTGCGTCTGACACAGGGGGCGTGGTCTGCCTTCCAAGTGGGGCCACGCGGACCTGTTTTGAAGGGAGATCGGCCCACTCTGCATTGGGCACCTTTAAAGGCAGGGAGAGCCATTCCGGCCACGCTGCCAATGCAGCGCAGGCCGATCTCCCTCCCAAAGGGGGCCGCACGGGCCCCCCGCATTGTCAGCGAGGCCAGGAGTGGCTCTCCCTGACTTTCAAGAGAGATGCAGCGCAGACTGATTTTGTTTCCAGACAGGGCTGTGCAGCCCCATTTGGGAGCAAAATAACAGCCCCCACATCGGATGTCAGATGCGGGGGATGGGTCGGGGCCGTGAGGCGCAGCCCCTGACTGGTGGCAGCCCGGGTTCTTTGAACTTGTTTGCCCAATGGTGGCTCCGCCCCTGGGAGGAGAACTGGTCTTGTGGGAGTGAGCATGAATGGTCCTTTTTGCTAAGCAGGATCCACCTTTCTTTGCATTTGGATGGGTGACTGCAAGTGAGTATTGTGAGATATTTGGGGATGGAGCTATTGCTCAGTGGGAAACCATTTGCATGCAGAAGGTCCCAGGGTCAATTGCTGGCAGCTTCTTCAGATAGGGCTGGGAGAGACTCCCACTTCGAACCTTGGAGAAGCCTCTGCCAGTCAGTGTAGATCAGCGTTTCTCAACATTTTTTGGAGTCATGGACCGATTCATCCTTTGTGCACAGTTTCCAGGACCAGCAGTTAGTAAAGGGGTCACCCCCCCTCGCCCCCACCCCCAGGCACCCCCCAAAACAATTTCAAGCTGGGGGGGGGGCACCACTGCTGGGAGCTCTCCAGAGCTCATTTCTAGGCAGGCAGCCCTCGCTGCTGGGATAACACTTATTTAGCTTCCTCAAAAGGAACATTATCCCAGAAATGAGGGCTGCATGCCTAAAAATGAGCTCCGGAGAGCTCCCAGCAGCGGTGGCCCCCACTGGCTCGAAATTGTTTGGTGTGGGGATTAATTCCTCATGGACCAGCACTCAACACCTCACGGACTGGTGGTTGATAAACACTGGTGTAGATCATGCTGAGCTAGATCGACAAATGGATATCTGAAGGAGCACCTGCTCCCTAGGGCTGCTGCCCGCTTGACGAGGCCACCTGAAGGTGTTCTGCTCCATGCGCCAAAGGTGAGAGAGGCTTGGCTGTCGAGCACACTGGACGGGGCCTTCTCAGTCATTGCCCCAGGAGCTTTTTCAGACAGCAGGCTTTACCATGAGGCTTTACTGCGGGGCAAAACGGATACTCCAATGCAAATAGTGGATTTTTATACCCCAGACATAAGTCGGGCTCGGTTCCAATATGGAGGGGGAAACCCGAATCATGTGTGAAGTGGTCTCTGAAATATCACGGTAAATCTGGCCTTGAACCCTGCACATGAACCCTCCCAAAGTAAAGTTGCGGTAAAGTCACCATCTGAAAAAGCTCCAGGCTTTGGAATGCTCTCCTGGCTGGCATCACTGCCTCTATCACAGTTTTGTGTGTGTGTGTGTGTTTAAGAAAACAAGACATGGCTCTTCACGCAGGCTTTTATATGAGAGTACAGTTTTTATTGCTTCTGCTTTGTGTTTCTGTTTTATATTGGTTTTTTAAACTTGTAAATAGAGATATATTATTTTTTATATTTAATGTTTGTACTTGTAATTTCTATATTGATTGTGCATTGTTTTAATTATATTGAAATTTTAATATATTAACTATAGTAAATATAATTATAATGAAATATATTTAATTATAATGAAACGCGGTATAGAAATGGAACAATAAATAAACTTGGAATTAATTCCCAGTGACTGCTGTGGGTATTGACCCATGCATATCGATGTTGCTTATTGTTTCAACTTTACAGATGCTCCATGTTCATAAAAGTAATTTAATGAGAGGTTATGTGATGAAGCGTGATGGGAAGGATGGGGGGGTTTCCTCTTGCTCCTCCTTTGGGGCTCAGAGCTATCCCCCTGACTCCACGGCCAGGGATTACACTTGTCTGCTTCCCCAGTGCCTCTGGGCAGCCCCTTAGCATGCGTCTTTGGAACCCTAAATATTCCAAGCCTCTTACCTGGAGGAGCCATCCACCTCTCA
Source organism: Hemicordylus capensis (assembly GCF_027244095.1). Taxonomy (NCBI): domain Eukaryota; kingdom Metazoa; phylum Chordata; class Lepidosauria; order Squamata; family Cordylidae; genus Hemicordylus; species Hemicordylus capensis. The sequence goes on along the minus strand of NC_069658.1, from coordinate 229,421,507 downwards.
GTCCATCTTTCAGTGTTGCAGGGGAAGGACCAGAGGCAATGGGGTTACCCTGGTGCGAGGCAGGCTGAGGGTTGACACCAAGGAGGACTTCCAGACTCTGCTAACAGCGGCTCCCTGGGAAGATTCAGGGACCCTGGGTATTGCTGGGAAGAGGCCAGAGAACCTTTGGGGACAGGGAACCATCTTATTTATTATGTATTTACTCTTCAGTGTAAACCACTTCAAAATCTTGTGTGAAATGTGTGTGTGTGTGTGTGTGTTCCTATAATGGGAGGGCTGTGGTTTCGGGATTCCTGCTTGCACAGAATGGGACTGGATGATCTCTAGAGGTCTCTTTCCACCCTGATCTTCTGGTTTGGTTTCCACAGAGAAGCAGTAAAGTGCCAGCAAAGCAACAGCAAGTGAGTAGCTTCCTTCACCCTCTTAAATATTACTTCATTAGTCTGGGTACTCCTGTCCTGGGCAGGTAACCAGGGGGATAAACTGAGGGACGATATTGGAGTGTCCTGTCACTAGGCTGGCCCTGAAGATGTTGTAGAGCGGCAATGACACCCTCCCCCATACACTTCAGGGAGTGATCTGGGAAAGGGGGTGGATGGGGGCCACTGTGCATATGCGGCCAGGGTCCGGCTCCTCTCATCTGCGGATCCCTGGAAGGGATTCTTGAGCTCTTCATGATCCTGCCTAGTTGTATAATGTTTGGATGCAAGAATCGAAAGAGCTGTTAGACTGGGACTCGGGAGAGAAGAGTCACCACACGCAGGTGGGTCCCAGGTGGGTTAGAGTGTTGGGCTAGGACCAGGAGGAGCTGAGTTCAAATCCCCATTCAGCCATGAAGCTCACTGGTTGACTCTGGGCCAGGCGCTTCTCTCTCAGCCTAACCTACCTCACAGGGTTGTTGTGAGGATAGACATAACCATGTACACCGCTCTGGGCTCCTTGGAAGAAGAGCGGGATATCAGTGGAAAAGGAAGGTGCACTTCATTTCTCTCACATATTTCTGAGGTCACAAATCTTTTTTTTAAATTTAATGTTTTTAAACATTTTATAACATTTTATATTTTGCAACAACATGCCCAATTGCCCCCCCCCCCACCCTCATAACCCCTCCAAGAAAGAGGAAGGGGAAAGAAAGAAGAGTAAGAAGAGGAAGAGAAGAAAGAGAAGAGAAGGAAAAAAGGAAGAGAAGAGATGGAAAAAAGGAAGAGAAGAGAAGGAAAAAAGGAAGAGAAGAAGGGAGAATCACCATTGCACTAGATGTGGATAGGTCAGAAGGATTCTTATTCTAAGAAAAAATTAAGAAAGTTATCCCAGATTTCTGACCATTTATCCGATTTATTTACTTTTAATAGGGCCCGTTTTTCATGTGCCACAAGCTCAAGCAGGTCCTGTACCCAATCCTCGCACCGAGGGGGATTGGGAGATTTCCACAGCCTCAATATCAGCCTCTTGGCAACCAGCAGGCTCTGCCAAAGCCATTGTTTAGAGCTGTATTTTAGGCCCCAGCTGGTTGGAATAAACCTTAACACTGCATTTCCATCCAGTGCAAGAAATGAATGAATCCAGCACGAAGTTAATTCACATAGTGACCTCTCTCCAGGAGCCTTGCACTATGGAACATTCCCAGAACATATGTGTTAAATTGGCCTGTGGATTATTGCATCTCCAACAGTTATGATTTGAGGACATTTTTAATCGCATAAGGTATAGAGGAATCCAGTAGGCCCTGAAAATAATCTTCTGCTGGATGCAATTTAAGATCCAATGTACTGCATTGAACACTACCTAAAAATATTTTGCCGTTGCTCAGGTGACAGTTTATCAGAAAGTTCCAAGTTCCATTTGTAAATCTAACCCAGGGTCCGTGTCTCTATGCACAATGGCATATAGGAACTTGTTTCGTTTGGGGAGAGAGGCCATCTTAATGGCAAGCCCAAAGTTAGCTGAGTTGCTGGGGTCGCCAAGGCGTCTGGACCGAATTGAGCAGATATGGTATGTCTCAGTTGCATATATTGCTAGGCACATGCCGGTGGTAGATGGAACTCCTCTTGCAGGAGTGCAAAGGGTTTGTAGCTATCATTTACATTTTTCAGCTGTGATAACCAGTAAATCCCTTTATCAATCCAATGTTTCCACAAAATTGCCTGTCTGCCTATCAATATATGTGGGTTACCCCACAGTGTCATATCCATGTGGGCATAGGGATCGAAGTTTAGTTGCCTTGCCAGTTCCTTCCAAGCGTGTCGGGCTGCCCATCCTCGCCTGGGGCCTTTCCAGGTTTAATTTTTTTAATTGCTTCCTGGATTTCAGCCAAGGATATGGGTGCCGCAAGATGTGTGGCTTGTGTATCAGTGAGGGTCAGAATCTGAATTTTATCTAGGAAGTGTTGGATCTCTTCACACCCATAGGAGGGGACATGATTATATAGTGCTAAGTAAAATTTTTCAAATGCTGCATTAATTGCCTTATTATCAGTATGTAAATGCCCATTACTGTCTTTGATGCCTGCAATATGGGAGTGATTTTGTATTTGTTTAATTTCTAAAGGCCAGCAGTTAGCCAGCTTTTTCTCCTGATTCCCAGTACGTTTGCCTTGAGCAAGCTAGAAGGAAGTCAGCCTGCCTGGCATGTAATAGATTCACGTCATATTGTAGCTTTAGAAGACTAGAGTAGGAACGAGGGGCTGGGCTGGTATTGTATTCCAACCAAGCCGCTCTGAGTTTCTCTTCCAATTCTTTAATGTTCTTGAGCTGTTCCTTTTATATATATATATATATATATATATATATATATATATATATATATATATATATATGAGGCAAAGGCTATAATTCTGCCTGATAAGTAAGCCTTAAGGGTATCCCAAAGAAGTGCCAAGCTAGTCTCAGGTTTTCTATTAAACTTCAAAAACTCTTGAATTTCAGATCCAATCATTGTAATGAATTTGGGGTCCTTTAACAGGGATGTGTTTAGTCTCCAATGTTTCTGCTTCAGGTCTCCAATATCTGTCAATTGTATTTTTAATACCACAGGTGCATGATCTGAGATAATGAGTGGGCCAATATCACATGCAATTACCTGTTTCCCCAAAATTGGGGACAAGAGCCAGAAGTCAATCCTAGAGCTTGTCTTATGGGATTTCAATCTCCATACATCGTAGAGGCTAAAGTCCTTCATAAAACTATTTTAACAGAACACATGATTTAGATAACACAGAAAGCCCTGTGCTCCTGTCCATTAGGGGATTCAGAATCTCGTTGAAGTCTCCTTCATAAATTAAGTTACTGTTCTCCCTTGCAAGAAACTTAGCATGTAAAGCTGTAAAAAAGGAGGAGCGATCTTCACTGGGGGCCAAAAGGATGGTTTGGGGCCCAATCTGGGCTTCCACAATGATAAATCTTCCTAGGGGGTCTGCCTCTACATGAAGGGGGTTGAACATGATGCGCTTATGAACTAGGATTGCCACCCCTCTTGACTTGAAGAGGACCCCACCCCCAAAACATGGCCCACCCAGCTCCGTTTAAGCCTGTGAATGTCTTTTTCTGCCATATGTGTTTCTTGTAGGAAGGCCACATCTACATTTTGTCTCTTTAAATACCTAAGATTTTGGGTTATTTTTTGTGGTGTTCTTAGTCCCTTAACATTGAAGGTAATTAAATTCATATGTCCTGCCATAAGAAAATTTTAAGGATATACGTTGCCCGAGAATCTATAGCCCTAGCACTTAATATTCTAGACCCAGCTGGTCTCTTTCGCAGGCTCACCCTTCCCGAGCTTGGATTATTAAAGCCCACGACCTGGAGTCCCACAGCTGACGCCAGAGGACAAGTATCATCTGGGTAGTTCCGTTCCAGTGCATCAGCGGGGGGTGGGTCCTTGTATACCATCCAAAACAGGTCTTCAACAAAACTCAACATAAGTATATTAGAAAACAGATTGAAAAACATTTGATTCGAGCTCCTGTAAACACAATGTATGTCGTGTTAGCCGTTCTAGCATTTGTAGGTGTGAATGCAATGATGAGAAAGGTGGTTATGAGACAGTAGAGTGGGGAAACGAAAAATAGCAAAAAGGAGAAAATTGGCAGGTAGAAGCAAAAGAAAAGTGAGGAAAACATTAAACTTTCCAGAAAGGCCAGCTATGGGGCAAATTCCCAGTTACCACCCCCCCCCATCCCACATCCAGTACATCCACATCCAGTACATCCAGTCCTAATGATCTAGAGCTCTTGCTTCCGCCCACTCGCTGCAAAGGCCAGTACAGGGTAGTTATCCAGGAGTAGTCTCTGTTCTTGCCATCGTTGTTGAAAGGCCCGACAACAGCTGATTCTCCAAAGTTAGTGACTTGTGTCCTCACAGAAGCAGTCTCAGAAAGACCCCCGCTCAACTGTACATGCGCACACAATGTCCAGATATTAACAACAGAACAAGTCTCTCCCTGCCCAGAGGTGAAAAACATTAGATCGAACACTATGCTCATGGCATGATATTGGTTGACCACTCCTGGGTATTCAGTAGCCCCTGACCTATTGAACAGTCCATAAGCTCCCTTGGAGCCTCCAAGAAGAAATAGGACACATCAGACTCCTTGTAAAGAGAGAAAGGAAAAATTGCTTGCGAGAAACCCTATGTCAGCCGTTTGCTTGCAAACTCCGCAGGAGAGCTTCAGCTTGGGCCGGGTCGCTGTAGCGATGCATTCTGCCTTCCTGGATGCAGCAGAGAATGGCAGGATATTTGAAAAAGCAGGTTACATTCTTTTCTCTAGCCCAAATCCTGCAGCGTTGACATTTCTTCCTTTGATCCATGACTGCCTTTGGGAAATCATGAAATAGATAGATACGACCATTATCTGGGCCCCATCGAAGAGAACCTTTCTCTCTGGCCCTTGCTAAGAGATCTTCTTTGGTTGTAAATCTCAGCAGTTTGAAAATGATGGCCTGAGGTGGAGCACCTACTGCTGGGGTGGACCCCAGGGCTCTATGAGCTCTCTCAATCTCAAGGTTGTAGTCGTTGGGGAGGTCCAAGGCATGAGGTAGTAAAGTGGTGACAAAGTCAATCATGTTGCGGTCTCCTGAGCCTTCTTTCACCCCCAATAAATGCAGATTATTTCTTTGGTTGCAACCCTCCAGATCAATCAGCTTATCTCTAAAAGTTGCCAGTTCACGGTTGGTTTGTAGGAGAGAGGCCTCCGTAATGGAGGCTCTATCCTCTACTGCCGAAATGCATTCCTCAGTTTCTTGTACCCTGGAAGTGAACTGTTCCATGGAAGTCTGGATTTCACCTTTCTCCACCTTAATTGCCTCCTGACCCATTTTTATGCTTTTGGTGTCACTTGCCACTTCCTTAAGAAGGGAGAAGAGGGCTTTGGTATCTACCCCTTCCTCAGCTGTGCTGTCTGAGCTTGACACCTTGGGGACTGCTTTAGTCCCACTTTTGGGGACTCTTGTTATGTCTGCTTCTTGACCCCAGGTTGCCACCCTCTTTCCTTCTGTCCTCTTCTTGCTCTGCTATTAAGAATGGCTGAGGGTGTTGATTACTTATTGTAACCTGCTTTAGCCAGTTCCTCCTCTGTAATTCTATATTGCCCACTTAAAACAATGCCAAATGATCCTTCTCTTTTTGTCCTCATCTGTTGGGCTCTCACCTCCCAAGGACTTATTCAGGAGAAAAAGCAAAGGCAGGGGAGGATCCCCCCCCCCTCCAAAGACTAATTTTGAGACAGCAAAGGAGCTTTACTTGATCTCCTCCACCTCAAATCCCACAACTGTTATTCTGCCTAGTGGCTCTGCCCCCCTTCCTCCATCTCTCCAAGCATGAACATTTGCACCTTCCCGCTCTCCCACAAATAGCCAGGGATGCCAACCAATCCACTCAGGAGGCAGAATAACAATGGCAATGAGAACAGTCTCTGTGTCCCAGGAGATAAAGAGGAAAGGGGAGATAAGAAAGATTCCGGCTGGAGGGGGAGGTAGAAGTGAGGAGGACCTGTTGCTCTATCCCTTGCTCTGTCCTTTGTTTGAAGTCAAATATAGCAGGGGCTGGAGCTTCAGCAAGCCATCTGATATGCTAAATTGGTAGCTACAGATGTGAACTTTCTATGAACCTTATAATCAGTACTTAACTAGCTCATTAAAGGACCGGATTTTTAGGATGCAGGTGGGGGCCCAAGGAGCTCATGGGGAAGCTGCCATTTCAGCTGGAAGAGCCCACCGGAAGTCTGTCCAGTCCAGGTCACAAATCTTATTGGCCCATGCGATAGGGCTCCGTAACACTCTCTAGTCTCTCACCCATTATCACAAAGGAGAGAAACAGCAGAAGCATTGCTAGTGCAACCACCCAATCATACCAGAGAGACATGGAGCTGGGCCAGGACCATGTGTGATCTTGATCAGACACATGTTTTCTTTTGCCTTATTCTCCTTTTATTGAATTCTCTCCCCCACCTGAACACTGAAGTCCTTTGCAAACATTTATCTGTCTGAATAATGAGCATCAGGAATGGAGCATAAGGTGGTTTAAAAACACAACAACTCTTCATAAGAACATAAGAACAGCCCTGCTGGATCATTCTTTTTCTATCCCGTTCACTCAAAATCTCTCTTGGCAGTTGACAATTTTAAAAAAAGAATTACAATCTAATCAACTGCCAACACCAAATGCCTAGGTGTATCTTCAAGGCCCTGGCAAAGAAGTCAAACCCCAGCTTCTTTTTGTTGGTCCCAAAACTCCTGGCCTCCAGTTTCACAGGATGAGCCCCGGTTCTAGTGTTGTGAGAGGGAGAAAAATTTCTCTCTGTCCATTATCTCTACTCCAGGCATAATTTTATACACCTCTATCGTGTCTCCCCACAGCCACCTCTTTTCCAAACTAAAAAGCCCCAGATGCTGCATAAGGAAGTTGCTCCAGGCCCGTGATCATCTTGCTTGCCCTCTTCTGCACCTTCTAGCCCTTGTAGAAGTGGAGTTATGGAGAAAAATGTGTGGTCACTTTCTGCTCAACCGCTCGACTTGCATGAAGGCAGGTTAAGGAGAGGTTCCCAAGTACAGTAATCCCCTGAGGAATGTTGAAACAGGGAAACATGTCCAAAAGGTTTATTTAGGAAGTTACAAGCTTGGATAGGAAAGCCAGTGTCCCTGAGCTTTATGTCTTCATAGTGCAAGATCAGAACAAGGATGGAGGAAAGGTAAAATTACAACAAACTGGTAGGAAGGGGAGCCCTGAGAGTATCAGTCTACCAAAAAGTCCTATAAGTGGCTTGTTGCATGGCAGAAAATTACAAAAACTTCTGGAACAAACAATATATAACTTATTCATTTGTTTGTTTGTTTATGAACGCACTATGCTCAAGTTGATTTGCAACCCAGAAGGCCTGAGAACTGTGAAGCATGTGTTGTGCTTTTTATTTTTATTTCTTTAGAAACGCATTATACGTCCAAGCTGGTTGGCCATGTCCAAAAACCTCACTCACACTATTGACACTGTATGTCATCAATCAGTATGATTCTGTAATGATATGAAATGTTAAGGAGGCCCCACACATGCTGATTCGCCCCCAGCCTTTCACCCCCTAGGGTGGGCAAGCTGTGGGTCCCACATGTTAGATTTCTGAAAAGGAAAAGGGCGGCAGCTGGGGTGGGGGCTACCTTTTTGAGGGATGCTGTTGTATTAGTTGCAGAACCAACTAATACAAAAGAATCAATGAAGAACTTTAATCATTGCACATAGCAATACTGAGTCTTAAAATTATTTAAGAGGTAGCAAATTAGCATTATGAACTCTTTGGATACTCATGCTTCCATTGTTTAGTATATTATGGGCGTCTGTTAGCTACTATGGATATGCTGTTTTGAAAATGGAAAGGTAGGAAAGAAAATTTATTATAAATAAATCTTATATAGTGGATGATGCTCTGCTTGACCTCGTTATCTCTTTTTACAAACGTATATACAGACCAGAATCATTTGGTCTCCCCAATGCAGATGATAATTACATCACCTTTTCACTGAGAGCAACTGAACAGCTTCATATCACTGCCAAAGTGTTGGAAGGGAGTAATGCGAATAGATAATGGTTATCATAACTTCCTGTTTATAGCTAGACAAATAAATGACTGTCTCTTGAAAATGGACCTACTTGTATGGTTAAAGATTAAAGGGATGTTTATAGTAGCAATCTATGCCCTTAAAATATCCCTTTAAAAATAGGCACATTGTAGTGCTTCACCTGCAGTCTTAACTCATTCCCGTTATTGAACACAGCCTGTTCTTTATCAGCCCAAACAAGTTGAGTGTGGGGTTAACCATACACACCAAAATATGGAGACCAAAATATTCTTGGTGCTTTTATTTCGAAGCTGCAGTGAAGTCAAGCAACTGAGTTGGGAAGTGTTTTGTTTTTAGGTGCCCCCAGAGCCTTTTGCTCCAGGGATCTCCTACCTACTAACGGAGGAGTCAGGCTCCAAGTCTCTCCTCACAAACATACCCAAACTGGATGAGTTGTGCGTTTCCCACACCAGAAGTTAACCAGGTGGCCCACACAGTTTCAGGGTTATTTTTTTCAAAAAGACCTCCCAGATAGCGACAATGCCCTCTTCCCTTCCAAGTACTTTGTCACAAACCAGTTAGCAAGCAGAATTTCAGGCGCAGGGCTGACTGAGGGGAGAAACACAACCATTTAAAGGCGCCTTGTGCTAAAGGGCACTTTCCCCCTCCCCAAATGGGGGCTCATTACACACCTTAAAGGTTCGCTCTAAGAAGATTCCCAATAGCTCACGAGGGAAATATTCGGATTCCAGGGGAGGCGGATTCCGACCGAGACGAGAGACCTCGAGGGGACTGTGCCATTCTTCACTCCACGGGCCCCCACTGCTGCTACTGCCCCACAACTAAACAGAGAAGCAGACAGCCAAGAGGTTTGCATTTCTGGGTGCAGCGCGCCGGAGAGAAAGGCGAGGGGGCAGGCAGAGAAGGGGGGAGATGCCAAGGGCGAGATCTACGACCTGGGCTCCGCTTTCTCCCCCTGGCTGCTGCAGCCCCGCTGCTCAGAGCCCCAAAGATGCAGCTCCTCCAGGCAAGGGGTGAGCCGGGGGCGGGAGGAGGGAGTTGACGGGCCGGCAGGCTGGGGGTCGCGTGTGGGGCGGCGGAGGAGCAGGGAGGAGAAGAAGCCGCCGTTAAGTTCATCAGCGGGAGCCACAGGCCAAGAGGCGTCCCTAGAGGAAGGCGCGCTCCCGACATCCAAGGCTTTGCAGGCTTCACGGCGTCCGCTGAGCTGGGCGCCACTGGCCCCCTGCTGTGCTGCCTCCCCGCCAGGGCCCAGCGTGCCACTCCCTCCCTCCCTCGAGCACGCTGGCGCTGGGGAACCCCGCCACACACACACACCTTTCTCCATGCTGAGCATCTTCCAGCCCCACACCCCCGACCATGCAAGCTCCCTCCCGCCTCCTGGCCTAACGTTCTCATTTCCCAAGCGGCCTCCAGGGTCTCTGCCCCGACTCCTCTCCAAATCGCCACCTTGCTTCCTCTTCCCCCTGAGCCTCCCATCCAGGGTGGAGGGGCACTCACTCTCCTTTCCTGCCCCCCCCATCCTGTCCTCCAGCCCCCCCCCCCAGCAGCCCCTCACCTGGGAGACTCAGTACCCAGTCGTAGATCTTGCGCTGGATCTGGCCGGTGCTCTGCCAAGCGCAGGACACCGAGAGCCCCTGGGAGACAGACGGCACCACCGCCACCAGGTCTCCCTGTTTTAGGGAAAGTGCACAGTACATACCCCCACCAAGCATGCACTGCGGCGCCAACCGCCAGCCAATCAGAGCCGGACAAGGCCAGGTGCTGGGGTCGGGAAAGGAGGAGCCGAGCCGAAGTGAAAGGGTGGAGATGGAGAAAGGAGGAAGGGAGGGAGGGAGAAGGAAGACGGCGGGGAGTCATGTCACGTGACTTGCTTGCGGCGAGGGGGCGGTGCTCGAGGCAAAGCATGCAAGTTAAGGAAGAGTGACCACCAGTTGAAAGGGGTTATAGTAGCTCAGCTCAGCTCCGGATGGGAAACCCTATAGCCGGCTCCCTCCTTTTGACAGGCCAGAAGCAAGCCTGCTTTGCATACTAGAGACACCCGCCTCGGGCTTTTGGCTCAATGCAGCATACACACTGCCCTCCTTCCCCAGCAGTGGAGCCAGTCGTGGCTTTATTTATTTATTTATTTACCATAATTTTATACCGCCCAAAACTTATGGCTCTGGGAGGTTTACAACAAAATAAAAACAGAAAGTAAAACATTAGTTAAAACAAAAAACAAAAAGTCTAGAACATTACAACAATTTTAAATTATTAAAACAATATTTTAAAACATTAAAACCATTAAAACAAACAATCTATATATATAATTTTACTGGGTGTGCCCAGGGAAAATGTGGCAGCCCAGCTGATTGGCTGGGCTGCGGAGGCGCCTGATTGGCTGACGCACCCAGGAGAATTGACTGGCTGGGTCGGCCGCGGGTGCAAGGCGGTGGCGGCGGGCCCAGCCGGGCCGCAGATGTGAGGCGGCAGCAGCGGGGCAACAGGTCCGGCGGTGGCGGTACTCGGCCCGGCGGCGGTACTCGGCCCGGCCGCGGCACTCAGTCCAGCAGCCTGGGCTCGGCACTTGGCCTGGCCGGAGACGGGTAGGTGCAGGTAGGGGAGAGGTAGCCGGCCCCAAAGATGCCAGGCGGCGGCGAGCCTGGCTGCGGCGGCGGCACTCGGCCAGGCCGGAAACTGGGGCAGGGGGAGAGAGGCGGTGGATCCGTCCCAGCGTGGAGGCCAGGCAAGGAGGTGGTGGTGGCCCGGCCAGAGACTGGGGCGGGGGGGGAGAGAGGTTGCTGGCCCCCCAAAATGCACAGATGCTCTGTGCGGGGGTCGGCTTGTATTAATTAAAAGCCTGGGTGAACAGATGCGTCTTTAAAGACTTTTTAAATGCTGTCACAGTTGGGAAGGCTCTTATTTCACTAGGGAGCGCATTCCAAGCCTCAGGGCAGCAGCAGAGAAGGCCCGTCCCTGAGTGGCCACCAAGAGTCCGTGGCAAATGCAGACAGACCTCTCCAGATGATCTCATTGGATGGAGGGGTTCATGACAAAGAAGACGTTTTCTTAAAACCCCGGGGCCAAAGCAGTCTAGGGCTTTACTAGCCAACCTCACCCCGCACAGAGCATCTGTGCGGCACTTTGGGGCCGGCTGTTTCCCCCTCCCTCTTCCAGCACAGTCTCTCCTCTCTTCCCCTTCCCTCCAGCCCCGCGCTCTCAGGCCCTCCTCCCCTCCTGTTCCTACCCACACACAGAGCTGCAGCGGGTGGCCAAGAAGGGCCCCACCACTGCCATTTATTCTCCCTCCCATCCGCCTGCCGCCGCGGCTTTTCTCTTCCCCCTCCACCCGCCCTCTGCCCACTGCCGCCTTCTCTCCCCCCGCCCCCTGCCCGCCACCGCTTTTGTCTCCTCCGCCGTCCAGCCGGCCACCACAGGCACTTTCTTCCCCCTCTCCTCCTCAGTCCTCCTCACTTCAGAACGCTCGCAGCGTGTCGCAAGACTTCCGCCAGCAAATCCTAGGCACGCATGTCCCAAGAGAATTAAATATATAGATAGGTTATAACCAATACCTTGTATTGTGCCCAGAAACATATCGGCAGCCAGTGTAGCTCCTTCAATACAAGAGTTATATGGTCTCTCTGAGATGACCCAGAGACCAACTTGGCTGCCGCATTCTAGACCAACGGTAGTTTCCAGACTACATACAAGGGCATCCCCACATAGAGCGCATTACAGTAATCCAGTCTGGAGGTTACCAGCAGATGTACAACTGTTTTGAGGTCATTCCATCTCAAGAAACAGACGCAGCTGGCATATCAGCTGAAGCTGATAGAAGGCTCTTCTGGCCACTCCTTCAACCTGGGACATCAAGGAGAGGCTTGGATCCAGAAGCACCCCTAGACTGCATACCTGTTCCTTCTGGGGATGTGTGACCCCATCCAGAACAGGCAGATCAAAATTGTCTCTCAAGTTCCGACCCCGCACAATGAGTACCTCTGTCTTATCTGGATTCAGTCTCAGTTTGTTATCCCTCATCCAGCCCATCACCAACTCCAGGCAGGCATTAAGGGAGGTTATGCCCTCTCCTGATGATGCTCACATGGAGAAATAGATTTGGGTGTCATCAGCATACAGATAGCACCCTGCACCAAATCTTCTGATGATCTCTCCCAGTGGTTTCATGTAGATGTAAAACAGGCCTGCTCAACCTAGGCCCCCCAGGTGTTTTTGGACTACAACTCCCATAATTATCAGCCACAGCAGCCAATAGCCAGGGATTATGGGGATTGTAGGCCAACATCTGCAGGAGGGCCGAAGTTGAGCAGGCTTGATGTAAAACAACATCGGAGACAATATGGACCCCCGAGGCACACCATACAATAGTTCAGATTTTGAAGAACAGCATTCTCCAAGCAACACCATCTGGAACCTGCCTGAGAGGTCGGAGTGGAACCACTGCAAAGCAGTGCCTCCCACTCCCACTCCCCTCAGATGCTCCAGAAGGATACTATGGTCAACAGTATCGAAAGCCGCCGAGAGGTCCAAAAGGACCAACAGAGTCACACTTCCTGTTAATTCCCAATTGGAGATCATCCATCAGGCCGACCAAGGCAGTCTCTACCCCATAGCCAGTTTGAAATGGGTCAAGATAATCAGTTTCCACCAACACTGTCTGGAGGTGTTTACATTACGTGTGCCGATGTATTTGACAGTATTTGAAGGAATTTACTTCAGACTTGCTATTGTAGGTAGTGGTTTCCGTATCTTATATGGTAAACTGTTTATGCAGCTTTAGCAGCATGACATGTCAACAATTTGAAAAGCAAAAAAATCTGCATTTTTTAATGAATAGACAGCTTAAGCAGCCTTAGCAGCATGACATGTCAACAATTCTAAAAGCAAGATAAAGCTGCATTCCTTATGAATGTGATGATATTGTACAGCTGGTGCTTAAATGCTCACACTCATTTTCTTGTAGATCTAATTGGAGGTGGCCTCACCTGGTATGAAGCATCTGTATTGGTGCTGTGCTATATATCTTCAAGCCCTTGGGGTTTGATAGTTAGTAAGCTTTTTCCCCCTCAACAAGGTATAGGAGGAAAGGCTGTCTCCATAAAGATTTGGTTGCTGAGTTATTGCTGTTTGAACTCAGGGAGGAGGAAAAGTGGTATGTATCATTTTGTGCATAAGGGGAAGGATGTTATTCATATTATTACGGTTATCTATGTAAGTTGTTGGTCAGGAAATTTGTTAGCACTTGTTTTCTTTTTACAGAATATTTCAGTTCTCTGAGGAAGGACTATCCGAAATGGGCTCAAGAATCCTGGGCTAGCCTATAAGGACTCTTCTCATCTTGGCAAGACTTTACTCCTATACACAGAAGAAGTTTCTGTCCAATTCACTGAGATGCTATATTCTGTACATATGCATGTGCAGATACTACCTGCAAGATCATTGTCATTGTTACTCATTTAAGGATTTACTACCATTGCAAGACTTTTATTCATTCATTCTTGATATAGACTCATTCTCAATATGGATAAGAACAACATTTTTTCATATATTCATGCTGTTTTTCCTAATACATATGTTTGGTATTTACCTTTAACAATGACTTTTGTCCAATTTATTGAGATGTAATATCTTTGTCACATGTATGTGCAGATACTGTCTGCAAGATAATTGTTATTGTTATCTATTCATTCTAAACTATTAATATAGCATCTTCAGTTCTAGACAAAATGGATATATGTGTTTTGTTTATCTCCTCCACATAGATCCTTAGATCTTTAGATGTAGCACAATTTGTGTTTTTTCAATTATTGGCAACTTTTTCATGGCCCCTCTGTCTCTACATTTTGCATGGTTCCTTTTCTGTTTTTCCTGTTGTGAGTAAATTATCGTTGCCCACAGGGGCGTAGCTATAATTGGGCGAACGAATTCAAAGAACCCGAACCGTGCTCAATCAGGAGCCGCCTGATGTCAGACGCGGGGGGCGTGTCAGGGCCATGGGCAATGAAAGTTTACACGCTGCGCAGGTATGACATTTAAAATGGCCCTTGACATAGCGGACTTATCCTGTGGCATATCAGAGTGAATCAAATAATTGAAAACACTTTTTCTAAAGCCAATCAATGGTGCTTCCTCACAACCTGGAATAATGTTAAGCAATGGCCAATATTTGAGAACCACTATTTAAATTTCAATACTTAATGAAGAATTCATTAAGCCCCCATGTGATCCTGCGTTGTGCAGACTTTTCTTTAATGTCTTCTCTGCATACTGTGATAGTGTCTGCACATTGTCTCGCTCCCTTAATAATATGCCAAAGATAATCCCTTTTCAACAGTTGTACCTCAAGCATCCTGATGGTTAATAAGTATTCCGCTCTGACTTAAGCTCTTTCCACAATCCAGTCATTTATATAGTTTCCCTCCAGTATGGGTTCTTTAATGCCTAGTAAGATGTCTGCTCTGACTGAAGCTCTTTCCACACTTCAAACATTTATATGGTTTCTCTCCAGTATGAATTCTTTGATGGCTAGTAAGTCTTCTGCTCTCACTGAAGCTCTTGCCACACTCCAAGCATTTATATGGCTTCTCTCCAGTATGGGTTCTTTGATGGCAAGTAAGATGTCCTCGCAGACTAAAGCTCTTTCCATACTCCAAGCATTTATATGGTTTCTATCCAGTATGGGTTCTTTGATGCCTAGTAAGTCTTCCTCTCTCACTGAAGCTCTTTCCACACTCCAAGCATTTATATGGTTTCTCTCCAGTATGGATTCTTTCATGGCTAGTAAGTGTTCTGCTCTCACTGAAGCTCTTTCCACACTCCAAGCATTTATATGGTTTCTCTCCAGTATGGGTTCTTTGATGGCAAGTAAGATGTCCGCTCTGACTAAAGCTCTTTCCACACTCGAAGCATTTATATGGTTTCTCTCCAGTATGGATTCTTTGATGGCTAGTAAGACTTCCCCTCTCACTGAAGCTTTTTCCACACTCCAAGCATTTATATGGTTTCTCTCCAGTATGGATTCTTTGATGGCTAGTAAGTGTTCCGTTCACACTGAAGCTCTTTCCACACTCCAAGCATTTATATGGTTTCTCCCCAGTATGGGTTCTTTGATGGCTAGTAAGATTTCCACTCTGACTGAAGCTCTTTCCACACTCCAAGCATTTATATGGTTTCTCTTCAGTATGGGCTCTTTGATGGCCAGTAAGTTCTTTGCTCTTACTGAAGCTCTTTCCATGCTCCAAGCATTTATATGGTTTCTCTCCAGTATGGGTTCTTTGATGGCTAGTAAGATTTCCAAACTGACTGAAGCTCTTTCCACACTCCAAGCATTTATATGGTTTCTCTCCAGTATGGGTTCTTTGATGGATAGTAAGATTTCCGATCTCACTGAAGCTTTTTCCACACTCCAAGCATTTATATGGTTTCTCTCCAGTATGGGTTTTTTTATGCCTATTAAGATGTCCTTTCTCATTGAAGCTCTTTCCACACACGAAACATTTATATGGTTTCTCTCCAGTATGGGTTCTTTGATGCCTGGTAAGATGATCAATCTTACTGAAACTCTTTCCACACTCCAAGCATTTATATGGTTTATCTCCAGTATGGTTTCTTTGATGGCTAGTAAGATTTCCGATTACACTGAAGCTCTTTCCACAATCCAAGCATTTATATGGTTTCTCTCCAGTATGGGTTCTTTGATGGATAGTAAGATTTCTGCTCTCACTGAAACTCTTTCCACACTCCAAGCATTTATATGGCTTCTCTCCAGTATGGGTTCTTTGATGCCTAGTAAGATGTTCGCTCACATTGAAGCTCTTTCCACACTCCAAGCATTTATATGGCTTCTCTCCAGTATGGGTTCTTTGATGCCTAGTAAGACTTCCACTCTGACTGAAGCTCTTTTGACACTCCAAGCATTTATATGGTTTCTCTCCAGTATGGGTTCTTTGATGGCTAGTATGTTTTTTGCTCCAAATAAAGCTCTTCCAATACTCCAAGCATTTATACTGTTTGTTTCTAGTATGGGTTCTTTGATGTATAGTAAGTGTTCTGCTCTCAATGAAGCTCTTTCCACACTTCAAGCATTTATATGGTTTCTCTCCTTTGTGTATTTCCCACCAAGGTTGAAAATTTGTGTCATGGATTTTTCCATGATGAGAAACAGAATATCCATTCCTGTTCTTCTCATTTGCTTCAGTGTTCATTCTCTGTTTCCCTCTATTTTTACTGCTGACATCATCCAACAATCCTCCATTGCAAATTCTCTCCTTATTCCTCTCCCCACTGTCGTCTGCTGGAATAAAGAGAAAAAATTGGTCAGAGCCTGGGATGGAAATTGAGCGTCCAATCACTGATCTATCCCCACTTAATGTGTTTTTTGAGGTAGGAAGAAGAAAGCCAGACTGTTTTGCGTTACCAAGGCATGGGTGGATGTGGCAGGCAGAGGCCTAGCTGTCATCCTCCAGAGTCTCAAGCCAGCCGCAACACAGGATCAATGGGTGAATGGGTGGGTGGGGGTCACAATCAGGATTTCATCTTGTTCACTGGATACCCCGCTGGGAAATCTCTAGGTTTGCCATGTCTGTACTTCATATTTGCATACATTGCAAATTACAAGGCACAGCTGGTGCTTTACTGCCTCCCTCCCTTCCTGGTTGACAGAGGTAGCCAAAGGGCAGTATTGAAGTTCCCCAGGCTAGTTATCTCGGGGTATTTCAACACTCTTTTTATGAGGCCGCCTTGTTTGGTGTGACTCTGGTTTTTATCGGGTGAACGCCAGCAAATATAATCAAACAGACCATTAAAAAACCCTCTTGATTTTTGTATATATGAAACATTTCCAAATCAGCAGAGCCCAGCTTTCTTCTTGGTTACTTATTTATTTGTTACACTTAATAAATTAAATAATAATAATAATAATAATAATAATAATAATAAATCAAGTACACTGCAGGAATAATAGACTGGACCCAGGCAGAACTAGACGCTAGATTGTAAGACCAGGAGAATAATGACCATCAATCATGCTCTGCACCCTGTATTACTAACCTGTTTTAGGGTAGACATGACCCAGTGGGGGAGGTTCTTTTCTGGGCAGATGGAGCCAATAATCAACCCAGATGAGAGGAGTTTAAGATCAAAGGCTTATTCTGCCTTAAGTACAGAGGTACTGCTTTGGCTATTGCTCGAAGCAGGACAAAGGCCCATCACAGAAAGCAATACACATATACTCTAAAGGTCCTTCAGAAAGACTTGTTGTTCAGCTTCATAGCAACCTCGTCATCATGACTAGCTTTCTGCCGTTATCTTTCTCCTTCAACACTTGTAGGTCACTCTGACTCTAAGGGAAGGGAAAGTTTCCTAACAGTTTTTGAAACTGCTGACAGGAATTTCCTACAAAGCAAATCCTTGAGTCTTAGTTAAACAAAATGGCGTTGCTTCTGTCAAGCTGTTCACTTCTATATCTACATGACGGTGATGTAGATAGGCTCTACCTCCCTTACAGCTCAGGTGGAAGAGGAATGCTGCAAGTCCATCAAACAGCAGAGGAGGAGAAAAGAGGCCTTGAAGAATATATAAAGAACAGTGAAGAAGATGCACTTCAAATGGTCCAATAATGAGAAACTATTCAACACCAATGAAAAAAGCAGGCCTACAAGAAAGAACAAGTCAAGAACTGAGCAGAAAAATGGAGAAATAATCCCCTGCATGGTCAATATTTGCACAATATAAGTGGAAAATCAAACACCACCAAGACCTGAGAGTGGCTCAAGAATGACAACTTGAAGAAAGACACAGAGGGTTTAATATTGGCTGCACAAGAA
Source organism: Hemicordylus capensis (assembly GCF_027244095.1). Taxonomy (NCBI): domain Eukaryota; kingdom Metazoa; phylum Chordata; class Lepidosauria; order Squamata; family Cordylidae; genus Hemicordylus; species Hemicordylus capensis. The sequence continues at coordinate 229,403,624 of NC_069658.1, read as the reverse complement.
CAGGCACTAAGAACAAATGCAATAAGAGTAAAAGTAGACAAATCAACAACAAACAGCAAGTGCCGCCTTTGTAAAGAAGCAGAGGAAGCAGTGGACCAAATAATCAGCTGTTGTCAAAAGATCACACAGACTGACTACAAACAAAGGCATGACAAGGTAGCAGGGATTATACACTGGAACATCTGCAAAAACTGTAGTCGAGAAGAAAGAAAAACAAACTAAAATAATCAACATAGCAATACCTTGTGGCAGAAGAAGACCAAAATAATCCCATTAGTAATTGGCGCCCTAGATGCAATTCCATAGGAGCCACAGAAATCACCATCAGCCAATTACAAAAAGCAGCTTTATTGGGAACAGCCTATATTTTGCAATGGTATCTATAATAATAACAGCAACAAAATTGATAATAAAATTCAGCTATCCTAGGTCCTTGGGAAGGACTCGATGTCTGGATAAAACAAACCAGTCAATAACACCTTTCTGACTGTGTAAACAAGAAATTAATAATAAAATAATAATAATAATAATAATAATCCCCCAGTGAGGCACTACCTTGGTGTGGTTGTGGGGCTTGCATGCTCTGAGGAAGGTGAGAGCTATGCCAGAGGTCCAATCATACTGGACAGGTCTCACCAGAGGAGCCAGACAAAGAGTGCCTCTCCCGTCAACAATATGGTGAGACGTAACTTTAATAAATCTATACTGGATTGGTCATCACCCAGGTCAACAAGCACCACGCCAGGTGCTGGAGTCCCTGGACATCTGGTGGCAAGGGGGCAACAGGACTCAGGATCTTCAGCTGAGCAACCAGGGCTGGAGACTGCAAAGTTACTGGAAGAAATATCACTTAACCGAAAAATATATACAAAAAATGCCAACAAGGAAATAATGATCTGCTATTACAAGTCTAGTCCAAAGAGAAGAGGTTATTTTAAAAGAATGTACCAAATCTGGAAAGAGAAGCATCCAGATACAGAAACAACAGAACAAAGGCTAGCAGACCAGAGAAGATTCATAATAAGAAAGAAAGTATTCACAGGAGTTGAGCTGAAAGAACTGCAAAGAGCAACACAGACTCAAGATATGGAAGAAGAATTACCACCAACTGAAGCAGTTGCTCAGGTGCAGGTGGAGGTGGTGTTGGAAATAGAGGATGCCACTGTTGCTGAACTGTTTCAAAATCAAAACCAGGCAACCTCCCCTTTGCCTTCACCACAAAAACCCAAATGCCGTTTATCAGAAAAGCAACAAGAACTAAAGCAAAAAATAACTGAGCACATGAACCAAACAACCACCAGAGCTCGACTTCCAGCTCTAAAAACAGTTGCCAAAAACAACTTGCTCAGGCATTAAAAGACGTCAGTGCTGCACGTGCAGAAATAACAACCAATAATTTGCAAGAAAGAAACCAACTAATGTACAGTGCAGCAACAATAACAACACAAGAGCTCGGATATAAGATCAGTGGACCTGTAAAAAAAGAAAGTAGTACATCACCTAAATGGAAGATTAGATTAGAAAATAATTGAAAGATATGAAAGACAAGAAGCTGAAGAATGAAAACACCAAACAGTATCTGATCCAAAAATACCACCTAGATTCAAGGAAAATTAGAGAAGTCCTGGAAATAATAAAGCAGCAAATTACAGCACTGTCAAAGATTAGCAGATATGAAGCCAGAATTACACAACACAGGCAGACTCTCCAATTCCCGTCAAATCAGAGACGTTTCGAACAAAGCATAGAAGGAGAAACTGCAAGAATCATAGAAACACCAAATAAAGAAGAAACAGTGCAATTCTGGGGGAAATTATGGGACAATCCTATAGATTATAATATAAAAGCAGGCTGGATGAAAGAGGTCAAAACATGTAACCAACAAATGCAAGATCTAATAATAACACCAGAATTAATAAGTGAAAGAGCAAAGAAAATTAAAAATTAGACTGTTCCAGGCAACGATGAACTGCATGGCTTTTGGCTTAAACACCTAACAAGCCTTCATAAACAACCATCCAAACAGTTCAATCACATTTTGCAAGGAGGTGATATTGAACAATGGCTAACAACTGGGAAAACTCATCTCATCATGAAAGACCCATCAAAAGGTGCACTTCCAAGTAATTATAGACCGATAACCTGCCTGCCAACCATGTTCAAATTATTAACTGGAATAATAGCAGATGAAGTGATGCAACACTTATTAACTAACAAACAGCTTCCAGTTGAACAGAAAGGAAATTGCCCAAACACCAGAGGCACAAAAGACCAGCTGCTGATTGACAAAATGATTTTAGAAAATTGCAAGAGAAGAAAAACAAATCTAAGTGTTGCATGGATTGACTACAAGAAGGCCTTCGATTCATTGCCTCACACATGGATACTAAAATGTTTAGAAACAACTGGTGTCAGCAAAAACATTCAGATATTTATAAAAAAGGCAATGAGCATGTGGCGTACACGGTTAACAATCAATGGCAAGGCACTTGGACAGGTTAGCATTAGAAGAGGCATTTTCCAAGGGGACTCACTATCTCCTCTGTTGTTTGTAATCGCCATGACCCCACTTTCACAAATACTAAACAAAACAGGCCTCGGATACCAAACATCTAAAACATCCAGTCAAATCAACCATCTGCTGTACATGGACGACCTGAAGTTGTATGGAAAGTCCCAGTCAGAAATCGAATCACTGCTAAACACTGCCCGTATATTCAGTAGCGATATAGCAATGGAGTTTGGACTAGACAAGTGTGCTGCATTAATAATGAACAGAGGGAAAATAAGAAGAACAGGAGGAATAGAACTGCCCAATGGAAGCAAGATCAAGAACCTGGAAGAGAAAGAACATTACAAATACTTGGGCATTTCTCCAGGCTGATAACATCGCACACACTGAAGTTAAAAGAAAAATGGGAAGGGAATACATCAGGAGAGTTAGAAAAATCCTCAAGTCCAAACTCAATGGCGGGAACACCATACACGTCATAAACACCTGGGCTATACCAGTTATCTGATACAATGCAGCAATAATAGACTGGATCCAGGCAGAACTAGAGACGCTAGATCGTAAGACCATGCAAATAATGACCATCAATCATGCTCTGCACCCCCACAGCGATGTAGATAGGCTATACCTCCCTCACAGCTCAGGTGGAAGAGGAATGCTGCAAGTCCATCCAAAAGCAGAGGAGGAGAAAAGAGGCCTTGAGGAATATCTAAAGAATGGGTGTCATGGAAAAACTGACTCAAATCATGGTTTTTGGGGGGGATGCTGCAGTTACCGATGGTACACAATGGTCTTATTGTGCTGCAGGACGGGTCATGTGCAGAAGGGAAAAAGAATGTATCTTTTTGTTGGTCCGTGATTGGTTGCTGGAGGTGTGTGGAAGCATTGGGATTAGTGCATCTTTTATTTTATTTATTTATTATTTATTTGTTCGATTTCTAGACCGCCCTTACAGAATAGCTCCGGGTGGATAGCTATTAGGTTCACAAATATCATAAAACAGTCACACTCCCTCTGTCGAATCCCCGGTATAGGTCATCCTTCAGGCCAACCAAGGCTGACTCAACCCCATAGCCCGCTCTAAAGCCAGTTTGAAATCAGTTTCCTCCAAAACCGCCTGAGCTGGTCGGCCACCACCCTCTCGATCACCTTGCCCAACCAAGGAAGATTAGAGATTGGCCTATAACTATCCATCGCCGAGGGATCCAGGGAAGGCTTCTTAAAAATACGTCTAATTATTGCCTCCTTCAAGCATGGAGGTGCCTTACCCTCCCTCAGCGATGCATTTATGATATTCACCAGGCCTCCTCGAATAATCTCCCTGCTAGATGGAAACAGCCAAGTTGGGCAAGGGTACAGAGAACAAGTGGTGGAATGCACCGCTCCAAGCAGCTTGTCCACTTCCTCAGGAATCACAGATTGAAATTGATCCAACCTAACACTGCAAGAAGGATTGCTGGACACTTCCTCCATAGACCCTGCAGAAAATGTGGAATCCAAGTCAGCCCGAATACAGGAGATTTTATTCACAAAGAACCCACTGAGGGCATCACAGCAGAGCACCTCCAGGAGCTGATTAGAAATGGAAGGCTTAGAAATGAGACTCCTCATTTCTCCACACCAGACAAGCCAGCCCAAAAGTGGATATTGAAGTCCCCCAGGACCAAAAGCCTGGGACACTCCAACACCAACTCCGTGACCAGCTCGGACAGCTCAGTTAGAGAATCAGTTGAGCAGCGGGGTGATTGGTACACCAACAGAATCCCCAATGGGTGTTCAACACACCATGTGAATGACTTTGTGTGAATGGAGATCTAGTGAGAGAGAGATCGAGCTGGTTTGCTTACTTGGTAAGAGCACGGTACGTATGTTCCATCGCCCTCGTTGCTCCCCCAAAGAGGCAGCCCCCTTTGCTGTCTCCCCTTCGGTGGCAGCCCCACCACCACTGGCAGCTTCCTTCTTTATAAGTCCTAGGCCAAAAGCCCAGCTGGTGGAACCAGGGTGGAAAACTGACAAGTCACCTTGGGCTTGGCCTCGGTCCTGCAAGGCACCACAACATCTCCACCAGTCCAGGGGTGAGGTAGGCAGATGGAATCGTGGGTGGGGGGGTGGCAAAAGGAGAAGGGGGCAGTCAGGCAAGAAGCCCAGACTCTCATCCTGAGGGGTGCCCAGAAAGATGGTAGTCTTGCTACCATCCTATTATTTGGATCCTATTATTTGCATAACTAATAAGACTTCTGCTTATATATTTGGTATCCGCACATAATCGGGGCTCTCCCAATTCATGATTGATAGCCCAGCATGTCGTGATCAATAAAGCTTTGAATCTGACAAGATGGTGTGGCCCCTGCTTACTAACAAACCTCTAGGGGTAAATTTTCCCCAACATGAGCAACCTTGACTTATTCCTCTTTCCAAATGAAATTCATTTGACAATATACCATTGCCAAGATCCAAATAAATGTTTTTTCATACATAAGCTTTATCAAATTTAGTGAGATTCCTTGCAAGTCCAAATGCTTCAAATGTCTGAAACAAGTGTAATGGATCAACTTGATCAAATGCTTTCTCAGAATCTAGAAACACAGAAGTTCCCTCTTGATTGTTTTGTCTTGTCAAGATGAGATTCTTTCAAGAAAGGAGGCCAAAGCTACTGGGAACTTGTTTGATCTCAATTACAGCCTCTTTTCTTGAATCAAACACCCCTTCAGAACCAGAAGAGCATCCGTGTCTAGTCTGGACTATAGACGAGGTTTGGTAGCATTACATAGGGTCTTCATGGAAGAGAAAAACAAATATACATTGAAAAAGACTTGCATAAAAAGAATAACTTACCTTTTCAAAAAAGATGTGCATTAAAATAAAATGCATGGATTAAAACAGATCGTGCTTGAAATTAAACAATCTATAACCAATCAAGCCTTGAAAAACTCTCTCTCTCTCCTTCTCAGCCCCAAAAGGCAAGTTCTAGTGTGCACTAAAAAATGCCTCTTAAAGTATCCAGAGTTCTCAAACATTTCTAGTCTAGTCTCCAGAAAGACTGGCTCTATCTTGCTTTTCTAAATTGAACTTTACTGTTTTTTAAAAGTTTCTAGACAGCACAGCCATGGGGCTGGCGGTTTGAAAATGTGGTCAGCTCATGATTCAAAGTTCCTTCTGTGTCTGTACCCTGGAGAGCCTGACTTTATTTTTATTTAACACATTTATATACTGCCCAAAATGCAAGTCTCTTTTTAATGCAAAGCTACCACTCCAGCAACCCTTCCTACTTCAAAACAACCACTTAATATATATTATTCATCTTCGAAATATTGTCTTCAAGGGGAGACTGAAATACTGTTTGGGTTATTCACAAGGAAGGTGCAGGTTGTATGTTTTGTTTTTATATCTGTTTGCTTTTATAATCCTGATATTGGAAGTCTGAGATTCAAGGAGTGATCTTAAGGGTGGCATCTTGGCCGTACTTTGCCTCTTCCTCTGGTCCTCTCTGGGGCGGAGTGGAGGGGGGATGGGCTGGGTCACAGGCAACTCACAGGGCTTAGCTGGCAATCTCCTGTCCAGGTGAGAGTCCCATTATGTAGCTGAGAGGAGGAACCTTCTGCAGGACCAGTCTCTGCACAGATGCTGGATCTCCCTCTCCCAAGATGCTCTGGAAGGCTGAAATCTCTCTTCCTCCAGATTGCCAGTCTCCTGAGCTCAGTGGCCGAGCATCTGCTTCAAATGCATAAGGCCCCTGTTTCAGTCTCTGGCAGCATCTCCAGGTAGGACTGGGAAAACCCTCTTCCAAACTCTGAAGAGCTGCTGCCAGTCAGTGTAGAGACTACTGATTGAGGTCGCTGAAGGGTCTAACTCCACATAAGACAGTGAGGCTATTCACACGATTGAAGAAAATATGCTTGCCCGATTTTCTTCAGTCGTGAGAACCACTGGTGGTTCTTGAGCGGCTAACGCGCTCAAGCAGCCTGCCCCTTAGCCCGAGCCCTCCGCAAACTCGGGCTATTGGATCTTGAGTATCCACAGTCCAGCTCCACGCCATGGCTACTCATGAGGAGACCCCCAAAGGGGAGGCGAAAAACCGCCTCCTAGCTCTGGTGTTCTCACCAGCATACTGGAGCTTGTGGGGACCAATCGTGTGGGCAGCTGATTTGGCCGCCCAGGGCTCCCTCTCCACTAATGAGCAGGTAGAGCAGGCTTAGCCCTGAAGAAACCAGGTCTCACGGATCGTGAGACCCAGCTCAGTGTCATATCTTCAGGTTTGTCCGGCAGAGCACCCTCAGAGTTGAGTTTAATTTATTGCATTTATATCCCACCCTTTCTCCCCTTACAACAACCCTATGAGGTAGGTGAGATTGAGAGATCACTGGTTGAGAGTCACCCAAGGAGCTTCATTGCTGAGGGGCATTTGAGAGCGAATCTTCCAGCTCCTAGTTTGACACAAACAAGGATACCACTAACCCAATTGCCTTGGCAATATCTGTACCGCACTCTTACCAACTAAGCAGAACGGCTCGATTTCTCTCTCGCAAGATCTCCATTCACAAGAAGTCATTCACATGGTGTTTTGAACACAGCTACATCAGTACCCTTCCTAGCTATACTATGCAAATGAGGCGCCCGTACCCAGGTTCACGTTTAATATGAATGCAGGTCCAGTCATTCACACAAACACATGTATGCGTGTACAGACCGCTGTACAATATCATGTCTGAACCAGGCTTTTTACTCTTCCCTTTCAAGGAGTCTTACCCAGAGAGGCCACATTCCTCCTATTCTCCTGCATGACTTCCCTGTACAGGGTTCTCTGGTCCAGATCCAGCAGAGCCCACTCCTCTTCCGTGAAAAGTACAGCCACCTCCTCAAAGCTCACTTGGCCCTGGAAGAGAGGAAGGAAACATGCTCACCTTCGCAGAAGGCATAATTGTTAAGAACATAAGAACAGCCCTGCTGGATCAGGCCCAAGGCCCATCTAGTCCAGCATCCTGTTTCGCACAGTGGCCCACCAGATGCTGCTGGAAGCCACAGGCAGGAGCAGAGGGCATGCCTTCTCTCCTGCCATAACTCCCCTGCAACTGGTTCCCAGAGCCATCCTGCCTTTGAGACTAGAGTTGGCCCACAGCCCTCTTACTAGTAGCCATTGATGGACCTCTCCTCCATGAAGTTATCCAAAACCCTCTTAAAGCCATTCAGGTTGTTGGCTGTCACCACGTCCTGTGGCAGAGAGTTCCACAAGTGGATCACGCGTTGTGTGAAAAAGTACTTCCGTTGGTTGGTCCTAGACCTCCTGGCAATCAATTTCATGGAGTGACCCCTGATTCTAGTGTTGTGTGAGAGGGAATTGGGAAAAGAATTTCTCTCTCTCCACTTTCTCCAAACCGTGCATGATTTTATAGACCGCTATCATGTCTCCCAGCAGTCGTTTTTTTCTAAACTAAAAAGCCCCAGGTGTTGTAGTCTTGCCTCATAAGAAAGGTGCTCTAGGCCCCTGATCATCTTGGTTGCCCTCTTCTGTACCTTCTCCAGTTCAATAATGTCCTTTTAAAGATGTGGTGACCAGAATTGTACGCAGTACTCCAAGTGTGGTCGCACCATAGTTTTGTATAAGGGCATTATAATATTAGCCGTTTTATTTTCAATCCCCATCCTGATGATCCCTAGCATTAAATTTGCCTTTTTCACAGCTGCTGCACATCGAGTCGACACTTTCAACGAGCTGTCCACCACGACCCCAAGATCCCTCTCCTGGTCAGTCACCGACAGCTCGGATCCCATCAGCATATACTTGAAGTTGGGGTTTTTCGTCCCAATGTGCATCACTTTACACTTGCTAACATTGAACTGCATTTGCCATTTTGTCGCCCACTCCCCGTTTGGAGAGATCCTTTTGGAGCTGCTCACAATCCTTTTGGGATTTAACTACCCGGAAGAGTTTGGTATCATTTGCAAATTTGGCCACCTCGATACTTACCCCTGCTTCTAGATAATTGATGAATAAATTTAAAAGCACTGGTCCCAGTACAGATCCCTGGGGGACCCCACTTCTGACTTCCCTCCATTGTGAAAACTCTCCATTTATACCTACCCTCTGTTTCCTGTCTTTCAGCCAGTTAGCAATCCACACATGGACTTGTCCCCTTATCCCATGACTGCTAAGTTTCCTCAGGAGTCTTTGATGAGGAACTTTGTCAAAAGCTTTTTGGAAGTCCAGGTAGACTATGTCAACTGGATCACCTTGATCCACAGACTAGTTGACAACCTCAAAGAAGTCCAAAAGGTTGGTGAGGCAAGATTAACCTTTGTGGAAGCCATGCTTTCTCACTCCCAGCAGGGCCTGTTCTTCTAGGTGTTATACAATTTTATCCTTGAGGATGCTTTCCATCAATTTGCCTGGAATGGACGCTAGGCTAACCGGCCTGTAATTTCCTGGATCTCCCCTGGCTCCCTTTTTGAAAATAGGTGTTACATTTGCTACTCTCCAGTCCTCTGGTACAGAGCCTGATTTCAGGGATAAGTTGGAAATTTTAGCAAGGAGGTCGGCCATTTGACATTTGAGATCTTTGAGGACTCTTGGATGGATGCCATCCAGCCCTGGTGATTTGTTAGCTTTCAGTTTTTTCAGACAGTTTAGTACATCATCTCTTGTGACTTCTATCTGACTCAGCTCTCTAGCCTCCATTCCTAAACAGCCTGGTTCAGGAACAGGTATATGCTCAGTATCCTCTGCCGTGAAGACAGACGCAAAGAACTCATTTAGCTTCTCTGCAACCTCCATATCCTCCTTAATAATCGCTTTCACTCCCTCACTGTCTAATGGCCCAACCACCTCCCTGGCAGGTCTTCTGCTTCTGATGTACTTAAAGAAGTTTTTGTTATTCCCCTTGATACTTTTGGCTAAATGTTCCTCAAACTCTCTTTTTGCCTCCCTTATTGTCACTTTGCATTTCTTTTGCCAGAGTTTGTGTTCCTTTCCATTCTCTTCATTTGGACAGGCCTTCCAATTTCGGAAGGAAGTCTTCTTCCCTTTTATGGCTTCTTAGACTTTACCCATGAGCCATGCTGACATCCTCCTGGACTTAGTGGTATCTTTCCTCCTTTTGGGTATACACTCTAACTGGGCTTCTATTATTGTAGTTTTGAGTAAACTCCATGCACTCTGGAGCAAAGTGACTCTCCTGGTTTTCCCTTTCAGCTTTCTTTTCACCATACGCCTCATTTTGAGAAGTTTCCTCTTCTGAAATTCTGGTGATTCTCTCCCCGCATGTATGCTGAATTTGATGGCACTGTGGTCACTGTTCCCTAAAGGGTCGATGACACTGATGTCACGGACCAGGTCCTGGGTGTCACTCAGAATTAGGTCCAAGGTCGCCTTCTTTCTGTTCGGTTCCATAACCAACTATTCTAGGGTACAGTCATTTAGTGTATCTAGAAATCTGACCTCTTTGTCCTGACCTGACTGTGAATTTACCCAGTCTACAGGTGAAACTCGGAAAATTAGAATATCGTGCAAAAGTCCTTTAATTTCAGTAATGCAAATTAAAAGGTGAAACTGATATATGAGACAGACGCATAACATGCAAAGCGAGATAAGTCAAGCCTTAATTTGTTATAATTATGATGATCATGGCATACAGTTCATGAAAACCCCAAATCCACAATCTCAGAAAATTAGAATATTACATGGAACCAATAAAACAAGGATTGTATAATAGAACAATATCGGACCTCTGAAAAGTATAAGCATGCATATGTATTCAGTACTTGGTTTGGGCCCCTTTTGCAGCAATTACTGCCTCAATGCGGCGTGGCATGGATGCTATCAGCCTGTGGCACTGATGAGGTGTTATGGAAGACTAGGATGCTTCAATAGCAGCCTTCAGCTCTTCTGCATTGTTTGGTCTCATGTCTCTCATCCTTCTCTTGGCAATGCCCCATAGATTCTCTATGGGGTCAGGTCAGGCGAGTTTGCTGGCCAATCAAGCACAGTACACTGTATACTTTTCAGAGGTCCGATATTGTTCTATTCTACAATCCTTGTCTTATTGGTTCCATGTAATATTCTAGTTTTCTGAGATTGTGGATTTGGGGTTTTCATGAGCTGTACGCCATGATCATCACAATTATAACAAATTAAGGCTTGACTTATCTCGCTTTGCATGTAATGCGTCTGTCTCATATATCAGTTTCACCTTTTAATTTGCATTACTGAAATTAATGGACTTTTGCACGATATTCTAATTTTCCGAGTTTCACCTGTATGTGTGGATAATTGAAGTCACCCATAATTACAGCCCTGCCTGTCCTTGACGCCTCCCTGATTTCCTCCTGCAACTCCCTTCTTTAACATACAGTGCTACTCCAACTCCAAGGTGCCCCTCCCTGTCCTTTCTGTAGAGTTTATACCCAGGGATAACTGTGTCCCACTGGTTCTCACTGTTCCACCATGTTTCAGTTGTGCCCACTATATCTATTTCTGCGTTAGCAACCAAGCACTCCAGCAAAACATCTTGGCTCGGAGGCTTCTGGCATTGGCATATAGGCACCTATACACTGAATCTCTCCCCTGAAGTATGCTATTCTTATGACTCTTTGACCTGCTGGCACAGGCTCCCGTCTGCTCTTTATGTGGTTCTGCCCTGTCCCCTTCTGTTTTATCTGAATTCTCTGCACGCTCGCATTTTAAAGGATTGGCTTTTGCCAAACGGGATAATGCCCAGCTCCCATCGGCTGTTCCCCAGGTGTCATTTTAAAAGCTGCTCTCCAACCATTTTGATTTTAAGCGTCAGCAGTCTGGTTCCATCTTGGTTCAAGTGCAGCCCGTCTCTTTTGTACAGGCCTTGCTTGCCTCAAAATGTGTCCCAGTGCCTAACAAATCTAAACCCCTCCTCCTGGCACCAACGTCTCATCCACGCATTGAAACCCCTCCGCTCTGCCTGTCTCACTGTACCTGCGCGTGGAACAGGTAGCATTTCTGAGAATGCTACCTTGGGTGTCCTAGACTTCAATACACTACCTATCAGCCTAAATTTGGCTTCCAGGACCTCCCGACTACATTTCCCCACATCGTTGGTGCCAACGTGCACCACGACAGCTGTCTCCTCCCCAGCACTGCCTAGGAGCCTGTCCAGATGCCGCGTGATGTCCGCAACCTTCGCACCAGGCAGGCAAGTCACCGTGCAGTCAACACGCGGGTCACAAACCCATCTCTCTATATACCTCTAATGATCAAATCACCCACTACAAAGAGGCCCCCACACCCCAGAGGAGTATCCCCCATGCGAGAGGATATGGGCTCATCATCCACGGAAGGGGTCCCTTCTAAAAGAACATTTCCCTCTTCCTCAGACCGATGTCCTCCTTGTCCAAGACCTGAATTCTTCCTGATAGCAGAGGAGCTACCAGCCCTGGAGTGGGATGCCTCTATCACATCCCTGAAGGTTCCTTCCTTCAAGCAGAATCCACAAGAGTCGTTCAGGAAAGGTGCTGTGAGAAAGGCAGGGAATGTTCCCTGCAGGGTCATCTATTATTTTTATACACCCACTTTTTAACAAAAATAGCTATTGTTATTGTTTTAATAGAAAAATAAGGTGGGGGAATGGTGTCCTGTCACAAAGGGGGTGCAACTAAAACCACACAGTGGAGATACCAGCAACCACCCCTGGAAAAGAGGCTCTCATGAGATGAAGACGCACACTTACTCTCCACCTACGCCCCGCTCAATACTTGAAAGCCAACCATTTCAAAGGCGCCTCCCTGTCTGCTTCGCCAGATTCCAACCTTCACAAGAGTCAAGACTTTCTAGTCAGCAGCTTGGACAGAAGCCAAAGGAAAGAGGGCCACTTGCAGCCCCAGAGGGGTGTCCAAGGAATGGGGCTTGTCTGTCTGCCCCACATTCTCCATTCCCAACAAGCCCTCCCCTACCTTCTTCCGTGGTCTTGAAGCAACTTCCATCCCAGCAGGCAGAAGTGAGGGCTGAGAATGCATTGGCAGCGTCATTCCAGCACCTGCCAAGGGCACAAAAGTGACGGGAGGATGTATGAGAATAAAAGAGAGAAAGAGAGGATCAAGTCTAGAGTTAAAAAAAATCTCATGTTGGCTTTGTGCAGAATTCAAAATGCAGTTTGGTACATATCAGGTTGATGACTGTCATAACACAATATATTGTCTATTTAAACTGTGGAAGAGGCTGGACAAAAGGGTCTGCCGCCACCCCACCACATAAAAATTCCGGTAAACATAAAAGAGAGGCAAGGATTTCCTCTGCTCTCCTTCTGTCAAATCTATCAGACAGGGAAATGGGCAAGATATTTTTAAAAAATAAAATTCGCTAAGCAGAGTTCATTTTTATTTGAATTTGGACAGGTGAACACATGGGAGCCCTCTCTGCCGTAAGAGATTCCCCTTAGGAGATGAGGTCATGGCTTAGTGGGGCACTGAGTGCTTTCCTGCAAAAGGGTCCAGGTTCAATTCTGGCCAGAAGGTAGGGCTGGGAGAAACTCCTGCCTTTAAACTTTTCCTCGGGCTTTAACTAACTTTCTGCTGCAGGCAAGCCTCCTTTTATTCTCTTTCCCCCTCCAACCTTGCTAAACAAACCAATCCAAATAAACTCAAGTTCCTTCCAGTTTTTAAATTATAGCCAAACCAATCAAACCCTCTCTTCCCTACAAAATATAAACATCCCTTTCAGACCAAACGGCAGAACAGCGACTGTGAACTTTTTACCCCTGTACAGCTTCTTAATACAGAACACAGGGAGGAAGCAATCACATGTATAATACAAATATTTGAAAAACACAAAGGGGAGGTAAAGGCCTCACTCCTTCACAGGGGTATCTGAGAGAGGGGGGGAATAAGGGGGCACTCGCCCCATACCTCCTTACCCAGCAAGGTGGCCCCACTGCTGCCCTCCTGCCTGGGGATCTCCTTGGACAGAGGCCTCTGCCTGGTGCCTGATGGAGCCTTCTCGGCCTCAGGGAAGTCAGGGGCCGCTTCCGACAACAGTCCTTGCACCTGAGACAGACGGAAGGAGAGATTCCCAACAGGGAACAGGACAAAAGGCATCAGAAAGGGAACGGGGCAGGAAAGTCCCAGAGGAAACTGCCTCATACTGAGTCAGATCCTTGGTCCAGTACGTATGCATGTCCATTGATATAATGCCTTTGTTAATCTAGCTCAGTATTGTCTACACTGACTGGCAGTGACTTCTTCTCCCGGCCCACATCCGCTCCTGTCTCTTTGACAGTTTTTAGAAAAAAAGTAAATATGTGGCTCTGAATCCAGGCTTCTGAATGAAAGTATTGCTTTTGCTGCTGGTGGTTCTTTGTGTTTTATGTATTTTTAAATTGGATTTTTAAATAGAGATTTTATTTTTATATTATCTGCACTTTAGTATTTTATGTATTGTTTTAATTATATTGTAAACCACTTTGAGATTATTTTAATGAAAAGCGGTATATAAATCCAACCAATAAGCAATACATTTATAGACTGCCTTTCCCTATATCTAGCTCAGTTTTATCTACACTGAATGGCAGCGAGTTCTTCTCCATGGTGTCAGGCAAGAGCTTATCCCAGGCCCACATGGAGATGCCAGGGATTCAACCGGGGGAGTCCTGCATGCAATCAGATGCTCTGCCACATGCCCAAGATAGAAGGCTCCTAACCCAAGAAGGGGTTGAAGTGGGTGGATCATCTCCATAAATGATTCCCAAGTTGCTTTTTGATGCCACATCTGGCTTCTTTGAGGATCTCCTGGCTCACATTCTGAGGCCTTTGCAGCTCCCAAGATAAACTGCTCTCTCACCTGCTGTTCTTCCTGCCTCTTGTCCTCTGCCTGGCTCAGGAGGAAACCTTCTGCCAGGGCCACTGCCTGGGAACTGGTCTCTGCTCCACACTCTCTGACCCAGCTCTCCAGCTCTGGGGGCAGGATGCTCAAGAACTGCTCCAGGGTCACCAGGTCCACAATCTGAGCTGTTGTGAGTCTCCCTGGCTTCAGCCACCGATGGCAAAGGCTGTGGAGTCGGCTGCAAACCTCTCGGGGCCCCTCGGCCTGCTGGTAGCAGAACTGCCTGAAGCGCAGGCGCTGGGCCTCTGAGCTCCTGATGTCCTCAACCAGCATCTTCTGCTTGGCCCTTTCCCCGAATTCCCCAGTGCTCCCCACTTGTCTGGCCTCAAAGCCTTTTCCTGCTTTGCAGCTAGCTGGGTCTTCCTTCCCCATCTTTCATTGGTGCTCCAAGGCAGCCTCCAACAATATTACCAATCAAAGGATTTCCTTGTTGAGGGATGAAAGTGTTTGACTCCCAGATTCCACCTCATGGATCTTCTCCCTGTATGAGAAGGAGACAAATGCTACGAGTCCAAGAGAGCCTTGAAAGGCAGAGTGGGGGAGGCAGGTGGAATTCCCATCAGGGCCAAACAACAAAGCTTTCAATGCAGGATCTTTCCCTTTGGTCTGTTCCTGATAACTCCCCACCCCACTTCCTCCTCCTCCTCTGGGTTTCCCCACACAATAGAGCCTCCTGGGGAGCAGAGTGCAAACCTCAGCTCCTTAAAGCCACACCCTCCTTTCCCTGTTCCAGCCACCAGATCCTTGAAGCTCTCCCCTTTCCAGGACACAACGCGGGTGACCTGGATCCCCCCTTGAGAATCCGCCTCCTCCAGTCTCCCCCACCCTTGGCTGCCCAGAGAAGGACATGCAGATGGCAGGCCTGGGGGGAAGAAATCACTCCTCAGAGCTCTCAAGCACCCACATTTGGTATGACTTGATTGACAAATAGCCAGAACAGGGTTGAGAGGGAAAGGACAGACAGGAAAAACAAAACAAAACTGTTAGAGCTTACTCCTAGTTCTGTACCTTTATAGCAAAGGCTTTACTCACACAGCTTCTCTTCACAGCTCAGGCTTTGAAACAGACACACAGGAGATTGTGTTCACTCCCTCCAAGGTCAAGACTCTCAACCTAACCAACAAAGCTTTCGTTCTGTTGTGCGTATGACACCTCTGAGGAGGAGAGGAGTGTGCCAGCTGGGAAGGTATGCCTTATCTAAGGGGACCTCTCTTACCCAACATAGTGAACGCCTCTGGTTCTGAGCTATGCCATGCCAAGTATTGTCCAAACAAGGAAATAAAAAAGAAGATTCTTTTAGTTGTTCTAGTAGGAAGTAATCTGCCTATTTTTCTTTCACCATCCCTACAACTGTACCAAACTTGGTCAAAATCGCTTCCCACTTGAACCTCAAACATTCACGTGTCCGCCATCTTGAATCAGGGTGGATGACACCATGACAAACCACCAGCAATCAGAGGTGGCCAGAGCAGAGGGAGAGGCAAGGAGAAGGTGAATAGAGAGGAAGACCCTTCCTCACTCTCTCGACTCCTCATACCCCTTGTGGTCCGTAGGGCAGAAGATGCAGAGAGACAAGGCAACTGGAGCTGTGTCTCCCACAGTGCTCTGCTGCCAGGGCTGCCTTTCAAGTGGTGCAGCAGCCCCAGGCCAGCAGGGTCCCTAATGGCCACGGGGCTGCCTGTCATGCCAGCCAACAATGCCAAAAGTAACCAAACAGGCAACAGCATTCTGCTGTGCACTCCCAAGGAGGGGTGTGCAACCACGGCTGGCAGATGGGCTTGGCAGGTTGAGAGAGGACGCTCAGGCACGGTCCTGTTAATCCCCCAACCCACCTCCTCATACCAGAAAGACCAGCATGTTGTTAGGATAATCCACTCTCAGCAGGAAAAGCCTCCAGAGGAATCCATTATTTATTATTTATTTATTTATTAGGTTTATATACCGCCCTTCCAAAATGGCTCAGGGCGGTTCAAAAGATGATAACAATTAAAACAAATTAACAAATAAAATCAAACTATAAAAATACAATAAAACCAATAAAACAGCTAAAAGCCCTTGTGGTAGCAAGCATGACTTGTCCCCTTAACTAAGCAGGGTCTGCCCTGGTTGCATATGAAAGGGAGACTAGAAGTGTCAGCACTGGAAGGTATTCCCCTCAGGGGATGGAGCCGCTTTGGGAGGAGCAGAAGGTTCCAAGTTCCCTCCTTGGCACCTTCAAGATAGGGCTGAGAGAGATTCCTGCTGCAACCTTGGAGAAGCTGCTGACAGTCTATGAAGACAATACTGAGCTAGATAGACCCATGGTCTGACTCAGTGTGTGGCAGCTTCCTATGATCCTAACTGATACAAGCCGATGCTCCTCTTGGGGGACATGGCATTACGAGTGGCCTCGGCACAGACATTATGGTCCCCCACATCTGAGGCCACCTTAAGCAACAATCTCCGCTTTGGCTCTCGATCCCAACCCACATGCAGATACGCAAAATGCCCAACTCATTCCTGTAACTGGCACAGATTTCCTCTTGCACCAGCTTAGTCGGGGAAAGGGAGTGGGGCTGGAGGGAGAGGGGCGGGCTGTTCCCGAGTCACATTTTGCCTGCTGCCGCCAGGCGCCAGCCCAGCCCAGCACAGAAGGGGAAAGTTTTCCAGTTGTATTTCTTGCCACCAGTTTCCTGTTTTGCTCATTCAAGTCCTTCCTCCCCTATAATCTAACCACGTTTTAACTGAAAAGGTTCAGGGAGGGGGGGAGGGGGGGAGGGGGAACCTTGCAAGTTTCCACATCTCCCCCATCTCTCCCTCCCTGAACTTTTTCCACTATGTAATGCATGCTAATTTAATTATGTGCCATCCTCAAAATGGATTAGCTGATTCAGCCCATCAGGAAAGTCTAAACCTCCACCGATTTAATTAAGTAGAAAAAATCAGATGAACAGAGACTAAAACTATCATTAGGAGCAATTAGTGATTCCTTAAACATGGTGCTGCCAATCTGGGGACAACTGCAGACGCACTTGGGCAGCGCCCCCTTCCCCCTGCCCGGCGCCCACCCAGCCCCAGGAGTCTCGCCAGCTGCCACGACCAGCCCGCCCATCCCAAACACAGCCAAATGCTGCCGATGGGTCATAAACTCATCCTCGCTCCAGTCCCATCAGCACCACCACATTCCCCTGCCCTCCATCCATGGACAGCAGAGGCCCCCAGGCTGCTAGCCACAGCCCCATCTCCTCTCAGACATGCCCCCCTTGCCCCACATCAAGAGCCCCCCAAGAGCCAGACGTGACTCCTGTGCCCCCCACCCAGGCCGGTCTCCCCCCGTCTCCCGCCTGTGCCTGCACCGCACCTGCTAATGCTGCTGTTGAGGCTCCAGAGGAGGCGGCGAGAGACCCCGCTCGGTCCGGGCCACTCTCGCGCTGCACGAGGCTCCCCAGCCAGCCAGCCAGCCAGCCAGGCTCCCTTCTCGGGGCGGCTGCTGCTGGGACGGACCACAGCCCTGCGGGCTGAGCGAGGAGGAGGAGGAGGAGGCAGGCGAGCGAGCACCGCCCACCCGCCCAGCTCTGCCAGCCCCCGGCGAAGAAGACAGGGGCTGCTGCTGCTCCTCCTCCCGCTCCTCGCTGGCACGCAAACGCAGGTGCTCCAAAGACAAACAAGCTTTGGGGCCAGGGGCGTAACTACAATTAGGCAGGGGGAGGCTGTTGTCTCGGCCCCCCGCCTTGGGGGGCCCCGCAGAGGCTCTCCCCTACCCAGCGCCTACCCGATCTTCCTTGTGAAGTCATTAAAAAAAAATTCTCCTCCTTGTTCTGGCGCTGCCCGCTATTTCCTTGTTGTTTGTCTCCGCGAGCAAAGGCAGAGACTAAGCTGGGAGAGGGAAGGTTGGAGGAGGCGCCGAGGGGGTTAACCTGCTCCCCTCCCCTCCCCTCCCCTCCCCTGCCCCGGCGAAAGGCAGAACTCCCAACTGCAAGAAGACGCTGAACACCGTGCGTGAGGACGCCCGCAGGAAGGAGGCGGGGCCTGGAGGTGGGACGAATGTATGTAGAGACAGGAAAACTGAGAAAGTACAAGAGGATCAGTGATTTTCACTGTAATTGCTCTATAATTAGCATGGTATGTCTTCTCTGTTAAAAAATTTGCAAGTCTTTCTTTCCTTTCCCACCCCGTTCTTTCACCAGTCTGCTTTTTTTTTTAAGTGTGTGTGTGTGTTCTAATGAAAGTAACAACAGCTCACAGCCATGCCTGTTGATTATTTTTACATTTGCATTCGCCCTTTGCATTTAAAATACACAAGTGTTGTATAAGGCCAAAATTAATATCATGTTAAAAAAATCATAAAAACATTCATACATAGCTCAGCCAACTGAAACAGTAATATTTCCAATTAAAAGCTACTAAAGTCTTGAGTGATTAAAACTCTTTTACTTGGCATTGGGAAAAACTATACTCTAGGACTTGATTCTAAGGAAACATGCTTGTGCTGCCCAGGATGTTTAGATCAGGACAAGGCATACACACATCCCTCCCTACTTTCATAGGATAGGTGGAGTAAAACTTTGGATATTTGTATTTTAGATTTACCAGCTGACATTCAGCCTAAATTATTAATGACTAGTCCTACTAGAACTGAGACAAGTTAGCCATGACTAATTTCATCATGAACTTCATGGCACAGTGTATGTGTATGTATGATTTATTTCGGCCCAAGGCCAGCATAATGCCACAGTGGGGAAGTAACTTGCCTAGGGAGTTACACACTTTTGTAACTTTTAAAACTTTGGTTGGGATGTGTGCAATGATTACTGTGCTTCATTTGATACTGTTTTAAGTTGGGTCTGTTATGCACTCCTGGTAACTGGGATATGTGCAATGATTAAAGTTCTTGTTCTGTTGTATTAGTTGGTTCTGCTTTCGTGTCATCTATACCAAATTGGGACATAATAATGAACAGATTACATAAACAGAGAAAAGCCAACAGGCCTTCTGCCTCCCCCCCGCCCCCGCTGAGAAGCTGCAATACACCAGGACAGGCTCCACGGAAGCTGGAAACGTCTTTAAAAGAAGAAATTGTTAACAATTTACTTCCCACTGACCTACACATGCTGTGCCACATTTTGCATTTAGTTGAATGCACTAGGAATGCGGTCACCAGCTAGCTGCTGCCTGCAGCCCCTTTTCCCTGGGATAATTGTGTTGATCCAGGAACGGCTTCTAGGATGAATGCATGTGTTGAAGTTGGAAGATGATGGGATATGTGATAGCCTCCTGTGCTGATGGGATTTGTGATAGCTTTTCAAAACATGCTCAAGCAAAAACATTTTCCTGCTCTAGCAGGATGTGATATTAAGTGTACAATAGTCTCTTGTAACAGGATGCGGTTTGTCGCTGTCTGTCTCTCTGAGACAGGATATGACTCGACCGCAAAACGTTCCAAAAAAGGGTGACTGTTTTGCTGAGCAGATATGAAACCTGGCTATAGCTAAAGATGCTCTGTGCTACAACAATAAAGTTTGATTTGAAACTCTGATACTGGTGTCTGGCATCTTACCTAACCAAGAGACCCGAACTAGGGTGGGAAGGTAAGCCCCCCCCACCCCGGCTTACCCACAACACATGTTCTATTTATTTCTGATGGTTTTCTTTAAAAAGGAGGAGGGAACCCCAGAAAAAAGAGTGCATAATATCGCAGTTTTTCCACACTTCCACTCATGCAGAGCAGAACAGGAAGAGAGCTGGTCTTGTGGTAGCAAGCATGACTTGTCCCCTTAATCTAAGCAGGGTCTGCCCTGGTTGCATGCAAAAGGGAGCCTAGAAGTGTGAGCACTGTAAGATAGTCCCCTCAGGGAACGGAGCTGCTCTGGGAAGAGCATCTAGGTTCCAAGACAGGACAACAAGATTTTTCACTGAACCAACAAACTACCAAAGCATACAGTATGTTACCGAAGCACAATTATATATAAAGTGGTTGTTTGTACATCATATAAAGATTTACATACAAGGATTTGGTAACCAACAGGATTTCAAAGTATATACAGGCAGTACTTTAACTGGGGAGGGGGTTGGATTTCAAGGCACATTCCACGTAATTGGGGTGGGTGGGTGGGTTATGTCCAACACCCATTTCCACAACTTGTCCCATTCCTGTTTAGAAGAGATACACTTGTCTTTCTGCACATAACCATATAGACTTTTCCAGAAGAAATTTACTGTCTTATCCACGTGGACCTCTTGGTCACGTCTTCCCTCCCTGTTCTTATGCAGGAGCATTGCATAAATGACATACAGGTTTACTAACCTAATTACAAGAAGGGGAACGTTCCAATTCCCTTGTATGAGGGTACCCGTTCTGTCCCGTTTCCTTGAGGGCTTCTTTCTGGGACCCCAAAAAGAGGTTCCATCACTCAAACCCGAGGTTAGTTCTTCCCAAGTCTGTTTTTCCAAATCAGGCCACTCCAACAGCTTGCTTACTTCCTGCCACACTCTTTTGGTTACCGCACACTCTTTTAAGAAATGTGAGTGGGTTTCCCTGAATGTCTTGCCTAGCTCACGAGCTTTCTGTTTGCAGGTGATTTGGGGACACTCTTGCTGGTCCTCTAGGAGCCATGGCTTAGCCACGTTAAGCAGCAGCACTTGGTGGTATGAACACCACCTTGTTTCCTATGAATGAAAAGGGAACTTTTTCTCCTTAAAGAGAGTGATAGGGTGATCGGGTTGCAACAAGTACTGTGAAGTGCGTTGTTTGTAGCGTTTACGTTCTAAATCGGGGTTTTAAAAGGCTACTTCTAGACTATCTCCGTAAATTGTTTTCCTTAGCTGCTTAACTGCGGAGGACCCTTTAAACAGAACTCGTTCAGCCATCCATTTTTTTTAGTGTGAATAACAAATCTCTCAAGTTGTCCAGGTGGTCCCTTTTCAATACTTATGTAATATTACCATTGAAAGAATCTTTCCCCCACCATGCCATGCCCCATGTTGACTTTCACCAACATAGAGCGAAAAGTGAAACCCAGGTTTTTTGTAGGAGGTTGGACATATTATGGACATTCACAAAAATCCAGTTTCCAAAATTGTAGGACCTGAATTCAGTCACAAAAAAGGGTTGCAGGGCTGGTAGAGCTAAGGCCTCCCCACTCAACCTCCTTAGACACTACCTCACAGGCCAAAGGGAAGGATGCTGTGTGCCATACTAGATGGAAGACCAGGCTTTCAACTCTCCAAAGGAGATTGTGCGGAGGAGGGTAGACTACCACCAGGTTGTGCCCTGGGGGTGGGGAGTGGGTATCAGGTAAATCTGGATGTAAACTGCTTTCTGGTACATGGCAAGGCTCCATGTTTCCCAAATGGTGATTTTAAGCACTACTTTTTCTTCCCATTCTGTCCAATTCCCCCCCCCCCATTTTTTTTCCTGAGAGAGATTCCTGCCTGCAACCTTAGAGAAGCCACTGCCAGTCTGTGAAGACAACACTGAGCTAGATGGACCTATGGTCTGACTCAGTATAAGGCAGCTCCCTATCTTCCTATGTTCCTCACTAGCAGAGGCGTAACGATAGGGGGGGCAGGGGGGGCACGTGCCCCGGGCACCACTCTGGGAGGGGGTGCAGAAAAGCTCCACCACCAAAAAAAAATTTTTTTCCAAAAAATTTTTTTCCCCAAAAAAGAATTTCCCCCAAATTCCGGGCGGCAGGGGGTGGCTGGCGGGCGCTCCCACTGGCTGGAGTCTGCACTCTGCAATCTGCCGCCGCCCGCCACGCGATGTCAGGGTGCAGTCAGCTACGCTCATATCAGCCTGCTCCTTTTCCCGCCCAGGCTCTGTTTCCGAGAAAATACGATAATACCCTTCCCTGCTACGAGTGAAAAGGAGGTCCCGAGACCTCCCCCAAGGCAGCGCGTGGGTGACGGGTCCACTCTGCGCCCCTTCCTGATCCACTGTCCAGTTTGGATTTGGACGGAGGACACGAAGCTGACTTCACTGCCAGCGCCTTTCTCCAACAAAGTTTAGACCTGACGTCTTAGCCTCCCACTCTCCCTGCCCTTCGTGCCTAGAGTTCCTCATCAAAGCAATAAGAGCCTCTTCGGAGAGTCTGAGCGTTGATCTGCCTTGACAAAACGAATTGTGACTAGTTCCATAGGTTTATAAAGGAGCTGGAGAAATGAGGATTCCTAAGAAACTATCTAGTCAGTGTCTTAAAGTAGAGGAGAATGGACCCCAGAGGGCGGGATGGCTGGGGCTTCCTCGGAAAGTCTCTGTGCGTTTGTCTTTCCGATAAGCTTTCTTTCTATTTTGCACCGTTCCTGAGTCGTCGGCTGCCCTCTGACTCATGGAGGAGGGCAGGGCATGCCAAATTGCATTTGCCGCCTTAGTTATCTGGTTCTTCTTGTGGGTTTTTTAAATTTTTACAATATATGCCCTTACCTTAGCTGCCTAGTGCGGGCTACCTGCTCAGAGAGGCTTTAAGGACGGAGGGACGCACGGAGCACAAAGGCAGCGTGGAAGCAGCAAGCAAGTCCTCCAATGGCTCTTGTTTCCGCCCGGAGTGGAGGGAGCCTCGTCTTGGCTTTTCCCTTGCTTCCTTTCCCTCCCACTCCCCTCCTCCGCAATCTCTGGCTCTCTGCAGCAGGGCATCCGGTGTGTCCCCTCAGGCAAGCCTATTATTATCTTGCAGGTTTGGGTGGGGAAAGTAATCACACCGTGACTTTTCCATCTCCAAAGTGGTCAGGTAAATGAGTCCCAAGGATAAATAGACAGCCTCCTTTGCAAGTCAACAATAAGATTCCTGCTAGATGGAGAGCTGCCTTTACCATTCATTTTTGTTAACCAGGTAAATGGGAAGGAAGAGCAATCTTCTTAAACAGACCAAGAGCAGCTCCTCCTTTGTTTATCTGATCCAATACACAAGTGAGATGGGGCCATAGCTCAAGGGCATTCTTGCATTCTACTTCACAGTTTGAGAACCTAGGATTCAATCCACCCTAGAAAAGGGGAAGGGAAGGCAAGCAATTATTTATTCACAAGAATTTGTGAATGCCTGGTTTTTGTTTTTTTTCATTTACCAAAGAATGTGTGCAATATAAGTTTAAAAACACACACAATATAGCAAGTGCAGACAAAATGTGCATACCAAACTGTTCAGGAATATGAAAATTGGTCAAATCTGAAGGAAATAAATAAACCCCGTCTACTTTTCCTATCTGTGCAAAATAAATATAATACAAATCAAAAGGCTTTTTACTAGTACATTGTTTTTGCCTGCTACACAACTAGCATAAATGCCCTTATTTGCAAAACTATAGCTGCTTTTGAAAGGTGAATACTAAGCAGGGATGCACAAGTTGTTATCTCTTACCTCACCCCTGACAGCAGATTTGTAACAGAACACTAGCCTTGTACTAAAACCAATACCAGTCTATGTGCTTTATTGCTCTAACATCCAGTTTATTCCCAGGAAATTGGGCTGTGGGCAATTAAGATTTATAAGTGAAATGGCTTTTAGGCTCCCAGCTATTTGCCTTTTGAGCAAGTGCATTGCTATACAGAGACCATCTCTTCTTACATATCCTTTACTCAAGAAGAGGAACTCATAGGCTCTTATGAAGAACCTATTTGCCTATTACTGTAATAAGAAGGTTTTTTTCCCAATACACAGAAATGGATTAAATATTTTGGTATGGCTGAAAGAGATGTCAAAAAGGAGTATGGTGATTGAAAACATCTCCTGCCTGCCCCAGAGATAAGCAGCGTAGTCTTCCTCGGATCTATTAGCTACCATGGAGTGTCACAGGCTCTGTACACATATTAGCTGCTCTCCCTCCTAGGAGGGGCAAACCCATGTTTTGTGGGTATATGTCATATCACAGATCAGAATAAGAATGATTTTTTTAAAGACAGGCAAAAATAAACAGTCTTGTCTGAATTCTTATTTTATACTTAAAAGGTATGAGGTTTTTTAAAGGACAGGCACTCCACAGCAAGCTTATCATGATGTATATGTTTGAGGATTGTTTTTTTAGCCTAACAAATGGGTCCCATTGGCAATTTACTTGTGTACTTAGCATGTAAGCGCAGGCATTATTAAGAAAAAAGAAGAAATGAGATGCTTGCTTAATTTATGTATGTTATAAGTATGAGAGATTTTTTTTAAAAGTGGTGGCTTAGTTATAGCATCACAATATTGAAGTGATTAGATAGATAGATAGATAGATAGATAGATAGATAGATAGATAGATAGACCCCCTGCCTGGGCACGCGCGCGCACACACACACACTCCTTTCCTCAGAAGCTGAAGTGGGTAGGAGGGCCGGGGGGCATTTCTTCTTTTCCACTGCGCTTCCCACCCTACACAGTTGTGAGGGAGATCCGGGGAAACCCGAGTTCAAATCCCCATTCAGGCATAATACTTGCTGGGTGGCTCAAAACTGACTTTGATGGCATCATAGACTGATTTGCATCTATGAAAGCAAGGAGGGCCAAGTTATGATAGTTTGCTAATTAGAAAATTAGTGAGCGTGAGTTGCAATTTCTGCATTTTTGGTTATTTATTGCATTTTTGGTTATTTATTGCATTTATTGCATTTTTGGTTATTTATTGCATTTTTGGTTATTTATTGCATTTTGAAATTTTTGGTAATTTTTGTAATTTTTAAAATTTTTAAAATAAAAGTTTTCTGAAACATGTGTGTCAGTCAGATGTATGTTGGGGGGTAGCAGGGGTGGCACGGCGGGGGGGCGCAATTTCAGTGCTTGCCCCGGGCGCCGTTTTCCCTTGTTACGCCTCTGCTAACTAGGTATGTTCTGGTGCTAAAATAGTGCATTGCAGCTTATCGGCGGTGGGGGATGGGGGGGGCAAAGGCCTTCCTCATCCAGCAGCATCTTCTGCTGGGTCCTTTCCCAGAATTCCCCAGTGCTCCCTGCTTGGCTGGCCTCAGGGCCGTCTCCTGCTTCACAGCCAACTGCCTCTTCCTTTTCCATCTTCAATCTGTGCTCCAAGGCAGCCTCCAACTATATAAAGAATTGAAGTATTCTCTTGTTGAGGGATGAAGGTTTTTGACACCCCCAAAGCCCACCTCATGGATCTTCTCCCTGTATGAAAAGGAGACCAAAGCTAAGAGTCTCGAAAGAGTCCCTAGAATGGCAGAGTGGCTGAGGCAGGTGGCCTTCCTTTGAGGCCACAGAACAAAGCCTTCAATGCAGGATCCTTCCTTTTGGTCTGTTCCCAATACCTCTCTGCCCCTTCATCCTCTTCTGGGCTCTCCCACAACATGGAGCCTCTAGGAGTGCAAACCTACGCTCTCCATAAAGCCATCCCCTCCTTTCCCATTTCCAGCCTGGGATGCAGCCACCACATCCTTGAACCTTCCCCCTTTCCAGGACACAAGGAGGGCGGCTTGGATCACCCCTTGGGAATCCGCCCCTCCAGTCTCCCCCATCCTTGGCTGCCCAGAGAAGAACATGCAGGTGCAGGGACGTAACTATAATAGGGCAAGGGGCCACAGTTGTCTGGAGGCCCACTGCCTTGGGGGCCCCCCCAGAGGCAAGTCACATGACTCACTCCCCCAGCCGCACACCCACCCGGGATTCCTTCAGTTGTATCCATCCTCCTTAATTGATGTGAGATCTGGAGCTACCAGTCTTTCTCTAGCACCATTAAATGACTTGAGTCGTCCACAATTTAAGATTTCTTTACTTCATGAACTGAGCTTCGGGAGGGGGGCACATTTTAAAATCTTGTCTCTGGGCCCCCTCCAACCTTGCTATGCCCCTGTGCAGGTGGCAGGCCTGTGGGAGAGAGAGAACGCCTCCGAGCATTCAAGCACCACAGTGAGAATAGCTTGGTTGAAAAATAGCCAGAACGGGGGTGGGTGGAGGGTTAAGAGTTGAGCAGGAAAGCACAGTCATGAAAATTAAAACAGAACTGTTAGCACTCACTCCTGCTGCTGTTCTTTTTGTTCTTCACAGCTCCAGCCTTTGAAACAGACACACAGGAGATTGTGTTCACTCCCTCCAAGGTCAGGACTCTAACCCTGAGGAATAGAGGTTGAGTTCAGCCCAATCACTGGGTGTGAGAAGAGCAAGCCCATTAAAGAGTATCTCCAGACAGGCGCTTAAGGTTCAAAAGCCAGTCAGGTTTCTTGGGGGAATGACATACTTGGGTAGGAAAGCCTGTGTCCCCGACTGAGATTTCTGTCCACATGGTGAAGAGCAGAGAGGGGGAGAGAGAAGCCACACGGCTCATGGAGAATGCAGCAGAGCAGAGAGCAAGGAGGTGGAGGACGCGAGAGGCCAGACCCCCACCAATCAGAGAAAGCCGGAGCAGAGGGAGATACAAGGAGAGGGGGAATAGAGAGGAAGACCCTTCCGCACCCTCTCATAGGAACATAGGAAGCTGCCAATAAACAATGAATAAACTCGGAATTAATTAATCGATCATTGATTTCCAGTGACTGCTGTGGGTATTGACCCATGCATATCTATGTTGCTTATTTTTTTAACTTTACAGATGCTCCATGTTCATAAAAGTAATTTAATGAGAGGTGATGTGATGGAGCTTGGTTGGTGGGAAGGATGGTGATGGGGTTGCAAAAAAAGCTGTGTTTTACCCTTAGCATAAGGGATGCCATTTTGTTTTTGTAAAACTGTTTTAAGCTATTAGGGAATAAATAATGAAGGAATAAAATGCAAGCAAGGGAGTTTCAAAATGACTCTAGAGGTATTTCTGTGTTAAAACCGCAAACAATTGGCTAGACGGAGCAGGATGTGCTTTTGACATTTGACATATAGGCAATTGAGAAATGCTTGAGTCTGCGAGACCACAATAGGGAAAACGGGAAGTGGAGAACAGGTGGTGTGATAACATGTCTGGAGAAACAACTTATTTGAATATAGCCAATAGCATTGATTCCATGGAAAAGGGGAACTGAGGGAGGGGGCTTGTTGCTTGTCACTGCTTGTTGTCAAAGGGTATAAAATTGCTTGTAACTTCTTCTGCGGTGTGCCACTTCTTGGGGTGCGCACCCAGTAGCTTTGCTTGGCCTAATAAAAGATACTGACCAGAATCTCCTTCTTGTCTTTTATTAATTGGCATAATCAAATAGAGGGCAAGAGTCGGGCCTTACCCAGACTAGCTGGGAGGGTGCAAGCCTTCCCTGGCAGGCGGGACTCATCAATGGTGCGGGGGGGGGCTCCTCTTGCTCCTCCTTTGGGGCTCCTCCTTTGGGGCTATCCCCCTGACTCCAGGGCCAGGGATTGCATTTGTCTCTCGGCAGCCCCTTAGCATGCGTCTTTGGAGCCCTGAATATTCCAAGCCTCTTACCTGGAGGTTCCATCCGCCTCTCAGTCCATCTTTCAGTGTTGCAGGGGAAGGACCAGAGGCAATGGGGTTACCCTGGTGCGAGGCAGGCTGAGGGTTGACACCAAGGAGGACTGCCAGACTCTGCTAACAGCGGCTCCCTGGGAAGATTCAGGGACCCTGGGTATTGCTGGGAAGAGGCCAGAGAACCTTTGGGGACAGGGAACCATCTTATTTGTTGTGTATCTATTTTTCAGTGTACACCACTTCAAATTCTTGTGTGAAAAGTGTGTGTGTTCATGTGTTCCTATATTGGGAGGGCTGTGGTTTCGGGATCCCTGCTTGTACAGAATGGGACTGGATGATCTCTAGAGGTCTTTTTCCGCCCTGATCTTCTGGTTTGGTTTCCACAGAGAAGCAATAAAGTGCCAGCAAAGCAACAGCAAGTGAGTAGCTTCCTTCACCCTCTTAAATATTACTTCATCAGTCTGAGTACTCCTGTCTTGGGCAGGTGGGCGGGGGAGTGGGGAAACCAGGGGGATAAACTGAGGGACGATATTGGAGTGTCCTGGCACTAGGCTGGCCCTGAAGATGTTGTAGAGCGACAATGACACCCTCCCCGCCACACACCTCAGGGAATGATCTGGGAAAGGGGGTGGGTGGGGGCCACTCCGCATACGCAGCCAGGGTCTGGCTCCTCTCTTCTGTGGATCCCTGGAAGGGATTCCTAGAGCTCTTCATGCTCCTGCCTAGTTGTAAAATGTTTGGATTCAAAATCAAAAGAGCTGTTAGACTGGAACTTGGGAGAAAATATTCACCACACGCAGGTGGGTCCCTTGTCCCAGCATGGCATAGAGGTTCGTGTGTTAGGCTAGGGCCAGGAGGACCTGAGTTCAAATCCCCATTCAGCCATGAAGCTTACTGGGTGACTTTGGGCCAGTCATGTGTCTCTCAGCTTCACCTACCTCACAGGGTTGTTGTGAGGATAGACATAACCGTGTACACCCCTCTGGGTTCCTTGGAGGAAGAGTGGGATATCAGTGTGGAAAAGGAAGGTTCACTTCATTTCTCTCCCATTTTTCTGAGGTCACAAATCTTATTGGCCCGTGTGATAGGGCTCCGTAACACTGTTAACACCCAGGGGCACTGCAGAGTGGGAATGCAGGCTGAAAACACACAAAATCCGGTGAATGTGCTAGCAAGACCTTTCTAGTCTCTCACCCATTGTCACAAAGGAGAGCTGAACTCGCTCCCCCACCTGAACTCTGAAGTCCTTTGCAAAAATTTGTCTGCCTGATCAATGAGCAAGTCTCATCAGGCGGTTAAAAAAAAACAACCCTTCATAAAAACATATGAGCGTCCCAGCTGCATCATTCTCTTCCTATCCCATTCGCTCAAAATATCTCCTGGCAGTTGACAATTTTAAAAAGAGAATGACAACCTAATCAACTGCCAACACCAAATGCCTAGGTGTATCTTCAAGGCCCTGGCAAAGAGGTCAAACCCCAGCTTCTTTTTGTTGGCCCCAAATCCCTGGCCTTCAGTTTCCCAGGATGACCCCCGGTTCTAGTGTTGTGAGAGAGAGAGAGGAAAATTTCTCTCTGTCCATTCTCTCTACTCCAGGCATAGTTTTATACACCTCTATCATGTCTCCCCACAGCCACCTCTTTTCCAAACTAAAAAGCCCCAGATGTTGTATCCTTGCTGCATAAGGAAGTTGCTCCAGGCCCGTGATCATCTTGCTTGCCCTCTTCTGCACGGAAGCCCTTGTAGATGTGGAGTTATGGAGAAATATGTGTTGTCACTATTCTGCTCGACTTGCATGAAGGCAGGTTAGGGAGAGGTTCCCAAGTACAGTAATCCCCTGAGGAATGTTGAAACAGGGAAGCATGTCCAAAAGGGTTATTTAGGAAGTTACATACTTGGATAGGAAAGCCGGTGTCCCTGAGCTTTATGTCTTCATAGTGCAAGATCAGAACAAGGATGGAGGAAAGGTAAAACTACAACAAACAGGTAGGAAGGGGAGCCCTGAGAGTATCAGTCTACCAAAAAGTCCTATAAGTGGCTTGTTTCATGGCAGGAAATGACAAAAACCTCTGGAACAAACAAAATATAATTCATTCATTCATTTATTTGTTTATGAATGCACCATGCTCCAGTTGATTAGCAACCCAGAAGATCTGAGAACTGTGAAGCATGTGTTGTGCTTTTTATTTTTATTTCTTTAGAAACGCATTATACGTCCAAGCTGGTTGGCCATGTCCAAAAACCTCACTCACACTATTGACACTGTATGTCATCAATCAGTAGGATTCTGTAATGATATGAAATGTTAAGAGGCCCCCGCATCCCCCTAGGGACGGCCCTGGCCACACTCTCTGAAGCCGGGCTGCTTAAGGTGCTTATGAGCTGCCCAAAAACAGTGCCTCCCCTCCTGCCCTCACTTCCCACAATGTCCACACACTGGACAGAAGTCTAGAGGAGAGGAAAACAGATGTCCGAAGGTGCAAAGATCCACCTGCCTAACCCGCCAGTTGTAGCTCCCTCTGGTGGTGACATCAGAAACAAAAAACTGAGAGGGCACAGAAGGGGGAAAATGCATTTCTGGGGGTGAGCAAGCCAAGCTGTGGGTCCCACACGTTAGATTTCTGAAAGGGAAATGGGCAGCAGCTGGGGTGGTGGCTACCTTTTTGAGGGATGCTTGGTGTAAGAAATTAGAATTCTCCCTTCACATATGGGGAATGGAAAACTCAGAAGTCCTCAGAAGTCCCGGTTCTTTGCCTGATGTCCTGCTTGTTTTGTTCCCCCTAGACCAGTGATTCTCAAACTTGGGTCCTCAGGTATTATTGGACTTCAACTCCCATAATCCCCAACCAAAGGCCACTGAGGCTGGGGATTATGGGAGTTGAAGTCCAATAACACCTGAGGACCCAAGTTTGAGAATCCCTGCCCTCGACTCATGAAAGCATACAGACAAGGGATTAAAAGTTAACAGCATTTATTCTCACCCAATTCTTGACAGTCCTCAGTAGATAGAAGCAAGAGACAGTTCTGCGTTCAATCAGTACACCTTAAACATTTATCAGCCTCTTTCGGTTAGAAATTAAAAGTTAATGGTTAGAGATATATTTATAATACCTCTTCCTGTTTCTTGCAGTTGCACTTGTGGTTGCCTCTCTGTTTGGGCCTCTTGACTTCCTCTTTTCCCTTCTTGCCTCGAGTCTTTTCTCCTTCTCTATCTCTCGCTCTCCTTCCCTTCCTTAGTTAACCCTTTAACACATCATCTCTTAAGTACAATTGTGGATTCACCCACACAACCTTGCTCCTCGCTCTTCCTAATAATCATTGGTCAGAAGAATCCAGACCACTGATATCCTATAATTCAATTTGTCACCCCTTTTGACATATAAATCCATTGGTCAATTCTTAAATGTGCATAAATGAAACTTTCAGAATCTGCATCATAGGTTTTGATCGAAACACATGCAAACATTGTGGTTTGAACATGTTCTATTCTAATATCACCAAAGGGGGTCGCCACTTCGGGGGAGAACGAGGATAAGGGCTAGAGGACTTCTGTTTAATTAGTTTTAAGCTGTTTTAGACTTGGGTTGAAGTTGCTGTAATGTGTTTGGGTTCATCTGGAGATGGGGGGACAGGGGGCGCCTTTGTTGGCTATGGGGCAGCTATCCCGGTGGTGGTGGGGAATAGAAGTAGTAACATTGGCAGGTCAGCGACCGTTCCAGGGGAAGGGTAGTCAGAAACTTAATAGCTGTCTCCCCTTCCGGCTGCCCTGCCAGCTCTTTGACTTCGGGGAGCACTGCCAACAACCCACATAGCCTTTCTCTGCTCCTCTGTAATGCCAGGTCAGTCCAAAATAAATCTGAACTCATCCATGATTTGATCATGGATGAAGGGGCCGACCTGGTATGTATTACCGAGACTTGGTTGGGGGAGGCTAATGGTCCAGTTTGGCCCCAGCTTCTCCCTCCAGAATATTCTGCAGAGGAGCAGGTGAGGGGACGTGGGCGGGGAGGTGGAGTGGCTGTGGTCTAGAAGGATAACATTTCCCCTACCAGGGTCCCTGTTAGGGTGTCGGACCATATTGAATGTGTGTACTTGAGTTTGGGGACCAGGGATAGATTGGGACTTCTGTTGGTGTACCGATCACCCTGCTGCCCAGCGGAATCCCTTACTGAGCTCACAGACCTGGTCGTGGAACTCACGTTGGAGTCTCCCAGACTTTTGGTGCTGGAGGACTACTATGTTCATTTCGGGACCAACCTGTCTGGGGTAGCTCAGGAGTTCATAGCGGCCATGACAACTATGGGCCTATCCCAAGTGGTCTCGGGACCAACGCATATTGCAGGTCACACGCTTGATTTGGTCTTTTACGCTGATCAGGGTGGTGTTCCGTGGGTGGGGACTCCTGTGATTTCCCCATTGTCATGGATGGACCACCATCTGGTTAAGGTTGGACTTACAACCACTTCCCACCTCCGCAGGGGGCGAGGTGCCCATTAGAATGTTCCGCCCCAAGAGGTTATTGGATCCAGTAAGATTCCAAGAAGCCTTGGAGGGATTCAACGTTGGCTTTGCCAGTGACCCTGTTGATGCCCTGGTTGAGAATTGGAACAACTTGCTCACCAGGGCAGTAGACACGATTGCTCCCAAGCGTCCCCTCCGACCCGCTTCAAATTTGGCTCCTTGGTATACAGAAGACCTACAGGGGCTGAAGCGGCAAGGTAGGTTACTGGAGCACAAATGGAGGAAGACTCAAATCTCACAGATTGTGACATAGAGCATATTTAAAGATGTATGCTCAAGCAATACATACGGCAAAGAGGCGGTTCTTTTCTACCCGTATTACCTCTGCGAGTTCACATCCAGCAGAGTTGTTCAGGGTTGTGATGGGACTAATATCTGACCCCCCCAACCAGAATTTAGAGTCATCAGTTACCCACTGTGATGTGTTTAAAGAGTTTTTCACATATAAAATCTCTCCAACCTAGATGGAGACTTCACAATTAATTTCATGTCTGAACTGGAGGTGGCCAACGACTCCTCTTATGTGATTCGACTGGATCAGTTTCGGTTTGTGACTCCTGAGGATTTGGACAAGCTGCTTGGAGCGGTGAGGCCTACCACTTATTCTCTTGACCCTTATCCAACATGTCTTATTTGATCTAGTAAGGAGATTGTTGTAGACACCCTGGTGGAAATCATAAATGCTTCTCCAAGGGAGGGGAGGATGCCTCCTTGTCTTAAGGAGGCAATCATTAGACCTCTTCTAAAGAAGCCTGCATTAGATCCCTCAGAGTTGAGCAATTATAGGCCTGTTTCCAATCTCCCATGGCTGGGCAAGGTAAATGAGAGGGTGGTGGCCTCTCAGCTCCAGGCGATCTTGGAGGAAACTGATTATCTAGACCCATTTCAAACTGGTTTTTGGGCAGGCAATGGGGTGGAGACTGCCTTGGTGGGCCTGATGGATGATCTCCAATTGGCAATTGACAGAGGAAGTGTGACTCTGTTGGTCCTCTTGGATCTCTTGGCAGCTTTCGATACTATCGACCATAGTATCCTTCTGGAACGTCTGAGGGTGTTGGGGGTGGGAGGCACTGTTTTACAGTGGTTCCGCTTGTACCTCTCAGATAGATTCCAGATGGTGTCGATTGGAGACCGTTGCTCTTCAAAATCTGAGCTTAAGTATGGTGTCCCTCAAGCCTCCGTACTTTCTCCAATGCTTTTTAACATCTACATGAAACCGCCGGGAGAGATCATCAGGGGATTTGGAGCTGGCTGTTACCAGTACGCTGATGACACCCAGATCTACTTCTCCATGTCAACTTCTTCAGGAGCTGGCATATCCTCCCTAAATGCCTGCCTAGAAGCAGTAATGGGCTGGATGAGGGAGAATAAACTGAAGTTCAATCCAGATCAGACGGAGGTACTTATTTTGTGGGGTCAGAACGCTAGAGACGATTTTGATCTGCCTGTTCTAGATGGGGTCACACTTCCCCAAAAGGAACAGGTTCGTGGTCTGGGAGTACTTCTGGATCCACACCTCTCCCTGGTTTCTCAGGTTGAGGCTCTGGCCAGGGGTGCTTTCTATCAGCTCCGGCTGATACGCCAGCTGCGCCCGTTTCTTGAGATCAACGACCTCAAAACAGTGGTACATCTGTTGGTAACCTCCAGACTTGATTTTTGTAATGCGCTCTACGTGGGGCTGCCTTTGTACATAGTCCGGAAACTTCAGTTGGTTCAGAACGCGGCAGCCAAGTTGGTCTCTGGATCATCTCAGAGAACCCATGTTACTCCTTTACTGATGGAATTACACTGGCTGCCAATAGGTTTCCGGACAAAATACAAAGTGTTAGTTATAACTTACAAAGCCCGGCCTAGGCCTAGGCCCTGGGTATTTAAGAGAGCGTCTTCTTCATTACAAGCCCCACCGCCCCTTGAGGTCATCTGAGGAGGTCCGTCTCTAGTTACCGCCAACTCATTTGGTGGATACACAGAGACGGGCCTTCCCGTTCGCTGACTCAAGATTGTGGAATGCACTCCCTGCTGAGATACAATCCTCCCCATCTCTGGCAATTTTCAAAAAACACCTGAAAACCCATCTTTTCGCCCAAGATTTCTCAGCTTCCTAATATTTTGGGGTTTTAATTTCTGGTTATTTTAAAATTGTTAAATTGTTTTTAAGTTTCTGTATATGTTTTTAACTGGTTTTATGTTATTGCAAAGCGCCCAGAGACGAAGGTTTGGGGCGGTGTACAAATCTGATAAATAAATCAATAAAATAAAATCTAAGCTAAACTGGGGAAGCAACCCAAACGAAATTAGGGAAGTGGTCTGTCATGACACTTGAAAGAACGTAGTTTGACATTTTAAACTGAAAGAACACAATTTGACATTTGAAAAGCACCTCCAAACTAAATTGGGGACTGTAGGAGGGTTTGGAAACATGTCTGGAACGTGTCTTGAAACAGCAGCTTGCATCAGACAGGTTGAAAAGCACCTGGTGTTCCTGAAAACAATGTCAAGCAAACTGGTCAACCGAGCCATACAATCAAATGCCCTCTGCTTTGTCTTACACTGGC
Organism: Hemicordylus capensis; assembly: GCF_027244095.1. Taxonomy (NCBI): domain Eukaryota; kingdom Metazoa; phylum Chordata; class Lepidosauria; order Squamata; family Cordylidae; genus Hemicordylus; species Hemicordylus capensis. Next base: position 229,368,898 of record NC_069658.1, on the reverse strand, counting down.
CTCCTTGCCCCCCACTCTGGAGCCAGCCTTACAGCTGGTCCTGCTCATCATCCAGACACAAAGAGAGGGGAAAGGCCGTCCTCCTTCTCTGTGGCCTGCACCTGACCCCCTGACCCCCATTTCATGTGGGTTTGGGCATAAAGCCTTGCAAACTGATACAGCCAGGAAAGAAAAGGCAGAGAGGAATAGACAGGGGATTAAAATGGGTCTTTCAAAGGTTCAGCGCGGCCTGTGAGTGAGTCAGATAAGGCAGCAGAACAAAGGGGTCCCTGCCCCAGAGCCACCTAATGGCACAGCAGGGAAGTAACTTGCCTAGGGAGCAAGAGGTTGCTGGTTCAAAGTGCAAAGTGCACACTCCCAATGGGCGTGCAGTGTGAAATGACCCAATCCAGTTCCCACTCCACTTTATTGAAATCCTCCCAGCTTCAAATCTTGTTTACAGAATGCAGGAAAATCTTGGTCATGGACTTGGCACGTCCATGGAGAGCACACACTGCTCAGCAACCACTGGTTCCTGTCTGATCAGCCAAAACCCAAGCAGATTTGGGCCTGCCTCGCACTTCAAAACATCTAAGTGTGATCAGAAGTGGGATGAAAGTCTCAATCTAGAATAACTAATCAAGGCTCACGACCTTTTGGGTTTCCACCTGGTAGGTGGAAAGAAGAGAAATGGACTTGATTTATTTATTTCATTTTCATTCCACTCAAAGAACCACTAGAAAAACTACTACAAATAATTATATACCCTTGTCCAGAAGGAGATAGAGCAGGGGCTCCTAACATGTGGTCCTCCAGATGCTGATGAACTATTGAATAGTTCAGCAATTCGATATATTATGGCTTTGGATGATGCGAGTTGATGTTCAGTCATATCTGAAGAACACAGTTTGTGCACCACTGAGACAGAGGATTCTGCATTCCATTCCATAATCAAAACAACCTTGTGAGGTAGGTGAAGCTGACTGATAGATTCCAGGCATTTATATAGTTTCTCTCCAGTATGGGTTCTTTGATGGCTAGTAAGACTTCCGCTCTGACTGAAGCTCTTTCCACACTCCAAGCATTTATATGGTTTCTCTCCAGTATGGGTTCTTTGATGGCTAGTAAGACTTCCGCTCTGACTGAAGCTCTTTCCACACTCCAAGCATTTATATGGCTTCTCTCCAGTATGGTTTCTTTGATGGCTAGTAAGACTTCCGCTCTGACTGAAGCTCTTTCCACACTCCAATCATTTCTATGGATTCTCTCCAGTATGGGTTCTTTGATGCCTAGTAAGATGTCCGCTCATACTGAAACTCTTTCCACACTCGAAGAATTTATATGGTTTCTCTCCAGTATGGGTTCTTTGATGGCTAGTAAGGTTTCCAATAGTATTGAAGCTCATTCCACAGTCCAAGCATTTATATGGTTTCACTACAGTATGGTTTCTTTGATGGCTAGTAAGACTTCCGCTCTGACTGAAGCTCTTTCCACACTCCAATCATTTCTATGGATTCTCTCCAGTATGGGTTCTTTGATGCCTAGTAAGATGTCCGCTCATACTGAAACTCTTTCCACACTCGAAGAATTTATATGGTTTCTCTCCAGTATGGGTTCTTTGATGGCTAGTAAGGTTTCCAATAGTATTGAAGCTCATTCCACAGTCCAAGCATTTATATAGCTTCTCTCCAGTATGGGTTCTTTGATGGCTAGTAAGTTGTCCAATCTGGCTGAAGCTCTTTCCACACTCCAAGCATTTATATGGCTTCTCTCCTGTTGGTGCTGCGCCTCTATTGCAGAGTTAATCACTTGTACCCCGCTCGGCTGAGTAAGAACACTCTGACACAGGTATAGTTCAAACTGAAGATTATATTGAAGTAGAGGAAAACTTACATGATATAGCAGCTCAGTAACTCCTTTTACACGTAGGCATACATATACATTAGGCACAAGGATATAGCATAGACATGGCAGCCGGGTGGACCACAGTGGTGCAGCCTTTAAAACTGTGGACAGTTAGCTCTTCCTTGAGCCTCGTTCTTATGCTGGCTTTGGCCAATCACTTCAGGTCAGTACTCAACACCTGTTAATTGGCCTCACATGTTGCCAGTCACCACTTACTGCAAATACAGTGACTCTCACTTATTACTTAAAGCAATACACACACGACACCTCACAGTGATCCTGCGTTGTGTAGACTTTTCTTTAATCTGAAATAAATGTCTTTTCTGCATACTGTGATACTGTCTGCACGTTGTCTCGCTCTCTTAATAATATGCCAAGGATATACCCTATTCAACAGTTGTACCTCAAGCATCCTGATGGTTAATAAGTATTCCGCTCTGACTGAAGCTCTTTCCACAGTCCAATCATTTATAGGGTTTCTCTCCAGTATGGGTTCTTTGATGGCTAGTAAGTGTTCCGCTCTCACTGAAGCTCTTTCCACACTCCAAGCATTTATATGGTTTCTCTCCAGTATGGTTTCTTTGATGTCTAGTAAGTTTTCCGCTCTCACTGAAGCTCTTTCCACACTCCAAGCACTGATATGGTTTCTCTCCAGTATGGGTTCTTTGATAGCAAGTAAGATGTCCGCTCTGACTGAGGCTCTTTCCACACTCAAAGCATTTATATGGTTTCTCTCCCGTATGGGTTCTTTGATGGCTAGTAAGGTTTCCACTCTGACTGAAGCTCTTTCCACACTCCAAGCATTTATATGGCTTCTCTCCAGTATGGGTTCTTTGATGGCAAGTAAGATGTCCGCTCATACTGAATCTCTTTGCACACTTCAAGCATTTATATGGTTTCTCTCCCGTATGGGTTCTTTGATGACTAGTAAGACTTCCACTGTCATTGAAGCTCTTTCCACACTCTAAGCATTTATATTGTTTCTCTCCAGTATGGGTTCCTGTACGGCTAGTAAGGTTTCCACGAGTATTGAAGCTTATTCCACAGTTCAAGCATTTATATGATTTCACTCCAGTATGGGTTCTTTGCTGGCTAGTAAGACTTCCGCTCTGACTGAAGCTCTTTCCACACTCCAAGCAATTATATGGTTTCTCTCCAGTATGGGTTCTTTGATGGCTAGTAAGACTTCTGCTCTCACTGAAGCTCTTTCCACATTCAAAGCATTTATATGGCTTCTCTCCAGTATGGGTTCTTTGATGGATAGTAAGATTTCCACTCTGACTGAAGCTCTTTCCACACTCAAAGCATTTATATGGTTTCTCTCCAGTATGGGTTCTTTGATGGAAAGTAAGATGTCCGCTCTGACTGAGGCTCTTTCCACACTCCAAGCATTTATATGGTTTCTCTCCAGTATGGGTTCTTTGATGGGAAGTGAGGTGTGCACTTTTGCTGAATCTCTTTCCACACTCTAAGCATGTATATGTTTTCTTTCCAGTATGCGTCCTTTGATGGCTAGTAGCTTTTTGCTCCGAATGAAGCTCTTCCTGTACTCAAAGCATTTATATGGCTTCTCTCCAGTATGGGTTCTTTGATGCCTAGTAAGACTTCCACTCACTGAAGCTCTTTCCACACTTCAAGCATTTATATGGTTTCTCTCCTATGTGCTTTTCCCACTAAGATTGAAAATTTGGTTCATAGATTTCTCCATGATGAGAAACAGAAGAACCATTCCTGTTCTTCTCTTTTGCTTCAGTGTCCATCCTCTGTTTCCCTCTCTTTTTCCAGCTGACATCAACCAACATTCCTCCATTGCAAATTCCCTCCGTATTCATCTTCCCACTATCATCTGCTGGAAAGTAGGGAGAAAATTGGTCAGGGCTTGGGACAGAAATGGATCCTCCAGTCACTGATCAACCCACACTTAATGTGTCCTTTTGAGGGAAAAAGAAGAAAGCCAGACAGTTCTGCGTTACCAAGACATGTGTGGATGTGGCAGGCAGAGGCCTAGCTGTCACCCTCCAGATTCTCAAGCCAGCCGCAACACAGGATCAATGGGTGGGTGGGTTGGTGGGTGTCACAATCAGGTTTTCATCTTGTTCACTGGGTACCCCACTGGGAAATCTCTCAGTTTGCCATGTCTGTACTTCATAATTGCATACCTTGCACACCTGGTGCCTTACCGTCTCCCTCCCTGGGTTGACAGAGGTAGCCAAAGGGCAGTATTGAAGTCCCCCATGCTAGTTATCTCAGGGTATTTCAACACTCGTTCTGAGGACACCTTGTTTGGTGAGACTCTGGTTTTCATCAGGTGAACCCCAGCAAATATAATCAAACAGAAAACCATAAAATAATCCTCATTATTTTTGTATATATGTAACAACTCCAAATCAGCAGAGCCCAGATTTCTTCTTATTATTATGGTATACCAAGGTGCTGATTTTGAAGTGGGTCTAGAGGGACACTTAGGAGCAATCATGTCTACTGCTCTGGCAAGTTCCTTATTTCAGGTTCCCACCAGGGCTTCGACAGAATCACATGCAGCACCAACTTTGAAACCCTCCAAGGTCTTTTGGAACCCTACTGGGTCCAGCAGCCTTTTTGTGCAGACCATCCTAATTGGTCCATCACCCCTGCAGGAGTGGATTGTGGCTGTGATAACAACCTTAACCATGTAGTGGTCCATCCAAGACAATGGGGAAACCACCGGATCCCCCACCCACGGAACACCCCCCTGATCAGAGTAAAAGACCAAATCAAGCATTGGCCGGCAACCTTACTTGATTCAGATACTAGTTGGAATAGGCCCATAGATGTAATGTCCGCTATGAACTCCTGAGCCGCACCAGACAAGCCAGCCCCCAAAGTGGATATTGAAGTCCCCCAGGACCAAAAGCCTGCGACACTCCAACACCAACTCCGCGACTAGCTCAGAGAGCTCATTTAGGGAGTCAGTTGGGCAGCAGGGTGATCGGTACACAAACAGGATTCCCAGTCTGTGTTCAACACATCATGTGAATGACTTTGTGTGAATGGAGATCTAGTGAGAGAGAGATCGAGCTGGTTTGCTTACTTGGTAAGAGCACGGAACATATATTCCCTCGCCATCATTCCTCCCCGAAAGTGGCTCCCCCAAAGAGGCGACCCCCTTTGATGTCACCCCTTTGGTGGTGGGCCCACTGCCACTGAAAGCTTCCTTCTTTATAAGTCCTGGGCAAAAAGCCCAGCTGGTGGAACGGGGGTGGGTGGCGAGGGACTGCCAAGTCACCTTGGGCTAGGCCTCGGTCCTGCAAGGCACCACGACATCTCCACCAGTCCAGGGGTGAGGGAGGCAGATGGAATCAGGAGGGGGCAAAAGGAGAAGGGGGAAGCCAGGCAAGAAGCCCAGATTCTGACCTTGAGGGCTGCCCAGCAATATGGTAGCTACCATCTTATTGCTTATTAATTATTATTATTTCTATTATCATTATAATTATTATTGCTTATTATTGCTTATTGCTACCATCTTATTGTTTGGATCCTATTATTTGCATAATTAATAAGACTTCTGCTTATATATTTGGTATCTGCACATAATCGGGACTCTCTCACTTCATGATTGATAGCCCGGCATGTCGTGATCAATAAAGCTTTGAATCTGACAAGATGGTGTGGCCCCTGCTTACTAAAGAGCCTCTAGGGGTAAACTTTTTCCAACATGAGCAACCTTGACTTATTCCTCTTTCCAAATGAAATTCATTTGACAATATACCATTGCCAAGATCCAATTAAATGTTTTTTCATACATAAGCTTTATCAAATTAGTGAAATTCCCTGCAAGTCCAAATGCTTCGAATGTCTGAAACAAGTGTAGTGGATCAACTTGATCAAATGCTTTCCCAGAATCTAGGAACACAGAAGCTCCCTCTTGATTATTTTGTCTGAAAGATGAGATTCTTTCAAGAAAGGGTGGCAAAGCTGCTGGGAACTTGTTTGATCTCAATTACAGCCTGTTTTCTTGAAACAAACACCCCGTCAGAACCAGAAGAGTATCCGTGTCTAGTCTGGACTATAGGTGAGGTTTGGTAGCATTACATAGGGTCTTCATAGAAGAGAAAAACAACTGTATATTGAAAAATAATTGCATAAAAACTTGCCTTTACAAAAAAGGTGGAGGGGGGATGGGATGGGTTGCAGGAAACTCACAGGGCTTAGCTGGCAATCTCCTGTCCTGGCGAGAGTCCCATTACGTAGCTGAGAGGAGGAACCTTCTGCAGGACCAGTCTTTGCACAGATGTTGGATCTCCCTCTCCCAAGATGCTCTGGAAGGCTGAAATCTCTCTCCCTCCAGATTGCCAGTCTCCTGAGCTCAGTGGCCGAGCATCTGCTTCAAATCACAAGTCCCCTGTTTCAGTCTCTGGCAGCATCTCCAGGTAGGACTGGGAAAACCCTCTTCCAAACCCTGAAGAGCTGCTGCCAGTCAGTGCAGAGACTACTGACTGAGGTAGCTGAAGGGTGTAACTCCACATAAGGCAGCGTTATATCTTCGGGGTTGTCCGACAGAGCATCCTCAGGGTTGAGTTTTATTTATATATTTATTTATTTATTTATAGCATTTATATCCCACCCTTTCTCCCCTCACAACAACCCTATGAGGTAGGTGAGATTGAGAGGTCACTGGTTCAGAGTCACCCAAGGAGCTTCATTGCTGAGGGTCATTTGAGAGTGAATCTTCCAGCTGCTAGTTTAACTCAAACAAGGATACCACTAACCCAATGCCTTGGCAAGATCTGTACCATACTCTTACCAGCTAAGCAGACCAGCTCAATCTCTCTCTCGCTAGATTTACATGGTGTTTTGAACACAGGTACATCAGTACCTTTCCAATCGATACTATGCAATTGAGGGGCCCGTACCCAGGTTCCAGAGGCGTAACGATGGGGTGGGCAGGCGGGGCACGTGCCCCAGGCGCCACCCTGGTTGGTCACGGGGGGGGGCGCCAAAAAGTGCCCCACCGATCCCCTGGCTTTCCCGGGTTTTTTGTTTGTTTGTTTTTTTAAGCCCAGCAGAGCAGTCCGAGCCGCTTGGGTCCGCGTGGTGGTGGCGTGGCGCCCTCTCCCCCAGTCTTGCCGCCACTCCATTGCTCGGCTCTGGCGCGGCGGGTGCCTAAAGTTTGCACTGCAGAGCAGACGCAGTCGACTCAATCTTCGTCACAACATAAGCTGTGGAACCGAACAGCAAGTACTGCGCACTCCCAGTCCCCGCCCCGCCACCAGTCACGCATGCATGGTGCTGGTGTGTGTCCTTCTCCCAGCTCGCCGTCTGCAGCACGTGCGACGAGGCAGGGAGTCGGACTCGGAGGACGAGCGTTTCTGCTGCTGCCTGAGGCACTAGGGGGATTCACTTCAGTTAACGGCCGGCAACAGCAACATAAAGCACCAACCAGGACAAGGTGTGTGATTGATGTACAGTGAACTTGGTTGGGCGGGCGGGGGCGGGCTTGACATTGCACCTGGCTGGCCGGTGGTGGGCCGGATTTGATTCCTCCGATGCACTTTGGGGCGCGCCGCCTTCTGTTGCCTTGCACTGCCTGCCTTCTCTTTCTCTCACTCTTTCCCTCCCCCACTCCAAGAAAAAGGGCCCCGTGCTGACTTCTGGTTTTGCTGCCTCGTCATCTTCCTCCCAGTCTCCCCTTTATCTCCCTTCTGAAGAAGAACGCTTCTCACTCATTGAAGAGCCTGCTGCGAGGGACGGGGAGGGGAGGGGAGTGGCGGCGATTCGGCGAAGGAAGGAAGCCAGAGAAATCTTTCGAGTAGCTGATCCACCAGCAAGGCATTAAATCAGTAGATGCTGCTTGTTATGCAAACATAAAGCCATTTAGGGAAAGTGTTTTGAGGCATTCTTCATTGTAAGTCAGCCTTCTGAAATAGAGGAGCTCCTATACTTCCCTAGGCTGAACTTCTCTAAAGGCACAATCCTATTGCACTGAGGCAACTCCCACAGAATTCAGTGGTGCTTCTTTCAAATAAAGTGTGCACAGGACTGCCACTTCAGTCTGGACTCACCAATGCATAATTGCAAATGGGGGGAAAGTCCCACTGGATTCTGTGGGTTAAATAAACATGCACAGGATCGGGCTGCAAATCTCAAATCCCAATTATACTTTTCCCGCATTTCTGTTAAGAACTGATTATAGATAGCTTGACATGAGAACATGGGTAAGGCAGGGCTGAAATTGTAGAGAGAATTTGTGGTAGAGCTTGAGTACTGGGAGAACAATTGCAAGCAGGTTGTCAAGTGTTCTGTTCTAGTTAGGTGTTGAAAGGCAAATATGTGCATTTCATTGTCTGTAATGCAGGTCTGCAAAGATACAGTTTTGTAGGCTGCATTCGAAGATGTGTGGATAGAGGATGAGTCTGTACACATGCAAATGTGGATCTGTCATTTGTTCAATAAATGCTCTACGAAGTTAAGTGGAGGATACGTGCAATACAGCCATACAACTATTACATTAAAAATTGAGAGCCTTTTTTTGGGTTTCTATAACCTTGACAGTCTGACAAGTTGTAAAATTAATTTCATTGCTTGTAAACAAATTTACATGGAGCCACATGCTTTTTGTATCTCATATGTTCATGTGTCTTGCTAATCTACCACCAGGCATTTCATGGATTCCATCCTGCAAGGCCCCTTCTGAAAAGCACATTTCACCTGCTTTTTCTTAAGTTTTTCAAATTGATAAAAGTGCTTATTACAGCTCCAACATAGAGAGCTGAGTCCCAATATTTTAAGGAGCTGGATTTCTTTTTTTCTTTTTTAAAGTTACCTAATTTTGCTCACCATTTGGCTTATGTTAGCATCACAAACATACTTGAAATTATGACAGTGTTGTGATTAGAGGTGTCATACCTATTTTTTGCAGGATGGGAGAGAGAGATAACAAGGATAATCTGGGTTCAAACTACAGTGGGAACAATATAATTTGTGCATGTGTTGGTTTCATGTGTGTGTGTTTTTCTCAATGATACATTAAAACACTAGGTTGTGTAAGGAGAAAATGTTGCCACATTTCTGCTTTGCCAGGAGAGAATGTCTTTCTGTATATTGCTTATACAAATAGTTTATCTAGACAGATAAATGTACAAATAATACATTCACATAGGAGAGGGTGGGGGTTTTTTGCCCCCAAACAACTAAAACCAACAAACCAATAAGAAGCTGAGTAACACCTTTTAGTCATCAAGACAATTTGTACCTTGTATATTATGTAGGAGTGAGGATGCTTGTACCTCACAGGGGCTTTTTAGTACCTTGCCAGATTGGTTCCCACATGCCCATGATGCTAAAGCATGGTCTAATTTCTTTAACTAAAGGTTGGCATGAGATATATATGAGAGATATATAATCTCCTTAATTTGTAAAATAATATCTTTAAATAAAGCCTATGCAGAAAAAAAGCAGTAAATGATGCGTCAGATGTTAATTAGTTAGGTTTTTAAATTCCTTTACAAATCCTAGTTTGTTCTTTTTAAAAAATGAGTTATTTATCGCATTTTTGGTTATTTATCGCATTTTGAAATTTTTGGTAATTTTTGTAATTTTTAAAATTTTTAAAATAAAAGTTTTCTAAAACGTGTGTCAGTCAGATGTATGCTGGGGGGGCGGCGGGGGGGGGGGCGCAATTTCAGTGCTTGCCCCGGGCGCTGTTTTCCCTAGTTACGCCTCTGCCAGGTTCACTTTTAACATGAATGCAGGTCATTCACACAAACACATGTATGAGTGTACAGACTGCTGTACAACATCATGTCTGAACCAAGCTTTTTACTCTTCCCTTTCAAGGAGCCTTACCCAGAGAGGCCACATTCCTCCTTTTCTCCTGCATGACTTCCCTGTGCAGGGTTCTCTCGTCCAGATCCAGCAGAGCCCACTCTTCTTCCGTGAAATGCACAGCCACCTCCTCAAAGCTCACCTGGCCCTGGAAGAGAAGGAAACATGTTCACTCTCGCAGAAGACATAATGGTTCCTTCCTTGAAGCAGAATCCACAAGAGTCGTTCAGGAAAGGTGCTGTGAGAAGGGCAGGGAATGTTCCCTGCAGGGTCATCTATTTAAACAAGAGCAATAGCTATTTTTGTTACAAAGCGGGTCTATAAATATAAATAGCTATTGCTCTTGTTTAAATAGAAAAATAAGTGGGGGGGGGGAATGGTGTCCTGTCACAAAGAGGGTGCGACTAAAACCAAACAGTGGCGATACCAGCAACCACCCCTGGAAAAGATGCTCTCATGAGATGAAGAGGCACACTTACTCCCCGCCCACGCCCTGTTCAATACTTGAAAGCCAACCCTTTCAAAGGCACCTCCCTGTCTGGTTAGCCAGATTCCAACCTTCACAAGATTCAAGGCTTTCTAGTCAGCAGCTTGGACAGAAGCCAAAGGAAAGAGGGCCACTTGCAGCCCCAGAGGGGTGTCCAAGGAATAGGGCTTGTCTGTCTGCCCCACATTCTCCATTCCCAACAAGCCCTCCCCTACCTTCTTCGGTGGTCTTGAAGCATCTTCCATCCCACCAGGCAGAAGGGAGGGCTGAGAATGCATCAGTAGCGTCATTCCAGCACCTGCCAAGGACACAAAAGTGACGGGAGGATGTATGAGAAAAAAAGAGAGAGGGAGAATCAAGCCTAGAGTTAAAAATTCTCATGTTGGCTTTGTGCTGAATTCAAAATGCAGTTTGGGACACTTCAGGTTGATGACTTGTCATAACACAATATATTGTCTATTTAAACTGTGGAAGAGGCTGGAGAAAAGGGACTGCATTCATCCCCACCCCCCAAAGACTCAGGTGAACATAAAAGCAAGGCAAGGATTTCAGGTGCTCTCCTTCTGTCAAATCTATCAGACAGGGAAATGGGCAAGGTATTATAAAAGGAATGGGGGAAGTGTTGCAAAAATGCCCACTCGAGATGATTTTTCCAAGAAAAAAAAAATTGGGATGGAGAGCTAGTCTTGCATTAATAAGCATGAATTGTCCTCTTCGCTGAGCAGTGTTCATTTTTATTTGAATTTGTATGGGTGAACACATGGGAGCCCTCTCTGCCATAAGAGATTCCCCTTAGGATATGGGGTCACGGCTCAGTGGGGCACTGAGTGCTTTCATGCAAAAGGTCCCAGGTTCAATCCCGGGCAGAAGGTAGGGCTGGGGAAAATTCCTGCCTTTAAAAGCTTCCTCAGGCTTTAACTAACTTTCTGCTGCAGGCAAGACTCCTTTTATTCTCTTTCCCCCCTCCAACGTTGCTAAACAAACCAACCTAAATCAACTCAAGTTCCCTCCAGTTTATAAATTATAGCCAAACCAATCAAACCCTCTCTTCCCTCCAAAATGTAAACATCCCTTTCAGACCAAACGGCAGAACAGCGACTGTGAACTTTTGACCCCTGCACAGCCTCTTAATACAGAACACAGGGAGGAAGCAATCACATGTATAATACAAACATTAGAAAAGCACAAAGGGGAGGTAAAGGCCTCACTCCTTCAGGGGGGTATCTGGGGGGGGGCGGAATAAGGGGGCACCTGCCCCATACCGCCTTACCCAGCAAGGTGGCCCCACTGCTGCCCTCCTGCTTGGGGATCTCCTTGGACAGAGGCCTCTGCCTGGTGCCTGATGGAGCCTTCTCATCCTCAGGGAAGTCAGGGGCCGCTTCCGACAACAGTCCTTGCAACTGAGACAGACGGAAGGAGAGATTCCCAACAGGGAGCAGGAAGAAAGGCATTAGAAAGGGAACGGGACAGGAAGGTCCCAGAGGAAACTGCCTCATACCGAGTCAGATCCTTGGTCAAAGTACGTATGTTTGTCCATGTATATACAGCCTTTGTTAAATCTAGCTCAGTCTTGGCTACACTGACTGGCAGCGACTTCTTCTCCCGGCCCACATCCGCCCTGTCTCTTTGACAGTTTTTAGGGGGGGAAGTAAATATGTGGCTCTTCACCCAGGCCTCTGAATGAAAGTATTGCTTTTGCTGCTGCTTTGTGTTTTATGGATTTTTTAATTTGGATTTTTAAATAGAGATTTTATTTTTATATTATCTGTACTTTTGTATTATATTTATTGTTTTAATTATATTGTAAAACACCTTGAGATTATTTTAAGGAAAGGCAGTATATAAATCCAACGAACAAGCAATACATTTATATACCGCCTTTCCTAAATCTAGCACAGTATTGTCTACTGTGACTGGCAGCGACTTCTTCTCGAAAGTTTCCGGCAGGAGCTTATCCCAGGCCTACATGGAGATGCCAGGGATTCAACTGGGGGCATCCTGCATGCAATCAGATGTTCTGCCACATGCCCAAGATAGAAGGTCGCAAACCCACAATTGGATTGAAGTGGGTGGATCATCTCCACGAGTGATTCCCAAGTTGCTTTTTGATGCCACATCTGGCTTCTTTGAGGATCTCCTGGCTCACATTCTGAGTCCTTTGCAGCTCCCAAGATAAACTGCTCTCTCACCTGCTATTTTTCCTGCCTCTTGTCCTCCTCTGCCTGGCTCAGGAGGAAACCTTCTGCCAGGGCCACTGCCTGGGAACTGGTCTCTGCTCCACACTCTCTGATCCAGCTCTCTAGCTCTGGGGGCAGGATGCTCAAGAACTGCTCCAGGGTCACCAGGTCCACAATCTGAGCTGTTGTGAGTCTCCCTGGCTTCAGCCACTGATGGCAAAGGCTGTGGAGTCAGCTGCAAACACCTCGGGGGCCCTCAGCATGGTGGTAGAACTGCCTGAAGCGCAGGCGCTGGGCCTCTGAGCTCCTGATGTCCTCAACCAGCATCTTCTGCTTGGCCCTTTCCCCGAATTCCCCAGTGCTCCCCACTTGTCTGGCCTCAAGGCCTTCTCCTGCTTCGCAGCTAGCTGGGTCTTCCTTCCCCATCTTTCATTCGTGCTCCAAGGCAGCCTCCAACAATATTTAAAAATCAAAGGATTTCCTTGTTGAGGGATGAAAGTGTTTGACTCCCAGATTCCACCTCATGGATCTTCTCTCTGTATGAGAAGGAGACAAATGCTAAGAGTCCAAGATAACCTTGAAAGGCAGAGTGGGGGAGGCAGGTGGTCTCCCCATCAGGGCCACGGAACAAAGCCTTCAATGCAGGATCCTCCCCTTTGGTCTGTTCCTGAGAACTCCCCACCCCACTTCCTCCTCCTCCTCTGGGCTTCCCCACACAATGGAGCCTCCTGGGGAGCAGAGTGCAAACCTCAGCTCCTTAAAGCCACACCCTCTTTTCCCATTTCCAGCCACCACATCCTCGAAGCTCTCCCCTTTCAAGGAGGGCACAAGGAGGGCGACTTGGATCACCCCTTGGGAATCCGCCTTCTCCATTCTCCCCCACCCTTGGCTGCCCAGAGAAGGACATGCAGATAGCAGGCCTGGGGGGGAAGAAATCACTCCTCAGAGCTCTCAAGCACCCACATTTGGAATGACTTGATTGACAAACAGCCAGAACAGCAGGGGAGGGGTTAAGGTTGAGAGGGAAAGGACAGACAGGAAAAACCAAACAAAAATGTTACAGCTAACTCCTAATTCTGTGAACTGTAAAAAATGAGAGAGAACACTGTTCCTGGCACCCACAGAGCCCTGTGCTTTCCTTTGGTAGTATACAGGAGGGGTTTACCATTGCCTCCTCCCGCACAGTCTGAGATGATGCCTTTCAGCATCTTCCTATATCACTGCTGCCCGATATAGTACAGGTTGAGTATCCCTCATCTGGACATCCGAAATCCGTAATGTTCCAGAATGCGGACACCATGCCGTAACAAAAACAAAAAAACCCAAAACGCCACAGCTCACTTGCTCGCAGATTCCCAATTTTGTTTCTTTAAAACATGCAGTCAGAACTACTTATTTCAGAAGGCTGCACACATCTCACCCCCCTCATTGCCCACCCAGGACATTTCTACGAGGGGTTCCATCGTCCCAAGCCCACTGCCTGCTTTCCTCCCTTCCATTGCCTCCCACCTAACCATCCCTCCCCGGCTCTGGGATCCCCACGCACCCCACCTACACTGGCAACCACCAGCTCCTGTAGGCAGGAAAAGACACAAAGGCTCCTTTCTCAGGGGAGGGGCTGGAAGGGAAGGCACTGGGTGCAGAATGTTTCTTCCCAGTCGCCTCTCTAGGAACCTGGACTCCCTCAGGTTAACCCTTAAACTGGCCTTCTCCTTGCAGGGGGCAGCAAAGGAGGCTGCTCCATCCCTGCCTTGCAAGAGAGAGCAAAGAGCGCATGCTCAGTTTGGCACCTGCTCTGTTGGCGTCCGTTTTGGCAATCTGTTGGTGCCTGCTCTGTTTTGTAAAGGTACAGGGTGATGTCGAAAATGTCAAAAAGGCTTGCTGATACCCCTATGGATAACAGTGATAATAAAAAAAGGAAGTGTTTATGTTTATCTAAATACTTTAAATAAAACCATACACACACACACACACACAGAGTAGCCTTCTGTGTTTAGACTTGGATGCCATGCCCAAGATATCTCATTATGCAAATATTCCAAAATCTGGAAAAATCCAAAATATGGAACACTTCTGGTTCTGGTTCCAAGCAGTCCATATAGGAATACTCAACTGTAGCAGCGGGGATTCAAACCGGCAACCTTCTGCATGTTAGTCAAGCATTTCCACGCTGGCCTTCCCTACGTTCAAAATGGCTCTTTTCCCAATCTCAGCCCGGACACCCACCGAAAGGCGAGTGCTGGCCATAACAGTTCACCCCAATTATAGCAGAGCAAATGTGTGTGAGAAGAGCAAGCCCAGCAAAGAGCATCTTCAAAAGCAAGTCAGGTTTCTTGGGGAAATCACATACCTTGGTAGGAAAGCTGGTTTCCCTGAGCTTTCTGTCCTCATAGTGCAGAGGAGAGAGGGAGTGAGAGAAGCGACATGTCTCATGGAGAAGGCAGCGGAGCAAGGAGCAGGAGGAAGTGAGAGACCCTCATCACCAGCAATCAGAGGTGGCCAGAGCAGAGGGAGAGGCAGGGAGAGGCAAGGAGAGGGGGGATAGAGAGGAAGACGCTTCCTCACTCTCTCAACTCCTCATACCCCTAATGGGCAGTAGGGCAGAAGGTGCAGAGAGACAAGGCAACTGGAGCTGTGTCTCCAACCTTGATCACAAGGGCCTCCTCCAAATTACTACACCCTCACGGACACATCTTGTAAGAAAGTTTCTTAAAGAAACACCACCTCACCAACAAGAGAAGAAGCCTCCTCCCACTCAAAAGAGGCCGTCTTCCAACAATGCTCCACCCCTTCTGGAAACTGGGACCAGAACCAGTTACAAGTGTTTTAGTAGTCTAGGGGTGGCCTTCACCAGACCATAAGCTGTTCTGACAGGGTTTTTGGGCTACCTAAAGCCGTCATTGAAGGTAAGAAGCAGCTGCTCGAAGTTCTTGCTGCTCCCTTCAATATCCTTGTTGTTTCTTTGACCCAGGGGGATATGAGGCAGCTGGGCTGGTTGGTCCCGTCTGGGGGCACAAATGCTCCATGTGATTTCTGATAAGGGCTACACTCCTAGAGACGGAAGACAGTTGATGGGCATTGCAATACTCTCAGCTTTCAGGGGGTTGTTGTGCTTTTATATTCCTGACCATCATGCCTGCTGCAGCCATATTTGCAATAGCGTTTTAAGGCTTTAAAAAGTTTTAAAAACACAAACACAAGCATAAAATTTTACATACGTTGTCAGAGGAATGGAAATTTGAAATGAGCAAGAATGCCCTCCAAAGATCAATCACCTGAACCAGGACAGCATCTTATTGTTACCCTAACCCTTTGCTCTGTGCAATGTGAAGGTAAAGTGTGCCGTCAAGTTGATTTCAACTCCTGTGGCAACCACAGAGCCATTTGGTTTTCTTTGGTAGATTGCAGGAGGGATTTGCCACTGCCTCCTCCTCCTCCTCTTGTGCAGTCTGAGATGGTGCCTTTCAGCATCTTCCTCTCTGTCGCAAGAGACGGAAATCATCCCCCTTGCAGGCTTGGGGGTGTCCACTGGGCTGGGCAACACTAGCCCCCAACTGCCTCCCCGCCAGCCCCACTCCCACCCTCCCTCAAGCACGCTGGGGACCCCCCCACAGACCCACCTCTCTCCATGTTCAGCGTCTTCCAGCGTCTCCCCCACCCACCCAGGACCAAGCAAGCTCCCTCCCGCCTCCTGGCCCAACGTTCTCCTCTCCCAAGCGGCCTCCAGAGTCTCTGCCCCGACTCCTCTGCAAAGCGCCGCCTTGCTGCCTCTTCCCCCTGCTGCCCTGCCCGCTTTCCCCTGAGCCCCCCAGGGCGGGGGAGGGGACACCAGTTTTCCTTTCCTGCCTCCTCCATCTCCCCCCTCCTAGCGGCCTCTCACCTTGGAGCCTCAGAACCGAGTCGTAGTAGACCTTGCACCGGATCTGGCCGGTGCTCTGCCAAGCGCAGGACATCCAGACACCCAGGTAGACGGTACTACAAACCCCAGATCTCCCTGTTTTCGGGAAAGTGGTGCGCGCAGCACGATACCTCCTCCTGCTCCAGCATGCACGCAGGTGCGATGCCGACCACGTGTCCACCTGCCAGCCACTGAGACCCGGGCAGGGCGGGGCAGGAGCCCAGCGGAGCAGAAGCAAAAGGCTGGAGAAGAGGAAAGCGGGGCGGGGGGAGAGAAGGAATACAGCGAGGAAGCCGGCGGGCGGGCGCGGGGTCATCTCACGTGACCTGCGGGGGGGGGGGGGCCCTCGCGGCAAAGCATGCAAATCAGGGAAGAGGTTCCAGTTGCAAGGGGTTCTAGTAGCTCCGGGTGGGAAACCCTATAGCTGGCTCCCTCCTTTGGACAGGCCACAAGCAAGCCTGCCTCGCATACTAGAGACACCCGCCTCGGGCTTTTGGCTGAATGCAGCACACACACTGCCCTCCTTCCCCAGCCAGCAGTAGAGCCAGCCGTGGCCCTCTATCTTCCCTCGAGCAAAGCATTTTTAGTGCCAGAGCACCCCCTGCTGGCCATCAGCTAGCCATTTCCTATCATTTGAGCAGAGGCAGGCAAGCTAGAAACATTGAAAGCACTGCACTGCCAAGAACTTTTCTTTCCCTAGGTTGCTCTTGCCAGCCCCATTATTATTGCTGCTGCTGCTGCTGCCGCCGCCCCCTCCTCCTCCTCCTGGGAAAGGGTGAGCGAGATGACGAGAGCCCCTCCTCCTCCCGGCAAGCTCTCACTTTCCAAGCAAGAGTGAAAAAGATGCCAGGGATAGAGCAGCCAGCCAGGGGTCTCTAGCTGATACCAGCATGTACTTAACGCGGATATGCTGCAGCCACGTTCGTGTTTAAAAGGGAGAGCCACAAAGGGCGAGGCGTCCACTGGGGAGGGAAGTTTTGTAGTAGCAAGCCTGAATGGACCCCTTTGCTAAGCAGGGGCTGCCCTGGTTTGCAGTTGAATGGGAGACTACACATATGAGCACTGTCAGATATTCCCCTCAGGGGATGGGGACATTCTGGAAAGAGCATCTTCATGCTTGCATGCAGAAGGTTCCACGTTCCCTCCTTGGCCTCTCCAAGAGAGTGCTGAGAGAGACTCTTGCCTTCAACTTTGGAGAAGCTGCTGCCAGTCAGTGTAGACAGTACTGAGTTAGATGGACCAATAGTCTGACTCAGTATAAGGCAGCTTCTTATGATCCAGGTTCACTTTTAAAGGGAACACACACACAGTCATTCATACAAGAGCATACATAGACACATACAACCATCCATGAATAGGGCATAACTTGAGGATGATTCACATCTACCATCACACTAGCCATATTCACATTATGTTCCACACATGTACGGTCTGTGTACAGTGTATGCATGCACAGATATTCAAACATGTTAAACACACAGAGATGGAAAGTATACTGTTGTATCGACATCTGAGGGGGCCCGCAGCAGTCACTCACAGAAAAACACATACTTTTGTACAGACACCTGAATGCATGTACAACTTCATTATTATTATTATCTATTACATTTATAAACCACCCCATCCAGAGGTTCTGGGCAATGTACAACAACTTTTTAAAAAGACATAAAACCCACAATTCAAACACAATGCTAAAAACAATATAAAAACAATTTGACAATGATTAAAACGATTTAAAAACAATTAAAATACTTTTAAAAACAACAACACTTTACAAGCCTTGGAAGGCCAGGCCAAACAAATAGGTTTTTAGGGCTCTCTTAAAGGTCGACAGTGAGCCTAAACTGTGGATATCTGCCGGGGGTGCATTCCGTAGGCCAGGAGCAGCTACAGAAAAGGCCCAGTACCGAGTTGCCACCAGACGTACAGGTGGCAACTAGAGACGGATCTCTCCAGATGATCTCAACGAGATATGGGGATCATACCAAAGAACGTGCTCTCTAAGGTAGCCCGGACCCCAGCTGTTCAGAGCTTTAAAGGTAATAACCAGCACTTTATATTTCGCCCGGAAACATATCGGCAGCCAGTGCAGCTGTTTTAAGACAGGCATAATATGGTCTCTCCGGGTTACCCCAGAGACTAATCTGGCTGCCAGATGTCTGTACTGGACAATGATCTTGATGTGTTGTAGAAAACCAAAGTAACTCCATTTTACTAGAAAACCTCAGTCTGACTTAAAGTAACCCCAACCCAGCTGAGGGCCATCACGGCCTCACATGATCAACGTCATTATCTCTCTCCACTAAATTGTATCTAAAGAAACTTGGTTCTCACAGGATTCTCACTGTTCTTTGCTGACAGTTTGGAAAACAGGATGTAACCAAATAAGGGGTGATCACCAGATGAACAATGAATCATTCGCATGCGTACTAGATACTTAGTCCACCATTTTGTTGCCAAGTATTTTAATGAAAAGTGCTATAGAAATAGAACAATGAATTTAAAAAAAAAACTTGGACCAGTAATTACAGAAGTTTTGGTGCGTAAATCTCTCCTAACACATAATAAGGCACACAGGATGACATCCTGATGAAGCACCTGCAGAGGGATGTTCCATAAGCACAAAGCTGCTAGACGAACTAGCTGTCCAAAGCAGTGTTCCCTCGAAGAGGGATTCCCAGTACATGGCTTTGCATAAACGACAGAAAACTCTGGAGGGCATATGACCAAACACAGGCATGTGACCAAACGTTGGCCAGCCAAGGTTGCCCACCCATCCTCTGGGGGATACAGCAGAATGCTGCGGCTTATCTTGTTATTATTGTTGGCATTGCTTGCTGATATGACACGCAGCCCTGTGGCAGGTTAGGGACCCTGCTGGGGCTGCAGCACCTCGACAGGCAGCCCTGGCCTCATAGCACTGATGGAGACACAGCTCCAGCTGCATTCTCTGTCTCATGACCTTGGGGTATGAGGAATCCCAGGAGGAGAGCTGGTCTTGTGGTAGCAAGCATGACTTGTCCCCTTAGCTAAGCATGGTCCGCCCTGGTTGCAGATGAATGGGAGATTTGATGTGTGATCTCTGTAAGATATTCCCCTCAGGGGATGGAGCCACTCTGGGAAGAGCATCAAGGTTCCAAGTTCCCTCCCTCCCCGGCATCTCCAAGATAGGACAAAATTTTTCTTTTAAAATAGGACAAGATTTTTTTTTATTGAACCAAGATACTAAGGCTGAGAAAGATTCTTGCCTGCAATCTTGCAAAAGCAGAATAGCATTTTTGGTCACCTACATCGGTATAGGACATGACAGGTCCTTTTCCCCCCAACTTTTTCGTAAACCAACGGATAAGAACATGTTGCTCCACTACGATTCTATGATTCTTGGCACCCTGACCATTTGCGCAAAGGACTTCCGTATGGTCAAAAATCTGCATTTTTAATGAATAGACTGCTTAAGCATCCTTAGCAGCATGACATGTCAACAATTCTAAAAGCAAGATAAAGCTGCATTCCTTATGAATGTGGTGATATTGTACAGCTAGTGCTTAAATGCTCACACTAATTTTCTTGTAGATCTAATTGGAGGTGGCCTCACCTGGTATGAAGCATCTATATTGGTGCTGTGCTATATATCTTCAAGCCCTTGGGGTTTGATAGTTAGTAAGCTTTTTCCTCCTCAACAAGGTATAGGAGGAAAGGCTGTCTCCATAAAGATTTGGTTGTTGAGTTATTGCTGTTTGAACTCAGGGAGGAGGAAAAGTGGTATGTATCGGTTTGTGCATAAGGGGGAGGATGTTATTCATATTATTACGGTTATCTGTGTACGTTGTCAGTCAGGAGATTTGTTAGCACTTGTTTTATTTTGACAGAATATTTCAGTTCTCTGAGGAAGGACTATCCGAAATGGGCTCAAGAATCCTGGGCTAGCCTATAAGGACTCTTCTCATCTTGGCAAGACTTTACTCCTATACACAAAAGAAGTTTCTATCCAATTCACTGAGATGCTATATTCTATACATGTGCATGTGCAGATACTACCTGCAAGATCATTGTCATTGTTACTCATTTAAGGATTTTCTACCATTGCAAGACTTTTATTCATTCATTTTTGATATAGACTTATTCTCAATATGGATAAGAACAACATTTTTTCATATATTCATGCTGTTTTTTCTAATACATATGTTTGGGTTTGAACTGGTATTTATCTTTAACAATGACTTTTGTCCAATTTATTGAGATGTAATATCTTTGTCACATGTATATGCAGATACTGTCTGCAAGATAATTGTTATTGTTATCTATTCATTCTAAACTATTAATATAGCATCTTCAGTTATAGACAAATCGGATAGATGTGTTTTGTTTATCTCCTCCACATAGATCCTTAGATCCTTAGATGTAGCACAATCTGTGTTTTTGCAATTATTGGCAACTTTTTCATGGCCCCTCTGTCTCTACATTTTGCATGGTTCCTTTTCTTTTTCCTGTTGCGTGTAAATTTTCGTTGCCCACAGGGGCGTTGCTATAATTGGGCAAATGAGTTCAAAGAACCCGAGCCGTACCCAATCAGAAGCCGCCTGACGTCAGACGCGGGGTGTGTGTCAGGGCCGTGAATGGTGGCTCCTGATTGGGCATGGCTCGGGTTCTTTGAACCCATTCGCCCAATTATAGCTATGCCCCTGTGGGCAACGAAAATTTACACGCTGCGCAGGTACCAAATTTAAAATGGCCCTTGACATAGCGGACTTATCCTGTGGCATATCAGAGTGAATCAAATAATTGAAGAGACTTACTTTTTCTAAAGCCAATCAACGGTGGTTCCTCACAAACAGGAATAATGTTAACCAATGACCAATATTTGAGAAGCACTATTTAAATTTTAATACTTAATAAAGAATAATTCAGTCCCCATGTGATCCTGCGTTGTGTAGACTTTTCTTTAATCTGAAAAAATGTGTCCTCTGAATACTGTGATACTGTCTGCACATTGTCTCGCTCCCTTAACAATATGCCAAGGATAATCCCTATTCAACAGTTGTACCTCAAGCATCCTGATGGTTAATAAGTATTCCTCTATGACTGAAGCTCTTTCCACACTCCAATCATTTATATGGTTTCTCTTCAGTATGGATTCTTTGATGGCTAGTAAGTGTTCGGCTCTCACTGAAGCTCTTTCCACAGTCCAAGCATTTATATGGCTTCTCTCCAGTATGGATTCTTTGATGGCTAGTAAGTGTTCGGCTCTCACTGAAGCTCTTTCCACACTCCAAGCATTTATATGGCTTCTCTCCAGTATGGGTTCTTTGATGGCAAGTAAGATGTCCGTGCTGACTAAAGCTCTTTCCACACTCCAAGCATTTATATGGTTTCTCTTCAGTATGGGTTCTTTGATGCCTAGTAAGACTTCCGCTCTCACTGAAGCTCTTTCCACACTCCACGCATGTATATGGTTTCTCTCCAGTATGGATTCTTTGATGGCTAGTAAGTTTTCTGCTCTCAATGAAGCTCTTTCCACACTCCAAGCATTTATATGGCTTCTCTCCAGTATGGATTCTTTGATGGCTAGTAAGACTTCCTCTATGACTGAAGCTCTTTCCACACTCCAAGCATTTATATGGTTTCTCTCCAGTATGGATTCTTTGATGGCTAGTAAGTGTTCCGCTCTCACTGAAGCTCTTTCCACACTCCAAGCATTTATATGGTTTCTCACCAGTATGGGTTCTTTGATGGCAAGTAAGATGTCTGCGTTGACTAAAGCTCTTTCCACACTCCAAGCATTTATATGGTTTCTCTCCAGTATGGGTTCTTTGATGGCCAGTAAGTTCTATGGTCTGACTGAAGCTCTTTCCACACTCCAAGCATTTATATGGTTTCTCTCCAGTATGGGTTCTTTGATGCCTAGTAAGGCTTCCACTGTCACTGAAGCTCTTTCCACACTCCAAGCATTTATATGGTTTCTCTCCAGTATGGGTTCTTTGATGCCTAGTAAGATGTCCGCTCTCATTGAAGCTCTTTCCACACACAAAGCATTTATATGGTTTCTCTCCAGTATGGATTTTTTGATGGCTAGTAAGTTTTCCGCTCTTACTGAAGCTCTTTCCACACTCTAAGCATTTATATGGCTTCTCTCCAGTATGGATTCTTTGATGGCCAGTAAGATTTCCTCTATGACTGAAGCTCTTTCCACACTCCAAGCATTTATATGGTTTCTCTCCAGTATGGATTCTTTGATGGCTAGTAAGTTTTCTGTTCTCACTGAAGCTCTTTCCACACTCCAAGCATTTATATGGCTTCTCTCCAGTATGGATTCTTTCATGGCTAGTAAGACTTCCTCTATGACTGAAGTTCTTTCCACACTCCAAGCATTTATATGGTTTCTCTCCAGTATGGATTCTTTGATGGCTAGTAAGTGTTCCGCTCTGACTGAAGCTCTTTCCACACTCCAAGCATTTATATGGTTTCTCTACAGTATGGGTTCTTTGATGCCTAGTAAGACTTCCCCTCTCACTGAAGCTCTTTCCACACTCCAAGCATTTATAGGTTTTCTCCCTTGTATGGGTTCTCTGATGGGAAGTGAGGTTTCCACTTTGGCTGAAACTCTTTCGACACTCCAAACAGGTATATGTTTTCTTTCCAGTTTGGGTCCTATGATGGCTAGTATGTTTTTTGCTCCAAATGGAGCTCTTCGAATACTCCAAGCATTTATACTGTTTCTTTCTCGTATGGGTTCTTTGATGTATAGTAAGTGTTCTGCTCTCACTGAAGCTCTTTCCACACTTCAAGCATTTATATGGTTTCTCTCCTATGTGCATTTCCCACTGAGGTTGAAAATTTAGGTCATGGATTTCTCCATTATGGGAAACCAAAGATCCATTCCTGTTCTTCTCCTTTGCTTCAGTGTTCATTCTCTGTTTCCCTCTATTTTTACTGCTGACATCATCCAACAATCCTCCATTGCAAATTCTCTCCGTATTCCTCTCCCCACTGTCATCTGCTGGAATGAAGGGAGAAAATTGGTCAGAGCCTGGGATGGAAATTGAGCATCCAATCACTGATCAATCCCCACTTTTTGAGGTAGGAAGAAGAAATCCAGACTGTTCTGCGTTACCAAGACATGGTTGGATGTGGCAGGCAGAGGCCTAGCTGTCATCCTCCAGAGTCTCAAGCCAGCCGCAACATAGGATCAATGGGTGGGTGTGGGTCACAATCAGGATTTCATCTTGTTCACTGGGTACCCTGCAGGGAAATCTCTCAGTTTGCCATGTCTATACTTCATATTTGCATACCTTGCACACCTGGTGCATTACCGCATCCCTCCCTCCCTGGGTTGATATAGGTAGCCAAAGGGCAGTATTGAAGTTCCCCAGGCTAGTTATCTTGGGGTATTTCAACACTGGTTCTGAAGCCGCCTTGTTTGGTGTGACTCTGGTTTTTATCAGGAGAACCCCAGCAAATATAATCAAACAGACCATTAAAAAACCCTCATTATTTTTGTATATATGAAACATTTCCAAATCAGCAGAGCCCAGCTTTCTTCTTGGTTACTTATTTATTTGTTACACTTAAATAATATAATATAATATAATATAATATAATATAATATAATATAATATAATATAATATAATATATCAGGTAGACTGCAGGAATAATAGACTGGAACCAGGCAGAGCTAGACGCGCTAGATTGTAAGACCAGGAAAATAATGGCCTTCAATCATGCTCTGCACCCCTGCAGTGATGCAGATAGGCTCTACCTCCCTTACAGCTCAGGTGGAAGAGGAATGCTGCAAGTCCATCAAACAGCAGAGGAGGAGAAAAGAGGCCTTGAAGAATATATAAAGAACAGTGAAGAAGATGCACTTCAAATGGTCAATAATGAGAAACTATTCAACACCAATGAAACAAAGCAGGCCTACAAGAAAGAACAAGTCAAGAACCGAGCAGAAAAATGGAAAAATAAGCCACTGCATGGTCAATATTTGCACAATATAAGTGGAAAATCAAACACCACAAAGACCTGAGAGTGGCTCAAGAATGACAATTTGAAGAAAGACACAGAGGGTTTAATACTGGCTGCACAAGAACAGGCACAAAGAACTAATGCAATAAGAGTAAAAGTAGACAAATCAACAACAAACAGCAAGTGCCACCTTTGTAAAGAAGCAGATGAAACAGTGGACCACCTAATCAGCTGTTGTCAAAAGATCGCACAGACTGACTACAAACAAAGGCATGACAAGGTAGCAGGGATGATACACTGGAACATCTGCAAAAACTGTAGTTGAGAAGAAAGAAAAACAAATTAAAATAATCGACATAGCAATACCAGGTGATAGCAGAATAGAAGAAAAAGAAATAGAAAAAATCACAAAATACAAAGATCTACAAATTGAAATTGAAAGGGTGTGGCAGAAGAAGACCAAAATAATCCCAGTAGTAATTGGTGCCCTAGATGCAATTCCATAGGGGCCACAGAAATCACCATCAGCCAATTACAAAAAGCAGCTTTACTGGGAACAGCCTATATTTTGCAATGGTATCTATAATAATAACAGCAACAACATTCATAATAAAATTCAGCTATCCTAGGTCCTTGGGAAGGACTTGGATAAAACAAACCAGTCAATAACACCTTTCTGACTGTGTAAACAAGAAAATAATAATAATAATAATAATAATAATAATAATAATAATCCCCCAGTGAGACACTACCTTGGTGTGGTTGTGGGGCTTGCATGCTCTGAGGAAGGTGAGAGCTATGCCAGAGGTCCAACCATACTGGACAGGTCTCACCAGAGGAGCCAGACAAAGAGTGCCTCTCCCGTCAACAATATGGTGAGATGTAACTTTAATAAATCTATACTGGATTGGTCATCGCCCGGGTCAACAAGCACCGCACCAGGTGTTGGAGTCCCTGGACATCTGGTGGCAAGGGGGCAACAGAACTCAGGATCTTCAGTTGAGCAACCAGGGCTGGAGACGGCAAATTACTGGAAGATACATCGCTTAACCGAAAAAAATATACGAAAATGCCAACAAGGAAATAATGATCTGCTATTACAAGTCTAGTCCAACTAGAAGAGGTTATTTAAAAAGAATGTACCAAATTTGGAAAGAGAAGCATCTGGATACAGAAATAACAGAACAAAGGCTAGCAGACCAGAGAAGATTCATAATAAGAAATAAAGTATTCACAGGAGTTGAGCTGAAAGTACTGCAAAGAGCAACACAGGCTCAAGATATGGAAGAAGAATTACCACCAACTGAAGCAGTTGCTCAGGCGCAGGTGGACGTGGTGTTGGAAATAGAGGATGCCACTGTTGCTGAACTGTTTCAAAATCAAAACCAGGCAACCTCCCCTTTGCCTTCACCTCAAAAACCCAAATGCCATTTAACAGAAAAGCAACAAGAACTAAAGCAAAAAATAACTGAGCATATGAACCAAACAACCACGAAGGTTCAACTTCCAGCTCTAAAAACAGTTGCCAAAAACAACTTGCTCAGGCATTAAAAGTTGTCAGTGCTGCACTTGCAGAAATAACAACCACTAATTTGCAAGAAAGAAAGAAACTAATGTACAGTGCAGCAACAATAACAACACAAGAGCTCGGATATAAGATCAGTGGACCTGTAAAAGAAGAAAAGTAGTACATCACCTAAATGGAAGATTAGATTAGAAAATAAAATCTCCAGGCTTAGATCAGATGCTAATAAATTGAAAGATATGAAAGACAAGAAGCTGAAGAATGAAAACACCAAACAATATCTGATCCAAAATTACCACCTAGATTCAAGGAAAATTAGAGAAGTCCTGGAAATAATAAAGCAGCAAATAACAGCAGTGTCAAAGAAGATTAGCAGATATGAAACCAGAATTACACAACACAGGCAGAATCTCCAATTCCAGTTAAATCAGAGACGTTTCTACCAAAGCATAGAAGGAGAAACTGCAAGAATCATAGAAACACCAAATAAAGAAGAAACAGTGCAATTCTGGGGGAAATTATGGGACAATCCTATAGATTATAATAAAAAAGCAGGCTGGATGAAAGAGGTCAAAAAATGTAAGCAACAAATGCAAGATCTAATAATAACACCAGAATTAATAAGTGAAAGAGCAAAGAAAATTAAAAATTGGACTGCTCCAGGCGATGATGAACTGCATGGCTTTTGGCTTAAACACCTAACAAGCCTTCATAAACAACTATCCAAACAGTTCAATCACATTTTGCAAGGAGGTGATATTGAACAATGGCTAACAACTGGGAAAACTCATCTCATCATGAAAGACCCAGAAAAAGGTGCACTTCCAAGTAATTATAGACCGATAACCTGCCTGCCAACCATGTTCAAATTATTAACTGGAATAATAGCAGATGAAGTGATGCAACACTTATTAACTAACAAACAGCTTCCAGTTGAACAGAAAGGAAATTGCCCGAACACCAGAGGCACAAAAGAACAGCTGCTGATTGACAAAATGATTTTAGAAAATTGCAAGAGAAGAAAAACAAATCTAAGTGTTGCATGGATTGACTACAAGAAGGCCTTCGATTCATTGCCTCACACATGGATACTAAAATGTTTAGAAACAACTGGTGTCAGCAAAAACATTCAGATATTTAGAAAAAAAGGCAATGAGCATGTGGAGTACACGGTTAACAATCAATGGCGAGACACTTGGACAGGTTAGCATTAGAAGGGGACTCACTATCTCCTCTGTTGTTTGTAATCGCCATGACCCCACTTTCACAAATACTAAACAAAACAGGCCTCGGATACCAAACATCTAAAACATCAAGTCAAATCAACCATCTGCTGTACATGGACGATCTGAAGTTGTATGGAAAGTCCCAGTCAGAAACTGAATCACTGCTAAACACTGTCTGTATTTTCAGTAGTGATATAGCAATGGAGTTTGTACTAGACAAGTGTGCTGCATTAATAATGAACAGAGGAAAAATAACAAAAACAGAAGGAATAGAACTGCCCAATGGAAGCAAGATCAAGAACCTGGAAGAGAAAGAACATTACAAATACTTGGGCATTTCTCCAGGCTGATAACATTGCACACACTGAAGTTAAAAGAAAAATGGGAAGTGAATACATCAGGAGAGTCAGAAAAATCCTCAAGTCCAAACTCAATGGCGGGAACACCATACACGCCATAAACACCTGGGCTATACCTGTTATCAGATACACTGCAGGAATAATAGACTGGACCCAAGCAGAGCTAGAGACGCTAGATTGTAAGACCAGGAAAATAATGACCATCAATCATGCTCTGCACCCCCGCAGCGATGTAGATAGGCTATACCTCCTTTGCAGCTCAGGTGGAAGAGGAATGCTGCAAATCCATCAGAGGAGGAGAAAAGAGACCTTGAAGAATATATAAAGGACAGTGAAGAAGATGCACTTCAAATTGTCAATAACGCGAAACTATTCAACACCAATGAAACAAAGCAGGCCTACAAGAAAGAACAAGTCAAGAACCGAGGAGAAAAATGGAAAAATAAGCCATTACATGGTCAATATTTACACAATATAAGTGGAAAATCAGACATCACCAAGACCTGGCAATGGCTTAAGAATGGCAACTTGAAGAAAGAAACAGAGGATGTAATACTGGTTGCACAAGAACAGGCACTAAGGACAAATGCAATAAGAGCAAAAGTAGACAAATCAAGAACAAACAGCAAGTGCCGCCTTTGTAAAGAAGCAGATGAAACAGTGGACCACCTAATCAGCTGTTGTAAAAAGATCGCACAGACTGACTGCAAACAAAGGCATGACAAGGTAGCAGGGATGATACACTGGAACATCTGCAAAAAATACAAGCTACCTGTAGCCAAAAACTGGTGGGACCATAAAATTGAAAAAGTTGAAGAAAATGAAGATGTTAAAAGATTATGGGACTTCTGACTACAGAAAAACATCTACCACACAATACACCAGATATCACTTTAGTTGAGAAGAAAGAAAAACTAATTGACATAGCAATACCAGGGGATAGCAGAATAGAAGAAAAAGAAATAGAAAAAAATCACCAAATACAAAGATCTACAAATTGAAATTGAAAGGCTGTTTCAGAAAAAGACCAAAATAATCCCAGTAGAAATTGGCGCCCTAGGTACAATTCCAAAACACCTTGAAGAGCACCTCAACACCATAGGGGCCACAGAAATCACCATCAGCCAATTACAAAAAGCAACTTTACTGGGAACAGCCTATATTCTGCAACAATATCTCTAATAATAACAGCAACAACACTGACAATAAAATTCAGCCATCCCAGGTCCTTGGGAAGGACTCGATGTCTGGATAAAACAAACCAGTTAATAACACCTGTCTGTGTAAATAAATAAATAATAAATAAATAAATAAATAAAGAAGATCTTGATTTGTTAGCTGCGCCATAACAAATTGTTCTTTGGGTGGTTCACAATATAGGATTAAAACATACAATAAAAAACAACAAATTAAATCAGACAAAAAAAAGGAGGAAGAAAATACAAAATACAATACAAAGCAGTTAAGAACCTCATTTTAAAATGAGTTTCAAACAGGGTGGATTTGATTTAAATCAAACTGATTTAAATCATGATTTAAATCACAATTTAAATCACTAGCAGGGTGGATAAAAATCAATGATTTTTTTAAAAAAATCAAAAAAATCAGATTTTTTTTATTTAAATCGGATTTTTTTTATTTAAATCGGATTTTTTTTATTTAAATCGGATTTTTTTTATTTTTTTAAAAAAATCATTGATTTTTATCCACCCTGCTAGTGATTTAAATCGTGATTTAAATCAGTTTGATTTAAATCAAATCCACCCTGCATCTCATCTGAAAACAAGAATTTGAAATGCCTGGGTGAACAAAAGGGTCTTTACTTGGTGTCTAAAAGAATAAAGTGATGAAGCCAGGCAAACCTCACTGGAGAGGCTATCCTACCCAAGCCCAGCACAGCATCCCTCCACTGGCTGTTGCTGGTATAATGGTATATGCCTTAAATTTCCTTTTAGATTGTGAGCACTTTGTGGACAGCGGACCATCTTTTCTATGTAATTTTTATTTTTCTGTGTAAACTGCTTTGAGAACTTTGGTTTGGAGAGTGTAAATATTCATAGTAGTAGCAATAGCATTCCATAAACGGGGTGCAAGCACCAAAAAGGCCCTCCCCCTTATGAGTCACGCCCCTCACCGCCTTTGGCAGGGGCACCTGGAGCGGGGCCTTAGAAGAAGATCTTATGGCTCAGGTGGGGACATAAGGGGCAAGGTGCTCCCTCAGGTAACCCAGCCCCAAGCCATTTAGGGCTTCACAAGTTTGAATTTGGCCCAGCAATGGACTGGGTGCCAATGCAACTCACGAGGCACTGGCATCATGTGCTCAAAACACCCAGTCCTTTTTAATAATCTTGCAGCCTCATTTTGTACCAGCTGCAGTTTCTGGGCTGTTTGCAAAGGCCCCTTGTACAATGCATTGCAGTAATTCAAGCGAGAGGTTTTACCAGAGCATGAGTAACTGTGGCCAGGCTATCTCTCTCCAGGCAGGATGGCAGTTCGCATATCAGCCGAAGCTGATAAAAGGTGCTCCAAGCCACGGAGGCCACTTGAGCCTCTACTGACAATGCTGGATCGGTGAGCACCCCTAAGCTGCAAACCTGGTCCTGCAGGGGGAGTGCAACCCCACCTAGAACAGGCTGAACATCATTCACTGGGACAGAGGAACCACCAACCTACTGTACTTCTGCCTTGTCTGGATTGAGTTTCAGTCAGACTTTCCAAAAGGATGCCAGCTTCTGGGAGATCCTAAAGAATTAATAGGGTTGCATGGCGCAGCGGGGAAATGACTTGACTAGCAAGCCAGAGGTTGCTGATTTGAACCCCACTGGTGAAACACCGATATCAACCAGCAGGGATATAGGAAGATGCTGAAAGGCATCATCTCATACTGCACGGGAGATGGCAATGGTAAACTCCTCCTGTATTATACCAAAGAAAAACCACAGGGCTCTGTGGACGCCGGGAGTCGACACTGACTCGACAGCACACTTTACCTTTACTCCCCGCCGAGCACAGGATGAGCACAGGGTGATCAAAGCCCCTTCTGTTCCAAAGCCGGGCCTGAGTTTCTGGAGCTGGTCAGCTACTATATGCTCAAGCACCTTGTCCAGGAAGGGAATATTGGCCACAGGCCTATAGTTGTTTACATCCTCTGGGTCCAGACTGGGTTTCTTAGGAGTGGTCGAATAATAGCTTCCTTCAATGGAGCCGAGACACTGCTCTCTCTCTCTCAGACAATTAGACCTGCACTCGCGACTTCCGGCCACTTCCGGCTGATGGGGAAAATGGGGCAGCAGGGAGGAATGCTGCCACCCCGAGGGGCTTAGAAAAAACAACGCGCTGGTGGGGGAAATGCGGCAGAAGGAGTGAGTACACCCTCCCCCGCCCTTAAAGCACTACCCCCTCCGGCGCTGAAGATTTCCGTGCACATCCCTACACTACACCATAATGGCTTTGTAATACCTTTGCTGAAATGTGTATTTCACCATCCTGAACTAATGTAATTGATGATTTTATAGCCAGACAGATCTAAAATACATTAACATTTTAAAGAACACAGGGAAAGAGGTTCTTCTAATAGACAAAGTTAATACCATATCATCTGCGTACAATGAAATTTTAAGTACTTGATTTCCTAATTTTATTCCTGAAATCATCTCATCTCAGAAAGATTTAGCAAGAGGTTCCATCACTAATGCGAATAACAACAGAGAACCGGTGTCATGGAAAAACTGACTCCATCGTGGTTTTTTGGGGGGATGCTGCAGTTACTGATGGTAGACAATGGCATTATTGTGCTGCAAGGCAGGTCATGCGCAGAAGGGAAAAGAACATATTTTTTGGATGGTCTGTGATTGTTTGCTGGAGGTGTGTGGAAGCACTGGGATTAATGCATCTTTTATTTTATTTATTTACTAGTCATTAAGCCCGTTACATGAACGGGCGCTAGAAGAGTAAGCCCCTTTTAATTTAAAGCCACCCCTACATCCCATGGCAGAGAATTCTACTTCCTCGTGTTGGTCCTCAATTTCCTGGCTGTCAGTTTCACGGGGTCAGCCCCCCTGGTTCTAGCGTTGTGTGTATGTCCGTGCGAGAGACATCTCTCTCTCTCTCTCCACTCCATGCATCATTTCATGCACCTCGAGCATGTCTCTCCTTGGTCGCCTCTCTTCCAAACTAAAAAGCCCCAGACGCTGCAGCCTCGCCAGGAGAGAAGAGGAGAGCGCTCTTCGGAGTCCTGCCCGTCCTGCTCGCCCTCTTCGGCAGTGCACCTTCCCCAGTTCTACAATGTCCACTGCGGCTCCTGCTGCACCCAGTTCACATCCCGTGTTATTAATAGCCCATGACTCATGCACGCGCCTCTCTCCCCCACCCGGCTTCTGCTCGCCCGTCGCCTTCTGGGCTCTGTAGTCCTCCGAGACGAGCCGCTCACCCGGGAACCCCAGTGACGCAGATACGGCCGTGCGTGCCTCTCTCCCCCGCCCGGCTTCTGCTCGCCCATCGCCTTCTGGGCTCTGTAGTCCTCCGAGCCGAGCCGCTCACCCGGGAACCCACCACCGCTTCCGCTGGCCGGGGCCCGCTGAGGCCCCGCTCCGGCCCCCGCAGCCTTTCCGGCTCCAACCGCCCCGACGCTCCCAACATGTCCGCCGCTGCCCGCTCCCCTTCCCTTTCACCGTGTTCTGCGCACGCGCGCGCCATCCATGCACAGAACACCCGCCAGAGACACGGACACAGACCCGCCAGAGTTCCCGCAAGAGGGACATGGTCCTTGCCAGCGCCAACTCCACAGCCTCCGCCGATCCCGCTCGAACCAGAAGATCATCCAGGTAAAAATAAAGATGAATGCCCTCTGTGTGGAGAATGGCCACCAGGGGACTCAGCACCTTTGTAAAGTCTCTGGGCGCGGAGGACAGCCCAAAAGGAAGAGCACGATACTGAAAGTGCTCGCCTCTGTAGCAGAAGCGAAGGAGAGGTCGGCTTAGCGGGTGAATAGGGACATGCAGATACGCGTCCTGAAGGTCTATGGACGCCATGAAGTCCCCTGCCTGCAGCGCCTCCGCAATAGTGCGCAGGGTCTCCATTCGAAAGTGCTTCTTCACTACGAATTTGTTGACGGTGCGAAGATTTAAGACTGCCCGTGCAGACCCGTCCTTCTTTGGCACTGTAAAAATTACAGAGTACACACCCGACCCCCTTTGTTCCAGGGGGACCCGCTCCACGGCCCCTATGTCCAGAAGGTGCTGGATGGCCAGGAGGAGGCCTCAGTGTTTTGAAGCGTTCCGAGAAGAGGGAGTGAGTAGGAACCTGTTTGCGGGGGTCCTGAGTAGCTCTATTCTGTAGCCTAGCCTTATAATGGAAAGTACCCATTGATCTGTGATAGACTCCTTCCAAACGGGCCAGAATTCCAAGAGGCGGGCCCCCACCTTGGTACTTGGATAGTCAGGACTGCTGCTTGGCCCCCCTGCCCTGGGAAGGAAAGGACTGACGGGCCTGGGGGGAGAAAAATTGCCTACCCTGGCCTCCAGGCTTGCCCCACTGAGACCTATAGGGCCGAAAGGAGTCCCTCTGTCTGTACTGGGGTCTGAATGTTCTGGGCGCCTGAGAGGCCCTGCGAAAGGAGCCCTTGTCCTCCTTACGTGGTGCTGCAGGAAGGGCCTTTTTCTTATCCGTGGTCTCAGTCAAGACCTCCTTCAGGGCATCATCACCAAACAGTTTCCCCCCCACATAAGGGACAGCCGCCAGGTTGGCCTTGGAAGTGTTATCCACCTTCCAATATTTCAACCAAATATTACGCCTGGTCAAGACCCCTGCGCCTATGGCCCTAGTGGAGAAACGCATGCTATCAAAGGTAGCGTCCGCCGCGAGGGCGGCAGCCCTTTGCAAACGCAGAAGCTTCTTGCGCATCTTGGACTGATCTGCAGGGGGATCATTAAGGAGCTCATCTAACCACAGGACAGAAGCTCTGGAGACCAGGGAAGCCGTAGTGTCAGCCCGGATAGCCAAAGCCGACGACTCATGGGCCCTGCGGAGGGCCGCTTCCGCCTTCATATCGGCTGGGTCCTTAAAGGTGGAGTCCCCATCTTTTGGAACCACCACCCCACTAAGAAGGGCCCCGAAGGGAGCATCCGTTAGTGGGGCCTTTAGCAGCTGCAGCGTGTCCTCCTCAAAATTATACAATCTGGCAGCAGATGCTGTAGCACGCTTGGCAGCAGACAAGGTCTCCCATTCTTCCTTAATCGTGGCGGTAAACCACTCTGGCATGACCGCCCTATACTGGTGGGCTTTAGACTGCGGAAGAACCAGGGAACCTTTAGACAAGGCGCCAGGCTCCTCGGAGGTAACCGGCCTAAGGCCTAGGGCCCGCAGCGACTGGTTGATGACCGGTTGGGCCTCCTCCATAAGGGACAGCCTCTGGCTATTGGTACTATGTTCCTGATCCAGAGGGGTCTCCTCCTCCTCACATGAGGAAGAAAGGTCACCCTCGTCCCCAAAGCCTGTGCCAGCTTGGGAGCCCCTGTGTTGGCACATGTCCGGGGACTCCTCCCCCGATTCAGCGGAAGAATGAAGCCCCCTGGACCCTGCGTAACCCGCATAGTGCGTCTGAGGCGCTTATGCAGTGGGGACTCCTCGTGAGATTCTGATGAAGAAGAGCTTTCCCTTCTAGACCTGCGTGCTCTAGACGAAGGGCGTCCCTTGAGAGCGGCATTAACAGTTTTGAGCACCGCCTCCTCAATCCAGCCCTTGAGGATTGTTGGGTTGAAAGAGCCCCCAGAGGTGTATGCGGGGGGGGGGTTCCCCTGGTGTCCGCGAGGTGCTGGGCAGACTCCCTGTAGGGGCATGGCTCTCCTCATCCCCACTCCCCCTCGCAGGCCCTGCGCTCACCAAAAGTGGGCTGGACGGGCTGTCTCCTCGGCCACCGATCCGCGGCCCGATCTCGGCTACCGCCTCGCGGCCTGATGGCCCCTCCTCACCGGCCCCATCCCCGCGGAGGCTTGGGGAGCGAATGCGTTCTTGCCGCGGCCCGCCCGCAGCCTCAGCAGCGGGCGGGTCTGGCGGCCGCCGGAGAGAGAAGGGGTGGCGAGAGAAAAACCACCTCCTGCTCCGGCACCGGGGGCGGAAGGGGCGGCGGGGCCGTTTGGTGCTCAGCGGCGGCCGGCAAGTGCTCCTTGTCGGCGCGCCTCTTCTTCCTCCTCTTAAGAGGAAGCGAGGCCTGCGGGAGATTATCGTGCCCACTAGCAATGTGAGCATCCAAATCTCGGCCGTCTGCTCGGGGGTGAGGCCGCTGAGGCTCGGAAGCGCCAGCAAGGCTCCCCCTGGTTGCCGCCATTTTAACTGCGCTGTCCTCAGCGTCCTTCAGCTTAGGTGGGAAAGGCCGTTGGCGGGCTGATTGCTCCCTCCTTGCGAGGAGACCCACGCCCTTCTTGGCTGCCATCAGCCCCAAAGTGGAGAAGAGGAGAGGGAGGAGAGGGCAAACAGGAGACAGCAGAGAGAGATAGGAGATCTAAAAGAGAAGTAATTCTTTTTTTTTTTTTGCAGAGAAAGCTACCCACTAAAAGTGAGGATGGCGAAAAATCGCCCAAAGAAGGGGCTTGAAGGTGAAGAAAGGAGAAGAGGAAAGATGAAGCGAGCTACCATCAAACGAGTCCTCTGAAGCAAAGGCAGGAAGTAGAACTGAGAGGATCCGCCCACATGCATGGGGTTAAGGATCTTCAGGTATTACTACTTCCTGCCTTCTGGGGCATGTGGAGGGATGTAATCCCACGTTGGGTGACCTCCTACACCAGCCGGGAACGAGCTGGTTTGCTTACTTGGTAAGAGCACGGTACGTATATTCCCTCGCCCTCGTTACTCCCCCAAAGCGGCTCCCCGAAAGAGGCAACCCCCTTTGCTGTCTCCCCTTCGGTGGTGGCCCCACCACCACTGGCAGCTTCCTTCTTTATAAGTCCTGGGCCAAAAGCCCAGCTGGTGGAACCAGGGTGGAAAATTGACAAGTCACCTTGGGCTTGGCCTCGGTCCTGCAAGGCACCACAACATCTCCACCAGTCCCAGGGTGAGGGAGGCAGATGGAATGGGGGGGGGGCAAAAAGAGAATGGGGCAGCCAGGCAGGAAGCCCAGACTCTCATCCTGAGTGGTGCCCAGCAAGATGGTAGTCTTGCTACCATCCTATTATTTGGATCCTATTATTTGCATAATTAATAAGACTTCTGCTTATATATTTGGTATCCGGACATAATCGGGACTCTCCCAATTCATGATTGATAGCCCGGCATGTCGTGATCAATAAAGCTTTGAATCTGACAAGATGGTGTGGCCCCTGCTTACTAAAGAGCCTCTAGGGGTAAATTTTTCCAACATGAGCAACCTTGACTTATTCCTCTTTCCAAATGAAATTCATTTGACAATATACCATTGCCAAGATCCAACTAAATGTTTTTTCATACATAAGCGTTATCAAATTAGTGAAATTCCCTGCAAGTCCAAATGGTTCGAATGTCTGAAACAAGTGTAGTGGATCAACTTGATCAAATGCTTTCTCTTAATATAGAAACACAGAAGCTCCCTCTTGATTATTTTGTCTGAAAGATGAGATTCTTTCAAGAAAGGGGACCAAAGCTGCTGGGAACTTGTTTGATCTCAATTACAGCCTGTTTTCTTGAAACAAACACCCTGTCAAAACCAGAAGAGCATCCATGTCTAGTCTGGACTATAGACGAGGTTTGGTAGCATTACATAGGGTCTTCATGGAAGAGAAAAACAAATATACATTGAAAAAGACTTGCATAAAAAGAATAACTTGCCTTTACAAAAAAGATTTGCATTAAAATAAAATGCATGGATTAAAACAGATCGTGCTTGAAATTAAACAATCTATAACCAATCAAGGCTTGAAAAACACTCTCTCTCTCCTTCTCAGCCCCAAAAGGCGAGCTCTAGTGTGCACTAAAAAGTGGCTCTTAAAGTTCTCAAACATTTCTAGTCTAGTCTCCAGAAAGACTGGCTCTATCTTGCTTTTCTAAGTGGAACTTTAATGTTTTTTAGAAGTTTCTAGACAGCACAGCCATGGGGCTGGCGGTTTGAAAATGTGGTCAGCTCATGATTCAAAGTTCCTTCTGTGTCTGTACCCTGGAGAGCCTGACTTTATTTTTATTTAACACATTTATATACCGCCCAAAACGCAAGTCTCTTTTTAATGGAAAGGGACCACTCCAGCAACTCTTCCTACTTCAAAACAACCACTTCATTTATATTATTCATCTTCGAAATATTGTCTTCAAGGGGAGACTGAAATACTGTTTGGCTTATTCACAAGGAAGGTGGGGGTTGTATGTTTATGTTTTGTTTTTATATTGTTTGCATTTATAATCCTGATATTGGAAGTCTGAGATTCAAGGAGTGATCTTAAGGGTGGCATCTTGGCCGTACTTTGCCTCTTCCTGTGGTCCTCTCTGGGGCGGAGTGAAGGGGGGATGGGCTGGGTCGCAGGCAACTCACAGGGCTTAGCTGGCAATCTGCTGTCCAGGAGAGAGTCCCATTACGTAGCTGAGAGGAGGAACCTTCTGCAGGACCAGTCTCTGGACAGATGCTGGATCTCCCTCTCCCAAGATGCTCTGGAAGGCTGAAATCTCTCTCCCTCCAGATTGCCAGTCTCCTGAGCTCAGTGGCCGAGCATCTGCTTCAAATGCATAAGACCCCATTTTAGTCTCTGGCAGCATCTCCAGGTAGGACTGGGAAAACCCTCTTCCAAACTCTGAAGAGCTGCTGCCAGTCAGTGTAGAGACTACTGATTGAGGTCGCTGAAGGGTCTAACTCCACATAAGACAGTGTAATATCTTTGGGGTTGTCCGACAGAGCATCCTCAGGGTTGAGTTTTATTTATTGCATTATATTCCACCCTTTCTCCCCTCACAAAAACCCTATGAGGTAGGTGAGACTGATTGATCACTGGTGCAGAGTCACCCAAGGAGCTTCATTGCTGAGGGGCATTTGAGAGCGAATCATCCAGCTCCTAGTTCGACACAAACAAGGATACCACTAACCCAATGCCTTGGCAATATCTGTACCGCACTCTTACCAACTAAGCAGAACGGCTCGATCTCTCTTTCGTATGATCTCCATTCACAAGAAGTTATTCACATGATATGTTGAACACTGCTACATCAGTACCCTTCCTAGCTATGCTATGCAATTGAGGCGCCCATACCCAGGTTCACTTTTAACATGAATGCCGGTCTAGTCATTCACACAAACACATGTATGAGTGTACAGACTGCTGTACAACATCATGTCTGAACCAGGCTTTTTACTCTTCCCTTTCAAGGAGTCTTACCCAGAGAGGCCACATTCCTCCTATTCTCCTGCATGACTTCCCTGTACAGGGTTCTCTGGTCCAGATCCAGCAGAGCCCACTCCTCTTCCGTGAAAAGCACAGCCACCTCCTCAAAGCTCACCTGGCCCTGGAAGAGAGGAAGGAAACATGTTCACCCTCACAGAAGGCATAATGGTTAAGAACATAAGGACATAAGAACAGCCCTGCTGGATCAGGCCCAAGGCCCATCTAGTCCAGCATCCTGTTTCGCACAGTGGCCCACCAGATGCTGCTGGAAGCCACAGGCAGGAGCAGAGGGCATGCCTTCTCTCCTGCCATAACTCCCCTGCAACTGGTTCTCAGAGCCATCCTGCCTTTGAGACCGGAGGTGGCCCACAGTCCTCTGACTAGTAGCCATTGATGCACCTCTCCTCCATGAAGTCATCCAAACCCCTCTTAAAGCCATCCAGGTTGTTGGCTGTCACCACATCCTGTGGCAGAGTTCCACAAGTGGATCACGCGTTGTGTGAAAAAGTACTTCCGTTTGTGGGTCCTAGACCTCCTGGCAATCAATTTCATGGAGTGACCCCTGGTTCTAGTGTTGTGTGAGAGGGAAAAGAATTTCTCTCTCTCCACTTTCTCCAAACCGTGCATGATTTTATAGACCTCTATCATGTCTCCCCGCAGTCGTCTTTTTTCTAAACTAAAAAGCTCCAGGTGTTGTAGTCTTGCCTCATAGGAAAGGTGCTCTAGTCCTCTGATCATCTTGGTTGCCCTCTTCTGCACCTTTTCCAGTTCTACAATGTCCATTTTAAGATGTGGTGACCAGAATTGTACGTAGTACTCCAAGTGTGGTCGCACCATAGTTTTGTATAAGGGCATTATAATATTAGCTGTTTTATTTTCAATCCCCTTCCTAATGATCCCTAGCATTAAATTTGCCTTTTTCACAGCTGCCGCACATTGAGTCGACACTTTCAACGAGCTGTCCACCACGACCCCAAGATCTCTCTCCTGGTCAGTCACCGACAGCTCGGATCCCATCAGCATATACTTGAAGTTAGGGGTTTTCGTCCCAATGTGCATCACTTTACACTTGCTAACATTGAACTGCATTTGCCATTTTGTCGCCCACTCCCCCAGTTTGGAGAGATCCTTTTGGAGCTGCTCACAATCCATTTGGGATTTCACTACCCGGAAGAGTTTGGTATCATCTGCAAATTTGGCCACCTCGCTACTCACCCCTGCTTCTAGATCATTGATGAATAAATTAAAAAGCACTGGTCCCAGTACAGATCCCTGGGGGACCCCACTTCTTACTTCCCTTCATTGTGAAAACTCTCCATTTATACCTATCTTCTGTTTCCTGTCTTTCAACCAGTTAGCAATCCACACATGTACTTGTCCCCTTATCCCATGACTGCTAAGTTTCCTCAGGAGTCTTTGATGAGGAACTTTGTCAAAAGCTTTTTGGAAGTCCAGGTGGACTATGTCAACTGGATCACCTTGATCTACACACTAGTTGACACCCTCAAAGAAGTCCAAAAGGTTGGTGAGGCAAGATTTACCTTTGCGGAAGCCATGCTGGTTCACTCCCAGCAGGGCCTGTTCTACTATGTGCTTTACAGTTTTATCCTTGAGGATGCTTTCCATCAATTTGCCTGGAACGGACGTTAGGCTAACCGGCCTGTAATTTCCTGGATCGTCCCTGGCTCCCTATTTGAAAATCGGTGTTATATTTGCTACTCTCCAGTCCTCTGGTACAGAGCCTGATTTCAGGGATAAGTTAAATATTTTAGCAAGGAGGTCGGCAATTTCACATTTGAGTTCTTTGAGGACTCTTGGATGGATGCCATCCGGCCCTGATGATTTCTTAGCTTTCAGTTTTTCCAGACAGTTCAGTACATCAGCTGTTGTCACTTCTATCTGACTCAGTTCTCTAGCCTCCATTCCTAAACAGCCTGGTTCAGGAACAGGTATATGCTCAGTATCCTCTGCCGTGAAGACAGATGCAAAGAACTAATTTAGCTTCTCTGCAACCTCCATATCCTCCTTAATAAGCCCTTTCACTCCCTCATTGTCTAATTGCCCAACCGCCTCCCTGGCAGGTTTCCTGTTTCTGGTGTACTTAAAGAAGATTTTGTTATTCCCCTTGATACTTTTGGCTAAATGTTCCTCAAACTCTCTTTTTGCCTCCCTTATTGTCACTTTGCAATTCTTTTGCCAGAGTTTGTATTCCTTTATGTTCTCTTCATTTGGACAGGCCTTCCAATTTCGGAAGGAAGTCTTCTTCCCTTTTATGGCTTCTTTGACGGTACCCGTGAGCTATGCTGGCATCCTCCTGGACTTAGTGGTATCTTTCCTCCTTTTGGGTATACAATATAACTGGGCTTCTAGTATTGTAGTTTTGAGTAAACTCCATACACTCTGGAGCGGTGACTCTCCTGGTTTTCCCTTTCAGCTTTCTTTTCACCATACTCCTCATTTTGGAGAAGTTTCCTCTTCTGAAATTCAAAATGTCTGTGTTAGACATCCTTGGTGATTCTCTCCCCGCATGTATGCTGAATTTGATGGCACTGTGGTCACTGTTCCGTAAAGGGTCGATGACACTGATATCACGCACCAGGTCCTGGGTGTCACTCAGAATTAGGTCCAAGGTCGCCTTCTCTCTGGTCGGTTCCATAACCAACTGTTCTAGGGCACAGTCATTTAGTGTATCTTTGTCCTGACCTGACTGTGAATTTACCCAGTCTATGTGTGGGTAATGGAAGTCACCCATAATTACAGCCCTGCCTCTCCTTGATGCCTCCCTGATTTCCTCCTGCAACTCCCTTCTTTAACATAGAGTGCTACTCCACCTCCAAGGCGCCCCTCCCTGTCCTTTCTGTAGAGTAGAGTAGACCCAGGGATAACTGTGTCCCACTGGTT
Source organism: Hemicordylus capensis (assembly GCF_027244095.1). Lineage (NCBI taxonomy): Eukaryota > Metazoa > Chordata > Lepidosauria > Squamata > Cordylidae > Hemicordylus > Hemicordylus capensis. The sequence goes on along the minus strand of NC_069658.1, from coordinate 229,328,344 downwards.
CTCACTGTTCCACCATGTTTCTGTTGTGCCCACTATATCTATTTCTGTGATAGCAATCAAGCACTCCAGCTCACCCATCTTGGCTCGGAGGCTTCTGGCATTGGCATATAGGCACCTATACACTGAATCTCTCCCCTGAAGTATGCTATTCTTATGACTCTATGACCTGCTGGCACAGGCTCCCGTCTGCTCTTTATGTGGTTCTGCCCTGTCCCCTTCTGTTTTATCTGAATTCTCTGCACGCTCGCACTTTAAAGGATTGGCTTTTGCCAAACGGGATACTGCCCAGCTCCCATCGGCTGTTCCCCAGGTGTCATTTTAAAAGCTGCTCTGCAACCTTTTTGATTTTAAGCGTCAGCAGTCTGGTTCCATCTTGGTTCAAGTGCAGCCCGTCCCTTTTGTACAGGCCTTGTTTGCCCCAAAATGTGTCCCAGTGCCTAACGAATCTAAACCCCTCCTCCCGGCACCAACGTCTCATCCATGCATTCAAACCCCTCAGCTCTGCCTGTCTCACTGTACCTGCGCGTGGAACAGGTAGCATTTCTGAGAATGCTACCTTGGGGGTCCTGGACTTCAATACACGACCTATCAACCTAAATTTGGCTTCCAGGACCTCCCAACTACATTTCCCCACATCGTTGGTGCCAACGTGCACCACGACAGCTGTCTCCTCCCCAGCACAGCCTAGGATCCTGTCTAGATGCCACATAATGTCCTCAACCTTCGCACCAGGCAGGCAAGTCACCGTGCGGTCAACACACGGGTCACAAACCCATCTCTCTATACCTCTATTGATCGAATCACCCACGTCAAAGAGGCCCCCACACCCCAGAGGAGTATCCTCCGTGCGAGAGGATATAGGCTCATCATCCACGGAAGGGGTCCCTTCTAAAGGAGCATTTCCCTCTTCCTCAGACCGATGTCCTCCTTGCCCAAGACCTTCATTTTTCCTGACAGCAGAGGAGCTTCCAGCCCTGGAGTGGGATGCCTCTATCACATCCCTGAAGGTTCCTTCCTTGAAGCAGAATCCACAAGAGTCGTTCAGGAAAGGTGCTGTGAGAAGGCCAGGGAGTGTTCCCTGCAGGGTCATCTATTATTTTTATAGACCCACTTTTTAACAAAAATAGCTATTGCTATTGTTTTAATAGAAAAATAAGCGGGGGGGAATGGTGTCCTGTCACAAAGGGGATGCAACTAAAAACATACAGTGGAGATACTAGCAACCATCCCCGGAAAAGACGCTCTCATGAGATGGAAGAGGCACACTCACTTCCCTGCCCGCTCCATACTTGAAAGGCAACCCTTTCAAAGGCGCCTCCCTGTCTGGTTAGCCAGATTCCAACCTTCACAAGGCTTTCTAGTCAGCAACTTGGACAGAAGCCAAAGGAAAAAGGGCCACTTGCAGCCCCAGAGGGATGTCCAAGGAATAGGGCTTGTCTGTCTGCCCCACATTCTCCATTCCCAACAAGCCCTCCCCTACCTTCTTTGGTGGTCTTGAAGCATCTTCCATCCCACCAGGCAGAAGGAAGGGCTGAGAATGCATTGGGAGCGTCATTCCAGCACCTGCCAAGGACACAAAAGTGACAGGAGGATATAGGAGAATAAGAGAGAGAGAGAGCGAGAGAGAGAGAGAAAATCAAGTCTATAGTTTAAAAATTCTCATGTTGGCTCTGTGCAGAATTCAAAATGCAATTTGGGACACATCAGTTTGATTACAGTCATAACACAATATATTGTCTATTGTGGGAGAGGCTGGAGAAAAGGGTCTGCCACCACTTCCAGCCCCCCAAAGACTCAGGTGAACATAAAGGCAAGGCAAGGATTTCAAGTGCTCTCCTTCTGTCAAATCTATCAGACAGGGAAATGGGCAAGATATTTAAAAAGAAATGGGGGAAGTGTTGGGGAAATGCCCACTTGGGATGATTTTTCCAAAGTAAAGATGGATTGGAGAGCCAGTCTTGCAGTAGTAAGCATGAATTGGCTTGAACAGAGTTCATTTTTCTTTGCATTTGGATGGGTGAATACATGGGAGCCCTCTCTGCTGTAAGAGATTCCCCTTAGGAGATATGGTCATGGCTCGGGGGGTGGGGGGGGAGAGGTACTGGGTGCTTTCATGCAAAATATTCCAGGTTCAATCCTGGGCAGAAGGTAGGGCTGGGGAAAATTCCTGCCTTTAAACTCTTCCTTGGGCTTTAACTAACTTTCTGCTGCAGGCAAGCCTCCTTTTATTCTCTTTCCCCCCTCCAACCTTGCTAAACAAACCAACCTAAATCAAATCAAGTTCTCTCCAGTTTTTGAATTATAGCCAAACCAATCAAGCCCTCTCTTCCCTCCAAAATTTAAACATCCCTTTCAGACCAAACGGTAGAACAGTGACTGTGAACTGTTGACCCCTGCACAGCTTCTTAATACAGAACACAGGGAGGAAGCAATCACATGCATAATACACAAATTTGAAAAGCACAAAGGGGAGGTAAAGGCCTCACTCCTTCACAGGGGTATCTGAGAGAGAGGGGGAATAAGGGGGCACCCGCCCCATACCTCCTTACCCAGCAAGGTGGCCCCACTGCTGCCCTCCTGCCTGGGGATCTCCTTGGACAGAGGCCTCGGCCTGGTGCCTGATGGAGCCTTCTCGGCCTCAGGGAAGTCAGGGGCCGCTTCCGACAACAGTCCTTGCACCTGAGACAGGCAGAAGAAGAGACTCCTGAAGGGGTCTGTGAAAGCTAAGTTAGCATAACCAGTGCCATTTTCTGCTTCTGTAAACTTGCCTGCAACATTAGGAGACAGACACAGAGTAATAGCCTGCAAAGGTCGGAGGAAAGAAAGGGTTTTTCCACAAAGGGGATTTTTGTTTTCTGTGTATGCTAAAAACCACAAGCAGACAATTAGCTGCTGACAGGTGTGAGCTTAGAAACCGCAAGAAGAGGAACAGGGAAGTGGGCAGAGGGCCCGACAAAATATGTAATGTATAAGAAGAATAGCTTGTTTAAAGTAACCAATGAGACTGCTCTTAAGGGGGGGGAGCTCATATGGAAATAGGAGGTTGTTTACTTGGGGCTATATAAACTGTATGTAAGGCTTTCCTGGGCGCGCCTTTCCTTGCCTGCGAGCTTGAGAGGTCGCCCAGTCTGCTTTGCTCAGCTGAATAAAGTGACTGAAAAGAATCTCCTTTCTCGTCTCTGTTAAATTGGCATATAAGGTGCAGGGGCGAGAGTCAGCCTTACCCAGGCTGGCTGGGGGGCGTGGGCCTACCCCTGAAGGTGACCCCGACAGTCCCAACAGGGAGCAGGAAGGAAGGCATTAGAAAGGGAACGGGGCAGGAAAGTCCCAGAGGAAACTGCCTCATACATTGCTCCAATACATACGTCTGTCAATTTATAAACAGCCTTTGTTAAATCTAGCTCAGTCTTGGCTACATTGACTGGCAGCGACTTCTTCTCCCGGCCCACATCCGCTCCTGTCTCTTTGACAGTTTTTAGGAAAAAAGTAAATATGTGGCTCTGAATCCATGCTTCTGAATAAAAGTATTGCTTTTGCTGCTGCTGGTTCTTTGTGTTTTATGTATTTTTAAATTGGATTTTTAAATAGAGATTTTATTTTTATGTTATCTGTACTTTAGTATTTTATGCATTGTTTTAATTATATTGTAAACCACTTTGAGATTATTTTAATGAAAAGCGGTATATAAATCTAACCACTAAGCAATACATATAAATACCATCTTTCCTAAATCTAGCTCATTTTTATCTACACTGACTGGCAGCGACTTCTTCTCCAAGGTGTCAGGCAGGAGCTTATCCCAGGCCAACATGGAGATGCCAGGGATTGAACCGGGGGCGTCCTGCATGCAATCAGATGCACTGCCACATGCCCAAGATAGAAGGCCCCTAACCCAAGAAGGAATTAAAGATCATCTCCGTGAATAATTCCCAAGTTGCTTTTTGATGCCACATCTGGCTTCTTTGAGGATCTCCTGGCTCACATTCTGAGGCCTTTGCAGCTCCCAAGATAAACTGCTCTCTCACCTGCTGTTCTTCCTGCCTCTTGTCCTCTGCCTGGCTCAGGAGGAAACCTTCTGCCAGGGCCACTGCCTGGGAACTGGTCTCTGCTCCACACTCTCTGATCCAGCTCTCCAGCTCTGGGGGCAGGATGCTCAAGAACTGCTCCAGGGTCACCAGGTCCACAATCTGAGCTTTTGTGACTCTCCCTGGCTTCAGCCACCGATGGCAAAGGCTGTGGAGTCGGCTGCAAACCTCTCGGGGCCCCTCGGCCTGCTGGTAGCAGAACTGCCTGAAGCGCAGGCGCTGGGCCTCTGCGCTGCTGATGTCCTCAACCAGCATCTTCTGCTTGGTCCTTTCCCAGAATTCCCCAGTGCTCCTCACTTGTCTGGCCTCAAGGCCTTTTCCTGCTTCGCAGCTAGCTGGGTCTTCCTTCCCCATCTTTCATTCATGCTCCAAGGCAGCCTCCAACAATATCAAAAATCAAAGGATTTCCTTGTTGAGGGATGAAAGTGTTTGACTCCCAGATCCCACCTCATGGATCTTCTCCCTTGATGAAAAAGAGACAAATGACTTGATTGACAAATAGCCAGAACAGGGTTGAGAGGGAAAGGACAGACAGGAAAAACAAACCAAAACTGTTAGAGCTTACTCCTAGTTCTGTACCTTTATACTAAAGGCTTTACTCACACAGCTTCTCTTCACAGCTCAGGCTTTGAAACAGACACACAGGAGATTGTGTTCACTCCCTCCAAGGTCAAGACTCTCAACCTAACCAACAAAGCTTTCGTTCTGTTGTGCGTATGACACCTCTGAGGAGGAGAGGAGTGTGCCAGCTGGGAAGGTATGCCTTATCTAAGGGGACCTCTCTTACCCAACATAGTGAACACCTCTAAAAAAGAAGATTCTTTTAGTTGTTCTAGTAGGAAGTAATCTGCCTATTTTTCTTTCACCATCCCTACAACTGTACCAAACTTGGTCAAAATCGCTTCCCACTTGAACCTCAAACGTTCACGTGTCCGCCATCTTGAATCAGGGTGGATGACACCATGACAAACCACCAGCAATCAGAGGTGGCCAGAGCAGAGGGAGAGGCAAGGAGAAGGGGAATAGAGAGGAAGACCCTTCCTCACTCTCTCGACTCCTCATACCCCTTGTGGTCCGTAGGGCAGAAGATGCAGAGAGACAAGGCAACTGGAGCTGTGTCTCCCACAGTGCTCTGCTGCCAGGGCTGCCTTTCAAGTGGTGCAGCAGCCCCAGGCCAGCAGGGTCCCTAATGGCCACGGGGCTGCCTGTCATGCCAGCCAACAATGCCAAAAGTAACCAAACAGGCAACAGCATTCTGCTGTGCACTCCCAAGGAGGGGTGTGCAACCACGGCTGGCAGATGGGCTTGGCAGGTTGAGCGAGGATGCTCAGGCACGGTCCTGTTAATCCCCCAACCCACCTCCTCATACCAGAAAGACCAGCGTGTTATTAGGATAATCCACTCTCAGCAGGAAAAGCCTCCAGAGGAATCCATTATTTATTATTTATTTATTTATTAGGTTTATATACCGCCCTTCCAAAATGGCTCAGGGCGGTTCACAACATGATAAAAACAATTAAAACAAATTAACAAATAAAATCAAACTATTAAAATACAATAAAACCAATAAAACAGCTAAAAGTCCTGAAGATCAGGGCAACAATTTAAAACAGTGAATCATTTAAAACCCTGGAAGGCCAGGCCAAATAGGTAGGTTTTAAGGGCTCTCTTGAAGGACAGCAATGATCTCAAATTATGAATTTCTGCCGGGAGTGCATTCCACAGCCCAGGAGCAGCTACAGAGAAGGCCCGCCTCTGCGTCGCCACCAGACAAACTGGTGGCAACTGGAGACGGACCTCCTCAGATGACCTTAACGTGCGGTGGGGATCATGTAAAAGAAGGCGCTCTCTTAGATAACTCGGACCCAAGCCGTTCAGGGCTTTAAAGGTAATAGCAATAGCACTTACATTTATATACCGCTCTATAGCTGGAAGCTCTCTAAGCGGTTTACAATGATTTAGCATATTGCCCCCAACATTCTGGGTACTCATTTTACCGACCTCGGAAGGATGGAAGGCTGAGTCAACCTTGAGCCCCTGGTCAGGATCGAACTTGCAACCTTCTGGTTACAGGGCGGCAGTTTTATCACTGCGCCACCAGGGGCTCTTATTGCACCACCAGGGGCTCTTAATAACCAGCACTTTGTATTTTGCCCAGAAACATATCATTAGCCAGTGTAACTGTATCAAAATAGGCACCATATGGTCTCTCCAAGTTGCCCCAGAGACCAATCAGGCTGCCGCATTCTGAACTAACTGAAGTTTCCAGACTAAGTACAAAGGCAGCCCCACATAGAACCAGGGTGTGTGTGTGTGTGTGTTGACTCTACTAACTGGTCCCCCTCCTTCGCAGAGGAGTGTTGCGTCCACCAGATAGAGACTCCTCCATGGAAACATTAATCAAGCCTGCTGGACACTCCATGGAGCACCATGCCCTGCAGATGACTCTAAGACCAAATGGAGTGTGAGACTTGGCATGACTGGTCTTGTGGTAGCAAGCAGGACTTGTCCCCTTAGCTAAGCAGGGTCTGCCCTGGTTGCATATGAAAGGGAGACTAGAAGTGTCAGCACTGGAAGATATTCCCCTCATGGGATGGAGCCGCTCTGGGAAGAGTAGAAGGTTCCAAGCTCCCTCCCTGGCTTCTCCAAGATACGGCTGAAAGAGATTCTTGCCCGCAACCTTGGAGAAGCTGCTGACAGTCTGTGAAGACAATACTGAGCTAGATAGACCCATGGTCTGATTCAGTGTGTGGCAGCTTCCTATGTTCCTAACTGATACAAGCCGATGCTCCTCTTGGGGGACATGGCATTACGAGTGGCCTCGGCACAGACATTATGGTCCCCCACATCTGAGGCCACCTTAAGCAAGAATCTCCCCTTTGGCTCTCGAGCCCAACCCACATGCAGATACTCAAAATGCCCAACTCATTCCTGTAACTGGCACAGATTTCCTCTTGCACCAGCTTAGTTGGGAAAGGGAGTGGGGGTGGAGGGGGCGTGGTGGGCTGTTCCCCTGAGCCACATTTTGCCTACTGCCGCCAGGTGCCAGCCCAGCCCAGCACAGAAGGGGGAAGTTTTCCAGTTGTATTTCTTGCCACCAGTTTCCTGTTTTGCTTATTCAAGTCCGTCCTTCCCCTATAATCTAACCATGTTTTAACTAAAAAGGTTCTGGGAGGGGGAGATGGGGGGAGGGGGAACCTTGCAAGTTTCCACATCTCCCCCCCTGAACTTTTTCCACTATGTAATGCATGCTAATTTAATTATGTGCCATCCTCAAAATGGATTAGCTGATTCAGCCCATCAGGAAAGTCTAAACCTCCACCGATTTAATTAAGTAGAAAAAATCAGATGAACAGAGACTAAAACTATCATTAGGAGCAATTAGTGATTCCTTAAACATGGTGCTGCCAATCTGGGGACAACTGCAGACGCACTTGGGCAGCGCCCCCTTCCCCCTGCCCGGCGCCCACCCAGCCCCAGGAGTCTCGCCAGCCGCCACGGCCAGCCCGCCCATCCCAAACACAGCCAAATGCTGCCGATGGGTCATAAACTCATCCTCGCTCCAGTCCCATCAGCACCACCACATTCCCCGGCCCTGCCTGCCCTCCATGGACAGCGGAGGCTCCCAAGCTGCCAGCCACAGCCCCATCTCCTCTCAGACATGCCCCCCTTGCCCCACATCAAGAGCCCCCCAAGAGCCAGTCGCGACTCCTGTGCCCCCCACCCAGGCTGGTCTCCCCCCGTCTCCCGCCTTTGCCGCACCTGCTAATGCTGCTGTTGAGGCTCCAGAGGAAAAGACGAGAGTCCCCTCTCGGGCCGGGCCGCTCTCGCGCTGCACGAGGCTCCCCAGCCACCCAGCCAGCCAGGCTCCCTTCTCGGGGCGGCTGCTGCTGGGATGGACCTCTGCCCTGCGGGCTGAGCGAGGAGGAGGAGGAGGAGGCAGGCGAGCGAGCACCGCCCACCCGCCCAGCTCTGCCAGCCCCCGGCGAAGACGACAGGGGCTGCTGCTGCTCCTCCCACTCCTCGCTGGCACGCAAACGCAGGTGCTCCGAAGACAAACAAGCTTTGGGGCCAGGGGCGTAACTACAATTAGGCAGGGGGAGGCTGTTGTCTCGGCCCCCCGCCTTTGGGGGCCCCGCAGAGGCTCTCCCCCACCCAGCGCCTACCCGATCTTCCTTGTGAAGTCATTAAAAAAAAAAAATTATCCTCCTTGTTCTGGCGCTGCCTGCTATTTCCTTGTTGTTTGTCTCCGGCAAGCCTCGCGTACCCGCGAGCAACGGCAGAGACTAAGCTGAGAGAGGGAAAGGCAGACGGGGCGCCGAAGGGGTTAACCTGCTCCCCTCCCCTCCCCTGCCCCTGAGAAAGGCAGAACTCCCAACTGCAAGAAGACGCTGAACACCGTGCATGAGGACGCCCGCAGGAAGGAGGCGGGGCTTGGAGGTGGGACGAATGTATGTAGAGACAGGAAAAGGGAGAGAGTACAAGAGGATCAGTGATTTTCGCTGTAATTGCTCTATAATTGAACCAGAGCACGGTATGTCTTCTCTGTTAACAAATTTGCAAGTCTTTCCTTCCCCTCCCACTCTGCTCTTTCACCAGTCTGCTTTTTTAAAAAAGTGTGTGTGTGTGTTTTAATGAAAGTAACAACGGCTCACAGCCATGCCTGTTTATTATTTTTACATTTGCATTCGCCCTTTGCATTTAAAATACCCAAGTGTTGCATAAGGCCAAAATTAATATCATGTTAAACAAATCATAAAAACATTCATACATAGCTCAGCCAACTGAAAAAGTAATATTTCCAATTAAAGGCTACTGAAGTCTTCAGTGATTAAAACTCTTTTTACTTGGCACTGGGAAAAACTATACTCTAGGACTTGATTCTAAGTAAACATGCTTGTGCTGCCCAGGATGTTTAGATCAGGACAAGGCATACACACATCCCTCCCTACTTTCATAAGATAGGTGGAGTAAAACTTTGGATATTTGTATTTTAGATTTACCAGCTGACATTCAGCCTAAATTATTAATGACTAGTCCTACTAGAACTGAGACAAGTTAGCCATGACTAATTTCATCATGAACTTCATGGCACAGTGTATGTGTATGTATGATTTATTTCGGCCCAAGGCCAGCATAATGCCACAGTGGGGAAGTAACTTGCCTAGGGAGTTACACACTTTTGTAATTTTTAAAGCTTTTGTTGGGATGTGTGCAATGATTACTGTGCTTCATTTGATACTGTTTTAAGTTGGTTCTGTTATGCACACCTTGTAACTGGGATATGTGCAATGATTAAAGTTCTTGTTGTGTTGTATTAGTTGGTTCTGCTTTCGTGTTATCTATACCAAATTGGGACATAACAATGAACAGCTTACATACACAGAGAAAAGCCGTCAGGCCTTCTGCCTCCCACCCCCCCGCCCCCCCGAGAAGCTGCAATACACCAGAACAGGCTCAGCGGAAGCTGGAAACTTCTTTAAAAGAAGAAATTGTGGACAAGTTACTTCCCACTGACCTGCACATGCTGTGCCACATTTAGTTGAATGCACTAGGAATGCAGTCACCAGCCAGCTGCTGCCTGCAGCCCCTTTTCCCTGGGAGAATTGGGTTGATCCAGGAACGGCTTCTTTGATGAATGCATGTGTTGAAGATGGAAGATGATGGGATATGTGATAGCCTCCTGTGCTGATGGGATTTGTGATAGCTTTTCAAAACATGCTCAAGCAAAAATATTTTCCTGCTCTAGCTTAAGTTGATGTGATATTAAGAGTACATTCGTCTCTTGTAACAGGATGCGGTTTGTCGCTGTCTGTCTCTCTGAGACAGGATATGGCTCGACCACAAAATGTTCCAAAAGAGGGTGACTGTTTTGCTGAGCAGATATGAAACCTGGCTATAGCCAAAGATGCTGACACGCCAATATGCAGAAACTTAGAAAATTGCAAGAAACAGGCCTGCCCTTTCTTGATGGGGCAGGAATAAGACACGTGTATAAGAAAGGCACAATAAGAGCTATCTCAGCAAATCAAGGCTTGTAGAACCAAGTGTATAACCATACATGGACATAGGAATCAGTTAAGCTAAAGTGCGCAAGTGCAAAAAATAAGTTGTAAAAAGCATACTATATAAGGAGGTTGCCTTAGATTCTCGGGGCGGCCGCCTACCTCTTGAGCTCTGTGCTACAACAATAAAGTTTGATTTGAAACTCTGATACTGGTGTCTGGCATCTTACCTAACCAAGAGACCCGAACTAGGCTGGGAAGGTAAGCCCCCCCCCCCCCGGCTTACCCACAACACATGTTCTATTTATTTCTGATGGTTTTCTTTAAAAAGGAGGAGGGAACCCCAGAAAAAAGAGTGCATAATATCGCAGTTTTTCCACACTTCCACTCATGCAGAGCAGAACAGGAAGAGAGCTGGTCTTGTGGTAGCAAGCATGACTTGTCCCCTTAAGCTAAGCAGGGTCTGCCCTGGTTGCATGCAAAAGGGAGCCTAGAAGTGTGAGCACTGTAAGATATTCCCCTCAGGGAACGGAGCTGCTCTGGGAAGAGCATCTAGGTTCCAAGACAGGACAACAAGATTTTTCACTGAACCAACAAACTACCAAAGCGTACAATACGTTACCAAAGCACAATTACTGTATATACAAAGTGGTTGTTTGTACATCATATAAAGATTTACACACAAGGATTTGGTAACCAACAGGATTATAAAGTATATACAGGCAGTACTTTTACTGGGGGGGGGGATTTCAAGGCACATCAGGTAATCGGGCTGGGTGGGTGGGTTATGTCCAACGTCCATTTCCACAATTTGTCCCATTCCTGTTTAGAAGAGATACACTTGTCTTTCTGCACATAACCATATAGACTGTTCCAGAAGAAATTTACTGTCTTATCCACGTGGACCTCTTGGTCACATCTTCCCTCCCTGTTCCTATGCAGGAGCATTGCATAAATGACATACAGGTTTACTAACCTAATTACAAGAAGGGGAACATTCCAATTCCCTTGTATCCATCCCGTTTCCTTGAGGGCTTCTTTCTGGGACCCCGAAAAGAGGTTCTATCTCTCAAACCCGAGGTTAGTTCTTCCCAAGTCTGTTTTTCCAAATCAGGCCACTCTAACAGCTTGCTTACTCCCTGCCACACTCTTTTGGTTACCGCACACTCTTTTAAGAAATGTGAGTGGGTTTCCCTGAATGTCTTGCCTAGCTCACTAGCTTTCTGTTTGCAGGTGATTTTGGGACACTCTTGCTGGTCCTCTGGGAGCCATGGCTTAGCCACGTTAAGCGGCAGCACTTGGTGGTATGAACACCACCTTGTTTCCCATAAATGAAAAGGGAACTTTTTCTCCTTAAAGAGAGTGATAGGGTGATCGGGTTGCAACAAGTACTGTGAAGTGCGTTGTCTGTAGCGTTTACGTTCTAAATCGGGTTTTTAAAAGGCTACTTCTAGAATATCTCCGTAAATTGTTTTCCTTAGCTGCTTAACTGAGGAGGACCCTTTAAACAGAACTGGTTCAACCTTCCATTTTTTTAGTGTGAATAACAAATCTCTCAAGTTGTCCAGGTGGTCCCTTTTCAATACTTATGTAATATTACCATTGAAAGAACCTTTCCCCCACCATGCTATGCCCCATGTTGACTTTCGCCAACATAGAGCAAAAACTGAAACCCAGGTTTTTTGCAGGAGGTTGGACATGTTATGGACATTCACAAAAATCCAGTTTCCAAACTTGTAGGACCTGAATTCAGTCACAAAAAAAAGGGTTGCAGGGCTGGTAGAGCTAAGGCCTCCCCGCTCAACCTCCTTAGACGCTACCACACGGGATAAAGGGAAGGATGCTGTGTGCCATACTAGATGGAAGACCGGGCTTTCAACTCTCCAAAGGCGATTGAGCGGAGGAGGGTAGACGACCACCAAGTTGTGCACTGGGGGTGGGGGGTGGGTATCAGGTAAATCCGGCTGTAAACTGCTTTCTGGTACATGGCAAGGCTCCATTTTCCCCACATGGTGATTTTAAGCACTACTTTTTCTTCCCAATCTGTCCAATTCCCCCCCCCCCGATTTTTTCCTGAGAGAGATTCCTGCCTGCAGCCTTGGAGAAGCCACTGCCAGTCTGTGAAGACAATACTGAGCTAGATGGACCTATGGGCTGACTCAGTATAAGGCAGCTCCCTATCTTCCTATGTTCCTCACTAGGTCTGTTCTGGTGCTAAAATAGTGCAATGCAGCTTATCGGCGGTGGGGGATGGGGGGGCAAAGGCCTTCCTCATCCAGCAGCATCTTCTGCTGGGTCCTTTCCCAGAATTCCCCAGTGCTCCCTGCCTGGCTGGCCTCAGGGCCGTCTCCTGCTTCACAGCCAACTGCCTCTTCCTTTCCCATCTTCAATCTGTGCTCCAAGGCAGCCTCCAACTATATAAAAAATTGAAGTATTCTCTTGTGGAGTGATGAAGGTTTTTGACACCCCCAAAGCCCACCTCATGGATCTTCTCCCTGTATGAAAAGGAGACCAAAGCTAAGAGTCTCGAAAGAGTCCCTAGAATGGCAGAGTGGCTGAGGCAGGTGGCCTTCCCTTGAGGCCACAGAACAAAGCCTTCAATGCAGGAGGATCCTTCCTTTTGGTCTGTTCCCAATACCTCTCTGCCCCTTCATCCTCTTCTGGGCTCTAGGAGTGCAAACCTACGCTCTCCATAAAGGAGGGTGACTTGGATCACCCCCTGGGAATCCGCCCCTCCAGTCTCCCCCATCCTTGGCTGCCCAGAGAAGAACATGCAGGTGCAGGGGCGTAACTATAATAGGGCAAGGGGCCACAGTTGTATGAAGGCCCACTGCCTTGCCCCCCCCCACAGAGGCAAGTCACATGACAGACTCCCCCAGCCTTGCACCCATCCGGGGTTCCTTCAGTTGTATCCATCCTCCGAAATTGATGTGAGACCTGGAGCTACCAGTCTTTCTCTAGCACCATTAAATGACTGGAGTCGTCCACAATTTAAGATTTCTTTACTTCATGAGCTGAGCTTCGCGGGGGGGGGGCATTTTAATATCTTGTCTCTGGGCCCCCTCCAACCTTGCTATGCCCCTGTGCAGGTGGCAGGCCTGTGGGAGAGAGAGAACGCCTCCGAGCACTCAAGCACCACAGTGAGAATTACTTGGTTGAAAAATAGCCAGAATGGGGGTGGGTGGAGGGTTAAGAGTTGAGCAGGAAAGCACAGTCGTTAAAAATAAAACAGAACTGTTAGCACTCACTCCTGCTGCTATTCTTTTTTCTCTTCACAGCTCCAGCCTTTGAAACAGACACAGAGGAGATTGTGTTCACTCCCTCCAAGGTCAGGACTCTAACCCTGAGGAATAGAGGTTGAGTTCAGCCCAATCACTGGGTGTGAGAAGAGCAAGCCCATTAAAGAGAGGAAGACCCTTCCGCACCCTCTCATAGGAACATAGGAAGCTGCCAATAAACAATGAATACACATGGAATTAATTAATCGATTGATTGATTGATTTCCAGTGACTGCTGCGGGTATTGACCCATGCATATCTATGTTGCTTTTTAAAAAAAACTTTACAGATGCTCCATGTTCATAAAAGTAATTTAATGAGAGGTGATGTGATGGAGCTTGGTTGGTGGGAAGGATGGTGCGGGGGGGGGGCTCCTCTTGCTCCACCTTTTGGGGTCCTCCTTTGGGGCTATCCCCCTGACTTCAGGGCCAGGGATTGCATTTGTCTCTCGGCAGCCCCTTAGCATGCGACTTTGGAGCCCTGAATATTCCAAGCCTCTTACCTGGAGGATCCATCCGCCTCTCAGTCCATCTTTCAGTGTTGCAGGGGAAGGACCAGAGGCAATGGGGTTACCCTGGTGCGAGGCAGGCTGAGGGTTGACACCAAGGAGGACTGCCAGACTCTGCTAACAGCGCCTCCCTGGGAAGATTCAGGGACCCTGGGAATTGCTGAGAAGAGGCCAGAGAACCTTTGGGGACAGGGAACCATCTTATTTGTTGTGTATCTATTTTTCAGTGTAAACCACATCAAATTCTTGTGTGAAAAGTGTGTGTGTTCATGTGTTCCTATAATGGGAGGGCTGTGGTTTCGGGATCCCTGCTTGTACAGAATGGGACTGGATGATCTCTAGAGGTCTCTTTCCGCCCTGATCTTCTGGTTTGGTTTCCACAGAGAAGCAGTAAAGTGCCAGCAAAGCAACAGCAAGTGAGTAGCTTCCTTCACCCTCTTAAATATTACTTCATCAGTCTGAGTACTCCTGTCTTGGGCAGGTGGGCGGGGGAGTGGGGAAACCAGGGGGATAAACTGAGGGACGATATTGGAGTGTCCTGGCACTAAGCTGGCCCTGAAGATGTTGTAGAGTGACAATGACACCCTCCCCCCACACACCTCAGGGAGTGATCTGGTAAAGGGGGTGGGTGGGGGCCACTCCGCATATGCAGTCAGGGTCCGGCTCCTCTCATCTGTGCATCCCTGGAAGGGATTCCTAGAGCAAGCCCATTACAGAGTATCTCGAGACAGGCCCTTAAGGTTCAAAAGCCAGTCAGGTTTCTTGGGGGAATTACATACTTGGGTAGGAAAGCATATGCAGCCAGGGTCCGGCTCCTCTCTTCTGTGGATCCCTAGAAGGGATTCCTAGAGCTCTTCATGCTCCTGCCTAGTTGTAAAATGTTTGGATTCAAAATCAAAAGAGCTGTTAGACTGGAACTTGGGAGAAACTATTCACCACACGCAGGTGGGTCCCTGGTCCCAGCATGGCATAGAGGTTCGTGTGTTAGGCTAGGGCCAGGAGGACCTGAGTTCAAATCCCCATTCAGCCATTAAGCTTACTGGGTGACTTTGGGCCAGTCATGTGTCTCTCAGCTTCACCTACCTCACAGGGTTGTTGTGAGGATAGACATAACCGTGTACACCCCTCTGGGTTCCTTGGAGGAAGAGTGGGATATCAGTGTGGAAAAGGAAGGTTCACTTCATTTCTCTCCCATTTTTCTGAGGTCACAAATCTTATTGGCCCGTGTGATAGGGCTCCGTGACACTGTTAACACCCAGGGGCACTGCAGAGTGGGAATGCAGGCTGAAAACACACAAAATCCAGCGAATGTGCTAGCAATACCTTTCTAGTCTCTCACCCATTGTCACAAAGGAGAGCTGAACTCTCTCCCCCACCTGAACTCTGAAGTCCTTTGCAAAAATTTGTCTGCCTGAACAATGAGCAAGTCTCATCAGGCGGTTAAAAAACAACAACCCTTCATAAAAACATAAGAGCGTCCCAGCTGCATCATTCTCTTCCTATCCCATTCGCTCAAAATATCTCCTGGCAGTTGACAATTTTAAAAAGAGAATGACAACCTAATCAACTGCCAACAGCAAATGCCTAGGTGTATCTTCACGGCCCTGGAAAAGAGGTCAAACCCAAGCTTCTTTTTGTTGGCCCCAAATCCCTGGCCTTCAGTTTCACAGGATGATCCCCTGTTCTAGTGTTGTGAGAGAGGGAGAAAATTTCCTCTCTACTCCAGGCATAATTTTATACACCTCTATCATGTCTCCCCACAGCCACCTCTTTTCCAAACTAAAAAGCCCCAGATGTTGTATCCTTGCTGCATAAGGAAGTTGCTCCAGGCCCGGGATCATCTTGCTTGCCCTCTTCTGCATGGAAGCCCTTGTAGATGTGGAGTTATGGAGAAAAATGTCCAGTCACTATTCTGCTCGACTAGCATGAAGGCAGGTTAGGGAGAGGTCCCCAAGTACAGTAATCCCCTAAGGAATGTTGAAACAGGGAAACATGCCCAAAAGAGTTATTTACGAAGTTACAAGCTTGGATAGGAAAGCCGGTGTCCCTGAGCTTTATGTCTTCATAGTGCAAGATCAGAACAAGGATGGAGGAAAGGTAAAACTACAACAAACTGGTAGGAAGGGGAGGGGGAGCCCTGAGAGTATCAGTCTACCAAAAAGTCCTATAAGTGGCTTGTTTCATGGCAGGAAATGACAAAAACCTCTGGAACAAACAATATATAATTCATTCATTCATTTATGAATGCACCATGCTCAAGTTGATTAGCAACCCAGAAGGTCTGAGAACTGTGAAGCATGTGTTGTGCTTTTTATTTTTATTTCTTTAGAAATGTATCAGAATGCTCCCTTCACATATGGGGAATTGAAAACTCAGAAGTCCTCAGAAGTCCCGGTTCTTTGCCTAATGTCCTGCTTGTTTTGTTCCCCCTAGACTCATGAAAGCATACAGACAAGGGATTAAAAGTTAACAGCATTTATTCTCACCTAATTCTTGACAGTCTTCAGTAGATAGAAGCAAGAAACAGTTCTGGGTTCAATCAGTACACCTTAAACATTTATCAGCGTCTTTCGGTTAGAATTTAAAAGTTAATGGTTCGAGATATATTTATAATACCTCTTCCTGTTTCTTGCAGTTGCACTTGTGGTTGCCTCTCTGTTCGGGCCTCTTGACTTCCTCTTTTCCCTTCTTGCTCTCCTTTCTCCTTCTCTATCTCTTGCTCTCCTTACCTTCCTTAGTTAGCCCTTTAACACACCATCTCTTAAGTACAATTGTGTGGAGTCACCCACACAACCTTGCTCCCCGCTCTTCCTAATAATGATTGGTCAGAAGAATCCAGACCACTGATATCCTATAATTCAATTTGTCACCCCTTTTGACATATAAATCCATTGGTCAATTCTTAAATGTGCATAAATGAAACTTTTAGAATCTGAATTATAGGTTTTGATCAAAACACATGCAAACATTGTGGTTTGAACATGTTCTATTCTAATGTCACCAAAGGGGTGACACCAAAGGGGGTTGCCACTTTGGGGGAGAACGAGGGTAAGGGCTAGAGGGCTTCTGTTTAATTAGTTTTAAGCTGTTTTAGACTTGGGTTGAAGTTGCTGTAATGTGTTTTGGTTCATCTGGAGATGGGGGGACAGGGGGTGCCTTTGTTGGCTATGGGGCAGCTATCCCGGTGGTGGTGGAGAATAGAAGTAGTAACGTTGGCAGGTCAGAGACCGTTCCAGGGGAAGGGTAGTCAGAAATTTAATAGCTGTCTCCCATACCGGCTGCCCTGCCAGCTCTTTGACTTCGGGGAGCACTACCAACAACCCACATAGGCTTTCTCTGCTCCTCTGTAATGCCAGGTCAGTCCAAAATAAATCTGAACTCATCCATGATTTGATCATGGATGAAGGGGCCAACCTGGTATGTATTACAGAGATGTATCTATATGTATTACAGAGACTTGGTTTGGGGAGGCTAGTGGTCCAGTTTGGTCCCAGCTTCTCCCTCCAGAATATTCTGTAGAGGAGACCTCTATTTGATAATTTGATAAATAAATAAATTTATGAATGAATAAATGAATAAATTTGATAAATAAATAAATAATAAAAATATAATCTCAGCTAAATTTGGGAAGCAACCCACACTAAATTAGGGAAATGGTCTGTCATGCCACTTGAAAGAACATGGTTTGGAATTTTAAACTGAAAGAACACCATTTGACATTTGAAAAGCAACTCCAAACTAAATCGGGGACTGTAGGAGGGTTCAGAAACATGTCTGGAACATGTCTTGAAACAGCAGCTTGCATCAGACAGGTTGAAAAGCACCTGGTGTTCCTGAAAACAATGTCAAGCAACCTGGTCAACCGAGCCATGAAATCAAATGCCCTCTGCTTTGTCTTACACTGGCCTCCTTACCCCCCACTCTGGAGCCAGCCTTACAGCTGGTCCTGCTCATCATCCAGACACAAAGAGAGCGGAATGGCCCTCTTCCTTCTCTGTGGCCTGCACCTGACCCTCTTCCCCCCATTTCAGGTGAGTTTGGGCATAAAGCTTTGCAAACTGATGTAGCCAAGAGAGAAAAGGCAAAGAGGAATAGACAGGGGATTAAAATGTGCTTTGCGAGGCCTGTGAGTGAGTCAGATAAGGCAGCAAAACAAAGGGGTCCCTACCTCAGAGCCACCTAATGGCACAGCGGGGAAGTAACTTGCCTAGGGAGCAAGAGGTTGCTGGTTCAAAGTGCAAAGTGCACACTCCCAATGGGCGTGCAGTGTGAAGTGACCCAAACCAGTTCCCACTCCACTTTATTGAAATCCTCCCAGCTTCAAATCTTGCTTACAGAATTCAGGAAAATCTTGGTCATGCAGCACGCGAACCAGACTTGGCACATCCCTGGAGAGAACACACTGCTCAGCAACCACTGGTTCCTGTCTGATCAGCCCAAACCCAAGCAGATTTGGGCCTGCCCTGTACTTCAAAACATCTAAGTGTAATCAGAAGTGGGATGAAAGTCTCAATCTGGAATAATTTATCAAGGCTCATGACCTTTTGGGTTTCCACCTGGTAGGTGGAAAGAAGAGAAATGGACTTGATTTATTTATTTCATTTTTATTCCACTCAAAGAGCCACTAGAAAAACTACTACAAATAATTATATACCCTTGTCCAGAAGGAGATAGAGCAGGGGCTCCTAACATGTGGTCCTCCAGATGCTGATGAACTCTTGAATAGTTCAGCAATTCAATATATTATGGCTTTGGATGATGCGAGTTTATGTTCAGTCATATCTGAAGAACACAGTTTGTGCACCACTGAGATAGAGGATTCTGCATTCCATTCCATAATCAAAACAACCTTGTGAGGTAGGTAAAGCTGACTGATAGCTTCCAGGCATTTATATGGTTTATCTGTAGTATGAGTTCTTTGGTGCCTAGTAAGATTTCCGCGCGTACTTAGGCACATTCCACACTCGAAGCATTTATATGGTTTCTCTCCAGTATGGGTTCTTTGATGGCTAGTAAGACTTCCACTCTTAATGAAGCTCTTTCCACACTCCAAACATTTATATAGTTTTTCTCCAGTATGGGTTCTTTGATGCCTAGTAAGATGTCCTCTCTCACTGAAGCTCTTTCCACACTCCAAACATTTATATACAGGTATTTTCTCTCCATTATGGGTTCTTTGATGCCTAGTAAGACTTCTGCTCTCACTGAAGATCTTTCCACACTACCAAGTATTTATATGGTTTCTCTCCAGTATGGGTTCTTTGATGGTTAGTAAGATTTCCAATCCGAAGACCAATATTTGAGAAACACTATTTAAATTTTATTACTTAATGAAAAATAATTCAGACCCCATGTGATCCTGCGTTGTCTAGACTTTTCTTTAATCTGAAATAAATGTCTTTTCTGCATACTGTGATACTGTCTGCACGTTGTCTCGCTCTCTTAATAATATGCCAAGGATGATCCCTATTCAACAGTTGTATCTCAAGCATCCTGATGGTTAATAAGTATTCCGCTCTGACTGAAGCTCTTTCCACACTCCAATCATTTAAATGGTTTCCCTCCCATATGGGCTTTTTGATGGCTACTGAGATTTCTGCTCTCACTGAAGCTCTTTCCACACTCCAAGCATTTATATGGTTGCTCTCCGGCATGGGTTCTTTGATGGCTAGTAAGGTTTCCACTCATATTGAAGCTCATTCCAGTGTCCAAGCATTTATATGGTTTCTCTCCAGTATGGGTTCTTTGATGCCTAGTAAGCGTTCTTCTCTCACTGAAGCTCTTTCCACACTCCAAGCATTTATATGGCTTCTCTCCAGTATGGGTTCTATGATGGCTAGTAAGACTTCCGCTGTCACTGAAGCTCTTTCCACACTCCAAGCATTTATATGGCTTCTCTCCCGTATGGGTTCTTTGATGCCTAGTAAGACTTCCGCTGTCAATGAAGCTCTTTCCACACTCCAAGCATTTATATGGCTTCTCTCCAGTATGGGTTCTTTGATGCCTAGTAAGATTTCCGCTCATACTGAAGCTCTTTCCACACTCCAAGCATTTATATGGTTTCTCTCCAGTATGGGTTCTTTGATGGCTAGTAAGAGTTCCGCTCTCACTGAAGCTCTTTCCACACTCCAAGCATTTATATGGTTTCTCTCCAGTATGGATTCTTTTATGGCTAGTAAGACTCCCTCTCCTACTGAAGTTCTCTCCACACTCCAAGCAATTATATGGTTTCTCTCCAGGATGGGTTCTTTGATGGCTAGTAAGACTTCCCCTCTCACTGAAGCTCTTTCCACATTCCAAACATTTATATGGCTTCTCTCCAGTATGGGTTATTTTATGGCTAGTAAGACTTCCTCTCTTACTGAAGCTGTTTCCACACTCCAAGCATTTATATGGCTTCCCCCTTTTATGGGTTATTTGATGGGAAGTGAGGTGTGCACCTTTGCTGAATCTCTTTCCACACTCTAAGCATGTATATGTTTTCTTTCCAGTATGCGTCCTTTGATGGCTAGTACATTTTTTGCTCCGAATGAAGCTCTTCCTATACTCAGAGCATTTATATGGTTTATCTCTTGTATGGGTTCTTTGATGTATAGTAAGTGTTCTGCTCTCACTGAAGCTCTTTCCACACTTCAAGCATTTATATCGTTTCTCTCCTATGTGCTTTTCCCACTGAGGTTGAAAATTTGGGTCATAGATTTCTCCATGATGAGAAACAGAAGAACCATTCCTGTTCTTCTGTTTTGCTTCAGTGTGCATTCTCTGTTTCCCTCTCTTTTTCCAGCTGACATCAACCAACACTCCTCCATTGCAAATTCCCTCCGTATTCATCTCCCCACTGTCATCTGCTGGAAAGAAGGGAGAAAATTGGTCAGGGCTTGGGACAGAAATGGAGCCTCCAATCACTCTTCAACCCACACATAATGTGTCCTTTTGAGGGAAAAAGAAGAAAGCCAGACTGTTCTGCGTTACCAAGACATGTGTGGATGTGGCAGGCAGAGGCCTAGCTGTCACCCTCCAGATTCTCAAGCCGGCCACAACACAGGATCAATGGGTGAGTGGGTGGATGGGTGGGGGTCCCAATCAGGTTTTCATCTTGTTCACTGGGTACCCCACTGGGAAATCTCTCAGTTTGCCATGTCTGTACTTCATAATTGCATACCTTGCACACCTGGTGCCTTACCGGTTCCCTCCCTGGGTTGACAGAGGTAGCCAAAGGGCAGTATTGAAGTTCCCCAGGCTAGTTATCTCAGGGTATTTCTACACTAGTTCTGAGGACGCCTTGTTTGGTGAGACTCTGGTTTTTATCGGGTGAACCCCAACAATTATAATCAAACAGAAGACCATAAAATAATCCTCATTATTTTTGTATATATGTAACAACTCCAAATCAGCAGAGCCCAGATTTCTTCTTATTATTATGGTATACCAAGGAGCCGATTTTGAAATGGGTCTAGAGGGACACTTAGGAGCAATCATGTCTACTGCTCTAGCAAGTTCCTTATTCAGGTTCCCACCAGGGCTTCGACAGAATCACTTGCAGCACCAACTTTGAAGCCCTCCAAGATCTTTTGGAACCCTACTGGGTCCAGCAGCCTTTTTGTGCAGACCATCCTAATTGGTCCATCACCCCTGCAGGAGTGGATTGTGGCCATGATAACAACCTTAGCCATGTAGTGGTCCGTCCAAGACAATGGGGAAACCACCGGATCCCCCACCCACGGAACACCCCCCTGATCCGAACAGAAGACCAAATCAAGCATTGGCCGGCAACCTTAGTTGATTCAGATACTAGTTGGAATAGACCCATAGATGTAATGTCCGCTATGAACTCCTGAGCCGCACCAGACCAGCCAGCCCCCAAAGTGGATATTGAAGTCCCCCAGGACAAAAAGCCTGGGACACTCCAACACCAACTCCACAACCAGCTCAGACAGCTCATTTAGGGAGTCAGTTGGGCAGCAGGGTGATCGGTACACCAACAGAATTCCCAGTCTGTGTTCAACACATCATGTGAATGACTTTGTGTGAATGGAGATCTAGTGAGAGAGAGATCGAGCTGGTTTGCTTACTTGGTAAGAGCACGGTACGTATATTCCCTCGCCCTCATTCCTCCCCCAAGGTGGCTCCCCCAAGGAGGCAACCCCGTTTGGTGTCACCCCTTTGGTGGTGGCCCCACCGCCACTGAAAGCTTCCTTCTTTATAAGTCCTGGGCAAAAAGCCCAGCTGGTGGAACGGGGGGGGGGGGAAGGACTGCCAAGTCACCTTGGGCTTGGCCTTGGTCGCAGGCAATTCACAGGGCTTAGCTGGCAATCTCCTGTCCAGGAGAGAGTCCCATTACGTAGCTGAGAGTAGGAACCTTCTGCAGGACCAGTCTCTGCACAGATGCTGGATCTTCCTCTCCCAAGATGCTCTGGAAGGCTGAAATCTCTCTCCCTCCAGATTGCCAGTCTCCTGAGCTTAGTGGCCGAGTATCTTCACATGCACGAAGTTCCCGTTGCAGTCTCTGGCAGCATCTCCAGGTAGGACTGGGAAAACCCTCTTCCAAACTCTGAAGAGCTACTGCCCGTCAGTGCAGAGACTACTGACTGAGGTGGCTGAAGGGTCTAACTCCACATAAGGCAGTGCCATATCTTTGGGGTTGTCCAACAGAACATCCTCAGGGTTGAGTTTTATTTATTGCATTTATATCCCACCCTTTCTACCCTCACAACAACCCTATGAAGTAGGTGAGATTGAGAGATCACTGGTTGAGAATCACCCAAGGAGCTTCATTGCTGAGGGTCACTTGAGAGCGAATCTTCCAGCTGCTCATTTGACACGAACAAGGATACCACTAACCCAATGCCTTGGCAATATCTGTACCGCACTCTTACCAACTAAGCAGACCAGCTCAATCTCTCTCTCGCTATATTTACATGGTGTTTTGAACAAAGGTACATCAGAACCTTTCCAATCTATACTATGCAATTGAGGGGCCCATACCCAGGTTCACTTTTAACATGAATGCAGGTCATTCACATAAACACATGTATGAGTGTACAGACCGCTGTACAACATCATGTCTGAACCAAGCTTTTTACTCTTCCCTTTCAAGGAGCCTTACCCAGAGAGGCCACATTCCTCCTATTCTCCTCCATGACTTCCCTGTACAGGGTTCTCTCGTCCAGATCCAGCAGAGCCCACTCCTCTTCCGTGAAATGCACAGCCACCTCCTCAAAGCTCACCTGGCCCTGGAAGAGAAGGAAACATGTTCACTCTCGCAGAAGACATAATGGTTCCTTCCTTGAAGCAGAATCCACAAGAGTCGTTCAGGAAAGGTGCTGTGAGAAGGGCAGGGATTGTTCCCTGCAGGGTCATCTATTATTTTTATAGCTATTGCTCTTGTTTAAATAGAAAAATAAGGGGGGGGGATGGTGTCCTGTCACAAAGGGGGTGCAACTAAAACCACACAGTGGAGATACCAGCAACCACCCCTGGAAAAGATGCTCTCATGAGATGAAGAGACACACTTACTCCCCACACACACCCCGCTCAATACTTGAAAGCCAACCCTTTCAAAGGCACCTCCCTGTCTGGTTAGCCAGATTCCAACTTTCACAAGATTCAAGGCTTTCTAGTCAGCAGCTTGGACAGAAGCCAAAGGAAAGAGGGCCACTTGCAGCCCCAGAAGGGTGTCCAAGGAATAGGGCTTGTCTGTCTGCCCCACATTCTCCATTCCCAACAAGCCCTCCCCTACCTTCTTCGGTGGTCTTGAAGCATCTTCCATCCCACCAGGCAGAAGGGAGGGCTGAGAATGCATTGGCAGCGTCATTCCAGCACCTGCCAAGGACACAAAAGTGACGGGAAGATGTACGAGAATAAAAAAGAGAGAGAGAATCGAGACTAGAGTTAAAAATTCTCATGTTGGCTTTGTGCAGAATTCAAAATGCAGTTTGGGACACATCAGGTTGATGACTGTCATAACACAATCTATTGTCTGTTTGAACTGTGTCAGAGGCTGGAGAAAAGGGTCTGCATTCACCCCCACCCCCCAAAGACTCAGGTGAACATAAAAGCAAGGCAAGGATTTCAGGTGCTCTCCTTCTGTCAAATCTATCAGACAGGAAAATGGGCAAGGTATTTTAAAAGGAATTGGGGAAGTGTTGGGAAAATGCCCTCGGGATGATTTTTCCAAGAAAAAATTAATTGGGATGGAGCGCTAATCTTGCATTAATAAGCATGAATTAATAAGCATGAATTCATGCATTAATAAGCATGAATAAGCATGAGCTGAGAAGGTGAGCAAGCCTTTCTAAACATCTAGCCTTTTCCCCCTCAACCAAACTAACAGGAAGAGGGGAGTTCTACAGGGGCTGTTTCTCTTTAAGGGGTAGGTCTTAGTCTCTCTATCTTTGTGAGTGTTACTTGTTAGGTTTACTTGTTAGGGTTAAGATATCACAGGGCTAGGAGTTCTTAGGGTTACCTAAAGGCACTGTTTACTGATTAGTGGGGGTGGAGTCAGCCAGGACTGGGAGGGGCCCCACATTCCTTTCCTTTGGCTCTCATCCTGTGTGACAGTTGGAAGGCTACTCTACATATGAGGTGAAGGCCCGAGAGCATAGCGAACAGAGCATAGCGAACAGGATGTAGGAGTTTTGCGGGAAGTGTGCGGGGGAGCCTGGAACGAACCCCTGCGATCACGAGGATCACAAAGAGCCTGGTGGAGAAGAGAACGTAAGTACATATCCCTCCCTCGTATCCCTCATATTCTTGGGAAAGGTTGTTTCGACAGTTAAATAGCTTACCATTACAGCTGAGACCTATCCTAATAAACGGACAATAAGCTCCCTAAATACTGTAAACAGCTAACTAAAACAGTATGAAGATAGAAGGTCAGCAGGGGAAGGGGCACTTCCCAGTGTATTGCACAGAGTGCCACATGTACGACTATTTGCCCCATGGGCAGAGGTCATGGGTGTGTGCTCAGTGCAAGAAGCTCCTGGCTCTCAGGGAACAAATCCGTTCCCTCGAGACCAAGGTGGCGGATCTGGAGAAGCTCAGAGAGACAGAGAGGCATGTGGACGAGACCTTCAGGGATGTGATAGAGGCATCCCACTCCAGGGCTGGTAGCTCCTCTGCCCTCAGGGAGAATGAAGGTCTTGGGCAAGGAGGACATCTGTCTGAGGAAGAGGGAAATGCTCCTTTAGAAGGGACCACTTCCGTGGATGATGAGCCCATATCCTCTCGCACGGGGGATACTCCTCTGGGGGGTGGGGGCCTCTTTGACGTGGGTGATTCGATCATTAGGGGGATAGAGAGATGGGTTTGTGACCCGCGTGTTGACCACACGGTGCCTTGCCTGCCTGGTGCAAAGGTTGCGGACATTACGCAGCGTCTAGACAGGCTCCTAGGCAGTGCTGGGGAGGAGACAGCTGTTGTGGTGCACGTCAGCACCAACGATGTGGGGAAATGCAGTCGGGAGGTACTGGAAGCCAAATTTAGCCTGATAGGTAGCATTTTGAAGTCCAGGACCCCCAAGGTAGCATTCTCAGAAATGCTACCTGTTCCACGCGCAGGTACAGTGAGACAGGCAGAGCTGAGGGGTTTCAATGCGTGGATGAGACATTGGTGCCGGGAGGAGGGGTTTAGATTTGTTAGGCACTGGGACACATTTTGGGGCAAGCAAGGCCTGTACAAAAGGGACGGGCTGCACTTGAACCAAGATGGAACCAGACTGCTGGCGCTTAAAATCAAAAAGGTTGCAGAGCAGCTTTTAAAATGACACTTGGGGAACAGCCGATGGGAGCTGGGCAGTATCCCGTTTGGCAAAAGCCATCCATTAAAGTGTGAGGCTGCAAAGAATTCAAATAAAACAGATGGGGACGGAGCAGAACTGCATAAAGAGCAGACGGGAGCCTGTGCCAGCAGGTCAAAGAGTCAAAAGAATAGCATACATCAGGGGAGAGATTCAGCGTATAGGTGCTTGTATGCCAATGCCAGAAGCCTCTGAGCCAAGATGGGTGAGCTGGAGTGCTTGGTTGCTTACGCGGAAATAGACATAGTGGGCATAACAGAAACATGGTGGAACAGTGAGAACTGGTGGGACACTGTTATACCTGGGTATAAACTCTATAGAAAGGACATGGAGGGGCGCCTTGGAGGAGGGGTAGCACTGTATGTTAAAGAGGGGATAGAATCTAACAAGCTAGAAAACCTAGGTGGACTGGAGTCCTCCACAGAAACCCTGTGGGTGACTATACAAGGTCGGAAAGGAATCGTGCTACTGGGGACGTGCTATCGCCTTCGGATAAAAATGCCAACAGTGACTGGGAGTTGCAGGAGGAAATCAGGGAGGCGTCAAGGAGAGGCAGGGCTGTAATTATGGGTGATTTCAACTACCCACACATAGACTGGGCAAATTCACATTCAAGTCAGGACAAAGAGGTCAAATTTCTAGATACGCTAAATGACTGTGCCCTAGAACAGTTGGTCATGGAACCGACCAGGGAGAAGGCAACCTTGGATTTAATTCTGAGTGACACCCAGGACCTGGTGTGTGTTGTCAGTGTCATCGACCCTTTAGGGAACAGTGACCACAGTGCCATCAAATTCAGCATACATGCAGGGAGAGAATCACCAAGGATGTCTAACACAGACATTTTGAATTTCAGAAGAGGAAACTTCTCCAAAATGAGGAGTATGGTGACAAAAAAGCTGAGGGGGAAACTCAGGAGAGTCACTTCGCTCCAGAGTGCATGGAGTTTACTCAAAACCACAATACTAGAAGCCCAGTTAGATTGTATACCCAAAAGGAGGAAAGGTACCACTAAGTCCAGGAGGATGCCAGCATGGCTAACGGGTACCGTCAAGGAAGCCATAAAAGGGAAGAAGACTTCCTTCCGAAATTGGAAGGCCTGTCCAAAGGAAAAGAACAGAAAGGAACACAAACTTTGGCAAAAGAAATGCAAGGTGACAATAAGGGAGACAAAAAGAGAGTTTGAGGAACATTTAGCCAGAAGTATCAAGGGGAATAACAAAAACTTCTTCAAGTACATCAGAAGCAGGAAACCTGCCAGGGAGGCGGTTGGGCCATTAGACAATGAGGGAGTGAAAGGGATTATTAAGGAGGATATGGAGGTTGCAGAAAACTGAATGAGTTCTTTGCATCTGTCTTCACGGCAGAGGATACTGAGCATATACCTGTTCCTGAACCAAGCTGTTTAGGGATGGAGGCTAGAGAGCTGAGTCAGATAGAAGTGACAAGGGATGATGTTCTAAACTGTCTGGAAAAACTGAAAGCTAACAAATCACCAGGGCCGGATGGCATCCATCCAAGAGTCCTCAAAGAACTCAAATGTCAAATTGCCGACCTCCTTGCTAAAATTTTCAACTTATCCCTGAAATCGGGCTCTGTACCAGAGGACTGGAGAGTAGCAAATGTAACACCGATTTTCAAAAAGGGATCCAGGGGTGATCCGGGAAATTACAGGCCGGTTAGCCTAACGTCCGTTCCAGGCAAATTGATGGAAAGCATCCTCAGGAATAAAATTGTAAAGCACCTAGAAGAACAGGCCCTACTGGGAGTGAGCCAGCATGGCTTCCGCAAAGGTAAATCTTGCCTCACCAAACTTTTGGACTTCTTTGAGAGTGTCAACAAGTGTGTGGATCAAGGTGATCCAGTTGACATAGTCTACCTTGACTTCCAAAAAGTTTTTGACAAAGTTCCTCATCAAAGACTCCTGAGGAAACTTAGCTGTCATGGGATAAAGGGACAAGTACATGTGTGGATTGCTAACTGGTTGAAAGACAGGAAACAGAGGGTAGGTATAAATGGAGTTTTCACAATGGAGGGAAGTAAGAAGTGGGGTCCCCCAGTGATCTGTACTGGGACCAGTTCTTTTTAATTTATTCATCAATGATCTAGAAGCAGGGGTAAGCAGCGAGGTGGCCAAATTTGCAGATGATACCAAACTCTTCCGGGTAGTGAAATCCCAAACGGATTGTGAGCAGCTCCAAAAGGATCTCTCCAAACTGGGGGAGTGGGCGACAAAATGGCAAATGCAGTTCAATGTTAGCAAGTGTAAAGTGATGCACATTGGGACGAAAAACCTCAACTTCAAGTATATGCTGATGGGATCCGAGCTGTCGGTGACGGACCAGGAGAGGGATCTTGGGGTTGTGGTTGACAGCTCGTTGAAAGTGTCGACTCAATGTGCGGCAGCTGTGAAAAAGGCCAATTCCATGCTAGGGATCATTAGAAAGGGGGTTGTGAATAAAATGGCTAACTTTATAATGCCCTTATACAAAACTATGGTTCGACCACACTTGGAGTACTGCGTACAATTCTGGTCACCACATCTTTAAAAGGACATTATTGAACTGGAGAAGGTACAGAAGAGGGCAAGCAAGATTATCAGGGGACTAGAGCACCTTTCCTATGAGGCAAGACTACAACACCTGGGGCTTTTTAGTTTAGAAAAAAGACGACTGCGGGGAGACATGATAGAGGTCTACAAAATCATGCATGGTGTGGAGAAAGTGGAGAGAGAGATTCTTTTCCCTCTCACACAACACTAGAATCAGGGCTCACTCCATGAAATTGATTGCCAGGAGGTCTAGGACCAACAAACGGAAGTACTTTTTCACACAACGTGTGATCCACTTGTGGAACTCTCTGCCTCAGGATGTGGTAACAACCAAAAACCTGGATGGCTTTAAGAGGGGTTTGGATGACTTCATGGAGGAGAGGTCTATCAATGGCTACTAGTCAGAGGGCTGTGGGCCATCTCCAGCCTCAAGGGCAGGGTGCCTCTGAGTCCCAGTTGCAGGGGAGTAATGGCAGGTGAGAGGGCACGCCCTCAACTCCTGCCTGTGTCTTCCAGCGGAATCTGGTGGGCCACTGTGCGAAACAGGATGCTGGACTAGATGGGCCTTTGGCCTTATCCAGCAGGGCTGTTCTTATGTCCTTGTCCTTTTCGCTAAGCAGAGTTCATTTTTATTTGAATTTGGATGGATGAACACATGGGAGCCCTCTCTGCTGTAAGAGATTCCCCTTAGGAGATGGGGTCATGGCTCAGTGGGGCACTGAGTGCTTTCATGCAAAAGGTGCCAGGTTCAATCATGGCCAGAAGATAGGACTAGGAGAGACTCCTGCCTTTAAACTCTTCCTCGGGCTTTAACTAACTTTCTGCTGCAAGGCAAGACTCCTTTTATTCTCTTCCCCCCTCCAACCTTGCTAAACAAACCAACCTAAATCAACTCAAGTTCCCTCCAGTTTTTAAATTATAGCCAGTCAAATCAAACCCACTCTTCCCTCCAAAATTTAAACATCCCTTAAGGACCAAACGGTAGAACAGCAACTGTGAACTGTTGACCCCTGCACAGCTTCTTAATACAGAACACAGGGAGGAAGCAATCACATGTATAATACAAACATTAGAAAAGCACAAAGGGGAAGTAAAGGCCTCATTCCTTCAGGGGGGTATCTGAGAGAGAGGGGGGGGAACAAGGGGGCACCCGCCCCATACCTCCTTACCCAGCAAGGTGGCCCCACTGTTGCCCTCCTGCCTGGGGATTTCCTTGGACAGAGGCCTCTGCCTGGTGCCTGATGGAGCCTTCTCGGCCTCAGGGAAGTCAGGGGTAGGGGTGTGCACGGAACCGCACACCTGCAGTCCGGCACTGTGGAGGGGGTCCCTTTAAGGGCGGGGAGGGTTTACTTACCCCTCCCACCGCTTTGCCCCCTCCAGCGCCCGTAGTTATTGTAGAAATTGGGGCGGCAGGATACCTCCCCGCCGCCCCTTCTTGCTCCGCAATTCAACGCACGAGCTTCACATCGATCCGACGCGACGGGTAGACTCTACCCGCCGGGACGAGGCCGGTCGGAGGCCCGGTCTACCCATTGCGTCAGGTTGACGTGAAGCTTGCGCGCCACGCTGCGTGCGCAGAAGGCTTGTTGCAGCCTTTTGAATTGTGGAGCAAGAAGGGGCGGCGGGGAGGTATCCTGCCACCCTCATTTCTACAATAACTACGGCCGCTGGAGGGGACAAAGTGGCGGGAGGGGTAAGTAAACCTTAAAGGGTCCCCCTCCACCCAGACCGGACCGGCCAGGTCCGAACTGGTCTGGAGGCCTTTACAATGGCCTCCAGACTGGTCCGGACCCACCCCTAGTCAGGAGCCGCTTCCGACAACAGTCCTTGCACCTGAGACAGACGGAGGTTATCCCAGTCCTACATGGAGATGCCAGGGACTGACTCAGGAGGAAACCTTCTGCCAGGGCCACTGCCTGGGAAATGGTCTCTGCTCCACACTCTCTGACCCAGCTCTCCATCTCTGGAGGCAGGATGCTCAAGAACTGTTCCAGGGTCACCAGGTCCCCAATCTGAGCTTTTGTGAGTCTCCCTGGCTTCAGCCACTGATGGCAAAGGCTGTGGAGCCGGCTGCAAACCTCTCGCGGCCCCTCGGCCTGCTGGTAGCAGAACTGCCTCAAGCCCAGGTGCTGGGCCTCTGAGCTCCTGATGTCCTCAACCAGCATCTTCTGCTTGGCCCTTTCCCAGAATTCCCCAGTGCTCCCCACTTGTCTGGCCTCAAGGCCTTCTCCTGCTTCGCAGCTAGCTGGGTCTTCCTTTCCCATCTTTCATTCGTGCTCCAAGGCAGCCTCCAACAATATTAAAAATCAAAGGATTTCCTTGTTGAGGGATGAAAGTGTTTGACTCCCAGATTCCGCCTCATGGATCTTCTCCCTTTATGAAAAAGAGGCAAAAGGCAGAGTGGGGGAGGCAGGTGGTCTCCCTATGAGGGCCACAGAAGAAAGCCTTCAATGCAGGATCCTTCCCTTTGGACTGTTCCTGATAACTCCCCACCCCACTTCCTCCTCCTCCTCTGGGCTTCCCCACACAGTGGAGCCTCCTGGGGAGCAGAGTGCAAACCTCAGCTCCTTAAAGCCACACCCTCCTGTCCCATTTCCAGCCACCACATCCTCGAAGCTCTCCCCTTTCCAGGAGGGCACAAGGAGGGTGACTTGGATCACCCCTTGGGAATCCGCCTCCTCCCGTCTCCCCCCCCCTTGGCTGCCCTGAGAAGAACATGCAGATGGCAGGCCTGGGGGGAAGAAATCGCTCCTCAGAGCACTCAAGCACCAACATTTGGAATGACTTGATTGACAAATAGTCAGAACAGGGGCTTAAGGTTTGAGAGGGAAAGGACAGACAGGAAAACTCAAACAAAAATGTCACAGAACTAACTCCTAGTTCTGTGAACTGAAAAAAATGTTCCTGTTCCTGGCACCCACAGAGCCCTGTGGTTTCCTTTGGTAGTATACAGGAGGGGTTTACCATTGCCTCCTCCCGCACAGTCTGAGATGTTGCCTTTCAGCATCCTGCCCAATATAGTACACATTGAGTATCCCTCATCTGGACATCCGAAATCCGTAATGCCCCAGAATGCGGACACCATGCCGTAACAAGAACAAAAAAACCCAAAACGCCACAGCTCACTTGCTCGCAGATTCCCAATTTTGTTGCTTTAAAACATGCAGTCAGAACCTACTTATTTCAGAAGGCTGCACTCATCTCACCCCCCTCATTGCCCACCCAGGACATTTCTACGAGGGGTTCCATCGTCCCAAGCCCACTGCCTGCTTTCCTCCCTTCCATTGCCTCCCACCCACCCATCCCTCCCCGGCTCTGGGATCCCCACGCACCCCACCTGCATTGGCAACCATCCAGTTCTCTTCTTCAAGGGGGACTAAAGCTCCCGCAGGAAGGAAAAGACAAAAAAGGCTCCTTTCTCAGGGGAGGGGCCGGAAGGGAAGGCGCCCCGTGCAGAATGTTTCTTCCCAGTCGCCTCTCTAGGAACCTGGACTCCCTCAGGTTAACCCTTAAACTGGCCTTCTCCTTGCAGGGGGCAGCAAAGGAGGCAGCAAAGGGGGCTGCTCCATCCCTGCCTTGCAAGAGAGAGCAAAGAGTGCATGCTCAGTTTGGCAATTGCTCTGTTGGCATCCGTTTTGGCGATCTGTTGGTGCCTGCTCTGTTTTGTAAAGGTACAGTGCAGGGTAATGCTGAAAATGTCAAAAAGGCTTGCTGATACCCCTATGGATAACAGTGATAATAAAAAAAGGAAGTGTTTATGTTTATCTAAATACTTTAAATAAAACCATACACACACACACACAGACAGAGTAGCCTTTTGTGTTTAGACTTGGATCCCATGCCCAAGATATCTCATTATGCAAATATTCCAAAATCTGGAAAAATCCAAAATACGAAACACTTCTGGTTCTGGTTCCAAGCAGTCCGTATAGGAATACTCAACCATAGCAGCGGGAATTCAAACCAGCAACCTTCTGCATGTTAGTCAAGCATTTCCGTGCTGGCCTTCCCTACGTTCAAAATGGCTCTTTTCCCAATCTCAGTCCGGATACCCACCAAAAGGCGAGTGCTGGCCATAACAGCTCACCCCAATTATAGCAGAGCAAATGTGTGTGAGAAGAGCAAGCCCAGTAAACAGCATCTTCAAAAGCAAGTCAGGTTTCTTGGGGAAATCACATACCTTGGTAGGAAAGCCGGTCCTCATAGTGCAGAGGAGAGAGGGAGTGAGAGAAGCGACATGTCTCATGGAGAATGCAGCGGAGCAAAGAGCAGGAGGAAGCGAGAGACCCTCATCCAGGGGAGTAGCAAGGTTGGAGTGGGCCCAGAGACAAGATTTTAAAATGGGCCCCCCCCACTCAAAGTCCAGGGCCTCCGCACACCCCAGGCACCCAAGGATTTAAGTCTGATATTCCAAAATAAGTATGCTGCCTAGAAATACATTTCACTGAATACACACACGCACACGTCACAATATATAGTGATATACATTGAGTACTATACATTTGTTTTACTTTTAATGCCTAGAACACACTAGAAAGATGAATGATTAAAATGGGCCCCTCGCTGCAGATTAGCCAAGAAGACTTTCAACCATGCAGGGTGAGCCTATGTTTGTTTTCTCAGAATTCTGAACAAATTCAGTCAAGTTTGATTCCAGGAGATTTTTCACAGGAGGCTTTTAAAGCCCTTTAACACACATCTCCTCTGGAATGGAGGTGCTGCATTCACATGTTGGCCAGATTTACCCTGAAGTCCCTGCAAGTTATTGGGGAGCAGTTCACACACAAGAAAAATAAAATAAAATAAAAGCAGAAGACATGCTTCACAGTTCTCACTCAGACCTTCTGGGTTGCAAAACAACTTGAACATAAGTGCATTTATAAATGAATGAATAAAATAAATATAATACTGTTTCTTCCAGAAGTTTTTGTAATTTTCTGCCATGAAACAAGCCACTTATAGGACTTTTTACATAGCTTTTTTAAAGCCAGCAAATTTTCCAAGCTGTTTAAAAATAAATATTCAGAGACTTCTCAGTCCCTCCCCCCCCCCATATCAAAGCCCTATGGCAAGCAGATCCCTATATATCCCGGTGGGGTGGGTGGGGAAGGTAACCACAAAAAGGAGTTCACACTCTACCTAGCAGCAGGGGGTCTTCTGCTGCAGAGAACAGTGGAGGCCTCTCTGGCTGCCTCCTCCTTCCTGGCTGGCTTGGGCCCTACTGGAGTTCAGGCTTCACTGCGGCCTACACGGAGGCCTCCATGGAAGCCCCACCCACCCGCCGATCAGCTGAGAGGCAGGAGAAAAGGAGCTCTTTGCAGCGTGTCTGCTGCTCGATTGCCGGCCAGGAGAACAAGCTGGAGAGATGGCGAACAGGGCAAGTGGCTGAGGAGCCTTGGGGCTGGGCAGGGGGCAATGGGGAGTCATGTGAGGTGCCTCTGGGGGGCCCCTCCAGGCAGTGGGGCCCCCAGACAGTGGGGCCCCCAGACAACTGTCTCCCCTTGCCCTATTGTTGTTACGCGCCTGCCCTCATCCCCAGCAATCAGAGGTGGCCAGAGCAGAGGGAGAGGCAAGGAGAGGGGGGATAGAGAGTAAGACCCTTCCTCACTCTCTCGACTCCTCATACCCCTAGTGGTCCGTAGGGCAGAAGGTGCAGAGAGACAAGGCAACTGGAGCTGTGTCTCCAACCTTGATCACAAGGGCCTCCTCCAAATTACTACACCCTCGCGGACACATCTTGTAAGAAAGTTTCTTAAAGAAACACCACCCCGCCAACACGAGAAGAAGCCTCCTCCCACTCAAAAGAGGCAGTCTTCCAACAATGCTCCACCCCTTCTGGAAACTGGGACCAGAACCAGTTACAAGTGTTTTAGTAGTCTAGGGGTGGCCTTCACCAGACCATAAGCTGTTCTGACAGGGTTTTTGGGCTACCTAAGGCAGTCATTGAAGGTAAGAAGCAGCTGCTCGGAGTTCTTGCTGCTCCCTTCAATATCTTTGTTGTTTCTTTGACCCAAGGGAATATGAGGCAGCTGGGCTGGTTGGTCCCGTCTGGGGGCACAAATGCTCCATGTGATTTCGGATAAGGGCTACACTCCTAGAGACGGAAGACAGTTGATGGGCATTGCAATACTCTCAGCTTTCAGGGGGTTGTTGTGCTTTTATATTCTTGACCATCAAGCCTGCTGCAGCCATATTTGCAATAGCGTTTTAAGGCTTTAAAAAGTTTTAAAAACACAAACACGAGCATAAAATTTTACATACTTTGTCAGAGGAATGCAAATTTGAAATGAGCAAGAATGGCCTCCAAAGATCAATCACCTGAACCAGGACAGCATCTTATTGTTACCCTAAACCTTTGCTCTGTGCAAGGTAAAGGTAAAGTGTGCCGTCAAGTTGATTTCAACTCCTGTGGCGACCACAGAGCCATTTGGTTTTCTTTGGTAGATTGCAGGAGGGATTTGCCACTGCAGCCGCCTCCTCCTCTTGTGCAGTCTGAGATGGTGCCTTTCAGCATCTTCCTCTCTGTCGCTAGAGACGGAAATCATCCCCCTTGCAGGCTTGCGGGTGTCCACTGGGCTGGGCAACACTAGCCCCCAGCTGCCTCCCCGCCAGCCCCACTCCCACCCTCCCTCAAGCACGCTGGAGAGACCCCCCCAGACCCACCTCTCTCCATGCTCAGCGTCTTCCAGCGTCTTCCCCCCCCCACACACACACACCCAGGACCAATCAAGCTCCCTCCCGCCTCCTGGCCCAACGTTCTCCTCTCCCAAGCGGCCTCAGGGGGCCCCCAACTCCTCTGCAAAGCGCCGCCTTGCTGCCTCTTCCCCCTGCTGCCCTGCCCGCTTTCCCCTGAGCCCCCCAGGGCGGGGGGGGGACACCAGTTCTCCTTTCCTGCCTCCTCCATCCCCCCCCCAGTGGCGCCTCACGTTGGAGTCTCAGCACCGAGTCGTAGTAGACCTTGCACCGGATCTGGCCGGTGCTGTGCCAAGCACAGGACATCCAGACACCCAGGTAGATGGTACTACTACGCCCACATCTCCCTGTTTTCGGGGAAAGTGGTGTGCGTAGCAGGATACCTCCTCCCTCCTGCTCGAGCATGCACGCACCTGCGACGCCGGCCACGGGTCCACCCGCCAGCCACTGAAAGCGGGGGGGGGCCGAGGCGGGGCAGGAGCCGAGCAGAAGCAAAAGGCTGGAGATCGGGGCGGGGGCGGGGGTGGAGAGAGAGAAGGAATACAGCGAGGAAGCTGGTGGGCGTGGGGTCATCTCACGTGACCTGCCCCTGGGGTGCCCCTCGAGGCAAAGCATGCAAATCAGGGAAGAGGGACCAGTTGCAAGGGGGAAGAGGTAGCTCAGGGTGGGAAACCCTATACCATTTCCTATCATTTGAGCAGAGGCAGGCAAGCTAGAAACATTGAAAGCATTGCACGGCAAAGAACTTTTGTTTCCCTAGGTTGCTCTTCCAGGCCAGCCCCATTATTATTGCTGCCGCCGCCCCCTCCTCCTGGGAAAGGGTGAGAGAGATGATGGGAGCCCCTCCTCCTTCCAGCAAGCTCTCTTTCCAAGCAAGAGTGAAAAAGATGCCTGGGACGAGCAACCAGCCAGGGGGGTCTAGCTGATACCAGCATGTACTTAACGCGGATATGCTGCAGCCACATTAGTGTTTAAAAGGGAGAGCCACAAAGGGCCAGGCGTCCACTGTGGAGGGAAGTTTTGTAGTAGCAAGCCTGAATGGACCCCTTTGCTAAGCAGGGGCTGCCCTGGTTTGCAGTTGAATGGGAGACTACACATATGAGCACTGTCAGATATTCCCCTCAGGGGATGGGGACATTCTGGAAAGAGCATCTGCATGCTTGCATGCAGAAGTTTCCACGTTCCCTCCTTGGCATCTCCAAGAGAGGACTGAGAGAGACTCTTGCCTTCAACTTTGGAGAAGCTGCTGCCAGTCAGTGTAGACAGTACTGAGCTAGATGGACCAATAGTCTGACTCAGTATAAGGCAGCTTCTTATAATCCAGGTTCACTTTTAAATGGAACACATATACAGTCATTCATACAAAAGCATACATAGACACATGGAATCCTTTCTCATATACAAACTAAATACAGTTTTTCCTTATGGTTTGAATTCATCATGTGATTTGGCAGTGTTCCTTTAAGGCATGTTTGATTGATGAGCATTTGTGATGTTACAATCTCTATAAGATTTCCAATTTAGGCTAGATTGAGGCATTCTCCCTGTTTTTGGTATTTAACTTTTGGTCCTCTAAACACTTTCCTCTTGATAGGTTTTGATAACACTTCCCTAATAAAACTGGTAACTTGAGCTTAATTGCCAATATTTTGCAGGATGAAAATAGTATATATTATCCTATGGGCTTTGTGATAATATTTTTATGTTATACATCTGATTGATTAATACAGCCTTTAGTGACTCAAAGCTATGTTGTTACAAATTGGCATACCTCATTTTGGTTCATGGGTTTTGTGGTAATAGTAGCTATGCTTGTGCATGTTTTTGATGGCTGGTATGTTAGTGATTGGTGAAACAACGTGCAGATTGTGAGTGTTACACATTATTCCACAAAAGTGGGTATACTTTATTTTGCTCTATGAACTTTGAAATTACAGTTTTTGCACGTTGTTGATAATTGTATT
Organism: Hemicordylus capensis; assembly: GCF_027244095.1. Classification (NCBI taxonomy): domain Eukaryota; kingdom Metazoa; phylum Chordata; class Lepidosauria; order Squamata; family Cordylidae; genus Hemicordylus; species Hemicordylus capensis. The sequence continues at coordinate 229,291,463 of NC_069658.1, read as the reverse complement.
TTGTTAGGAATGCTGACAAATGTTATCACATGCAGCTGTTTTTTTGGAGTAACTATTATCAGCAGATTAATGTATTTTGCTGACGACTGCATTAGTACAAGTGTGCCGATAATTTGAAAGATTTACTGCACGAACAACAGGTTGCAGCTGCTTTGTTTATGTAACCAATTACCCAGTTAGATCAAAGTGAGGCACTCCCACTTAATCATTACGTTTCTAATCAGCGGGCTATATAATGTTGAGTCCTATGAGCTGATCAGTCATTGAACGATTTGTTCCTTCAGTGAGATGTAGGAGGATAAAGTTAACTCCAAAAAACATTCTTGGAAGGAATTGGTATGTAATAATGGATATATAGAGGGGAGGCTGTGGGTGTTATCACTATGTTCTTCAGATAACGCAATTAGCTGCAAGACTGGCTTGTGCTTGCTTTGTATTCACAGAAGCTTTGGGGCTCTGATGAAGAATGTTCGAAATGGGCTGGATAATTTCCCGGGTTAGCCCATCAGTTTTTGTTTCAGACAGATACTCCTGCACAGATCTGCTGATCAGAATTTACAGCTCAGACTTCTGCATTTAGAATTCCTGCATTTTTTTCTACAAGCAACAAGATTTTTCTACACCACTTGATCATCTGGATTTTAAGGACTCACGTCTATTCTGTACCATTGGCACTAATTGTGCTTTTTGTGCTTATTTAGCTATGATTGATGTGATCCATATATCACAATCTTTTGAAGTTATGTCACTTTGTACATTCAAATAATAATGGATATTTTCACAATACTGTAGTTCTTTGAGTTTTGCTATATTAATACATATGGTTAGTTTGTCTCATGGATAAGAGTTGTGAATGTGGTGTACAGTTTGGAAGTGTTACCATTGTCATTAGTAATCAAAAACAATATAAAAACAATTTGACAATGATTAAAACTACTTAAAAACAATTAAAATACTTTTAAAAACAACAACACTTTACAAGCCTTGGAAGGCCAGGCCAAACAAATAGGTTTTTAGGGCTCTCTTAAAGGTCGACAGCGAGCCTAAACTGTGGATATCTGCCGGGAGTGCATTCCATAGGCCAGGAGCAGCTACAGAAAAGGCCCAGTACTGAGTTGCCACCAGACGTACAGGTGGCAACTAGAGACGGATCTCTCCAGATGACCTCAACGAGCAATGGGGATCATACCCAAGAAGGTGCTCTCTAAGGTAGCCAAGTAGCCCAAGCCGTTCAGCGTTTTAAAGGTAATAACCAGCACTTTATATTTCGCCCGGAAACATATCGGCAGCCAGTGCAGCTGTTTTAAGACAGGCATAATATGGTCCCTCCGGGTTACCCCAGAGACTAATCTGGCTGCCAGATGTCTGTACTGGACAATCATCTGATCAAGTTTATTGTGTGTCACTTAAAAACACAAATGAATCGCAGAACAACAAACAAATTAGTTTTCCTTAAACTGTATATACATTAAGAAAGTAGAAACACAGGCACTGAACTAAAGCTGAAGGAAAACAGAACCGAGTTTATGCAAGCTGGTTGATTGGTAATCAACCAGCGGAGGCTTTTCGTGCAGCAAAGTGATGGCTTCACACATCCCCCCATGTAATGGGGGAAGAACTGTCTAGAGCCTGCTGTGATCAGTTTGCATGAACAGAGGAACAGCCCTGCTGGATCAGGCCCCAGGCCTATCAGGTCCAGCATCCTGTTTCACACAGTGGCCCATCAGATGGCTCTCTCTTTCTGTCACTCCCCTGCAACTGGTATTGAGAGGCATTGTGCCTCAGCAGCTGGAGGTGACCTATAGCCACTAGACTAGTAGCCACTGTCCCTCCATGATTTTGTCTAAGCCCCTTTTAGAGCCATCCAAGCTAGTGGCCATCACCACATCCCATGGCCGAGATCTGCACGCCACTTTATCTATCTATCTATCTATCTATCTATCTATCTATCATTTATCACTACTTTGCAGATAAAGTCACTCGCATCTGTGCCAATTTGAAATCCAGGATTTTGGCAGTTCCGGTAGACATGCCTTGGGTAACATCTGGCTCTATCGTGTTGGATTCTTTTCAGTCGGTGCAGCCTGAGGGTGTGGACAAGATCATGGGCAGTGTGCAGACAACCCAGGCTTTGATATATTTGAAGTTTTAAAACTTTCAAATAGAGATATATTATTTTTATAATTAATATTTAGTTAATTACATTTTTATACCAACTGATAAAAATGATCTCTAAGCGGGGTAAAGAGTTTAAAACAGTAAAAGCAGTTAAAAATTTTCAAAATACAATAAAAACAGTCGGATAAAAACAAATTAAAGAGTTTAAAATCGATTTGTACTTTTTTATATTTGTACAACATAGAAAATAGTTGTACTTTTAATTTGTATTGTAATGGTGCATTGTTTTAATTATATTGCAAACCATTTGGGGATTATTTTAATGAAAAGCGGTATAGAAATAGAACAATGAATGAATAAAATAATCTTGGACCAGTAATTACAGAACTTTTGGTGCATAAATCTCTCCTAACACATAGTAAGGCACACAGGATGACATCCTGACGAAGCCCCTGCAGAGGGATGTTGCATAAGCACAAAGCTGCTACACGAACTAGCTGTCCAAAGCAGTGTTCCCTCGAAGAGGGATTCCCAGACGTTGTTGACTACAACTCCCATAATCCCCAAGCAAAAGCCACTGCAGCTGGGGATTCTGGGAGCTGTAGTCAACAACATCTGGGAATCCCTCTTAGAGGGAACAGTGGTCCAAAGTCTAGAGCAGGGATTCTCCACCTGTGGTCCTCCAGCTCCTGCTAAACTACAACTCCCAGAATCCCCAGCCACAATTTATTGTGTGGGAACAACGGGAGTTGTAGTTCAGCAACATCTAGAGGACACATCTCTGGAACACGAGGACCTGCTCAAGAACACAAGGCCATGCCTTCCGGATCAATTCGAAGGCCCATCTAGTCCCACTAAAAAGAGGCAGTGTTTCTAGCTATACTCCATCCTTTCTGGAAGCCTGGACCAGAACCACTAACAAGTGTTTTGTGGTCCAGGGGCTGGGTTCATAGGAACATAGGAAGCTGCCATATACTGAGTCAGACCATTGGTCTATCTAGCTTAGTATTGTCTTCACAGACTGGCAGCGGCTTCTCCAGGATTTCAGGCAGGAATCTCTCTCAGCCCTATCTTGGAGAATCCAGGGAGGGAACTTGAAACCTTTTGCTCTTCCCAGAGTGGCTTCATCACCTGAGGGGAATATCTTGCAGTGCTCACACATCAAGTCTCCCATTCAGATGCAACCAGGGCAGACCCTGCTTAGCTATGGGGACAAGTCATGCTTGCTACTACAAGACCAGTTCTCCTCTATTCACCTGTCCATAGGCTGTTCTGACAGGGTTTTTTTGGCCGCAGTGGGGAAGTAACCCCTAGGGAGCAAGAGGTTGCTGGCTCGAATCCCCGCTGGGAAACTTGTTGCTAAGGTATATTACCTAACTATTACACAGAACACAGGAAGGTTCCATATACTGAGTCAGACCATTGGTCCATCTAGCTCAGCATTGTCTACACAGACTGGCATCAGCTTCTCCAAGGTTGCAGGCAGGAGTCTCTCCCAGCCCTATATTGGAGGTGCCAGGGAGGGAACTTGGAACCTAGATGCTCTTCCCAGAGCGGCTCCATCCACTAAGGAGATTGGCATGGATGAATATCTATCTGGTGAAGACTGGATTGAGGGTGGACCCAGCACTTCTCTGCAAAGGTGGGGGACCAGTTACGTCAGCACACCCAAGGCTTATGGATTCCTCTGGACGATTTTCCGTCCAGAAGAGTGCAGATTACCCTATCAACACCCTGGTCTCTCTGGCAGGAGGTGGTAGGCTGGGTGAGTAACATGATTGTGCCTAAGAGTCCTCTCCTGACCTGCCAAGTCCAGCAGCCTTCTGGTATGCGGGAGAGTTGCAGTACATGGCTTTGCATAAGTGGCAGAAAACTCTGCAGGGCATGTGACCAAACACAGGCATGTGACCAAACATTGGCCAGCCAAGGTTGCCCACCCATCCTTTGGGGTGTACAGCAGAATGCTGTGGCTTATCTTGTTATTGTTGGCATTGCTTGCTGATATGACAGCCAGCCCTGTGGCAGGTTAGGGACCCTGCTGGGGCTGCAGCACCTCTTGATAGGCAGCCCTGGCCGCATAGCACTGATGGAGACACAGCTCCAGCTGCATTCTCTGTCTGCACCTTCTGTCCTCATGACCTTGGGGTATGAGGAATCCCAGGAGGAGAGCTGGTCTTGTGGTAGCAAGCATGACTTGTCCACTTAGCTAAGCAGGGTCCACCCTGGTTGCAGATGAATGGGAGACTAGAAGTGTGATCTCTGTAAGATATTCCCCTCAGGGGATGGAGCCACTCTGGGAAGAGCATCTAGGTTCCAAGTTCCCTCCCTCCCCAGAATCTCCAAGATAGGACAAGATTTTTGTTTTAATAAGACAAGATTTTTTTTTATTGAACCAAGATACTAGGGCTGAGAAAGATTCTTGCCTGCAATCTTGCAGAAGCAGAATAGCATTTTTGGACACCTACAGCGGTATAGGACATGACAGGTCCATTTCCCCCCAACTTTTTCGTAAACCAACAGATAAGAACATGTTGCTCCACTACGATTCTTGGCACCCTGACCATTTGCGCAAAGGACCTCCGTATGGTCAATTCTTACGTTTAAAGAGAAATGCCACTTATAGCTCTGATTTTGAAAAAGAGGCAGAAATGCTTACGGAACATCTATTAGACAGAGGCTATCCGAGACAAGTGGTTGCTGCAGCCAAAAAGAAAGCGCACAGAAAAAGGAGAGGACAACTGTTGGAAGAGAGACCTCATAATAATTTAAAAAAACCCGTTTATATGGTCCTCAGACTTTACACCTCTGAGTTTCAAGATAAAAAATATTATTCGCCAGGAATGGCGTATTGTTAAAGATATTCTGGGGTGTTCGTTACCACCAATTTTATATACAGGTTGAATACAATTATCCCGTTTGGGCTTAATTTGGCATGTGACATGTCAGTGTTTTTGTAATTCTTTCATTTTGTTATATTATTTATTTAACTAACTGTTGAAGGTCGGATGTACACATCAGCTTTATTGATAGGAATTTGGTTGAGATTTACCATCTGTATATAGGAGTTTTTGGGTTTATAATTAGGAAAAAGGTGTTTGCATTAAATGTGTCAATGTATTTGACAGTATTTGAAGGAATTTACTTCAGACTTGCTATTGTAGATAGTGGTTTCCATATCTTATATGGTAAAAAGTTTATGCAGCTTTAGCAGAATGACATGTCAACAATTTGAAAAGCAAAACAATCTGCATTTTTTATCAATAGACTGCTTAAGCAGCCTTAGCAGCATGACATGTCAACAATTCTAAAAGCAAGATAAAGCTGCATTCCTTATGAATGTGGTGATATTGTACAGCTGGTGCTTAAATGCTCACACTCATTTTCTTGTAGATCTAATTGGAGGTGGCCTCACCTGGTATGAAGCATCTTCATTGGTGCTGGGCCATATATCTTCAAGCCCTTGGGGTTTGATAGTTAGTAAGCCTTTCCCCTCTCAACAAGGTATAGGAGGAAAGGCTGTCTCCATAAAGATTTGGTTGTTGAGTTATTGCTGTTGAACTCAGGGAGGAGGAAAAGTTGTATGTATCGGTTTGTGCATAAGGGGGAGGATGTTATTCATATTATTATGGTTATCTATGTAAGTTGTTGGTCAGGAGATTTGTTAGCACTTGTTTTATTTTTACAGAATATTTCAATTCTCTGAGGAAGGACTATCCGAAATGGGCTCAAGAATCCTGGGCTAGCCTATAAGGACTCTTCTCATCTTGGCAAGACTTTACTCCTATACACAGAAGATGTTTCTGTCCAATTCACTGAGATGCTATATTCTGTACATATGCATGTGCAGATACTACCTGCAAGATCATTGTCATTGTTATTCATTTAAGGATTTTCTACCATTGCAAGACTTTTATTCATTCATTTTTGATATAGACTCATTCTCAATATGGATAAGAACAACATTTTTTCATATATTCATGCTGTTTTTTCTAATACATATGTTTGGGTTTGAATTGGTATTTACCTTTAACAGTGACTTTTGTCCAATTTATTGAGATGTAACATCTTTGTCACATGTATGTGCAGATACTGTCTGCAAGATAATTGTTATTGTTATCTATTCATTCTAAACTATTAATATAGCATCTTCAGTTATAGACAAAACGGATATATGTGTTTTGTTTATCTCCTCCACATAGATCTTTAGATGTAGCACAATTTGTGTTTTTGCAATTATTGGCAACTTTTTCATGGTCCCTCTGTCTCTACATTTTGCACGGTTCCTTTTTTGTTTTTCCTGTTGCGTGTAAATTTTCGTTGCCCACAGAGGTGTAGCTATAATTGGGCGAACGGATTCAAAGAACCCGAGCCGTGCCCAATCAGGAGCTGCCTGATGTCAGACGCGGGGGGCGTGTCAGGGCCATGAATGGTGGCTCCTGATTGGGCACGGCTCGGGTTCTTTGAACCTGTTCACCCAATTATAGCTACGCCCCTGTGGGCAACGAAAGTTTACACGCTGCGCAGGCACCACATTTAAAATGGCCCTTGACATAGCGGACTTATCCTGTGGCATATCAGAGTGAATCAAATAATTAAAGAAACTTACTTTTTCTAAAGCTAATCAATGGTGGTTCCTCACAACCTGGAATAATGTTAACCAATGGCCAATATTTGAGAAGCACTATTTAAATTTTAATACTTAATGAAGAATAATTCAGTCCCCATGTGGTCCTGCGTTCTGTAGACTTTTCTTTAATCTGAAATAAATGTCTTCTCTAGATACTGTGATACTGTCTGCACGTTGTCTGGCTCTCTTAATATGCCAAGAATAATCCCTATTCAACAGTTGTACCTCAAGCATCCTGATGGTTAATAAGTATTCCGCTCTGAGTTAAGCTCTTTCCACACTCCAAGCATTTATATGGCTACTCTCCAGTATCGGTTCTTTGATGGCTAGTAAGATGTCCGCTCTTAATGAAGCTCATTCCACAGTCCAAACATGTATATGGTTTCTCTTCAGTATAGGTTCTTTGATGGCTAGTAAGATGTCCACTCTCATTGAAGCTCTATCCACACTCCAAGCATTTACATGGTTTCTCTCCAGTATGGGTCCTTTGATGCCTAGTAAGATGCCCGCTCTTACTGAAGCTCTTTCCACACTCCAAGCATTTATATGGCTTCTCTCCAGTATGGGTTCTTTTATGGCTAGTAAGACTTCCACTCTCACTGAAGCCCTTTCCACACACCAAACATTTATATGGCTTCTCTCCAGTATGGGTTCTTTGATGCCTAGTAAGATGTCCGCTCTGACTGAAGCTCTTTCCACACTCCAAGCATTTATATGGTTTCTCTCCAGTATGGGTTCTTTGATGGCTAGTAAGACTTCCGCTCTCACTGAAGCTCTTTCCACACTCCAAGCATTTATATGGTTTCTCTCCAGTATGGGTTCTTTGATGGCTAGTAAGATGTCTGCTCTGACTGAAGCTCTTTCCACACTCCAAGCATTTGTATGGTTTCTCTCCAGTATGGGTTCTTTGATGGCAAGTAAGACTTCCGCTCTCACTGAAGCTCTTTCCACACTCCAAGCATTTATATGGTTTCTCTCCAGTATGGGTTCTTTGATGCCTAGTAAGACTTGCGCTCTCACTGAATCTCTTTCCACACTCCAAGCATTTATATGGCTTCTCTCCAGTATGGGTTCTTTGATGGATAGTAAGATTTCCGATCTCACTGAAGCTCTTTCCACACTCCAAGCATTTAAATGGTTTCTCTCCAGTATGGGTTCTTTGATGGCTAGTAAGATGGTCACTCCTTCTGAAGCTCTTTCCACACTCCAAGCATTTATATGGCTTCTCTCCAGTATGGTTTCTTTGATGGCTAGTAAGATTTCCGCTCACATTGAAGCTCTTTCCACACTCCAAGCATTTATATGGCTTCTCTCCAGTATGGGTTCTTTGATGCCTACTAAGATGTCTGCTCATACTGAAGCTCTTTCCACACTCCAAGCATTTATATGTTTTCTCCCTTGTATGGGTTCTCTGATGGGAAGTGAGGTTTCCACTTTGGCTGAAACTCTTTCGACACTCTAAATAGGTATATGTTTTCTTTCCAGTTTGGGTCCTTTGATGGCTAGTATGTTTTTTGCTCCAAATGAAGCTCTTCCAATACTCCAAGCATTTATACTGTTTCTTTCTAGTATGGGTTCTATGATGTATAGTAAGTGTTCTGCTCTCACTGAAACTCTTTCTACACTTCAAGCATTTACATGGTTTCTCTCCTTTGTGCATTTCCCACCAAGGTTGAAAATTTGTGTCATGGATTTCTCCATGATGAGAAACAGAACATCCATTCCTGTTCTTCTGTTTTGCTTCAGTGTTCATTCTCTGTTTCCCTTTATTTTTACTACTGACATCAACCAACAATCCTCCATTGCAAATTCTCTCCGTATTCCTCTCCCCACCGTTGTCTGCTGGAATAAAGAGAGAAAATTGGTCAGAGCCTGGGATGGAAATTGATCATCCAATCACTGATCAATCCCCACTTAATGTGGTTTTTTGAGGTTGGAAGGAAAAAGCCAGACAGTTCTGCGTTACCAATACATGGGTGGATGTGGCAGGCAGAGTCTCAAGCCAGCCACAACACAGGATCAATGGGTGAATGGGTGGGTGGGGGTCACAATCAGGATTTCATCTTGTTCACTGTGTACCCCGCTCGGAAATCTCTCAATTTGCCATGTCTGTACTTCATATTTGCACACCTGGTGCCTTACTGCCTCCCTCCCTCCCTGGGTTGACAGAGGTAGCCTTGTTTGGTGTGACTCTGGTTTTTATCGGGTGAACCCCAGCAAATATAATCAAACAGACCATTAAAAACCCCTCATTATGTTTGTATATATGAAACATTTCCAAATCAGCACAGCCCAGCTTTCTTCTTGGTTACTTATTTATTTGTTACACTGAATAAATACATTAATAATAATAATAATAATAATAATAATAATAATATATAATATATCAGGTACACTGCAGGAATAATAGACTGGACCCAGGCAGAGCTAGAAACGCTAGATCGTAAGACCAGGAAAAAAATGACCATCAATCACGCTCTGCACCCCCGCAGTGATGTAGATAGGCTATACCTCCCTTGCAGCTCAGGTGGAAGAAGAATGCTGCAAATCCATCAAACAGTAGAGAACCACCAAACTACTGTACTTCTGCCTTGTCTGGATTGAGTTTCGGCCAGACTTTCCAAAACGATGCCAGCTACTGGGAGATCCTAAAGAATTAATAGGGTTGCATGGCGCAGCAGGGGAATGACTTGACTAGCAAGCCAGAGGTTGCTGATTTGAATCCCGGCTGGTGAAACACCGATATCAGGCAGCAGTGAAATAGGAAGATGCTGAAAAGCATCATCTCATACTGCACGGGAGATGGCAATGGTAAACTCCTCCTGTGGCAATGGTAAACCAAAGAAAAACCACAGGGCTCTGTGGGCGCCAGGAGTCGACACTGACTCGACAGCACACTTTACCTTTACTCCTCCCCGAGCACAGGGTAGCCAAAGCCTCTTCTGTTCCAAAGCCGGGCCTGAGTTTCTGGAGCTGGTCAGCTACTATATGCTCAAGCACCTTGTCCAGGAAGGGAATATTGGCCACAGGCCTATAGTTGTTTACATCCTCTGGGTCCAGACTGGGTTTCTTAGGAGTGGTCGAATAATAGCTTCCTTCAATGGAGCCGAGACCCCCCCCCAGACAATTAGACCTGCTGGACCCAGCTAAAAATTTCCTCCCTACTAGAGTTAATAAGCCATGAAGGACAACGGTCAAGCATGCACCTGGTTGGCCAAACTCGACTAAACACCTTGCCCACATCCTCGTGGACCAATCCTTGGGGACTTGTATCCCACACTTCATCCGTACAGCCCAGAGTGATGTACATGGCTATACAACACCTGTAAGATCGATTAGGCTGAGACAGAAGTGATCGGCCCAGAGTGGCCTAGGGAGTTTTGTGGTTGAACAGGGATTTCAACTCAGGCCTCTTCAGCTCAGCTCAGCATTTTAACCACTACACCATAATGGCTTTGTGATAACTTTGCTGAAATGTGTATTTCACCATCCTGATTTAAAGCAAGTGATTATTTTATAGCCAGACAGATCTAAAATACATTAACATTTTAAAGAACACAGGGAAAGTGTTTCTCCTAGTAGACAAAGTGAAGACCATATCATCTGTATACAATGAAATTGTACCTGACTTCCTAATTTTACTCCTAAAATCATCTCATCTCTGATAGATTTAGCAAGAGGTTCCATCACGAATGCAAATAACAACAGAGAATGGGTGTCATGGAAAAACTGACTCCATGTTTTTTGGGGGGGATGCTGCAGTTACCAATGGTACACAATGGCCTTATTGTGCTGCAGGGTGGGTCATGTGCAGAAGGGAAAAAGAATGTATATTTTTGTTGGTCCGTGATTGGTTGCTGGAGGTGTGTGGAAGCATTGAGATTAGTGCATCTTTTATTTTATTTATTTATTTATTTATTATTTGTTCGATTTCTAGACCGCCCTTACAGAATAGCTCCGGGTGGATAGCTATTAGGTTCACAAATATCATAAAACAGTCACACTCCCTCTGTCGAATCCCCGGTATAGGTCATACTTCAGGCCAACCAAGGCTGACTCAACCCCATAGCCCGCTCTAAAGCCAGTTTGAAATCAGTTTCCTCCAAAACCGCCTGAGCTGGTCGGCCACCACCCTCTCGATCACCTTGCCCAACCAAGGGAGATTAGAGATTGGCCTATAACTATCCATCGCCGAGGGATCCAGGGAAGGCTTCTTAAAAATAGGTCTAATGATTGCCTCCTTCAAGCATGGAGGCACCTTACCCTCCCTCAGCGATGCATTTATGATATTCACCAGGCCTCCTCGAATAATCTCCCTGCTAGATGGAAACAGCCAAGTTGGGCAAGGGTACAGAGAACAAGTGGTGGAATGCACCGCTCCAAGCAGCTTGTCCACTTCCTCAGGAATCACAGATTGAAATTGATCCAACCTAACACTGCAAGAAGGATTGCTGGACACTTCCTCCGTAGACCCTGCAGAAAATGTGGAATCCAAGTCAGCCCGAATACAGGAGATTTTATTCACAAAGAACCCACTGAGGGCATCACAGTAGAGCACCTCCGGGAGCTGATTAGAAATGGAAGGCATGGAAATTAGACTCCTCATTCCTCCACACCAGACAAGCCAGCCCCAAAGTGGATATTGAAGTCCCCCAGGACCAAAAGCCTGGGACACTCCAACACCAACTCTGTGACCAGCTCAGACAGCTAAGTTAGGGAATCATAAAAGCAGCGGGGTGATCGGTACACCAACAGAATCCCCAATCTGTGTTCAACACACCATGTGAATGACTTTGTGTGAATGGAGATCTAGTGAGAGAGAGATCGAGCTGGTTTGCTTACTTGGTAAGAGCACAGTACGTATATTCCCTTGCCCTCGTTATTCCCCCAAAGTGGCTCCCCCAAAGAGGCAACCCCCTTTGGTGTTTCCCCTTCGGTGGCGGCCCCACCACCACTGGCAGCTTCCTTCTTTATAAGTCCTGGGCCAAAAGCCCAGCTGGTGGAACCAGGGTAGAAAACTGCCAAGTCACCTTGGGCTTGGCCTCGGTCCTGCAAGGCACCACAACATCTCCACCAGTCCCAGGGTGAGGGAGGCAGATGGAATCAGGAGGGGGCAAAAGGAGAAGGGGGCAGCCAGGCAAGAACCCCAGACTCTCATCCTGATGGGTGCCCAGCAAGATGGTAGTCTCGCTACCATCCTATTATCTGGATCCTATTATTTGCATAATTAATAAGACTTCTGCTTATATATTTGGTATCCGCACATAATCGGGACTCTCTCACTTCATGATTGATAGCCCGGCATGTCATGATCAATAGAGCTTTGAATCTGACAAGACGCTGTGGCCCCTGCTTACTAAAGAACCTCTAGGGGTAAATTTTCTCCAACATGAGCAACCTTGACTTATTCCTCTTTCCAAATGAAATTCATTTGACAATATACCACTGCCAAGATCCAACTAAATGTTTTTTCATACATAAGCGTTATCAAATTAGTGAAATTCCCTGCAAGTCCAAGTGCTTCGAATGTCTGAAACAAGTGTAGTGGATCAACTTGATCAAATGCTTTCTCAGAATCTAGAAATACAGAAGCTCCCTCTTCATTGTTTTGTCTTGTCAAGATGAGATTCTTTCAAGAAAGGGGACCAAAGCTGCTGGGAACTTGTTTGATCTCAATTACAGCCTGTTTTCTTGAAACAAACACCCCGCCAGAACCAGAAGAGCATCCGTGTCTAGTCTGGACTATAGACGAGGTTTGGTAGCATTACATAGGGTCTTCATGGAAGAGAAAAATAAATATACATTGAAAAAGACTTGCATAAAAAGAATAACTTGCCTTTACAAAAAAGATTTGCATTAAAATAAAATGCATGGATTAAAACAGGTCGTGCTTGAAATTAATTAATTGAAATTGAATTTAATTGAAATTAAACAATCTATAACCAATCAAGGCTTGAAGAACTCTCTCTCTCTCTCCTTCTCAGCCCCAAAAGGCTAGCTCTAGTGTGCACTAAAAAGTGGCTCTTAAAGTATCCAGGGTTCTCAAACATTTCTAGTCTAGTCTCCAGAAAGACTGGCTCTATCTTGCTTTTCTAAATGGAACTTTAATGTTTTTTAAAAGTTTCTAGACAGCACAGCCATGGGGCTGGTGGTTTGAAAATGTGGTCAACTCATGATTCAAAGTTCCTTCTGTGTCTGTACCCTGGAGAGCCTGACTTTATTTTTATTTAACACATTTATATACCGCCCAAAACGCAAGTCTCTTTTTAATGGAAAGCTACCACTCCAGGAACCCTTCCTACTTCAAAACAACCACTTCATTTATACTATTCATCTTCGAAATATTGTCTTCAAGGGGAGACTGAAATACTGTTTGGCTTATTCACAAGGAAGGTGGGGGTTGTATGTTTTGCATGTTGTATGTTTTGTTTTTATATCTGTTTGCATTTATAATTCTGATATTGGAAGTCTGAGATTCAAGGAATGATCTGATGGTTGGCGTCTTCACTGTACTTTGCCTCTTCCTCTGGTCCTCTGTGGGGCGGAGTGAAGGGGGGATGGGCTGGGTCGCAGGCAACTCACAGGGCTTAGCTGGCAATCTGCTGTCCAGGAGAGAGTCCCATTATGTAGCTGAGAGGAGGAACCTTCTGCAGGACCAGTCTCTGCACAGACACTGGATCTCCCTCTCCCAAGATGCTCTGGAAGGCTGAAATCTCTCTCCCTCCAGATTGCCAGTCTCCTGAGCTCAGTGGCTGAGCATCTTCACATGCATGAGGTCCCCGTTTCAGTCTCTGCTCTGGCAGCATCTCCAGGTAGGACTGGGAAAACCCTCTTCCAAACTCTGAAGAGCTGCTGCCAGTCAGTGTAGAGCCTACTGATTGAGATGGCTGAAGGGTCTAACTCCATATAAGACAGTGAGGCTATTCACACGATTGAAGAAAATATGCTTGCCCGATTTTCTTCAGTCGTGAGAACCACCGATGGTTCTTGAGCAGCTAATGCGCTCAAGCAGCCTGCCCCTTAGCCCTAGCGCTCCGCAAACCCGGGCTATCGGATCTTGAGTAGCCGCAGTGTGGCTCCACGCCATGCCTACTCATGAGGAGACCCCCAATGGGGAGGCAAAAAACCACCTCCCGGCTCCGGGGGTCACATCAGCATGCTGGAGCTTGCGGAGGCTGATCGTGTGGGCGGCCGATTCGGCCGCCCAAAGCTCCCTCTCTGCTCATGAGTGGGTAGACCAGGCTTAGCCCGCTCTCCCCGCACTGCTCACCAGAAGAAACCAGGTCTCACGGATCTTGAGACCCAGCTCAGTGTCATATCTTCAGGGTTGTCCAACAGAGCATCCTCAGGGTTGAGTTTTATTTATTGCATTTATTTTCCACTCTTTCTCCCCTCACAACAACCCTCTGAAGTAGGTGAGATTGAGAAATCACTGGTTCAGTGTCACCCAAGGAGCTTAATTGCTGAGGGGCATTTGAGAGTGAATCCTCCAGCTATAATCTTCCAGTTTGACACGAACAAGGATACCACGAACCCAATGCCTTGGCAATATATCTGTACCGCACCCTTACCAACTAAGCAGACCAGCTTGATCTCTCTCTCGCTAGATCTCCATTCGCACAAAGTCATTCATATGGTGTGTTCAACACAGGTACATCAGTACCCTTCCTATCTATACTATGCAATAGAGGGGCCAGTAAAAAGGTTCACTTTTAACATGAATGAAGGTCCAGTCATTCACACAAACACATGTATGAGTGTACAGGCCGCTGTACAACAGCATGTCTGAACCAGGCTTTTTACTCTTCCCTTTCAAGGAGCTTTACCCAGAGAGGCCACATTCCTCCTATTCTCCTCCATGACTTCCCTGTACAGGGTTCTCTCGTCCAGATCCAGCAGAGCCCACTCCTCTTCCATGAAATGCACAGCCACCTCCTCAAAGGTCACCTGGCCCTGGAAGAGAGGAAGGAAACATGTTCACCCTCGCAGAAGACATAATGGTTCCTTCCTTGAAGCAGAATCCACAAGAGACATTCAGGAAAGGTAATGTGAGAAGGGCAGGGAATGTTCCCTGCAGGATCATCTATTACTTTTATAGACCAACTTTTTTAACAAAAATAGCTATTGCTATTGTATAAATAGAAAAATAAGGGGAGGAATGGTGTCCAGTCACAAAGGGGATGCAACTAAAAACACACGGCGGAGATACCAGCAACCACCCCTGGAAAAGATGCTCTCATGAGATGAAGAGGCACACTTACTCCCCGCCCACGCCCCGCTCAATACTTGAAAGCCAACCCTTTCAAAGGCACCTCCCTGTCTGGTTAGCCAGATTCCAACCTTCACAAGATTCAAGGCTTTCTAGTCAGCAGCTTGGACAGAAGCCAAAGGAAAGAGGGCCACTTGCAGCCCCAGAGGGGTGTCCAAGGAATAGGGCTTGTCTGTCTGCCCCACATTTTCCATTCCCAACAAGCCCTCCCCTACCTTCTTTGGTGGTCTTAAAGCATCTTCCATCCCACCAGGCAGAAGGGAGGGCTGAGAATGCATTAGCAGCGTCATTCCAGCACCTGCCAAGGACACAAAAGTGACGGGAAGATCTATGAGAATAAAAGAGAGAGAGAGAATCAAGTCTAGAGTTAAAAAATTCTCATGTTGGCTTTGTGCAGAATTCAAAATGCAGTTTGGGACACATCAGGTCGATGATTGTCATAACACAATATATTGTCTGTTTAAACTGTGTCAGAGGCTGGAGGGAAGGGTCTGCATGCATTCACCCCCACCCCCCAAAGACTCCGGTGAACATAAAAGCGAGGCAAGGATTTCCTCTGCTCTCCTTCTGTCAAATCTATCAGACAGGGAACTGGGCAAGATATTTAAAAAAGGAATGGGGGACGTGTTAGGGAAATGCCACTCAGGATGATTTCTCCAAGTGAAGATAAATTGGGATGGAGAACTAGTCTTGCAGTAGTAAGCATGAATTGTCGCTAGGCAGAGTTCATTTTTCTTTGCATTTGTATGGGTGAAGACATTGGAGCCCTCTCTGCCGTAAGAGATTCCCCTTAGGAGATGGGGTCATGGCTCGGGAGGGAGGGACTGGGTGCTTTCATGCAAAAGGTCCCAGGTTCAATCCCGGGCAGAAGGTAGGGCTGGGAGAAACTCCTGCCTTTAAACTCTTCCTCAGGCTTTAACTAACTTTCTGCTGCAGGCAAGCCTCCTTTAATTCTCTTTCCCCCCTCCAACCTTGCTAAACAAACCAATCCAAATAAACTCAAGTTCCCTCCAGTTTTTAAATTACAGCCAGTCAAATCAAACCCCTCCAAAATGTAAACCTCCCTTTCAGACCAAAGGGTAGAACAGCGACTGTGAACTTTTGACCCCTGCACAGCTTCTTAATACAGAACACAGGGAGGAAGCAATCACATGTATAATACAAACATTTGAAAAGCACAAAGGGGAGGTAAAGGCCTCATTCCTTCACAGGGGTAACTGAGAGAGAGGGGGAATAAGGGGGCACCCACCCCATACCTCCTTACCCAGCAAGGTGGCCCCACTGCTGCCCTCCTGCCTGGGGATCTCCTGGGACAGAGGCCTCGGCCTGGTGCCTGATGGAGCCTTCTCGGCCTCAGGGAAGTCAGGGGCCGCTTCCGACAACAGTCCTTGCACCTGAGACAGACGGAAGGAGAGATTCCCAACAGGGAGCAGGAAGAAAGGCATTAGAAAGGGAACGGGGCAGAAAGGTCCCAGAGGAAACTGCCTCATACCGAGCCAGATCCTTGGTCAAAGTACGTACGTATGTCCATTTATATACTGCCTGTGTTAAATCTAGCTCAGTCTTGGCTATACTGACTGGCGGCGACTTCTTTGACACTTTTTAGGAAAAAAGTGAATATTTGGCTCTTCACCCAGGCTTCTGAATGAAAGTATTGCTTTTGCTGCTGCTGCTTTGTGTTTTATGTTTTTTTAAATTGTGTTTTGAAATAAAGGTTTTATTTTTATATTATCTGTTCTTTTGTATTATATTTATTGTTTTAATTATATTGTGAACCACTTTGAGATTATTGTAATGATTGTTGGTATATAAATCCAACAAACAAGCAATGTGTATACTGCCTTTACTAAATCTAGCTCAGTTTTGTCTACACAGACTGGCAGCAACTTCTTCTCCAAGGTTTCAGGCAGGAGGTTATCCCAGCTCTGCATGGAGATGCCAGGGATTCAACCAGGGGCGTCCTGCATGCAATCAGATGCTCTGCCACATGACCAAGAAGGCCCCTAACCCAAGAAGGGGTTGAAGTGGATGGATCATCTCCATGAGTGATTAACTACTTGTTTTTTTGATGCCACATCTGGCTTCTTTGAGGATCTCCTGGCTCACATTCTGAGGCCTTTGCAGCTCCCAAGATAAACTGCTCTCTCACCTGCTGTTCTTCCTGCCTCTTGTCCTCTGCCTGGCTCAGGAGGAAACCTTCTGCCAGGGCCACTGCCTGGGAACTGGTCTCTGCTCCACACTCTCTGATCCAGCTCTCCAGCTCTGGGGGCAGGATGCTCAAGAACTGCTCCAGGGTCACCAGGTCCACAATCTGAGCTTTTGTAAGTCTCCCTGGCTTCAGCCACTGATGGCAAAGGCTGTGGAGTCGGCTGCAAACCTCTCGGGGCCCCTCGGCCTGCTGGTAGCAGAACTGCCTGAAGTGCAGGCGCTGGGCCTCTGAGCTCCTGACGTCTTCAACCAGCATCTTCTGCTTGGCCCTTTCCCAGAATTCCCCAGTGCTCCCCACTTGTCTGGCCTCAAGGCTTTCTCCTGCTCCACAGCTAGCTGGGTCTTCCTTCCCCATCTTTCATTCGTGCTCCAAGGCAGCCTCCAACAATATCAAAAGTCAAAGGATTTCCTTGTTGAGGGATGAAAGTGTTTGACTCCCAGATTCCACCTCATGGATCTTCTCCCTGTATGAGAAGGAGACAAATGCTAAGAGTCCAAGAGAGCCTTGAAAGGCAGAGTGGGGGAGGCAGGTGGTCTCCCCATCAGGGCCACGGAACAAAGCCTTCAATGCAGGATCCTTCCCTTTGGTCTGTTCCTGAGAACTCCCCACCCCACTTCCTCCTCCTCCTCCGGGCTTCCCCACACAATGGAGCCTCCTGGGGAGCAGAGTGCAAACCTCAGCTCCTTAAAGCCAACCCCTCTTTTCCCATTTCCAGCCACCACATCCACAAAGCTCTCCCCTTTCCAGGACACAAGGAGGGCGACTGGGATCACCCCTTGGGAATCCGCCTCCTCCAGTCTCTCCCCCACCCTTGGCTGCCCAGAGAAGAACATGCAGGTGGCAGGCCTGTCAGGGGAAGAAATCACTCCTCAGAGCACTCAAGTACCAACATCTAGAATGACTTGATTGACAAATAGCCAGAACAGAGTGTTTAGGGTTGAGAGGAAAAGGACAGACAAGGAAAAACACAACAAAACTGTTAGAGCTAACTCGTACTTCTGTACTTTTAGATGAGAGGCTTTATTCACACAGCTTCTCTTCACAGCTCCAGCCTTCAAAACAGACACACAGGAGACTCCCTCCAAGGTCCAAGACTTTAACCCTAACCGATAGATGTTCAGTTCTGTTGTGCGTATGACACCTCTGAGGAGGAGAGGAGTGTGCCAGCTGGGAAGGAATGCCTTATCTAAGCGAACCTCTTACCCAACATAGTGAACGCCTCTGGTTCTGAGCTATAAAATTGTATATATATTGTCAGAGGAATGGAAATAAAAAATGGGCAAGAATGTCCTCCAAAGATCAATCAACTGAGCGAGGACAGCATCTTATTGTTACCCTAACCCTTTGCTCTGAGCAAGGTAAAGGTAAAGTGTGCCGTCAAGTGGATTTCAACTCCTGGCGACCACAGAGCCATTTGGTTTTCTTTGGTAGAATGCAGGAGGGATTTACCATTGCCACCGCCTCCTGTGCAGTCTGAGCTTATGCCTTTCAGCATCTTCCTATATTGCTGCTGCCCAATATAGTACCAGCAGGGATTTGAACCAGCAACCTTCTGCTTGTTAGTCAAGTATTTTCCTGCTGTGCCACTTAAGGTGGCACTTGCTCTGTGCAAAGCTGAATGCAATTCTACCCTGTTTATTTGCAGGTACAGATAAAGAAGGAATCAGGCACAGAGCCCGACCACCAGCAGCCCATGTCCGGCTATGGCGGCAGCCCCGCTCACCCCGTGTCATGAGATGCGGAGGGCATGGTCTGACTCCCTAACGGAGCTGTGCAGCTCCGTTCGGATGAGGGGGGTGTCGGTGCTGTGAGGCGTGGCCCCTGATTGGTGGTGGCCCGTGTTCTTTGAACCTGTTTGCCCAATGGTGGCTCCGCCCCTGGAAAGGATGACAACATAGAGAAAGCTGTAAGTGCAAAAATACTATCACTTATTTTCTGTTTCTAGGAGGAGAGACATGGCCAGCAATCTTTATGAGCATCTGTCCCCTAAGATGGTACTGATGGCCGAAATTTGAGGGTCTGGCTCAGGGACTACAAATATTTTCAGGTTGCAGGTGGTAACCTGCAGGCTGAGAGGCCTTTTGCTCTCAGGTCATGCAAATGGCCTCTGCGCATGCATGGAAGCCATGAAAATAGTGAGCGGGCACATGGCTGACTGAGCCTCCAAGTCCCAAGAGGCTCCAAGACTGAGCAGCCTGTCCCTGCTCACTGTCAAGCTGTTTGCTCCCTCTGCAGTCCCTGCAGCTACAGGAGCAGCAGGCAGAGACACAGCAGCTCATCTCACTGTTCAGGGTGTGTGTGTGTGCAAGGGTGCAGTTGTACCCCCTGTGAATTTGGATCCAGATCAGCGTTTCCTCAGCAGCAGCAGAGTCTCCCCCCAGGAAAGTAGAATAAAAACCTCAACCCTTATCTGTTTTGTTTTGTGTGTGAGTGTTTTGTTCCCCTTGCTTAAGCCAGTCTGTTTCTCTTCCCACCCACTCCCATGAACTCTGTGTGTGTGAGAGAAGTAATCTCAATTTGTGTATATGAGTTTCTTCCATGTGTTTATGTGTGTGTGTGTGTGTGTGTGTGTGTGTGTGAGAGAGAGAGATCTACACTTTAAAATAATCATTATCAAAGTATGCCAAAACTGTTCTAGTACAAACTTCTAAGAAAAACTCTCCCCATCCAAACAACATGCCTTCTTGTGTGGAAATTAAAGGTAAAGTGTGCCGTCAAGTCGGTGTCAACTCCTGGTGACCACGGAGCCCTGTTGTTGTCTTTGGTAGAATACAGGAGGGGCTTACCAATGCAATCTCGAGGCAGTATGAGATGCTTTCAGCATCTACCTATATAGCTGTTGCCCAATATATGAGTTTCCCATAGTCTGGGAAACATACCAGCGGGGATTCGTACTGGTAACCTCTTGCTCCTCTAGGCAAGTTACTTCTCCGCTGCGGCCAAAAAACCCTATCAGAACAGCTTATGGACTGGGGAACCCCACCCCTGGACCATAAAACACACATTAGTCGTTCTGATCCAGGCTTCCAGAAGGGGTGGAGTATAGCTGGAACGCGGCCACTTCTTGGTGGGATTAGATGGGCCTTAGGATTGATCAGGAAGACCTATCCTTGTGCTCTCGAGCAGGTCCTCATGTTCCAGAGCACTCAAGAAGCCCAACATCCCCCTCACCAGATGGGTTGGGATCGAGAGACAAAGTTGAGATTCTTGCTTAAGGTGATCTCGGATGTGGCCCTGAGGATCCTGGGGGTCTTAGTCTTGGGGGGCTGTAATGTCTGTGCTGAGGCCACTCAATGCCATGTCCTCCAGGATGACCATAGGCTTTTCACCATTGTTACCTGATGATCCCACACATTGCTCTTGTCACTGACCTATCCCCTAAGGGAAATATGTTTCAGCACTCACATGTAGTCTCCCATCCAAATGCAAACCAAGGCAGACCCTGCTTGGCAAAATGTGAATGATGTCCCTCCCCACCTCCCCACAGCCTTAGGGAAAGGCTTTCCCATCTTGTAACTGAAATTTTTTAGCATGCAAAGCTGCTGTCTGCAGAGTCCAGTACAGTCCATACAGTTCAGTATTGCCGACTCTGACTGGCAATACAAAGGGTCAGGCCCCACCTAAGGAGAATGTAAGAGAGGAGATCAAGCGGAATTTCTTTTTCTTGCACAGAAGACACCAAGCGGATTGGGAAATGCAGTACGCATTTTGCATCACACACATTAGAAAAATGGTAATTCCCACCATGTGGATGAACTGATTGCCACTGATGACAGATATTATTATTTTTTATTTTACATTTAATATCACGCTCTTCCTCCAAGGAGCCCAGAGCAGTGTACTACATAGTGAAGTTTCTCCTCACAATAACCCTGTGAAGTAGGTTAGGCTGAGAGAGAAGTGACTGGCCCAGAGTCACCCAACAAGTATTATGGCTGAATGGGGATTTGAATTTGGGTCTCCCTGGTCCTAGTCCAGCACTCTAACCACTACACCATGCTGGCACGTGTGACATGTGCACTTGACATGCGTGCATCCATGCGGTGGGCACATGAGCAGTCACTGCTTCTGGCCAGGAATGGAGGAAGGGGCGGCAGGGAGGTACGCTGCCGCCCCAAGAAGTTTCCTAAAAACAAAGCACCGGAAGGGGGAAAGTGTCGGGAGGGGTAAGTGCACCCTCCCCCGCCCTTAAATGGAGACACACACATCCAGAGTCGAACCGCACCGCGGCGGTTCCGTGCACACCACTATTTCAGGCCAGGGTTCTCCTAGGCCTACCTGGATATGCTGCCAGTGAGTAAAGCTGGGGGATTCAAAAACACATAATCTGTTCCAGAAATCAGCTGTGAAGAGAAATCTAGAAGAAACAAAATGGAAAACATGTCCAAATTACAACTAAGTGCATGGCCTTTCATGGCCAGCAGAAAGTATGGTGTTCCGTTCCATGGAGTACTCAACACACATCTCAGTTTCCGTTGTGTCACATGCAAATAATGCCTGTCTCTTGTATGGTTTAAAGTGAAACCTCTGAAACCTCACCTCTGGCCTGTGGGCTTCTCAGAGGCATCTGACGGGACACTCTGTGAAACAGGAGGCTGGCCTAGAGAGGCCTTGGGCCTGATCCAACTGGGCTCTTCTTATGTCCCCTCTATTTTTAAAAGAAATCTGTGCGCAGAATGAGTTCCATTGTGGGCAGCACTATCGAGGCAGTGTGTGCTTTTCTTTTTAAGGGAGGAAGGGTTTTAGCAATGCCCCACTTGCAGATCCACCCACCAGTGTTGGTGCTGCCCCTGCACCACCCACTTCATCATCATCGTGATCATCATTATTAATTATTCAACTCATTTATATACTGCCCAAAAAACAAGTCTCTGGGCAGTTTACAAAACAACAATAAAAACAACTGACTATAAAAAGATTAAAACATTACAACCATTAAAATTTAACACATTAAAACGATTAAAACCACAATTAAAACAATATCTAATCAAAAGCCTGGGTCAACAAATGTGTCTGGACTGCCTGTTTCAAAGAGATGGGGAGGCTCTTCTCTCAGCAGGGAGCGGGTTTAAAAGCCTCTTCGGGGCAGCAACGGAGAATACCTGTCCCTAAGTAGCCACCAGAGAAGCCGGGGGCAGGCACATAACCACAGTAGGGCAGGCAGGGCACGTGCCCTGGGCACAGCAGAACAGGGGCACAAAGGTGCCTGCCAGCCCCGCCCCCCGCCTCAAACAAAACTGCCACACATTCCTGCCCCAAATTTGCCTCAGCCCACAGGGGCGGGCGTTCCGCTCACCGCAGGGACCGTGCCCTGGCTGGTCACTGCTGTGCTGAATGTTCTCTGCCTCCCATCAGCGTGCTGCCGCCACCGCGCACACCAACCCCCCCCCCATGCAGGCTGAGGCACATTCTCGTCCATGAGTCCCACTCCTCGTGAGATCTCTGGGCATGCGGTGCTCCTCACTGGGTGGAGAAGGAGCATGCGCACTGGACAGGGCACGTGGATGGTGGTTGTGACTGTGAAAGAGCGTGCTGTTCTTGTGCTGCTGCTGCTGCTGGCCTGGCAATTGCGTTGTGCCCTTGAGTTGTGTGTTCTTCGAAGTTCGAAGAGACAGACTAGAGAGGCAGACTAGTGTGGTGAAAATCACTCCATGGTGGTGGTGATCATTGCATTGCTTTGCATTGCATTGCACTACTATTGGGGAGGAGGAGAAGGACTACTAAGTAAGTGACGTCATTCAAACTACTGGCTCCAAAAGAACAATCCTGGCGGGGGGGGCAGGCAGCATGCAAGAAGGAGGGAGCTCAGCCAACCACATTAAGCCTGTAACAGGGGCGGTCACTGGGTGCCCAGGAGGAGGTGTGCACACACATACAGGTAGGTAGCACCACCAGGCAGCGTCTAACTAAGGGAAGTTTTCTTGTAGAGGTGTGCTGGTGCTGGTGTCAGAAGCGGGGTGGGGGGGCAAGCTGGATGCATCTCTCTCTAAATGTTAACAGCCGGCACAGGCAGCGTCTGTCTAAAGGGGAAGTGGGGTGGTGTTCCTGTGTGCGGCGTGCTGTGGTGGCATGGAGAAGCCGGGGTCCGGTGGGGGTTGGGTCGTGAGCCGGGCAGGCTGTCCGTATTTTGTCCCAAAAGTCTTGGGAACCAACTATGTCTCCCTGCGAACACAGGCCCAGAGCACTGCACAGACCCTGCCTGTTGGGTCTGCTCTCTCCAGCCCCTGACCCATCGGGGAGATCTTGCTGCTGCTGCTGCTGCTGCACCTGCTTAGCCGGCCAGCAGCCTCCCTTTCATGCCAGCCCTGAGCACCATTTGCCCTCCTTGGTCTTCATCCTGTTCTCCTTGGCCCAACTCATTCCTGTAACTGGCACAGATTTCCTCTTGCACCAGCTTAGTCGGGAAAGGGAGTGGGGGTGGAGGGGGCGTGGTGGGCTGTTCCCCTGAGCCACATTTTGCCTGCTGTCGCCAGGCGCCAGCCCAGCCCAGCGCAGAAGGGGGAAGTTTTCCAGTTGTATTTCTTGCCACCAGTTTCCCGTTTTGCTCATTCAAGTCCTTCCTCCCCTATAATCTAACCACGTTTTAACTGAAAAGGTTAAGGGAGGAGGAGATGGGGGGAGGGGGAACCTTGCAAGTTTCCACATCTCCCCCATCTCCCCCTCCTTGAACCTTTTCGCTATGTAATGCATGCTAACTTAATTATGTGCCATCCTCAAAATGGATTAGCTGATTCAGCCCATCAGGAAAGTCTAAACCTCCACCGATTTAATTAAGTAGACAAAATCAGATGAACAGAGACTGAAACGATCATTAGGAGTAATTAGTGATTTCTTAAACATGGTGTTGCCAGCCAGGCAGTTTGTAAATAAAACTAGCAGCCCTTGGAAAATTAGCTGGAATTAATTGTAGTTTGGGGCAGGAGGAGAAAGTATATACTTGTAAACATTTCGAGGATCAAGTAAGTCCTTTTATGTTCACTAAAAAACAAATTGCAAATGCAAAAAGGGAAATTTCCTTACAATTATGAATTATGATTCCATGTGACATGGAAAAAACCACATGGAATCCTAATTCATAATGGTAGGAAAATTTACTTTGAGTTGCTTGTATAGAAATAGGAACAGCTTAGTAAAAGCTAATCATGCTGGATGAGAAAGCTGAGTTACATGCTTGGATGGAGAGAGTGCAGTCAGTGTGTGTGTGCTGGGATGCAGGAATCCCACCCACACCCTCTACTATTTGCTGAGTAACAAGAACAACTGAATAACGAATTATATTTCTTACCAAACAGAAAAATTAAAATGTCATTATCCATTTATTTGAATCTACTCACACAGGCAGACTGAAGGTTAAACAAGTCAGCTCAACATTACCATCACATAGCAAAATGTTTTTGTGAAAGCAACTCCACATGACATTTTCAAGGGCATAATCACCCATATTCCATTGTCAAGTTGTTTCATGAGGCACATTAATTGTGCTTATGTTGGGTCAACTCCTGGAAACACCTGTGCTTCAAATGTGGTCAAATCAGCCCCCACCCATTCAAAATATTGTCTATCACTGAAACAAAGAGTTAAAAAATGCTGATGAACTACAGTTGTTAAATCCAAATGTTTAACGGTTTAACTCCATGATCTTCTCTCTCACACACAACACAGTGTGGTTTAGAGAAACTAAGAACACACCACAGCTCCTTTTTCTTTTCTCTACAAACAGCAGCAACGCATGAAAACAAGTTTTCTGAAAGATGCTGTGAGATATTTATATGGTGGGGGGCTTGCCATTTCAGTGCTTGCCCTGGACGCCATTCTCCCTAGTTACGCCCCTGGCGGGGGGCGCACTTGGGCAGCGCCCCCTTCCCCCTGCCCGGCGCCCACCCAGCCCCAGGAGTCTCGCCAGCCCCCACGGCCAGCCCGCCCATCCCAAACACAGCCAAATGCTGCCGATGGGTCATAAACTCATCCTCGCTCCAGTCCCATCAGCACCACCACATTCCCCTGCCCTCCATCCATGGACAGCGGAGGCTCCCAGGCTGCCAGCCACAGCCCCATCTCCTCTCAGACATGCCCCCCTTGCCCCACATCAAGAGCCACCCTCTCACCCACCCAGACCCCAAGAACCAATCACGACTCCTCTGCCCCCTCCCTCCGCCTGCCTGTGCCTGCCACGCACCTGCTCAAGCTGCTCCAGAGGAGGAAGAGGAGGAGGCGAGTCCCGGCTCGGCCCTCTCGCTGCATGAGGCTCGCCAGTCAGCCAACCAGCCCGCCCGCCCGCCAGGCTTCCTTCTAGGGGCTGCTGCTGCTGCTGCTGCTTGGACAGACCTCTGCCCTGCGGGCTGAGCGAGGAGGAGGAGGAGGGGGAGGCAGGCGAGCGAGCACCGCCCACCCGTCCCTCGCTGCCAGATCCAGCGGCGACCACAAGGGCCGCTGCTCCTGCTCCTCCTCCTCCCGCTCATTCTCCCCTCGCTGGCACGCAAACGCAGGTGCTTCAAAGACAAACAAGCTTTGGGACATAAGAATCAACACACACACACCTTGAAGCTGCAATACACCAGAACAGGCTCCGCGCGGAAGCTGGAAACTTCTTTCAAAGAAGAAATTGTGAACAAGTTACTTCCCACTGACCTGCACATGCTGTGCCGCATTTTGCATTTAGTTGAATGCACTAGGAATGCGGTCACCAGCTAGCTGCTGCCTGCAGCCCCCTTTCCCTGGGAGAATTGTGTTGATCCAGGAAGGGCTTCTTGGATAAATGCATGTTCTATTCATTTCTGATTGTTTTCTTTTAAAAGGAGAAGGGAAACTTAGAAAAAAGGTGCATAATATCGCAGTGTTTCCACACTTCCTCTCATGCAGAGCATGACTTGTCCCCTTAAGCTAAGCAGGGTCTGTTTGGGTTGCATACAAGAAGTGTGAGCACTGTAAGATATTCCCCTCAGGGAATGGGGCCGCTCTGGGAAGAGCATCTAGGTTCCAAGCTCCTTCCTGGGATCTCCAAGATAGGGCTGAGAGAGATTCCTGCCTGCAACATTGGAGAAGCCGCTGCCAGTCTGTGAAGACAATACTGAGCTAGATAGACCAATGGTCTGACTCAGTATAAGGCAGCTTCCTGTGTTCCTATCTTACTAACTAGGTCTGTTCTGGTGCAAAAAGAGTGCTTTGCAGCTTATCTGGGTGGTGGGGCAAAAGGCCTTCCTCATCCAGCAGCATCTTCTGCTCGGTCCTTTCCCAGAATTCCCCAGTGCTCCCTGCCTGGCTGGCCTCAGGGCCGTCTCCTGCTTCACAGCCAACTGCCTCTTCCTTTTCCATCTTCAATCT
Organism: Hemicordylus capensis; assembly: GCF_027244095.1. NCBI lineage: Eukaryota > Metazoa > Chordata > Lepidosauria > Squamata > Cordylidae > Hemicordylus > Hemicordylus capensis. The sequence continues at coordinate 229,264,919 of NC_069658.1, read as the reverse complement.
GTGCTCCAAGGCAGCCTCCAACTATATAAACAATTGAAGTATTCTCTTGTTGAGGGATGAAGGTTTTTGACACCCCCAAAGCCCACCTCATGGATCTTCTCCCTGTATGAAAAGGAGACAAAAGCTAAGAGTCAAAGAGTCCCTAGAATGGAAGAGTGGCTGAGGCAGGTGGTACATAGGAAGTTCTAGAAACATAGGAAGCTGCCGTATACTGAGCCAGACCATTGGTCTATCTAGCTCAGTATTGTCATCACAGACTGGCAGTGGCTTCTCCAAGGTTGCAGGCAGGAATCTCTCTCAGCTTGTTGAAGTTGGAAGATGATGGGATATGTGATAGCCTCCTGTGCTGATAGGATTTGTGATAGCTTTTCTAAACATGCTCAAGCAAAAATATTTTCCTGCTCTAGCTTAAGTTGATGTGATATTAAGTGTATATTAATCTCTTGTAACAGGATGCAGTTTGTCGCTGCCTGTCTCTCTGAGAGAGGATATGGCTCGACCACAAAAATGTTCCAAGAGGTGACTGTTTTGCTATGCAGTAACTTAGAAAATTGCAAGAAACAGGCCTGCCCTTTCTTAGTGGGGCAGGAATAAGACAGGTGTATAGGAAAGGTACAATAAGAGCTATCTCGGCAAATCAAGGCTTGTAGGACCAAGTGTATAACCATACATGGACAAAGGAATCAGTTGAGCTAAAGTGCGCAGGTGCAAAAATAAGTTTTAAACAGCATACTATATAAGGAGGTTGCCCTAAATTCTCGGGGCGGCCGCCTACCTCTTGAGCTCTGTGCTGTGACAATAAAGTTTGATTTGAAACTCTGATACTGGTGTCTGGCAAATTACCTAACCAGGGTGGGAAGGGGAGGGGAGCCCCCTCGGCTTTCCCACAACAAGCCCTATCTTGGAGATGCTGCCAGGGAGGGAACTTGGAACCTTCTGCTCTTCCCAGAGTGGCTCCATCCCCTGAGGGGAATATCTTGCAGTGCTCACATATGGAGCCGGTTCTCATGATCAGTGAGACCCGGTTTCTGCAGCAGAGCGGGGAGAGCGTGCTAATCCCTGGGCGGCCGGATTGGCCCCCCCACACGATTGCCAGCTCCATGATGGAACCGGTGGGGGCTGGGGAGCTCGGGGGTTACGCAGCCCCTGGAAGCTCCAGTATGCCCTGCGCCCAGAGAAGAACGTGCAGGAGGTGCAGGGGTGTAACATGTAACAGGGCAAGGCGAGACAGTTGTCTGGGGGCCGACATTGGGGGCATGTCACATGACTGACTTCCCCAGCCATGCACCCTCCCGGGCGTCCTTCAGTTGTATTCATTCTCCGAAACAGATGTGAGTGTTAAGACCTGGAGCTACCAGAAGAGCATGTCTTTCGAGCTTCGGGGGGGCGGGGGGGCGGGCGCATTTTAAAATCTTGTCTCTGGGCCCACCCCAACCTTGCTACGCCCCTGAGCAGGTGGCAGGCCTGTGGGAGAGAGAGAACGCCTCAGAGCACTCAAGCACCACAGTGAGATTTACTTGGTTGAAAAACAGCCAGAACGGGGGTGGGTGGAGGGTTAAGAGTTGAACTGAAAAGGACAGTCATGAAAAATAAAATAAAACCGTTAGCACTCACTCCTGCTGCTGATCTTTTTGCTCTTCACAGCTCCAGCCTATGAAACAGACACACAGGAGATTGTGTTCACTCCCTCCAAGGTCAGGACTCTAAGCCTAACCTTCAGCCCAATTGCTGGGTGTGAGAAGAGCAAGCCCATTAAAGAGTATCTCGAGACAGATACTTAAGGTTCAAAAGCCAGTCAGGTTTCTTGGAGGAATGACATACTTGGGTAGGAAAGCATATGCATTCAGGGTCCAACTCCTCTCTTCTGTGGATCCCTGGAAGGGATTCCTAGAGCTCTTCATGCTCCTGCCTAGTTCTACAATGTTTGGATTCAAAATCAAAAGAGCTATTAGACTGGGACTCAGGAGAGAAGAGTTACAACAGGCAGGTGGGTCCCAGCGGTCCAAGCATTGCATAGTGGTTAGAGTGTTGGGCTAGGGCCAGGAGGACCTGAGTTCAAATCTCCATTCAGCCATGAAGCTTACTGGGTGACTATGGGCCAGTCATGTGTCTCTCAGCCTAACCTACCTCACAGGGTTGTTGTGAGGGTAGACATAACCATGTACACCACTCTGGGCTCCTTGGAGAAAGAGGATGTGTGATCAGTGTGGAAAGGAAGGTTCACTTCATTTCTCTCGCATTTTTCTGAGGTCACAAATCTTATTGGCCCATGTGATAGGGCTCCATAACACTGTTAACACCCAGGGGCACTGCAGAGTGGGAATGCAGGCTGAAGACACGCTAAATCAGGTTAGTGTGCTAGCAAGACTTCTCTAGTCTCTCACCCATGGTCACAAAGGAGAGAAACAGCTGAAGCATTGCTAATGCAACTGCCCAATCGTACCAGAGAAACATGGACCAGGGCCAGGACTACGTGTGATCTTGAAAACACGTGTTTTCTTTTGCTTTATTCTCCTTTTATTGCACTTTCTCCCCCACCTGAACACTGAAGTCTTTTGCAAAAATTTATCTGCCTGAACAATGAGCAATCAGGTGGTTAAAAAAACAACAACCCTACATAAGGACAGCCCAGCTGGATCATTCTTTTTCTATCCTATTCACTCAAAATATCTCTTGGCAGTTGACAACTGAAAAAAGAGAATGACAACCTAATCAACTGCCAACACCAAATGCCTAGGTGTATCTTCAAGGCCCTAACAAAGAGGTCAAACCCCAGCTTCTTTTTGTTGGTCCCAAAATAATGTCTCCCCACAGCCAACTCTTTTCCAAACTAAAAAGCCCCAGATGTTGTATCCTTGCTGCATAAGGAAGTTGCTCCAGGCCCGTGATCATGGCTCTTGATGTGATCATCTTGGTTGCCCTCTTCTGTACCTTCTAGCCCTTGTAGAAGTGGAGTTATGGAGCAAAATGTGTGGTCACTATTCTGCTCGACTTGCATGAAGGCAGGTTAGGGAGAGGGTCACAAGTCAACTACAGTAATCCCCTGAGGAATGTCGAAACAGGGAAACATGTCCAAAAGGTTTATTTAGGAAGTTACATACTTGGATAGGAAAGCCGGTGTCCCTGAGCTTTATGTCTTCATAGTGCAAGATCAGAAGAAGGATGGAGGAAAGGTAAAACTACAACAAACAGGTAGGAAGGGGAGGGGGAGCCCTGAGAGTATCAGTCTACCAAAAAGTCCTAGAAGTGGCTTGTTTCATGGCAGGAAATGACAAAAACTTCTGGAACAAACAATATACAATTCGTTGGTTGGTTGGTTGGTTTATGAATGCACCATGCTCCAATTGATTTGCAACCCAGAAGGTCTGAGAACTGTGAAGCGTTTGTTGTGCTTTTTATTTTTATTTCTTTAGAAATGCATCATACGTCCAAGCTGGTTGGCCATGTCCAAAAACCTCACTCACACTTTTGACACTGTATGTCATCAATCAATAGGATTCTGTAAGGATATGAAATGTGAAGGAGGCCCCACACATGCTGATTTGCCCTCAGCCCACCTGCTTAAAGTGCTTATGAGCTGCCCAAACACAGTGCCTCCCCTCCTGCCCTCACTTCCCACAATGTCCACACACTGGACAGAAGTCTAGAGGGGAGGAAAACAGATGTCTGAAGACGCAACCTGCTTAACTTGCCAGTTGTAGCCCCCCCTGGTGGTGGCACCAGAAACAAAAAACTGAGAGGGCACAGAAGGGGCAAAATGCATTTCTGGGGTGGGCAAGCTGTGGGTCCCACATGTTAGATTTTTGAATCAGAAATGGGCAGCTGCTGGGGTGGTGGCTACCTTTTTGAGGGATGCTTGGTGCAAGAAATTAGGTACTTCAGAATTCTCCCTTCACATCTGGGGAATGGGAAACTCAGAAGTCCAGGTTCTTTGCCTAATGTCTTGCTTGTTTTGTTCCCCCTAGACTCATGAAAGCATACAGACAAGGGATTAAAAGTTAACAGCATTTATTCTCACCCAATTCTTGACAGTCTTCAGTAGATAGAAGCAAGAGACAGTTCTGGGTTCAATCAGTACACCTTAAACATTTATCAGAGTGTTTTGGTTAGAAATTAAAAGTTAATGGTTTGAGATATATTTATAATACCTGTTCCTGTTTCTTGCAGTTGCACTTGTGGTTGCCTCTCTGTTCGGGCCTCTTGACTTCCTCTTTTCCCTTCTTGCTCTCCTTTCTCCTTCTCTATCTCTCGCTCTCCTTAACTTCCTTAGTTAACCCTTTAACACACAATCTCTTAAGTACAATTGTGGAGTCACCCACACAACCTTGCTCCCCCGCTCTTCCCAATAATGACTGGTCAGAAGAATCCAGACCACTGATATCCTATAATTCAATTTGTCACCCCTTTTGACATATAAATCCATTGGTCAATTCTTGAATGTGCAGAAGAAACTTTCAGAATCTGCATCAGGGGCATCCTATACCATAAAATACTTGGGCGTGCGGCCGTGCTGCCCGTGTCTTTTTGGGCTGTTCTGAGCATGCGCAGAGCGCATGCTCAGAACGGCCCAAAAAGACACGACCACCCAGACACGGCCGGCCATCTTCTTTTAAATATTGCGAAGGACGACTAAAAGGCCTAAAATGCCCCATTAAAATGCCCCCGCGGCTGTCGCCGCCAACCGTCCGCCCCCCTCTCCAAGCTTTAAACCCCCACCCCCACGTTTAAGGACCAAAACGGCCCTTGAAAATGACCCCGAATGCCCACGTGGCTATCGCTGCCAACCGCCCGCCTGCCCTCCCAGCTGCCAAAACCTGCTTACCAACACAACTCTCCTCCCCGGGAGCACGTCCTAAAATTGCTTGCATGACCAACGTAGAGAAGGAGAGAGGAGCTCGCGTGCAGAGCAGCTCCCTCCTTAAAGCCTCTTCCTGCACTGCCGCTTTGGCCGAAAAGGACGCCTATTGCGTCCTTTTCGGCCAAAGCGGCAGTGCAGGAAGAGGCTTTAAGGAGTGAGGAGCTCTGCACGAGCGCTCCTCTCTCCTTCTCTACATTGGTCATGCAAGCGATTTTAGGACGTGCTCCTGGGGAGGAGAGGTCTGGGCAGCTGGGAGGGCTGGCGGTAGTTCGGCAGCGGGAGCCCCGGGGGAATGCTCATGGGCCGTTTTGGCCCTAAAACGTGGGAGTGTGGGTTTTTGCTTGGAGGGGGGGTGGCTGGTTGGCGGCGGCAGCCGCGGGGGCATTTTAATGGGGCATTTTAGCCCTTTTAGTCATTCTTGAAAATATTTAAAAGAAAATGGCCGTCCGTGTCAGGGGGTGGTGGAAAGGAGGACTTGGGAGGGCGGGCTGCCATAACACACAGTTGCACAAGCACAAACAAAAGTACACAGTAAGCCCAGCTCATGGAGTGGAGTGCAGCCGCCATTTCGTCACCCTTTCCCCGGCCAACCAATCACATATTGCGAAATTCCCCCCCACCCCTTCCAACTAAGGGCGGGAAAACAGCCTGCAGAAATAATGGCCGCACGCAGCAGCCGAGTTCACTAACGGTCTCCACTTCACCGTTAGAGGAGATTATTCCGAGAGCAAAACAGGACGCTTATTTCTGGCTCTTCATTGCCAAAATTAGCTCATAACATCCAGGAGTGGCTTTCTATTAGTGATTTACAACCAAATACTGCCAGGAGTCTAAACTCCCTGAAGGGAGTCAGCACACCAACCGGCAGGGAAGCCCTCAGAACCAGAGAAAGTGCTTCTCCACTCACAGTGGAGCAAACTTTGATCTTTTATTTAGCAAACTTAACAGAGCACAGCACGTTGATGATGACTGTCACCACATTGTCAAAATTTACTAACGAGAACCATGATATCAGGCTGCAGTCACAACTCCCTGAGGGGAGACAGCACACCAGCCGACAGGGGAGCCCTCACAAGCAGAGAGAGTTCCTTTCCACTCACAGTTCCTTTTCCACTCACAGTGGTGTATAAATAAATACTATGAGGGCAGAGGGGGGAGAAATACACAAAATTACTTAAACCAAAAATAAAAATAAAAATTCATGAATATGTTAGAACAACGCAAGGGAGAAGAAATAGTAAAACACAAAAAGGGGGGGGATACAGGAAAACAGTAAAGAGAGTAAGAGACAGAGAGATAAAGAAACAGACAGAAAGATTAAACCAAAAAAAGGAAAAATAAATAAAGGGAGGGTAAAAGCTAGCGCCCGTTATTATAACGGGCTTAAACATACTAGTAACTATAATAGAGCAAGGGGAGACAGTTGTCTGGAGGCCCACTGCCTTGGCCCCCCCCCAGAGACAAGTCACATGACTGATTCCCCCAGCTGCACACCTGCCCGGGCTTCCTTCAGTAGTATTCATCCTCCGAAACTGATGTGAGTGTTAAGACCTGGAGCTACCAGAACAGCATGTCTTTCTCTAGTACACACACACACACACGTTTTACTATGCTTTTTGTTACCAGTATTCAGCCTCATTTAAGATTCCTTTATTTCATGAGCTGAGCTTCAGTGAGGTGGTGGGCATTTTAAAATCTTGTCCTCTGGGCCCACTCAAACCTTGCTACGCCCCTGATCGGCATCATAGGTGTTTTGATCGAAACACATGCAAATCTTGTGCTTTGAGCATGTTCTATTCTAATGTCTTTGAAATAAAATCTAAGCTCAATTGGGGAAGCAGCCCAAACTAAATTGGAGAAGCGGTCTGTCATGCCACTTGAAAGAACATAGTTTGACATTTTAAACTGAAAGAACACCATTTGACATTTGAAAAGCAACTCCAAACTAAATCGGGGACTGTAGGAGGGTTCAGAAACATGTCTGGAATGTGTCTTGAAACAGCAGCTTGCATCAGACAGGTTGAAAAGCACCTGGTGTTCCTGAAAACAATGTCAAGCAAACTGGTCAACCGAGCCATGAAATCAAATGCCCTCTGCTTTGTCTTACACTGGCCTCCTTGCCCCCCACTCTGGAGCCAGCCTTACAGCTGGTCCTGCTCATCATCCAGACACAAAGAGAGGGGAAAGGCCCTCCTCCTTCTCTGTGGTCTGCACCTGACACCCTGACCCCCATTTCATGTGGGTTTGAGCATAAAGCCTTGCAAACTGATACAGCCAGGAAAGAACAGGCAGAGAGGAATAGACAGGGGATTAAAATGGGTCTTTCAAAGGTTCTGCGAGGCCTGTGAGTGAGTCAGATAAGGCAGCAGAACAAAGGGGTCCCTGCCCCAGAGCCACCTAATGGCACAGCGGGGAAGTAACTTGCCTAGGGAGCAAGAGGTTGCTGGTTCAAAGTGCAAAGTGCACACTCCCAATGGGCGTGCAGTGTGAAATGACCCAATCCAGATCCCACTCCACTTTATTGAAATCCTCCCAGCTTCAAATCTTGCTTACAGAATGCAGGAAAATCTTGGTCATGCAGCACGTGAACCAGACTTGGCACGTCCCTGGAGAGCACACACTGCTCAGCAACCACTGGTTCCTGTCTGATCAGCCCAAACCCAAGCAGATTTGGGCCTGCCTCGTACTTCAAAACATCTAAGTGTGAACAGAAGTGGGATGAAGGTCTCAATCTAGAGTAACTGATCAAGGCTCCTTACCTCTTGGGTTTCCACCTGGTAGGTGGAAAGAAGAGAAATGGACTTGATTTATTATTTATTGCATTTTTATTCCACTCAAAGAGCCACTAGAAAAACTACTACAAATAATTATATACCCCTGTTCAGAAGGAGATAGAGCAGGGGCTACCAACCTGTGGTCCTCCAGATGCTGCTGAACTATTGATTGATTCAGCAATTCAATAAATGGTGGCTTTCAATGATGGGAGTTGATGTTCAGTCGTATCTGAAGAACACAGGTTAGGCACCACTGAGATGGAGGATTCTGCATTCCATTCCATACTCAGAACAACCCTGCAAGGTACGTGAAGCTGACTGATAGCTTCCAGGTCCCTCTCTGCAGCTTCCTGACTGAGGACTTTGAACCTGGTTCTCCCCAGGGCTACCCACTACCCCATGCTGTCAGTGGCTTCTTCATCCCAACCAACTCTACCTGAGCATGTTGCTGCAACTCCACTGTAGCATCCCTGCCCTTGACAGAGGAGTCCCTCTGCTTATGGGTCAGCCACCCCTTGTGCAGATCAGAGACTCTATGCTTTTTGCACAGAAATCTAAACAGCACTGCTATCTCCTTCTGAACTGGCAGACTGCTTCTGAACTGGCAGACTTTCTATCTAACATGTTGATAGAGAGACGCTTCCCAATGACACAGACACGGTTCCTCTTATCCCTTTCTGTGTCCATGACAGGAAAGCATTTGCAAGTCCCACATTTGTCTTGGGAGGGTCTCCCAGGCAGATGCCTTTCCCAACTAAAAATGGATGCAGATGATTTATAGCTACAAGAGGAGAAATAAAATGCTCCCAAGGAGCCAACAGTCTCTCAGCATAGAGATGGTCTCTCTCGAGTGTGGATTCTTTGATGGGAAGAAAGATGTGTGCTCTGCCTGAAGCTCTTTCCACACTCAGAGCATTGAAATGGTTTCCCTCCTGTGTGGATTCTTTGATGAGAAGTCAGGCTAGAGCTGTGTCTGAAGCGCTTTCCACATTCTGAACATTTGTATGGTTGTTCCCCTGTGTGGACTCTTTGATGAGAGGAGAGATCTGAGCTCCGGCTAAAGCTTTTCCCACATTCTGAGCACTGATAAGGTTTCTCCCCTGTGTGGATTCTTTGATGGGAAGTAAGGCTTGAGCTGTGTCTGAAGCTCTTTCCACACTCAGTGCATTGAAATGGTTTCCCCCCTGTGTGGACTCTTTGATGGGAAGTGAGATCTGAGCTCCGGCTAAAGCTTTTCCCACATTCTGAGCACTGATATGGTTTCTCCCCTGTGTGGATTATTAGATGGGAAGTAAGACTTGAGATCTGGCTGAAATGTTTTCCACACTCTGAGCACTGATATGGTTTTTCTCCGGTGTGTATTCTTTTATGGCAACTAAGCTGTGAGGTCATACTGAAGCTCTTTCCACACACTGAGCATTGATATGGTTTCTCCCCTGTGTGTATTCTTTGATGATAACTAAGGCTTGCACTCTGGCTGAAGCTCTTTCCACACACTGAGCACTGATATGGTTTCTCCCCTGTGTGTATTCTTTGATGATAACTAAGGCCTGCACTCTGGCCAAAGCTCTTTCCACATTCTGAGCATTGATATGGTTTCTCCCCTGTGTGTATTCTTTCATGGGAAATAAAGTTTGCCCTGTTGCTGAAGCTCTTTCCACATTCTGAGCATTTATATGGTTTTTCCCCTGTATGAATTCTTTGATGGGAAGTAAGGCTTGAGGTCTTGCTGAAACTCTTTCCACATTGTGAGCATTTATATGGTTTTTCTCCTGTATGAATTATTTGATGGGAAATTAGGTTGGAGGTCTTGCTGAAGCTCTTTCCACACTCTAAACACTGATATGGTTTTTCTCCTGTATGGATTCTTTGATGGGAAATAAGGCTTGAGTTGTGAGCAAAGCTCTTTCCACACTCTGCACATTCATAATTTTTCTCACCTGTAGGAATTTTCTGATCATTGCTACAGTTGGACTTCATGGTTAAGATTTTTGGATGTGGAGAGGATTTATTCTTTCCATTCCCTTCACAGTAATTTTTTTGGCCTGGAATTTCATGGAAGTCCAAGCACTCAGAAGCAGATTTCTTTATCCCCTGATGTTTTGTGTCCACAATCCCCTGCTGTTCAAATTCTTTCTTGGTTTCCCCTCCACTATCTGTAAGGATAAAGAAAGCCTCCCCAGGAGGGAGAAAGAGAGCTTGAAATAGCAGAAGAAACCCAATTTACTGCTCTACTGTATATGTATGTGTGGGGAAGCAAAACCTGCCACATACTCAAAAGCAACTTTTGATGGGCTCTAAGTGGCACACCAACCCCTTCGGCCAGTGCTAATCACCTCATCTTCCTCCTCTCCCCGCAACCCACTGGCAGCACCACTTGATGGCTGAATTTCTCTCTTCCCCTGCTTCTGCTGTCCCCACTGTGATGCTGGCATCATTCAATGTTCTCAGAGCAGAACAACAAGAGGCTGATGGCTGGGCTCCCAAGTATCCTCTTCTGGAAGGAAGAGGAAGGAGCATCAGCAATGGCCCCAGCTGTTTCACCTTGAGGAGCAGCTGACTGCATGAAGTGGGATGGGAGCAGTGTTCCCTGTAAGAGGGATTCCCAGATGTTGTTGACTACCATAATCCCCTGCCAAAGGCCATTGCAGCTGGGGGTTCTGGGAGTTGTAGTCAACAACATCTGGGAATCCCTCTTACAAGGAACACTGGAAGGGATCTGAGCCCTGAGGGCTTTGGTTGGAGGCACAGAGGAAAGGGGGTAGGGTGCCTGAAACCTATGTTTCTCCCATGATCGGATCCCCACCTTGATGAACCCCTTCTTTCCCTTGGTCCAAGCTCCCTCAGTCCCCACTGCAGAGATGACAGGGCTTGAACTTGTGGGAAATGTGACTCAGGGTGTGCCTTCTCTCTCGTCCCCATCTCTTTACAAGACTTAACAGAAGTGCTTTGGGACAGGTCTCTCCACCACTTTCCTTCTCCTTCTGCAGCATGCAAATTCAAATGGCTTGTTTTATTTAAGGAACATCTCCAGAGCTGAGCTTTCTCTGTCTTGCTTTTTCATGCATTCTCTCTCTGGTCCCTCATAAATTTCAGCTGCGGAGAGTCAGCTGGAGAAAGGAGCGACTTGCACTCCTGAATCTTTCTACTTCTGAACTTGAGTTTCCTGTTTTTGTAGGATCAGAAACGCTTCCCTCTTGCAGAGGAAGGAAGATTTCCTTCTTTCAGTACAATTTAAGGTAATATTCAGTGAACCACACTCAAGTAATATTCAGTGAATAGTAATATTCACTGAATCACACTCAAGAATATACAGTGAACCACACTCAATATTCAGTGAACCACACTCAATAGTAATATTCAGTGAACCACACTCAAGAATAATATTCAGTCAATATTCAGTGAACCACACTCAATATTCAGTGAACCACACTCAAGAATAATAGGCTTGTGCCCGAAACGTTTCAGAGGCCATTATAAAGGCCTCCGAAACGTTTCGGCTCCGGGGGCCGTTTCAGTGCTTCGGCACCGGCGGGGGTAGTCTTTTAAGGGCAGGGGAGGGTGCATTCACCCCTCCCGCCGCATATCCCCCGCCGGCGCTCCGTTACATTCAAGCCCCTTGGGGCGGCAGCGTTCCTCCCTGCCACCCCGTTTTTGTCATCAGCCGGAAGTGGCCGGAAGAAGCAAGTGTGTGTGTGCCAGTTGCGGGCGTGCACACACCCGTCTGCCATGCGGGTGCGCGCGCACGACGGGCACACGCACGGTTACTTCTTCCGGCCGATGACAAAAACGGGGCGGCAGGGAGGAACGCTGCCGCCCCAAGGGGCTTGAAAGTAACGGAGAGCCAGCGGGGGATATGCGGCGGGAGGGGTGAGTGCACCCTCCCCCGCCCTTAAAGGACTACTCCAGCCAGTGCCAAAGAAACTTCATGCACATCCCTAAAGAATTATTATTATTATTCTGAGAAGGGCAGCAGTGTGTGTGTTTTTTAAAATCCCCATGGCCACTCAACCTTGCTATGCCCCTGTGTTCACTAATGTTGTGTTCACTAATGAGGAGAGCCAGTGTGGTGTAGTGGTTAGAGTGCTGGACTAGGACCGGGGAGACCCGAGTTCAAATCCCCATTCAGCCATGAAACTAGCTGGGTGACTCTGGGCCAGTCACTTCTCTCTCAGCCTAACCTACTTCACAGGGTTGTTGTGAAAGAGAAACTCAAGTATGTAGTACACCGCTCTGGGCTCCTTGGAGGAAGAGTGGGATATAAATGTAAAATAATAATAAAATAATACAGAACAGAAATGGCAATCGTAATGGGGAAGTGGAGCCTTACCCAGAGAGGCCAGATGGTCACAGATTTCCTCCATAACCTCTTTATGTACAGCCCTTTGGTCTGGATCCAGCAGAGCCCACTCCTCCTCTGAGAAATTCACAGCCACCACCTCCAAGGTCACCGGACCCTGACATAAGAAGGAAGCATTTTGTCCTCACAGGTAATATAGCAACCAGAGAAGGAACAAATGGCTGGAAGTTCTTCTGCAGCAGCCAAAGTTCCCCCAGCGGCCTTTAAAGTCCTCCGAGTGGGTGGATTTGACATCCCAAGACAAGAGAGGGAGGCAGATTCCTCCAGGCCCAGGGAGATGCTCAGGGGACAGAGGCCCCCAAGCTGTGCCCCGCTCTTCTCCTGCACAAATCCTCCCCTACCTGGTCCAGTTGCCCAGAGACTGTCATCTCTTTGCCACAAAGAGGAGAAGGCCTGGAATGGAGAACCAGTGAAATTCTGCCACCTGGGAAGGGGAGAAAAGAAAAGAAAAAATAGACAACACCACAGATCTTGTTTGCTGCCTGGCCACACTCAACGAGTATGTCCTTACCTTTATTTCCTCATTTTATTTAGTCATTAACATTTTCCTTCCCTTGCTTTCAGTCACACTCCCAAGATGGCTGACAACATATTTTAACAATCTATGAGAGCCACAGTCACCTTAAGTGGCACAGCGGGGAAATGCTTGACTAACAAGCAGAAGGTTGCCGGTTCAAATCCCCACTGGTACTATATTGGGCAGCAGCGATATAGGAAGATGCTGAAAGGCATCATCTCATACTGCGTGGGAGATGGCAATGGTAAGGTAAATGGCCCCTGTATTCTACCAAAGAAAACCACAGGGCTTGATGGAACATGCAGATACTGTATTCCTAAAAAGAAGCACCACAACCAAGAAGGCCCCGCTCAGAAAGTGGGGGGGACTCTGAGCACGGCCTCTGAAGAAGTTATTAAAAGGGGAGGCTAGTTCATTGTGGGTAGGTGGTGCTTCTGCTATCCTGAGAGAATGAATACCTCAGCTATGACTTTCTCTCCCCACTGGGTACCTCATGTTCGCTGTGGAGAGGCCTTGCTTCTCATCCCTCCATTTTACAGGCTTAGACCTGAGAGAATTTGGGGAACGGGCTCCTTCCTCCCAACTCCCACCCTTTGGAATCTCCTTCCTGGGCACAGGGAAATGGCCCTTTTCTTCTGAACCCAGAACCTAGCTTCGGAACGCAGGCAAAAACATTTTGCATTACTTAGACACTTGTAGCTCTATCCTGCGGAATCTGTGTCGAATTTTATTCTGCCCATTTGCACTGTCATATGTTACCTTGAGGACTAATTGATGGAGGGAAATCAAGCTAGCTAATCAAGTAAAATACAACAATATTCCATATACTTGTGTGAAAATAAACTCTTCCCAAACTAGACTTTGGGCATAATTCACAATGCTGAATTGGACTTTTATTTAATATATCGCCCTTCCAAAAATGGCTCAGGGTGATTTACATTAAAATAAAAACAATTAAAATCAATAAACAGTTAAAAACAAAAACTATAAACACAACATAAAACCAAATTAACAATTAAAACATTTACATCAGTTTAAAAACCCTGGAAGGCCAGGCCAAACAGATAGGTTTTAAGGGCTCTCCTGAAAACCAATAATGAATTCAAATGATGGATTTCTGCAGGGAGTGCATTCCACAGCCCAGGAGCAGCTACAGAGAAGGCCCACCTTTGAATCACCACCAGACGAACTGGTGGTAACTGGAGACGGGCCTCCTCAGGTGACCTTAATGTCCGGTGGGGATCATGCAGAAGAAGGCGCTCTCTAAGATATACAGTATAAGGTCTTAAAGCTTCATAGCTAACCTAGGATAAGAGAATGGGAAGATTTTTCTCCCCACAAAATATCAAGAGAAAGAAAAGCACAGTGCAGTGCATAGATTTCAGGTACCTGAAGGAAATTCAGATATCAGGTACCTGAAGGAAACCAGAGGAAATACTGCCTGCAATTCCTTACCCCTCAAGGTGTTTCCTCTGTCACCTGCTTGCACGAACCCACTGAACAGTGACTCCTCTCCAGGGCCCAACGGAGCTTTCTCTGCCTCAGGTAGATCAGTGGCTGCTTTTGATGGCCTCTGCCCCTAAAAGTCCAGAAAGGAAATAGGGAGAGTGATTAGAAATGGTCCACATCTAGGACTTCTTTCTCCCATATGAACTAAGACCATCCTTGGGGATGCTGCTTGGGGACTGCCTAAGGTACCTGAGACAGGGACTCCTCCGCAGAGGCCCCAAGATGGTGAAACCCCAGTCCCAGGGAGTCCCCCTCTGCTCTGCTTTTGGCTTTCAGGCACAAGGCAAAGGCAGCTTTAGGTCAGGGAGCTTTGGGAGAAGAATCTAAACTTCTGGCTGGGAACTGGTCTTGTGGCTCGTGTTCTTACTTATCTTCATTGATTTTTAACCAAAAGGTAGGATCTAAATACTTCAAGTCATCCTCCCAAGCTGTAGGGTCATCATCAAAATCTGCAGCATAATCAAAAAAGCAGCTTGGAATAATTCTTCCTGGAATGTTCCTCCCTTAAATTTTGGGCTACCCAGGGTGATTACTTCTTCACCTGGACACTTATTTAAAAAACACACTCTCACCTGCTGCTCTTCCTGCTTCTTGGCCTGTGCCTGGTTGAGGAGGAAACCTTCTGCCAGGGCCACTGCCTGGGAACTGGTCTCTGCTCCACACTCTCTGATCCAGCTCTCCAGCTCTGGGGGCAAGATGCTCAAAAACTGTTCCAGGATCACCAGGTCTAGGATCTGAACTTTTGTGTGTTTTTCTGGCTTCAGCCACTGGTGGCAAAGGCTGTGGAGTTGGCTGCAAACCTCTCGGGGGCCCTTGGCCTCCAGGTAGCAGAACTGCCTGAAGCACTGTGCATCTGAGCAGATTGTATCTTCTCCCAGCATCTTTTGCTCTGTCTTTTCCCAGAATTCCTCAGTGCTTCTACTGTCATGACCTCCAATTACTCTGCAGCCAAATGAGTATTCATCTTCCATCTTGGCTTTTTATTTTAAGGCAACTTCCAGGAATACCCTACCCGCCCAAGAAAGAAAGAAAGAAAGAAAGAAAGAAAGAAAGAAAGAAAGAAAGAAAGAAAGAAAGAACATAAGAGTAGCCCTGTTGGATCAGGCCCAAAGCCCATCCAGTCTAGCATCCTGTTTCCCACAGTGGCCCACCAGATGCCTTGGGAAGCCCACAGGCAAGAGCTGGAAGCCACAGGCAGGAGTTGAGGGCATGCCCTCTCTCCTGCTGTTACTCCCCTGCAACTGGTACTCAGAGGCATCCTGCCTTTGAGGCGGGACGTGGCATATAGTCCTCTGACTAGTAGCCATTGAACTGGCTAAATCAACCCTCTTCCTATTGATTCTCAGAATGGAATTTGCCTTTTTCACAGCTGCCGCACACTTTCAGTGAGCTGTCCACCTCAGTCCTTCTCCTGTTCAGTCATCAACAGCTGAGACCCCATGAGTGTATATGTAAAGTTAGAGGTTTTTGCTCAAATGTACATCACCTTACACTTATTTATAGCTCCTTACAATGTTTTGGTTTTCACTACCTGAAATCATTTAGTGTCAACTGTAATTCTGGCCACCTCGCTGCTTACCCCAATTTCTAAATCTATGAATAAATTAAAAAGCATTGGTCCCAGTACAGATTCCTGGGGCCCCCCACATCATCCCCCTCCCTTGTGAAACTGTCATATATTCCTATCCTCTGTATTATACCATTTAACAAGTTACCAATTAAAAAAAACTGAACCTGTCCCCTTAGCCCATGACTGCTAACTTTGCTTTCAAGAGCCTTGGATGAGAAACTTTGTCAAAACCTTTTTGGAAGTACAATTGTACTATGTCAACTGGATCACCTTTGTACACATCCTTGTTGGCACTCTGTAAGAACTCCAAGAGACCTCCTTGCTCAGGGGCCAATTTCTCTTAACAGAAGGGCTGCCAAAATCAGGGCCAGGAGTGGGGTGGGCTCAGGTTGCTATTAAGTCCTGTGAATGCACTGCCTTCCTCTCTGCATATAATTACACCCTGCAATGCACTGAAATTTTATAAGGAAACCTGGATTCTTTGAGCTGGCAATGGAAGCTTTTCACTGTAAGAATGCCTCTGATGAATGGCAAGTCTCACAGAGAAACTGGAGACTGGAGCTGGGGGCAGGGGAGGGATCACCAGAAAGGCACTGTGTGGTGTTAAGAGTGCTGGACTAGGACTGGGGAGACCCAAGTTCAAATCCCCATACAGCCATGATATTTGCTGGGTGACTCTGGGCCAGTCACTTCGATCTCAGCCTAACCTACTTCACAGGGTTGTTGTGAGGAGGAACTTAAGTATGTAATACAGCGCTCTGGGCTCCTTGGAGGAAGAGCAGGATATAAATGTACAATAATAATAATAATACAGAGAATTCCGTCCACCTCTTTGTCTCGTACAACTCACACACACCCCAAGTCCCTCTGCCTGTAACTATTGGGTGTACTATTAATTCTCTGGATTCACTCTATGAGCAGATCTCAGTCTGCTTGCTGACTAGCTGCAGTAGGGAAAGTGATCTCATAGCATTGACTCCCTGACTCCAATTTCAAAACATTGGCTCCAAAAACACAAAGCACACACACCGATAATGTTCAGGATAAACAGGTAGGAGAGGAGAGCTGGTCTTGTGGTAGCAAGCATGACTTGTCCTCATAGCTAAGCAGGGTCAGCCCTGGTTGCATCTGAATGGGAGACTTGATGTGTGAGCACTACAAGATATTCCCTCCAGGGGATGGAGCCACTCTGGGAAGAGCAGAAGGTTTCAAGTTCCTTCCCTGGCTTCTCCAGGATAGGGCTGAGAGAGATTCCTGCCTGCAACCTTGGAGAAGCCGCTGCCAGTCTGTGAAGGCAATACTGAGCTAGATAGACCAATGGTCTGACTCAGTATATGGCAGCTGCCTATGTTCCTATGTTCCTATGGAAGAGAATGTGGGAGCTCATCACCGACTGCCTCCCAACTTCTTCTCTACATGCACTGTCTGGGAATTTCCACTCCAGTTGTCAGAGTGCCCCCTCCCTACTTTCCAGCCTGGCACCCCCCTCTGCTGGCTGCACCCTACATGCCCTTTGCTTACCCCAGATACCAAATGGTTGGGAATATCCAAGGTCATGTTTTCTTAAGGAGGTGGGGCTGTGCAGGAAGCGGGCAGGGGATATCCCAATAAAAGAGCAGGGGTGTCCCAATACACAGTTCATTCAAACACAACCCTCAAATCTCTCATTTTTAACCCCTTGGATCAAATCCGTCCAGTAAAGAAGCAGAGACCTCTCCACTCCCCCAATTCCTCTCTCTCTCTCTCTGATTGTCAGATCATCTTGCGCACATCCTGCAGTCACCCTTCTTCAGGTTTGCAGAAGCTGAAGCTATGGCCAAGGGGGCGGGGGAGTAGCAGCCCCCCCCCATGCAAAAGCAGGGCCAGGGAGGGTGGGGATCCTTCACTGTCTCCAGCCCCTCCCAATCTGCAGCCTTGCTGGGCCCTCCCCCCACCTCCGTCCCCTGCCGTCTTCAACTCGCACACTTTGCACCCACCGGCAGCTTCGTAGACAGAGGTAATGCTGCGGTGCACTTAGAAAGGGGAAAGGGGAGGGGAGGTGCGTCTTCCCGTGCAGAGTGCCCCCTCTTCCTGCGCTCTTGCTCTAGGAGTCTCTACTCGCTCTGTTTAACCCTCCTCCTGCCACGTCCCTCTGTATCCCTCCAGATATGTCCTGCCGAAGCGAGTGCGTAACACACATTGCCACCCGCGCACAATCCGAAGTGAGGCGATCCTCCGTACAAACGGCCTTTCCGCCTCTCCTTGCCTTCCCTTTGGAGGAGTCCCTTTTGCAGACAGGAGAAGGTCAGTCTAAGGGTGAAAGTGAGGGAGGCGAGATTGCTAGAGGGGCCCCCTAGGGAAGTTGCCACTAGAGGTCGGACGGGGCGCCTTACTTGCGACCCCACCACACTTTGCCCGGCGAAGGAGGCTTCGCGTCCCTCCTTGAGTGCTGTGCAACCCTGAGCAGCCCAGTTCCCCCAGCCCCGTCGCAGCAAGGGAGCCGGGTGAGTGCAAAGGGCGGCTGGGGTGCATGCAGGAGAGCCCGGGGACCGGGAGGGCTGTGATGCACGGGAAGGGGGGCGGGAGCGCGGAGGGAATCTTGGGAAAGGACGGGGGGGGGAGGCAGGAGTGGGACGGGGGGAGGAGAAATTAATGTGCACGTGCCTCCCCCCCCATTCCTCGGCGCTGGGGAGGCTGCAAGAAGTCGTGTCTGTGTGATTTCATCTCCCAAGGAAGCTTTTCGACTCTTTCGTATTTTTAGATGTTTTAAATTAAATGTTGATTGATGATATCAGTTTAGTCAGATTTGATATTCTTTCTTCGCCTCCTTGGGATTCTTCTCTTTTTGAAAGAGAAGCATATACATTCCCTAAAATAAATAAATAGAATTGATTGTTGAACTGGCCCCACACAGGGAGGGAGTTTGGGCAACTGAGCAATCATGGGGTGTGTGCGTGTCTCTGTTGGGACACCCCTATCAAGGAACACCCCCACCCCCACCACCACTCTGCGAAGCCAGCAGAGATCCTGACAAGACAAGAGATCCCAAGGAAGCTACACCTCTGAATTTGGATGCACTGAATACAATTAGAAACTGGTTTCCTTCTCCATTTTGGGATGAAGGAGGCTGGGTGGGGACTTGGGGGGACCGATGGAGAAAAAGGTCAGAGAAGCAGTTCTTAATATGGGCAGTGCGGGTGACCCCATTTCTTTCCAATGACTGAAACTTACATAACTAGAAATGCTACAAACTATTAAATATATATAATTCTCCATATACAATTGATGTATCAGCTTTATATAATCCTGTTAGTAATCTAAAAATTGACAAAAAAACTTTAGTTATAAAGAATATATTTCCAACTCTAACGGGGTCTTCTACCATAATCCACTTAAAGCCCCCTTCTCTTCTTGCTGGCAGAAGGGATACAGTTGCCACACCATCCCCAGGACAGGTAAGGGATGAGTGGAGGATATGGGCGGAGGACGGCCCTGTGTGCTATTCTCCCCTGCTCATTCCCCCTTGCTTTTGCCAAAGTTGCTTAGTGTGGAATATCTGGATCCAGCAGTCAGAGAGGAGAGCTGGTCTGGTGGTAGCAAGCATGACTTGTCTCCTTAGATAAGCAGGGTCTGCTCTTGTTGCATATGAAAGGGAGACTAGAAGTGTGAGCACTGTAAGATATTCCCTTCAGGAGATGGAGCCACTCTGGGAGGAGCAGAAGGTTCCAAGTTCCCTCCCTGGCTTCTCCAAGATAGGGCTGAGAGAGATTCCTGCCTGCAACCTTGGAGAAGGCTCTGCCAGTCTATGAAAACAATACTGAGCTATTTAGACCCATGGTCTGACTCTGTATATGGCAGCTTCCTATGTTCCTATGGACTCATTTGAGTATATGTTCAGATCCTTGCATGACCTATGAAGAGAAATAATGTTGTTCTTATTTCAGGGTCAGGTGGCCTTTGAGGAAGTGGCTGTGTGCTTCACGGAAGAGGAGTGGGCTCTGCTGGATGCTGCCCAAAGGGCTCTGCACAAGGAAGTCATGGAGGAGAATTCTGGGCATCTGGCCTCTCTGGGTAAGGCTTCCTCCTTGTCTTGGCTGCTAGATAGAGAAAGCAAGAACTGCATCTGTTGTTCTTCCATCTCAATGCAAAGTCAGGATTTCAGTGAAGATAATTCAGTAATCCAAAAACCAAAAACAGTTTAAGATGAGAGTTAAGATTATTTACATATTCACACGTGCTCTAAAAATAATGGAAATTGCAAGTTAGGTTACCCATCTTAATTTCCACACCATATAAACTGCAAAGATGTTGTACAGTGTGGTATATTTGTTTTTTGGTTTGTTTGTTTAACATATTTGTTTAACACCTGAAACGCAAGTCTCTGAGCGGTTTACAATAAAACAATACAACAAATTAAAAAGTTAAAAACATTACAATAATTTAAGATTTGAAACACCATTAAAACTATTTAAAACCATCAAACTATTAAAACAGTATTTAATTAAAAGCCTGGGAGAACAAATGTGTCTTGACTGCTATAATAATAATAATAATAATAATAATAATAATAATAATAATAATTAGCTGCTGGGCCACCCACTGCTGCTGTCCCCCCCGCCACACACACACCACACCGGCATGCCTGGCTTTCTGGCTGGCCGCTCCCCCTTCCCCCGCTTCTGCCCCCCCCCGGCACTTTCTTGCGTGCCAACTGGACGGCCCACCTCCTCTCCGCCCACCCTACGCTTTCTGGCTTGCGGGCTGGCCAGAAAACTGGCCTGCCACCTCATCCCACCCCCTCCTCCCGGTGGCCGGGCCAGCCCAGCCCACCGCAGCCTCCAGGACCAGGCTGGCCCGCTACCTCCTCTTCCAGCAGCCAAGCCAGGGCCAGGCTAGCCCACTGCTGTCTCCTCCTCCTGCCTCCTCCTCCTGGCAGGCAGCCATGCCAAGCCAGCCCGCTGCCGCCTCCTCCGACTGCCGCCTCCTCTTCCCAGCGTGCGGCTGGGCCAGGCCGGTCCGCCGCCTCCTCCTCTGGCCGACCAGCAGCCGGGCCAGGCCAACTCGCTGCCACCGTTGTCTCCCACCGTTGTCTCGCTATCCCCAGGCACCTGCTCTTGCGAGAGCTGCCACACATGGGATTAGTGATGGGTACATCTCAGAGAATTAAATATATAGATGATTATTATTAATTCGATTTCTATACCGCCCTTCCAAAAATGGCTCAGGGCGGTTTACACAGAGAAATTACAAATAAATAAGATGGATCCCTGTCCCCGAAGGGCTCACAATCTAAAAAGAAACATAAGATAGACTCCAGCAACAGTCACTGGAGGTACTGCGCTGGGGGTGGACAGGGCCAGTTACTCTCCCCCTGCTCAGTAAAGAGAATCACCACGTTAAAAGGTGCCTCATTGCCAAGTTAGCAGAGGATAAAAGTTGTTTTTAAAAGTTGTAAAAGATGGGGTGGCTCTTATTTTAGCAGGGAGCGTGTTCCAAAGCATTCCAAATGATATGATGATGGCTTTAGAAATGAGTCTCCATGCACCCACACTTCGTGTTGGTCTTTCAGTTGGGCGTTGGGCTGGGCCGGGATGCATCCAGGCAGTCATTTAGCAGGTGCAGTTTCCCTAATCACTTACTAGAGATGCCCCTGATGAATTTCTGCCTGATGCATCTCTGTTCATGGCTAAGTGTGGGTGCATGGAGTCTAATATCTTAATCCATCATCATTTACCAGACTGTACAAAGTCTTTACAGCTTATATGGCATCGAAGTTAATATGGGCACCTTAACTTGAAAATTCCATTCATGAAAATGTAAGGCATCTCAGATAAGCTAATCTAAGCTAAAGTCACACTGACCCCCCCAGATGTGAGTGTGACTGGAGATGTTGGAAGTTGCCTCCTTGCTCCTCTTTCGAGGCAACATGATGGTGTAAAAGGAACTGTTCTTCTGGGTTGGAGCATATATATATACATTGTACACATCCTACTTTTCAACAAAAGGCTTTCAAAGTAGTTGCGTAGCATTAACATTAGCAAAAAAAGGTTCCCTGTCCTCAGAAGGCTCACCATCTAAAATATGCAACAATGTTTGGAAGAGGATGACTTTATTGCCTAACCTTTGCACCTGAAACTGAGTGTTTTTCAGGATGTGCTTAAGTTGGTCAGCTCTCTAGCTTTACACTCAACTCCTCAGACATAAGAATTTGAGAAGGAATTTAGAGGTTAATTGTATATCTGAGTTAAAGTAACAATAGATCAACAAAAAGAATCAAATAGATTCTGTGTGACAGGAGTTTTCTATCCAGAGAGGACTGAAATATTGGCATATTCTGATGTTTTAAATGATTTTAATTATAAACCGCCCAGAGATGCAAGTTTTGGGCGGTATAGAAATATTTTAAATAAAATAAATATTCTGATTTCTGTATAGGCATGAAGAAGGATCAAAAATCAGAACTCCAAATGCAAAGCTAGGTTGCTTTTAGCACCTCACTGGGCTCTTTTGTAAATCTGGTTGTTCTCCGTGAAATCACTTTTTTCATTTTGCTTCTGTAATCAATTCTGTTTTGGTATCTTCATGTTCTACAACTGCTTTCCTAGAAATCATGTGAGTAAACCAGGATCTCGAAAGAGATTTTCCTCTGAAGTTTTTAGTCGTGATTGTTAATCCAGTACCCTTGTGAGATACACAAAGCAGTGAATTTACAAACTGGAGCCTTGCACATCCTGCAGTATCCAGGTAGAAGCTTTGGCTAAGCTAAATCCTGAAGTGAGAAATGGCATCTTAACTAGTAGAAGTTTGTGGGACACTGTGCTGGGGCTGGACACGGTCAGTTGCTCTCTCCCTGCAAAGAGGAGGAGGAGCTCTTTGCCCAGTTAGCTGAGATCCCTTCCCTGTACTGTCACCAAGTATGAAGTTTCTAACTCCTCCTCTGACCTCTTCTTCCTCCTAGCATGCTGGGCAAGCAGTATTTGCATTCTGCTGCCAGACTGATCCTTCTGGTCCTGGGCAGTAACCGCTACTCTCCTGTCTCATCCCTGGGCAGGAGTTAGAACATCTTTCCATGTTGTGTTTTCAATTCATGGGGCTGGAGGGAGGCAGGGTTGAGTGGAATTCAGTGAGACTCCTTCAGCTTCCCTTAACCTTTGTTCTTGCTAAATGGGCCTGAAATATTTTCTCTCTTTGTTTCCTTCTAAAAAGGGTTTTTGTTGTGCAGGTAGTTCACAAGCTGTGAGAGAGGGACCTTTGATACATCGGGCATGGAATTATCGGGTGGGTTATCCACCAGGTGGGAAGGGTGTGTGTGTGCTTATGGTGTCCTAACTCTGGTGGGAGACGTGTATGCATTGTCAGGCCTTATTGAGCATCCTAATCTATGGATTTGCCTTTGGCCCATCTTGCCCAATAGTATCTCTTTTGATTGACAGGGGCCTTCCAAGTGCTCCAGGGTTCTTCCCAGCCCTATTATTTAAGCTGTTTCAACTGGAGATGCTGAGGACTGAAACTGGGACTTCCACATTCCGGACCCTACATGGCATCAGCTACTTTTTAAACACAACCAATAGAGGCTGTTTAATTTGTGGCAGGGTCTGCCTCTTCTCGACTGTCTCCTGTACCCTGTTATTCGTAGAGCAGTTAATAGGGCATTTGCTCCCTGCTAAGAGGCTGTGTTTAACTATCCCAAGGTTTCTCTCATTATTCTTGTAGGTGATGAGAGAGAGAGTGAAATGCAGTGGAGAAGACCTGAAGGAAATTGGAAAGGGGGAGAGAAATCCATTGTTCCCAAAGGATCAACACACATGAAATTCTTATCCTGAAAGCAAGTCACAATAAAAACAGAAGGAATAAGATTCCTCTACATGCAAAAACCTTAACCTGTAACTCAAACAATTGCACGGATCAAAGAATCCACACAGGGGAGAAGCCTTTTAAATGGTCAGAGTATGGAAACAGTTTCAAGCAGAGCACAGATCTTTCTAAGCATCAAAGAATCCACACAGGGGTGAAACCCTATCAGTGCTTAATTTGTGGAAAGAACTTCAGTCAGAGCTCAGCTCTTACTAGGCATCAAATAATCCACACAGAGGTGAAGCCATATCAGTGCTCAGTGTGTGGCAAGAGCTTCAACCAGAGCACACATCTTGATGTGCATAAAAGAATCCACACAGGGGTGAAACCATATCGGTGCTCAGTGTGTGGAAGGAGCTTCAACCAGAGCACAAATCTTGGTGTGCATCAAAGAATCCATACAGGATTGAAACCCTACGAATGTTCAGTGTGTGGAAATTGTTTCAAGCAAAGCACAAATCTTAGAAGGCATCAAAGAATTCACACGGGGGAGAAATCGTATCAGTGCTTAGTATGTGGAAAGAGCTTCAGCCAGAGCATAAGCACAACATCAAAAAATCCACACAGGGCTGAAACCCTATGAGTGCTTAGTGTGTGGAAAGAACTTCAGGCATAGCTCAGCTCTTACTAGGCATCAAAGAATCCACACAGTGGTGAAACCCTATCAGTGCTCAGTGTGTGGCAAAAGCTTCAACCGGAGCACAAATCTTGCTGTGCATCAAAGAAACCACACAGGACTAAAACCACATCAGTGCTCAGTGTGTGAGAAAAGCTTCAGCCGGAGCATAAGCCTAACACAACATCAAAAAATCCACACACGTGTGAAACACTATGAATGCTCAGTGTGTGAAAAGAGCTTCAACCGGAGCACAAATCTTGCTGTGCATCAAAGGATCCACACAGGATAAAACCATATCTGTGCTCACTAGATGGGAGAAACTTCCTCAGGAGCATAACCGCCCTGAGCCATTTTGGAAGGGTGGTATATAAATCAAATAAATTAATAAATAGTAAATAATAAATAAACCTTACATGATATCAAATAATCCACAGAGAGGAGAAACCATATCAGTGTTCAGTGTGTGGAAAGAGCTTCAGCGAGAGTGTACATCTTCTTATGCATCAAAGAATTCACATAGGAGAGAAACCACATTAGCGTTCAGTCTGAGAAGGAGCCAGGATGGCGATGGAAAAACAGCCTGTTTCACAGCCTCAATTTTAAGTCACCTATTTCTTTCTGAGATGCCCTCAGTCTTTAAAAAGTATTTTCATAGCTTATGTAGGAGACTCCTGGCAGGAATGCAAGTTGAATGAGACTCCTGGCAGCAATGACAACTCCAAGCCAGAGTTAGGGTGGAAAGATTTTACCCTTGATACAGTTCTGTTTTCAATTCAGGCAGGTCTTGTAAGAGGATTTGTGGTATCTCCTCTCGACCTCCTTAGAAAAAGTGCTGAAGAAGCATGGGGTTTTCCTCCTGAATCTGGCCTTTAGATTTGGTCTCTCCATTCTTCATGTTCCTGACTCCAATAAGTTGTGTGGATTCTACACCTTTTTAAGCGCCAACGGTGCCAGTGTCATAGATTACTTTCTGGTATCTCTGACATTTCTCTTACAGTTTCACTCTGTTGACATATATAATAGATCAGAGAGTTACCATCTGGCTTTGCTCATGATCTTTTCTGCTATACTGCACCCCAATCTGTAATATGCTATTAATTGAAGGGCCTCACCCCAGACAAACAACAAGGCTATTCTCACGATTGGCCAAAAGCGGGCTAAAGGAGCCTAGCCCGCTTTGGGGTGAGCGTGAGAGCCACCGAGCTCACAGGCGAGCCCAGTATCCTCAAAGTGGATAACCCGCTGAAGTAGCCTTCACCTAAAACGAGGTTAACAGAGTGAGCTCTTCGGAGCAAGTGCTCCGTTAACCACGGTTTTTTAAATCGTGTATTGCCATGGCACGGCAACACACGAGGAGACCCCTGGGCTCAGGGTCTCTCCAGCATCCTGGAACTTTCAGGGGCCGCACGGCCCCCAATCCCCGCAGCCCCCGCCGGCTCTGTGACAGAGCAAGCAGTTGTGTGGGCGGTCGATCTGGCTCCCCAGAGCTGCTGCCTTGATAATCTGCGGGGAGTGTGCTAAGCCTGCTCTCCTCACTAACCCCCTTACGACGAGTTTCACGGATCGTGAGACTTGCCTCAACATCTTGTATGGGGTACTGTTCTGAATAAGAAGATCAAAACCATGTTAAATTTTCAGCAGATGCTGAAACAGAGGGAATTTGCAGTACTACCTAGTTCAGCCATTTATGAGATATCTCCCCCCCCCCCCCGCCACACCTGAATTTATCTCTATAATGAACCACCATCTGACCACAGCAGGTCAAATTTGGAGGGGCCATATAAAGAAGACCTGGTTTGACCAGGAGTGCAGCTTTAAGAGACAAGCTTTGGGACAACTCCAGAGTTCTGGAAGGATCTGTCCACTCGATTCAATCATTGGTACAGTTCCGTTTTCAGTACAAGCAGTTTTTGAAAGTCAAGAAACTCACCTATTTTAAAGATCAATGAAGAGACTTGGGTCTCTGTATAATCCAGGTAAAATGATAGGAAGTTCTGGGAATAAGTGGCAACTGGCACACAGTTAATTCCCTCTCAGATGCTCATCTTCCAGTTGAGACATGGTTTCAATATTTCTTGGCCATTTATGGTAGCACCCAAAATGAGACAGCTTATGATTACCCACTTTCTGAACCAGGCCTTCTCCCAAAGTAGCTTGCAATTTCAGGACTAGAGTGCAAGCTGTTGGTTGGTGCTTTGACCCTTGGGAAAGCCCCTGGGGAGGATAATGGTGCCTGATGTGATATTTATTTATTTATTTATTTATTTATTTATTTATTTATTTATTTGATTTATATACCGCCCTTCCAAAATGGCTCAGGGTGGTTTACAATTAAAACAAACTTATAAAACAATGAAAAGCTAAAACAAATTAAAAACAATAACACAACTAACAATTTAAAAACATTTTAAAACAAAAAATTAAACATTGTCCCCAGACCCCAGCTCAAGAAGACACATACACTTAATATAGAAGAAAAGGGCCACAACTTTGTTAACTATTACACAAAGCATGGCAGACTGGAACACCAGGTGATTAATCACCCTTAGAGAACAGTGCGGGCCAATAGAAGCAGGTCAGAACTCTGAAGTCCTACCCAGCGCCCTACTGGGCGACACACCCTGGCTCGGGAATGGGCAGGTACACTCCACCCAATTCCTTCAAAGCTGACCCCCCCTTCTGTAAGAGAGGATCTGGATACTTCTAGGCATTCGTCCACCCCGGACCGCACAGCCCAAAGGTTGGAGAAGTCCTGAAGCAGGGTTCATGGCAATCATTCTCCCCGTGCCGCACAGGCTACAAAGGAGCGATTAACCAATCACCCCTTTTACATATCCAAGGGTGCTCACCGATGTTCTAACCCTCAAATTACCAGCCCGCCCGCACTGTTCCTGCCATTGTGGCCGACCTAACTCCAACTACGCACCCAGGACACAGAACAGAGTAGGCAAAAAAAACCCCAACAGTGGCCAATGCATTGGGAGCAAAAAATTCCTACTCGGCCCCTTCAGGCGGCCAGTCGCTAGACCCGCTCTGTACCGGGGAGGGAGGGAGGGGAGAGCTCCTTCTCCTATGACTGCCTGGCCCCAACTGAAGAGAGAATGGAGAATGGGGCAGGGATCGGTCGATCCTGGCCGAAACCCCGCCCCTTGACCAAAAGGGTCAAACGGAACCCTTCTTGGGCTTCGTGCAGGACAGGCTGGGACAAACTCCCTCCCCTCTGCACAAGGCCGGGGGGTGGGGGTGTTAAGTAATTAAAAACCCTAAATCAAATTAAAAATTAAATGTATTTATTTATTTATTTATTTATTTTAATGGAATGCCCACTGATGAGCCTTTCAACTATTGCCCAGTCATCTTCCGGGATGTGTCTCCAAATGATATACTCAACACCTTATAAACAAGTTGGGGGATTGGTCAGAAAAGACAAAAATATTTCACTCAGAGCAGGCAGGCTTTCTGTAGGAGTCACAGCATAATAGATCACTGTATCACCTTGAAGCCTTGGTCTAGAAATATGCTAACAGCCATAATAAAAACCTTAATATTTTGTATACGGACCTTTTGTCAATGTTTGATTCTATTGATAGATTTAGACTGTGGGTAAAGCTTGAGAGGACTGACACTGACAAACAGCTTCTTAGATTACTGATTGAATTGCACTCTGGTCTCACGGCCATGGTTAGAATAGCCCAACAACCATTACTATCCAACCCAATTTTATTAAACAGACGAATCAAACAGGACTGTCTATTGGCTCCCTTTTTATTTAATTTTTATACCAGTGATATAGTACAGATCATGGAGTCTCAGAATTTCTTCTCCCCTTTACTTAAAGGGTCAAAGTCTCGATCTTGATTTATGCTGATGATGTGGCACTTACGTTGAGATCAGGATCAGAAGAATTCTGATTAGATTGGCTGATTACTGCGAGGAGGAGAAGTTGAGGATCAACTATGATAAAAGAAAAGTGGTGGTCTTTGGTATCAGTAGAGCAAACATAGATGGACAATTAACACTCAGCAAAGATAGTAATGTTCTTCCTTTTAAATATTTGGGTGTCTCTTCAGAAATCTCTATATTGGGCAGTACATCTTGTTAGGATCTGACAGATTACAGCATGGTGCGCATATGAAAATCTGTGCTCAAGCAACACGTGTAGAAAAGAAGCAGCATTTTTCTGCGTGCCTTGCATCCACGTGCTCATATACAGCAAAGTTGTCTATGGTTTTGAGTAGGGATATGCCCGGAACCGCTCCTCCACGTTTGGGAGATGGCGAGGGTGTTCCATTAAAGGCAGGGGAGGGTGCACTTACCCCTCCCATCACATTTCCCCTGCTGGCGCTCCATTGCATCAAAGCCCCTCGGGCGGCAGACGAGTGCACATGCGCACGCGACGGGTGCACACATGCTTGGCACTTCTGGCCACTTCCAGCCGAGGACGGCAACGGGGCGGCAGGGAGGTACACTGCTGCCCTGAGGGGCTTTGATACAGTGGAGCACCAGCGGGGAAAATGTGGCGGGAGCGGTAAGTGCACCCTTCCCTGCACTTAAGGGAGCACCCCTGCCACCTCTGAAAGCCAAAACGGACCCGGTGGCTGAAATGTTTCAGAGGCTTCTATAATGGTCTCCAAAACGTTTCAGACTCAAGTCTAGTTGTGATGGCACTAGTACTTTGAATCAGAATTTAGAGACATCACTGACCTATAATTTCCCAGATCACCCCTGGATCCCTTTTTGAAAATCAGTGTTACATTTGCTACTTTCCAGTCCTCCGGTACAGAGCCTAATTGCAGCGATAAGTGACAGGGAGTAGTAGGGAGGTCGGCAATTTCACATTTGAGTTCTTTGAGTACTTTTGGATGGATGCTGTCCGGCCCTGGCGATTTGCTAGTTTTCCGTTTTTCCACACAGTTTAGAACATCATTTCTTGTCACTGCTATCTGACTCAGTTCAGCTCCATCCCCAAAAAGCCTGGTTCAGGGACAGGTATAGGCTCAGTATCCTCTGCTGTGAAGACGGATGCAAAGAACTCATTTAGCTTCTCTGCAACCTCCATATCCTCCTTAATAATCCCTTTCACCCCCTCATAGTCTAATGGTCCAACTGCTTCCCTGGCAGGTTTCCTGCATCTGATGTATTTAAAGAAGTTTTTGTTATTCCTCTTGATGCTTTTAGCAAAATGTTCCTCAAACTCTCTTTTCGCCTCCCTTATTGTCACCTTGCATTTATTTTGCCATAGTGTGTGTTCCTCCCCCCGCCCCCTCTTCATTTGGACAGGTCTTTCAATTTCGGAAGGAAGTCTTCTTCCCTTTTATGGCTTCCTTGACTTTACCTGTTAGCCATGCTGACATCCTCCTGGACTTAGTGGTACCTTTCCTCCTTTTGGGTATACAATCTAACTGGGCTTCTAGTACTGTGGTTTTGAGTAAACTCCATGCAATCTGGAGCGAAGTGACTCTCCTGATTTCCCCTTTCAGCTTTCTTTTCACCATACTCCTAATTTTGGAAAAGTTTCCTCTTCTGAAATTCCAACTGTCTATGTTAGACTTCTTTGGTGATTCTCTCCCCACATGTATGCTGAATTTGATTGCACTATGGTCACTGTTCCCTAAAGGGTTGATTACACTGACATCCCACACCAGGTCCTGGGTGCCACTCAGGATTAAGTCCAAGGTTGCCTTCTCTCTGGTTGGTTCCAAGACCAACTGTTCTAGGGCGTACTAGAAATTTGGCATATCTAGAAATTTGACCTCTTTGTCATGACCTGACTGTGAATTTACCCAGTCTATGTGTGGGTAATTGAAGTCACCCATTATTACTGCCCTGCCTCTCCTTGACACCTCCCTGATTTCCTGCTGCAACTCCCAGTCACTGTCAGTGTTTTGATCTGGAAGGAGATAGCACGTCCCCAGTAGCACATCTCCTTTCGGGCCTTGTATTGTCACCCACAGGATTTCCGTGGAGGATTCCAGTCCACCTAGGTTTTCTAGCTTGTTAGATTCTATGCCTTCTTTAACATACAGTGCTACTCCATCTCCAAGGTTCCCCTCCCTGTCCTTTCTATAGAGTTTATACCCAGGGATAACAGTGTCCCACTGGTTCTCACTGT
This sequence comes from Hemicordylus capensis, assembly GCF_027244095.1. Classification (NCBI taxonomy): domain Eukaryota; kingdom Metazoa; phylum Chordata; class Lepidosauria; order Squamata; family Cordylidae; genus Hemicordylus; species Hemicordylus capensis. Next base: position 229,234,767 of record NC_069658.1, on the reverse strand, counting down.
TCCACCATGTTTCTGTTATGCCCACTATATCTATTTCTGTGTTCGCAACCAGTCACCGCAACTCACCTATCTTGGCTTGGAGGCTTCTGGCATTGGCATATAAGCACCTATATGCGGAATCTCTCCCCTGATGTATGCTATTCTTTTGACTCTGACCTGCTGGCACAGCCTTCTGTCTGCTCTTTATGTGGTTCTGCTCTGTCCTCTTCTGTTTTATCTGAATTCTTTGCACCCTCGCACTTTAAAGGATGGCCTTTGCCAAACTGGATACTGTCTAGCTCCCATTGGCTATTCCCCAGGTGTCGTTTTAAAAGCTGCTCTGCAACCTTTTTGATTTTAAGCGCCAGCATTCTGGTTCCATCTTGGTTCAGGTGCAGCCCATCCCTTTTGTGCAGGCCTTGCTTGCCCCAAAATGTATCCCAGTGTCTCACAAATCTAAACCCCTCCTCCTGGCACCAACATCTCATCCATGCATTAAAGCCCCTCAGCTCTGCCTATCTCGCTGAACCTGTTGTGGAACAGGTAGGATTTCTGAGAATGCTACCTTGGGGGTCCTGGATGTCAGTATGCTACCTATCAGCCTAAATTTAGCTTCCAGGACCTCCCAACTACATTTCCCCACATCATTGGTGCTATCTCCTCCCCAGCACTGCCTAACAGTCTATCTAGATGCCCTCTTTATGTACACAGAGGCATGACTCCTTTTAATTCCTTGAGCAAACTCCCTAAATGTGGGCTATTTCTCAGATTTTTCAGCACATGCCTATTGCACCTGGGGATGAGAAGGGGGTGTTTGTGTTTTGGAGCAGTAGCCTTATAATGAACTACAGAAGAGTTTTGGAAGTAAGTGGAATGATATTGCCCCCCAACATTCTGGGTACTCATTTTACCGACCTCGGAAGGATGGAAGGCTGAGTCAACCTTGAGCCCCTGGTCAGGATCGAACTTGCAACCTTCTGGTTACAGGACGGCAGTTTTACCACTGCGCCACCAGGGGCTCAGGATGCTAGACTAGATGGGCCTTGGGCCTGATCCAGCAGGGCTGTTCTTATGTTCTCTCAATCCAGCTTTCCTCACAGGATTGTTGTGAGTATAAAAATAACCATGGTGAAAGATCAGGATATATATGTACAAATAAACGTCCCACCCTGCCTGAAATGGCATAGTTCAGAAGACTGTAGCAATGTTCCTTCTGATTCAGCCCCCAGGGTTCCCTAGATCCCAGCTAAGGGGTATTCAGGGCAGTGCCGGCTTTAAAAAGTATATGTCCGACCAGGGTTCCAGGCTTGGGGAAGCAGCAGCATCACTTAGGGGGCAGCAGGCATTCCTTGCACAGTTGAAGGGGTCTTTTTCATTTTGTGCATAGAATCACTAGTCCTGGATGTTTCCACAGTGGGGCTTTAATTCAGTCTTTGCATTTGCTACACCTGCCCCATGAATGCAAAAACTCCTTTGGCTAGAAAATAAGAAACCCAAGTTCTTCATAACCAAGTCATAAACCAAGCAGGAGGGTGGTGGGTGGGAGATTGGCCAGATATAGGGTTGCCAATTGTCCCTCATTATGCAGGATGTTCCTCATTTCAGGGACATAGGTGGAACTGGGGGGGCAGGCAGGGCACGTGTCCTAGGTGCCACTGAGTAGGGGGTGCCACGCCAGTTCCTGCCACCCCACTGCCCACCTGCCCAGCTCCAGGGCCCCTCAGCCACTTGCCTCCAGCTCCGGCCTAGGATCGGCAACGAGGCCTAGGATGAGAGCAGCCTGCAAACTGCAGAACTTTCTCTCCCCGCCTCTCAGCTGATCGGCAGGTGGGTGGGGCTTCCAGGGAGGCCTCTGAGTAGGCCTCCCTGAAGCCTGAACTCGGCAGGCCAAGCAAGCCAGGAAGGAGGAGGCAGGCAGAGTTCTGCAGCAGACCCTCTGCCCAGACCAACCAGCACAGCTTTTGCCAGGTAGGCTGTGAATTCCTTTTTGTGGTTGCACGCCCCCCCCCCCCCATATATAGGGATCTGCTTGCCATAGGGCTTTGCTATGGGGGGGAGGAGACTGAGAAGTGTCTGAATATTTAATTTAAAACAGACTGAAAAATTTGCTGGCTTTAAAAACAAAAACTATCTAAAAAGGCCTATAAGTGGCTTGTTTCATGGCAGAAAATTACAAAAACTTCTGGAACAATCATATTTTATTTATGTATTTATTTTCATTCATTCATTCATAAATGCACTTATGTTCAAGTTGTTTTGCAACCCAGAAGGTCTGAGAACTGTGAAGCATGTGTTGTGCTTTTATTTTATTTTATTTTATTTTATTTTATTTATTTTTCTTGTGTGTGAACTGCTCTCCAATAACTTGCAGGGACTTCAGGGTGCATCTGGCCAACATGTGAATGCAGCACCTCCATTCCAGAGGAGATGTGTGTTAAAGAGTTTTAAAAGCCTTGTGTGAAAAACCTCCCGGAATCAAACTTTACTGAATTTGTTCAGAATTCTGAAAAAACAAACATAGGCTCACCCTGCATGATTGAAAGTCTCCTTTGCTAATCTGCAGCGAGGGGGCCATTTTAATACTTAGCGTTTCTACACTGTGTTCTAGGCATTAAAAGTAGCACAAATATATAGTACTCAATGTATATCACTATATACTGTGAAGTGTGTGTGTGTGTGTGTGTGTGTGTGTGTGTATTCAGTGAAATGTATTTCCAGGCAGCATACTTATTTTGAAATATCAGACGTAAATCCTTGGGGGCCTTGGGTGTGTGGAGGCCCTGGACTTTGAGGGGCTGGGGGCCCATTTTAAAATCTCATCTTGGCGCATTCTAACCTTGCTATGCCCCTGGCAGTCACTACACATGGGTTTCTGCACAACACCTGCACAGAAGAAACTTCCATGTAGAAAATGTGTCTCTTGTAAATTGACCCTGAATTTTCCATCCATGACTGGGATATCTGAGAGTTAGAGTCAATAATAAAAGAACAGCACCCTGCTTGTGACAGGAATGGGCAAATTACAATGATTTCTTAGTCTGGCAGGGGCTGGTTTTGGCCCTGGCAGAACTTGGCTGTCTGCTCCTGTTGCAAATGCCTCTGTCTAGTGTGGCAAACTAATGTGTCCTCCTCCCTCTTGGTGTCAAAGTAAGCACTGGTGTGGTGAATGCACATATACCCCATCATGAGCCAACAGTCATCATAAGACAAAGGCTGGCAGGAATCATTCACTGGTTTATAGACCCACCACCACCACCACCACCTTCTTCTTCTTCCCCTATTTTGCTAGTGGCTATTTGGGCAGGTGATCCTCTAGGACAAAGTCATGTTTTTTAAAAAGAATGAGATGAGACAGAGAAAATGACACTTGAAATCCTCGCATAACTCCTGACTGTTGTTCTAAGTCTTTTACAGAGATGGCTCATGTTTTCAGGTTTGGATCAGCAACCATGTCTAGATGGTGCAGTGTTCCTTTTAACAGAGATTTCCAGATATTGTTGACTACAAGTCCCATCATTCCTGTTTGGACAGGGGCGCAATTTCAGTGCTTGCCCTAGGCGCTATTTTCCCTCTGTTCAGGGATGAAATGTTGGTCCTTATTGGAACAGCATTTGATTTGTCCCTCATTTATTCAATAGCATATAATTCAGTTACATATATGTCAATGACACTCAGGCTCTTGATTACCACTGCATACACCTCCCAGCCCCCACAAACTTGTGTCCCTCATACTGGCAATGAAATGTTGTCAACCCTAGCCAGATATGTGGGAGCTGGGGATACAAGGTAGAAGGAAGGGGAGCAGCTGGATGATTTTAATAAACCACCAAAAAGGACTGTGAAATCAGGATCAAGGCCAGCTCTAGGCATAACTGTGGGAAATCCTTGGAGAAGTCCCAATTGTTGAATCCGGAGTGAGGAGTTCTTCTGTGTAAAAGGCTTTCCCCCCCTTCTCCTTGGCCTCTCATTATTCTGCTCCCTCTTGCAGGAATGGAGGAGTCTCTTTCGCTAACAGGGAAATATCAGTCTAAGGCAGTGTTTCTCAAACTTTTTGGAGTCAAGGACCGCTAAATTCTTCGTGCAGAGTTTCAAGGACCGCTACATTCTTCATGTGCAGTTTCCCGGACCAGCAGTTAGTAAAGGGGTTTCAAGTCTGTCTATCTATCTATCTATCTATCTATCTATCTATCTATCTGTCTGTCTGTCTGTCTATCTATCTATCAGACTTCTATACTGCCCAAAACTTGCATCTCTGGGCAGTTTAGAATGAAAATAATATAAGCATTAAAATAATTAAATTTGGAATCTTTTGCAAACATGGAATATTAGGGGTTCTTAACCTTGGGTCCCTCAGTTAAACTCCCATAACCCCCAGCAACAATGGCATTTGGCCATTATGGCTGGGGATTATGGGAGTAGAAGTCCACCAACGTCTGGGTACCCAAGGTTGAGAACCCCTGAATCTAAAAGCCTGGGTGAACAAATTTGTCTCCAGTATGTCTGGAGTGGAGGTGCTTGTGATTACTCAGTGGAGAGGGGATGTTGGGCCATTAGAAAAATTCAAAAGCTACATGGGGCCAATGAAAACAACATACAAGCAAGCCCCACTGATGCAAGAGGGAAACAGCGTTCCCGCTCAAGGCGCCTCGATCACAACAGGCAGCTGGGTTTCAATCAACCAACCTTTGGCTGCAAACAATGAGCATGCAAGAACCAGCAGCCCTTCAAGTGGCGCCCCCTGCCATACTTTTTCCTCCATGCCCCCGCATTGCATACAGTTTGAAGCTGTAAAGATAGGGAATAAGATAGCTGTAGGAAGATCTCAGCAGCACGTGGAGGCAAGGCACAAGAAGGGTCCCATGCCTCTGTGATACTCTTCCTCTTCCGTGCCATGTGCAAAATTGAGGAAGTGAGTGCCTTGATTTCAGTTGGGGGGGGTTGACTCCCAGTCAGGGACCGGCACTCAACCCTTCGGGGACCGGCAGCGGTCCAGGGACCGGTGGTTGAGAAACACTGGTCTAAGGGTTAAGCTAAGAGAGGCGAGATTGCTAGAGAGTCCCCTTGAAACTTGCAGCTGGGACTGGGAAGCTTTCCTTCCGACCTCTTCTCAGCCCGGGAAAGGAGGCTTCGGACCCCCCCATGAGCAGCCGCCTGCCCCGCCACGGCAAGGGAGGGAGACGGGTGAGTGCAAAGGCTGGACGCGGGGAGACGATGCGGGGAAGGGAAGCAGAAGTTGGAGGTGGTGGTGATGGGGAGAAATTAAATGTGGCCCCCTAATTCCTCCCTCCTCGCCGGGAAGGCTGCAAGGGGAAGCGTGTGATTTCGTCTCCCAGGGAAGCTTTTCGTTTTTATCGTTGTATACTTAAGTGTTTTTAGGTGCTGTAAAATAAATACTGGTATTAGTTTAGTCAGATTTTATATTGTTAGTCGCCCTGGGATTCTTTCTCTCTTTGAAAGAGAAGCATATGCATTTCCTCATTAAATAAATACGGTGTTGTCAGTTTGGGCAACTGAGTGATCATTGCAAGGACAATGTCTTTTTTTAAGCCAAACTTTGGGTTACGGCCCATTTGACCCACGAGTATACCCCTTAGGTTGCAGCGACGCCCCCATCAAGGAGCTTGTTCCCTTGCTCTGCTAAGCCGCCCGCAACCAGATCCTGACAAGAGATCCCAAGGAAGCGTCTCTTCTGAATCTGGATGCACTGACTCAGTACAGTTAGAAACTGGTTTCCTTCTTCATTTTGGGATGAAGGAGGCTGGGTGGGGATTTGGGGGAAGTGATGGAGGAAAAGGTCAGAGAGGCAGTTCCTGGTGGGCAGCAGGGTGGCCCAATTTCTCCCCAGTGCAAGACTAGGAGGCAGCCACAGATTGTCAGGGCAGAGGACTCAGAAGTGAAAGGGAGGGGTTGCTACATTCACGCCCCGCCCCCGGGAGGTGGCCCAGGCAACTGACCCACTCAGGGGTTGTTCCCTGACACCCACACTGGGGACCCTCTTTTTCTCCCCCCCCCCCCCGCCTCCCGCTGCTCATCCTGAAGACCGCATCAGTACATCTCTCTGCAGAGAAGTTCCCCTTGAATTCAGGAGCATTTTGGAAACGTGCAAAACAGGGGCATAACGAGGCTGGAGTTGGCCCAGAGACAAAATTTTAAAATGGGCCCCTCGCTGATACACACACACACTTCACATTTGACTTGCCTTTGGGGGCCCCCTCGAGGCGTGGGGGCCCCCAGGCAGACGCCTCCCCTTGCCTAATGGTAGTTACGCCCCTGGTGCAAAAGCCCCGTTCATAAGTGATGTTCAGAGCACACAGTAGTACAGTTCCTGTTCCCAGGTTTGCTTTTACAATGAATGCTTATACGGTTCTTCTTCGCACACCTTACATAAAGCTTCACACATGTACAATGCAACCTCGGGCTTTTTAAAAATGTGCAACCACACAGAATAAATAACTTCATTATGATCAGAGATCAAATGTAAGCACAACAAATTATACAACATTCAGAGAAGAAATATATTATACAATCAGAGGCGCACCTAGGTAACTTTGGCGCCTGGACCGCCCCTGCCACGAGCCGCCACCAACCCGGCGCAAGCCCCCCCAAAACCTACTTTTGGGGGCCTCCTGCCTTGCTGAACTTCTGTGGGTTTTTGTTTTTGTTTTAAATTTCTGCCACCACACGGTTGAGGGGTGGCTGCTGGGGTGTGTGTGAGCCGAGCAGTCCTTCTCTCCCCCACAACCCCCTGGCGGCAGCTGGAGCAACATAGGGGCTGTCTGTTCAGCCCAGCATCTCTTGCTAACTGTGAGGCACGCCGGTGCAGTTGAGAGAGATCATCTCAAGCATCAGGCACGCCTCGCAGTTAGCAAGAGATGCTGGCTGAATAGACAGGCCCAGCGTTGCTCCAGCTGCTGCCACTGCTGGGGTTGGCAGGGAGAGAAGGACTGCTCAACTCACACACACCCCTGGCAGCCATCCCTCAGCCATGTGGTGGCTGAAATTTAAAAAAAACAAAACACGGAGGTTCAGTGCGGCGGGGTAAACGCGGAGTGGCCATTTGGAGGCCACGGACCAGGGCCCCAAGGTCTGGGGGTTAAAGAGCCTCTGTATACAATACACCAACAAAGCAAACATGTTATGGTAAGATCTAAAGGGTAGAAGTTAATTGTTGGCAGATCTTAACAGCGGCTGCACAAAATTTAGCAACCTTGTGGTAGAAGATTTCTTGTCTGCAAGGAGAAGTATGTGATAAAATTCATCAGTTTGGCTGGGGTAATGTAGTACCAAGGGAGTAATTAGACTACGTCGACTGTCATTATAAAAGGAACAGTATAGCAACACATGGTGGACAGATTCAACCTCACCCAAACCACAAGGGCAGATCCTATTGGCCAAGGGAATTTTCAGAAATTTCCCATAGAAAACTGCCAATGGTAAGGCATCATATCTTGCTCTGAGGAACACTCTCTGATGGTTGGATAGAGAGTGTAACTATAAATAACTGGCAGGTTCCTGGCTGAGATTGCTAAGGTGCCCTCTCGTGGTCTGCAGAATGACATCTAGGTCATTTTGATACCCGATGTCCAAGATCCTCTGTTTGAGGATCTTCTTGGCTTGATTATACCCTAATAATGACAGAAAACCACATAGAAAACCAAACAGAAAATTTGCTGTTCCAGTTGGGGAGGTTGTCAAGGATGGGAAAGGGAAAAACGTTTTCTAAAATAATATTTGTGCTGCTGAAAAATTCAAGTCATGCAGAAGTTGTATTATGCTAGATGATGTAAAAATGGTTGATAACAATGAGATGAGTCAAGTTGACTGGTCCAAGCTCCTCTAGGGCCCCAGACTCTGATCAAGTGTCCCCATATATGTATAGGCATTCATTTAAAAAATAGCCCTGGAGAGCTGCTCTTGAAGTAGCTGCATGAATTGTCTTCTTTGCTAAGCAGGGTCCACTCTGGTTTGCATTTGAATGGGAGACTACACATGTGAGCACTGTAAGATATTCCCCTCAGGGGATGGGGACGCTCTGGGAACAGCACCTGCATGCTTGGATGCAGAAGGTTCCAAGTTCACTTGCTGGTATCTCTAAGACAGAACTGAAAGAAACTGCTGCCTGCAACCTAGAAGAAGCCACTGCTGGTCTGTATCGATAATACTAAGCTAGATGAACCAACAGTCTGATGGTATATGGCAGCTTCCTATGTTCCCAGAGGGAAACATTTCTAGGAAAAATAGCGCCTAGGGCAGGCACTGAAATTGCGCCCCTGTCCAAACCATTTTTTTTTTAAAGCCAAGTTTTCAACTTCTAAAATTCAAAATTACTGATGGACTCTGAAGATATCTTACTGCCACTGCTCGTAGACTTAACACCACAGGCGAGAGCCAAAAACTGACTGTCTTGCACCAAAAGCTCAAACCTCTGGCAAGCCCCAAGGCAAATATACCTGTAGAGAGGACAGAAACAAACACTCTCTCAGACGCTGACCCAGCTGTTCCTATATATCCTCACATATACCCAACTGCTACTCCTTACAGAGCCTTTACCAAGGAATCTCCTCTGCAATAGTGCTGATAAATTCCTAATCCCAATGATTCAGTTAAATCCCACTCCATGGAGGCTCCTAAATGTTATGGACTGTGACTTGAAGCAATATGTTAGTGCACAGAAAAAATGAAATGCACAAGCATGTATTGTAGCAGCATGTGTGTGAATTGCACTGTGTGTAATTCTATTCTATGTGTGTGAATTGCACTGACAACATTGTGCATTTCTGAATTTTCCTTTAAAAAGCCCTGGTGCAATGTCTGTATAGGGTTAAATAATATATGCTGAATAAGGTGGGCAGAAAAAGGTGCTGCTCTTCTCAGAGGTGGTTCAAATGAGGGCAGAGAGCGCGAGTGGGGAGAGATGTTAGGGATGGGTCAGTGGATGGAAAGGGCCAAATCATTTGACTCTCAGCCTCTTGTAGATTTGCTGTGTGTCCCCAAATTGAAGGATCCTCTTCCCGATCCCTGATACTCCTTGACTCTTGGTGTCTGCAGAGAAAAAGCCCAGTCACTAGCTGGACTGATCCACTTTTGCCTCTGAAATTTCTTGCCCCAAAGTATCATCATTTGCACACAGCGTAATGTCTTGGCTTAACATCCACCCATTTGGCAATCTCTTCTCTAAAGATGGAGGCTATGGAAGAGAATGACTCAGGTGGCCCACAAGCAGAAAGCAGCTCTGATGCAGCTGAGGTTAGGAGCACAGAAGAAGGATTTGTCCAGAAAAGCCTGTGTGCCGACAACACCAGCTCAGATGCACAGTGCCAGCACTTCAGGCAGTTCCACTACCAGCAGGCCAAGGGGCCCCGAGAGGTTTGCAGCCGACTCCACAACCTTTGCCATCAGTGGCTGAAGCCAGAAAGACACACGAAAGCTCAGATGCTGGACCTGGTGATCCTGGAGCAGTTCCTGAACATCCTGCCCCCAGAGATGGAGAGCTGGATCAGAGAGTGTGGAGCAGAGACCAGTTCCCAGGCAGTGGCCCTAGCAGAAGGTTTCCTCCTGAGCCAGGCAGAGGACAAGAGGCAGGAAGAGCAACAGGTGAGTGCTTCTCTTTCATATCGGTAGCCCCAAGGGAAATGTTCCAGGAAAGTTGTCTGTTGTCCTAAGTTGTGAGTTTTTTTAACTGCATCATATTTTATTAAGGGTGATTAGAAATATCTCATCTGCTGTTTAAAAATTCATACAGCAGCTGATGAAATTAGTAGAAACAGAATGAGCAGCTGGTGAAAGAGTGTTTCGTCACTCGAAGAAGATAAATGCAAGGGTTTCCAAATATTCCCCCAAGAGACGCATACCATAATTTGCATTTATTTAAAAGTCCCAACCCCATTCCCCACCTCCAGTTCTCTACCTGAACCAATTCTTATTCTTAAAGCAGTTTATATCACACCTTTTGATGAAGAATCCATAAGGAATGTTATATGCACATTTTATTCATTGCAACAGAGGATTAGCAAAAAGCTGTCAAGACAGAAACCCAATAGTCTCAGCTAACTGAGCAGGAAAACCTTGGACCAGCATCAGCCATTTTCCTTTTAAACTTGGGTGCTTCCCAAAGCCCTCTGGTGGGGGAAATTGCTTTTGTCTTGTTCCCTAAAGCTAGTGAATGCGGAGCTGAACTTCCGAGTACATAAATTCCATCATCTTGGTGCCCCTCCTGAGAAGATCTTGTCCCAAGTTCCTCAGATTTTACAGGAACATTAATCCGTGTCATCAATGAAGCTCTCAATAGAGGTTTGCTATGGTGTCCCTTGATGTTAACTCCTTCCTAAAAACTGCCCATATTTTCTCTCTGGGGTTTTCTGTGCTTTCAGGTGGGGGGTCTGACAGCAGAAGTGGCTAATGACCTCTCCGAGGCAGAGGAGGCTCCATTGGACACCGGAGAAAAGCCACCCTTCAGGTGGATGGTGCAGGAGGGTGACCGAGGTGCCAGACTGTTGCGTAAGGACTGGTGGCATCTATTTCATCTTGGCCTCTTTCTGTCTTTATATGAAATTATGGGCTGATTTCCTGTTGCTCTTTAGCTTGTGCAGGGGAAAGCATTTGTCTCTCCAGGCTCTTCAACCAATTTACAACTCTTGAAGACTTTATGTCTAAAGCAGCACTTTCAGTTATGCCCAGAAGCTTAGGAGAGAAGCCGTCCTTGCAGTAGCGAGCATGAATTGTCCCCTTTGCTAAGAAGGGCTCACCTTGGTTTGCATTTAGATGTGAATGCTGTCTGCTGTAAGATATTCCCCTTGAGGCATGGTGCTGTAACTCAGTGGCAGAACATCTGTTTGCATGCAGAAGGGCCCAGATTCAGTCCTTGGCAGCATCTACAGGTAGGGCCTTGAAAACCTTTGACTAAAATCTTGTTTTGATGTGATTTTTTTATTATTATTACGATTTGCCCCAAGCGGCGGCGTTCTGGAGGGTTGGGATGTACAGGTGAAACTCGGAAAATTAGAATATCGTGCAAAAGTCCATTAATTTCAGTAATGCAAATTAAAAGGTGAAACTGATATATGAGACAGACGCATTACATGCAAAGCGAGGTAAGTCAAGCCTTAATTTGTTATAATTGTGATGATCATGGCGTACAGCTCATGAAAACCCCAAATCCACAATCCCAGAAAATTAGAATATTACATGGAACCAAGAAGACAAGGATTGAAGAAAAGAACAATATCGGACCTCTGAAAAGTATACAGTATACTGTGCTTGTTGGCCAGCAAACTCGCCTGACCTGACCCCATAGAGAATCTATGGGGCATTGCCAAGAGAAGGATGAGAGACATGAGACCAAACAATGCAGAATTGCTGAAGGCCGCTAATGAAGCATCCTGGTCTTCCATAATACCTCATCAGTGCCACAGGCTGATAGCATCCATGCCACGCCGCATTGAGGCAGTAATTGCTGCAAAAGGGGCCCAAACCAAGTACTAAATACATATGCATGCTTATACTTTTCAGAGGTCCGATATTGTTCTATTCTTCAATCCTTGTCTTCTTGGTTCCATGTAATATTCTAATTTTCTGAGATTGTGGATTTGGGGTTTTCATGAGCTGTACGCCATGATCATCACAATTATAACAAATTAAGGCTTGACTTATCTCGCTTTGCATGTAATGCGTCTGTCTCATATATCAGTTTCACCTTTTAATTTGCATTACTGAAATTAATGGACTTTTGCACTATATTCTAATTTTCCGAGTTTCACCTGTAGGTATTTTAAATAAAGCAAATCCATTAAAATCAGGCTGAAATAAGATACAGAATCAGCAAGATAAGCCAAACACAGTAAATGCTTTAAGAAGCAGAGAGATTTCCACTGGACGAGATCTCTCCAAGCAAACCCTAATGACTAAGGGTATCCCTGTGTAAGAAAAGGACTCCTAGGCTATGCAGGTCCCTGGATCACGTGGTGGTTTAATGGCAAGAAGCTCTTTGGACTTGGCCAGGCAGCTAACAGAGTACAACATCTTCCCTCCTCCCTTGTTGCTCTACTAGGCATTGGAAAGACCCCGGGGCCTCCTTCCAGGCCTTCTCTTCTCGGTGGTGAAAGGGATGTGGTTGCCACGCCATCACCGGAACAGGTAAGAGAACGAAGGATGAGTGGGGGAGATGGGTGTAAGATAGCCCTGGGTGCTTTTCTCCCCTGCCTATTTTCCCTTGCTTTTGCCAAAGTTGCCATTAGGAAGGCTTTGGGTGGCACTGCCAAATCTCTGGGTCCAGCAGATGGACTCCATTGAGTATCTGTCTGGATTCTTGCATGACCTATGATGAGAAACAATTTTCTAATTTTCAGGGTCGGGTGACCTTGGGAGAGGTGGCTGTGTACTTCACAGAGGAGGAATGGGCTCTGCTGGATGCTGCCCAAAGGGCTCTGCACAAGGAAGTAATGGAGGAGAATTCTGGGCATCTGGCCTCTCTGGGTAAGGCTCCCTCCTTGTCCTTGGCTGCTAGATAGAGAAAGCAGCAATTGTTCATGCATCTCAATGTACACCCAGGATGTCAGTGAGGATGATACTGGCTGCTCCATATTCCTTGGATGATCAATTAATTTACTCTTAAAAAGTGCAATTGCTATTCCAGTGAAAGTCCACAACTTGTCTTCTGAGCTGATGACATTGCTGCAGCTGCCAGGCAGCAGATCTAGAGGTGTTGGAAGTTGCTTCCTTGCTCTTCTGTGCAGGCAACAGGATGGTCTAGGACAGGCGTGGGCAAACCTGGCCCTTCTGCTGTTTTTGGACCACAATGCCTATCATCCCTAGCCCCAATTGTGGTTGTGGGTGCTGGGAGTTGTGGTCCAGAAAGAGCTGGAGGGCCAAGTTTCCCCAACCTGGGTCTAAGAGGAACTGTCCTGGGTTGGAGCACTATTAACAAACAAACAAACAAACAAACAAACAAACAAACAGTACTACAAAAATGGTTCCCTGTCCACAAAAGGCTCACAGTCTCAACACTCACATGCACATACTCTCGTGATATGAAGAACAAAATCACCCTTTCTTTCCTTCAGTCATTTGATGACAATAAGGTCGTGTAAAAGATGCCTTTAGTGCCCAAGCTATGCGCCTGAAACCCAGTGTTTTAATATAAACCCAGTGTTTTAATATATAATATATATGGGCTGAGCACAGAGCATCTGCGCCTCCGCCGGCCCACTTCTCCCCCCGCCCCATTTCTCCCGCCCCCGCAGTTCTCCTGCGCAGTTTCTCCTGCGCAGTTTCTAGCTGGTGGGCTGGCCGGAAAGCCGGCCCCCACCTCTTCCCACCCATCAATTCCCGGCGGCTGGTTCAGTCTGCCGCTGCCGCCTGTTGCTCCTGGCGGCAAATCCGGCCCACCTCCGCCTGCTTCCGCCTCTGCCTGCTCCCAGCCCGCTTCTTCACCTGCCTGCAGTTTCTGGCTGGTGAGCTGGCCAGCGTCACCTCCCGCCCGCCCGCCAATTCCCGGCTTCCGAGCTGGCCCACCGCCGCCTGCTCTCAGCGGCAGGCCCACCAGCAGCCGCATCCCTATTTTCTCCCCGTCCCGTCGCTAATCGGCAGCTGCTCGCGAACTCTCAGAAGAGCTGCCACGCATGGGATTAGCGAAGGGTATGCCTTGGAGAAATAAATGTATAGCTATTTCCAGATTTGTTTAAGATAATTAGCTATCTAGATTGGCTCTCTACTCCTCAAAGGTAAGGAACTGAGAAGGAATTGAGAGGTTAACTGTATATCTGAGTGAGAGTAACAATAGATCAAATAAGAAGAATGAAATAGGTTCTAGGTGACAGGAGTTCTCTATTCAAGGAGGATTGGAATGCTGGCCCATTTCTCTAGCTCTGAGTCCTGTCTAGGCATGGGGAATCTTAGGACCCAAAAGTGGAACTCCAGATACAGAGTTAGGTTGCTCTTAGCGCCTCACTGGGCTCTTTTGTAAGTCTGGTGATTCTCCTTGAAATGACTTGTCGTTCAAGTCGTTTGCAAACAGTCCTGTTTGGGTGTTTCACGGTTTGTTGTGTTTAATTAATTCAATTTCTATACCGCCTTCCAAAATGGCTGAGGGCAGTTTACAGATAAATTATTATTATTATTTATGTTCTATAACTGCCTTCCAGTGGTGGCTGCTGGTTACTGAAGCGGGGAGGGTGAGGGTGGGGAGGGGAGGGGTGGGGGGAACAGAGGCTGAGGGCAGGAGAGAAGAGAGACTAATCATAATATCATGTGGTCTTCATAGTTCGAAGTATTTCAAGGGGGCCTTGAAGGAGCACCCACTGTTTTTCATTCTTGTAATTCATTTTAGGACATCCCAGTTATTAATCCCTTAGGGCTCTTCCATCCCACCCCACTCCTTTCCGGAAACATAAAGCACCCCACTGAGTGCCAGTGCAAACACTTTTCCACAGTAGGAAATGTGCAATTAACTCCTTGCAGCCAGGCAGGCCTGAGGCCGAGAGAGGGTTTGGGGTCCAGGGGCACTCCCAAGCTCCTGGTATGTGTTCAAATTTTTCTTAAAAACATCCAGGGAAAGGGAGGCTCTAATTTTGTTAGGAAGCGTGTTCCAAAGTCCCAGGGCAACCCTCCAAAAGGCCTGGTTTTGAGTCGCCACCAGCTGAGCTGATGGCAACCGCAACAGGGAGCCGAACTCCCCTGATGATCTTAATAGGCAGTGGGGTTCACGAAGAAGAAGAAGAAGAAGAAGAAGAAGAAGAAGAAGAAGGAATTCCCTTCAATACCTTGCACCCAAGATGTTCAGTGCTTTAGAGGTAATAACCAGCACATATTGGCAGTCAGTGTAGTTCTTTCAAAATGAGTGTGATTTGATCTCTCTGGATAACCCTGGAGAGGAGTCCAGTTTCTGGACTACGTACAAAGGTAGCCCAACGTAGAGCACGTTGCAGTAGTCAAGGATATTGCCAGCATATGCACTGCGGTTGTAAGGTCGTTTATCTCCAGAAATGGACGCAGCTGGTGTATCAGGCAAAGCTGGTAGAAAGCCCTCCTGGCCACTCAGGAGCGGAGCCAGGCTGGCGGTGGCCCATGTGCGGCTGCTGCCGCAGCCCCCTGGCCCTACCCCCTGCCTCCAACGTCAGACGCACCCAGCTAGCTATGCCCCTGCGTCTGACATCAGACGCAGGGGTGTGGTCTCCCTTCTAAACAAGGCTGTGCGGTCCTATTTGACTTGCGCTACCTTAAAGGCAGGGAGAGCTGTTCCGGCCATGCTACCAATGCAGTGCGGGCCAATCTCTCTCCTAAATGGGGCCCTGTTTGGAAGGGAGATCGTTCGGCCCCGCTGTGTTGGCAGCGGGACCAGGAGCTGCTCTCCCTACGTTTAAAGCAGGGAGAGTCACTCCAGCCGCGCTGCCAATGCCGATTTCGGTTCCAAACGAGGCCACGCGGCCTCATTTGGGACCGAAATAACACCCCTGCGTCTGATGTCAGACATGGGGGCATGTCTGGGGCCACGCTCACGGCCCCTGATTGGGCGCGGCCTGGGTTCTTTGAACCCGTTTGCCCAATGGTGGCTCCGCCCCTGTGGCCACTGCCTCGGCCTGAGAAACCAATTATTCATTTCCAAGTATTCTACAATCGGGTGTAGCTAACATTGAGTGGATGGGTTCAAAGAATCTGGGGGCCCCAGCTCCACCCCTTCCTATTTTCTTCATTCTCTCCCTCTCTCCGAGGGGCCATCATGGAGAGGGGCAAACATGGGCCCCATCTCCCCTAGCTCTGCCCCTGCTTACAATTCTATGATTCCTAACAACTTTATGCTAAAGACTGACTCAGGCTGGCTTAAGGAGGTCAACCCTTGGGCCAGCCAGGCACAGAGTACTTGCGAAGTGTTGACCACAGCAGGGGCGCCCGACAGCACTTTGCGTTACGATGGAGAGCTGAGGTCTAGAATGGCCTTTTCCTTAGCCTTTTCTCCCTTATTCATGGATGTTGAGGCAAGGTGGTGTCTAGAGGTGAAGGGGTCCTTCTCCTCCCCTCCCCTCCTACGGGTCTCTGGTCTATCCCTCCCAGTCCTTATTGGTTGTCATCCCCCTGGACAGCCATGGTTAGGCTGGACTGGGCTGGAGTAGGCTGAACCTCTATAGGCAGGGTCACTGATGTCTAGAGTCCTTTGATGTGCCCCCTCTATCTGGACTAGGGATGTGTGAGCCGGCCGGCATAGAAACTGACTTGCCATCAAGCCGGCCCAGTTTGGGTGGTCCGAAGTTGAACCACTTTTTTTACATCCTTTAAATGAAGCTCTGCTGCGGCAGATACTCGGGAGGAGGGCAGCGAGGGCTCCACCCCACCACCCTCCCAACTGATACTCTAGGCTGGCTGTGGCCCTGTTTTGGCCTCTGCACATGTGCGCAGAGGCCTGAATAGGGCTGCAGCCAGCCCGGACTATCAGATGGGTGGGTGGCAGGGCAGTTGGAGGAGTCCTTGCCTCCTCCCGAGTATCCGCAGCCACTGCAGCATCCCTTAAATGATGTAATTTTAGCTTAACCATTTCGTCCACCAGTGGAACAGTTGAAGGACCTCCTGCTGCTGCCTCCCCAATATCCGCCGCCATGGCAACCACACCGGCAGGGCTTTGTTTAAAAGGTTTTGAAAAAGTGTTCCCCCTCCCCCACCGCTTCAACATTTTTAACGGGAAAGCCTTCATAGGCTAGGAGATCCCCTGTATTTATAAAGGGAAATCCTAGCTGGATTCTCCTTTACAGGTATCCCCCCACCCACCCAAGCCAGTCCCAATAAAATACAAATTATAACAAAATAGTAAGGCTAAGACCACAATAATTTAAAATTTAAAACAATGTTAAAAACTCTCAAAATAGCATCTAATTAAAAGCCTGGGTGAGCAGATGTGTCTTGACTGCCTTTGTAAAAGTTATCAGAGATGACGAGGCTCTTGTTTTGGCAGGGAGCACATTCCAGAGCCTTGGGGCAGCAAAAGAGAAGGCCCATCCCTGAGTAGACACCAGACGAGTTGATGGCAACTCTCAGCAAAACTCTCCAGATGATCTCAATGGGCAGTGGGGTTCATAGCGAAGAAGACATTCTCTTAAATACCCAGGGCCTAAGCTATTTAGGGCTTTATAGCATCATCATCAATTTTATTATGGCCATTGGCCAGCAGAAATAGGAATAACAAATAGGGCTTTATAGGTTATAACCAGCACCTTGTATTTTGCCCAGAAACCTATCGGCAGCCAGTGTAGCTCTCTCAGTACTGAAGTGATATGGTCTCTCCAAGATGACCCAGAAACCAACCTGGGTGCCGCATTCTGGACCTACGGCAGTTTCCGGACTACATACAAAGGCAGCCCCACATAATTTCACTTCTCTGTCTTTTGGTTCTTGTTTTCACTGTGTCAGCATGAAGGTTGGGTTTCCCCTTCTGTGCCTCTGGTACGCATCCAACTGTTGCTTGGCCACCTCTCCACAAGCACTCCATGACTCTGCAATTTCACCCGTGTCTCTGCTTTGCAGCCTGTCACCTTGGCTGCCTAGCAAGCGGAACCCAGAAGCTAATATTGCTCTCTAATTTCTGTGTTAAGCAACTGCCCAGCAGGCCATGCAGCCTTGACCAGAGAGCTTAGAGAGTGGGCAGTAGGCCTTGCACTTAACCCTTGACCACAGAGTTCACAGGGCCTTGGCCTAAACAGGGAGACTGGCCTGTAATTATCCATTGCTAAGGGGTCAAGGGAAGGCTTCTTAAGGAGTGGTCTAACCATTGCCTCCTTCGGACAAGAAGGCACCCTACCCTCCCTCAGCAGTGCATTTATGATATTAACCAGGCCACCTCCAATGATCTCCCTGCTTGATAAAAGCAGCCAAGTCGGGCAAGGATCCAGAGAACAGGTGGTAGGCCGCACCGCCCCAAACAGCTTGTCCACATCCTCAGGAGTCACAGATTGAAACTGATCCAGTCTAATACTGCAAGAGGGATCGCTGGACACCTGCTCCATAGACCTTGCAGAAGCAGTGGAGTCCAAGTTGGTCCGAATACAGGAGATCTTGTTCGCAGCTTGCCCTAACACAGGGAGGAGGGGCTGAAGCTAGCTCCCTTTCTCTTCAGAGAAAATGGCTGGCTCTCTCTTTCAGCTGATTAATCTGCAAGTTTCCTTTCTTAACAAGGGCATTCATTAGCTTGGGGGGCACAGCGCCCCCTGCCCTTACTGAGCAGCCCCCCATGCTGCTTTCTTAGAAATCATGTAAGTCATGTTATGTACCACCCAGACCCATTTGGATGGAGCAGTATATACATGTAATAAATAAAGAAAGTGAGTAAGTTGAGCAGGTTCTTGATAGAAACTGAGTCTCTCAAGTTCTTATTTGTCAATGTTAATACAATACCATTGCGAGGAACACAAAACAGTGTGGACCTGAACTGGAGCTTTGTGCCTCCTGCAATCTCCTGACAAAGCTTTGGGCTAATCTAAATAGTGAATTGAAAAGGCATCTAACCAAAGGCAGATTGTGGGACACTGTGCTGGGACTGGAAAAGACACAGTTGCTCTTCCCCTGCTCTATACAAAAGAGCCACCACTGGACAAGGAGCTCTTTGCCCAGTTAGCTGAGATCCCAGCCCTTTGTGGTGACCAAGAATGAAGTTTCTGGCTCCTCCTCCGACCTCGTCTTCCTTCTAGCAAGCTGGTGTTGCAGACCAGGCCCGATTGGTATACCAAATATGCTCATTAGCTAGTATACAAAATCAGGTCTGGCTTCAAGTTCTTTTATATGGTGACCCATGTTGGATCTGGGCGCAAGGAAGAAAGGAGATGTAAACCACTCAAACAGGATTCAATGGGCTTTATTGAATATAAAAGGCTTAGCAACAATCTAGCAAAGCAGAAAGCAGAATACTCTATTAATATTAGCAACAGTATTTAAATGGAACATTCCAGCCATCACCAATATTCCACCCAGTGTTCCTAACTAAATATGTGTGTGCACTTAAATCTTCCTAGAGCCTAGTACAGTTTTAGATACAGGCAGAAAAGACGGGGAGGGAGAAGGAAGGCTGGGGGCTGACATGGTTTTTGGGTAATTAGTAGAGGAAAGGGGGGAAAGAGAAGGGAGTGGGGAAAAAGATGAAGGGAATTCCCAAGATGAAGGGAATTCATATGACAGGTAATAGCATATTACCAGGATCCGAGGCTGGAGAGAGACGAATCACTTCAGCTGAAGCAGTGAGGCGCTGGCGGAGACAGGAGTTGTGCAGTTGCTTCAGGTCATAGCTGAGAGCTCCATGGCTGGGGAGCCTTGACTTCTCACTGCGCAGTGAGAGTCATAGCCTCTGAGCACGGGCAGAGTTCCTGCTTAGCCCCACGGCTGGGCAGCAAAACTCTGGGATCTTGTGAGCAGCTTTGCTGTAGGCAAAGATTGCTAACTCTCTGTCTCAAAAAGCCTCATAGTGATTTTCTGTTTGATCTATACAAATCTCATCTTTTCCTGGGTTCCCCAGAAGGGGTGACAAAACTGTTACTTTCAGGGCAATGTCTTTTAATCACTCAGGATATTGGCCAGTTCAGAGAATTCTGAATCTCATCTTCTGAAATCTGTGCACTCAGGAGGGGGGGGGGGAGCAAGTGTTAGTGGAAAGACTAAATCTACAGGTGTTCTCCCAGGATGGAATTTCTATAGACAGCAACTGAGTAATCCCCCTTGGGGCATGGCAGAGCCAATCACTGACAATGATTAGCATAGATTTCTTCCACAGACATTATCTGATCGTGAGTTACATTTTAGCATATTGATTAGCTCAAGCCCAGCCTTTGTGTTATCTTAAGTATCCAGTTTCACAATGCAATGCTGGAATGTCTCACCCAGAGGCCGAGCAGGCATTTCACCCAGAGTTCAGGTGTGATTTCATCTCTTAATATAAAAATGAAATCAGACACAGGCCTATATTCCAGGCCTATATTCCACAAACTTCTGAGTGGTGCAATACACTGGGCAAGCAGCATTTGCATTCTCCCACTAGACTGATCCTTCTGGTCCTGGTCTGTAACGACTGCTGATTGGTCCAATCCCTGGGAAGACATTAGGACATCTTTCCATGTTGTCTCTTCAATTCATAGGGCTGAAGGGAGAAAGGTGGGTATCTGAACTCTGGGTCTCCTAACTCCTAACTGGGAAGAGTGTATGCAGTGTCAGGCCTTATTGAGCAACCTAACCTATGAATTTGCCATTGGTCCATCTTGCCCCATAGTGTCTCTTTTGATTGACAGGGGCCTTCCAGTCTTCCAGGGCTCTTCCCAGCCCTGCTATTTAAGCTCTTTCAACTGGAGATGTTGAGTACTGAAACTGACAGTTGATGCATTCAACATTCGATGCCCTATGTAGCCTCAGCTGGTTTTTAACCACATCCAGTAGAGGCTGTTTAATTTGTGGCAGGGTCTGCCTCTGCTTTACATCTCCTATGTCCTGTTGTAGAGTAGTTAATGGGCGTTTGCTCCCTGCTATGAGGCTATGTTTAACTATGTTTAACCCAAGGTTTCTCTCATTCTTGTAGGTAATGAGAGAGAAAGTGAAATGCTGTCTAGAAAACCTGAAGAAAATTGGAAGGAGAGAGAGAAATGCATTGTTCCCAAAGGATACAACATGCATGAAATTCATGTCCTGAAAGAAAGTCACAATGAAAACAGAAGGAATAAGATCCCTCTGCATGTAAAAATCTTAACTTCTAAACCAAACCATCGCATGGATCAAAGAATCCACACAGGAGAGAAGCCATTTAAATGCTCAGAGTGTGGAAAGAGTTTCAAGCAGAGGACAGGTTTAACTAGACATCAAAGAATCCACACAGGGGTGAAACCCTATCAATGTTTAGTGTGTGGAAAGAGCTTCAACCAGAGCACACATCTTGCCAAGCATCAAAGAATCCACACAAGAGTGAAACCCTATCAGTGCTCGGTGTGTGGGGAGAGCTTCACCCAGAATGCAAATCTTGCTGTGCATCAAAGAATACACTCAGGGGTAAAACCATTTCAGTGCTCAGTGTGTGGAAAGAGCTTCAACCACAGCACAAATCTTGCTGTGCATCAAAGAATTCACACAGGAATGAAACCATATCAGTGCTCAGTGTGTGGAAAGAGCTTCACCCAGAGCGCACACCTTTCTATGCATCAAAGAATCCACACAGGGGATAAACCATATCTGGGCTCAGTTTGTGGAAAGAACTTCAACCAAAGCACAGGCCTTAGTTGCAGTGAAAGAATCCACACAGGAGAGAAGCCTTTTAAATGCTCAGAGTGTGGAAAGAGCTTCAACCGGAGCACACATCTTAGGAGGCATCAATTAATCCACACAGGAGAGAAGCCATATCATTGCTCAGTGTGTGGAAAGAGCTTCAACCAGAGCACTCATCTTGCTGTGCACCAAAAAATCCACACAAGTGGGAAACCCTATCAGTGCTCTGTGTGTGGAAAGAGCTTCAGCCAGAGCACAGATCTTATGAGGCATCAAATAATCCACACAGCAGAGAAGCCATTTAAATGCTCAGAGTGTGGTAAGAGCTTCAGCCAGAGCACTGATCTTCGGAGGCATCAGACAATCCACACAGGAGAAAAGCCGCATCGTTGCTCAGTGTGTGGAAAGAGCTTCAACCAGGGCGCACATCTTGCTAAGCATAAAATAATCCACACAAGACTTAAATCCTATCAGTGCTCTGTGTGCGGAAAGAGCTTCAGCCAGAGCACAGATCTTGCTGTGCATCAAAGAGACCACACAGGGGAGAAGCCATTTAAATGCTCAGAGTGTGGAAAGAGCTTCATTCAGAGCTCAGATCTTAGGAGGCATCAGATAATCCATACAGGAGAGAAGCCATATCATTGCTCAATGTGTGCAAAGAGCTTCAACCACAGCACAAATTTTGCTGTGCATCAAAGAATCCACACAGGTGTGAAACCATATCAGTGCTCCGTGTGTGGAAAGAGATTCAACCGGAGCACACATCTTGCTGCGCATCAAAGAATTCACACAGAGGAGAAACCATATCATTGCTCAGTTTGTGGAATCAACTTCAACCAGAGCACAAATCTTGATAAACATCAAAGAAGCCACACAGGGATAAAACCATATCAGTGTTCAGTGTGTGGAAAGAGCTTCAGCCAGAGCTCAATATTTTCTTCTCATCAAAGAATCCACACAGCAATGAAATCATACCAATGCTCCATTTGTGGGAAAATATTCAACAAGAGTTCTAACCTTTCTCGCCATGAAAGAATCCACACAAGAGAAAAACCATAATACTGCTTAGTGTGCAGAAAGAGCCTCAGGACAGCCTCACACCTTACTAGTCATTAAAGAATGCATTCCTGAAGACAAACCATGTAAATACCTGCTGTGTGGAAAGGGGTTTAGCCAGAGTATAGACCCTATTTGACATTTTAAAAGCCATATGGGTTACTGCCCGCTTGACGAGGTCATCTGAGGGGGCTCTGCTCTGGGTGCCGACAATGAGGGAGGCTCAGGTGTCGTGCATGCGGGACAGGGCCTTCTCTGTTGCTGCCCCCAGACTCTGGAATGCACCTCAAGCCTTAATGGACATCTAAGAATTCACCAAGGATAGAAACCATTTCATTGCAGAGGATGTGTGATGAGAAACGAGGCCCAAACCTCTTCTTTTTGTAAATAAGATTGTATGTGTAAATTGCCTTGCTAGTCTCTATATTAAGAAAGCTGGTAGGGTTAAAAGTGCGTAGCTGCTGTTCTGTAGTTTCAGTTTTGAGGATGAAGCAATGTATTGGCTTGATTTTGGAGAGAAAGGGGGGTTTGATTTCATTGGTCATGGTTTGAAAAATAGAGGGAATTTGAGTTCTGCTGATTGGGTTGTTTAAAAAATGTTGAGGAATAGATTTTGAGGCTGCATACGAGGCAAGCCAAGTTACAGCAAAAGCTGAGGTAACTGCAGAGGACTCTGAGTTAGGGATCAGTGTTAGATAGAACAGTTGGATGCGTTTATTCCAACCATTTTATTTCTTCCTTTATGCTCTTACAGTAACTGCTGGGGCTTTTTTTCATGTTGTTCTGTACAAATAAACCAATGCTAGATTGAGCATTTTCTCCCAAAGTGACATTTCTTGTTGTCTAGAATTTCTAGAAGCTTCTGTCTGCCTCCACACACCTAAATCCTTTCCATTCTACTCATTTTTTAAAAAAAAATCACTGAAAAGGTTGAAGGGCTTGTTCAGTAGACTCAGCCTGAAAAAAGAAAAGTCTACTTGTTGACAGCTGTTAAGCATAGATATCACAGGGCTGGTGGGATCTGTAATTCCTCCAAATGAGGTGTCACAGCGATGGGGTAAGCAACTCCGACACAAATGTGGAAAGAGGTTGAGTGGAGCACAGAGCTTATGCATGCATAAAAACATTTATGGGAGAGTTCTAGACTAGAACTGGGGAAACTGGGTTGAAATCCTCATTCAGCAAGTCTCTACTTCAGTGCCTAGCTGTGACACTTCTGTGAAACTGTAACTGGGAGAACCATGCCCGCAATTCTTCCTTGGAGGAAGTTATAGATAAATGTGTGATAAATTAAAAATGCCCATCTTGATCACATGTCATTTACTGAGCTGTTGCAAACAGAGTGAAATAAAGTTGCACAATTTCACACATTCTGTGCACTTCATCTGTCTCAACTCCAATTCCAGGTATTCAGCTTTCCCCCCTCCCCTGATGAAAAGGCCCTCTGCATGTGCACAAAGGCACTTCTTTCCATTTCTTGGGAAAACTCACTACATGCTGGCTCTTCTCAGGTTTTTCAACACAAGCCTATTTCAGCTTGGGATTGGGGATGTGGGACCTGTGTGTTTGGGGGCAGTAGCCCTATAATGAACCACATTATAATGAGCCACAGAGGAGTTATGGATCTAAAGGGAATGAACCTCCAGCACTGTCCATCTAACATTATCCTTTTTTAGGGCTGAGTTTGTAAAGTTGTCCCTAATGGCACAACTGGGACTAAAAAGCAAGTTTAAAAAGAGAGATAGGGCTGAGAGAGATTCTTGCCTGCAACCTCGGAGAAGCCGCTTCCAGTCTGTGAAGACAATATTGAGCTAGATAGACCAATGGTCTGACTCAGTATATGGTAGTTTCCTATGTTCCTAAGAGAGAGCCCATGTGGCATAGTGGTTAGAGTAATAGCACAGAAGTTCTTCCTCCGCTTGGAGACATTGAGACTACATTGCAAACATTTTTGGAATCTTCCTGATGAAGATTTTACTCCTGAAAAAGAGATATATACAGTTTGCCATTGCCCAACATGCTTATAGAACTGCACAGAGTTTGTGTATATTCCATTGTTGTATTGTATTTCTATGGCTGGTGTGTTTTGTTCTGGCTGACCTCTTTTGAAGATTTACTCTGATGCCTAACCATGTCTCTCTTCTTCTCACAAATGGTTTTGCCCCATCCTTTCCTCTTCACAGAATGATCACCTCAGGCTCATTGGCTGGGCCAAGCATGCACACTGATAATATTCAAATAATCCACAGAGCAATGAAACCATATCAATGCTCAGTGTGTGGAAAGAGGTTCAACAGTGGCTCAAACCTTTCTGCCCATGAAAGAATCCACACAGGGGTGAAACTGTCAGTGTGTAGAAAGAGCTTCATGAGACCACACACCATACTAGTAATCAAAGAATGTGCTCAGAGGACAAACCATGTAAACACTCACACTTTGGAAAGCAGTTTAGTCAAACTTTATTTAACATATTAAAAAGCCATATGGGAGAAACCACATCTATGTTTAGAGTGCAGAAGAAACTTCAACCACAGCTCATCTTAATGGACATCTGAGATGATAGATAGATAGAAATAATTTAAGATAGAAATCTTAACCCCTGCTAACTTGGCAAAGAGTTATTTGTTTGTTTGTTTATTTATTTATTTATTATGTTTTCTATCCCGCTCTTCCTTCAAGGAGCCTAGAGCGGTGTACTACAAACGTACATTTCTCCTCACAACAACCCTGTGAAGTAGGTTAGGCTGAGAGAGAAGTGACTGGCCCAGAGTCACCCAGCTAGTATTGATGTGAATTCAGTTCGTCCCTGGGTCCGCCTTTTAGCCAATCAAACAGACTCAGTGGGAATTCCTTTAGAGGCTTTTATTGCACTGCAGTTGCAAGGTATTCAACTGCTAATTGCTCCACATTGAATACGAATTGATTACAGCTGAGGTTCTTCTTTTATACAATCAACAAAATGGATGCTGAAGCCCCCAGACACAGTATACGTGACAACAAAATGGTGGACTAAGTATCTAGTACGCATGCGAATGATTCATTGTTCATCTGGTGATCACTCCTTATTTGGTTAAATCCTGTTTTCTTAACTGTCAGCAAAGAACAGTGAGAACCTTGTGAGAACCAAGTTTCTTAGATACAATTTAGTGGAGAGAGATAAGACGTTGATCATGGTTACGCCGTGATGTCCCTGAGCTGGGCTGTGCTAACTTTGAGTTAGAATGTGGTATTCTGGGCAAACATGGAGTTTCTTTGGTTTTCACATCAGTATCATGGCTGAATGGGGATTTGAACTCGGGTTTCCCCGGTCCTAGTCCAACACTCTAACCACTGCACCACTCTGGCCCTATCCACCCCCAGCACTGTACCTCCAGTGACTGTTGCTGGTGTCCATCTTATTTTTATTTTTAGATTGTGAGCCCTTTGGGGACAGGGATACATCTTTTTTTATATATATTTCTCTGTGTAAACTGCCCTGAGCCATTTTTGGAAGGGCGGTATAGAAATTGAATCAATCAATCAATCATGTAATTGTGGAGAATGTTGAAAAAGGTTGGAGTGCAGCACAGAGCTTAGCTGGGAGAGTTCTAGACTAGAACTGGGGAAATCTGGGTTGAATTCCTCATTCAGCAAGTCTCTCCTTTGGTGCCTAGCCTACTGTACCTCACAGGGTTCCTCTGAAGCTGTAATTGGAAGAAACATAGATGAGTTACAGAGATAACTATGTAATAAATGAACAAGAAGTTCTGGTAAAAACAAATCTGCCTTCTTTCCTTTCACTATCCCTACAACTCGACGTAATTTGGTCCAAATCAGTTTGGCAGTTCACAAGTTAGCCCACTTGCACCTCAAACATTCACATGTCTGCCATCTTGAATTGGGGTGAATGATATTATTACAAACTATACCATTGAGGTGTCCCTATATGTCACTACAACTATACCAAATTTGGTTCAGATCATTTAGGCACTCCACAAGTTAGCCTACTTGTGCCTCCAATGTTTATGCATCTGCCATCTTGAATCAGGGTGGATGACATCACCATAAATTATACCACTGAGGTTTCCCTTTGTGTCTCTACAGACTACAGTAGCACCACAATTAGAGCAACACCACAGAAGTTTCTCCTCCTCTTGGAGAAATCAAGACTACATTGCAAATGTTTTCGGAACCTGCCTGACAGTTCTCAGTCTTGAAACAGATGTACAGGGCACCATTGCCCAATGTCTTTGTATTACTGTGCAGAATTTGTGTATATTCCCCTGGCTAGTGTGTTTTGTTCTTCTGGTTGAATCTCTGTCGAAGATCTCTTCAGATGTATAACCTTGTCAGACCAGACCTAAGGTTTTTTGCATCCTAGGCAAAGTATGACTTTGGTGCCCCCAAATCTGAATCCAAGCAAGATGGAGGTTCTCATGGTAGGGGATCGGAATTTGAGGGATGAGTTAGATCTTCCTGTGCTGGATCATGGAGTTATACTTCCCCAGAAGGATCAGGTAGACAGCTTGGGAGTGTTCTTGGATCCAGGTCTCACCTGGTATCTCAGGGGGAGGCTACAGCTAGGAGTGCTTTCCATTAGGGGATTTGAACTCAGGTCTTCCTGGTCCTAGTCCAGCACACCACGCTGGCTCTCTTTTGATAGTGCAGCAGGGAAATGACTTGATTATCAAGCCAGAGGTTGCCGGTTCAAATCCCCGCTGGTATGTTTCCCAGATCACATTCCCATGGGTATGTGTTCCCATGGGAAACACCTATATCGGGCAGCAGCGATATAGGAAGATGCGGAAAGGCATCATCTCACACTGTGTGGGAGATGGCAACCGTAAACCCCTCCTGTATTCTACCAAAGACAACCACAGGGCTCTGTGGTCGCCAGGAGTTGAAACCGACTCAATTGCACACTACTTTACTTTTAAATGGTTTTAAACAGTGGCCCACCACATGCCGCTGAGAAGCCCACAGGCAAGAGATGAGGGCATACCCTCTCTCTTGCTGTTGTTTCCCTGAAACTGGTATAGAGAGCTATCCTGCCTCTGAGGCTGGAGGTGGCCTATAGGCATCAAACCACTAGCCATGGATAGACCGCTCCTCCATGAATTTGTCTAAGCCCCTTTTAAACCTATCCAAGATAGTGGCCATTACCACATCCCATGGCAAAGAATTCCATAGATTGATTATGTGCGGTATGGAAAAGTACTTCCTTTTGTCGGTCCTAAATTTCCCGACTTTCAGTTTAACGGGTTAACCCCTGGTTCTAGTGCTGTGAGAGGGAGAAATTTTCCTCTCTGTCTACTCTCTCCACTCCATGCATAATTTTACAGACCTCTATCATGTCTCTCCATAGTCACCTCCTTTCAAAAGTAAAGAGTCCCAGATGCTGTAGCCTAGCCTCATAAGGAAGCTGCTCCAGGCCCCTGATCATCTTGGTTGCCCTCTTCTGCAGCTTCTCCAGTTCTACAATGTCCTTCCTTAGATGTGGTGATCAGAATTGTATGCAGCACTCCAAGTGTGGCCGCACCATAGTTTTGTAACTATTGTAATATTAGCAGTTTTATTTTCAATCTCCTTCCTAATGATCCCTAGCATGGAAGTGGCCTTTTCCACAGCTGCCACTCATTGAGTAGACTTTCAACGAGCTGTCCCACGACTCCAAGATCCCTCTCCTGGAGCTCAGATCCCATCAATGTATACTTTAAGTTGGGGTTTTTTCATCTGAGTGTGCATCACTTTACACTTTCCAACACTGAACCACATTTGCCATTTTGTCGCCCTCTCACCCAGTTTGGGGAGATCCTTTTGGAGCTCCTCACAATCTGTTTTGGATTTCACTACCCTAAACAGTTTGGTGTCTTCTGCAAATTTGGCCACCTTGCTTCCCCAACTTCTAGATCATTTATGAATAAATTAAAAAGCACCAGTTCAAGTACAGATCCCTGGGAGACCCCACTTCTTACTAGGATGGATCTGCAACCCATCAGGAGAAGAGGAAGGGGGCAGGGGCAGGATTTCTTGCCTAAGCTGACCACTGACATGCTAGTGCTTCCACCTACAAAAGTTATTTTACATAGGGGAGTATATGATTAGGGGTTAGACAGTGTGTCTGAATAGGCCTGGGGAGACCTGGGTTCAAATCCTCACCCAGCCGTGATTCTCATTGGGTGACTTTGGGCTAGTGACTTTTCTTTCAGTCCAGACTTCCTCACAGAATTGCCGTGAGGATAAAAATAACCATGGGAATGATCAAGATATATATGTACAAATAAACACCACATCCTACCTGAAATGACATAGTCCAGAGGACTAGCAATGATCCTTCTGATTCAGTCCCCAAGAGTTCCACAGATCCCACCTAAGGGGTATTCAGGGCAGGGCTGGCTTTAGGGGTATATGTCCGAATAGGGTCCCACACTTTGGGGAGCAGCAGCATCACTTAGGGGGCAGGCAGCAGACATTCCTTGCCTTTTTTGAAGGGGTTGTTTTCAGTTTTTGCATAGAATCGTTAGTCCTGGATGTTTTCACAGGGAAGCTGTAATTAAGTCTTTCAGTTTCCTGCACTTGTCCCCTGAAAGCAAAACTTTTTTTTTTTTTTTTTTTGATAGAAAATAAGAAACCAACGTTCTTTATTACCAAGTCAAAAACCAAGCTGGAGGGTGGTGGGTGGGAGATTGGCCAGATATGTGGGAGGTGGGGATACAAGGTGGAAGAAAGGGGAACAGCTGGATGATTTTGATAAACCACCAGAAAGGACTGTGATGTGAAGTCAGGAGCAAGGAGTGCTCTAGGTATAACTGGAAAAATCTTTGGAGAAGTCCCGGTTATTGAATCCGGAGTGAGGAGTTCTTCGGTGTAGATGGCGTTGCCTCCTCTCCGTTGTCTCGCGTTATTCTTTCTGCCCCGCTCTCTTGCAGGAAGGGAGTCCCTTTTACTGAGCGGGGAAAGTCAGTTGAAGGGTTAAACTAAGAGAGGCGAGGTAACTAGAGAGGCCCCTTGGAAGTCGCAACTAGGACTGGGGGGCGGGGCTGACCTCCGGCCCCCTCTCGGCCCGGGAAAGAGGCGTCGTTTTCTGCGTCCCGCCCTGCGTGCAACCCCGAGCAGACCAGCCGTACCCCGGTCCTCAGCAAGGGAGGCAGGTGAGTGCAAAGGGCGGGTGGGGTGCAGGAGAGCCCCGAACCCGGGCCGGGAGGCAAGCGCGGAGCGGGCTTGGAGAGAGGCTGCGCGCAGACCAAAGGCAAGGGTGGACGCAGCAGTGGGACGGGCGGGGGAGAAACTACATGCGCCCCCCCTAATTTCTTCGCGCTGGTAAGGCTGTAAGGAGAGGAAGCGTGCGATTTCGCCTCCCTTGGAAGTTTTTCGGTTTTCGAGCCTTTACCCATAAATCTAATCTGCCATGGGATCTCCTCTGCACTAGTGCTGATAAATCGCTGATTCCATTAAATCCCACTCTGTGGAGGCTCCTAAACATTATGGACTGTGACGTGAAGCAATAAAGTGTGTTTGTGCACAGAAAAATGAAATGCACAGGTGTGTGTTGTGGCAGCGTATTCCAAGTGCATGAATTGCACTGACAACGTGGTGCATTTCTGAATTTTCCTTTGAATAACCCTGATACAATGTCTGAGTAGGGCTAAAGAGAGAGTGTGTGTGTGTGTGTACATTTATATACTGCTTTTTTAAAAAAAGTACCCAAAGTGGTTTATACAGACATAAACACATAAAATGGCTCCCTGTCCCTAAAGGGTTCACTATCTAAAAAAGAAACTTAGATAGCCATCAGAAACAGCCACTGGAGGAATGTTGTGCTGGGGATGGATAGGGCCAGTTGCTCTCCCCCTGATAAATAAAAAGAATCACCACTTTTAAAAGGTGCCTCTTTGCTCTGTTAGCAGGGTAATAAGCATAATACAATAATGTATGTGGAATAAGGTGGGTAGCAAAAGAGGAGGCTCTTCTGGGAGGTGTTCAAAAGAGGGCAGAGAGAGTGAATGGGGGGAGGTGTTGGGGATGGGTCAGTGGAGGGAAAGGGCTGAATCACCTGATTCTAAATCTCTTGTAGGTTTGCTGTGTGACCCCCAAGTGAAGGATCCTCGTTCCCATCCCTGAAACTCCTTGAGTCTTGGCCTCTGTCTTTTCTGCAGAAAGAAGTCCTGCAGAAAAATCCTGCTAGCTGGAATGATCCACTTTTGCCTCTGAAACTCCTTGCCCCAAAGTGTCATCATTTGCACACAGTAACATCCTGACATTGCAGGGCTTAGTTGCCCCTCCCATTTGGTCCTTTCCTGCCTAAAGATGGAGGCCATGGAAGAGAATGGCCTGCAAGCGGAAAGCAGCCCTGATGCAGCTGAGGTTAGGAGCACTGAAGAAAGATTTGTCCAGAAAAGCCTATGTGCCGACACCACCAGCCCAGATGCACAAAGCCAGCACTTCAGACAGATCTGCTACCAGGAAGCCAAGGGGCCTCGAGAGGTTTGCAGCCGACTCCACAGCCTTTGCCATCAGTGGCTGAAGCCAGAGAGACACACACAAGCTCAGATGCTGGACCTGGTGATCCTGGAGCAGTTCCTGAGCATCCTGCCCCCAGAAATGGAGAGCTGGGTGAGAGAATGTGGAGCAGAGACCAGTTCCCAGGCAGTGGCCCTGGCAGAAGGTTTCCTTCTGAGCCAAGCAGAAGCCAAGAAGCAGGAAGAGCAACAGGTGAGTGTCTCTCTTTCATCCTGGTAGCTCCAAGGAGCTGAACACGTGAAGGAGGCTGGCTTAGAAATCCCAACAGGTAGCAAAGTTTTCAGATGGAAACATTCCAGGAAGGGTTGTCCTAAGCTTTTTGTTTTTTAACTTCACCATATTTTGTTGAAGGTGATTTGAAATATCACATCTTCTGATTAAGAATTCATACAGCAGCTGATAGAATTAGTAGAAGCAGAATGAGCAGGTGGTGAGAGTGTTTCATCGCTCCCAAGTAGCAGAACAAGAATGCCAGGATACCCAAATATTCCTGCCCCCCACCCTAAGAGATGCATACCATAATTTTCATTTCTTGAGATGTCACAAGAAGATCTGTCCCAACCCCATTCCCCACCTCTCTACCTGCACCAGTTCTTATTCTTAAAGCAGTTTATATCACACCCTTTGATGAAGAACCCACAAGGCATATTATATGCATATTTTATTCATTACAACATTACAACCCAATAGTGACAGCTAATAGCACTTACATTTATATACCGCTCTATAGCTGGAAGCTCTCTAAGCGGTTTACAATGATTTAGCATATTGCCCCCAACATTCTGGGTACTCATTTTACCAACCTCGGAAGGATGGAAGGCTGAGTCAACCTTGAGCCCCTGGTCAGGATCGAACTTTCAACCTTCTGGTTACAGGGCGGCAGTTTTACCACTGCGCCACCAGTGGAAGCTAACTGACCAGGAAAACCTTGGACCAGCATCAGCTTTTTCCTCTTAAACGTGGGTGCCTCCCAAAGCCCCCCCAGAATAAAGTTGATTTTGCCTTGTGCGCGGAAGCTAGCAAACACAGAGCAGAACTCCCGAGGACAGATAACTCCAATTGTCTCAGTGCCCCTCTTGAGAAGATCCTGTCCCAGGTTCCTCAGAATGTACAAGAACATCAATCAACATCCCCAATGAAGCTCTCAATAGAGGTTTGCTATGTGCTTAACTCCTTCCTAAAGCCTGTCCACATTTTCTCTCTGGGATTTCTGTGCTTTCAGCTGGAGAGACTGGCAGCAGAAATGGCTGCTGATCTCTCTGAGGCAGAGGAGGCTCCACTGTACACCGCAGAAAAGCCACCCTTTAGGTGGATGGTGCAGGAGGGTGACCGAGGTGCCAGCTTGCTGGGTAAGGACTGATGGTATTTGTTTCAACTTGGCCTGTCACTCTTTACCGTATTTGAAATCCACAGACTGATTTCCTGTTGCTCTTTAGCTTGAGTAGGGGAAAGCATTTGTCTCTCCAGCCTCTTCAACCAGTTTACAAATGAATTTATTTTTCATTCTTGAACACGTTAGTTCTAAAACAGCCCTTTGAGTTATGCCCAAAACTTTGAGAGATGCTGACCTTGCAGCAGCAAGCATGAATTGTCTCCTTTGCTAAGCAGGGATCACCTTGGTTTGCATTTGGATGTGAACACTGTCTGCTGTAAGATACTCGTCTTGGGGCAAGGGGCTGTAACTCAGTGGAGAATCTGTTTGCATGCAGAAAGTCCAAGGTTCAATCTCTGGCAGCATCTACAGGTAGGGCTTGGGAAGACTCTTACCTAAGACCTTGGGGAGCTTTTGCCAGTCAGTGATGATAATATTGAGCTGGATGGACTAATGGTCTGTCTCAGTATAAGACAGATTCCTATGTGAGGGAAAAGATTCTTTTCCAGAAGCAAGCAAAATGAAAATGTGCGAAGAGTATTTTATCTCTTTGCTTGATTTTTCTGAAGTCTTAAGCACTCAAAGGATTGAAGGACTCTTCTCTTTTGATCACATTTTAACCTGCTGCTTGTATCTCTTGGATTTCTAACTTGATTTTAATTGGGGTTCTAGTTGGGGTTTTTCACCCCATTTTAAAATAACTGCTTTACCATATAATATTGTATGTTGTTTTATTATCTATATTATTATTTCTCCTGGGTGTGCCTTCGAATGTGCGTCCCGGCCACCCAGCTGATTGGCTGGGCGGCGGAGGCCCTGATTGGCTTGCGCACCCAGGAGAATTGGCCGGTGGCGGGCCAGGCCGCAGCCGCGGAGGCGAGGCAGTGGGCCCAATTGTGGCGGTGGCACTTGGCCCAGCAGCCTGGGCATGTGCCTGCCCAGAGACTGGGGCTGAAGGTGGGGGTGGGGGGAGAGGTAGCCGGCCTGAAGAGGCCGGCCGCAGAGGCTGGCAAGCAGCGGCAGTAGGCCCGGCAGGCCGCGGAGGCGGCACTTGGTGCGGTGGGCACGGTCACAATGGCGGCACTCTACCCGACGGTGGGCCAGGCCGCGGAAGCACTGGGCCCAGTCGCAGAGGCGGCTCTCGGCCAGGTGGCAGCGGGACCAGCCACTGAGGCCAGGCATCCGTGGGAGGCTGGGGAGTGAGGGAACTGGCCGGCGGGACTTTCCTGTTTACCGCCCGGAAGGAGGAGCGGTAGCGGGGCCCTTTTTGGCTGGCTGCCCTCTGCCCAGTAAGGAGAGCAAAATGGGGAGGGGGAGGGCAAGAGAGCGTGAGGAGGGGGAAGGAGGGCAAGAGAGCGGGGGGAGGGCAAGCGAGCGTGGGGCAGGGGGGAGGGCAAGTGAGCGTGGGGGAGGGAGAGGGCAAGCGAGCGTGGGGGAGGGCAAGAGAGTGGGGCAGGGGGGAGGGGAAGGGCAGGAGAGAGGAGCAGGGGGAGGGAGGGCAGGAGAGACTGGGGCAGGAGAGTGAGAGAGAGGGGTGGGGGGGAGGGAGAGCAAGAGAGAGTGGGGAGGGAGGGGAGGTGGCAAGAGAGTGGGGCGGGAGGGAAGGAAAGAGGGGAAAGAGTGTGGTGCAGAAGGGAGGGAGGGGAGGGAGAGTGGGGCAGGAGGCAGGGGGGAACAACCGGCTCCAAAGAGCGCACAGATGATCTGTGCGGGTTGGCTAGTCTATATATATAATT
Organism: Hemicordylus capensis; assembly: GCF_027244095.1. Lineage (NCBI taxonomy): Eukaryota > Metazoa > Chordata > Lepidosauria > Squamata > Cordylidae > Hemicordylus > Hemicordylus capensis. The sequence continues at coordinate 229,200,915 of NC_069658.1, read as the reverse complement.
CTCCTGGGTGTGCCTTGGAATGTACGTCCCAGCGCTCAGCTGATTGGCTGGGCAGCGGACGCGCCTGATTGGCTGAGGCGCACCCAGGAGGATTGGTCACTGGAGGCAAGGCCCAGGAGGGGGGAAAGAAAGTGGGGGTGGGGCGAATGTGGTGGTGGGGAGGAGAGGCGGCTGGGCCCGGAAGTGGAGACTGGGGCAGAAGGTGGGGTGGGGGGAGAGGTAACTGCCAGCCCCAAAGAGCGCACAGATGCTCTGTGCGGGGTTGGCTAGTGATTTGTTATTTATTGTGAGTCACCCAAAGCAGCATTGTTCTGGAGGGCTGGGATATTTTTATTTTAAACAAATCAAGTCCATTAAAATAAGACTGAATTCAGATACAAAATCAGCAGGGTAAGGCCAAAACAGTAAATGCTTGTAAGAAGCAATGAAATTTCAGCACACGAAGCTTCTCCAAGCAACCCTAATTTCTATGGGTTTTCCTGTGAGGGGAAAAGGACTCTTAGGGAATGCAGATGCTGGGTCATGTAGTGGTTTAATAGCAAGAAGCTCCTTGAAATGGACCAGGCATTCAACATCGTCTCTCCTCCCTTGTCTCTCTTGTAGGCATTGGAAAGACCCCGGGGCCTCCTTCCAGGCCTTCTCCTCTAGGAGGAAGGGATGTGGTTGCTACACCGTTCTCAGAAAAGGTAAGCTCAAGGATGAGTGGAGGAGATGGGTGGAGGACAGCCCTGGGTGCTTTTCTCCCCTGCCCATTTCCCCTTGCTTTTGTCCAGGTTGCCTACTAGGAAGGCTTTGGATGGTACTGTGGAATCTCTGGGTCCAGCAGAGAGACTCCAGGGGGGGGGGGAATATATATATATTTTGCATGACCAATGAGGGAAAACAATGTTGTTCTAATTTCAGGCTCCATTGACCTTTGAGGAGGTGGCTGTGTACTTCACGGAGGAGGAGTGGGCTCTGCTGGATGCTGCCCAAAGGGCTCTGCACAAGGAAGTCATGGAGGAGAATTCTGGGCATCTGGCCTCTCTGGGTAAGGCTCCCTCCTTGTCCTTGGCTGCTAGATAGAATTGCAGCAATTATTCATCCATTCCAATGCACAGCCAGGATGTCAGTGAGGATGATATTGGCTGCTCCATATTCCTTGGATGGTCCATTAATTTACTCTTTAAAAATGTAATTGCTATTCTGATGGGATAGGAGACTCTAAAGATAATGGCTAAAACACATCTGCCATCTTCTGAGCTGATGACTTTGCTGCAGCTGTCAGGCAGCAGATCTAGAGGTGTTGGAAGTTGCCTCCTTGCTCTTCTGTGCAGGCAAAAGGATGGTCTAGGACAGGCGTGGGCAAATCTGGCCCTCCAGCTGTTTCTGAACCACAACTCCAGGACCCCCATTATGGCTGGGGATGGTAGGAGTTGTGGTCCAAAAACAGCTGAAGGGCCAAGTATCCCCACCTCTGCTCTAAGAATTGTCCTGAGTTGAAGCATTATTATTCACCAAAAGGAGGTTGTGCTTTTTTAGCAAAAAAAACAACTTCAAAGTAGTTTGCATAACAGAAGAAATACAAAAAATTGGTTCCCTGTCCACAAAAGGATCACAGTCTAAACACTCAAACACACATTGTTGTGCATATAAAGAATAAAATCACCCTTTCTTTCCTTGAGTCATTTGATTAAAATCAGGCCTAGAAAAAAAAGAAGACCTCAAACCCAATGTTTTTAAATATGTTTTACAGGATGTGTTTAAGATAGTTAGCTATATTGGCTCTCTACTCCTCTCAAACGTAAGGATTCGAGAAGGAATGTAGAGATTAATTGTATATCTGAGTGAGAATAACAATAAATAGAAGAAGAAAAATCAAATAGATTCTAGGTGACAGGGGTTTTCTATTCAGATCGGATTGGAATGTTGGCATATTTCTTTAGCTCTGAGTTCTATCTAGGCATAAGGAATCTTAGGATCCAAAAGTGGAACCCCAAGTAAAGAGCTAGACCTTCGCAAACAACTCTGTTTTCGTGTCTTATGATTTGCAGTGTTTGTTTTCTATAACTTCTTTCCAGTGGTGGCTGCTGGTTACTGAAGTGGGGGGTGGGGCAGAGCCAGAGGGTGGGAGAGAAGGGATACTAGTCATAAGAACAGCCCTGCTGGATCAGGCCCAAGGGCCATCTAGTCCAGCATCCTGTTTCGCACAGTGGCCCACCAGATGCTGCTGGAAGACACAGGCAGGAGTTGAGGGCATGCCCTCTCTCCTGCCATTTCTCCCCTGCAACTGGTACTCAGAGCTATCTGCCTTTGAGACTGGAGGTGGCCCACAGCCCACTAGTAGCCATTGATGGACCTCTCCTCCATGAAGTTATCCAAACCCCTCTTAAAGCCATCCAGGTTGTTGGCTGTCACCATGTCCTGTGGCAGAGAGTTCCACAAGTGGATCACGCGTTGTGTGAAAAAGTACTTCCGTTTGTTGGTCCTAGACCTCCTGGCAATCAATTTCATGGAGTGACCCCTGATTCTAGTGTTGTGTGAGAGGGAAAAGAATTTCTCTCTCTCCAATTTCTCCAAACCGTGCATGATTTTATAGACCTCTATCAGGTCTCCCCACAGTCGTCTTTTTTTCTAAACTAAAACCCCCCAGGTGGTGTAGTCTTGCCTCATAAGAAAGGTGCTCTAGGCTCCTGATCATCTTGGTTGCCTTCTTCTGCACCTTTTCCAGTTCTACAATGTCCTTTTTAAGATGTGGTGACCAGAATTGTACACAGTACTCCAAGTGTGGTCGCACCATAGTTTTGTATAAGGGCATTATAATATTAGCCGTTTTATTTTCAATCCCCTTTCTAATGCTCTCTAGCATTGAATTTACCTTTTTCACAGCTGCTGCACATTGAGTCGACACTTTCAACGAGCTGTCCACCACGACCCCAAGATCCCTCTCCTGGTCAGTCACCGACAGCTCGGATCCTATCAGCATATACTTGAATTTGGGGGTTTTGGTCCTAATGTGCATCACTTTACATTTGCTAACATTGAACTGCATTTGCCATTTTGTCGCCCACTCCCCCAGTTTGGAGAGATCCTTTTGGAGCTGCTCACAATCCGTTTTGGATTTCACTACCCAGAAGAGTTTGGTATAATCTGAAAATCTGGCCACCTCGCTGCTTACCCCTGCTTCTAGATCATTTATGAATAAATTAAAAAGCACCAGTCCCAGAACAGATCCCTGGGGGACCCCACTTCCTACCTCCCTCCATTGCGAAAACTCTCCATTTATTCCTGTCCTCTGTTTCCTGTCTTTCAGGCAGTTAGCAATCCACACATGTACTTGTCCCCTTATCCCATGACCGCTAAGTTTCCTCAGGAGTCTTTGATGAGGAACTTTGTCAACTGGATCACCATGATCCACACACTCGTTGACACCCTCAAAGAAGTCCAAAAGGTTGATGAGGCAAGATTTACCTTTGCGGAAGCCATGCTGGCTCACTCCCAGCAGGGCCTGTTCTACTAGGTGCTTTACAATTTTATCCTTGAGGATGCTTTCCATCAATTTGCCTGGAACGGACGTTAAGCTATCCGGCCTGTAGTTTCCCGGATCGCCACTGGGTTCCTTTTTGAAAATCAGTGTTACATTTGCTACTCTCCAGTCGTCTGGTACACAGCCCGATTACAGGGATAAGTTGAAAAATTTAGCAAGGAGGTCGGCAATTTCACATTTGAGTTCTTTGAGGACTCTTGGATGGATGCCATCTGGCCCTGGTGATTTGTTAGCTTTCAGTTTTTCCAGACAGTTTAGTACATCATCTCTTGTCACTTCTATCTGACTCAGCTCTCTAGCCTCCATCCCTAAACTGCCTGGTTCAGGAACAGGTATATGCTCAGTATCCTCTGCTGTGAAGACAGACACAAAGAACTCATTCAGTTTCTCTGCAATCTCCATATCCTCCTTAATAATCCCTTTCACTCCCTCATTGTCTAATGGCCCAACCGCCTCCCTGGCAGGTTTCCTGCTTCTGATGTACTTAAAGAAGTTTTTGTTATTCCCCTTGATACTTTTGGCTAAATGTTTCTCAAACTCTCTTTTTGCCTCCCTTATTGTCACCTTGCATTTCTTTTGCCAGAGTTGGTGTTCCTTTCTGTTCTCTTCATTTGGACAGGCCTTCCAATTTCGGAAGGAAGTCTTCTTCCCTTTTATGGCTGCTTTGACGGTACCCGTGAGCCATGCTGGCATCCTCCTGGACTTAGTGGTATCTTTCCTCCTTTTGGGTATACAATCTAACTGGGCTTCTAGTATTGTGGTTTTGAGTAAACTCCATGCACTCTGGAGCGAAGTGACTCTCCTGGTTTTCCCTTTCAGCTTTCTTTTCACCATACTCCTCATTTTGGAGAAGTTTCCTCTTCTGAAATTCAAAATGTCCGTGTTAGACATCCTTGGTGATTCTCTCCCCGCATGTATGCTGAATTTGATGGCACTGTGGTCACTGTTCCCTAAAGGGTCGATGACACTGACGTCACGCACCAGGTCCTGGGTGTCACTCAGAATTAGATCCAAGGTCGCCTTCTCTCTGGTTGGTTCCATGACCAACTGTTCTAGGGCACAGCCATTTAACGTATCTAGAAATTTGACCTTTTTGTCCTGACTTGAATGTGAATTTACCCAGTCTATGTGTGGGTAATTGAAATAACCCATAATTACAGCCCTGCCTCTCCTTGACGCCTCCCCGATTTCCTCCTGCAACTCCCAGTCACTGTTGGCATTATGATCCGGAGGGCGATAGCACATCCCCAGTAGCACGTTCCCTTTCCGGCCTTGTATAGTCACCCACAGTGTTTCTGTGGAGGACTCCAGTCCACCTAGGTTTTCTAGCTTGTTAGATTCTATCCCTTCTTTAACATACAGTGCTACTCCACCTCCAAGGCGCCCCTCCCTGTCCTTTCTATAGAGTTTATACCCAGGGATAAGAGTGTCCCACTGATTCTCACTGTTCCACCATGTTTCTGTTGTGCCCACTATATCTATTTCCGCGTTAGCAACCAAGCACTCCAGCTCACCCATCTTGGCTCGTAGGCTTCTGGCACTGGCATATAAGCACCTATACGCTGAATCTCTCCCCTGATGTATGCTATTCGTTTGACTCTTTGACCTGCTGGCACAGGCTCCCGTCTGCTCTTTATGCGGTTCTGCTCCGTCCCCTTCTGTTTTATTTGAATTCTTTGCAGCCTCACACTTTAAAGGATGGCTTTTGCCAAACGGGATACTGCCCAGCTCCCATCGGCTGTTCCCCAGGTGTCATTTTAAAAGCTGCTCTGCAACCTTTTTGATTTTAAGCACCAGCAGTCTGGTTCCATCTTGGTTCAAGTGCAGCCCGTCCTTTGCCTTGCTTGCCCCAAAATGTGTCCCAGTGCCTAACAAATCTAAACCCCTCCTCCCGGCACCAACGTCTCATCCCCCTGTCGATTCCTCCTTGCAGGTCATCCAACAGGCTTACCAAGGCTGTCTCCACCCCATTGCCTTCCCGAAAGCTAGTTTGAAATAGGTCCAGACAGAGCTTTGGGCTAATCTCAATACTGAATTAAAGAGGCATCTAATTAGAGTTAGATTGTGGGACACAATTGTGGGACACTGTGCTGGGGCTGGGACAGGGACAGTTGCTCCCCACCTGCTTAATACAAAATAGCTCTTTGCCCAGTTAGCTGAGATCCTTTCCCTGTACTGTGGCCAAGAATGAAGTTTCTGGCTCCTCCTCCAACCTCATCTTGCTTCTAGCGTGCTGGGCAAGCAGCATTTGCATTCTGCTACCAGACTGATCCTTCTGGTCCTGGGCAGTAACCACTGCTCTCCTGTCTCATCCCTGGGCAGGAGTTAGAACATCTTTCCATGTTGTGTTTTCAATTCATGGGACTGGAGGGAGGCAGGGTGGGGTGGAATTCAGGCATCGGCTTCCCTGAATATTTGTTGCTGCTAAATGTTCCTGAAATATCTTCTCTCTTTGTTCCCTTCCAAGAACAACTTTTGGTTTCCAAACCTGACCTTGCTTCCTGGCTGGAGAAAGAGGAAGGACCACTTGATGAGGGCTCCGCAGAAGGAGAGAGATGTGCAGGTAGCTCATAAGTTGTGAGACAGGAATCTTTGTCAGACACATCAGGCAGGGAATTATCTGGAGGGTTCTCCACCAGGTGGGAAAGGGGCGTGCTTATGGGTGTCCTAGCTCTGGGGGGAGTACAAGCAATTTCAGGTCTTATTGAGTAAGCTAACCTATTTATTTATTTTATTTTACATTTTATATCCCGCTCTTCCTCCAAGGAGCCCAGAGTGGTGTACTACATACTTAGGTTTCTCCGCACAACAACCCTGTGAAGTAGGTTAGGCTATGAATTTGCCATTGGCCCATCTTGCCCAATAGTGTCTCTTTTGATAGACAGGGGCCTTCCAAGTCATACAGGGCTCTTCTCAGCCCTGCTATTTAAGGTGTTTCAACTGGAGATGCTTTGGACTGAAACTGGAAGTTGGTGCATCCAACGTTCTGTGCCCTACACGGCAACAGCTACTTTTTAACCACAACCAACAGAGGCTGTGGCAGGGTCTGCCTCTGCTTGACGTTTTGTATATCCTGTTATTCATAGAGCAGTTAATGGGGCGTTTGCTCCCTGCTATGCTGTGTTTAACTATCCCAGAGTTTCTCTTATTATTTTTTTAGGCAATGAGAGAGAGAGAGAAATGCAGTGGAGAAAACCTGAAGGAAATCAAAAGTGGGGAGAGAAATCAATTGTTTCCAAAGGATCTGACGTGCATGGAATTCCTATCCTGAAAGAAAGTCACAATGAAAACAGAAGGAATAAGATCCCTCTGCATGCAGAAATATTATATTGTAAATCAAACCATAGCATGGATCAAAGAATCCACAAAGGGGAGAAACCATATCAGTGCTCAGTGTGTAGCAAAAGCTTCAACCAGAGCTCAAACCTTAGTTGCCATGAAAGGATCCACACAGGGGACAAACCATTTAAATGCTCAGAATGTGGAAAGAGCTTCAACCAGAGCATACATCTTACGATGCATCAAAGAATCCACACAGGGGAGAAACCATATCAATGCTCAGTGTGTGGAAAGAGCTTCAGCCGGAGCTCAAACCTTAGTTGCCATGAAAGAATCCACACAGGGGAGAAGCCATTTAACTGCTCAGTGTGTGGAAAGAGCTTCAAACAGAACATATATCTTAGGAAGCATCAAAGAATCCACACAGGGTTGAACCTTTCTCAGTGCTCAATGTGTGGAAGGCGCTTCAAGCAGAGCATACATCTTGCTGTGCATCAAAGAATTCACATGGGGTGAAACCCTATCAGTGCTCAATGTGTGGAAAGAGCTTCAAGCAGCACACACATCATACTAGGCATCAAAGAATCCACACAGGACAGAAGCCATTTAGCCACAGCACCAATCTTGCTGTGCATTAAAGTATCCACACAGGGTGAAACCATATCAGTGCTCAATGTGTGGAAAGAGCTTCAATGAGAGTTCACGTCTTGTTATGCATCAAAGAATTCACACAGGAGAGAAAGCATATCAATGTTCAATTTGAGGAGGCGCCAAGATGGTGACGGAACAGCATCCTGTTTTAGAGCCTCAGTTTTAAGTAACTTATTTTTTTCTGAGATGCCCCCAGTCTTTAAAAATAATTTTCACAGCTTATGTCGGCGACTCCTGGAAGTAATGCAGGTTTAAGAGTCATGCATTGTGACAAGTCCAGACCAGAGTTAGGGTGGGAAGATCTGGCTCTCGATTCAATCCTTGATACAGCTGTTTTCAATCCAAGCAATTCTTGTAAGAGGATTTGTGGTATCTCCTCTGTCCCTCCTTTGATGAACTGTTGAATAAGCATGGGGTTTCCCTCTTGAATCTGGCCTTTAGATTTGGTCTCTTCAGTCTTCACCTTACTAACTGCAAAAACCTGTGTGGCTTCTACACCTTTTTAAGTGCCAACTGTACCAATATCATGGATTACTTTCTTGTATCTCTCACAGGTTCACTCTTTTGGCACACACAATAAGAGAGTTACCATCTGCCTTTGGTCATGACCTTTTCTACATGTACTGCACCCCTCTCTGTAATATGCTATTACTTGAAGGGTCTTACCCAAGACAAATGACACCTTAAATGGGGGTATTCATCTTACTGAGAAGGTCACAACCCTGTTAAATTCTCAGCAGATGCTGACACAGAGGCAACTTGCAATCCTACCTAGTTCAGACATATACTTTTTCTGAAATTATCTCCATGTTGAACCCTCATCTGACCACAGCAGGTCAAATTCGGAGAGGCCAGATAAGGAAGAGCTGGATTGTGCAAGAATGCAGGCTTGAGAGACAAGCCTTGCAACAACTCCAGACCAGAATTCTGGAAGGATCTGACTTCTCAGTTCAATCGTTGATACAGTTCCATTTTTAGTACAAGCAGTTCTTGAAATTCAAGAAACTCTCCTATTATAAAGATCAGTGGGGAGAGCTGGGTCTCTTTATACTCCAGATAAAAGACAGGAAGTTCTGGGAATGGGTGGCAAACTGGCACACATTCTAATTCCCTCTCAGATGCTCATCTTCCAGCTGAGACATGGTTTCAATATTTTTTGGCCATTTATGGTAGTGGAATGAGACCACTTATGATTACCCACTTCCTGAGCCAGGCCTTCTCCTTGAGTAGCCTGCAATTTCAGGACTAGAGTGCAAGCAGTTGTTTGGTGCCTTGGCCCTTGGGAAAGCCCCATGGGAGGACAGTGGTGCCTCTTATGATATTTAAATTGAATGTCCCCTGATGAACCCTCATTCTAGTGAGACTTTTCTCTGAAATTGACAACACCTGTGTGGTTCCTCATGTTGGAAAAAATGTTATTTTCCCAATATACCAAAAAAGAGAGAGAGAAAAGCAATAGGTAGGAGCCTTTCAACTATTGCCCAATCAGCCTCCTGGATGTATCTCCAATTACATACTCGACACCTTATAAACAAGTTGGGGGATTGGGCAGTTATGTATTTCCAAAACAAAATGCAAAGCGCTGGTTATTGCCTATAAAACCCTTTACGGCTTGGGTCCAGACTACTTAAGAGAGCACCTTCTTTGTCATGAACCTGGTTGCCTTCTAAGATCATCTGGAGAGGTGTGGTTACGGTTGCTGCTGGCTCATTTGGTGGTGACCCGGGACTTTTGGAATATCCTCTGTTTTTATGAAGACCCTCAAGACATACCTGTTCTCCTAGGCTTTTTACTGGATTTAATCTGTTTTCTCTTCTGAGATTGTTTTATTTTGTATATTTCAACTGGTTTTATATTTATATTTACATTTTTATACTGGTTTTTTTAACTTTGTGCACTGAGAGGTAATGCACAGTTAGAAAGAGGGATGGAGATTCGCATGGGGGCAGAAAATGGGGAACGTCTCTGGTAGTCAGAAGTGGGTAGAGCAAGTTAAACTCCATCCCCCAAGAATCTCTTTCCACTCTGGTTGAAGGAGGCTGGCGGAAGACATGTGGATGCAACATCAGAAGTGCTGCAGATGTGACTCCGCTGGGACAGGGGTGTAGCTAGGGGAGAAGCAGCCCGTCACCCCACTCCCCAGTGGCCCCTCGGAGTGAGGGAGATAATGATGGGTGGAATGGGGGTCGGCCCTCAGGAGCTGGGGGGCCGGGTTCTTTGAACCCATCTGCTCAATTAAAGCTACACCCCTGGCTAAAGAGTTGGTGGTCTCCTGGCTGGCATTCAGTGGGTCTGATTCTTCTCTTCTCCAAGTCCAGGGACCTTTTGCCTTCAGCCCCCCATAGGTTGCCTGGGGTGGCAGCAGGAGCAGGAGCAGCATCCTTCTGGGTGCCCCACCACAACACACCCTTGGGACGATTCTCAACTCCATCTCTGGCTATCCTGGAAGAAGCCAAGATCTTAAAAGGGGATAGTATTAAGCCTGCTGCCAGAAGAGTCAATGGAAGGCAGCCAACAGGATCCAACCTAAATTCTCAGTGGCACAGGAGGTTTGGAGATGTTGCTGAATTACAACTCCCGTGAGTATGATGGGAGTTGTAGTTCAGCAGTATCTGGAGGACCACAGGTTGGGAGCCCCTGCTCTTAACGCCTTCTGAAGAGGGGTATATAATTAATTGTAGTAGTTGGATCCCAGCCTTAGGATTTTCTTAATGAAAGGCGGGGTATACATTTAACACGTTAGGTTTTGGGTGGTATAAAAATGTTAAATAGAAAATAACAATAAAAATCAATAAATCAGGCACAAGACCCATCTAGTCTAGCATCCTTTTTCACACAGTAGCCCACCAGATGCCTCTGGGGAGCCCACAGGCAAGAGGTATGTGCATGCCCTCTCTCCTGCTGTTGCTCCCCTGCAACTGGTATTGAGAGGCATCGTGCCTCTGAGGCTGGAGATGGCTCACAGCCATCAGACTATTATTATTATTATTATTATTATTATTATTACATTTATATCCCGCTCTTCCTCCAAGGAGCCCAGAACGGTGTACTACATACTTGAGTTTCTCTTTCACAACAACCCTGTGAAGTAGGTTAGGCTGAGAGAGAAGTGACTGGCCCAGAGTCACCCAGCTAGTTTTATGGCTGAATGGGGATTTGAACTCGGGTCTCCCCGGTCCTAGTCCAGCACTCTAACCACTACACTACACTGGCTCTCGTAAGCCATTGATAGACCACAGCAACTGCTGGGCAGAGAGGACATCCCCCCATTGCCGCTGCTGAGGGGGGTTGATTACTCCGCTCACATGCTCCCCACCTGTAGCCACCCCTCAGCATGCAGCCAACCCTATAGCACATAGCCACCCCTATGGCATGTAATTGTGGGGTGGCTGTAGGAGGCCCTCCGACCATTTGGAGGCCACCCCAGACCTTGGAGGCCACAGACTGGTGCCCCAAGGTCTGGGAGTTAGAGCGCCTCTGTTTACAGGTAAACTATAATAGACTAGTATCAGGAATATGCCAAACACACACCAAAGAAACAGAAAGTCTAATGCAAAGTCTGACTAAACAAACATTCCCCTAGACTAAACTTCCAGAAGCCAAAGCCCAGGCTTCCTTTTCTTGAACTCACCAAACTCTGGTTGAGAATTCAAGCTTCCTGCCCTCCTGGCTTTCCATGCCCAATGGAGTCATTTTCCTGCAGCCATCCTTCATGGCCACATGTCCTCTGCTGCACCTTCAGCCAAGTTTCTTCTAACAAAGGTCTCCCTTCTTCCTGCCAACAACTCACCACCTAGTGTGCCAATTGGCTGAGCCCTGGAGTTCACCAGTCTGTCAGTCAAGGCAGAGTTCACTTCCAGTTAATTCTTTAAGGGAGGGATGACTAATCACTACAATGAGGAACTTTTCAAAACCTTTTCGCTAGTCCAAGTACATTATGTCAACTAGATCACATTTATACACATCCTTGTTGACGCTCCAAGAGAGCTCCTTGCTCTGGGGCCAATTTCTCTCCTAATGGAAGGGCTGCCAAGATCGAGGGAGGAGGGCAGCACTATTCAGTTTTGTGAATGCACCGCCTGCCTTTCTTCACAGAATTGCATCCTGCAATGCACTGGAAATAATTTTACAAGGAAACATGGATTCTTTGAGCAGCTTCTGGCTGTAAGAATGTCCAAGAATGGCAAGATTCACAGAGAAACTAGTGAGTGGAGGCAGGGCGGCGGGGGGGGGGGGGGGCATCCTTCATCTGACAGGCACTGGACAAACCTCCACAGAGTATTCCATACACCTCTTTGTCCCCACAACTCACCTCTGCCCCCTGTCTCCTTGTATTAATTCTGGACTCACTCTACCAGGCAGATCTCAGTCTGTCTCTGTCTGTTTGCTAACTTGCTGCAGGAGGGAAAGGGATCTCATAGCATTTTGAGTCCCCGCTTCCAGTTTCAAAACACCGTGGCCCCCAAAACGCAACCAGACAGATGGAAACAAATGTGGGGGGACTCGTCACCGACTGCCTCCCTACTTCTCCCTATGCACTGTCTGGGAATCTCCAAATATGCTTCTCCTGACTTTTTTGCCCCCCTTCCCTGCGCCCCACATGCCCTTCCCAAGATACCAAATAGGTGGGAATATCCAAAGTCATGTTTTCTCAAGGGGCTGGGACTGTGCAGGAAGCGGTGTGTGTGTGTCCCAAATGCACATTCCCTCATTCATGCAAGTGCAACTGTCGAATCTCTCTTTTTGTATCCCTTGGACTAAACCTGCCCAGGAATGAAACAAAGACCTCCCTGCTCCCCCAGACCCTCTGTATCAGTGCTGCTCAACTCAGGCCCTCCTACAGATGTTGGCCTACAATTCCCATAATCCCTGGCTACTGGCCACTGAGGCTGGGGATGATGGGAGTTGTAGTTCAAAAACAGCTGGGGGGCCTAAGTTGAGCAGGCCTGCAATGATCCTTCTCTCTCTCTGCCTGTCAGATCATCTTGCGCACATTCTGCCTTCTCTCTTCTTCAGGACTGCAGAAGCTGAAGCTATGGCTGAGTGTGTTGTGGGGTGGGGGATACAGTCCCCCCCACATGCAAAACTGGGCCAGGGTGTGTGTGGATCTTTCACTGCTTCCTGGGCTTTTCCTCCGCCTTCCCTGCCGCCGCCGTCGCACACTTTGCATGGTTTGCACCCACCGGGTTCCTGGACAGAGAAGGTAATGCTGCAGCCAGAAAGAGCGAAGGATCCTGAGGGGTGGGTGGTGGAGGCGGGTGCGTTCTCCCGTGCAGGGTCCCCCCCACCCCTCAATCTAAGGGTTAAACCGAGAGAGGCGAGATGGCTAGAGGGGCCCCTTAGAAGCTGCCCCTGGGACTGGGCGGCCCGACTTCCGGCCTCCTCTCTGTCCGGGAGGCGGCGGCGGCGGCTTCGCTTTCTTCCCAATCCCCCTGCGTGTAACGCCGAGCAGCCCCTGGCAAGGGAGGCGGGTGAGTGCAAAGGGCGTGGGGGGTGCAGGAGAGCCCCGATCCGGGACGGGGGCGGGGAAAGAGAAGGCAAGAATAAATATTAGCATGGTCCGATGCGCCATTTTTAGCCTCCCTGGGATTCTCTCTCTCTCTCTTTGAAAGAGCAGCGTCAGACAGGGAAGGAGTTTGGGAGACTGAGCGATTATGGGGGCGCTGCTGTGGCGCCCGCATCCAAGGGCTTGTTCACCCCTCTCTGCCCAGCCATCAGAGATCATCCTGACAAGAGATCCCAAGGAAGCGTCTCTTCTGGATTTGAAGGGATCTTGAGAAAAAGGTCAGAGAGGCAGTTCCTGATGGCCAACGGGGTGACCCCATTTCTCCTCAATGAGAGAGACAAGCAAGCAGCCATACATCGGGGCAGAGGACTTCAAAGTGAAATGGAGGGATTGCTGCATTGCAATAAGGGTCAGGGTGGTGGCCCAGGCAATTGACCTACCCTGGGGTCCCCCCCCCCGCAAACACACATACACACCTCTTTTCTACAAATGGAAAGAAAATCCAAAAAGTGCTGAGCAAATTGATATTTATCTTAGGGCTGGCAAGTTTCAAGCATTATTGTTCTTCAAAGGCAACAGTACACAAATAGGTAAATAATCATGACTCACAATTAGAAAAGCTACAGACTGTAACATTCTCCATAAACAAAGCATGAATCATTATATAATCCTGTTACATTATTAATGATTCATCATATGATATAATGATTCATGCTTTGTTTATGGAGGATTATATTTATTTATTTATAGTTTGTAGCTTTTATAATGCAAGTTTTAGTCATGATCATGTATCTGTTGTGTTTACAGTTGCCTCTGAAGAAGAGCAATGATCAAAACTTGTCAGGCCTAAAATAAATAATCAGTTTGCTTAGCACACTTGGGTTTTCGTCCCTTTCCCCATCTTTTTTTGGTACTGTACCACTCTCTCTCCCCTGCCCAGTTTTCTATTTTTGTTTTGACCCTCTTTTCTCCTCTGCTGCTCATCCCGAAGACCCCATCCCTCTGCAGAGAAGTTCCCCTTGGATCTATATGCATTTTGGAAACTTTCGGAAGTCCTATACAGAGCACACACAGTAGTACAGTTCCTGTTCCAAGGTTTACTTTTAAAATGAATGCCTATACAGTCCTTCACATAAAACTACACTTATGAGCTGGTCTTGAGGTAGCAAGCATGACTTGTTCCCTTAGCTAAGCAGGGACCACCCTGGCTGCATATGAAGGGGAGACTAGAAGTGTGAGCACTGCAAGATATTCCCCTCAGGGGATGGAGCTGCTCTGGGAAGAGCAGAAGGTTTCAAGTTCCCTCCCTGGCTTCTCCAAGATAGAGCTGAGAGAGATTCCTGCCTGCAACCTTGGAGAACCTGCTGCCAGTCTGTGAAGACAGTACTGGGTTAGATAGACCAGTGGTCTGATTCAGTATATGGCAGCATCCTATGTTCCATGCATAATGCAATGTAGGGCTTTAAAGAGAGAGAAAGAGAGAGAGAGTACAACCAGGCAGAAAACATGCAGTTCCAAAAGGATATTTGTGCATATTGGGATGGAAGGCAGGGAGGCAGAGTAGTTAGGAGGAATTATTGAGGATTGGAAAGTGAAGAAAAAAATGGTAAGAGAATATTTGTGGTGAAAAATCCAAGTCATGCAAAAGTTGCATTACGTTAGAATGATGTAAAAATGGTGGATAACAATGAGGAGTCCAATGGCTGGCCCAAGCTCATCTAGGACCTGAGACTCTGACCAAATGTCCTCATATCCCCTCCTCCTGACAGAGAACCCTCCCCCCCCCGCCACACAGCCTTTACCAAGAAATCTAATCTGCCAAGGGATCTCCTCTACACTAGTGCTGATAAATCCCTAATTCCATTAAGTCCCACTCTATGGAGGCTCCTAAACGTTATGGACTGTGACTTAAAGCAATAAAGTATGTTTGTGCACAGAAAAATGAAATGCACAGGTGTGTGTTGTAGCAGCACATTCTGTGTGCATGAATTGCACAGACAACATTGGGCGTTCCTGAATTTCCCTTTAAATGTTTGAATAGGGCTAGAGAATATATGCAGAGTAAGGTGGGCAGAAAGAGAGGCAGCTCCCATGGGAGGTTGTTCAAAGGAAGAAACAGAGAGCGAGTGGGGAGAGATGTTAGGGATGGGTCAGTGGAGGGAAAAGTCCAAATCACCTGACTCTCAACCTCTTGTAGGTTTGCTGTGTGTCCTCCAAGTGAAGGATTCTCTTCCCCATCCCTGATGCTCCTTGAATCTTGGCCTCTGTCCTTTCTAGAGAGAAAAGTCCCAGTCGCTAGCTGGAATGATCTGCATTTGCCTCCGAAATACCTTGCCCAAAAGTGACATCACCTGTTCACAGAGTAACATCTTGCTTTTGCAGGACTTAGTCACCCCTCCAACTTGGTCAGCTCCTGCCTGAAGACGGAGGCCATGGAAGAGAATGACTCAGGTGGCCTGCAAGCAGAAAGTGGCGCTGATGCAGCTGAGGTTAGGAACACTAAAGACGGATTTGTCCACAAAAGCCTATGTGCCAACACCGCCAGCTCAGATGTGCAGCGCCAGTGCTTCAGGCAGTTCTGCTACCAGCAGGCCAAGGGCCCCCGAGAGGTTTGCAGCCAACTCCACAGCTTTTGCCGTCAGTGGCTGGAGCCAGAAAAACACACAAAAGTTCAGATGCTGGACCTGGTGATCCTGGAGCAGTTCTTGAGCATCCTGCCACCGGAGATGGAGAGCTGGGTCAGGGAATGCAGAGCAGAGACCAGTTCCCAGGCAGTGGCCCTGGCAGAAGGTTTCCTCCTAAGCCAGGCACAGGCCAAGAAGCAGGAAGAGCAACTGGTGAGTGTTTCTCTTTCATCCTGGTAGTTCCAAGGGGCTGAAAGTGTGAATAAGGCTGATGCAGAAATCCCAACAACAGGTAGCATAGTTTTCAGGTCCTTTTAAAAAGCTTCACCATTTTGTTGAAGATGGATTGAAATATGTATATGTTATCTTTCAGTTAAAAATCCACAGAGCAGCTAACAAAATTAGTAGAAGCACAATGAGCAGTAGGTAAGGGAGTGTTTCATCCTGGTCACTCCAAGCAGTAGAAAAGCAAAACATGAGACAGGGTATCATGGTGCTATGAAAACATTTATTAGCCCAACACATTTAAACTAAGACCTCCTTCGGGGCAAACTAAAATAACATTTTAAACAATTACTATTTAACCATAAAAACACATTTGGACCAATATAAAATCAATAACATGTCAAGCTCATGACTACTTTACCTTTGTAGAATTTTCAAGAGATCTTTTTACAAGCAAACCTTTGCCTGCTTATACCATTCCCCCCTGGAGAAGCAAATTTATACTGTTGCCAGTGGACTTAGCTGTAATTCATTGACTGTCAGCTTAAAGGAATATAACACCATTCATTTGAGCATGACCAGATAGTCAAGTACCTCATTTAGTCCCTGTGGGACTAAAATCCACCATGCTTCTCTCTTAAGTAAAACTTTATCATTGTCATGTGTGATTTTTTCAATTGCCCCAAACTATATATCTCTAAAAGAATGGTTTTATCTCCAAAAAATGAGCTACCAAGCGAGCACCTATTTTATATAATTAATAATTTCTCTGTGAACTGCTTTGGAAACTTTTTTTTGGAAATGTGGTATATAATTATTTGTTGTGTTTTACACATTTCACTTTGCTCAGATATTTACCAATGTGTTTTTTCAATGGCCTCGATGTCTTACCAACATTTTCTTAAATGGGCATTGGATTAATAAATGCAAAGATATCCCAATATTGCCCCAAGAGATGCATACCATGATTGACATTTCTTGAAATCATGAGAAGGCTGCTCCAACCCTATTAGCCACCTCCAGCTCTCTACCTGAACCAATTCTTATTCTTAAAGCAGTTCATATTTCACCTTTTGATGAAGAATCCACAAGGCATGCTATATGCATATTTTATTCATTACAACAGATGATAATAAAAAAGCAGTCCAGACAATAACTCAATATTGACAGCTAACTGAACAAGAAAACATTAGACCAGCACCAGCCATTTCCCTTTTAAACTTGGGTGCCTCCTGAAACCCTCCAAAATAAAGTTGTTTTTGCCTTGAGCCCCAAAGCCTGTGAATGCAGAGCAGAACTCCCGAGGACAGAAACTCCATCATCTTGGCGCTCCTGCTGAGAAGGTCTTGTCCCAGGTTCCTCAGGCTGTACAGGAACATCAGTCAGCATCCCTGAAAAAGTTCTTAGTTGAGGTTTGCTGTGGTGTCCCTTGATGTTAACTCCTTCCTCAGCCCTGACGATATTTTCTCTCTGCTATTTTCTGTGCTTTCAGCTGGAGAGACTGGCAGCAGAAGTGGCTGCTGATCTCTCTGAGGCAGTGAAGGCTCCACTGGACATGATAGAAAAGCCACCCTTCATGTGGATGGTGCAGGAGGGTGACCGAGGTGCCAGCTTGCAGAGTAAGGACAGATGCTTCTATTTCAACTCGGCCTCTCTTTCTTTACTGTATTTGAAATCTGTGGGCTGGTTTCCTGTTGCTCTTTAACTTGAGTAAGGGAAAGTGTTTGTGTCTATAAGCTTTTCCGGCAGTTTGCCAATGAATTTATGTTTAACTCTTGAAGACTATAATATATATCTAAACCAGCACTTTGAATTACTCCCAGGAGCGAGCATGAATTGTCCCCTTTGCTAAGTCAAGAGAAGACTCTACCGTGGAAGGGGAATTTACCTGCCAGGAACTTATTTTATCCCAGTCAGACCCTCCTTGAAGTGAGACACTCTTTGGACATTGCCAGGATATATTATAGGCATGGGCTGTTCTTCTAGTTTCTATGTAGCTTTTATTGTAAAACAAAATCTATATGAACATTATAATACAGAGGTTTGATATAAAAAGGCTTTTCTTGAAAAAGAAGAAAGTTTACATTGAAAAGGCTTTCATCCAAAGAATAATTTGCCATCACAAAAGGCTTGCATCAAAAAATGCAAATGTTAAAACAGATCTTTGAGAATAAATAATCAATAATAATTAATAAACAATCAGGGCTTGAAAAACCCTCCTCTCTTAATCTGAAAGAAAGTACTTGAAAGTTTAAGTATTTTGGCCCAAAGGGTTAACTCTAGCTTGCATTCAAAAAATAATGCTTTAGCTTTTCCTGGCACCTGCAAAAAGCATTCTCAAAAAGAAAAAAGTACAATTCAAACCAGTTGTTTCTAGTCTTCCAGGAGACTGGCCCCATCCTGAAATATTTGGTGGGTCCACCCTGCTTCTTGAAAAGTCCCAATTTCTCAGCCAGCCCTGATCAGCTCATGATTAAAAAAATTTCTCGTGTGCTTTGGTGCACTTCACCTAAATGAAATGCATTCACTTCACCTGCCCCACCTAACTCGAACCAATCCATATAGTTTAGTTTATTCAGTCTTTGAGATGTTCCTCAGAAAGATTGTTTTGGTTATTTTTGTCCTTTCTCCTTATTAAGGACAGGCCGGTCTCTGCTCAATGGCATGGAAGGCCTTGTCATGTGTACAGAGAAACTGCTGAACCGTCAGTGTATATGCACAGAAGCTATTATTTCCCACTTCCAAACAGCACTGGCACAAACATGGCTTCTCTCAAGCCAAGCAGGAAGGCTAGATCAGTCCAGAATTGCATGTATCCCTGACAGGTTCAGCTTAGTTTGCATTTGGATATGAACACTTGTCTGCTGCAAGATATTCTCCTTGGATCTTGGGGCGGTAACTCAGTGGTAGAGCATCATGCAGAAGGTCCCAGGTTCAATCCCTGGCAGCATCTTCAGGTAGGGCTTTGCTTAAAACCTGGGGGAGCTGCTGCCAGTCAGTGATGACAATACTGAGACGGTTCTGGGTGGACTAATGGTCTGACTCAGTATAAGGCAGCTTTCTACGTTCTTGTGAGGGAAAAGATTCTGTTCCAGAAGCAAACAAAATGAAAGTGTGTGAAGAAGTATTTTACCTTTTGCTTTGCTTGATCTTTCATAAGTATTAAGCACAAGGATTGAAACACCCTCCTCTTTCAAGCATATTTTAACCTGCTGCCTGTATCACTTGGATTTCTAACTTGCTTTTCATTGGGGTTCCAGTTGGGGTTTTTCACCCTGTTTTTGTAATGCTTCACCATATAATCTTTTGTTTTGTTTTGTTATGATTTGCTATTTGTTGCAAGTTGCCTCAAGCAGCGTTGTTTTGGAGGGCTGGGATGTGAGTATTTTAAACAAATGAAGTCCATAGAAATTAGACTGAATTCAGATACAAAATCAGCAAGATAAGCTGAAAACAGTAAATGCTTTAAGAAAGATATTTTCACTGGACAAGGCCTCTCCAAGCAACCCGAATGACTGGGTTCCCGTGTAGGTGATAAGGGCTCCTGGCGTATGCAGATGCTGGGTCTTGTAGTGGTTTCATGACAAGAAGCTCCTTAAACTGGGCCAGGCGGCTAATGAAATCCAACATCTTCCCACCTTCCTTGTCACTCCTGTAGGCATTGGAAAGAACCAGGGTCCTCATTCCAGGCTGTCGCCTCTCTGTGACGGAAGGGATTTTGTTGCCACACCATCACCAGAACCGGTAAGGTCAAGGATGAGTGGAGGAGATGCATGGAGAACAGCCCTGGGTCCTTTTCTCCCCTGCTCATTTCCCCTTGCTCTTGCCAAAGAGGCCAAAGGGAAGGCTTTAGATGGCACTGTGGGATCTCTGGATCTAGCAGAGGGGCTCCATTGAGTATAAGTCTGGATTCTTGCATGAGCTATGAAGAGAAATAATTTTATTCTAATTCCAGTGTTGGGTAACCTTGGAGGAGGTGGCTGTGTGCTTCACGGAGGAGGAGTGGGCTCTACTGGATGCTGCCCAAAGGGCTCTGCACAAGGAAGTCATGGAGGAGAATTCTGGGCATCTGGCCTCTCTGGGTAAGGCTCCCTCCTTGTCCTCCACTGCTAGATACTGAAAACAAGAACTGCATCTGTTGTTAATCTGTTTCAATGCACAGTCAGGATGTCAGTGAGGATGATACTAGCTGGTCCATATTCCTTGGATGACACACTAATTTACTCTTTTAAAAGTGCAATTGCTATTTCAATGAGAGCTCACAGAGTGTGGATCAGAAACTCAAAAGATAATGGGTGGAATGCATCCTCCTCCAATGAGCTGGCAGGGCTGTAGGGATGCTTCCATCCTTGCCTGTTGACTTTGCTGTAGTTGCTACACATCAGATTTGGAGGTGTTGGAAGTTGCCTCCTTGCTACTCTTTGGAGGCAACAGGATGGTGAAAGAGGAACTGACCATCTGGGTTGCTGTGTGTGTGTGTGCCTATTACACTCACTCATTTTCAACAAAAAGGTTTCAAAGTGTTTTACATTAAAAAATTATAATGGTTCCCTGTCCACAGAAGTCTTACAGTCTAAACACACGCACACTGTTAGGAAAAGGATGACCTCATTGCCTAACCTTTTCATCTGAAATTCAGTGTTTTTCAGGATGTGCTTAAGTTGGTTAGCTCTCTAGATTTGCTCCCTACTCCTCATAAGGATTTGAAAAGGAATTTAGAGGTTAATTCCGTATCTGAGTTAAATTAACACTAGATCGAAGAAGAAGAATAAAATACGTTCTTTGTGACAGGAGTTTTCTATTAAAGAGGATTGAAATGCTGGCATATTCTGATTTCAGTATAGTCATGAAGAAGGATCAGAAAGCAGAACCCAAAATGCAGAGCTGGGTTGCTTTTAGCACCTCATTGGGCTCTTCTGTAAGTCTGGTCATTCTCCTTGAAATCTCTTTTCATTTTGCCTCTAATCAATTCTGTTTTAGTGTCCTTATGTTCTACAACTGCTTTCCTAGAAATCATGTTTATAAACCAGTATCTCAAAAGAGACATGGCTCTGGAGTTTTTAGTTGTGATTGTTAATCCAGTACCCTTGTGAGAAACACAAAAGCAGTGAATTCCTGAACTGGAGCATTGCACATAGTGCAGTTTCTGCATGGAAGCTTTGGCTAAGCTAAATACTGAAGTAAGAAGTGGCATCTTAATTAGTGGAAGTTTGTGGGACACAGTGGTGAGGCTGGACAGAGACAATTGCTCTCCCTCGCTCAATACAAAAGAGCCGCCAC
This sequence comes from Hemicordylus capensis, assembly GCF_027244095.1. NCBI lineage: Eukaryota > Metazoa > Chordata > Lepidosauria > Squamata > Cordylidae > Hemicordylus > Hemicordylus capensis. The sequence continues at coordinate 229,179,824 of NC_069658.1, read as the reverse complement.
TGGACGAGGAGCTCTTTGCCCAGTTAGCAGAGATCCCTTCCCTGTGCTCTGGCCAAGAATGAAGCTCCCGGCTCCTCCTCCGACTTCTTCTTCCTAGCATGCTGGTCAAGCAGCATTTGCATTCTGCCACCAGACTGATCCTTCTGGTCTCATGTAGTAACCACTGCTCTCCTGTCTCATCCCTGGACACAGGTTAGAACATCATTCCATGTCAACTTTTCAGTTCATGGAGCTGAAAGGAGGGAAGGTGGGGCGGAATTCAGCAAGACTCCTTTGGGTTCACTGAACATTTGTTCACTGAACTCCTTTGGGTTCACTGAACACTGCTAAATGGGCCTGAAATATTTTCTGTTTCCTTCCAAAAAGGACTTTTGATGTGCAGGTAACTCACAAGTTGTGGGACAGGGACCTTTACCAGACACAGGAGACAGGGAATGATCTAGTGGGTTGTCCACCATCTGGGGAAGGGGGATGCTCATGGGTGTCATCAATCTGGGGGCAGGGGACATGGGTATGAAATGTCAGGCCTTATTGAACATCTTAGCCTATGAATTTGCCGTTGGCCCATCTTGCCCAACAGTGTCTCTCTTAATTGACAGGGTTCTTCCAAGTCCTATAGGGCTCTTTCCAGCCCTGCTATTTCAAATGGAGATGCTTCAGACAGAAACTGGGAGTTGCATCCAGTGCTCTGTGTCCTGCATGGCATCAGCTGCTTTTTAACCACAACCAACAGAGATTGTTTAATTTGTGACAGGGTCTGCCTTTGCTCAACATCTCCTATATCCTGTTATTCATAGAGCAGTTAGTGGATCATTTGCTCCCTGCTATGAGGCCGTGTTTCACTATCCCAAGGTTTCTCTCATTGTTCTTTTAGGTGATATGACAGAGAGTGAAATGCAGTGGAGAAAACCTGAAGGAAATTGGAAGTTGGGACTGAAATCCACTGTTTCCAAAGGATCTGATGTGCATGAAATTCCTATCCAGAATAAAACTCACAATGAAAACAGAAGGAATAAGATCCCTCTGCATGCAAAAATTTTAACTTGTAAATCAAATCATCGCATGGATGAAAGAAAACACACAGGGGAGAAGCCATTTAAATGCCCAGATTGTGGAAAAGGGTTCAAGCAGAGCACAGATCTTGCTGTGCATCAAAGAATCCACACAGGGGTGAAACCATATCAGTGCTCAGTGTGCGGAAAGAGCTTCAACCAGAGAGCACATCTTTCTGTTCATCAAAGAATCCACACAGGGGTGAAACCATATGAGTGCTCTATGTGTGGAATGAGCTTCAACCACAGCACAAGTCTTGTGGTGCACCAAAGAATCCACACAGGGGTGAAACCATATCAGTGCTCTTTGTGTGGAAAGAGCTTCAGCCGGCGCACAAAGCTTACACAACATCAAAGAATCCATACAGGGGAGAAACCATATCAATGCTCTGTGTGTGGAAAGAGCTTCAACCAGAATGCACATCTTGCTGCACATCAAACAATCCACACAGGGGAGAAACCCTATCAGTGCTCAGTGTGTCAAAAGAGCTTCAGCCGGAGGACAAACCTTTCACGACATCAAAAGATCCACAAAGAGGAAAAGCCGTATCCGTGCTCTGTATGTGGAGGAGCTAAGATGGCAATGGAACAGCAGCCTGTTTTACTGCCTTAGTTTTAAGTAACTTATTCTTTCTGAGATGCCCTCAGTCTTTAAAAAGAACTTTCACAGCTTCCTGGCAGGAATGCAGGTTTAAGAGACAAGCCTTGTGACAACTCCAGGCCAAAGTTAGCGTGGAATGATCTGACTCCTCCATTTAATAAGAACATAAGAACAGCCCTGCTGGATCAGGCCCAAGGCCCATCTAGTCCAGCATCCTGTTTTGCACAGTGGCCCACCAGATGCCGCTGGAAGCCACAGGCAGGAATTGAGGGCATGCCTTCCTTGATACAATTCTGTTTTCAATAAAAGCAGTTATTTTAAGAGGATGTATGGTATCTCATCTAGACCTCCTCAGAAAAAGTGCTGAATGAGCAAGGGGTTTCCCTCATGAATCTGGCCTTTGGATTTGGTCTCTCCATTCTTCACATTACTGACTGCGATAACACATGTGGCTTCTCCACCTTTTAAGTGCCAACTGTGCCAGTGTCATAGATTACTTTCTGGTATCTCTGACACTTTTCTCACTGGTTCACTCTTTTGACATACATACTAGATCAGAGAGCGACCATCTGCCTTTGGTCATGACCTTTTCTGCATGTACTACACTCCACTGTAATATCCTATTTTAGCGAATTTCAAGCCCAGCCTTGGTCTCAAAGCAAGCCCACATGGGGGAAGCCCACATGGGCTGCACCATTCTCTCCATATTTGCTCAACAAAGGCTGTTTCTTTAAAACTTAAACTGTTCCTTTTAGTGGTTCAATCTCTGCCACCACATCTGCTTTTTAAAAGAATTTAATTCCTCCCTGGTGTGGGTGAAATTCCAAGCATTAAAAAAAAGAAAAGGAAAATAAATTCCAGGAAACTCTCCTTCTCATTTACCAATGGAAAAATACAAAAATCCCTCCACATGCAGCTTCCACGTGGTGGGAAAACTTGATAGGTTGCTGAGCAATTAACATTGAGGCATGTTTGCACAAGAGTAAAACCCCTTTTTCTTGAGTTAAAAATCCACTCAGAGACAGGTAAAATACAAAGAACAAAAAGAGAAAAACTTTATTCAAAATACTACCGACTGCTTCAGTCTGAGGCTCTCTCAGCTTTTAGTTACAGGTAACAGAAATACTCAGTACTTGCAAAAATACTTTAAAAAGCACTCTCAGATAATATTGGAGTGACACACTTTAAAACTTGTGGTTACCCAGTTGCATAAAACATAGGTAAGAAAGTACAAAAACACCTTTGGGAGTCTACTGAGACTTTTGCAATGCCCTAGTTGAGAAGAAAGGGCAGAGGCTCAGTTTCTTAGATTACCAATGGAATGACACTCTAATCTCATGGCCATGATGAGAATAATCCAACAAGGATCACAATCCAACCCCATTTTATTAAACAGAAGAGTTAAAGAGGGCTGTCTATTGGCCTCCTTTTTATTTAATCTTTATATAAATGACATAGTACAGGCCATTGAGTCCCAGAAATAATTCTTCCTTTTGCTTAATGGGTGCAAAGTCTCGATCTTTTATCTGTTGATATCCTCCTTGGAGGAAGTTACAGATATGTAATAAATGAAAAATACCCATCTTGATCAGTTGTCATTTATGAGCTGTTACAAATAAATCCTTTGCTAGAGAGATGCAAGATTTGCATCTTTAATGAAATAAGGTTGCACAATTAATTTCTAGAACAAAACCTCAGTTCCCATCAAAAAGAGGACACATTTTGTACACTTCATGTGTCTCAAACCCAGTTTGTAAAGTCCCACACATTTTGTACAGTCATTTGTCTCAAGCCCCGTTTGTGGAGTCCCTCTATTAGAGCTGGAGCTATAATGCAAGTTTTAAAAGAGAGTGCCCATGTGGTATCACAGCTAGAGCAACACCACATTAAGTTGCTCCTCCTCCTTTTGGAGAAATTAAGACAGCATTGCCAATGTGTCTGGAACCTCCCTGACAAAGCTTTTAATCTTGAAAAATAGATGCAATGTGCTCCATTGCCCAGTGTGTTTGTATTACTGTGCACAATTTGCGTATATTTCTCTGGCTGGTGTATTTTGCCCTGGTTGGTCTCTATCAAAAATCTTTTCAGATGTATAATCATGTCAGACTGACCCTGGTTTTTTTAGCACTCTAGGCGAAGTATGGCTTTGGTGCCCGCCCCCCTCCCCTTGCCACAGTTCAATATAGAGACAAACCAGGTATATCAACCACGTACAGAAAAAAAGCCAGATGGGGAGAGATGCAATATGTGTGCACCACACCTAAGGAGGCACAAGTTCTGCATTTTGCATTGTACAAATTGGTTACATTTGGAACCTGCTTATCTGCATGGGTTATTTTGTTTTCTCAAACAATTGGGAAGAAAACCTTACACAACTTCTCTTTTGTTTTAAAGATAAAAGGGAATACAGTAGGTTATTTGCATTGCAATTAAACATTCGGAGGAAAAACAAATACTTTAAAACTGTCTTTACAAAACAAGTTTGCAGTACTGAGAGAGAACTTTTCCGAAATCCGCCCATTTCTGGAGGCAAATGACCTTACAACTCAACCCTCCACCTCTCTGTCTACTCTCTCCAGCTCCCTTATAACTGCTGGGTGTGTTATTAATTCTGGACTTGCTCATCAGTGACAGCCTCCCTACTTCTCCCTAGGCAATGCACTGTCTGGGAAGACTGGGATTGGAATCAGAGCGTCCCCTCCCGACTTTCCAGCTGGCACCCTTTCCCCACCTCTGCACCCCACATGCCCTTTTCCTTCCCCAGATACCCAATGGTGGGGATCATCAAGGCCATGTTTTCTCAAGGGGGTGAGGCTGTGCAGGAAGCGGAGTGAATGTGTCCTAACGCACAGTCCCTCTTTCATGCGACTGCAACCCTCGAATCTCTCTCTCTCTCTCCTTGGACTGAATCTGCCCAGGAAGGAAGCAGAGAGACCTCTCTGCTCCCCCAGCCCCTCTCTCTGATCCCTCTCTCTGCCTGTCAGATCATCTCGACTTGCACACACATCCTGCATTCGCCTTTCTTCAGGTCTGCAGAAGCTGAAGTTACGGCTGAGGGAGCGGGGGCAACGGGGTGGGGAGCAGTCCATGCAAAAACAGGGCCAGGGACCGTGGGGATCCTTCACTGCGTGCAGCCCCTCCAATCTGCGGCGTCCCTAGGTCCTTCCCAACCTACCTCCTGCAGGCAACCTGCACTTTGCACCCACCAGGTTCCTGGGCAGAGGTAATGATGCAGTCAGAAAAAAACAAAGGGAGCTGGAGTTTAGGGGTTGGGGGGAGAAGCAGATGCATCCTCGCCCGCGCTCTCTCCAGGAGTCTTTGCTCGCTCCACATAACCTTCCCTCGTCCCTCCGGATCCGTCCAGACGAGTATACGTGGAACTCTCGCTTTGGCCGCCAAAGCCTCGAGTTCTTCCGTGTAAATGGCCTTTCCTCCTCTCCTTTGTCTCGCGTTATTCCGCTCTCTCTCTTGCAGAAATGAAGGAGTCCCTTTTGCTGACCGCGGAAGGTCAGTCGAAGGGTTAAACTGAGAGAGGCGAGAGTGCTAGAGAGGCTCCTTGGAAGCTGCCACCACTAGGACTGGGTGGCCTTACTTCCGGTCCCCTCTCTATCCGGGAAAGGAGGCTTCGCTTTCCTCCCTGCCCTGCGTGCAACCCAGAGCAGCCCTGGCAAGGGAGGCGGGTGAGGGCAAAGGGCGCTTGGGGTGCAGGAGGGGAGCCCCGAGCCGGGACTGGGAGGGAGGCGATGTGAGGGAGGAAAGCGCGGAGGGGTCTTGGGGAGTCCAAAGGCAAGGAAATAGGGTTGCCAACTGTCCCTCATTACGCAGGATGTCCCTCATTTCAGGGATGAAATATTGGTGCCTATAGGGACAACATTTGCCCCTCATTTATTCAATAGCATATAATTCAATTGCATATATGTCAGTGATACTCAGGCTCTTGATTACCACTGTGTACACCTCCCAGCCCCGGCCAGCCAGCCCCCACAAACTTGTGTCCCTCATTCTGGCAATGAAATGTTGGCAGCCCAAAGGAGGCAGGAGTGGAGTGTGGTGGAGGAGGGAGGAAATTAAATGTGCCCCCCCAATTCCTCCACCCTGGGAAGGCTGCAAGAAGAGGAAGCATGTGATCTTATCTCTCAAGGATGTTTCTCAGTTTCATCATTTTAAAATAAATATTGGTATTAGTTTAGTCAGACCTGATATTTTAAGACTCTCTGGGATTCTTTTTATTTTGTTTTTTGAAAGAGTAGTATATACATTTCCTAAATAAATAGAATTGATTGTTGAATTGGCTCTACAGGGAGGGAGTTTGGGCAAGTTAGTTATCATGGGGGTGGGGTGTCTCCTGGGACTCCCCTGTCAAGGAACTTGTTACACCACCACCCTGCCTCTGCAGAGATCCTGACAAGTGATCCCAAGGGAGCGTTTCCTTTGAATTTGGATGTACTGAACACAATTTGAAACCGGTTTCTTTCTTCATTTTGGGATGAAGGAGACTGGATGGGGATTTGGGGGAATCGATGGAGAAAGAGGTCATAAAGGCAGTTCCTGATGGGCAGCAGGGTGACCCCCTTTCTCCCCAATGCAAGATAAGAAGAGAGCCACAGATTTTTGGGGCAGAGGACTCAGAAGTGAAATGGAGGGATTGCTACATTCACCCCCGAGGAATGTGGCCCAGGCTATTAACCCACTCAGGGGTTCCTCCCTGACACCCATATTGGGGACCCTCTTTTCTCCCCCCCCCCAAAGACACCATCTGTACATACATCTGAAATTCCTTGACCAAAAGTGTCATCATTTACACACACAGTCATGCCTTGGTTTTGCAGGATTTAGTCACCCCTTCCACTTGGTTGGCTCCTGCCTGAAGACAGAGGCAATGGAAGGGAATGACTCAAGTGGCCAGCAATCAGAAAGCAGCTCTGATGCAGCTGAGGATAGGAGCACTGAAAAAGGATTTGTCCAGAAAAGCCTATGTGTGGATACCACAGCTTCAAATGCCCAGTGCCAGCGCTTCAGGCAGATCTGCTACCAGGAGGCTAAGGGCCCCCGAGAGTTTTGCAGCCAACTGCACAGCCTTTGCAATCAGTGGCTGCAGCCAAAAAGACACACAAAAGCTCAGATACTGGACCTGGTGATCCTGGAGCAGTTCCTGACTGCACTGCCCCCAGAGATGGAGAACTGGGTGAGAGAATGCGGAGCAGAGACCAGCCCCCAGGCAGTGGCCCTGGCAGAAGGTTTCCTCCTGAGCCAGATAGAGGCCAAGAAGCAGGAAGAGCAACAGGTGAGTGTTTCTCTCTCATCCTGGTAGCTCCAAGGGACTAACAAATTATTCTAGTAATAACTTATTTTCTAACTAACCTATTTTCCTTTCACTGTCTCTACAAGTGGACTAAATTGGATTTAAACAGAGGTCCACAATTTAGATCTCTTGCACCTCAAATGTTCATGTGCCCGCCGTCTTGGATCAGGTTGGATGACATCATTACAAACTATACCAGTGAGGTGTCCTTGTGTGTCACTCATTACAACTGTACCAATTTGGTTCAAATTAGTTAGATAGTCCTCAAGTTAGTACACTTGTGCCTCAAAAGTTCGCACGCCCACTATCTTGGATGGGGTGGATGACATCATCACAAACAACACCATTGGGGCATCCCTATGTAGCTGCCCTACAGCTGTAGTATATTTGGTTCAAATTGCTTAAGTGGTTCACAAGTTAGCCCACTTGCACCTCCAAAGTTTACATGTCCGCCATCTTGAATAGGTGTGGATGACATCATCACAAATTATGCCATTGAGGTGTCCCTTTGTGTCACTCACTGCAACTGTACCCAGTTTGGTTCAAATGGGTTAGACGGTCCACAAATTAGTGCACTTGCACCTCAAAAGTTTATGTCTCTGCCATCTTGAATTGGGGTGGACTACATCATCACAAACTATGCCATTGAGGTGTCCCTACAGCTGCAGCAATTTTGGTTCAGATTGGTTAAGCGGTTCACAAGTTAGCCCACTTGCACATCTTGCATCTGCCATCTTGAATTGGTGTGCATTATATCACAAATGATGCTGTTGAGGTGTCCTTGTGTGTCACTCACTGCAACTGTACCTAATTTGGTTTAAATTGGTTAGATAGTCCACAAATTAGCTCACTTGCTCCTCAGATGTTCACGCGGCCACCATCTTGAATTGCAGTGGATGATGTCATCACACACCACACCATTTGGGCATCCCTATGTGTCCCTACAGCTGTAGCAAATTTGGTTCAAATCACTTAGGTGGTTCACAAGTTAGCCCACTTGCGTCTCAAAAGTATTCACATCCGCCATCTTGGATGGGATGGATGACATCATCACAAACTATGTCATTGCAGTGCCCCTACAACTGTACGCGGTTTGGTTCATATTGGTTCAGGCGTTGCAAAGTTGATAGGGGGAGGATACACGGACACACACACAGAATGGCAAGTGATCTCATAAGCCTACTGGAAAGTAGGCTAAAAATGTGAATAAGATTGATTTAGAAATCCCAACAGGTAGCAAAGTTTTCAGATGGAAACATTCCACAAGATTTATCGTAAACCTTTTTTTTAATTGCACCATCTTTTGTTGAAGGTAATTTGAAATATCTAATCTGCTGTTTAAAAATTCATACAGCAGCTGACCAAATTAGTAGAAGCACAATGAGAGCCAGTGAGAGAATATTTCATCACTCCAAGTGGCAGAACATGAATGCAAGGATATCCAAATATTTCCCCGTGAGGTGCATTCCAGAATTTCATTGATTGATTAAGTGCCGTCAAATTGGTATCAACTCTTAGCGACCACATAGATAGATTATCTCCAGGTTCCAGAATTTACCCTTCTTGAAATGTCACGAGGAGGGCTTTCCCAACCCCATTCTCCACCTCCAGCTCTCTAGATTAACTAGCTCTTATTCTGAAAGCAGTTCACATCTCACCTTTTGACGCAGAATCCACAAAGCATGTTATATGCACATTGTATTTGTTACAACAGAGCATTAGTAGTCAAGACAAGACAACTGAATAGTTCCAGCTAAATGATCTGAGAAACCTTAGACCAGCATCAGCCATTTTCCTTTTCAGCTTGGGTGCCACCGAAAGCCCTCCAGAACAAAGTTGCTTTTGCCTTGTGCCCCAAAGCTAGCAAATGCAGAGCAGAACTCCCAAGTGGGGATGTACACGGAACCAGCGGGGGGGGGGGCTTGAGGGTTGAGGGGGATATCTATAAGGGTGGAGGAGGTATGCTGCACTCCCTCCAGACCCTTTTAAAGTGCAGTGCCAGCAGGGGAAACGCAGCGGGAGGAATAAGAGCACCCTCCCATGGCTTTAAAGATATTCCCCCGCCTTCGAACCGCCGGTCTTTCGAACCTGTTCAGAGGCCCATAAAAGGGGATCTGAACAGGTCCGTGCACATCCCAACTTCCGAGGACAGAACCTCCATCATCTCAATGCCCCTCCTGAGAAGATCCTGTCCCCGTTTCCTCAGGCTGTGCAAGAACATTAATCAGCGTCCCCAGTGAAGTTCTCAATAGAGCTTTGCTATGGTGTCCCTTGATGTTAACTCCTTCCTAAAGCCTGTCCACATTTTCTCTCTGGGATTTCTGTGCTTTCAGCTGGAGAGACTGGCAGCAGAAGTGGCTGCTGATCTCTCTGAGGCAGAGGAGGCTCCACTGGACACCGGAGATAAGCCACCCTTCAGGCAGATGGTTCAGGAGGGTGACCGAGGTGCCAGCTTGCTGGGTAAGGACAGATGGCGTCTATTTTCAACTTGGCCTCTCTCTCTTTACTGTATATGTAATCTGTGGGCTGATTTCCTGTTACTCTTTAGCTTGTGTAAGGGGAAGCTTTTTTCCCTTCAGCCTCTTCAACCAGTTTACAAATGAATTTATGATTAACTCTTGAAGACTTTATAATATATGTCTAAACCAGCACTTTGAATTATGCCCAAGAGCGAGCATTAATTGTCCCATTTGCTAAGCAGGGTTTGTTGAGATAAGACTCTTCCGTGTAAGGGTTTTTTCTATCTGCCAGGGACTTATTTTATCCCAGTCAGATCCTCCTTGATGTGAAACAAACACCGTTTGGATATTGCCAGGGTATATTATAGGTATGGGCTCTTTTCTTTTTTTCTACATAGCTTTTATTGTCAAACAATGTTTATTGTCTGCTGTAAATATTATAATACAGAGGCTTGATACAAAAGGTTTTCACAAAAGGCTTGCATCAAAATAAATGCAAAAGTTAAAATGGATCTTCTTTGAGAATAAACAATTAATAATAATAAACAATTGGCTTGAAAGACACCCCCCCCATCTGAAAAGGTACTTGAAAGGATCAGTATTTTGGAGGGAAAGATTAACTCAAGCTTGCATACAAAAGCTACTAATTTAGCTCTTCCTGGCATCTCAAAAAGCATTCTTAAAAAGAAAAAAGTACAATTCGATGCTGCTGTTTCTAGTCTCACAAGAGACTGGCCCCATTCTGAAATAGGTGGCACTGCTGCTTTAAAAGTCCATTTTCTCAGCCAGCCCTAGGTCAGTCCTGATCAGCTCATGATTAAAGTGCTTTCTCTGTGTGGGCTTCACGTAAATGAAGAGCACTCACTTCATTTGCCCCACCTAATCTAAAATGATAGATTTAGTTTAATTTATTTAGTCCTTGAAAGACAGAAGAAGTGGAGTCAGAAATACTGTTTGGGTTATTTGCATCCTTTCTCCTCATTAAGGTCAGGCCGGTCTCTGCTCAATGGCTTGGAAGGCCTTGACAGGTCAGTGTACAGAGAAATTTGTGAACAGTCAGTGCATATATACAGAGGTTCTTCTTTTCTGCTTCCAAGCAGCTCTGGCACAAACATGGCTCCTCTTATGTCAAGCAGGAAGGCTGGATCAGTCCAGGATTGCATTTATCCATGACAGGCCCAGCTTGGTTTGCATTTGAATGTGTACACTGTCTGCTTCGAGGTGTTCCCCTTGAAGCATGGGGCTGTAGCTCAGTGGTAGAACATCTGCTTTGCATGCAGAAGGTCCCAGGTTCAATCCCTGGCTGCATCTTCAGGTAGGGCCTGGGAAGACTCCTGCCTGAAACCTGGGGGAGCCTCTGCCAGTCAGTGTTGACAATATGGAGCTGGATGGACTAGTGGTCTGACTTGGTATAAGGCAGCTTCCTATGTTCTTGTGAGGAAAAAGATTGTGTTCCAAGAAGCAAGCAAAATGAAAATGTGTGAAGAATTATTTCATTTCTTACTTTGCTTGATCTTTCAGAAGTATTTAGCACTTCTGAGGATTGAAAGTCCCTCCTCTTTTGAGCATATTTTAATCTGCCACCTGTATCCCTTGATTTGAAACTTGCTTTTAATTCAGGTTCTAGTTGGGGTTTTTCACTCTATTTTTGTGCTAATATTTTTGTGTTATGATTTGTTATTTGTTCTGAGTTGCCCCAAGCAGCATTGTTCTGGAGGGCTGGGATGTAAGAATTTAAAATAAACCAAGTACATTGAAATTAGACTGAATTCAGATACAAAATCAAGATAAGCTGAAAACAGTAAATGCTTTAAGAAAGAGAGATTTTCACCGGACGAGGCCTCTCCAAGCAACCCGAATGATTAAGGGTTTCCATGTGGGAGAACCTGACTCCTGGCGTGTACAGATGACGAGTCATGTAGTGGTTTAATGGCTAGAAGCTCCTTGAACTGGGCCAGGCAGCTAATGAGATCCAACACCTTCCCACCTCCCCTGTCGCTCTTGTAGGCATTGGAAAGACCCCGGGGCCTCATCCCAGGCCTTCTCCTCTCGGCAGTGGAAGGGATTTTGTTGTCATGTCATCACTGGAACAGGTAAGAAAAGGATGAGTGGAGGAGATGGGCGGAGGACAACTCTGGGTCCTTTTCTCCCTTGCCAAATTCCCCTTGCTCTTGCCCAAGTTGCCAATAGGATGGCACTTTGGATGGCACTGTGGAATCTCTGGGTCTAGCAGAAGGACCCCATTGAGTATATGTCTGGATTCTGGCATGACTGATGAAGAGAAATAATCTAATTTCAGGCTCCATTGACCTTTGAGGAGGTGGCTGTGTACTTTACGGAGGAGGAGTGGGCTCTGCTGGATGCTGCCCAAAAGGCTCTGCACAAGGAAGTCATGGAGGAGAATTCTGGTCATCTGGCCTCTCTGGGTAAGGCTCCCTCCTTGTCCTTGGCTGCTAGATACCGAAAGCAAGAACTGCATTTGTTGTTCATCCATCTTCTGCGCCATATAAGCTGTAAAGACTTCATACAGTCTGGTATATGATGATGGCTCTAGAAATGAGGCTTCATGCACCCACACATTGCCTTGATCAGAGATGCATCAGGCAGACATTCATTGGGAGCATCTCTAGGAAGTGTTTAACAAAACTTCCTAATCATTTAAAATGTCTGCCTGGATGCATCCCTCCCCAGCCCAATGTCCCACTGAAAGATCAAGGCAAGGCATCACCGTATCAGCCGTATGGCTGCGATTGGCTACGATCTCCAGTGGGGCGTGCCGACTAAGATTGTGCACCCACCCTCGGCAGGGGAAGCACATCAAAAGCCCTTTAAATGCCCTGTGATGCCAGCACCATTTATTTTATTTTTTTAATTTTTATTTTGCATTTTACATTATTTTACATTTACATTTTACATTTTACATTTATATTCCACTCTTCCCCCAAGGAGCCCAGAGCAGTGTACTACATACTTAAATTTCTCCTCAGAACAACCCTGTTGTTGTCTCTCTCTTAGGCTGAGAGAGAAGTGACTGGCCCCGAGTCACCCAGCAAGTATCATAGCTGAATGGGGATTTGAATTCGGGTCTCCCTGGTCCTAGTCTGGCACTCTAACCGCTACACCATTCCAGCCTTGGCACCACTGCCCCCCACAAGAGTCACTGCACCCTAAAAGCACCACTGCCCCCCTAAAAGCACCACTGCCCCCCACAAGAGTCACCATACCTGAAAAGCACCACTCAAACTTCAGTTCATGAGGGTATCAGGAATGGGGTGGGGATGGAATGGGGAGGGATGCAATCCCACTTTCTGTGCAGGATGGGAGGGGAGAACCCACATTCGCCAGAACGGGATATGCAGATGGAGCAGGGCAAAGGATGCTGTGGGGTGGTGTTCTGTCCTACCATGACCAGGGAAGATGTTGCAAGGGGAGACCCTGGCAAAACACTCCAGCCAGACCCATCACTAAGCCCAGTGGGCAAACAATCTCATGAGAGGGCCGGTCTATTGGGGATATGCCTGGGCCTGTTCAGGTGTTATCCTCGCCTGCGGATTGCAAGCTCACGAGTTGAGCCGGCCACTTAACCACCAGGGAATCCAAGGGGCCCCCGCTCTAGTGTGGCCCCTGACTATCCTTGTTGAAAAATAGAAGAAGAAAAATGAAACTTCCCTCTTCCTCCCAATCCCTCTTCCCCCCAATCCCTCTTCATCATTCCACACACCTCAGAGGACATCCCCACACCCCATGTTCCATAGCCTGGCTGCATGCATGGCCGTGGGGTGGGCCAACGGGACAGAACATTTGCTCAAGTTTTTCAGTTCCCGGTTCTGGTCTGTCTGTGCACCATATGCAGATGAGTGGGCGCAGGGAATCGCAGGAGAGGCCACTTTCCTCTCCTTCCCTGACCTCGGGGCAGCTGGATGGACTGTTGGGGCCACTGGCGATGGCGCACCTGTGCACAGGTGTGGCCAGCTGGGCAGGAGGCTGGTTTCCCTGCCACCTTGGCCACCTTCCCTGGGAGCAGGAAAGCAGTCTCTGGAACACCCCTGCCCATCAGATCTCAACACAGCTCAACTTAGAGCACCCATGGACTGACACTCTCTTGAGCAGGTGTAGTGCACGTGGGCTTTGTTAGCCGTCATCATCGCAGAGGGAATATTGCTCCAAGAACTGGAGTGATTCTTATCCCACTGTCCCACTAGTCCTGCTCATGAGAGAGTCCTGCTCATGAGAGGAGAGCTGGTCTTGTGGTAACAAGCATGACTTGTCCCCTTAGCTAAGCAGGGTCTGCCCTGGTTGCATATAAAAGGGAGACTAGAAGTGTGAGTACTGAAAGATATTCTCCTCAGGGAATGGAGCCACTCTGGGAAGAGCAGAAGGTTTCAAGTTCCCTCCCTGGCAGCATCTCCAAGATAGGCCTGAGAGAGCTTCCTGCCTACAGCCTTGGAGAAGCCACTGCCAGTCTGTGAAGACAATACTGAGCTAGATAGACCAATGGTCTGACTCAGTATATGGCAGCTTCCTATGTTCCTATGAGTAAGCCAGGGTTGTAAATCACCCCCACCCCCAAGGAAGTGGCTGGGCCCCACTTCCCCACCCCTTCTTTGTAAAAAATAGAACAGATCCCCCGAAACCTCCCCACACTCTTCCCCCGTGCAGACCTGAAAGCACCCAGAGGGCACCTAGATGCTCCCTTTCCCTAGCGCGTGCATGGTGTTGGTGGAGGGATGGACACAGGTACGAAGCTTGCTGCCCATTCAGGACTCCCGGTTCCTGGTCCGCCCTACCGCCATATGCAGATCTGCTGGTGGGATGGATGAGAGAGGGGAGCCCCCTTGCTCTCCAGACAATGCTGGTGAGCGGGGTTGCTGCTTCAGGTCACTGGAAAGGATACACCTGTGTACATGGACATGCGGGCAAAAAGGGGGCATGGTATCGTGGCAGCTTGTGGTTCCCAAGACAAGCAGTGTGTTCCCCGTGGCCATGAGCCAAAAACCATTCTTGGCCTGATGCTCTCATGAGGGTAGAGAAAGTGATGGATTGCCCTCTTGAATCAGTTCTACTGTTTCTGGGCAATACTCTTCTTTCCTCTCCACTCTGATGGTCCATCTCATGAACTCTCTGGGGGTGTCCCCGTGGCGTGTCACTCTCATGCCCGGCCACTGTGCCCTGGGTTGGCCGGCGGTTTCCTTGAAAAAGGATCTCATGATCCTGTCCTGCTCATGAGCTAGGCTCTGTGGGCTTTTACCCCACAAAGGGAAAGGGCCTGGTCCCCCCTTCATCTCCCTTTATGTGTGAAAAACAAAACTTGGCTGCTTTGGAATCCCTTCTGTGGGTCCGCCTTTCAGACCCAACCCATAGCATCCCCACAAAAACCAATCACAAGGACAGTGCAGGAAGCAGGCAGCAGAATGCCTTCCAGGCATTCAGAATTCCTGGGACAGGGCCGGCATTGGTGTTTATGTAGATCTAGAGGTGCAGAGATTCTTGGGAGAGCCCAAGTTTCCAGCCATCCTGAGATGGCTGCGTTGCATATTGGGGGCTGTGGGTAGTGGTGCACATCTCCACATTGGCGGGTGCAGGGGCATATCTATGGTGGGGCAGGCAGGGCACATGCCCCGGGCGCCACTTTAAGGGGGCGCCATTTTTAAAAAATGAAAAAATAAATTTAAAAAATGGCTGCCGAAAACAAAATGGCCATTTTGTTTTCGGCGGCCTATATATATATATATATATATATATATATATATATATATATAGCCACTGCACATGCTCAAATGGTCCCTGCGAGGCCCTCAGCCCAGGCTGCAGTGGTAAATTAAGAGGCCGGCGGGGGGAGGATAAACCTTTGCAGACCCCCCATGGCCTTTAGGAAGCCCCCCAAAGAGGCTACAGGTTAAAAAATAATAATTTAATTTAATATAAGTTACCGTACACATATTCAGTTTGGCACTATGTACAGAGAATCAGGGCTTGTGAATACTGAGCTGAAGCTTATGAGTTAGGATTGTATTCATTTGCTCTTACTTTGTTTATTGTGATAAGTGAGTTAAATGTGATGTCTTAATAATATGGCTATTAATGGTGAGTTTGTCTTTGAATCAGTGTGAAGTCCTTAGTATTAAGGTGCACTGGGAGTTTCTTGCTCTCTTTCTCTCATTTTAACTGTCTTTCTGAAAGACTAGAATATATTCCAAGCAGTGATACAGTTTACTCTGCATATCCTTTAATTATTTTCAGAGTATCTGGGAAAAGTCAAATTTTCCATTTATTTTTAAAACATATGTATTAGTGATGCTACAATGCATAGTAGGGAATTAGAGAGGCACTTCTGTTTAGTTTCCCAAGTACACCTCCACATAGTATTTGGGTATTTCATGAGCCCCAGTATACTGAAATTTGTAGTTTTCCAGCATTTTTTGGTCTGGCTACATCCACTGCTAAATAGTTTTTGAAATATTAAAAGATTAACGAGCTTGACTTGTATTTTTCAGTTGATATTATGGTAAAGTTATCTGAAAGATGGGTGTCACATGTTTGGACGGGGGCGCAATTTCAGTGCTTGCCGTAGGCGCTATTGTCCCTAGATACGCCTCTGGGTGGGTGGGTTGGCAGGGCGCAGGGTTTGACAGTGGCTTGGTGGCAGTTGCCGAGACCAGGAAAGCCCTTGCCCATCCCACATGAAGCATCCTCCCTTGCTTCACTCTTGTGAGAGAGCAGTCCATGGGGTGCTAGTCTGGCGGTTCAGCCTACGACACGAATGCCATAATGTAAATGTTCAATTAGTGTCCAACAGACGGTTCTTCTCATGAGCAAGGGAGCAAAAATTCAGCACCCTGGGAGGGGTCTGGGTCCCCCTTCCCCACTCTTTCTTTGTGAACCATAGAATTTGGCAGCTCCAGGTCCCCTGCTTGGGTCTGCCTCTCGGATTCCCCTCTTGTTCCCCTGCTTGTGCTTCCACTTGTGGACACCCATGACCACTCGCCCCAAGCAGCTGAGTTGCTTGACAGGATGACTGGTCCAGGATGGGGCGTGTGGGTGACCCTGTTGCCCGGCAACTCCATAGCTGCATGGCTGACAGGAGGGGAGGGGCTGGTTTTCTGAGCGGCTGCCAGCAAGAAGTGCTGAAAGCATGGAGCAGCTGCGTCATCGGGCTGGTCTGCACCGCCGCCTCTATGATTGGAGTTTGGAAATGGGCTCTTAAGTGCGGTTAGGGATGAGTCTGCCTTCGGGTGTAATGCTTCGGTGGCATAACTGCAGTTATTGGCAGCGAACCACTGAGAAAATCTCAGGTCTCAGTTGGAGTTTGTCGGTGCAAAATGGAGTTTAGACTTTAGACCCTTAACAGAGGTTTTCCATGTTTGGGCGTACTGCAGTTAAAATATCTGTTAGCTTTAACTGCAGTTAAACTGTTTATCTGCACCGGCCCATTGTCTGTGGTGAACAAACCACCACTTTGAAACCACTTTTTAGGATGTAAACTGCTGTATCTCAGCCATTTTGCAACAGATCTGCTCCAGATTTGGTGGAGTGGTGTCTCTTGTCCCCTAGTCAATGTGTGCACAATTTCAGAGGGATTGGGTGGATGCTTTTGAATTTGTATGCAATTGAATGTTCATGGCTAATAATGGCGGAATGTTGAAAACACTCCTCATCTGAATTATACAGGCACAACTGTGCCAGTACAATATTGGGTGAAATTTATTCTTAAGGAATGCTATTGCTATTTCAATGAGCGCTCACAATGTGTGGATAGGAAACTCAAAAGATAGTGGATGGACTGCAGCCTCCGATGAGGTACTGCCCTTTGGGGTTGGAACGTGTATATATCTATATCTATATCTTTATAATTAATTCTCTTAGCCAGCCAGCATGGAGATGTGGCAAGGCAATGCGTGCTGGCGAGGGAGGCACCTGATTGGCTGAGCGGGCTGGGAGGCGGGAGGCAGTGGGAAGGACTGGCCCTGGCCTGGTGCCAGAGGGGGTGAGTGGGACATACGTGCCCAGGATTTGGCGGAAGAACTCTGGCGACAGGCTGCGAGAGTTCCAAAGTGAGGACTGAGGAGGAGAGGGGGAAGAAAGTGCCGGCAATGGCCGCCGGCAGGTGAAGGAGGGGGGAGAGAAATGGGGCAGCGGGCAGGGGGAGAGAAAGGTGGAGGTGGGTGGGGGGAGAGAAAGGTGGCGGGCAGCGGGCGGGGGAGAGAAAGGTGGCGGGCAGCGGGCGGGGGAGAGAAAGGCGGCAGCGGGCAGGGGAGAGAAAGGTGGCAGCAGGCTGCGGGCAGGGGAGAGAAAGGTGGCGGCGGGCAGCGAGCAGGGGAGAGAAAGGTGGCGGCGGGCAGTGGGCAGGAGTAAAAACGGCGGTGGTGGGGCCCTTCTTGGCCGCCCGCCACAGCTCTGTGTGGGAGGAGGAACAGGAGGGGAGGAGGGCTGGAGAGCGTGGGCCGGAGGGAAGGGGAAGAGAGGAGAGACCGGAGTAGGAGGAAGAGGGAGCGGGAAACAGCCGGCCCCAAAGCGCCGCACAGATGCTCTGTGCGGAGTTGGCTAGTATATATATAACTCATCCTAGTTTTCAACAAAAAAGTTTCAAAGTGGTTTGCCTAGCAGAAGGGAAGGGGGAAAGGGTCCCTGTCCACAAAAGGGTCACAGTCTAAACACAGGAACACTATTAGGGAAAGGATGACCTTTCCCTAATTGCCAAACGTTGCACCTGAAACTCAGTGTTTTTCAGGATGTGCTTAAGTTGGTTAGCTCTCTAGATTTGCTCTCAACTCCTCAGACATAAGGATTTGAGAAGGAATTTAGAGGTTAATTCCATATCTCTGTTAAAGTAGCAATAGATCAAAGGGGAAAAATCAAATATATTCTGTGTGACAGGAGTGAGTTTTCTGTTAAGAGAGGATTGAAATGTTGGCATATTCTGATTTCTGGATAGTCATTAAGAAGGGTCAAAAAGCAGAACCCCAAATGCAGAGCTAGGTTGCTTTTAGCACCTCATTGGGCTCTTTTGTAAGTCTGGTCATTCTCCTTGAAATCACTTTTCATTTTGCCTCTGTAATCAATTCTGTTTTAGTGTCCTTATGTTCTAGAACTGCTTTCCTAGAAATCATGTTGGCAAACCAGGATTTCGAAAGAGTCTTTGCTCTGGAGTTTTTAGTTGTGATTGTTAATCTAGTGCTCATGTGGAGAGGAGAGCTGGTCTTGTGGTAGCAAGCATGACTTGTCTCCTTAGCTAAGCAGGGTCCATCCTGATTGCATATGAATGGGAGACTTGATATGTGAGCACTGTAAGATAGTCCCCTTAGGGGATGGAGCTGCTCTTGGAAGAGCAGAAGTTTCCAAGTTCCCTCCCTGGCTTTTCCAGGATAAGGCTGAGAGAGATTCCTGCCTGCAACCTTGGAGAAGCCGCTGCCAGTCTGTGAAGACAATCCTGAGCTAGATAGACCAATGGTCTGACTCAGTATATGGCAGGTTCCTATGAGAAACACAAAGCAGTGAGTTCCTGGAGCATTGCACATCTCACAGTTTCTGGATAGAAGCTTTGGCTAAGCTAAATACTAAAGCCAGCGTGGTGTAGTGGTTAGAGTGCTGGACTAGGACCGGGGAGACCCCAGTTCAAATCCCCATTCAGCCATGAAACTGGCTGGGTGACTCTGGGCCAGGCACTTCTCTCTCAGCCTAACCTACTTCACAGGGTTGTTGTGAAAGAGAAACTCAAGTATGTAGTACACCGCTCTGGGCTCCTTGGAGGAAGAGCGGGATATAAATGTAATAATAATAATAATTATAATTATAAAGTGAGAAATGGCTTCTTAACTAGTGGAAGTTTGTGGGACACTGTGCTGGGGCTGGACAGGGACAGATGCTCTCCCCCTGCTCAATAAAAAAAAAGAGCTGCCACTGGACAAGGAGCTCTTTGGCCAGTTAGCTGAGGTCCCTTCCCTGGATTGTGGCCAAGTTCCTGGCTCCTCCTCTGACCTCGTCTTCCTTCTAGCCTGCTGGGCAAGCAGCCTTTGCATTCTGCCACCAGGTTGATGCTTCTGGTCCCAGGCTGTAACCACTGCTCCCCTGTCTCATCCCTGGGCAGAACATTTTTCCATGTCAACTTTTTAGTTCATGAGGCTAAAGGGAGGGAGGGTGGGGCAGAATTCAGTGAGACTCCATCGGCTTCCCTGAATTTTTGTTCTTGCTAAATGGGCTTGAAGTATCTTCTCTCTGTGTCCAAAAAGGACTTTTGGTTTCCAAACCTGACCTCGCTTCCTGGCTGGAGAAAGAGGAAGGATCACTGTACGAGGACTCCGAGGAAGGAGAGAGATGTGCAGGTAGCTCACAAATTGTGGGACAGGGATCTTGGTCAGACACAACCTGCAAGGAATGATCGGGTGGGTTATCCAACAGGTGGGAAAGGGGGATCCTCATGCAGGGCTGTAGCGTCCATTGGACAATGCCCATGCGCACAGGATCGGGGGGGGCCCTCCGAAGGCCCCTCGGCCAGTCCCGCTTGCCCTGCTTGCCCTCTCTCCTGCTTGCCCCCCTGCTTGCTGGCCAGGCGAGCTAAGCCGCCTGCTGTGTGCCTGTTTATATCCTGGTTTTCTTGGACAGAAGGATGAAGGAGTGTCGCTTGTTCCATTCCACTCCACACACCCTTTTACACACTCACAAGGAGTTGGCCGGCCGGCCCTGTGGGAGGGAAACGTGTTTGTGTGCGTCACTGTGGAGTGACTGACATCCCATCCCCCGCTTTTACATTGTGCCTTCCGGGGAGACCAACAACACACAAGAACCCGACGTTTCTTGTCGCAGCCCCAGATGACTCTCGGATCGGAGAAGTCCTGGACTGGGGCAGGGCTGACGAGCCTCTCCTTCCCCACGCGCCCCCAATGAAGTTTGCATCCGAAAGTTGGGTTTCTCTGCTTGAATACTTCGAGCCGTTTTTAGTTGTACCTCTCTGTGTTTTGTATCCTCCTTACATGCTACGTCTACAGATGGCACCTCTGTTTTGGATTAGGTATCTGGCACTGCCCATGTATCCGGCTTCTATGCTTGCATTCCCTAAACATGGCTTAGAACCCCCCAACCCGTCACTGAGGGGTGCCGCCTTAGCCTTGTTTTGAAAAGAAGCATTAAGGAGAATGAATTGTCGGTTGCACTTTGAAATGCACTTAGGGTATCTTTCCTAGTCCTTAATTTAAACCTATGCTGCTGTCATTTAAACTAGTTTCTATTTATTTATTTCTTTTCTTTTCTGCCTGGATAAGCAGAACTACTGTTTTCTTCCTTTCTTTCTTTCTTCCTTTCTTCCTTCCTTTCTTCCTTTCTTCCTCCCTTTCTTCCTCCCTTCCTTTCTTCCTTTCTTCCTTCCTTTCTTCCTTCCTCTCTCTCTCTCTCTCTCTCTCACTCACTCTGACGTTCTTTTAAATATTTGAAAACGAGAAAAGAACCCCTTCCCCTAGTCTTCTTTTTTCTAAGCTAAATGTTCTTGGTTTCTTCAGCCTGTCCTCTCATATGATGTACATTCTTTATTATCTTCACTTGTTTCCCTAAATCTTTTCTGGTTTGCTAGCACCCTTCAGTTGTAGCACCCAGAGCTGGACAATATACCCCCAGTGTGGTTGTATCCATTGTGATGCTCTTGAGCAGGCCTGCTCATCTTCGGCCCTCCTGCAGATGTGGGCCTACAACTCCCATAATTCCTGGCAATTGGCCACTGTTGCTGG
Source organism: Hemicordylus capensis (assembly GCF_027244095.1). Lineage (NCBI taxonomy): Eukaryota > Metazoa > Chordata > Lepidosauria > Squamata > Cordylidae > Hemicordylus > Hemicordylus capensis. Next base: position 229,158,696 of record NC_069658.1, on the reverse strand, counting down.
GGATTATGGGAGGAGTTGTCCAAAAACAGCTGGTGGGGGCAAAGTTGAACAGGCCTGCTCTTGAGCATGTAGCCTTAAGAAGCCTTGAACAGAAATTGGGACATACGGCAAGAATGGTGGTTCCCTTGTCACTCTACAGCAGGCCTGTTCAACTTAGGGCCCCCAGCTTGTTTTGGACTACAACTCCCATAATCCCCAGCCACAGTAGCCAGGGATTATGGGAATTGGAGGCCAACATCTGCAGGAGGGCCAAAGTTGTGCAGCCCTGCTCTACAGCATCAAAAGTGGGTGGCAAGAATAGACCAGGATGTTTGTTAAATCTCACTCATATCATGAAATGAATTTGGATGAACACCTTCCCACATTAAAACTTGTGATACATTGTTTATATTACTATTTGTTTTAAAGGAAAGATATTGTTTTATTAAAAATCCCACCATGCTACAACCCAGACAAAAATTGTTAAGCTTGGAACAGAAACTTCCTTTGGAACCCACAGAAGGGGAGGAGAGCTGGTTTTGTGATAGCAAGCATAAGAACATAGGAAGCTGAATATCTTACAGAGCTCACACATCAAGTCTCCCATTCATATGCAACCAGGGGTGGATCCTGCTTAGCTAAGGGGACGAGTCATGCTTGCTACCACAAGACCAGCATGAATTGCCCCCTTTGCTAAGCAGGGTCCTCCCTGGTTTGCATTTGAATGGGAGATTACATGTGAGCACCGGGCACGAGTGTGGCAGGCAGGGCCTCCGCAAGCCCAGAGTGAGGGGCCCATTTTAAAATCTCAAACCCCAGTCCCACTCCAACCTTGCTACGCCCCTGCACTCATAACTCTGTCCTAACTCTGGAGGGAGATGTGCAGTGTCAGGCCTTATTGAACATCTTAACCTATGAATTTGCCATTGGCCCATCTTGCCCAGTAGTGTCCCTTTTGATTGGCGGGGGCCTTCCAAGTCGTACAGGGCTCCTCCCAGCCCTGCTATTTAAGTTGTTTCGACTGGAGATGCTTTAGACTGAAACTGGGAGTTGGTGCATCCAATGTTCCAACGTTCTGTGCCTTATGCGGCATCAGCTGCTTTTTAACCACAGCCAACAGATTTGTGGCAGGATCTGTCTCTGCTCGATATCTCCTATATCCTGTTATTCATATAGGTGTTAATGGGGAATTTTCTCCCTGCTACGAGGCTGTGTTTAACTATCCCAAGATTTCTCTCATTATTCTTGTAGGTGATGAGAGAGAGCATGAAATGCAGTGGAGAAAATTTGAAGCATATCAAAAGTGCAGAGAGAAACCCATTGTTTCCAAAGAATCTGACATGCATGCAATTCCTGTCTTGAAAGAAAATCACAATGAAAACAGAAGGAATAGGTTCCCTCTACATGCAAAGATCTTAACTTGTAAATCAAGCCATAGCATGGATCAAAGAATCCACACAGGGGAGAAGCGATTTAAATGCTCAGAGTGTGAAAAGTGGTTCAAGAACAGCACAGATCTTACTAGGCATCAAAGAACCCACACAGGGGAGAAACCCTATCAGTGCTCAGAGTGTGGAAAGAACTTCAAGCGGAGCACACATCTTGCTCTGCATCAAAGAATCCACACAGGGGTGAAACCCTATCAGTGCTCAGTGTGTGGAAAGAGTTTCATCCACAGCTCAGATCTTACTAGGCACCAAAGAATCCACACAGGGGAGAAACCCTATCAGTGCTCAGTGTGTGGAAAGAGCTTCAACCAGAGCACACATCGTGCTCAGCATCAAAGCAACCACACAGGAATGAAACCATATCAGTGCTCAGTGTGTGGAAGGAGTTTCAGCCGAAGCAAAAACCTTAAACAACACCAAATAATCCACGCAGAAGTAAAACCATTTAAATGCTCAATGTGTGGAAAGAGCTTCAACCGGAGCACAAAACTTGCTCTGCATCAAAGAATCCACACAGGGGTGAAACCATATCAGTGCTCAATGTGTGGAAAGAGTTTCTACTGGAGCACAAACCTTACACAACATCAAATAATACACACAGAAGAGAAACCATATCAGTGCTCAGTGTGCGGAAAGAGTTTCAACTTTAGTGCAAATCTTACACGACATCAAAGAATCCACACAGGGGAGAAACCATATCAGTGTTCAGTGTGTGGAAAGAGTTTCAACCAGAGCACACATCTTGCTCTGCATCAAAGAATCCACACAGGGGTGAACCCATATCAGTGCTCAATGTGTGGAAAGAATTTCAATTCAAGTGCAAACCTTACACAACATCAAACAATCCACACAGAGGAGAAACCATATCAGTGCTCAATGTGTGGAAAGAACTTCAGCCGGAGCTCAAGTCTTGCAGTGCATCAAAGAATCCACACAGAGGAGAAACCTTATCAGTGCTCAGTGTGTGGAAAGACTTTCAACTGCAGCGCAAACCTTACACGACATCAAAGAATCCACACAGGGGATAAACCATATCAGTGCTCTGTGTGTGGAAAGAGTTTCAACCGCGGCGCAAATCTTACACGACATCAAAGAATCCACACAAACCATATCAGTGCTCATTGTGTAGAAAGAGCTTAAACTGCAGTGCAAGCCTTACACAACATCAAATAATCCACACTAAGGACAAACCATATCATTGCTCATTGTGTGGAAAGGATTGTAACTGCAGTGCAAGCCTTACATGACATCAAATAATCCACCCAGAGGCGAAACCATATCAGTGCTCAGTGTGAGTAGGAGCCAAGATGGTGATGATATAACAGACTTTTAGAGCCTCAGTTTTTAGTAACTTCTCTCTGAGATGCCCCCAGCCTTTAAAAAGAATTTTCACTATTTATGTGGGAGTCTCCTGGTAGTAATACAGGCTTAAGAGACAAGCCATGTGGCAATTCCAGACTAGAGTTAGGGTGGAAAGATCTGACCCCTTGATTCAATCACTAATACAGTCCTGTTTTCAATAAATGCAGTTCATGTAAAAGGATGAAGCTGTTCACACATCCAGCCAAGACCAGGTGAAGGTTGCATGTATGAGCTACCGGGAGCCGCACAGCTCCTGGCAGCGGCATGGCAGCAAACCTGCCAAAAAGGCCCACCTGTTAGCCACGGTTAAGGGCATGAGCATGCCCTTAACAGTGATCTGTGACACTGTCATGCAGCGCCGACACAGAAACAGCTCCCTGGCCAGTGCCAGAGGAATCCCCATAATGTACCACGCACTCACGTCTTACATTACTGTTTGTATTCTACGCATATAAGAATGGAGGTGGGGCTCTCTTCAGTTTCTGTGAGAGTCCATCTGATACTGCTCAAACCTTTTAAGAAACTTGATAGCCCTTTTGAAGATGTAGTAAAATCTTGTTACTGGCACTACCAAGAGGGAAATCAGTGGCCAGAAATACTATCTCATAATCTGCAAAAATAAGAACAGCCCTGCTGGATTAGGCCCAAGGCCCATCTAGATCAGCATCCCGTTTCACACAGCGGCTCACCAGATGCCACTGGAAGCCTAAAGGCAGGAGTTGAGGGCATGCCCTCTCTCCTACTGTTACTCCCCTGCAACTGGCACTCAGAGGCATCCTGCCTTTGAGGCTGGAGGTGGCCTACAGCCCTCCAACTAGTAGCCGATGAGAGACCTCTCTGCCCTCACTAGAGGATGCCCTGGGATAGGGAAAAATCCACAATTGCCGCCTTGAGGAGGATGCCAGCCAAGAAGCTGGTTTGGTTCAAGGTTCACAGTTCTCCCTATTGTGGTGATTCTCTTTATTTAGCAGGGGGAGAATAACTGGCCCTATCCACCCTCAGCTCAGTACCTCCAGTGACTGTTGCTGGTGTCTATCTGATGTTTCTTTTAGATTGTGAGCCCTTTGGGGACAGGGATCCATCTTATTTATTTATTATTTCTCTGTGTAAACCGCCCTGAGCTATTTTTGGAAAGGCGGTATAGAAATCGAATAAATAATAATAATAATCTTCACTTCGAGAAAAACAGATCCATTTCGTGGCACCTGCTTCATCTCAGCAGCACACCACTAAGGAAGGCATTTATCATCCTGCATTTCCAGCTCATACTCTCGACATACTTGAGGGCACATTTCACAAACTTCCCATGGGACAGTGACTTGGCCCTTGTGGCCATAGGTAAGTGGAGGACATTTAACATTTTAGCCTCCACAGCTCCTTTTATGTAACAATGAGGGAAAATGATGGGCTAGATTATGGATAACTTCATGGGTTCCAAAACAGAATGTGTCAATTATTTTCTGGTGCGTGTGTTTCCTTGTGTTAGTTATCAAGTGGCCATTTTTGCACGATTGTCTTTTAATATTAGAAAGAGAATGGTGCCTGCCAACCCTGCTAGATGTCTGGCCACGTTGTAGTTCCAGGACTAGCTCTTTTACTTGAATGGCATCCACTAGAGTTGTAACTATTATCCAGTATTTAAGATTGTCATTTTATTGTTACTCTATTGTCATTTATGCTGCCCTGAGCCAGTTTTTGGAAGGGCGGTATATAAATCAAATAAAGAAATAAAAATAATAATATTTGTTTCTCTTTTTTGATGCATGCTTTTTTGTTTGCTATTACGTTTTATGCTGTCTTATTATGCTTTAATAGGTGTGTTATGACCCGTGGTTACAACAATAGGCTAATTCAACGAGAGCACTAGTTGTGCTAAGCATCAAAGAATCCACCCAAGGGTGAAAACATATCGCCCGGGGTATTTAAGAGAACATCTTCTTTGCTATGAATCACTCTGCCCATTGAGATCATCAGGAGAGGTCCGTCTGCAGTTGCCACCAGCTCATCTGGTGACTACTGAGGGACGGGCTTTTTCCATTGCTGCTCCGAGGCTTTGGAACGTGCTCCCTGCTGAAAAAAGAGCCTCCCCACCTATTACAACTTTTTAAAAGGCAGTCAAGACACATTTGTTCACCCAGGCTTTTAATTAGATACTGTTTTAATAGTTTGATGGTTTTTAATAGTTTTAGCGTTTTGAGTTTGTAAAGTTTTAACCTTTTTGCTTGCTTTTATTGTTTTGTTGTAAACCGCCGTGTTGACAAAAGAGACGTGTTTGGGGCGGTATACAAATATGTTAAATAAATAAATACCAGTGCTCAGTGTGTGGAAAGAACGTCATGGAGACCTCACTAGTAGTCAGCAAGGAATGTGCTCAGAGGAGAAACCACGTCAAGACTCACTATTTGGAAAGGGGATTAGTCAGACTTTATTTGGGGGCAGGCTTCAGGGATGGCACAGAGGGCTGGGGCAAGCCATCCTCTTGCTTTAAAAACCTGCCTTCACTTGCTAGGTTTTATGCAGGTATGTGTTTTGATGTAGCTGGAATTTGGGGGAGTGTGTTCACTGTCCCTGGGGCGATTCCAGTGGTGGTGGGGAACAGAGCAAGTTGTGGTGTTGGCAGGGTAGTAGGCTGTTATAGGGGAAGGGAGATCTGAAATGTAATAGCTGCTTCAGCTTCCCTGCTAGCTCTTTGACCTTGGGGAGCAATGCCAACCTCCCACAGAACCCCACCTTGTTTCTGTGTAATGCCAGGTCAGTTCAAAATAAAACAGAAATCATCCACCATTTGATTGTGAATGATGGAGATGACCTAGTATGTATTACAGAGACCTGGGTGTCTAGTGGTCCAGTTTGGGCCCAGTTTCTTCCATCAGGATACTCTGTTGTAGAGCAGGTGAGAGGTTGTGGGGAGAGAGGAGGAGTGGCTGTGGTCTATAAGAATAATATCTCCCCTGCCAGGGTTCCTGTCAAGGAATTGGCTGATATTGAATGTGTGTACCTACATCTGGAGATCAAGGACAGACTGGGAATTCTGTTGGTGTACCATTCACCCCGCTGCCCAACAGAGTCCCTAACTGAGCAGACTGACTTAGTTGCAGAGTTCATGCTTGTAGGTTTGCACACAGGGTAACATGTTGGCTTTGCAAGATGTAGTTGCCCCTCCAAATTGGTCAACTCCTGCCTGAAGACGGAGGCCATGGAAGAGAATGACTCAGGTGGCCTGCAAGCAGAAAGCAGCCCTGATGCAGCTAAGGTTAGGAGCACGGAAGAAGGATTTGTCCAGAAAAGCCCATGTGCTGACAACACCAGCTCAGATGCAAAGCATCTGCGCTTCAGGCAGTTCTGCTACCAGGAGGCTGAGGGCCCCCCGAGAGATTTGCAGCCGTCTCCACAGCCTTTGCTGTCAGTGGCTGGAGTAACTTTCCCTGAGCTGCCTGCCAAGTGACTGAGTTTTGAGAGAGCATGAGTGTGTTTGGCTTTGTATGCCATTGAGGACTTGCAAGCCGGCATGTTCAAGTAATCCAAGATGGAGACGACAAGCCTGTGGTTCCAATTCTAACCCTAACCACAAGCCTGTGGTTCCTATTAGAGGTGCTGCTGAGAGCCCCCAGCCAGGCTGTTTTGGCAACATTCTCCAGTCTACATATTACTGACTGCAATAACTCGTGTGGGTTCTACACCTTTTAAAGTGCCAACTGTGCCAATGTCATAGATTACTTGCTACACTTCTTTCACAGGTTCACTCTTTTGAGAGAGATATAATAGATCACACTGCTAGTCAAGGACCGAATAAATATTATGTATGTATGTATGAGATCAAATAATGACCATCTGCCCCTGGTTATGACCTTTTCTGCAGCTGGACTAGGACCGGGGAGACCTGAATTCAAATTCCCATTCAGCCATGATACTTGCTGGCTGACTGGGCCAGTCACTTCTCTCTCAGCCTAACCTACTTCACAGGGTTGTTGAGAAACCTAACTATGTACACTGCTCTGGGCTCCTTGGAGGGAGAGTGGAATATAAATGTCAATCAATCAGTACTCTGTAATATGCTATTAATTGAAGGATCTTACCCAAGACAAACAATGGAAATGGGTTACTGGTCTTAATGAGAAGATCACAACCCTGTTAAATTCTCAGCAAATTCTGAAACAGAGGCAATACTACCCAGTTCAAACATTTATGATTTCCTCCCTGACATTATCTCTATAATAAACCCTGCTCTGGCCACAACAGGTCAAATTCCATATAAGGAAAAGCCATATAAGGGGCCATTTAAGGAAAAGCTGGTTTGATCAGGAATTCAAGCTTAAGAGACAAGTCTTGAGACAACTCCAGATCAGAGTTCTGGAAGGATCTGACCCTTACTTAGTTCAATCATTGATAAAGTTCCATTTTCAATACATACAGTTCTTAAACCATGATTTATATCACAATTTAAATCACTAGTCAAGAAGATTATATTTAATGACCAATTTCTAGTAAAAATACATTTTTGTTGTCTAATATAACCTTAATACATATTCAATCATTGATAAAGTTCCATTTTCAGTACAAACGTTTGTTGAAAATGAACAAAAGTGACTGACCAAGAGAGGGATCTTGGGGTCATGTTGGACAACTCTTTGAAAATGTTGACTCAATGTGCAGCAGCTGTGAAAACTAATTTCAGCTTGAAATCATTAGGAAGGGGGTTGAAAACAAAGCTGCTAATATTGTAATGCCCTTATACAAAATGATGATATGGCCACATTTAGTGTACTCTGTACGGTTCTGGTCACTGTATCTTAAGGAGGACACTGGAGAAGGTGTACAAGAGGGCAACCAAGGTGATTGGGGGCTTAGAGCACCTTCCTTAGGAGGTAAGGCTACAACACCTGGGGCTTTTTAGTTTAGAAAAAGAAGTTTTGAGGGGGAGACATGATAGAGGTCTATACAATCATGCATGGTGTTGAGAGAGAGAGAGAGAGAGAGAGAGAGAGAGAGAGAGAGAGAGAGAGAGAGAGAGAGAGAGACATTAGAACCAGGGGTCATCTGGTGAAAACTGACTGCCAAGAAATTTAGGATCAACAAAAGGAAGTACTTTTTCACACAGTACATAATCAAATACTTTTTTACACAGTGCTGAATTCTGCATAAATTGTGGAATGTATCCTGGAAATAACCTCCTGGATGTAACTCCATGTGATATACATGACACCTTTTCAACAAGTTGCCCAACAAGGATTGCTATCCAACCCCAGTTTGGAGGAGTCAAACAGGGCTGTCTATTGGCTCCCTTTTTATTTATTTTTTATATTGATGACACGGTGCAGGCCATGAAGTCTCAGATATTCTTCTCCCACTTGCTTAATGAGTAGTTTAGGAAACATACCAGATGTCAGAATCCATGGGCTTTTGTGTACAAAGAGAAGCACATGGCTGAGGAATGGCGTCATGGCGACCATGTGAGGTGCTGACACCATGGGAGCTGTCTCCTAAGCTGCTCATTAAACAAATGGGAGAAGAATATCTGAGACTCCATTGCCTGCACCATCTCATCAATATATTTTTAGTTTATAGAAATAAAAAAGGAGCCAATAGACATCCCTGTTTGACTCCTCCAAAGAGGAGGAGGGTGGGATGGGGGTTCAAACCAGCAACCTTCTGCTTGTTAGTCAAGCATTTCCAATAAGTTTCCGGGCAAAAATACAAGGTGCTGTTTATAACCTATAAAGCCCTAAATGGCTTGGGCCCTGGGTATTTAAGAGAACGTCTTCTTTGTTATGAACCCCACCGTCCATTTAGATCATCAGGAGAGGTCCGTCTGCAGTTGCCACCGCTCGTTCAGTGGCTACTTGGGGACAGGCCTTCTCCACTGCTGCCCCAGAGTTTTGGAACATGCTCCCTGCTGAAATAAGAGCCTCCCCATCTCTGACAACTTTTTAATAGTCTTGAAAGACGCACCTATTCACCCAGGCTTTTTATTAAATATTGTCTTAACAATGTTTTAACTTTTACTATGCCATTTATTTTGTTTTAGCAATAGCAATAGCACTTACATTTATATACCGCTCTATAGCCGGAGCTCTCTAAGCGGTTTACAATGATTTAGCATATTGCCCCCAACATTCTGGGTACTCATTTTACCGACCTCGGAAGGATGGAAGGCTGAGTCAACCTTGAGCTACTACTGTTTTAAGGTTTTGTTGTTGTTGTTGTTTTTGTCACTTATTTTAACTAATGTTTTAACTTTTTGTTTGCTTGTTGTAAACCGCCCAGAGACATGAGTTCTGGGTGGTTTAGAAGTGTGATAGATAAACAAGTAAATAAATTTCCTCGCTGCACCACTTAAAGTGACTCTCAAGCTTTACCCACAGTCTAAATCTAGCAATAGTATCAAAAACTGACAAAAGGTCAGTAAATGCAATATTGTGGGGTTTTTAAATGGCTGTTAGCATATTTCTGGATCCAGGGGTGTACCAAGTTTGGAGTGGGCCTGGAGACGAAATTTTGGGCCCCTCGTGGTATATTTCGAGGTATATCAACTTGATCCAACAAGTGTGTGGATCAAGGTGATCCAGTTGACATAGTATACTTGGACTTCCAAAAAGCTTTCGACAAAGTTCCTCATCAAAGACTCCTGAGGAAACTTAGCAGTCATGGGATAAGGGGACAAGTACATATGTGGATTGCTAGCTGGTTGAAAGACAGGAAACAGAGGGTATGTATAAATGGAGAGTTTTCACAATGGAGGGAAGTAAGAAGTGGGGTCCCCCAGGGATCTGTACTGGGACCGGTGCTTTTTAATTTATTCATAAATGATCTAGAAGCAGGGGTAAGCAGCGAGGTGGCCAAATTTGCAGATTATAGCAAACACTTCCGGGTAGTGAAGTCCAAAACGGATTGTGAGGAGCTTCAAAAGGATCTCTCCAGACTGGGGAAGTGGGTGACAAAATGGCAAATGCGGTTCAGTGTTAGCAAGTGTAAGGTGATCCGAGCTGTTGGTGACTGACCAGGAGAGGGATCTTGGGGTCGTGGTGGACAGCTCATTGAAAGTGTTGACTCAATGTGCGGCAGCTGTGAAAAAGGCCAATTCCATGCTAGGGATCATTAGGAAGGGGATTGAAAATAAAATGGCTAGTATTGTAGTGCCCTTATACAAAACTATGGTGCGGCCACACTTGGAGTACTGCGTACAATTCTGGTCACCACATCTTAAAAAGGACATTGTAGAACTGGAAAACGTACAGAAGAGGGCAACCAAGATGATCAGGGGCCTAGAGCACCTTTCTTATGAGGCAAGACTACAACACCTGGGGCTTTTTAGTTTAGAAAAAAAGACGACTGCAGGGAGACATGATAGAGGTCTATAAAATCATGCATGGTGTGGAGAAAGTGGAGAGAGAGAAATTCTTTTCCCTCTCACACAACACTAGAACCAAGGGTCACTCCATGAAACTGATTGCCAGAAGGTCTAGGACCAACAAACGAACGTACTGTTTCACACAATGCGTGATCCACTTGTGGAACTCTCTGCCACAGGATGTGGTGACAGCCAACAACCTGGATGGCTTTAAGAGGGGTTTGGTTAACTTCATGGAGGAGAGGTCCATCAATGGCTACTAGTCGGAGGGCTACAGGCCACCTCCAGCTTCCAAGCCAGGATGCCTCTGAGTACCAGTTGCGGGGGAGTAACAGCAGGAGAGAGGGCACGCCCTCAACTCCTGCCTGTGGCTTCCAGAGGCATCTGGTGGGCCACTGTGCAAAACAGGATGCTGGAATAGATGGGCCTTGGGCCTGATCCAGCAGGGCTGTTCTTATTTATATATCACTTTTCAACAGTGGCAACAGCCACTGCAGGGATGCTGTTCCGTGGATGGATAGGGCCAGTTGCTCTCTCCCTGCTAAATAAAGAGCATCACCACATATTTCTTTACCAACTCCCCCTTCTGTCTCTGAAACCACGAAGGACCAGTAAAAGGAGGATCTGGGGGTCAAAAGAGTGTCGGGGGGGGAAGTAAAAATGGCACAAGATCTGTGCTCAGATTTCCCCTTTTTTCTTAAATTAAAAGTGGATCTTTCTTATTTAAACAGGCAACAACAGCCCCTTTTGAATGGCAACCTGAAGCTCATAGGTGGTGGTGGAGGGGGTGCTTACATGTTGTGTGCTAAGTGCTTATGCTTAGTTTGAAGCATAATTTGAACTGTTTATTGCGCCCAACCCAGGGAGATGAGTAAAGAACATATGCCTCCAAGTTCAGAAATGGATAAAAAAATTATATCTGACCCAGAGATTGTCAAACTGTGTCCCCAATTATTGTTGGACCTACAACTCCCATCATCCACAGCTACAATAGGGATGGGCCCGGACTGGTCCAGAGGCCATTGAAAAGGCCTCCGGACCGGTCCGGACCTGGGTGGTTCGGTTCGGGGTGGGGGGTACCTTTAAGAGCGGCGGGAGGGTTTACTTACCCCTCCCGCCGCTTTCCCGCTCTGGCGCCGTAAACTCACAGGTAATTGGGGTGGCAGGATACCTCCCTGCTGTCCCTTCCCCGATGTTGCTTGCAAAACCTCCCAGGAGTGCTTTGCGCGCATGCACGCTCGTCTCTGTGATGTGTGTGTGCGTGCACAAAGTACTCCTGTGAGGTTTTGCAAGCAACATAGGGGAAGGGATGGCAGGGAGGTATCCTGCCGCCCCAATTACTCGTGAGTTTACGGCGCCAGAGCGGGAAAGCGGCGGGAGGGGTAAGTATACCCTCCCGCCGCTCTTAAAGGTACCCCCCACCCCAGTGCCAGACCGCAGTTGGCCGTTCTGTGCACACCCCTAAGCTACAATGGCCTTCAGGCAGTATTTTTAACATTCTTGCGGGCACAAACAGCAATCGAATTCACAAGAATGTAAGACTATGAAACCGGTATATTTATGCAAATATGCAGCAGCAGAAACATTTTAAACACACAACCTAACATAGTCCCATCCCACATATTTCTTTCCCCACTCCCTCAGTTGTCTCTAAAGCATCCAACACAGGTCATAATCACACTCGGCCACCCTGCGCAGTGTAGGCCAGCAGCAACCACACCACCCGGGACAGTCAAATGAGGATTTGGGGGCCCCTAGGCAGAGGTGCACTAACCCCCGGACCTTGGGGACATGGTGTGGTCCTCCCAAGTCGGGGGGCTCCAAATTGCCGGGGGGCCTCGGCAGCCACCCTATGCCCATCCAGACAAACCTTTGTGGTTGTGGGTGTGTTTAAACTTTTTTCCCATTACCGCAGCTGAGGGGTGCCTGCGGAGGGGACCTCTAAACTGTGTAGGCGCGCCTTGCACTTTGTTAAAGACACTGGCCTGAACAAACGCGCCCAGCATCCCTCCGGTTTCTCTGCTGCCAGGGGAGTGGGGGGAGGACTGCTCCACTCCCCCTACAGGCACTCCTCAGCCATGGTAAGGGGGGAGTTTTTAAAAACTGGAGGTTTCAGGGACCCTCATGCACAGGGGGGCCCGGGGGCCCAAATCATCTTGGTGCGCCCATGCCCCCAGGAGGTGTGGAGGCCCTGGACCTCTTTGGCCCCATAGTCCAGGAGTAAGAGCGCCACTGTACTTCACTGACATCTTATCTCCTCCACAGAAAGCCAGTAGGAAGGGTTGAGATCTGGCAATCAATCCTCCTTCTTCCATTGAAATGGAGGGCCCAGAAATCCCTTCCCTTGCAATCAATCTGAATATAGAGTGGAGAAAGATCTATGGAGTGAGTTATGGCTAAATTTGCTGCATCTGTTGAATTTCTGACTGGGCATATACTATAGTAGGTGACACTGGGGGAAGCACAGCATCTTGTAGAACTGAAACAGACAAAAATTCATCAGATGCATCTCTAGCAAGAGAGTGAGAATGCGATGTTGAATTTCTGCCTGGACACATCCCTCCTCCTTGGCTTGATGTCAAACTGAATGAAGATGGCAACAAGTGGGTGTATGCGTGTGATAACTGCAACGCCAGGTTGTTAGCCTGGTGCACGTTAGCCAATTAATTCCACACACCAAGAGAGATCATTTCAAAAGTTTGATTTGACTCTGCAGAGTAAAAAAGAGCCAGGCTAGACACTGGGGATCATTTCCAGAAAGAGAGGGCAGCCCATAATGGTGACTGCCCAGGGTTTATATACAAGACTGATACAATTCTAGCATGATCATCAATTACAACAAGCTAGCTAGGTAGTCCGGTAGCCAGGGGCGTAGCAAGGTTGGAGTGGGCCCAGAGACAAGATTTTAAAATGGGCCCCTCACTGATATACACACACAAACACACTTCACAATATATAGTGCACTCACATCCCCATTATGAATACGGTGAATATCTAGTGCACATTGAATCTAGTTTTTTTACTCTCTGCTACTGCCGCTCTCCAAGAGACTCAACATAATTCATAGGGGGTGCAACATGGGTGGGTGGGGAGTCATGTGACGTGCCTTGGGGGGGGCTTCGAGGCAGTGGGGCCCCAAGACAACTGTCTCCCCTTGCCTAATGGTAGTTATGCCCCTGCCGGTAGCGCAATACCATATTAGGCTTCCAAAATCACAATGCTGCCATTGTTAAAGTTTCTACCTTTGTAGCCCCTAGTGGGCTGTTTCTTTATCAGCATCATTCCCTCTTATGATAAGTAGACCAGAGCTGGAAGGCATAGCAGTTAAACAATATGTTGCAAGTTCACAAGCCTAGCAAGGCAGAGAGGGTGAGAATCAAAGCACTAGGCAAATTCTTTCTAAATGACATACAGGCAGGAAAATAAAATGGAGGAGAAATCTTGCTCTGTTCAGCTAGACTCAAAATGGCGTTACTATGGCTAAGTCACAGGTAACAAATGGACCCTAATTTGTAAAGCCAACAAAATATACAAGTATTGACTGCTTAAATCATGGCACAGAAGTTAAGGTGCCATTTCCACATTTTTAGAATAAGTGACAATCATACAGACATTAATTTTCATCTGAAACTAAAGGCTGTTTGATATTTTAAGAGAATGTTTGCTAACAGCATTGAGAAGAAAGGTTTTTAACAATATCCAGAATGCATTCGTTAGGACTTGTTTTTTAGAGTCTCATTTTTGCCTCCTGGGACTCCTTTCCTTCCCCTCTCCAACCTTTCCCCCCCCATCAACACAACGTGCAGACGCACACCAGACTGCTGTATAAGTCTGTCTGGGGTGATGAACAAAAGCATTCTTCTCAGGAATCTGAACTACAAGGAGTTTTACATTTTCCTTCCTTAGCCCCTTACCCCAACCCACCAAAACCAGACTCAGGAAGATATTTTTCCCCATGCAGCAGTTCCTCTGCTCCAGCGCCAATACTACAAATGGTCATACCATCTAGCAATAGCAATAGCACTTACATTTATATACCGCTCTATAGCCGGAGCTCTCTAAGCGGTTTACAATGATTTAGCATATTGCCCCCAACATTCTGGGTACTCATTTTACCGACCTCGGAAGGATGGAAGGCTGAGTCAACCTTGAGCCCCTGGTCAGGATCGAACTTGTAACCTTCTGGTTACAGGGCGGCAGTTTTACCACTGCGCCACCAGGGGCTCTACACAATTCTTTCCCCTCCCATATAATGTTTGCTTACCAATCTTAGTGCCTTCCAGGGGAGGGCTCCTCCAGCTGACTCCTGTTGCTGTGGAGAACTTTTAACTTTTGAGAGTTCAGTCTGGGTGACGTGTCATCGGATCCCCCTTTTTGTATTGGCCGCCTTCTTTAGCTGCTTCAGAGCTTCCTAGCCAGCATTCGGTGTCAATAAGAGTTCCTGAAGACAGAGAGACGGTTTTGATGCATGGGAATGAGAACATAATAAAATTACCATAACTTCTGTGTATGCTCCAAATGATAACAAAACAAAGTTTTTTGAACTTTTTTTTCAGTCTTTATTGGAAATTGTTGAAGGAGATGTTATAATCATGGGAGACATGAATGGCGGTTTTTTTCTAAATCTCTTGAGAAATCTGGACAATACAAAAACAATTCTGGTAAACTGCCAAAAAATGTAGCAGATTACATATCATTATTGTTTCTGGTCGATGCCTGGAGATATAAATACCCTTTGGAAAAGGGACATACTTATTTTTCTAACCCCCATCAAACATATTCAAATTATATTATAATTTGGGAAATTATATTTAGGCTAATTGCCTTGCATGGATTACAAAATGAATAAAAGAACTATACGGCTGGATTATGTACATGGAGGAAACAAGTCTTTCAGAAGGATTGCATAAATATTTATGGACTGATATTAGAAGATTGGTGGTAGATATAAAAGGTCATTCCATTAGAAGTAGTTTATTAAGTGTTTGGAATAAACATTAAAAAAAAACCCACCTTTATCTCCTTTGGCGTCAGTATTAATATTTTTTTCCCATGAAGAAGAACATACTAAAAGATTTGAACATTGGAGAGAGCTGGTATATAACATACAAAGTTTGACTACAGGAAAAACAAAAATGAAGTCTATTCTTTTATTGGAATGGACGAGTAAGCCTTCTTGGTTTCAATATTCACAGATAAATAGCATAGTACAGAAGGAAATACAAAAGCAAGGTGGAAACATCAGCGATTTGACAGAATTTGAAATATTAATAACTAAAAATGATGAACACTTACTGGGTGTTACTCACTATTAGTGAAATATGACTCAGAACAGAACAAGTTAAAGACTGTATGATGAAATGGATGCAGAATATGAATAAAACAATTAATATGTAACAATGGGAATATCAATGGAAAGTGAATATTAAATTTACAGAGAATAGTACACTAAGAGACAATTGGTACAAAATTTATTTCCATTGGTATATTACTCCAATGATGATTTTGAAGATAGACAATAAGTATCCCAAAAATTGCTGGAAGTGTATGAATCAGCCGAGAACCTTTTATCACATGTGGTGGACATGCACTAAAGCTCGGAAATGTTGGAAGTTAAATCACAGTCAGATGCAACAAATGTTAAAAATAAATTTTCATTTTTCTCCAGAGATTTTTATGTTAAATATTACTAAGCCTGCAGAATATACGGAGTTGTCCTTTTACATGATAACTGCGGCTAGAATTCTTTATGCTTCTTATTGGAAAACTCATTTGTTACCAACAATAGAGGAGTAGCATCTTAAACTTTGGGAATACGCTTCAATGGCTAAGATTACTTCATATATAAAAAAATTGGGAACCCTTTATACATTATAATCTGTCACAGGGTCAGATACTTCATCCAAGATTGGGATTCTGCTAATGAATCCTTGAGCAACTTTCCTTTAATTTTGATACTGTTAATTTTGATATTTAGTTATTCAGTTGGATGTTCTGTTTGAACATTTAGGATTGGTGGTGAATATCTGTGGTTAGGAGAAGATGCTGATAGGTGGTTAGGAGGAAGTGTTGTCTTCGGGTTTGATGTACAAAACATATATGAGATGGTATCTACTGTACTCGTGCATTCTTCTTTTTTTCGGTATTCTGTATTTCTGTATTCTTTTGTTATATCAATAATAAAATAAAATAAAAAGGAATGAGAACTACACGGCTACCTCAGTACCTCTTGCTCCTGAGATTAGCCATCCTCCTAGTGCTGGGAGGCCGAGGCTGCTGAGTAGCTGTCGCGGGGGGCGGGGGATGTCTCCGTACCCTCTGTTTGCAGAACTGGGGCAGAATTTGCACCCAGCCTAGCTAGAAGGGGAAGATCTTTTCGAGGGCAACCCTGCATTGAGAGTGAGCACATTGGACTTTCAGCCAGGAGCCGCTTGCATGGAGAGAATCCCCTCTGCTCCTCCCCTTCAGTCTGGTTTGAAGAAGTGTTGAAAGTTCAGACATCATGTCAAGTGGCTGTAACCGACTCACCGTGAAGCAGAAGAGCCATAGGGGGAGATCGACTGCTTTCCCGCCCTAACTGGAAGGCGGGGGTGGGGACGTTTCATTCATGACATGAGCAGGGAGATGGAGAAGGAGCCAGAGGGGGCGTTAAACAGTTCCTCCCCTGTGGGGACTTTGCTTGAAAGGCTCTGAGCCCCTCCATGGGGCGGAGGGGCATTTTCTGTGTGTTTCTGTTTCTCCCCACTCTGGAGGAGGAGGCAGAGCAGCCAGGCCTGCTCTCAGGGCAGGTGCCAGCAGGGTGAGTGCATGCGTGCATCATTGGATACTGGCCTCGTGGGGGGGGGCACTCTTTGAGGCAGTCGGGCCGGGAGACAAATGTCTCTCCTTGTCTAATATACCATACGCCAATGTCTGGATCGAGGCTTTCAAGGCGATACAATGAGCTATTGTGCTGTCACCCCTACAGAAGCCCACCTGCTCTGGGTGAAATTTTTTTTGTCATATCTGCCCAATCCCTCAACTTGTTGAAAAGGTGTCAAGGGTTTTTCCTTTAGACTTCATAGATACACTTTTATTAATTTGTTATCTGGGAGTTCGGTGATTTGATGGCTATGTATTGGCATTTTGTAATACCATCTGTAATTTGGAATGTCTGGACTTAACTATGTTTTTAGGTTTACCTTCTATTAAAAAAAAATTAAAATTAAAAAAAAGGTGTCAAGTATATCCCATGGAAATACATCCAGGAGGCTGACTGGGTGATAGTTAAAAGGCTCACGACAACTGCTTTTTTTGAATATTGGATAAATAATAGTTTGTATCCAGTTTGGGAAGCCACACAAGTGTTGTCAATTTCAGAGAAAAGCCTTCCTAGAAGGGAGGTCTATCAATACAGTCAGCATTCAATTTAAGTATCACAAGAGGCACCACTGGCCTCCCCAGGGGCTTTCCCAAGGGTCAAGGCACCAATCAACTGCTTGCACTGAAATTGCAAGGCCACTCTGGGAGAACGCCTGGCTCAAGAAGTGGGTAATCATGTGGTCTCATTCTGGGTGCTCCCACAAAGAGCTGAGAAGTATTGAAACCATGTCTCAGTTGGAGGATGAGAATTTGAGATGGAATCAGACTGTGTGCCAGTTTGCCAACCATTCCCAGAACTTCCTATCATTGTACCTAGATTATCAGAGACCCAGCGCTCTCCATTGATCTTTACAATGAAAGAGTTACTCAACTTTTATAAGAACATAAGAATAGCTCTACTGGATTAGGCTCAAGGCCTATCTAGTCCAGCATGCTGTTTCACACAGTGGCTCACAGCGATGTCTCTGGGAAGCCCACAGGCAAGAGCTGAAGGTATGCCCTCTCCTACTGTTGCTTCCGTGCAACTGGTATATAGAGGCATCTTGCCCCTAAGGTTGGAGGTGGCTTATAGACCTCAGACTAGTAGACCTGTCCTCCATGAATTTGTCTAAGCCCCTCTTAAAATGATCCAGATTAGTGGCCATCACTACATCCCGTGGCATAGAACTCCACAAGTTATGCAGAACTCTGTGCTGTGTGAAAAAGTACTTCCCTTTGTTGGTCCTAAATTTCTTGGCAATCAGTTTCATGGGATGACCCTTGGTTCTAGTGTTATGAGAGGGAAAGAAAAACTTCTCTCTCTCTCTCAACACCATGCGTGATTTTATAGAACTCTATCATGTCTCCCCGTCAGTCGTCTTTTTCTAAACTAAAAAGCCCCAGGTATTGTAGCCTTACCTCCTAAGGAAGGTGCTCTAGGCCCCCAATCATCTTGGTTGCCCTCTACTGCACCTTCTCCAGATCTACAGTGTCCTTAAGATACACTGACCAGAAATGTACGGAGTACTCTAAATGTGGCCACACCGTCATTTTGTATAAGGGCATAATATTAGCAGTTTTGCTTACAATTCCCTTCCTAATGATTTCAAGCTAGAATTAGCTTTTTTCACAGCTGCTGCACATTGAGTTGGCACGTTCAAAGAGCTGTCCACCATGACCCCAAGATGCCTCTCCTGGTCAGTCACTGTTTGTTCTTGTTTTCAAGAAATGTTTGTTTTGAAAATGGAACTGAAACAATGATTGAACTAAGGGTCAAATCCTTCCAGAACTCTGATCTGGGGTTGTCTCAAGACTTGTCTCTTAAGCTTGAATTCCTGGTCAAACCAGCTTTTCCTTACATGGCCCCTCCGAATTGGACCTGTTGTGGCTAGAGGGGGGTTCATTATAGAGGTAATTTCATCGGGAAAATAGTTAATGTTTGAACTGGGTAGTATCGCCTCAGTTTCAGCATCTGCTGAGAATTTAGCAGGGTTGTGATCTTCTCATTAAGGCCAGTAACCCATTTCCATTGTTTGTCTTGGAGATCCTTAATTATTAATTGAAGATCCTTCAATTAATATCGTATTACAGAGTAGGGTGCAGCGCTTGCAGAATAGGTCATGACCAAGGGCAGATGGTCATTCTCTGATCAATTATGTATATCTCAAAAGAGTGAACCTGTGAGAGAAGTGTAACAAGTAATCTACAAGATAGGCACAGTTGGCGCTTGTGGTCTACATCATGGATTACTTACAAAGCCAAACACTCTCTCTCTCTCTCTCAAAACATGGTCATTTGGCAAGCAGATCAGGGAGTTACTCCAGAACTTCAAAATGTGAATACAGGATTAACTATTCCAAAAGCTCCTCTCACAGTGTTACTCACTAAGCAGAAGGCTAGGCAGACACAAGTTAAACTGATCATAGGTTTCCTCCCTTAAGGGCGAAAAGACTCCTTTGATTGTTGACAAGACCAGCCTTACAAGGCATGCAAACGTGAGGTCAAGCTGATAAAGATTGTGATCGGTACGTTTCCCCCTAACAATGTGCTAAACATTTGGTTCGAGGACCAAGGATGTTGTCTTTATTATACAATGGATACTGCTAGTTCCGTGCTAGGAAAAGCATTCCCAGCATGAGAGAATCTCTAAGTGCATCTATTCGGTAAATTTACATACAGGTTCAATGTCACACTAGCTCAGCAGGCATCCACAATGCATTCCATTGGGATGTGCACCTTTGTTCAAGGCAATCACTCTCTTCCAGCCTTGGGAGTGGTCCCTATTTGTCCCCAGGCATGTTTTACAATATTAAAGACCCAGCTGCCCAAATGGCAGTGTAGTGGTGTTATGGTTGTTGTTACCTTCGACAGCAGTTGCAATATCATCATCCCGTGTGGTATCGTAACTCTGCGTTGGAACTACATGCATTTCCAGCTCCAGGTTGTACCCACCGCCTGGGTCAATCTGTGCATTACACTGGGCTGTTCCAGAGCGCTGATCTCCTGAGACTAGACCACCTTGGAACCCTACCTAACCCTGCCACTGGAGAGTGGCATACTGGTCCCCATCCCTTGGAACACTGTCCACTGGTCCCCATCTCTGTCCAGAGGGAGGTCCACCAACAATCGGTTCGGCCGACAAGAGCACATACCCTCCATCAGAATAAGAGATTCAGTTTAATTAACAAGCCTTTCCCCCAAACACGCTCACTCCTCTCCTTCTCCCTAAAAGCCTTTTCTCTTATGACCTGTTTCTCGGGTCAAGCCTTGGGTTAATTTGGAAAACCTAAGCTAAAATGCCTCTTCGCGAGTTTCTATTTAAGTATAGTAAGTCTTATTAGTTAAATATTATGATTATGATTGCTTAGTTTAAAGTTTCTCCCTTGCTTTGCACCCCAAAACCTTTAATAAACCTGACCTTGCTTCACTCCAAGAAACTCTCTGTCAGTCATTTGCACGATCCAAAGCTTTGCACAAATTTATTCTGGTAAAGGGAGATGCTCATCTCTAACAAAGCTGATTCTCCAATTACGTCAGTTATTGGGTTGTAGCCAAACCCCAGAGCAGTTCCCTTAACAAGAGAGTAAATCAAGTATCATGTTTATTTACGGTCATAGACCAAAATTTACATACATAATAATACAGTAGATATAACAATAATATATACATAATATAATCAGGAACATGGACTCATCCTAATCAGCAGTTTCCCGTTTGGATAATCTGGTTTACCATCTGTTGTCTAGCCTTCTTAGCTGCCTCACAGAACTTAGCAACTTTAAATGTTACTTCCGCCTTCTGATCTGAGAGCAGATAGTTGACGTAAAATGCATCTGTATGTCCTGGGAAATCAGTCAGTAATGAGGAAATATAACAAGTTCGTAAGTCCCTATAGAAGAGACAGTGGAGTAAAATGTGGAAGAAATCTAAAGGCCAGATTCAGAAGGGAAACCTCATGCGTATTCAGCACTTGATCTAAGGAGGTCCAGATGAGATACCACAAAGTCCTCTAAAAAGAATTGCTTTTATTGAAAACAGAATTGCATCAATAATTGAAGTGAAGGATCAGATCTTTCCACCTAACTCTGGTCTGGAGTTGTCTCACAAGGCTGGGCTCTTAAAGCTGCCTGCCTGCCAGGAGACTCCCACATAAGCTTGGGAAATTCATTTTAAAGACTAAGAACATCTCAGAAAGAAATGTTACTTAAAACTGAGAATACACAACAGGCTGTTGTTCCACCAAAATCTTGGCTCCTACTCACACTGAGCACTTATATGGTTTCTCCTCTGTGTGGGTTTTTTGATGTCGTGTAAGATTTGTGCTGAAGTTGAAACTCTTTCCACACACTGAGCACTGATATGGTTTCACCCCAGTGTGGATTCTTTGATGTTTTTTAACGCTTGAACTGTGTCTGAAGCTCTTTCCACACAACGGACACCGATAAGGCTTCTCCCCTGTGTGGATTCTTTGATGCACAGCAAGACCTGAGGTCTGCCTAAAACGCTTTCCACACTCTGAGCACTGATATGGTTTCTCCCCTGTATGAATTATTTGATGTGCATTAAGGTCTGTGTTGCGGCTGAACCTCTTTCCACACACTGAGCACTGATATGGTTTCTCCTCTGTATGGATTGTTTGATGTCGTGTAAGGTTTGCGCTGCTGTTGAAACTCTTTCCACACACTGAACACTGATATGGTTTTTCCTCTGTGTGGACTCTTTGATGTTGTGTAAGGCTTGAACGGTGTCTGAAGCTCTTTCCACACTCTGAGCACTGATACGGTTTCTCCCCTGTGTGAATTCTTTGATGCACTGCAAGATGTGTGCTCTGGTTGAAGCTCTTTCCACACACTGAGCAATGATACGGTTTCTCCTCTGTGTGGATTCTTTTATGTGGATTAGGGTCTGTGCTCTGGTTGAAGCTCTTTCCATATTCTGAGCATTTAAATGATTCCTCCCCCGTGTGGATTATTTGATGTCTTGTAAGATTAGTGCTCCGGTTGAAGTTCTTTCCACACACTGAGCACTGATAGGGTTTATCCTTTGTGTGGATTCTTTGATGCACAGAAAGACCTGAGGTCTGGCTGAAGCTCTTTCCACACACTGAGCAGTGATATGGTTTCTTCCCTGTGTGGATTATTTGATGTTGTGTAAGGTTTGTGCTGCGGTTGAACCTTCTTCCACACACTGAGCACTGATATGGTTTCTCCTCTGTGTGGGTTGTTTGATGTCGTGTAAGATTTGCACTCTGGCTGAAACGCTTTCCACACATTGAGCACTGATATGGTTTTACCCCTGTGTGCATTATTTGATGTTGTGTAAGGTTTGTGCTGCGGTTGAACCTCCTTCCACACACTGAGCACTGATATGGTCTCACCCCTGTGTGGATTCTCTGATGCAGAGCAAGGTATGTGTTCCGCTTGAAACTCTTTCCACACTCTGAGCATTTAAATGGTTTCTTCCCTGTGTGGATTATTTGATGTTTTGTAAGGTTAGTGCTCCGGTTGAAATTCTTTCCACACACTGAGCACTGATAGGGTTTCTCCTCTGTGTGGGTTATCTGATGCCTAGTAAGATCTGTGCTGTGCTTGAACCTCTTTCCACACTCGGAGCAAGGATATGGTTTCACCCCATTGTGGATTCTTTCATCCATGCTTTGATCTGAGTTACAAGTTAAGGTTTTTGCATGTAGAGGGATCTTATTCCTTCTCTTTTCATTGTAACTTTCTTTCAGGATAGGAATTTCATGCATGTCAGATCCTTTGGAAACAGAAGATTTCTCTCTCCACTGCTGATTTCCTTCAGATTTTCTCCACTGCATTTTTCTCTCTCTCTCATCACCTACAAGAATAATGAGAGAAACTTTGGAATAGTTAAACACATAGCAGGGAGAAAATGCCACATTAACTGATCTATGAATAACAGGATGCAGGAGATGTAGAGCAGAGGCAGATCCTGCTATAAATTAAACAGCCTCTGTTGGTTGTATTTAAAAAGCAACTGATGTTGTGTAGGGCACTGAGAACTGGATGCACCAACTCCCAGTTTCAGCCCTCAGCATCTCCAGTTGAAACAGCTTAAACAGTAGGGCTGGGAAGAGCCCTCTAGGACTTGCAGGGCTACCGTCAATCAAAAGAGACACTATTGGCAAGATGGACCAATGGTAAATTCATAGGCTAGGATGCTCAATAAGGACTGACATTGCATACACATCCCCCCCCCCCCAGAGTTAGGACACCCATGAGCATCCTCTTTTCCCACTTGGTGGATAATTTCCTGCCTGATGTGTCCAACAAAGGTTCCTATCCCACAACTTGTGAGCTACCTGCACATCCCTCTCCTTCCTTGGAGTCCTCGTCAAGTAGTCCTTCCCCTTTCTCCAGCCAGAACGAGAGGTCACATTTGGGAACCAAACGTCCTTTTTGGAAGGAAACAGAACGATAAAATACTTCAGGCCCGTTTAGCAAGAACAAATATTCAGGAAAGCCGATGGAGTCTCGCTGATTTACGCCCCACCCTCCCTCCCTCTAGCCCCATGACAGAGAAACTAACTCCTGCCCAGGGATGAAACTTGAGAGCAGTGTTTACTGCCTGGGACCTGAAGCATCAGTCTGGTGGCAGAATGCAAATGCTGCTTGCCCAGCATGCTAGAAGGAAGACAATGGAGAAGGAGGATCTAGGAACCTGGCCACAGTGCAGGGAAGGGATCTCTGCTAACTGGGCAAGGAGCTCCTCATCCAGTGGCAGCTCTTTTGTATTGAGCAGGGGGAGAGCAACCGTCCCTGTCCAGCCCCAGCACAGTGACCCACAAGTTTCCATGAGTTGCCAGTTCTCTCTTCAGTATTTAGCTTAGCCAAAGCTTCTATCTGCAAACTGCAGGTTGTGAATTGCTCCAGTTCCTGAATTCACTGCTTTGTATTTCTTACAAGGGCACTGGATTAACAATCACAACTAAAAACTCCAAAGCCATGTCTTTTTCATGATCCTGCTTTACTAACATGGTTTCTAGGAAAGCAGTTGTAGAACATAAGGACACCAAAACAGAACTGATTACAAAAGCATAGGAATATAGGAAGCTGCCATATACTGAGTCAGACCATTGCTCCATCTAGCTCAGTATTGTCTACACAGACTGGCAGCAGCTTCTCCAAGGTTGCAGGCAGGAATCTCTCTCAGCCCTGTCTTGGAGATGCCAGGGAAGGAACTTGGAACTTAGGTGAAAAATGTGATTTCAAGGAGAACCGCTAGACTTACAAAAGAGCCCAGTGAGGTGCTAAAAGCAACCCAGGTCTGCATTTGGGGTTCTGCTTTCTGATCCTTCCTCACAGCTATACAGAAATCTGAGTATGCCAGCATTTCAATCCTCTCTTAATAGAAAACTCCTGTCACACAGAACCTATTTGATTCTCCTTCATTCATCTATTGTTACTTTAACTCAGATATATAATTAACCTCTAAATTCCTTCTCAAATCTTTATGTCTGAGGAGTTGAGAGCAAATCTAGAGAGCTAACCAACTTAAGCACATCCTGAAAAACACTGAGTTTCAGGTGCAAAGGTTAGGCAATAAGGTCATCCTTTGCCTAACAGTGTGCCTGTGTATAGGTTGCGAGCCTTCTGTGGACAGGGAAGCTTCCCCTCACCCCTTCTGCTAGGCAAACCACTTTGAAAGCTTTTTGTTGAAAAATAGGATGTGTACAAAATATATATATGCTCCAACCCAGGAGGACAGTTCCTCTTACACCATCCTGCTGCCTCTAAGGAGAAGAAAGGAGGCAACTTCCAACACCTCCAGATCTGCTGTGTAGCAACCTCAACAAGGTCATCAGGCAGGGATGGAAAAGGGTTTTATATCAAGTTACTACTTTCAGATTAAAATCAGTCTATAGCCTGTATAGGAGCTAGATTTTGTGTAGCAGCGGAGAAAAATATGACAATTGACTCAGTTATGATCCCTCTGGATGCGATATTTTTGTGCTTGTTGCTGTTCTTAAATTTTGTATTGATCTTTGATCATAAATAAAGATTGGATCCAATTGGACTTTGTGAGCTCTCATTGAAATAGCAATTGCACTCCTTAAGAGTAAATTAAAATAAACAGATCATCCAAGCAATATGGACCAGCCAGTATAGTTTAAGATGAGGAGTGTTTTCAACATTCCGCCATTATCAGCCCTGAACATTCTATTGCTTATAAATATAAAGTCAAATGTATCCACCCAATCCCTCTGAAATTGTGCACGATCAAATGGGGCACGACTCCTCCAAATCTGGTATAAATCTTCTGCAAAAGGGCTGATATACAGCAGTTTAACTTTTTAACTCCCAAAAGGAGGTTTCAAAGTGGTGGCAACATTTTTTCACCACAGATAATGTGTGTCTTTAAATGTTCCCAAAAGGTCAGGTCCAAATGGGACTGGTACCTTTTGCCTTGATCAGTGATACATCAGGCAGAAATTCATCAGGGGCATCTTTAGTAAGTGATTAGGGAGACTGCATCTGTTAAATGTCTGCCTGGATGCATCCCTCCCCAGCCCAATGTCAAATTGAAAGACCAAGGCAAAGGCAAAATGTGGGTGCATGGAGTCTCATTTCTAAAGACATCATCATATAGCAGACTGTGGTAAGTCCTTACAGCTTCTTTGGTGCAGAAGTTAAGATGGGCACCAGAAGTTCCAACGTTCATTCTTTTTAGAGCATGAAAATGTAAAGCATCTCATCTTAAACCGAAGATTTTTGGATTACGGAATCATCCTCACTGACATCCTGACTGTGCATTTAGATGGATGAGCAACAGATGCAATTCTATTTAGCAGCCAAGGACAAGAAGGGAGCCTTACCCAGAGAGGCCAAATGCCCAGAATTCTCCTCCATGACTTCCTTGTGCAGAGCCCTTTGGGCAGCATCCAGCAGAGCCCACTCCTCCTCTGCAAAGTACACAGCCACCTCCTCAAAAGTCACCCGTCCCTGAAATTAGAACAAAATTATTTCTCTTCATTGGTCATGCAGGAATCCAGACATATACTCAATGGGGTTCGTCTGCTAGGAAGATTCCACAGAGATTCCACAGTGCCATCCAAAGCCTCCTTAGCAGGCAACTTTAGCAAAGCAAGGGGAAATGGGCAGGGGAGAAAAGCACCCAGGGCCATCCTCCACCCATCTCCTCCACTCATCCTTCTCTTACCTGTTCCAGTGATGGCGTGGCAACCGCATCCCTTGTGCCACCGAGAGGAGAAGGCCTGGAATGAGGTCCCGGGGTCCTTCCAATGCCTACAAGAATGACAAGGGAGATGGGAAGATGTTGGACACAGTTCAAGGAGCTTCTGGCCATTAAACCACTTCTAGAGATGTGCAGACTCGTGAGTCAAATGGGCCGTAACCCAAAATTTGGCTTTTAAAAAAGCCAAATCTGGCAACAGAGCATGGAACCAGCCAGCCAGGTTCAATTCTAAACAGGAATGTATTTGAGCCACCCCCAGGTGGCCTGGTCCAGCTGTTGAGCCAGCTTGAGGGCTTGACGGCCATACTTGTAAAGGGGCATTCGGCAAGGATCCCCCTTTACAAGTAAAGGGCTGTGGGGGAAGGGGGAGGGCAAAGTCCCCATCTTTACCTTTAAAAAAGCACCACTGCATGGGGGCGGCAAGAGCTCTTTCCAGCTCCCCTCCTGCCTCCCAAATGACTACATGGGCCAGTCTGCAGCCTGTTTGGGGCCTCTATGTGCACACGCGTGTGTGGAGAAAGGCCCAAAATGGGATGCAGACTGGCCCGTGCAGTCATTTGGAGGGAGGCAGGAGGGGAGCTGTTTTGAAAGGTAAAAGGCAGAAGTTTCCATTCACCCGGCACCCCAATCCACAGCCCTTGACTTGTAAATGCAAGTCTACGAGCATGGCCCTCTGGCCAGATGGCGAGTGGGGGTATTGGCTTGGCTCAGTGCCAGAATGAGCCCCCCCACTCCCCCAGCTTGGCTTGAGGACGAACCGGCTCAAGAAGGAGCCAGTTCGCACATCTCTAACCGCTACAAAACCCAGCATCTGCATAGCCCAGGCATGGAGTTCTCCCACATGGAAATCCTTAATCATTCGGGTTGCTTAGAGAGGCCTCAACCGGTGAAAATCTCTTTCTTTCTTAAAGCATTTACCATTTTCAGCTTATCCTACTGATTTTGTACGTGAATTCAGTCTAAATTTAATGGACTTCACTTATTTAAAATACTTACATCCCAGCCCTCCAGAACAATGCTGCTTGGGGCAACTCGCAACAAATTACAAATCATAAGAAAACAAATTAAAGATTATATGGTAAAGCGGTGCAAAAACAGGGTGAAAAATCTGCATTGGTCTAGCTTTCCTGCTTGACTTGAGAGGAGCCATGTTTGTGCTAGAGCTGCTTGGGAGCGGGAAAGAAAAACCTTTGTGCATATGCCCTGACGGTTCAGAAGTTTCTCTCCACACCTGTCAAGGCCTTCCATGCCATTGAGCAGAGATTGGCCTGACCATAACGATGAGAAAGGACGCAAATAACCCAAACAATCTTTCTGTCTCCACTCTGAGGAACATCTCAGATAAACTAAATAAACGAAATGGATTGTTTAGATTTAGGTGAGTCAGATCAAGTGCACCAAAACACGCACAGAGAAAAAAGCTTTAATCCTGACCTATCAGTGCTGAGCTAGGGCTGGCTGAGGAACTGGACGTTTAAAGAAGCAGGGTGGACTCGCCATCTATTTCAGGATGGGACCAGACTCTTGTGAAACTAGAAACAACCATTTTGAATTGTTCTTTCCCCCCCCCTTTTTTTAAAATAAGAAGCCAGGAAGAGCTAAAACATTATCATTATCTTTTGTATGCTAGCTAGAGTGACCCTTTTGGGCCAAAATTCTGAAACTTTTAAGTACCTTTTCAGATTGAGAGAGAGAGGGTTTTTCAAGCCGGGATTGGTTGTTTATTCTCCGTTTTAACTTTTGCCTTTATTGTGATGCAAGCCTTTTGTGATGGCAACTTATTCTTTTGATACAAGCCTTAAGAATGTAAACTTTTTCTTTTTTTCAAGAAAAGCCTTTTTATATCAAGCTTCTGCATTCTATTTATTATTTATTATTACTTATTTGATTTCTATACTGCCCTTCCAAAAATGGCTCCGGGCAGTTTACCTATAAACTAATGTTTATAGTAGATTCTGTCTAACAATAACAGCTACGTAGAAAAGAGGAGAAAGGCCCATGCCTATACTATACCCTGGCAATGTACAAAGGGAGCTTGTCTCACGTCAAGGAGGGTCAGACTGGGATAAAATAAATTCCTGGCAGGTAAAGCCCCCTTTACACAGAAGAGTAAGCATAAATCAAAGGGCTGGTTTAGACATATATTATAGTCTAAACCAGGATTTTTAAATGAATTAGAAATTCATTTCTAAACTGGGGGAAGAGGCTAGAAAGACAAATGCTTTCCCCTACACAAGCTAAAGAACAACAGGAAATCAGCCCATAGATTTCATATACATTAAAGAGAGAAAGAGGCCAAGTTGAAACAGATTCCATCCGTCCTTACCCAGCAAGTTGGCATCTTGGTCACCCTCCTGGAACATCGGCCTGAAGGGTGGCTTTTCACCAGTGTCCAGTTGACCCTTCTCAGCCTCAGAGAGGTCACCACCCACATCTGCTGCCAGTCTCTCCAGCTGAAAGAGAAAATGTGGAGGGTTCTGAGGAAAGAGTTAACATCAAGGGACACCAGAGCAAACCTTGACTAAGAACTTATTAAGGGACGCTGACTGATATTCCTATACAGTCTGAGAAAAATGGGACTGGACCTTCTCAGGAGGGGCAATGAGATGATGGAGTTTCTGTCCTCGGGAGTCCTGCTCTGCATACGCTAGCTTTGGGGAACAAGGCAAAAGCGACCTTTTTTTCAAAGGGCTTTGGGAGGCACCCCAGTTCAAAAGGAAAATGGCTGATGCTGGTCTAAGGTTTTCCTGCTCAGTTAGATGTCACTATTGGCTTTTTGTCTTGGCTGTTTTTTCCTTATCCTCTGTCGTAATGTATAAAATATGCATATAATATGCCTCTGGATCCTTCCTCAAAGGGTGAGATATGAACTGCTTTAAGAATCAAAATTAGATCAGGTAGAGAGCTGGAGGCGGGGAATGGGGTTGTGTTGTGCACCAAATTGGCCCAGCATAAATATGAATCAGCACTTTCAGACCAACACCTAATATGGCTGCTACGCTTGTTCATGAACATTGTGTAAGCTCACTGGGTCCTGGGAAAGGCCTGCTAAATGCAATTTGTTTGCTGTTATTTTTCAATAGTGCTTTGATTGCCTATACCTGCTTCTGGAAGCAAATACCTGTATTATGCTTAACCTGTAATGTAACCTGAACTGGCAAGGGTTATGTAGTTGAGATTTCTATTGAAAAAGAATGGTCAGTTAAGCATCAATGCTCTGCTCTTCTCTTCTCTCCCAAACCGCCCCCTGCCCCGCACTCATGCCCTTCTCCCCTCTCTCCTTCATCCATTCCTTGGAGCTAAAATGCTGCCTTGTTAGCTACCCAGAGAGAGACAGCCAAAATATACTTTTTGCCACAACAAGACGGTAGAATTCTGTGTGGAAGGCCTATTCCGAAGGGAGGGGCAGGAGCAGCTTTGAGCTGAGACCACACGGAGTGAAATGCCTTCAAAGACGACTGTGCTGCCTCCACAGCACCACAAGTTTGGTATGCAGGCAAGTAGCAAGCCAGGTTAACACTGTTAGACTTTATGTTGGTGTATGTAACTTTAGAAGAACAATTTAGTCTATGTTGTTAGATGAACCAGAAGCAGGCTGATCACGTAATCAGGGAGACCCTTGTTAGCCTAGCCTCCATCTATAGCACTGACTCTTCCTTTGGGATCTCTGCCAAAGGGCAGAGTTCAGAGTAGAGATTTTCCCTGTGCTTTATCCTGTGTTCCGGGTTGACTCTCAAAGGTTCAGAGACTCTTCAGCATCTGCAGCCAGCCTCCAGCGAGACCAGCCACAGGTCCTAGCCTCAAGCCAACTCATCAAGCTGCTGCAGCCTGGTAATATAAACACTTCCTTTGAGAAACCTAACTCCACTCCCTCTCCTATTACATGTCTGACTGTCTCTCCTTCCTTAATGTCATCCCTGCTAACTTGGCAAAGAGGCAACTTTTAACGTGGCGATTCTCTTTATTTAGCAGGGGGAGAGTAACTGGCCCTACCTGCCCCCAGCACACTACCTCCAGTGACTGTTGCTGGTGTCTATCTTATGTTTCTTTTTAGATTGTGAGCCCTTTGGGGACAGGGATCCATCTTATTTCTTTGTTATTTCTCAGTGTAATCCACCCTGAGTCATTTTTGGAAGGGCGGTATAGAAATTGAATAAAATAAATAAATAAATAAAATGTTAAGAATAAATAAATGTTTAAGAAATTAAACAAACAAATAAATACATAAATAAATGTTGAGAAGATAATATTGGTAGTTTTTATGTATTAGTTATTGCTAATCATTACAGCACACACACCACGCACCAGCTCTTTTTCTTTGTAAAAGCTTTTTATTAGTTAATTATAATTATAATTATTTATTAGTTAAATTAGTCAAAAGTCCTATTGAGTCTCTCTTTTCTCATGTCTTCTACCAAGAAAATGCCACATCTTGCAAAAGGACCAGAGAGAGTCCCCGGAGGGACGTGTTGAGTTCCTTTGGCTCTGATGTGTGTCTAGAACATACACAGAGTGCAAAGTGGCTGAGAACACTGCATCTGAGAAGCACCTTTTCTCAGAACAATGTATGGACTCAAAGCTGAAGACCTAGAACTTGATTTTAAGAATTCAACAGGTTCTTGGGAGTTATCCTGCAAGGATTTCAACTTTGTGAAACTAGAATGGGCCAGTTCTGTCTCTGTGTTAACAGAGAGAGATCTCAAATCAATCTTTAGAATATTGGTCAAGTATCTAGTTTGTGGGTGAGATATTTTAAATTGACCCTGTTATATTAGAGATCAGTTGGACAAGACTTTCAGTAAAAGTTTTTAAATTGATAGGTAGATTACTGACATCTAGTGGCATAACATCACACACACACCCCAAAACAGTACAAAAAAAAAGGTCTTCTGAGTCCAGCTACCCTCTACAATCGCTAGCTTAAGGGCCCAAGGCAAAAGCAATTCCCCCCACCCCCCGAAGGGCTTTGGGTGGCACCCAAGTTTGGAGTGAGCAAGATATATGTATTTCTATTTATTTATTTATTGTCAAATTCCTATACTGCCTTTCATTAAAACAACCTCAAGATGGTTCGAACAAAACTTAAATTACCCAATTAAAATATTAGCTACAATCACCTTCAACAAAATATTATTATTATTATTATTATTATTATTATTATTAATTCAATTTCTATACCACCCTTCCAAAAATGGCTCAGGGCAGTTTACACAGAGAAATAATAAATAAATAAGATGGATCCCTGTTCCTAAAAGGCTCACAATCTAAAAAGAAACATAAGATAGACACCAGCAACAGTCACGGAAGGTACTGTGCTGGGAGTGGATAGGGCCAGTTACTCTCCCCCTGCTAAATAAAGAGAATCATCACATTAAAAGTTGCCTCTTTGCCAAGTTAGCAGGGGTAAGTTTTGTTTTTTAAGGGACCTTGGGACATCTCTTCCTGGGATGTTTCCAACAGAAAATTTCGCTTCCAGTAGGGATTTCTAAATCAGCCACATTCGCGTTTTCTGTCCCTCTGATCTACCAGGATGAGAGAGAAACATTCACCTGCTGCTCTTCTTGCTTCTTGGCCTGTGCCTGGCTCAGGAGGAAAGCTTCTGCCAGGGCCACTGCCTGGCAACTGGTCTCTGCTCCACACTCTCTGACCCAACTCTCCATCTCTGGGGGAAGGACCGTCAGGAACTGCTCCAGGATCACCAGGTCCAGCATCTGAGCTTTCGTGTGTCTTTCTGGCTCCAGCCACTGGTGGCAAAGGCTGTGGAGTCGGCTGCAAACCTCTCGGGGCCCCTCGGCCTCCTGGTAGCAGAACTGCCTGAAGCGTTGGCGCTGTGAATCTGGGCTGGTGTTGTCAGCACATAGGCTTTTCTGGACAAATCCGTCTTTAGCGCTCCTAACCTCAGCTGTTTCAAGGCTTCTTCCTGCTTGCGGGCCACCTGAGTCATTCTCTTCCATAGCCTCCATCTTCAGACAGGAACCGACCAGATGGGGCAACTATGTCTTGCAAAGCCAAAGCATTACTCTGTGTGCAAACAAGAGGTTGTGAGCCACGTGATTCAGCCCTTACCCTCCACTGACCCATCCCCAACAACTCCCCCCATTCACTCTGCCCTCCTTTGAACCACCTCCCAGAAAAGCCACATCTTTTGCTGCCAACCTTATTCAGCATGCATTCTTTAGCCCTATTCAGACATTGCATCAGAGCTTTTAAAAGGGAAATTCAGAAATGCACCATGTTGTCAGAGGAAGTCACACACTTAGAATGTGCTGCTACATACATGCCTGTGCATTTCATTTTTCTGTGCACAAACATACTGTATTGCTTCGCGTCACAGTCCATAACATTTAGGAGCCTCCACAGAGTGGGATTTAATGGAATTATTGGAATTAGGGTTTCATCAGCACAAGTGCAGAGAAGATTCCTTGGTAAAGACTCTGGGAATAGCAGCAGTGAAAGTGGGTGTTTGCATGCCTCTTTGGCAGGAGGTGGAGATATGTGGAATCTTGATCACAGTCCGGAGTCCTAGAACTTGGACCAGTCACTTGACTCCTCTCATTCTTATCCACCATTTTTCTACCTAACATAATGCAACTTTTGCATGAATTGAATTCTTTAGCCCCATAATTATTCTTTTGAAGTCTCTCTTCACTTTTCAATCCTCGATAACCCCCCCAACCACTCTCCCTGCCTTCCTCCCACCTCAATATGTACACATATTCTTTTGGAATTGCAGATTTTTTTCTATCTGGTTGCACATTTTTTGCAAACGCCTTGTGTTGAATTGCAGATGTGTGCAGCTGTCTGTCAAGAATATGAAGTACTATAGAGACATTCACTGTAAAACTGCACAGGAACTGTACTACTGTGTGCGCTCTGATCATAATTTATGAAGAGGGCTTTTGAAAGTTTCCAAAATGTACCTAAATTCAAGGAGAATTGCTCTGCAGAGGTATGTACTGACGGGGAATTCAGGATGAGTGAAGGCTGACTAAACTACTACGAATATTAATTTCAAAACATCTAAAAACACTAACTAAAAATAAGATACAATCGAAAAGCATCCGTAAATGACGAAATCACACGCGCCTTCTTGCAGCCTCCCCCACTCCTGCCTCGCCTTTTGGGCTCCCCCTGGGCGGGGGCGGAGGTCCCCCCCAAGCAAGCCCCCTCCGCGCTTCCCTCCCTCCCGGCCGGGCTCGGGACTCCCCTGCACCTCACCCGCTCCTTGTACTTACCAGCCTCCCCGGTCCCGGGGTGGGGTGGGGGGTTGCAGGCAGGGAGGGAAGTGAGGCTTTCCTTCCGGGGCAGAAATGGGGACGGAAGGAAGGCCGCCAAGTCCTAGTGGCAGCTTCGAAGGAGATCTTCCTCTCTAGCAATCTCGCTTCTCTTAGTTTAACCCTTAGACTGACCTACCTTCCCCTTTTAGCAAAAGGGACTCCTCCAAAGAGAGCGCGAGGAGAGGCGGGAAGAAAGAAAGGCCATTTACAAAGGGAGAAACTCCTCATTCCGGGTTGTGCCCTGAAGAAGGCTGGCCGTGTGCGCGGCGCTCTCTCTTTTTGGCAGGACAGCCCGCAGGAGGAATCCCGAGGGACGGGGCAGGAGGAGGGTTCAATGCAGCGAGTGGAGACTCCCAGGGGGACCGCGAAAGGGGGGCTCTGCAAGGGAAGATGCCCCTAGAGCACCCCGGCCCTCCCTCCCTCCTCCACCCCGCAAGGATCCTTTACTTCTCACCTTCGTCCAGGAACCCGGTGGGCGCAAAGGGCAGGCTGGCGGCGGCAGCAGGAGGGAGGGGAGGAGGGCGCAGCGCAGGGAGGGAGGTTGGGAAGTGCCCCCGGGAGGCTGAAGACTAGGAGGCACCGGGAGGCAGTGAAGGATCCTCACTCACCCTGACCCTTTCTGGCCCTGTTTTTGCATGGGGGCGGGGAAGCTCTCTTCTCCCCCCGCCCCTGGTCCTTCCGCCATCGCTTCAGCTTCTGCAGACCTGACGAAGGGCCAGTGCAGAATATGCACAGGATGTGCGGCAGAGAGAGAGTGGTCTGGGAAGACAATTTTTTTTTTTCTTTTTGGTGGGAGGAAGACATTTTTTTAAATTGAACCAACAAACTACCAAAGCATACAGTACATTACCATAGCACAATTATATACAAAGGATCTGTATGTGTGTGAATGTGTATACACACACACACACACACACACAGATTTACAGATATGAAGCTGGAGAACAACCGAGTTGTGAGGTATATGTCAACAATACTGTAGCCAACGGGAAAAGGGTTTAAAACAAATCAGGTGCTCGGAGGTGTCACATCTAGGGACCATTTCCACAACTTGTCCCATTGCCTTTTGGAAGAGGTACATTTGTCTTTCTGCACGTAACCATGCATTCTCTTCCAGAAAGAACTCACTGTCTTATCCACGTGTATCTCTTGGTCACATCTTACCTCCCCATTCCTATGCAGGAACATAGCGTAAATGACCCCAGAGGGATCTGGGGAATGGAGAGGTCTCTGCTTCCTTCCTGGGCAGGTTTAGTCCAAGAGGCCTAAAAAAAGAGAGAGATTCGAGGGTTGCATTTGCATGAAAGAGGGACTGTGCATTGGGACACCCCCACTTCCTGCACAGGCCTTGAGAAAACATGACCTTGGGGATTCCTACCCATTGGGTATCTGGGGGAAGCAAAGGGCATGTGGGGGGCAGGGGACGGGGTGCCTGGCTGGAATGTAGGCAGGGGGTGCTCTGAGGTGGAGATTCCCTGACAGTGTGTAGGGAGAAGAAGTAGGGAGGCAGTCGGCAATGAGTTCCCACATTTGTTTCCACCTGTCTATCTTACATATTATCAGTGTGTGCGTTTTGGGTTGCGTTTTTGGGGCCACTATATTTTGTAACTGGAGGCAGGGACTGAGAATGCTACAGGCTCCCTTTCCCTACTGTAGGCTCGTCAGCGAACAGACTGAGATGATCTGCCTGGTAGAGTGAGTCCAGAATTAATAGCATACCCAGCAGTTATAAGAAGGGAGCTCGAGGGTAGGCAGAGAGACAGAGGGACTGGGGGTTGCATGTGTGAGTTGTGGATCTTCCTCTCTAGAGATAGAAAAATGTTGCTACACTGACAGCTTTCTCTGTGTTATTACCCCTTCTTTATCCCTTTCCCCCAAACAAGTATGGTAATTTTTGCACAAGGGTTAGGTAGGGTTTAGGATACCCAAATTGTTGCACTCTCTTCAAGGAGTCTTGTTTTTAAAAAGCTTTTAAAACACCATTGTAAATTGGGCTGCTGCAGACCCTGTGGTCGGGACAACAAAAGCATGATCACACGCTGAAAATATTGCAATGCTGTCGCCTATTTTTCATCTCTGGGTCTGGAGATCTTGTCAAACATCACAGTGAGCATTTGTCCTCCCATATAATACCAACCACCCCATATTTGGGAGTTGTTTTCTCAGCATTCTGAGAAATTTCCTTCTTCACTCACACAGAGCAATGCAGAACTGCTTTAAGTTGTAAAGTTGTGCTGTCGAGTTGGTGTCGACTCCTAAGGATGTGCACAGAACCAGCTCTCTTCAAGCTGATGGGGGGGCGGCTTTAAGGACGGGGGAGGGTGCACTCCCCCCTCCCCGTGCTTCCCCCTGGGCTGAGAGAGAAGTGACTGGCCCAGAGTCACCCAGGGCGCTCTGTAGATAAACAGTCTGGCGGGGTGGCAGCGTACCTCCTTTACAAGTGCACGGCACTTCCGGTCAGTAAAACAACGGGGCAGCAAGAAGGTACGCTGATGCCCTGCTGGACTATTTTATCCAGAGTGCTGGAGAGGGAAGCACAGCAGTGGGGTAAGTGCACCCTCCCCTGTCCTTAAAGCCCCCCCCCCCGTGTTTGAACTGGTTCGAATGCAGGGTTCCGAAACTGTTCGGCGTTCTAAGAATAGAACGCCGAACAGGTTCGTGCACATCCCTACTGACTCCTGGCACCCACAGAGCCCTGTGGTTTTCTTTGGTAGAATACAGGAGGGGTTTACCATTGCCTCCTCCTGCACAGTCTGAGATGATGCCTTTCAGCATCCTCCTATATCGCTGCTGCCTGATATAGGTGGGATTCGAACCAGCAACCTCTTGCTCTCTAGGCAAGTTACTTCCCCACTACACCATTATGTGGCCACGGAACAGCTTAAGGCAGATAAATTGCCTTCCGCCTTTCCTCAGAGACTAAAGATCAGAGAGAATCTCCCTCTCTGAGACTAAGCCTTTCCCGGGGCTCTACAGAGGTGAGGAAGATTTCCTGTGGAGAGGTTAATAGCAGCCTTGGAAGGGGAAAGGTATAGTATTTTATTTATTTTACATTTTCTATCCCGCTCTTCCTCCAAGGAGCCCAGAGCGGTGTACTACATACTTAAGTTTCTCCTCACAACAACCCTGTGAAGTAGGTTAGGCTGAGAGAGAAGTGACTGGCCCAGAGTCACCCAGCAAGTATCATGGCTGAATGGGGATTTGAATTCAGGTCTCCCTGGTCCTAGTCTGGCACTCTAGCCACTACACCACATAGTCAGAGTGTTGGACTAGGACTGGGGGGACTCAAGTTCAAACCCCTATTCAGTCATGAAATTGACCTTGGACCAGTCACTTATATCTCAGCCTAACCTACCTCACAGGGTTGTTGTGAGGGTAAACACAAGCATTCATGCTGCTCTGGGCTTCTTGAAGGAAGAGCAGAATAAAAATGTAATAAATAAATAAATCAAGGAAACGGCATTGCATGAAGGGGTATCCTACTGCTCCCCCTCTGCTGTAGTCCTCATCTGAATCTCTCTTTCATGTGACTGATATAGATAGATAGATAGGACTGCGCGCGCACACACACACACACACACAACAACTCAGGATATTCTGTTCATGGATCGCTTGCATTGCATGTAGTTCGACTCTGGTTTTTAAAAATGAGATGTGCAAATATGGGTGCAGTGGCAGAGATGCGAATAGAGGTATTGCCTCCCCAAATGAAAATTCTGCCTCCCCAAATGAAATTTCATTTCATAGGTGCTTTTAATAAGCCCCCCGCCCCTATCATTAGGCCTATAGTCAAGAGCCCTGGTCAGTTGCCCAACCACCGATCCCAAAATCTATGAGTCCGTCTCTACCTGAGTACCCCCTGCCCAGAGAACAAAACACTCACATTAAACGTAAAGCTGAAAGTTTCATTAGCATGTTGTAACTTGCCAGTTACTGCACACAAAGCAGCAGAATGATTGCAAAACAGCAGCAGGATCCTCAACTAAGCAGGAAATACCATTGGGTGGCCAAAAGCACAGTCCAGGCTAGGGCTGGAACCCAGCAGAGACACCAGTGGGAAGCCAAAATCACTGATGGGTGCCAAAATCATGATCCAAGATTCGGGTCAGAAGGTGGCAATCCTGAAGAGCTTCAGGGAGGTCCTTAAATTAATCACGTTACAGGAACTCCATTCCATATTTAGTAGCTAGCCCCACCATCAATCCTGATAGCCTCTGTGATGGAATGTACATATAGGAGCTGGAGAGTGAGTGTGTTGCCATAGTAACCAGGCACTGGAATGTTTGCAGGGAGGGATTTACATAAGCACAGTAGGTTAGGAGAAGACTGTTGGAGTCGGAG
Organism: Hemicordylus capensis; assembly: GCF_027244095.1. Taxonomy (NCBI): domain Eukaryota; kingdom Metazoa; phylum Chordata; class Lepidosauria; order Squamata; family Cordylidae; genus Hemicordylus; species Hemicordylus capensis. Next base: position 229,120,882 of record NC_069658.1, on the reverse strand, counting down.
GTGGAGGTAGTTGGAGCTGAGCATTAAGAGCGAGAAGTTGGACAGAACGTAGCAGAGAGATTGTTCAGGGGTTTGTACGAGACTTGATTGGTTTATGTGTGGAGACTGTGGAACCAGCAGTACATTGGGGCAGTGCTCTAAAAAGAGAGGGAGTGTTAACAGTAGTGTAGCAAGCTTCCCGGTGGCCAGGGGACAAAGTTCATCCAAGGGGTCTCCCTTTCCCCCCCTCGCGCGGGCAAAGCGTGCGTGCGTGCGCGCGCCCCAAACCATGTCCCCTGCGTCTGATGTCAGACACAAGGGGGTGGGGTACCTATCAAAGTATCAAAGGGGCTCCCTGGCCTGGAACACTCCACTGTCCATCCATCAAGGTGCACCTGACTGACTTGCCAAAAGCAGCTGCAGGTGGGACAGGCTTCCCTTGGCAGGCTGCTCCTCCACTTTTCTTGCCCTTGGGCCTGCCAAGTTTGGAAGGATTAGGTGGGGGTGGCAGAGGAGGAGGAGGCAGAGCAAGGGTCCCTCTCCTCCAGCGAGGCTGCTGGGCAGCCAGGAGGGCAGTGGCTCCCACTCAGTCAGCAGCCACCAAACCCAACAGGGCGCACCTCCCCTCCTGCAGTTCTCTGGCCAAGCGTGGTGGCAGCTACCCCATTCCACAGGGTTGATTCCTCCTGGGCACGGCGATGGCACCCCGACAGTATGCAGCGGCCTGGGCTGCTCTTCCGCTTGCCAGCAGCATCCCTTGCTCTCTGGCCGATGGGCTCGGCTGTGCATTGTCTAGACCCGTCCCCCGGGAGGGACCACCGTGCTCCAACACCTTTGAGGCCCCAAGCCTAGTCTCCCATTCAAATGCAACCAGGGCAGACCCTGCTTAGCTAAGGGGACAAGTTATACATGCTTGCCACCACAAGACTAGCTCTCCTCTCCATCTGCCCAAACTAAATCTGTCCAGGAAGGAAGCAGAGACCTCTCTACTCCCCACACCCTCTTTCTAATCCCTCTCTCTGCCTGTCAGATCATCTTACACACATCCTGCGTTGGCCCTTTGTCAGGTCCGCGGAAGTTGAAGCTACGGCTGAGGGGGCGAGCGGGGGAGTAGTCCCCCCCCCACGCAAGCAAAAACAGGACCAAGGAGGCTGTGGATCCCTCACTGCCTCCAGCCCCTCCAAATCTGCAGCCTCCCTGGGCCCTTCCGAATCCCAACCTCCCTTCTCCTTTCCTTCCCTGCTGCCGCTGCCAAGCTGCACCCACCAGGTTCCCGGACTGAGGCAATGCTATGCTAAGCTAAGAAAAAGCAAAGGATCCTTTTGGGGTGGGGGGAGAGGGGAGGGGGAGGGGAGGTACATCTTCCCCTGCAGGGTGCGCCCCCCCCCCACGCCCCTCCTGCTCTTTCTCTAGGAGTCTCTACTCGCTGCCTTTAACCCTCCTCCTGTCCTGCCCCGTCCCTCTGGATGCCTGCAGACGCGTCCTGCTGCCAGAACGAGAGTGCGCAGCGTACACTGCCAGCCTTCTTCAAGGTGCACACTCCGGAGTGAGGAGTTTTTCCTTGTATATAAATGGCCTTTCTTTCCGCCTCTCCTGGCGCTCCCTTTGAAGGAGCCCTTTTTGCGGGCGGCGAAAGGCCCGTCTAAGGGTTAAACTGAGAGAGGCGAGATTGCTAGAGGGGCCCCTTTGGAAGCTGCCGCTCGGACTGGGCGGCCTTACCGGCCCCTCCTCTCTCCGTCGGCTTCGCTTCTTCCCTCCGAGACGGGTGAGTGCAAAGGGCGGGGTGGGTGGCCGAAGAGCCCCGAGTGGGGACCGAGAGGGAGGCGATGCAAGGGAGGGGAGCGCGGAGGGGCCAGGAGGAGAACAAAGGCAAGGCGGCGGCAGAAGTGGGGTAATCACATGTGACCCCCCCCCCTAATTCCTCCCGGCTGGGAAGGCTGCAAGAAGTAGTGTGTGATTTCGTCTCCCAAGGATGGTGTTTGTGTGTTTTTAATTTTATCACTGTATTAGAGATTTTAGATGTTGTAAAATAAATACTGGTACTAGTTTAGCCAGATTCGATATTTCTAGCCTCCCTGAGATTCTTTCTCTCTTTGAAAGAGCAGCACATACATTTCCTAAATAGAATAGAGTTGATTGTTGTCATTTTGGGCAGCTGAGCGATCGTGGGGTATGTGTGTCTGCTGCGACACCCCCAAGAAGGGGCTTGTTCGCCCCGCTCTGTGAAGCTCTCAAAGATCCCGACAAGAGATCCCAAGAAAGCCTCTCCTCTGAATATGGATGCACTGAATACAACTAGAATCTGGTTTCTTTCTCCGTTTTGGGATGAAGGAGGCTGGATGGGGCTTTTAGGAATCGATGGGGAAAGAGGTGTCAGTGAGGCAGTTCCTGTTGGACAGTGGGGTGACCCCATTTCTCCCCTATGAACGACGAGGCAGCCACGGACTGTGGGAGTAGAGGACTAAGAAGTGAAATGGAGGGATTGCTATTTGCTACATTCACCCCACAAGGAGGTGGCCCAGGCAGCTGACCCACTTAGGGCTTCCTCCCTGACATCCACATTGGGTACCCTCTTTTCTCCCCTCACAGCTCATCTTGAATTCCCCATCAGTACATCCCTCTGTAGAGAGGTTCCCCTTGAATTTAGGTACATTTTGGAAACTTTCAAAAACCCTCTTCATAAATTATGATCAGAGCGCACACTGTAGTACAATTCCTGTGCAGTTTTATCATGAATGTCTCTACAGTCCTGCACACACTTTACAGACAGCTGCACACATCTGCAATTCAGCATAGGGCTTTTAAAAAAATGTGCAACTAGACAGAAAATATGCAACTTGAAAAGAATATTTGTACATATTGGGGTGGGAGGAAGGCAGGGAGAGTGGTTAGGGGAGATTATTGAGGATTGGAAAGTGAAGAAATTTTTTTAAAGAATGTGGGTTTGAAAAATTCAATTCAATCAAAAGTTGCATGATGTTATGTTATGCAAAATTTGCATTAAGTTAGATATAAACATGGTGGATAACAATGAGAGGACTCAAGTGACTGGTCCAAGCTCCTCTACGACACCAGACTGTGATCAGGTTTCCCCATATAGCTTCCTCCTGCCAAAGAGGTGCACGCACACACACACACACACACACACTCACTGCTACTCCTCACAGAGCCTTTAACAACAACAACAACAAATATTTATATACTGCTTTTCAACAAAAGTTTCCAAAGCGGTTTACATGGAGAAATAATAAATAAATAAGATCGCTCCCTGTCCTCAAAAGGCTCTTAATCTAAAATGGAACATAAGGTAGACACCAGCAACAGACACTGGTTTACCAAGGAATCTCCTCTGCACTCATGCGTGCTGATGGGAGACCCGAGTTCAAATCCCCATTCAGCCATGATACTAGCTGAGTGACTCTGGGCCAGTCACTTCTCTCTCAGCCTAACCTACTTCACAGGGTTGTTGTGAGGAGAAACTCAAGTATGTAGTATACTGCTCTGGGCTCCTTGGAGGAAGAGCGGGATATAAATGTAAAAATAAATAAATAAATTGAATACTACCCTATTGAGGCTCCTAAATATTATGGACTGTGACTTGAAGCAATAGTGTATTGGTGCACAGAAAAATGAAATGCACAGGCATAAATGTAGCAGTGCATTCTGAGTGTGTGAATTGATCTGACAACATGGTGCATTTCTGAATTTTCCTTTTAAAAGCCCTGATGCAATGTCTGAATGGGGCTAAAGAATGCATGCCGAATAAGGTGGGCAGCAAAAGAGGCAGCTTTTCTGGGAGGTGGTTCAAAGGAGGGCAGAGAGAGTGAATGGGGGGAGTTCTTGGGGATGGGTTAGTGGAGGGAAAGGGCTGAATCACATGGCTCACAACCTCTTATAGGTTTGCTGTGTGTCCCCCAAGTGAGGGAACCTCTTCCTCATCCCTGATGCTCTTTTAAGTCTTGGCCTATGTCTCTTTTCTGCAGTGAGAACTACCAGGCGCTAGCTGGAATGATCCACTTTTGCCTCTGAAATTCCTTGCCCCAAAGTGTCATCATTTGCACACAGAGTAACGCCTTGGCTTTGCAAGATGTAGTCGCCTCTTCCATCTGGCCAGTTCCTGCCTGAAGATGGAGGCTATGGAAGAGAATGACTCAGGTGGCCTGCAAGCAGAAAGAAGCCCAGATGCAGCTGAGGTTAGGAGCACTGAAGAAAGATTTGTCCAGAAAGGCCTATGTGCTGACAACACCGGCTCAGATGGAAAGCGTCAACGCTTCAGACAGTTCTGCTACCAGGAGGCCAAGGGCCCCCGAGAGGTTTGCAGCCAACTCCACAGCCTTTGCCATCAGTGGCTAGAGCCAGAAAGACACACAAAAGCTCAGATGCTGGACCTGGTGATCCTGGAGCAGTTCCTGAGCATCCTGCCCCCAGAGCTGGAGAGCTGGGTGAGAGAATGCAGAGCAGAGACCAGTTCCCAGGCAGTAGCCTTGGCAGAAGGTTTCCTCCTGAGCCAGGCGGAGGACAAGAAGCAGGAAGAGCAGCAGGTGAGTGTTTCTTTCTCATCCTGGTAGATCAAAGGGACTGAAAATGTGAACAACACTAATTTAGAAATCCCTACCCAGAGCAGAATTTTCTGTTGGAAACGTTCCAGGATGGGTTGTCCCAAGGTCCTCCCCACCCCATTTTTAAACTTCACCATATTTTGTTGAAGGTGGTTCTAGCTAATATTTTAATTGTGTAATTTAAGTTTTGTGTGAACCGCCTTGAGATCCTTTTAATGAGAGGCAGTATAGAAATTTAACAATAAATAAATAAATAAATAAGATTGAAATACATATATCCTATCTTCTGATTAAAAATCTACAGAGTAGCTAACAAAATTAGTAGATGGACAGAGAGCATTAGGTATGGGAGTGTTGTATCCTGGTCACTCCAAGTGGCAGAACATGAATACAAGGATATCCAAATATTGCCTCAGGAGAGTCATAACTTACATTTCTTGAAATCAGGAGAAAGACCCACCTCCAGCTCTCTACCTGAACCAATTCTAATCCTGATTCTTAAAGCAGTTCATATCTTACCTTTGGATGAAGAACCCAGAGGCACGTTATATGCATGTTTTATACCAGGCCTGCTCAACTTAGGCCCCCCAGCTGTTTTTGGACTACAACCCCTGCTAACTTGGCAAAGAGACACCTTTTAACGTGGTGATTCTCTTTATTTAGCAGAGGGAGAGTAACTGGCCCTATCCGGGCCCAGCACAGTACCTCCAGTGACTGTTGCTGGTGTCTATCTTCTATTTCCTTTTAGATTGTGAACCTTTTGGGGACCGGGATCCATCTTATTTATTAATTATTTCTCTGTGTAAACCACCCTGAGCCATTTTTGGAAGGGCAGTATAGAAATCGAATAAACAAACAAATTCCCATAACCCTCAGCCACAGTGGCCAATAGCCAGGCATCATGGGAATTGTAGGCCAACATCTGCAGGAGGGCTGAAGTTGAGCAGCCCTGTTTTATACATTACAACAGAGGGTTGTAAAAAACAGTCAAGACAAAAACCAAATAGTGACAGCTAACCGAGCAAGAAAACCTTAGGCCAGCATCAGCCATTTTCCTTTTAAACTTGGGTGCCTCCCAAAGCCCTTGGGAGGGGGAAAGTTGCTTTTGCCTTGTGCCCTTAAGCTAGTGATTGTAGAGGGTACCTGGATTCAGAAGACCTTTTTCTTTGTACTGTTTTGGGGTGTGAGTGTTATGTTATGCCACTAGATGTCAGTAATCTACCTATCAATTCAAAAACTTTTACTGAAAGTCTTATCCAATTGATCTCTAATATAACAGGGTCAATTCAAAATATCTAAGCCAAAGACTATATATTCTAAATATTGATTTGAGATCTTTCTCTGTTAGAGCAGAGACAGACCTGACCCATTCCAGTGTCACGAAGTTGAGATCCTTGCAAAATAACTCTAGAGAACCTGTTGGATTCTTAGTAGTAGTAGTAGTAATATCAAGTCCTTGGTCTTCAACTTTGAGTTGAACATTGTTCTGAGAAAGGGTGCTTCTTTGATGCTGTGTTCTCAGCCACTTTGAAATCTGTATATGTTCTAGAGACACATCAGAATCAAAGGAACTGCACACTACCCTCTGGGGACTCTCTCTGGCCCTTTTACGAGATATGTCAGTTTCTTGGTAGAAAAGAGAGACTCAATTGGACTTTTGAATATTGCGAAACGCGACGCACGCATGCGTGCTTCTATTACAGCTTCTTCCAGGCAACGCTGCCACCCCGAAAACTTCAATTTTAAACGCAGCGGCGGAGGGGGAAGAGCGGCGGGAGGGGTAAGTTCTACCCCCCTGTCCTTAAAGGTAGACACCCCCCCGTGCCGGTCCGGACCCACGCACATCCCTAGGCTGCAGCAGCTTGATGAGTTGGCTTAAAGCTAGGACCCGTGGCTGGTCTCGCTGGAGGCTGGCTACAGATGCTGAAGAGTCCTGGAACCTTTGAGAGTGTTGGCCCAAAACACATGATCAAGCACAAGGTAAATCTACTCTGAACTCTGCCCTTCGGCAGAGATCCCAAACAAAGAGTCAGTGCTGTAGATGGAGGCTAGGCTAACAAACATCTCCATTTGGATCACACTTCGCAGTGCCAACCAAAAGAGTCAGAAGCCAAAGCCAAAAAAGCCCCCAAATCTCTCTCTGTCTTTTTTCTGAACATCAGATGATTTCATGTAGTTTCCTCAAAATTTGGTCATTCCGCTTGGTGATCCTTGGACATTAAACCCATTAGGTTGAAAGACCATTGTCTTCAGCCGGGTTCAGGTGAGGATTGACAGCCTCTTGGCCTCCTTCCCAGAGAGGGCTCTATTCTGCTATTGGCAGGACTGGCAGAGAAAAGGGGAAGGGACCAAGCAAAGGAGGAGCCAGTGCTTTATTGGCTCTCAGTCTGAGACAGCCCAGCTAAGCTATTCTCAATACATTGATTCTAAAAAGGCTGTACTGGCTGTTCTCTGGTTACGTGATCATTTGGCAGGCCTCTCCCAGGACCCAGTGAGCTTACACAGAGTTCATGAACAAGCATAGCAGCCATATTAGGTGTTGGCCTGAAAGTGCTGATGCAGATTTACGCTGGGACAATTTGGTGCACAACACAACCCCATTCCCCACCTCCAGCTCTCTACCTGATCTAATTTTGATTCTTAAAGCAGTTCATATCTCACCCTTTGAGGAAGGATCCAGAGACATATTATATGCATATTTTATACATTACGACAGAGGATAAGGAAAAACCAGTCGAGACAAAAACCCAGTAGTGACATCTAACTGAGCAGGAATACCTGAGACCAGCATCAGCCATTTTCCTTTTGAACTGGGGTATCTCCCAAAGCCCTTTGTAAAAAAGGTCGCTTTTGCCTTGTTCCCCAAAGCTAGCGTATGCAGAGCAGGACTCCCGAGGACAGAAACTCCATCATCTCATTGCCCCTCCTGAGAAGGTCTAGTCCCATTTTTCTCAGACTGTATAGGAATATCAGTCAGCATCCCTGAAGAAGTTCTTAGTCGAGGTTTGCTCTGGTGTCCCTTGATGTTAACTCTTTGCTCAGAACCCTCCACATTTTCTCTTTCAGCTGGAGAGACTGGCAGCAGAAGTGGGTGGTGACCTCTCTGAGGCTGAGAAGGGTCAACTGGACACTGGTGAAAAGCCACCCTTCAGGCCGATGTTCCAGGAGGGTGACCAAGATGCCAGCTTGCTGAGTAAGGATGGATGGAATCTGTTTCAACTTGGCCTCTTCCTCTCTTTACTGTATATGAAATCCATGGGCTGATTTCCTGTTGTTCTTTAGCTTGTGTAGGGGAAAGCATTTGTCTTTCAAGCCTTTTCCCCCAGTTTACAAATGAATGTATTTTTAATTCATTTAAAAATCCTGGTTTAGACTATAATATTTGTCTAAACCAACACTTTCAGTTATGCCCAGTAGTAACCATGAATTGTCCCCTTTGCTAAGCATGGTGTGCTGAGATAAGAGACTTCTGTTTATGGGGGCTTCACCTGCCAGGAACTAATTTCATCTCAGTCAGACCCTCTTTGATGTGAGACAGACTTCCTTTGGACATTGCCAGGGTATATTATAGGCATGGTCCCTTCTTCTCTTTTCTACCTAGCTGTTATTGTTAGGCAGAATCTACTATAAATATTAGAATACAGAGGCTTGATATAAAAAGGCTTTTCTTGAAAAAGAAGGATAAATTGCCATCACAAAAGGCTTACATCAAAATAAAGGCAAAAGTTAAAACAGAGAATAAACAACCAATCAGATCTTGAAAAACCCTCTCTCTGAAAAGGTACTTGAAAGTTTCAGAATTTTGGTCCAAAAGGTTCACTCTAGCTAGCATACGAAAGATAATGCTTTAGCTCTTCCTGGCTTTTTACAAAGAAAAAAGAACAATTCAAAATGGTTGTTTCTAGTCTCACAAGAATCTGACCCCATTCTGAAATAGGTGGCAGGTCCACCCTGCTTCTTTCAACATCCAGTTCCTCAGCCAGCCCTAGGTCAGCCCTGATCAGCTCAGGATTAAAGTTCTTTTCTCTGTGTGTGCTTGGCACACTTCACCTAAATGGAGAGCATTCACTTGATCTGACCCGCCTAATTCTAAACAATCCATTTCGTTTATTTAGTTTATTTGAGATGTTTCTCAGAGTGGAGACAGAAAGATTGTTTTGGTTATTTGCGTCCTTTCTCCTCATTAAGGTCAGGCTGGTCTCTGCTCAATGGCATGGAAGGCCTTGACAGCTGTGGAGAGAAATTTCTGAACCGTCAGGGCATATGCACAAAGGTTCTTCTTTCCCGCTCCCAAGCAGCTCTGGCACAAACATGGCTCCTCTCAAGCCAAGCAGGAAGGCTAGACCAATGCAGATTTTTCACCCTGTTTTTGCACCGCTTTACCATATAACCTTTAATTTGTTTTCTTATGATTTGTTATTTGTTGCAAGTTGCACCATACAGCACTGTTCTGGAGGATTGGGAGGTAAGTATTTTAAACGAATGAAGTCCATTAAAATTAGACTGTATTCGCATAGAAAATCAGTAGGATAAGCTGAAAATAGTAAATGCTTTAAGAAAGAAATATTGTCACCAGTCAAGGCCTCTCCAAGCAACTCGAATGCTTAACGATTTCCATGTGGTAGAACTCAACTCCTGGGCTATGCAGATGCTGGGTCTTGTACCGGTTAGGAATGTGTGAACTGGTTGACCCTCGAACTGGTTCACCAGTGGGGAGGCGTGTCGGTCTCCAGCTCAAGGACCATACCTGTAAACTTGTATTTACAAGTAAAGTACAAGTACAACTGTCCTGAGACATTTTTGGGAGGGCGGTATAGACATCAAACAAACAAACAAACAAATAAAAGAGAAGCGGTGGGGGTGGGGCAAGGGAAAACTTCTGCCTTTTACCTTTTAAAACAGCTCCCCTCCTGCCTCCCTCCAAATGACTGCATGGGCCAGTCTGCATCCCAATTTGGGCCTTTCTCCACACATGAGTGTGCACACAGATGCCCAAATGCTGCCACCCCATCCTGCTGTGCAGTGGCATTTTTTTAAAGGTAAAAGGGGGGACTTTCACCTCGTTCTCCCTGCCACAGCCCTTTACTTGTAAAGGGGCATCCTTGCTGAATTCTCCTTTACAAGTATAGCTGTTGAGCCCTCAAGCCGGTTCAACAGCTGGAGTAGACCTAAACTGGCTCATTTGAGCCAAACCGAGCCACCTGGGGGTGGCTCAAATCCGTTCCACTTTTGAACTGGACCTGGCTGGCCGGTTCTATGCACATCCCTAGAAGGGGTTTAATGGCAAGAAGCCCCTTGAACTGGGCCAGGCAGCTAACAGGATCCAACATCTTCCCATCTCCCTTGTCATTCTTGTAGGCATTGGAAGGACCCCAGGACCTCATTCCAGGCCTTCTCCTCTCGGTGGCACAAGGGATGCAGTTGCCACGCCATCACTGGAACAGGTAAGAGAAGGATGAGTGGAGGAGATGGGTGGAGGACGGCCCTGGGTGCTCTTCTCCCCTGTCCATTTCCCCTTGCTTTGCCAAAGTTGCCTGCTAGGAAGGCTTTGGACGGCACTGTGGAATCTCTATGGAATCTTCCTAGCAGAGGAACCCCATATATGTCTGGATTCCTGCATGACCAATGAAGAGAAATAATTTTGTTCTAATTTCAGGGTCAGGTGATCTTTGAGGAGGTGGCTGTGTACTTCACGGAGGAGGAGTGGGCTCTGCTGGATGCTGCCCAAAGGGCTCTGCACAAGGAAGTCATGGAGGAGAATTCTGGTCATCTGACCTCTCTGGGTAAGGCTCCCTCCTTGTCTTGGCTGCTAGATAGAGAAAGCAAAAATGTTGCTCATCCGTCTCAGTGCACAGTCAGGATGTCAGTCAGGATGATTCAGTAAGCCTAATTAAGATGAGAGTTAAGATGCTTTATATTTTCACTCATGCTCTAAAAAGAATGGAAATCGTAGTTCAGGTGCCTATCTTAACTTCTGCACTATAGAAGTTGTAAAGACTTTGCACAGTATGCTGTATGTTGATGGTTTTAGAAATGAGGCTGCACGCACCCACACTTTGCCTTTGTCTTTCAGTTGGACATTGGGCTGGGTAGGGATGCATCCAGGCAGACATTTAACAGATGCAGTTTCCCTAATCACTTACTAAAGATGCCCCCAATGCATTTCTGCCTGATGCATACTGATCAAGGCAAAAGGTACCATTCTCATTTTGGGGAAAGTTAAAAAAAATACATCAACCATTTAAAAACACACAGTGTCTGTTGTGAAAAAACGTTACCACCACTTTGAAACCTCTTTTTGGGAGTTAAAAACTGCTGTATCTCAGCCCTTTTGCAACAGATTTTCACCAAATTTGGAGGAGTCCCTTATTTGATTGTGCTCAGTTTCAAAGGGATCGCATGGATACATTTGACTTTATATTTATAAGCAATAGAATGTTCAGGGCTGATAATGGCAGAATGTTGAAAACACTTCTAATCTTAACTATAGTGGCACAACCAGTATAGTCTTGCCACGACCAGTATAGACTTACCATGACCAGTATAGTCTCATCTTAACTATACTGGCATGTACAGTATGCACGATCTTGCCGGTATAATACTTTGCTGGTATAATATTGCTTGGATGATCTGTTTCTTTTAATTTACTCTTAAAGAGTGCAATTGCTATTTCAGTGAGACCTCACAATGTCCAAAGCAAACCAACCTTTATTTGTGATCAAAGATCATAAATAATTTGCGGCAGGATCTACCTCTGCTCTACATCTCCTACATCCCGTTATTCAAAGATCAGTTAATGTGGCATTTTCTCCCTGCTATGTGTTTAACTATCCCAGGGTTTCTCTCGTTATTCTTGTAGGTGATGAGAGAGAGAGTGAATTGCAGTGGAGAAAACCTGAAGGAAATCAGCAGTGGAGAGATAAATTTACTGTTTCCAAAGCAGATTTGCATGACATGCATGACATTCCTATCTTGAAAGAAAGTTACAACGAAAAGACAAGGAATAAGATCCCTCTACATGCAAAAACCTTAACTTGTAACTCAAATCAAAGCATGGATGAAAGAATCCACAATGGGGTGAAACCATATTATTGCTCAGTGTGTGGAAAGAGCTTCAACTATTGCTCAGGTCTTGCTGCGCATCAAATAATCCACACAGAGGAGAAACCCTATCAGTGCTCAGTGTGTGGAAAGAACTTCAACCGCAGCACTAACCTTACAAAACATCAAATAATCCACACAGGGAAGAAACCATTTAAATGCTCAGAGTGTGGAAAGAGCTTCAAGCGGAGCACAGATCTTGCTCTGCATCAAAGAATCCATACAGGAGTGAAACCATATCAGTGCTCAATGTGTGGAAAGCGTTTCAGCCGGAGTGCAAACCTTACACAACATCAAATAATCCACACAAAGGAGAAACCCTATCAGTGCTCAGTGTGTGGAAAGAGTTTCAACTGCAGTGCAAACCTTACACGACATCAAACAATCCACACAGAGGAGAAACCATATCAGTGCTCACTATGTGGAAAGAGCTTCAGCCGGACCTCAGGTCTTGCTGTGCATCAAACAGTCCACACAGGGGAGAAACCATATCAGTGCTCAGTGTGTGGAAAGAGCTTCAGCCGGACCTCAGGTCTTGCTGTGCATCAAATAATCCATACAGAGGAGAAACCCTATCAGTGCTCAGTGTGTGGAAAGAACTTCAACCGGAGCACTAACCTGACAAGACATCAAATAATCCACACAGGGGAGGAACCATTTAAATGCTCAGAATATGGAAGGAGCTTCAACCAGAGCACAGAGCTTAATAAACATCAAAGAATCCACTCAGAAGAGAAAACATATCAGTGCTCCGTCTGTGGAAAGAGTTTCAACCGCAGCGCAAATCTTACACGACATCAAACAATCCACACAGAGGAGAAACCGTATCAGTGCTCAGTGTGTGGAAAGAGTTTCAACCGCAGTGCAAACCTTACACAACATCAAATAATCCACACAGAGGAGAAACCGTATCAGTGCTCAGTGTGTGGAAAAAGTTTCAACTTCAGCGCAAATCTTACACAACATGAAAGAATTCACACAGGGGAGACACCATATCAGTGCTCAGTGTGTGGAAAGAGGTTCAACTGCAGCGCAAAACTTACACGACATCAAATAATCCACACAGAAGAGAAACCGTATCAGTGTTCGTCGTGTGGAAAGAGCTTCAGACACAGTTCAAGCCTTACACAACATCAAAGAATCCACACTGGGGTGAAACCATATCAGTGCTCAGTGTGTGGAAAGAGCTTCAACCAGAGCACACATCTTGCAGTGCATCAAAGACTTCACCCAGAAGAGAAACCATATCAGTGCTCAGTGTGAGCAGGAGCCAAGATTTCGGTGGAACAACAGCCTGTTCTGTATTTTTAGTTTTAAGTAACATTTCTTTCTGAGATATCCTCAGCCTTTAAAAAAGAACTTCAACTTCACTATTTATGTGGGAGTCTTCTGACAGGCATGCAGGTTTAAGAGCCCAGCCTTGTGAGACAACTCCAGACCAGAGTTAGGGTGGAAAGATCTGATCCTTCAATTCAGTTATTGATAAAATTCTGTTTTCAATAAAAGCAGTTCTTTTAAGAGGACTTTGTGGTATCTCATCTGGGCCTCCTTAGATCAAGTGCTGAAATAAGTATGGGGTTTCCCTTCTGAATCTGGCCTCGTCTGGGGAACTTGTTTGGGGAACTGCTCTGGGGTTTGGCTACAACCCAATAACTGACTTAAGTGGAGAATCAGCTGTGTTAGAGATGAGCATCTCCCTTTACCAGAATAAATTTGTGCAAAGCTTTGGATTGTGGAAATGACTGACAGAGTTTCTTGGAGTGAAGCAAAGTCAGGTTTATTAAAGGTTTTGGGGTACAAAGCAAAGGATAAACTTTAAACTAAGCAATGATAAACATATTTAACTAATAAGACTTAATAAACTTAAAATAGAAACTTGCGAAGAGGCGTTTTAGCTTAGGTTTTCTGAATTTAAATTAACCCAATGCTTGACCCGAGAAACAGATCTTAAGAGAAAAGGCTTTTAGGGAGAAGGAGAGGAGTGAGCGAAGGTTTGGAGGAAAGGCTTGTTAATTATACTGAATCCCTTATTCTGATGGGGTGTGTGTGCTCTTGTCAGCCGAACCGATTATTGTCGGCTGAACTGATTGTTGATGGACCTCCCTCTGCACAGGATTCGGGTTCCGAGGGATGGGGACCAGTGTGCCACTCGCCAGTAGCAGGGTTAGGTAGGGTTCCAAGGTAGCCTAGTCTTGGGAGATCAGCACTCTGGAGCAGCCCAGTGTAATGCACAGATTGACCTAGGCAGTGGGTACAATCTGGAGCTGGAAACTTGTGTAGTTCCAATGCAGAGTAACGATACCACACGGGATGATGATATTGCAACTGTCGTCAAAGGTAACAACAACCATAACACCACCACACTGCCATTTGGGCAACTGGGTCTTTAATATTGTAAAATGTGCCTGGGGACAAATAGGGACCATTTCCAAGGCTGGAAGAGAGTGATCGTCTTGAACAAAGGTGCACATCCCAATCTAATGCATTGCGGACACCTTCTGAGCTAGTATGTCAATGATCGTGAATAGGTCTAGCAACCTGTGTGTAATTTTTCCGAATAGGTGCAGTTAGAGATTCTTTCATGCTGGGAATGCTCTTCCTAGCATGGAACTAGCAGTATCCTGTGTATAATAAAGACAATGTCCTTGGTCCCCGAACCAAATGCTTACCACATTGTTAGGGGGAGAAGTACCAGTCACAATCTTTATCAGCTTGATCTCAGGTCTGCATGCCTCTTAAGGCTGGTCTTGTCAACAATCAAAGGAGTCTTTTTGCCCTTGAGGGGGGAAACCTATGATTAGTTTAACTTGTGTCTGCCTAGCCTTGTTTTTAGTGGGTAACACTGTGAGCGACGCTTTTGGGATAGTTCATCGTGCAGTCACATTTTATTTATTTATTTAAAATATTTCTATACTGCCCAGAATTTGCATTTCAGGGCAGTTTACAATTAAAGTCATATAAAACATTAAATAAACAATTAAAATAATTTAAGACATTAAAATATAGTGCCCAAAAATATTAAAACTATAAATCTAATTAAAAGCCTGGATGAATAAATGTTTCTTCAGTGCCTTTTTGAGAGTTGCCAGGGATGGAAAGGCTCTCATTTCAATAGGGAGCGCATTCCAAAGTCCAGGGGCAGCAACGGAGCAGGCCTGTCCCCGAGTAGCAGCCAGACGAGTTGGTGGCAACCGCAGACAAACCTCACCAGAGGATCTTAAGCTAAGATGTTCTTAACTTAATTTTTAAGTTCTGGAGTAACTTTCCCTGAGCTGCCTGCCAAATGACTTTTGTGTTTGGCTTTGTACGCCATTGAGGACTTGCTGGCCTACATGTCCAAGTAATCCAAGATGGAGACCACAAGAATGTGGTTCCAATTAGAGGTGTTGCTGGGAGTCCCCAGCCAGGCTGTTTTGGCAACACCCTCTAGTCTTCATAATACTGACTGCAATAACCTGTGTGGATTCTACACCTTTTTAATGTGCCAACTGTGCCAATTTCATATATTACTTGCTATACTTCTCTCATAGGTTCACTCTGTTGCGATATACATAATAGATCAGAGAATGACCATCTGCCCTTGGTCATGACCTTTTCTGCATGTGCTGCACCCTACTCTGTAATCCGTTATTAACTGAAGGATCTTACCCAAGACAAAACAACGTAAATGGGTTACTGGTCTTAATGAGAAGATCACAACCCTATTAAATTCTCAGCAGATACTGAAACAGAGGCAATACTACCCAGTTTAAACATTTATGATTTCCCCCCTGAAATTATCTCTATAATGAACCCCGCTCTGGCCTCAACAGGTCAAATTCGGAGAGGCCATATAAGGAAAAGCTGGTGTGACCAGGAATTCAAGCTTAAGAGACAAGTCTTGAGACAACTCCAGATCAGAGTTCTAGAAGGAACTGACCCTTAATTCAATCATTGATACAGTTCCATTTTCAGTACAAACATTTCTTGAAAACAAGAACGAACAGTGACTGACCAGGAGAAGGATCTTGGGGTCATGGTGGACAGCTCTTTGAAAGTGTGGAATCTATGTGCAGCAGCTGTGGAAAAAGCTAATTTAGGATCAATAAAAGGAAGTACTTTTTCACACAACACATAATGAAGTACTCTTTGACACAGTGCAGAATTCTGCATAAATTGTGGAATTCTCTGCCATGGGATGTGGTAGTGGCCACTAGAAACCTAAGTATGTAGTACACCGCTCTGGGCTCCTTGGAGGAAGAGCGGGATATAAATGTAAAAAAATAAATAAAATAAATAAATTATGATTCCAAGCATGGAATTGGCCTTTTTTCACAACTGCTGTGTATTGAGTTGACACTTTCAATGATCTATCAAGATCCCTCTCCTAGTTAGTGAATGACAGCTCAGACTCCACCAGTGTATATGTGAAGTTGGGGTTTTTTGAACAGGATTTGCAATTTTGTTGCCCATTCCCTCAGTTTGGAAAGATCCTTTTGGAGCTCCTCACAGTCTGTTGTGGATTTCACTACCCTAAATAGTTTGGTGTCATATGCAAATTTGACCACCTTACTCCTTACCCCTTCTAGATCATTTATGAATAAATTAAAAAGCAGTGGTCCCAGTACAGATGCCTGGGGGGAACCACTTCTTACTTCTCTCCATTGTGAAAACTATGTTCCCTGATACAAATAAAAGTGTTCAGTGAACAGTTCATGCACATCCCTAGGGAAGATTCTTGCCTAAAACCTATATATACAGGAGGACCTCAATATTTGTGGGGTTTAATTTTCCACATTTACCATGGATACGGAAACAACAAATATCAAGTCATTAGGGCAATGGGATCACAGGGGGATAGGTTCCTGGAGGCCTGAAAATCAGTGGGGGGAAATGCAGAAAAGGGCTTTTAAGGGGCAAAATAAAATGCACTACTGTGCTCTGCGGGCTTCCAGCAATGCCCCTCTGAAGCCAGAAACTGTCCATTTTTGAGGCTTTTCCTGCCCTTTTTCATAAAAGTTTTAGAGAAAAAGAACCACAAAATGGCTCCGATTTTAAAAAATGGCAGCCACAAATGACCTCCCCAATCCTTTCTGGCTGCCCCCCATCCAAGGATACGCAGATGTAATCCTTTCCCCCCTCACGTATACAGAGGTCAGGTGCCAATTACTGACCGGGGATACGCAAAACCACAGATAACAAATCCGTGAGTAACGAGGTCCTCTTGTAACGAGGTCCTCCTTTAATGTTTTATTGTTTATTATATTATTGTTATGATTCACTACAAGCAGTGTTGTTCTGGAGGGGCTGGGATTTATTTTAAATAAATCAAGTATGTTAAAATCAGAATAGAATCTGATACAGAATCAGCAGGATAAGCCCAAAACAGTAAATGCTTTTAAGAAGCAGAGAGATTTTCACTAGACGAGGCCTTTCCAAGCAACCCTAATGACTAAGGGTATCCCTGTGGGAGAAAAGGATTCCTGGGGTATGCAGGACCCTTGGCTATGTAGCGGTTTAATGGCAAGAAGCTCCTTGAACTGGGCCAGGCAACTAACAGGATCCAACATCTTCCCACCTCCCTTGTCGCTCTTGTAGGCATTGGAAAGATCCCGGGGCCTCATCCCAGGCCTTCACTTGTCAGTGGCGGAAAGGATGCAGTTGCCGCGCCAGGACAGGTGAGGTCAAGGATAAGAACATAAGAACAGCCCTGCTGGATCAGGCCCAAGAAGGCCCATCTAGTCCAGCATCCTGTTTCACACAGTGGCCCACCAGATGCCGCTGGAAGTCACAGACAGGAGTTGAGGGCATGCCCTCTCTCCTGCCATTGCTCCCCTGCAACTGGTACTCAGAGGCACCCTGCCCTTGAGGCTGGAGGTGGCCCACAGCCCTCTGACTAGTAGCCATTGATAGACCTCTCCTCCATGAAGTCATCCAAACCCCTCTTAAAGCCATCCAGGTTGTTGGCTGTCACCACATCCTGAGGCAGAGAGTTCCACAAGTGGATCACGTGTTGTCTGAAAAAGTACTTCCGTTTGTTGGTCCTAGACTTTCCTAGAAAATAAAGGATGAGTGGAGGAGATGGGCGGAGGCAGGGCTATCCCTAGTGGGGTGCGGGGCTAGCCGCGAATCAGCATGTGTGCAGCCCGCTCAACATTTCAATCTAATAAATATTATATGTAACAGACACAAACACATTTTTACACATTTGCATAACGTTCAATCCGTCTCATTCATTCCAGAAACGTGCGTCTCTGGGTGGTTTACAATTAAAAGGGCGGTTTACAATTTAAAAATGTTTAACCAAGAGAACCCAAGCCTTTCTTTTCCATCCCGTCCTTCCTTCCACAATGGCCGCCCCTGTGTTTAAACCCGTCTTTCATGTTAATCGCCTCCGCCCTCCCTCCCTTTCCTCAGCAGAGCCAGCAGTCTCTGTGTGCCCTTTTCGCTCCGATTCCATCCCGTTCCGTTTCATTGATCCACCCCTGGACTCTCGCCTGGCTTCCAGCAAGCCCTTTTCTCTCCCCAGCCCCGGCCAAGCGGTAGCTCTTCAATCCGTCCATTTGCCTCACCACTGAGAGTTTACTGCTTCACAGGATCCATGCCAGCTCCTTGCTTCAACCCACCAGAGGTGGTGTTTCCTTCCCTTTCTCCTCTTAAACAGTATGGGCATCGATCGTCTAGCAGCTGAGGGAGCTCGCATGAAACAGCGAGCGATGCAACACGGTGCCGACGCGTGCGTGTTGCTTGCGTCACCTGACGCTTGCTGGCATGCTGTGCAGGCGCCCTGGCTGTGATGGTCGGGTGGGAAAGTGACTCGGGCTGCTCCGCCTCCTGCTCTCAGTCACACACACACACACACACACACACACACCGCCCTTGGCCAAGCCCAGTGATCTGGGCAGAGCTGGCATTGTTTCCCCCAGCCTACTGTAGAGGCAGTGTCAGCCAGGGTCCAGGGAAACAACAGCCGCCTGTCCTGCTCTGTGTCCTGCTGAGCGTTGTTGCTGTTTTGGCACGGCTGCGGGGGCGGGAAGTCGGGGTGTGCACGGAGCTGCGGTACAGCACTGGGGTGGGGGGTTCCTTTAAGGGCGGGGGAGAGTTTACTTATCCCTCCCACCGCTTTCCCTCGTCCGGCGCCCGTATTTTGTTTAGTAATTGGGGCGGCAGGATACCTCCCTGCCGCCCCTTCTCCCGGCGCTTGGCTGCAGTGCAAAAGGCTTTTAGAAGCCTTTTGTGCGCACACACGCACGCAACTTCTTTAGTAATCAGGGCGGCAGGATACCTCCCTGCCACTGCTTCCCCCGCTTAGTGCAAAAGCCTTTTGCAGCTAAGCGGGAGAAGGGGCGGCAGAGGTATCCTGCCGCCCATGATTACTGAAGAAAGTACGGGTGCACTTCTAAAGGGTTCTAAAAGCCTTTTGCACTAAGCGGGGGAAGGGGCAGCAGGGAGGTATCCTGCCGCCCCGGTTACTAAAGAAAATATGGGCGCCAGATGGGAGAAAGCGGTGGGAGGGGTAAGTAAACCCTCCGCCGCCCTTAAAGGAACCCCCCACCCCAATCCACCCGAATCTGAACCGCCCATGTCCAGACCGGTCCGGAGGCCTGTAGAATGGCCTCCGGACCGGTGCGGGCACATCACTAATGGGAAGGGCAATGCCCCTGAAGAGCTGCTGCTCCTGCAGACTGAGGGAGCAGCGTGGGGCCTGTCTAGGCTCAGGGCCCGGTGTGGTCGCCCCGCCATAAGGACAGCCCTGAGCAGAGGACAGCCCTGGGTGCTTTTCTCCCCTGCCCATTTCCCTTTGCTTTGGATGGCACGGTGGAATCCCTGGGTCCAGCAGAGGGTCTCCTCTGAGGATGTGTCTGGATTTTTGCATGGCCTATGAAGGGAAATAGTTTGGGTGTTCTAATTTCAGGGTCAGGTGGCCTTTGAGGAGGTGGCCGTGTGCTTCACAGAGGAGGAGTGGGCTCTGCTGGATGCTGCCCAAAGGGCTCTGCACAAGGAAGTCATGGAGGAGAATTCTGGGCATCTGACCTCTCTGGGTAAGGCTCCCTCCTTGACCTTGGCTGCTAGATAGGAAGAACAAGAATTGCAGCAATTGTTCATCCATCTCAATACACAGTCAGGATGTTGGTGGGGTTGATACTGGCTGCTCCATATTCCTTGGATGATCCATTAATTTACTCTTAAAAGTGCAATTGTTATTCCAATGAAAGTCCACAACTTGTGGCTAGGAGACTCTAAATATAATGGCTAAAACGCATCCTCTGTCTTCTGAGCTGGTGACCTTGTTGCAGCTGTTGGGCAGCAGATCCTGAAGTGTTAGAAGTTGCCTCCTTGCTCTTCTGTGCATGCAACAGGATGATCTAAGACAGGGGTGGGCAAATCTGGCCCTCCAGCTGCTTCTGGACCACAACTCTCAGCATCCAGCCACAGTAAATTGTGGCTGAGGATGCTGGGAGTTGTAGTCCAAAAACAGCTGGAGGGCCAGGTTTGCCCACCCCTGGTCTAAGAGGAACTGTCTATCTAGGTTGGGGCATTATTATCAACAAACCAACAAAAATGCTGCTTTTTCAGCAAAAAGGTTTCAAAGTGGTTTGCATAATAGAAGAAATGGGGGGTGGGTTGGTTTCCTGCCCACAAAAGTCTCACAGTCTGAAACACACACACACACACACACACACACACACACACACACACACACAGTCATGCATATGAAGAATAATCTTTCTTTCCTTTAGTCATTTGATTAAAATCAAATGAAGAATAATGCATATGAAGAATAATCTTTCTTTCCTTTAGTCATTTGATTAAAATCAGGCCTAGAAAAAAGATGACCTTATTGCCTAACCTTTGCACACGAATATATATATATATTTCAGTATCTGTTAAGATAGTTAGCTATCTAGACTGGTTCTCTAGGGCTCTCGAAGGTAAGAATTTGAGAAGGAATTCAGAGGTTAAGTGTATATCTAACAATAGATCAAAGAAGAAGACTCAAATAGGTTCTGAGTGAAAGGAGTTTTCTATTCAGAGAGGATTGGAATGCTGGCATATTTCTCTAGTTCTGAGTTCTGTCTAGTCATGAGCAATCTTAGGATCAAAAACCAGAACCCCAAATGCTGAGCTAGGTTGCTTTTAGCACCCCACCAGGCTCTTTTGTAACTCTGGTGGTTCTCCTTGAAATGGCTGGTCATTCAAGCTCTTTGCAAGCAATTCCGTTTTGGTGCCTCGTGGTTTGTTGTGTTGATGCCTATAACAGCAGTGGTGGCTGCTGATCACTGACATGGAGGTGTCGGGAATCGGGATGGGGCAGAGGGCAGGAGAGAAGAGAGACTACTCATAAAATCACGTGGTCATCATACGTACCTCCCATTATTTCCAGTGGGCCTTGAAGGAGCACCCACTGTTTTTTCAATGGGCATTCTTGTAATTTGTTTTAGTACATCCCAGTTATTAATCGCTTAGGGGCTTCCCCCCCGACACACACCACCACTTTCCGGGAACATAAAGCACCCCATTCTGTGTATTGCCTACCCCACTGAGGGAAAAATAAAAATACTCAGGCTGTGGCAATCAGCCTGTATATTTGTTTTTACTCCCCCCCCCCATTATTTTTAGAGGGAAAGAGTTAGAAACAATACATAGGCTGTGGCAACTGGCCTGTATTTTTCTCCCCCGGGGTGGGCAATGCTTAAGGAGCCCCCAAACAATCAGAAGACAGGGTAGTTTGACTGACACCTATTCGGGCCAATCATAGAAGAGAAGAGGCTACAGCTGCAGGGTGGAGGTGCTGAAGCAGAGAAGGGCCCTTCTCTTCAGAGAAAATGGCTCTCTCCTTCTGATTAATCTGTAAATTTCCCTTCTTAACAAGGACATTTGTTTGCTTGGGTTAGAAGAAAGGCACAGTGCTCCCTGCCCCTCCCATGCTACTAGAAATCATGTATGTTGACCAGATTCTTGATAGAAACTGTGTCTCTCAAGTTCTTTTTTGTCAATACAATATTGTGAGAAACGTGAAACAGCGTGCATCTTGCAATTTCCTGAAAGAGCTTTGGGCTAATCTCAATACTGAATTAAAGAGGCATCTAACCAGAGGCAGTTTGTGGGACACAGTGCGTGCTGGGTCTGGACAGGGACAGTTGCTCTCCCTCTGCTCAATACAAAAGAGCCACCACTGGACAAGGAGCTCTTTGCCCAGTTAGCAGAGATCCCTTCCTTGGACTGTGGTCGAGAATGAAGTTCCTGGCTCCTCCTCCAACCTCGTCGTCTTTCTAGCATTCTGGGCAAGCGGCATTTGCATTCTGCTACCAGGCTGATCCTTCTGGTCCCAGGCAGTAACCACTGCTCTCCTGTCTCATCCCTGGGAAGGAGTTAAGATGTGTTTCTATGTTGTCTTTTCAATTCATTGGGCTGAATGGAGCAGGGGGCAGGAATCGAGAGAGGCTCGAGTGGCTTCTCTGAATATTTGTTCTTGCTAAATGTGCCTGAAGTATTTCCCCCCCTCTTTGCTCCCTTCCAAGAATGGCTTTTGGTTTCCAAACCTCTCCTCCCCTCCTGGCAGGAAGCAGAGGAAGGACCACTTTTTGAGGGCTCCGAGGAAGGAGAGAGATGTGCAGGTAGCTCACAAGTTGTGGGACAAGGACCTTTGTCAGACACATAAGGCTAAGCAAGATTCTGCCAGCTAGGAAAGGGGGATGCTCATGGGTGTCTTAACTCTGTGGGGA
Source organism: Hemicordylus capensis (assembly GCF_027244095.1). NCBI lineage: Eukaryota > Metazoa > Chordata > Lepidosauria > Squamata > Cordylidae > Hemicordylus > Hemicordylus capensis. The sequence goes on along the minus strand of NC_069658.1, from coordinate 229,098,537 downwards.
GAGGTGTATGCAATGTCAGGTAGGAACATAGGAAACTGCCATATACTGAGTCAGACCATTGGTCTATCTAGCTCAGTATTGTCTTCACAGACTGGCAGTGGCTTCTCCAAGGTTGCAGGCAGGAATCTCTCTCAGCCCTATCTTGGAGAAGCCAGGGAGGGAACTTGAAACCTTCTGCTCTTCCCAGAGCGGCTTCATCCTCTGAAGGGAATATCTTGCAGTGCTCACACATCAAGTCTCCCATTCATATGCAACCAGGGCGGACCCTGCTTAGCTATGGGGACTAGTCATGTTTGCTACCACAAGACCAGCTCTCCTCTCCTTATTGAGTATCCTAATCTATGAATTTGCCATTGGCCCATCTTGCCCAATGGTGTCTATTTTGATTGACAGGGGTCTTCCAAGTCCTACAGGGCTCCTCCCAGCCCTGCTATTTAAGCTGTTTCAACTGGAGATGTTGGTGCATCCAACATTCTGTGCCCTTCGTGGCCTCAGCTGCTTTTAAATCACAACCAGCAGAGGCTGTTTAATTTGTGGCAGGGTCTGCCTCTGTTTGACTTCTCTATTATCCTGTTATTCATAGAGCAGTTAATGGGTGGACATCTAAGACTCCACCAAGGATAGAAAATATTTAATTGTGGAGGATGTTGAAAGAGGTTGGGATGAAGCACAGAGCTTAGCTGGGAGAGTTCTAGACCAGAACTGAGGAAACCTGGGTTGAAATCCTCATTCAGCAAGCCTCTACTTCGGTGCCTAGCCTACCTCACAGGATTTCTTTGAAGCTGTAATTGGAAGAAACCGGCACACAATTCTTCCTTGGAGGAAGTTATAGATATGTAATGCAATCAATGAAAAATACCCATCTTGATCAGTTGTCATTTATGAGCTGTTATAAATAGATTTGCATCCCTACTGAAATAAGGCTGCACAATTAATCTCTAGAGCAAAACCTCAGTTCCCATCAAAGAAAGGGCATACATTTTATTCGCTTCTCAAAGGAAGGAAGCCAAGACCTCTCCATTCCCCCAGACCCCCTTGATCCCTCTCTGCCTTTCAGATCATCTTGGGCACATCGTGCCTTCGCCCTTCCTCAGGTATGCAGAGAAACTGAAGCTATGGCGGAAGGCGCGGGGCCGGGGGCGAAGCAGTTCCCCCATGCAAAAGCAGGGCCAGGGAGGGTGGGAAATCCTTCACTGCCTCCCCTCCAGCCCCTCCACATCTTCAGCCTCTCGGGGCCATCCCCTCCCGCGCTCTCTCTAGCAGTCTCTACTGCTCCAATTAACCCTCCTCCTGCCACGTCCCTCTGGATCTCTCTCCAGGCTATCCTGCCAAAGCGAGATCGCACGGCCAGACTTCGGCGTACAGTCCGGAGTGAGGAGTTCTTCCATGTGAATGGCTCTTTACTCTCTCTTTGGAGGAGTCCCCTTTGCTGCCAGGGGAAGGTCCGTCTAAGGGTTAAAGTGAGAGAGGAGCGATTGCTAGAGGGGCCCCCTCGGAAGCGCCCACTAGGACTGGGCGGACCCTTCTCTGCCCGGGAAAGGAGGTTTCGCTTCCTCCCCGTCTGTACCCCCCACTGCCGGGCAAGAGAGGCGGGTGAGTGCAAAGGGCGGGTGCGGGGCAGGAGAGCCGGGAGCGGGAGGGGGGCGATGCAGGGGAGGGGAGCGCGGGGGGTGGGGGGCAGCGGGGAGCCCGGAGGCAGGAGGAGGATGGGGTGGGCGGAATTAAATGTGCCTCCCTCATTGCTCCGCGCTGGGGAGGCTGCAAGAAGCAGCGTGTGATTTCGTCCTTTGCAGATGCTTTTCGATTTCATCGTATTTTTTAGTTTTGTATGCTTTAAAATGAATATTGGTGTTCGTGTAGCCAGATTCGATATTCTTAGCCTCCCCGGGATTCGCTCTCTCTCTTTGAAAGAGCAGTATAGACATTTCCTAAATAAATGAATAAATAGAATTGATTGTTGTCGGCTTGGGCAACTGAGAGATCACTGGGGGAGGGGGCGTGTCTGCTGGGACGCCCCCAAGAAGGAGCCTGTCACCCCTCCCTCTGCTAAGCCACAATCAGATCCTGAGGAGAGAACCCCAAGGAGGGCTCTTTTTTGAATTTGGATGCACTGAGTACAGTTAGTGAAACTGGTTTCATTTTGGGATGATGGCGGCTGGATGGGGACTTGGATGAAAAGATGGAGTAAGAAGTCAGAAAGGCAGTTCATGACGGGCAGCGGAGTGACCCCCATTTGTCTCCAGTGAACGACAAGGAGGCAACTACAGACTGGGGGGTGGGTGTAGAGGACTCAGAAGTGAAATGGAGGGGTTGCTACACTCACCCCCCAGGCAGGTGGCCCAGGCAACTGACCCACTCAGGGGTTCCTCCCTGACACCCACATTGGGGGCCCTCTTTTCACCCCCCCCCCTCGCAGCTCATCCTGAAGACCCCATCAGTACATCCCTCAGCAGAAAAGTCCCCCTTGAATTTAGGTGCATTTTGGAAACGTTCATAAGTTATGTTCAGAGCATACACAGTAATACATTTCCTGTTCCCAGGTTTACTTTTAAAATGAATGCCCATACAGACCTTCACACACCTTCATTTTAAAAGTAAACCTGGGAACAGGAAATGTATTACTGTGTATGCTCTGAACATAACTTATGAACGTTTCCAAAATGCACCTAAATTCAAGGGGATGTAGGACTTTAAAAAAAGTGTAACAAGACAAAAAATGTACCATTCTAAAATAATATTTGTCTATATTGGCAAGGACGGCGGAGTGGTTAGGGGGAATTATCACAAATTGGACAGTGGAGAGGGGTGGAAACTGAAAATGTTAGTGTGGTTGGAAAATTCAATTCATGCAAAAGTTGCATTATGTTAGCTGATGGAAAAATGGTAGATAACAATGAGAAAAGTTTTGACTGATTCTCAACCTCTTGTAGGTTTGCTGTGAGTCCCCCAAGTGAAGCATCCTCTTCCCGATCCCTGATGCTCTTTGACTCTTGGCCTCTGCCTGTCTTTTCTACAGAGAGAAGTCCCAGTCACTAGCTGCAATGATCCACTTTTGCCTCTGAAATTCCTTGCCCCCAAAGTGTCATCATTTGCAAACTGAGTAACATCTTGGCTTTGCAGGACTTAGTCATCACTTCCATTTGGTTGGCTCCTGCTTGAAGAGGGAGACAATGGAAGGAAATGACTCAGGTGGTCCACAAGCTGAAAGCAGCCCTGATGCAGCCGAGGTTAGGAGCACTGAAAAAGGATTTGTCCAGAACAGCCTGTGTGCCAACACCACTGGCTCAGATGCACAGCGCTTCAGACAGTTCTGCTATCAGGAGGTTGAGGGGCCTCGAGAAGTTTGCAGCCGACTCCATAGCCTTTGCTGTCAGTGGCTGGAGCCAGAGAGACACACGAAAGCTCAGATCGTGGACCTCGTGATCCTGGAGCAGTTCCTGGCCATCCTGCCCTTGGAGATAGAGATCTGGGTGAGAGAATGTGGGGCAGAGACCAGTTCCCAGGCGGTGGCCCTGGCAGAAGGTTTCCTCCTGAGCCAGGCACAGGCCAAGAAGCAACAGGTGAGCATCTCTCTCTCATCCTAGTAGCATCAATAATAATAATAATAATAATAATAATAATAATAATAATAATTAGCATTATTAGCATCAAGGGACTGAAAATGTGAATGAGACTGATTTAGAAATCCCAACAGGTAGCAAAGTTTTGGGGTGGAAATGTTCCAGGAAGGGTTGTCCCAAGGTTTTTTTTTAAAACTTCACCATATTTTGTTGAAGACAATTTGAAATGCGTATATCTCATCTTTTGATTGAAAATTCGCAGAGCAGCTAACAAAATTAGTAGAAGCACAATGAGCAGTAGATAAAGGAGTGTTTCATCCTGGTCACTCCAATGCAGGGATATCCCAATATTTCCCCAATAGGCACATACCATAATTGACATTTCTTGAAATCACTAGAAGTACTGCTGCAACCCCATTCCCCACCTCCAGCTCTCTGCCTGAAATAATTTTAATTCTTATTCTTAAAGCAGTTTATATCTCACCTTTTGATCAAGAATCCATAGGCATGTTATGTGTCTGTTTTATACAGTACAACAGAGGATAAGCAAAAAAACCCAGTCAAGACAAAAACTGAATAGTCACAGCTAAATGAGCAGGAAAACCTCAGACCAGCATCAGCCATTTTCCTCTTAAACTTGGGTGCCTCCCAAAGCCCTTCCGGGGGTGGGGGGAAGTTGCTTTTGCCTTGTGCCATTAAGCTAGTGATTGTAGAGGGTACCTGGATTCAGAAGACCTTTTTCTTTGTATGGCCGGGCGGGTGTGTGTGTGTGTGTGTGTTGTGTTATGTTATGCCACTAGATGTCAGTAATGTAAAGGTAAAGTATGCCATTGAGTCGATTTTGACTCTTGGCGCCCACAGAGCCCTGTGGTTTTCATTGGTAGAATACAGGAGGGGTTGACCATTGCCTCCTCCTACACAGTCTGAGATGATGCCTTTCAGCAACTTCCTATATTGCTGCTGCCTGATATAGGTGTTTCCCATAGTCTGGGAAACATAGTCTGGGAAACACACCAGCGGGGATTTGAACCGGCAACCTTCTGCTTGTTAGTCAAGCATTTTCCCGCTGCGCCACTTAAGGTGGTGTGTCAGTAATGTACCTATCGATTAAAAAAACTTTACTGAAAGTCTTGTCCAATTTATCTCTAATATAACAGGGTCAATTTAAAATATCTAACCCACAAACTAGATACTTGACCGATTGATTTGAGACCACGCTTTGTTAGAGCAGAGACAGACTTGACCAATTCCAGTGTCACAAAGATGAGATTCTTTCAGGATAACTCCCAAGGACCTGTTCAGTTCTTAAGATCAAGTCCTAGGTCTTCAACTTTGAGTTGAACATTGTTCTGAGAAAGGGTGCGTGCTTCTCAGATGCTGTGTTCTCAGCCACCTTGCACTCTATATGTTCCAGAGATACATCAGAATCAAAGGAACTGAACACTATCCTCCGGGGACTCTCTCTGGTCATTTTGCGAGATATGGCAATTTCTTGGCAGAAGACATGAGAAAAGAGAGACTCGATATGACTTTTGAGTACTTACTTAATAAAAAGCAATTACAAAGAAATAGCTGGCAATCGGGGTGTGTGTGTGTGTGTGTATGCACGCGCATTGCCTTAATGATTAGCAATAACTAGTACATAAAAACTACCAACCAATAATATAGTAACATTGAGGAGAAGGGGGAAAGAGTGGGGGGAGAGAGAGAGACTTGTATGAGAGGGAGTGGAGCTGAGTTTCTCCAGGAAGCATTCATATTACCAAGCTTCAGCAGCTTGATGAGTTGGCTTGAGGCTAGGACCCGAGGCTGGTCTTGCTGGAGCCTGACCATGGATGCTGAAGAGTCTCGGGACCTTTGAGAGCATTGGCCCAGAACACAGGATCTAAGACAGGGTAAATCTCTACTCTGAACTCTGCCCTTCAGCAGATATCCCAAGCAGAGCTTTCATGCTGTAGATGAAGGCCCGGCTAACAACCATCTCCTTTGATACCACACTTGCAGTGCCATCCAAAAGTGTCTGAAGTCAAAGCAAAAAAGAGCCCCCATATCTCTCTCTGCCTTCCTTGTACTCATTTCACTCCGTGCGGTCTCAGCTCAAAGCTGCTCCTGCCCCTCCCTTCGGAGTAGGCCTTTCACACAGAATTCTACCATATTATTGCGGCAAAAAAATCTTTTCTGCCAGCCTAATACAGTCACGATTGTTCTCTGTAGCTGTGATCCGTGAGTAAGGAACAGCAGGAATTTGGGCTGTCTTGTGACTTCTTTCTCTGGGTAGCTAACAAGACAGCTTTTTAGCTCCAAGGAATGGATGAAGGAGAGAGGGGAGAAGGGAGGAGGTGGTGGTGGTGGTGCAGAGAGAGGACAGAAGAGCATTGATGCTTAATTGACAATTCCTTTTCAGTATTAATCTTCACTACGTAACCCTTGCCAGATAAGGTTACATTACAGGTTAAGCATAATACAGGCAGGGATGTGCACAAACCGGTTTGGCGGTCCTTTTCTGGACTGCCAGACTGGTTTGGAGGTCTGGCGTTCGGACCAGTTTGGCGCCAGGGTGGTGGTGGTGGTCACATTTATCTATCTATCTATCTATCTATCTATCTATCTATCTATCTATCTATCTATCAAACTTCTGTACTGTCCAAACTTTTGTCTCTGGCCGGTTAACATAAAACAATTAAAACACATATAAGAAGTTAAAACAATGCAACAATTTAAGCAGAAAGGGTGCCCTTACCCCCACCCCCACCCCCAGCTGCCGTGTTTCCCCACCTGCGCTGCAGCCAAAACCGCTGGCTCTGGGCTGCTGCATGCCTCCTTGCAACCCTGGTCAGTGTAAAGGGGGAAGTGTCCGACCGACCGTTCATGCACATCCCAGAAGGAGGTGCAGGCAATCAAAGCACTACTGAAAAACAACAGCAAACAAATCCCATTTGTCAGGCCTTTCCCAGGACCCAACAAGCTTACACAGAGTCCATGAACAAGCATAGCAGCCATCCTAGGTGTTAGCCTGAAAGTCCTGATGCAGATTTAGGCTGGGGCAATTTAGTGCACAACACACACACCCATTCCCCACCTCCAGCTCTCTACCTGAACTAATTCTTATTTTTATTCTTAAAGCAGTTCATATCTCACCATTTTGAGGAAGGATCCAGAGGCATATTATATGCATATTTTATACATTACAATAGAGGATAAGGAAAAACCAGCCAAGACAAAAACCCAATAGTGAGCTCACTGAGCAGGAAAACCTTAGACCAGCATCAGCCATTTTCCTTTTGAACTTGGTTGCCCCCAGAATAAAGTTGCTGTTGCCTTGTGCCCAAAAGCTAGCGAATGCAGAGCAGAACTCCTGAGGACAGAAACTCCATCATCTCAGTGCCCCTCCTGAGAAGGTCTTGTCCCAGTTTCCTCAGACTGTACAGGAACATTAATCAGCATCCCTGAAGAAGTTCTTAGTTGAGGTTTACTGTGGTGTCCCCTTGATGTCAACTCCTTCCTCTTGACTCTCCACATTTTCTCTCTGGGATTTCTGTGCTTTCAGCTGGAGAGACTGGCAGCAGAAGTGGCTGCTGACCCCTCTGAGGCCAAGAAGGCTCCACTGGACACTGGAGAAAAGCCACCCTTGAGGTGGATGGTGCAGGAGGGTGACCGAGGTGGCGGCTTGCTGGGTAATGTGCCTATTTCAACTGGGTTTCTCTCTCTTTACTGTATATGAAATCCGTGGGCTGATTTCCTGTTGCTCTTTAGCTAGTGAATGGGAAAGCATTTCTCTCTCCAGCCTCTTCAGCCAGTTTACAAAAGGATTTATTTTTAGTTCTTGAAGAATATAATATATGTCTAAACCAGAACTTTGAATTTAGACCCAGTAGAGAGCATGATTTGTCCCCTTTGCTAAGCAGGCTTTGTTAAGATAAGACTATTCCATGTAAGTGGGGTTTATCTGCTGAGAACTTATTTTGTCCTAGTCAGACCCTCCTTGACTGAAACAAGGACCCTTTGGACATTGCCAGGGTATGTTATAAGCATGGGCTCCTCTTTTTTACATAGCTTTTATTGTAAAAAAACCCCAAAAACTACTATAAACATTATAATACAGGGGTTTGATATAAAAAGGCTTTTCTTGAAAAAAAATGTTTACATTGAAAAGTCTTGTATTAAAAGAATAAGTTGCCATCACAAAATGCTTGCATCCAAATCAATGCAAAGGTTAAAACATATCTTCTTTGAGAAGAAACAATCAGGGCTTGAACCCCTCTTCCACCAGCCCCTCTTGATCTCAAAAAGTACTTGAAAGTTTCAGTATTTTGGCCCAAAAGGTTAACTCTAGCTTGCAGACAAAAGGTATTGCTTTAGCTCTTCCTGGCATCTGCAAAAAGCATTCTTAAAAAGAAAAATTATAATTCAAAGCTGCTGTTTCTAGTCTCATTAAAGACTGGCCCCATCTTGAAATAGGTGGCAGGTCCACCCTGCTTCCTTAAAAGTCCATTTTCTCAGCCAGCCCTAGGTCAGGCCTGATCAACTCATGATTAAAGCTTTTTCTCTGTGTGTGCTTCGCATAAATAGAGAGCATTCACTTCATTTGCCCCACCTAATCCAAAATGATCAATTTAGTTTAGTTTATTTAGTCCTTGGAAGACAGAAGAAGTGGAGACAGAAATATTGTTTGGGGTATTTGCGTCCTTTCTCCTCATTAAGGTCAGGCCGGTCTCTGCTCAATGGCATGGAAGGCCTTGACAGGTGTGGAGAGAAACTTCTGAACCGTCAGGACATATGCACAAAGGTTTTTCTTTCCCGTTTCCAAGCAGCTCTGCCACAAACATGGCTCCTCTCAATTCAAGCAGGAAGGCTAGACCAATGCAGATTTTTCACCCTGGTTTTGCACTGCTTTACCATATAATATTTTATGTTGTTTTCTTTTGATTTGTAATTTGTTGTGAGTCGCCCCAAGCAGCGTTGTCCTGGAGGACTGGGTTGTGAGTATTTTAAACAAATCATCCATTAAAATTAGACTGATTTCAGATACAAAATCAGCAGGATAAGCCAAAAACAGTAAACGCTTTAAGAAAAAGAGATTTTCACTGGATGAGGCCTCTCCAAGCAACCCTAATGTATATGGGTTTCCCTGTGGGACAAAAAGACTCCTGGGGTATGCAGATGTTGGGTCTTGTAGTGGTTTAATGGCAAGAAGCTCCTCGAACTGGGCCAGGCAGCTAGCGGGATCCAACATCTCCCCACCTCCCTTGTCGCCCTTGTAGGTATTGGAAAGACCCCGGGGCCCCCTTCCAGGCCTTCTCCTCTCAGTGGCGGAAAGGATTTTGTTGCCATGCCATCACTGGAACAGGTAAGAGAAGGGTGAGTGGAGGAGATCAGCAGAGTACAGCCCTGGTGTTTTTCTCCCCTGTCCATTTCCCTGTGTTTCTGCCAAAGTTGCCACTAGATTCTTGCATGACTGAAGAAGAGAAATAATTTTGTTCTAATTTCAGGGCTGGGTGACCTTTGAGGAGGTGGCTGTGTACTTCACAGAGGAGGAGTGGGCTCTGCTGGATGCTGCCCAAAGGGCTCTGCACAAGGAAGTCATGGAGGAGAATTCTGGTCATCTGGCCTCTCTGGGTAAGGCTCCCTCCTTGTCCTCTGCTGCTAGATACTGAAAGCAAGAACTGCATCTGTTGTTCATCCATCTCAATGCACAGTCAGTATGTCAGTGAGGATGACAGAGTAATATAAATATTTGGTTTAAATGAGAGTTTAGATGCTTTAGATTTTCACTCATACTTTAAAAAGAATGGGCATTGTAAGATAAGGTGCCCATCTTAATTTCCATCCTCTCTAATAAAAGCCTTGGTGTCCGTCCGTGGACACCAAGGCGTGTGTCCGTGCCTCCCTCGGCTGTTCTATGCATGCGCAGAGCGCATGCGCAGGACAGCCGAGGCAGAAATGGAGACAGGCACCAGGCGGCCATGTTTCTGACTCTGCCCGGCCGCGGGGAGGACAGATGCGGCTCCGGCAGCCGCTTGGAGGCAGAGGCGGCGGCGGGACCAGACCACCCGCGGGCAGCAGATAAAGATGCGGCTGAGACAGCCGCTGGAAGGCAGAGGCGGCGGCGGCACCAAAACACCTGCGGGCGGCATTGCCTTACCGTGCCGCGGAGCTGCCAAGCGGCTGCGGCGGACGCAGAGAGACAGAGGCGGCAGCGGCTCCAGGACAGCCGCCGAGAGTGAAGAGGCAGCACATCAGAAAGATGGAAAACCAGGGCGAAATTGCCCTTAACCCGCCCACCCTCCCAGCAGCCCGAGTCCTCCTCTCCCAGCCCCATGGGCGAAATTGCTGCTGCGGTCGCCGACGACGACGACCACCCGCTCGCCCTCCCAACTGCCGAGTCCTCCATACCCCAGCCCGAGTCAGTCGGGCGATGAAAGTCCTTAGTTTGATAGGGAGAGAGGAGCTCGCAAACAGAGCTCCTCTCTGTGCAAAGGCTCTGCCCGAACTGGCGCTTTGGGCGCAAAGGACGCCTATTGCGTCCTTTGCGTCCAAAGCGCCAGTTCGGGAAGAGGCTTTGCAGAGAGAGGAGCTCTGCTTGCGAGCTCCTCTCTCCCTATCAAATTAAGGACTTTCATCGCCCAACTGACTCGGGCCGGGGATGAGGACACGGGGGTGAGGAGGACTCGGCAGTTGGGAGGGCGGGTGGGCGGCGGCGGCGGTGGCCGCAGCGGCATTTACATGGGCCGATTTGGCCCTTAATCATGTGGGGGGGGGTCGCCATTCTGGAGAGCCCAGAGCCATTCTGTGTCACACACAAGCACCCCCCCCCCCAACAACGTCCCCCAGAGGGGGAAAAAACCACAGAGGGAAGGGAAAATTAGAACAGGGTGGAGGAAAACAAAGACAGAGAGAAAAAGAGAGAGAGAGAGAGAGAGAGAGAGACAACAAGAAAAACAGACAGCAAAAGACAAAACAAGGAATGCGGGAGGGAGACAGAACAATAGAGAAAAGAAAAGAGATAAAGAAGGAAAAAGAGAGAAGAGAGAGAGAGAGGAAAGAAAAGAACAAAATAAACAAAGAGGAAGGAAAAAGAAGAGAGGTAAAAGTGAAGAAAAAAGGTGGGGGGGAAAGATAGAAAAAGAGAAAAAGGAAAACACACACACACAAAAAACCCCAACAAACATGCCCATAATAGAAAGAAGAGAGAAAAAGATAACGTAGAGAATAAAACATATTTTTTTTAAAAAGGAAAAGGAAAGCAAGAAAAGGAAGGAAAGAAAAGAAAGGAAGAGAGACAGGGACACACACACAAAAAAAGGGCAAAAGATATGAAGAAAGCTTAAAGGGGGGAAAGACAGCTAGCGCCCGTTATTAAAACGGGCTTAAAAATACTAGTACCATATAAGCTGGAAAGACTTTGAACAGTCTGGTATATGATGATGGCTTTAGAAATGAGGCTCCATGCACCCACACTTTGCCTTGATCAGAGATGCATGTGGCAGACATTCATCAGGGGCATCTCTAGGAAGTGATTAGGGAAACTGCACCTGTTAAATGTCTGCCTGGATGCATCCCTCACCAGCCCAATGTCCAACTGAAAGACCAAGGTGAAATGTGGGTAGATACCAGACTGTACAAAGTCTTTACAGCTTCTAGGCATGGAAGTTAAAGATGGGCATCTTAACTTGCAATTTTCATTCTTTTTAGAGCATGAGTGAAAATGTAAAGCATCTTAACTCTCATCTTAAACCAAGGTTTTTGGAATTCTGAATTTTCAGGCATTCTAAAAAGGAAAATCTGATTAGACACTATGGGGAAGAGCTTCCCCAAACAACCATTTTCAAAACTACAGATTCACTTTTGTTAAAAAGTGGTATATAAATATTGGTCATTTGTCTTCCCAGAAATTTCACATAAACCTCACAGTTCTCCTGCTTGGTTTAATTTCTTTGAGGTTGGTGTTACCAGCAAAACAGTGGTAGGCTTAAGCCAATCTGACTGAAATAGTAGGCCTTAATTGAAGTCACCCATTATTACAGCTCTGTCTCTCTTTGACACCTCCCCGATTTCCTTCTGCAACTCCCAGTCAGCATTCTGATCAGGAGGGTGATAGCACGTCCCTAGTAGCACATTTCCTTTCAGGGCTTGTATTGTCACCCTCAGAGTTTCTGTGGAGGACTCTGGTCTTCCTACATTTTCTAGCTTGTGAGATTCTATCCCATCTTTATTATACAGAACTACTCTACCCCCAATTCACACCTCTCTGTCCTTTATATCCAGGAATAACTGTGTCCAACTGGTTCTCGCTGTTCCACCATGTTTCCATTATGCCCACTATATCTATATTTTCATTATTAACCAAGCACTCCTGCTTGCCCATCTTGCTTGACTCAGAGGGTTCTGGCATTGGCATACAAGCACCTAGATGCTAAATCTTTATTTTGGCCATGGGATCTCCTTGACTGGCTAGCACATCCTTCTGTCCTCTCTTTATGTGGTTCTACTCTGTCCCCTTCCGTTTTATCCAAATAATTTACACTCTCTCATCTTAGGGGATGGCATTTGCCGAAACAGATACTGCCCGGCTTCTGTCGGCTATCCCCCTGGCATCATCCCAAAAGCTGCTCTGCAACCTATTTTATTTTAAGTGCCAGCTGTCTTGTTCCATCTTGATTCAGGTGGAGCCTGTCCCTTTTGTACAGGTTCATCTTGTCCCAAAATGTATCCCAGTGCCTAACAAATCTAAACCCCTCCTCCCAGCACCACCATCTCATCCACACATTGAGACCCCTCAGCTCTACTTGTCTTGCTGGCCCTACACATGGAACAGGTAGCAATTCTGAGAAAGATACCTTGGGGCTCTTGGACTTCATTCTGCTACCTAGCCTAAATTTGGCTTCCAGGACCTCCTGAGTGCATTTCCTAACATCATTGGTGTCAACGTGCACCACAACAGCTGACTCCTCTGCAGCACTGCCTAAGAGCCTATCTAGATGCCATGTGATGTCTGCAACCTTCGCACCAGGCAGGCAAGTTAGCGTGCGATCTACACACAGGTCACATGCCCATCTGTCTATACCCCTAATGATCAAATCACCCACTACTAGAAGGCCCCCAAGGAGTATCCTCTGTGTGAGAGGATATGGGCTTATCATTCACAGAAGGGGTCCCTTCTAAGGGAGCATTTTCCTCTTTGTCCGAATGATGTCCTCCTTCCCCCGAGACCTTCATTCTCCCTGACAGCAGAGGAGCCATCAGCCTGGTAGTGGGATGCATCTGTCACGTCCCTAAAGGTCTCGTCCACATGACTCTCTGCGCTTCTCCAGATCCACCACCTTGGTTTCCAGGGAACGAACTTGTTCCCTGAGAGCCAGGAGCTCCTTGGACCAAGCACACATCCATGACTTCTGCCTGTCAAGCAAAGAGTCCCACATGCAGCACTCTGTGCAATACACTGGGAAACGCCCCCTCCCCTGCTGGCTTTCTATCTTCATAACTGGTTTTGTTGGCTGTTTCAGAATATTTGGGAATTGTTTATTGGTAAGTAAGGCCTTATATGTAGTTGTAAGCTATTCAGCGGATTAAACTTACTTTCCTGAGATTATGAAAGAGGGAGTAGAACTTAGCTTTTCTTCCTACTGGCCTCCTTGTGATAATGGAGCCAATGACCCTGTTTGCTAATCCCTGTTTGCTAATCTCTGTTCACTAATTTCCCTGATCATTGCTTCTTATATAGAGAGTTGGCTTTATACTGAACAGGAATGTGGTTCAGCAGGAATGCGGCCTCTTCCACCAGGTGTGACTCACCTCACAGCCCTAACTGTCTCCTCCCACTGTCTCTCAGCAGGTGGGAGAGAACAAAAACTGAAAGCCCAAACAGCCCCCAAAACAAGCCTTGGCAAAACACACACATACACACACTGGGACTTCTCCCCTTAAGAGAAACCAGCCCCTCAAAATATCCCCTTCCTCCTGTTCGTTTCAAGGAAAAAAGGGGTTTTGTGATAGAAAGGCTTGCTTAACTTCTCAGGTCAGCTCCTTTTCCTCTACAGTAGGCTTCAAACTGAACAGGAGCTGTTTCAACTAGATATGTTGAGGACTGAAACTGAGAGTTGGTGAATCCAGTGTTCAGTAACCTACATGGAAGAAGCTGCTTTTTAACCACAACCAACAGAGGCTGTTTAATTTGTGGCAGGGTCTGCCTCTGCTCAACGTCTCCTATATCCTGTTATTCATTGAACAGTTAATGGGGTGTCTGCTCCTTACTATGAGGCTGTGTTTAACTATCACAAGGTTTGTCTCATTATTCTTGTAGGTGACGAGAGAGTGTGTGAAATGCAATGGAGAAAATCTGAAGGAAATAAAAAGTGGAGAGAAAAATCCATTTTCCCCAAAGGATCTGATGTGCATGAAATGCCTATCCTGAAAGAAAATCACAAGGAAAAGAGAAGGAATAAAATCCCTCTACATGCAAAAATTTTAACTTGTAACTCAAACCATCTCATGGATCAAAGAATCCACACAGAAAAAAAGACATTTAAATGCTCCGAGTGTGGAAAGAGTTTCAGGCAGAGCACAGATCTTATTAGGCATCAAAGAATCCACACAGGGGTGAAACCCTATCAGTGCTCAGTATGTGTAAAAAGCTTCAGCCAGAGCACACATCTTGCTGTGCATCAAAGAATTCACACAGGAGTGAAACCATATCAGTGCTCAGTGTGTGGGAAGAACTTCAACCGGAGCGCTAACCTTAGAAGACATCAAATAATCCACACAGGGGAGAATCCATTTAAATGCTTAGTGTGTAGAAAGAGCTTCAACAAGAACACAGATCTTACTAAGCATCAAATAATCCACACAGGGGAGAATCCATTTAAATGCTTAGTGTGTGGAAAGAGCTTCAACAAGAACACAGATCTTACTAAGCATCAAATAATCCACACAGGGGAGAATCCATTTAAATGCTTAGTGTGTGGAAAGAGCTTCAACCGAAGCGCTAACCTTAGAAGACATCAAATAATCCATACGGGGACGAAACCATTTAAATGCTCTGTGTGTGGAAAGAGCTTCAACCAGAACACAATTCTTACTAAGCATCAAAGAATCCACACAGGGGTGAAGCCCTTTCAGTGCTCAGTGTGCAGAAAGAGCTTCAGCCAGAGCTCAAGTCTTGTTGTGCATCAAAGAATCCACACAGGGGTGAAACCATATCAGTGCTCAGTGTGCAGAAAAAGCTTCAGCCAGAGCACAGATCTTACTAAGCATCAGCGAATCCACACAGGGGTGAAACCCTATCAGTGCTCAATATGTGGCAAGAGTTTCAACCAGAGCACAAATCTTGCTGTGCATCAAAGAATTCACACGGGGTTGAAACCATATCAGTGCTCAGTGTGTGGAAAGAGCTTCAATGGGAGCACAAGTCTTGCTGTGCATCAAAGAATCCACACGGGGGAGAAGCCATTTAAATGCTCAGATTGTGGAAAGAGGTTCAAGCAGAGCACAGATCTCACTAGACATCAAATAATCCATGCAGGGATGAGGCCATATCAGTGCTCAGTGTGTGGAAAGAGCTTCAAGCAGAGCACACACCTTGCTGTGCATCAAAGAATCCACACAGGGGTGAAACCCTATCAGTGCTCTGTGTGTGGAAAGAACTTCAACCTCAGTGCTAACCTTACAAGACATCAAATAATCCATACAGGGGAGAAACCATTTAAATGCTCAGAGTGTGGAAAGAGCTTCAACCAGAGCACAGATCTTACTAAGCATCAAATCATCCACACAGGGGTGAAGCCCTATCAGTGCTCAGTGTGTGGAAAGAGTTTTAGCGAGAGCACAAAACTGAAGCAACATCAACGAATCCACACAGAGGAGAAACCCTATCATTGCTCAGTGTGTGGAAAGAACTTCAACCTGAGTGCTAACCTCTCAAGACATCAAATAATCCACACAGGGGAGAAACCATTTAAATGCTCAGAGTGTGGAAAGAGTTTCAACTGCAGTGCAAACCTTACACGGCATCTAAGAATCCACACAGGGGAGAAACCATATCAGTGCTCAGTGTGTGGAAAGAGCTTCAGCCAGAGTTCAGGTCTTGCTGCGCATCAAATAATCCACACAGAGGAGAAACCCTATCAGTGCTTAGTGTGTGGAAAGAACTTCAACCGGAGTGCTAATCTTACAAGACATCAAATAATTCACACAGGAGAGAAAGCATATCAGTTTTCAGTTTGAGGAGGAGCCAAGTTGGTGACAGAACAGCCCATTTTACAGCCTCAGTTTTAAGTCACTCATTTCTTTCTGAGATGCCCCCAGTCTCTAAAAAGAACTTTCACAGCTTTTGTGGGAGACTCCTGGCGGGAATGCAGGCCAAGCCTTGTGACAACTGGCGGGAATGCACGAGCCAAGCCTTGTGACAACTCCAGATCAGAGTTATGGTGGGAAGATCTGACCCCTCCATTCAATCCTTGATACAGTTCTGTTTTCAATTCAAGCAGCTCTTGTAATAGCGTTTGTAGTATCTCCTGTGGACCTCCTTAGATGAAGTGCTGAATAAGCATGGCTCCTCAATCTGGCCTTTAGATTTGGTCTCTCCAGTCTCCACATTACTGACTGTGTTAACTCATGTGGATTCTACATCTTCTTAAGTGCCAACAGTGCCAGTGTCATAGATTACTTTCTGATATCTCTGACATTTCTCTCACAGGTTTGCTCTTTTGACATACATAATAGATCAGCGAGTGGCCATCTGCATTTGGTCTTGACCTTTTCTGCATGTACTGCACGCCACTCTGTAATATGGGTCTTAATTGAAGGGTCTTACCCAAGAAAAACGACACCTTAAATAGGGTTATTGGTCTTAACGAGATGATCACAACCCTGTTAAATTCTCAGCAGATGCTGAAACCATGGCAACTTGCAGTACTATCTTGTTCAGACATTTTTTGTATTTTTCCTGAAATTATCTTTATAATGAACCCCCATCTAACCACAGCAGGTCAAATTTGGAGGGGCCATATAAGGAAGAGCTGGTTTGGCCAGGAATGCAGCAGTGTCCCCTCTTAGTTTTTTTAATCAGAGAGAGGAATTAGTTTTGTTTTGGGTGGCAGTATCGAGGCAGTGTGCGCACATGTGCATTATTATGTGCCACTATAGAAACACAACACACATACACTCAGTCCCTCTAGGTACACGCCTTTCATTCCTACCCCCCCCACACACCTCCCCCGCTCTCTCTATACACACACATGGGTCCCACTAGGTATATGTCTTTTGTTCCCACTCCACACACCACCCTCCCCCCCCCCACTCTCTCTTACATACACACACCACACAGAATCCCTCTAGGTACACTCCTTCCCCCCCTCCCCCTCTATATAGATGTCTGTATAGATATTGACACATGAACACACAGTCCATCTGGGTACACTCCTTTCCTTCCCATCCCACACACCTCCCTCTATGTATGTATATACTCACACACATGAGTTTTCAGCCTTGGGTCCCCAGATGTTATTGGACTTCAACTCCCATAATCCCCAACCAAAGGCCACTGGGGCTGGGGATTATGGGAGTTGAAGTCCAATAACATCTGGAGACCCAAGGTTGAGAATCCCTGCTGTATTATTTATTTATTTGATTGATTGATTGATTGATTGATTTATATCCCGCCCAAACATACATCTCTGGGCGGCCCTAGAGGGGTGTGTGTATAGATATAGAGATAGATCTATCTAGTGCTCTCTCTCTCTCTCTATATATATATATATATATACACACACACACACACACACAGAGTCCCTCTAGGTATGCTCCTTTCTTTCCCACCCCACATCCCTCCCTCCCTCCCCTATCTATCTGTCTATCTATCTACACACAGTGTCTTGTCCCCTCTTAAGTTTTATACTGACTTGAACATGGCTCTCCCTTGTTTTTTCTCCCCATGATGCTCCACTGGAGCTCCCAGCAGAAGTCCCTCCCCCGGCTTTCCCATTGGACAAGGAAGTCTGCAGAGAGCCGGGGGTGGGGGTGGGAGGCAGAAGGGAAGGGAAGCTTCTCTGAGCTATTCAACAACCACATCCACCCCTGGAGCATAGAGCCAGTCCCCACAACTCTGAAAGAGCCTCTGGCTGCCTGGGATTGAGAAGGGGTGTCGTATTGCAAGCCTCTCCATTTCAGTAGGTTCTTGTCGAGGCTGGAGTGGGAGAATCTGCTCTCTTGCAGGAGAAGGCAGTTTCCCCACTCTGGCCACAGCACAATCTAATGCAGTGGCCATGTGGGGGTGGGGGGAGACTGCTGGCACTTTACGCATCCATTGGAATGCAGCACAAGACAGCGTGGAATCCTCCGAGTAGGTGGGTGGATTTTTGTGGGCATGCACACACCTGCACACTTTAGAGGGAACAGGTTGAAGAGAGGAATGCAGGCTTAAGAGACAAGCCTGTGACACCTCCAGGCCAGAGTTTGAGAAGGAGCTGGCCCCTTGATTTAATCATTGATTCAGTTTCATTTCCAATACAAGGAGTTCTGGAAAGTCAAGAAATTCTCCTATTTTGAAGATCAATGGAGAGAGCTGGGTCTTTGTCTAATCCAGAAAAAAATGATAGGAAGTTCTGGGCTTGGGGGGCAACTGGCCCACAGTCTGATTCCACCTCAGATGCTTATCTTCCAGCTGAGACATGGTTTCAGTACTTCTCAGCTATTTATGATAGCATCCAGAATGAGACCACTTACGATTACCCACTTCCTGAGCCAGGCCTTCTCCCAGAGTGGCCTGCCATTTCAGGACGGGAGTGCAAGCAGATGATTGGTGCCTTGACCCTTGGGGAAACCCCTGGGGAAGACAGTGGTGCCTCCTGTGATATTTAAATTGAATGCCCACTGATGGACCCCCATTCTAGTGAGGCTTTGCTATGAAATTGACACAACTTGTGCCGTTCCCCAAACTGAAACAAACTATTATTTATCCAATATACAAGAAAGGCAATAGGTAGGAGCCTTTTAATTATCACCCAGTCAGCCTCCTGGATGTATCTCCAAATGATATACTCGATACTTTTAAACAAGCCGGAGGATTGGGCAGGTATGCCCCCAAAAAAAATTTCACCTAGAGCAGGCAGGCTTCCATAGGGGTCCCAGCACAATAGATCAGTGTATTGCCTTGAAAGCCTTGATCCAGAAATATGCTAATAGCCATTTTTTTTAAAAAACAACACCTTTATATTTTGTTTACTGAACTTTTGTCAGTCTTCGGTGTTACTGATAGATTTAGAATGTGGGTAAAGCTTGAGGGGACTGATGCTGATGAACGGCTTCTTAGGTTACTGATTGAATTGCACTCTAATCTCATCGCCCTGGTGAGAATAGCCTGACAAAGATCACTATCCAGCCCCATTTTATTAAACAGAGGAATCAAACAGGGCTGTCTATTGGCTCCCTTTTAATTTAGTCTTCATATCAATGACATAGTGCAGGCGATGGAATCCCAGAAATTCTTCTCCCCTTTTCCTAATGGGCGCAAAGTCTCGATGTATGCTGATGATATGACACTTATATCTTATGTCAAGATCAGACTCAGAAAAATGCTGGTTAGATTGGCCGATTACTGTGAGGAAGAGAAGTTCAGGATCAACGATAAAACAAACGTGGTAGTCTTTGGTATCAGTAGAATCAAATATATGAGAATTTACTCTCAGCAAATAGAGCTATGCCCCTCCTTTAAATATTTGGGTGTCTCTTTTCAGAAATCGCTGTCTTGGGCAGTATAACTTGATGCAGCCCTATTGATTGCACGGCGTACAGTGGGGATTATTTTAACCTTCTTCTCAGGTGGGGAGTGTCAATTAATAGCCCCTGCACTTAAAATATTTCAGGGGGAAGTGGTTCCGTAGCTTTTGTATAGGGCAACGATTTGGGGGTGAAAGGCCAATGTGGTTGACAATTTAGAAATGTTCCAGAATCGTTTTCTGAGGAAAATTCTGGGTCTTGCCCTGGGCAATATATGCTGTGCATATAAGAATGGAGGCAGGGTTGTCCTCAATCTCTTTTAGAGACTATCTGACACTGCTCAAATCTTTCAAGAAATATGAAAGCCTTCTGGAACATCATCTAATTAAATCTTGTCACTGGCACTATCGAGGGGGAAATCAGTGGCCAAACGTGCTGTCTCATATTTTGCAAAAATGCTCTCTGCTCTCACTGAGGAAGTCCTGGGATGGATGGGGTGGGGGGTAGAATCTGCAATTGACTCCTTGAGCAGGATGCTAGTTAGGTCTAATGTTCACAATTCTCCCTATGGTATCCTCACTTCAAGAAAAACAGATCCATTTCACAGTACCAGCTTAATCTCACCAGCACACTGGTATTTACCAGCCTTTGTTTCCAAACCATACCCTCAGTGTTCCTCAAGAGCAGATTTCACAAATTTCCCATGGAACAGTACCTCTGCCCCTGTAGCCAGGGGCAAGTGGAGGACATTGGACATGTTATCCCACACTACCCCTTTTATGGAACAATAGGAGGAAAAATGCTGGGCCAGATTATTGATAATTTCCTGGGTTCCTAAACAGAATGTATTAATTTGGATTGTCATTTTATCGATCTCTTTTATGCATGCTGTTTTAGCTGTTGTGTTTTATGCTATTTTATTATGCTTTAACAAGTGATTTTCGGCCCGTTAAATAACGGGCGCTAGTAAGCGCTCCGGGCCCCCCGCCGCCATTCCCCCTCCTGCCGCCAGCCTCCATGCCGCGGCCGGTCTCCCCGGCCGGGCAAGGGCCCCAAAGTCTCGCCCCTGCCCGGCTTCGGCGGCGCCGCCAGCCCTCCCCCGCCGCCTCTTCCCCCCACCCGGCTACGGCAGCGCAGCCAGGCTTCGGCCATGGCTCCGCCGCCGCCTCGGCCGCACCGCGTCCTCTGGCCGAGGCGGCGGCTCTGCCACCGCCCCGGCCAGCTTCCCCTGCCGCCTCTTCCCCCCACCCGGCTTCGCGGCGGCCGCTTCTCCTCGGCAACCGCTTCTCCTCCCGGCCATCATGGCCGCCTGGTCCCAGCGGTCGTGTCTCCCTCGGCATGTTCTGGGCATGCGCTCCGCGCATGCCCAGAACGGCCAAGGGAGGCACGGACATACACCTTGGTGTCCACGGACGGACACCAAGGCTTTTATTAGAGAGGATAGGTGTGTGATGACCTGTGCTTACAACAATAAACTAATTACAACGGTGTCCATAAAGAGCTTTAGCAAAAGCACAAGTCTTGCTAAGCATCAGTCAGTGCTCAGTGTGTGGAAAGAGCTTCAGCTGGAGCTCCACCCTTCCTTCCCATCAAATAATCCACAAAGGGGGAAAACTATATAAATGCTCAGGATGTGGGAAGAGTTTCGGCCAGGGCTCAGACCTTGGGTGATATCAAAGAAGCCACTCAGGGAGAAACCATATAAATGCTCAGTGTGTAGAAAGAGTTTCAACCAGTGCTGAAGCCTGGCTTCCCATCACACCATCCACACAAATGAGAAGCCATTTAAATGCTCAGAGTGTGGAAAGAGGTTCAATCAGAGCCCAGATCTTACTAAGCATCCACGAATCCAAACAGGTGAAACCCTATCAGTGCTCAGTTAGTGGAAAGAACTTCAACCTGAGAAACCATTTAAAGGTAGAGGCTATTTTGCTTTGACTGAAGCATCACACAGTCGGGGAGCTGTACTTGGGGCTGACGGAGGCTGCCACTGACCCAAGGGCCTTACAATGAAGAACATGGCTTATTGCCTCTTGGAGAGACTGAGGGATTAGGGTGTGGCAGATGTTCAGCCGGAGATTAAAATCTTTCCTTACACCATAAAACAAGGTTTCAGAATGGGGAGAATAAAACTCTCTGAGGTACCTAGCCTCTACTTGTAACTAAGCCTAAATATGCATAACTAAGATGCTTGTATATTATCCCTTCTCTTATTTCTCTCCCTTTCCTGTTGCCTCCCTTGTGTCAATATCTAGATTGTAAGCTCCTCAGGGGCAGGGATCTTTCCTTGACTAGCACCATGTATATGGTGGCACTATAGAAATCATAATTTAAAAAGAGAACTAATGTTGTTTCTCTTTGACCTTTGAGAAACCTTCTCTAATAAAACAGGCTTTGAACACTGCTCCTAGGCTCTTTGTTATTTATCCTTTTTATTTGTGTATGTGCGTGCTTTCTCTCCCTTTCTCTTTATAGATATATAGATAGATAAGAATCTCCCAACTTTTCATTATATAGCACAGCATGTGGGAAAGTTCCCGTGGGGGGGGGGTTTAAAAAAAAGGACCAGTTTTTTACCCTCCTCTGGAAACATAAATGAGAAATTTTCTTTTTCATCAAAAGGATTTTAGCACAGAGTGTGAGCCAGTCCCTAAGATCCAAACAGAAGATGGGGGAATCTTAAACAAAACAAAATGCACTCAGGTTGGTTTCATACTGTCTCTCCTGCCAGCGCCTGCTGGGCCGGTTCAGTCCATTGTGCCTGTGATCAGAGGCATGATAGTGGTGCAAACAGCAGGATGCTCTTGGCCAGGGTGCCGGGTTCCCTGCAGAGGGAGTAGTGCAGCAGCCACGGGCCCCGTGGGAATGGCAGCCACTGTCAGCCAAGAGCAGGAACAACAGACCAGCCTTGGGGGTCTTGAACATCGGAAGTGCCTCTGCTGCTCCTGCTTTTTTTTTTTTAATTTGAGGTTTGTAATGTGTTCTCCTGCCCTTCTGTGGGGTTTTTTAAAGGTATGTGCATGTGATTTTTGTATTTCTGCACCTTTATTCAACTCTATAACTGCCCCAGGTCACAAGTTGTTTTAAAAAGGCCGGATAAGCTGCCCCTCCTACCTGCCGTGAGCCTGATTTCCTCATCCTGCCCTACCTAGAGATTGATCCCAGGAGGACATTCTGCAATCTGCATGCAAAGCAGATGCTCCTCTACTGAGCTACATTCCCCTCTCCTGCTTGGTGTAGCCAATGAGCTTGTCTGCATGTGAGGAATGAGTGTGAATAAGTGTTGATGTGGCTTGCACCCTCGCCCTCCGGCCCTCTCTGCTTTTATGGAGCTTCAGCAAAAAGGCCCAAGGTCAGTTACAGCTTAACACACCCCTGTGCTTCAAAGTTTGAGCATTAAAGATCCTGCAGGTCAGAGGCATTGCTAGGGAATTTAAAAGATCCAGGGCCTGAGCCCATAGGGCTCAGATCCACAGCCTCCCCTCTCCACAACCATTGGGATAATTAAGACTTGTTTCTGCACCTGTGTTCATGTTAAAAGTGGACCTGGTCCCCTGAAATGTAGGATACAGATAGGAGGTCTACCTGCACCCAGCATGATATGTGAATGTTACAGTATGTTCAGTAGGGATCTGCAGAGAACCGCGGTGGGGGTGCTACTTTGAGAGTGGGGGAAGGTGCATTTACCCTCCCACCAGCGTCCGTTTTTGTAAAAACCCATCGGGACAGCAGTGTACCTTCCTGCCGCCCCATTGCCACCATTGTCCGGATATAACTGGAAGTCTCTAACGTGCCCACAGGCGCATGCAGGCACATCAGAGACTTCCAGTCATATCCGGACAACAGGGCAGCAGGGAGGTATGCTGCTGCCCTGGTGGGCTTTTACAAAAACTGATGCCAGTAGGAGAGGTATGTGCACCCTCCCCCACTCTTAAAGCAAGACACCACCCGCTGTCGAATCGGCGGAACCATCGGTTCTTCGAACCAGGGCCTCCGAACCGGTTCCTCACATCCCTAATGTTCAATACTTTTATCTCTCATCTGTAAGGCTCAGAACCCAAAAAGTCCTCTCACCGCTGAGGGTTGGTTTTCCATTGGTTGGCTAGCTAACTAGCTCAATCTCACAGCAGTCTTATATATGTTACCTGTACGTGAGAGAGTGAGTAGGCTTGTTCACACACTTGTTTGAATCTAGGTTTGATGTGAGTTACCAACATTGGTGTGATTATGTGAACCCATGCCAAGGTGGGAATCTTGGGCCATAAACCAACTTGGCATAGATTCGCTTAATCACTTCATTGCTGGTAACTTTCATGGCATCAAACCTAGATAAAATATCCCCAAGTTCCAAAACTCTGCATACAGCCATTGCTGAAACAGAAATATTTGAGCACATTTGTTCCTGGAAACCACTTCCTTTGTACTCAGAAACCCAGTTCCCCAATCTTAGAGGCATGACCTTACTGTGGCTGCTTTGTGGTGGTGGAAAATGGCTCTGCATGTACTCAGAACTAGCTGCATGTCCTTTAACAGCAGCTGCTCCTCTAGGACTTAAGCTGCTCTTGGTTTCCAAATCCATTCCTTTGAAGGAAGGTGCAGCTGTTACATTGGGGAAACCGAGTGCATAAGGCAGCAGCAGGATCATGCCCACTGGCCTCATAAAATGTCTTGAAATTGTTCTCCAAATGTCATACAAAACAAGAACCCCACCCTTGCTATGAGCTATTCTGTTGCAGATTCCAACACTTCATTTTGCAAATTCCACACATGTGCTGTAGTCCATAAGAATAACCCTGCTGGATCAGGCCCAAGATCAGTGTTCCCTCTAAGAGGGATTCCTGGATATAATTGACTACAACTCCCAGAATCCCCAGCTGCAATGGCTTTTGCTTGGGAATTCTCGGAGTTGTAGTCAACATCTTGGAATCCCTCTTAGAGGGAACACTTCTTGAGATCTATCTGTTCCAGCACCCTGGATCCCACAGTGACTCATCAAATGCCTCTGGGATGCCAACACCAGGAAGGTGAAGGTATGCCCCTCTCCCACCATCACTCCCTGCAACTGGTATTCAGAGACATCCTGCCTCTGAGGCTGGAGGTGATCTAGAGCCACCAGGCTAGTAGCCATTGATAGACTTGACCTCCATGAATTTAACCAAGCCCTTTTTACCCAAGCTGGTGTCCATCACCACATCCTATGGCAGAAAATTCCATAGAATAATTATGCACTGTGTGAAAAAGTACTTCCTTTTGTTGGTCCTAAATTTCCTGGCCTTCAGTTTCATGGGGTGACCCCGGGTTCTAGTGTTGTGAGAGAGGGAGAAGAATTTATTTCTGTCCATCTTCCTATGATGGACACTTTGTGCTGTGATGTCTGGTGATGAATGGTGAGTTTAAATCCTTTGAACCTTCCCAAAAGGCTAGGGAAGAAGTTAAAAGTGCTTTTGCAAGGTGAGGGGAATTAAATGGTTAGCTTTAATGGTATGCTCAGAAAGGCAGGATGCTAAGAAAGAAAGAAAATCCACAAAATAGCAATGTATTTGTTCTGCTTCTAGGAAAGAGAATGAGTTAACAAAACTGCCCAAGCCATTGAAATGCAATTTGGTAATATTCTTGCTAATAACAGTAATATTAACAACTTTTTTTTGCTTTGCATTATTGTCTGACAAGAGGAAGTAACAACATTCTGTTGCATCCTCCACCAGTGCTCAATATAACCACTTCCACCTTCTGCTGGTTAAGTGAAATGTGGGAGTTTTATCCTGAAGAACCAGAGAAGTGGCCTGTGGTTGCTAGGTGTGCCGCAGGCCTTGGAGAGGAAGCAGTGCCAGATTTAGGCACAAACTAAGGAAGCTAGAGCTTAGGGCCTCCTATTCTGAGGGCCTCTGGATACCCCAAAATGACTGAAGTTCAAGTTTTACATAACTGGTTAGAAAACAAAGGAGAAAGTGGGGAAAATACTCTAAAGCAGACATTATCATTCTGATAAGACAAAAATAGACTTATAGGCTACATAAGTATTTATCATTTAGCGTTTATAAATCTGTGCAGAAATTGCAAATTATATAGAAATGTGATTAGTCCAGAGCTCAGTTTAGACCAGGGTTGCCCAACTTCAGTCCTCTGGCTGTTTCTGGACTA
Source organism: Hemicordylus capensis (assembly GCF_027244095.1). Classification (NCBI taxonomy): domain Eukaryota; kingdom Metazoa; phylum Chordata; class Lepidosauria; order Squamata; family Cordylidae; genus Hemicordylus; species Hemicordylus capensis. The sequence continues at coordinate 229,073,125 of NC_069658.1, read as the reverse complement.
CAACTCCCGTCATCCCTGGTCACAGAGGCCAATAGTCAGGGCTGGAGTTCTAGTCCAGCATCTGCAGGAAGGCTGAAGTTGGGCAGTCCTGGCTTAGGCCAATGCCTGCCACAGTTACAGACACCGTTTGTCTCTTCCAATGAATGCTGCTGTACCCGTGAGCAGTGCAGTGGTGGTGACGAGTGTGATGTCACGCACAAAGGGGGCGTGGCCTGGGCTGCCCAGAGCCCAAAAGAGCTCTCAGCTCGTCATTTCTGGCAGCATCGGCTGCCTGACAGGATGTTTTCCCCTTTCTCTCCCTCCAGAAAAACGTTCTATCGGGCAGTCAGCACTGCCTGAAATAACTAGCAGAGAGTTCGCCCGGGCTCTCCTGGGCATGGGAGGCGGGAGTTCGCTCTGGGCTCCTCTGGAGCCCGAGCCACAGGTCTTCGGTGCCGTTTTTCATTGGCAGCCTGGGTTCTTTGAACCCATTTGCACTATGGTGACTACGCCCCTGTATGAGTGAGTGGTGTGCTGGGGTACGCCACCCATTTGCAACCCATTTTGTAATGTTATGGAGCATCTTAACCTTAACATAGCGTAGGGTCTGAGCATGTCTTAATCCGGCCCAGAGAAGAGGGCCCACTAGGGATGTGCATGGAACCAGTTCGGTTCAAATCGGTGATGGAGCTATTGGTAGCAGTGGGGGCTCCTCCAACCCCCACCCCCCCCGCTGGCCTTCCAAAAGCAGCCCAGGCTGGCTGTGGCCCGGTTCAGGCCTCTGTGCATGTGCAGAGGCCAGAAATGAGCTGCCGCCAAGCCGGCAGCTGGATAAAGGAAGGGGAGCATGCTTGGGGCCACGCCAGGGAGGGCAAGTGGCAGAGAGTAGTGGCACCAGCACCCAGCAGGAGCTGTGAGAGCTGCCGAGGTGGGAGGGAGACTGAGGAGGAGGAGGCAGTGGTGCCATTGCAAGCCACTGAGGAAAGCCAAGCAAGCAGTGAAAATGGAGCCGCCGGGCTCCTTGTAAGGAGGATGGGAGCTGCAGGGGGGAGGAAGGTCGAGGAGGAGGTGAAGCCGCTGCAGCCACAGAGAGTGGTCGAGCAGGCAGAGAAAATGAGGCCACCGGCCTCCTTGCGAGGAGGATGGGAGCTGCGGGCGGCGAGGGAGACTGGCTGAAGGGATGGGAGGAGAAGTAGCTGAGCCCTGAAATGGAGGGAGAGGAAGGGAGAACTAGGAGCACAGATGCTCTGCGCCTGGGTCAGCTAGTATTCATTAAAAAACCGCCTCAGAGGGGCAAGCTGGTCGAGCGAAGATCATTTGGTGGGCCAGGCTTGCCTTTGTTTTCTGTTTGTAGAGGAGACTGTGGTTCCCCGTTAACCTGCAGTCTGAAGTGGTACAGTCATCTCATGCTGTTGTACAGATGGAGCCAGCAGAAAGCGATAATGACATTCACACACAATCAGAGCAGTCGCGTGGGCAGTCTTTGGGCTGCACAGTTTCACACTGCAGACGCAGAATGGGGAGCGGGGGAGAGAAAGAATTCCATATTAACAGAAAACCCCACCCCTCTAAGTGCATAGTAGAGAAGCAGCACCTGCTCTGCATTGTTAACTTCTGCTCTTAATGAGACCCACTTATTAAATACCTTTAAGATACCCCGCTCTATTCCTCTCTGCCTCCTCATGTGAGGGATAATAAGATATCAGCCACGTTTGTGAGGAAGAGCTCTTCTCTGCACTCCAGAGCAGTGGTGCCCAACCTGGGGGCCTCCAGATCTCACTGAACTACAACTCCCGTCATCCCCAGCTATTGTAGGAGCTCAATGCTATTTGGAGAAAGGCTGGAGAGCTCTGGGAGCAGTGCCCCAAGTCTCTAGAGCGTTCCCCAACTCAGATGGAACCTTCTATACCTCCATCAGCATCCAGATTGAGCTAAAGGACAGGGGTTGCTACAGCTGCCTTGTGGAGCACGCCATCCTGTTGGAGCCTCTTGGCTTGGTTTTGGAGGAGTCTGGTGAGAAACTGGAAGGATAGAGGACTGGCTCCTTTTGAGGAGGGTGGGGGAGAACAGATTCAGGTCAATGCTTTTTTTTACCTATAGCTTTCCCAGTCAGTAGATTCACCGTGGGTTTACTGCGAGTTCGAATTTGCCCAAAATACCTGATGCTAAAAGTGGATGTTTTTTACCCAAACATAGTTTGGGCACTGAAAAACCCGAATTATGTATGGAGTGCTCCCAGACAGCTCGCAGGGACTTTGGCTTCAGTCTGGATGATATGTGAGCACACACCTGCCCTTCCAAAGTAAAATGACTGTCTGGAAAGGACCCGAGGCAGGAATAAAGGGTGTCACAGATCCTACTGTGCCTCCACCACGTGTCACAGCCTGGTCTCCACAGCCCCGTGATCTTAAGCTTCACCACTCCCACCAAGCAGACTTCTGTATTTTCTTTCTGGCTGTGTCTACTAAAACAGCTTTGCAAATAGAGTTGCCATGCCCCCCGGAATTTCGGGTTTCACCCGGATTTTAAACATCTCACCCAGATTGCTTAGCCCACCCAGATTTGCCCAGATCTCAGCTTTCATTTAAAAGGGGGGAAAAGCTAAGCTCTAGCCCTTGTAGAAGCAGCATTATGGTGTAAAACACACAGTCACTATTCTGCTCAAAAATTATTTTCAAGTCCATTTACATAATATGCAAATTAGGCACCCAGATTTGGAAAGCCCGAATACGGCAGCCCTACTTCCAAAGCTCTGTCTCGTTCAAAGGCTTCTAAGCGTGGGGTGGGGAAGCAGAAGCCAGAGGTGCTCTTACCCCGGACCTCCGGGCCAAAGTCCCGGGCCTCCACACCCCCTGGGAGCCTCCAAATCCTCCTTAGTCTGTCTTGGGTGGCGCTGGGGTGCTACTGTGCTAGCTGGCTGAGTGTGACCTCTGCTTTAGAGAGGGGGAGGAGTGGGGAGAAAATATGTGGAGTGGGATTATGTTAAGTTGTGTGCTGAAATGTTTCTGCTAATGCTTATTTGCATAAATATACCTGTTATATATTCTTACATTCTTGTGAATTCAGTTGCTGTTTGTGCCCTCAAGAACCCACGTATTAAAAATACTGTGTGCGTCACGGGGTGTGTGTGTGCGCGCCCTCCTAAGCGGGAGGTGGGTGGGCTCCAAACCCCTGTAGGTCCAAGCTGAAAAATTACCTCAGTGGACCTATGACAGAAGCTACAAAGTTTTCACTCCAAAACAGGAAAACATTACTCTAAAATAGTTCAGTTCAAAACAATGTCTCTTTTTGGAAAATTTAGCACAAAGCAGCAACCATATGAGCACAGGGAAGAAAGAAACGATGAGCAAAAATTTGTCCAATCGATCCTGCATTATTAAAGGTGAAGTGTGCGGTCAAGTCGCTTTCGACTCCTGGCGCCCACAGAGCCCTGTGGTTTTCTTAGTCAAGTTGGAGAGCTGAAGAGAGTTCAAGTGAAGCATTCCAAGGAGTGCAAGTTGCTGTCTGTCACAGTCAAGAGAGAATCAGAGCTGGTGCTGGAAAGAGAGCTGAGAAATCCCTGGGAGAGAGAGAGAGAAATCACTGAGAAATCACTGGGAGACTGAATCACTCCTAAAGCAGCTGCAAAAACAGGCTGGGACTGAACCCCCAGAACTGGGAAGGAAAAGCAGGACCGGAGGCTGAACAAGGGACAAGCCAGACTTGCTGCAGAAGCTGACTAGGGCTGATTTCAAGGACTCTGGGTAAGGACTCTGAGTCACGGCCCAATGATAATGCAGTCCTGGGGACTTTCTGGAAGGCAAGGTTTATTCAATACACATGACTAGACAATTCACAAGATTACTCAGATGCTGTTTTGCAGTGCTACCTGCTGGCCATTTGCTGCCAAGTGCCCAAGTCTTAAGGTAGTCTCAAAGGAAACCCAGTCCTCATCACAGACTGAGAGCAAACGGCCAGCAGATGGTCAACAACATCATTTCAACGCCTCCTGGAGAAATTATTATTATTACATTTCTATCCGGCTCTTCCTCCAAGGAGCCCAGAGCGGTGTACTACATACTTAGGTTTCTCCTCACAACAACCCTGTGAAGTAGGTTAGGCTGAGAGAGAAGTGACTAGCCCAGAGTCACCCAGCTAGTATAATGGCTGAATGGGGATTTGAACTCGGGGCTCCCCAGTCCTAGTCCAGCACTCTAACCACTACACCACGCTGGCAAGGACTTCTGTTTTTAACTGGAGTTATTTCTCTCTCTGGAAACACTACTACACTCACTCATTCTCTCCATTGTAACAGAGATTTGCAACAATTTCTGTATTTATAAAGCTCAAAACATGCAGATTTTTGACTGGTTAGATCTGACCAGTAAGAAGCCCAATTATTTATACAGATCTGCCCACTTATGAATCATTTAATATGATGCTCTGTGGCCCATCTAAACTTCTTTTTACACTGCAAGCATTAGTAGCATGCCCAGGATTTGCTTTTTGTATTAGTTTATGTGCCTTAAGATATGTGGTCTAACTGAAGCTTTTCTCACTTTGAGCATTAATATGGTCTCTCTGCTATGTAGATTCCATGATGTAAACAGGACCTATTTATTTATTTATTTATTCGATTTCCATACCATCCTTCCAAAAATGGCTCAGCGTGGTTTACCCAGAGAAATAATAAATAAATAAGATGGATCCCTGTCCCCAAAGGGCTCACAATCTAAAAAGAAACATAAGATAGCATTATGAGGCTCTAAATTATGCCATGCTTAAAAAGAGGGCAAACAAGAAGATCAGGGGCCTAGAGCACCTTTCTTATGAGGCAAGGCTACACCACCTGGGGCTTTTTAGTTCGGAAAAAAGATGACTGCGGGGAGACATGATAGAGGTCTACAAAATCATGCATGGAGAAATTCTTCTCCCTCTCCCATAACACTAGAACCAGGGGTCATCCCATGAAATTAATTGCAGGGAAATCTAGGACCAACACAGAAGTACTTTTTCACACAATGCATAATAAACTTGTGGAATTCTCTACCACAAGAAGTGGTGACAGCCAACAACCTGGATGGCTTTAAGAGGGGTTTGGATAACTTCATGGAGAAGAGGTCTATCATGGGCTACTAGTTGGAGGGCTACAGGCCACCTCCAGCCTCAAGGGCAGGGTGCCTCTGAGTACCAGTTGCAGGGGAGTTATGGCAGGAGAGAGGGCATGTACATACTTCTTGCCTGTGGGCTCCCTAGAGGCATCTGGTGGGCCACTGTGTGAAACAGGATGCTGGACTAGATGGGCCTTGGGCCTGATCCAGCAGGGCTGTTCTTATGACCCATAGCATTACAAAAAGTAGTAGTCACAAAAAGGACAATGAAAATAGAAACAAAGCTTTATTTTTACTTGGAAAGATGCAACAAAAAAACCTAAGAATCTTGCAATAAGCCTATTTGCATTAGAAATATATTTAAATGAAAATACATTCTAAAAATCTTGAAACAAGTAATTTTTAAAACAAAGAGGTCCCTCATAATGTGAGGATATGAGCTGTAGCTCAGTTTGTGCCTAAATCCAGCACTGGACGTAAAATAAGACACACTTTATGACCGAAACTCTTTCCACACTTAAAAACTCTATGTGGGCTTTCCCCCTGTGAGCCTTTCCAGTTTGATTTCTGCCTGACTTGAGGCACTTCGAAAGTAAGCAGCCCTGCCAGAAAACAACCACTCTCTGCACCTACTTAAGCCTTATTCATGTATTAAGGCTGTTCTCATGAGGAGCCTAGGTTAGGCTGCTTGTGTGCAGCACACAGGATCCCGGTGCTGCCCACCTGTCTAACTCCACTTGGAAGCCTGGCCTTCAGCCGAGGTTAAGGGCACAAATGTGGCCTTAACCCTGGTGCTGGGATCTTGAGTGAGCTTGGGCTGCCCAAGCACCCATCTCACAGGGGTATCCCCCCATGCACCACGCTTCTCGCACGGTGCAGTGAGGGATATCCAGAGCCCAGGGAAACAAGTCCCAGCCTCAAGCTATCTGTGTGGATTGTCTGGGCATGCAGTGGTGCACCAAAAACCCAGCAATGGATCATCTGTGGTGGTGGTGGGGGGGAGGTAGGCAAAATCTTGCCTTCCCCCTGCTTCAGTGGGGATTGTCTGAACAGTCTCATTATGCTGAACACACAAACAGCAGTGCATCCCAACTGTGCCTGCACTTGAAAGGGGTCTGCACTCACATTCTCTTTATTAATGAATCAAGCACAGTCATCCACACAAAATACAGGTGGAGTATCCCTTATTCGGATGGCTTGGGACCAGATCCGGATTTCTCCAGATTTTGGAATATTTGCATGATGAGATATCTTAGGCAGGGGATCCAAGTCTAAACATGAAAGGTTACTGTATTTAAAGTTTTATTCAAAGTATAAAAACAAATAAGCATTGAATTTACAATAACTATAGGCCTTTTTGACATTTTCGACATTACCCTGTACTGTACCTTTACCAAACAGAGCAGGCACCAACAGAGCACCAAAACAGACACCAACAGAGCAGGCACCAAAGTGAGCAGGGAGTGGAGGAGGAGGGCTTTCTCTTTTCCCTCAAGCGAGAACATCAAAAACATTAAAAAGCTTCACAATAAAAACAGAGCCACAACTAGAGAGAATTACAGACAGAACCCCTGTCACTAACAGCCTTCTGGAATAAGTTTTGACTGCATGTTTAAAAGCAGCAAAATTGGGAATCTGTGAGCAAGTGAGCTGAGGCATTTTATTTTTTGTTACAGCGTCATGTCCAGATTTTGGAGCATTCCGGATAAGGGATATTCAACCTGTACTTGTTTTCCAGCCTTCTCCTGGCTTGCTGGAGTAATCTCTGGGACACTTTGTTTTGCAGGCCCCTTTAAATGACATGGCTGTTCTCGACTTGTAGCACACTTTGTTATATTTCTCAACACCACCACCCCACCCACCAGCTGAGACTTAAGTTTAAAAGAAATGCATGCAATGGATGGGGGTACCCAGCTCCAAGAATGCCCACACACCTCTTCTCTTGCATGGACAGATGATTTGTTATATATACATTTTTAAAGTTAAGAGTGGCACAAAGCTGAGGTTTTAAGGCAGGGATCTGCAAACTTGGGTACCAGATGCTGGCCTACAATTCCCATCATCTGCAGCCACAATGGTCTTTGGCCAAGGAGTTATGTTGCATGCTTTGTTCACTTCAATTTCAAAACGTAAGTGACCATTAGCTCTAGTGCTACAGCAGTGGCAAAAACGCTTCCACCCACTGCCTTTGAACCAATCATAATTTCCCTAAACATCTACCACACCCCTTTAATTATTATTTTCTACACTAAAGGCAAACTCAATTTAAAGGCACCAAAGTTAAGCTGACCGGCCTGTAATTTCCCGGATCCCCCCTGGATCCCTTTTTGAAACTGAAGTCACATTGGCTACTTTCCAGTCCTCTGGTACAGAGCCTGATTGAAGGGAAAAGTTACATATTTGTAACTTGTCCCTACATGTGTATGTACAAGTTATATACCATATGGATGGTATTAAAGCAAGAAACAACTAACATTAAAATCAAATTTGAAATAATACAAATGTAAAAAACCACACAAACCCCTAAAAATAATAAAGCAACCAGTACAGCTAGCAGGTTCTTTATAGCTAGCCAATAGTCATTAATGAGCCAGGGATGTACAGAATATGGACATTTCTGCCATATTTTGAGCATTTTTACAGCCTCTTCTCTTGGAGTTCTTTCCATACAGCAGTTCTGGGGTTCACAGGATTCTGCGCATATTGACAGCTGTCCATTGTTTGATTTGCTGCACTTCTTTGTATGCTGCTTTCCCAAAACATGGTGCCCATGAAGACTTACAACATCTCACACAGATTACACAACCTTCACAGTACAAATAATGCAAAATTCTGCTCTTATTGAGGAGTCAAATCAGTACGAAAAAACCAATATCAGATCAACTAAATCATCAATATAAAACAGCACAAACAAATGAAGTAAGGTAATTCGTTAGGTGAAAACCAATTAGGAGAGAGAATGAAGATAAACAGAAATAACAACAGATGCGAGATGTAGAGGCGAGGCTCACGATCAATGAGACTCGCTGTAAGGAGGTTATTCTCCCTGCAGACAATCACCAGGCAGCCCTGGGCGGCTGCCCATATGACCGCCAGCTCCATCATGGAGCCATGCGACCCCCGGAAGTTCCAGGATGCCCCACGTGAGCGTGCAGGGCATCCTGGAGAGACCCTTGAGCCCGGGAGGCTGCTTGCAGCCTCCCTGTCAGGGGTCTACTCATGTCGCCATGCGCCACGGCAACACACAAGAGAATTAGCGTGGATTGCTACCGGGAGCTGCGTGGCTCCTGTTGCAGCACACTCCCTTAGCCTGGTTTTTGGTAATCGTGAGAACCGCCTTGTAGTATAAAAACATCTGGATGGCCAAAACTGAGCAGCCCTGATCTAAATACAAGACTCGCTTGTAGTACCCTTTCCTCGTAGTAAGGCTGTTTTCGTGAGCAGCCTAACCCAGGCTAGGGCAGCCCATCCTGGGTTAGGCTGCTTGCGTGGAGCACCGGGATCACTCCCACCCAGCCTAATCCTGCTTTTGCACTGGCTCTTGGCCGAGGTTAAGGGTGCAAGGGTGCTCTTAACCCCAGGGCTGTGGTCGTGTGTTTGCTCAGGCTATTTCCAGCCTGAGCAGACGCAGGGACGGGCACCTCGAGTGCCTGTCTGACAGGGGAATCCCCCAAATGCATCATACTTGGTGCATTCTGAGATTCCCGTAGACCTTGATGCATTGCCCAGGGATTCCTGGAGGTCGGGACTGGCAAGCCGCATGGCTCCCAGGAGTGCCACGTGGCCAGGCAGGCACGGAGACTGTCTGGGTGTGTGTGGAGGAGGTAAGTACAGCACAGCTTTCCCCGCTATATTCCCTGCCATGTGAATAGCCAGTCTCTTCTCCGTCTTTCAACTGGGGATGCACAGATTGCCAACTCTCCTTCACACCCAACACAAGCTCTACCACCTTGATGCTACTCAATCTCTCTCCACCCTTTCCAGCACTGTCTTCAAGGCAGTAAATTTTTTAGTCAAGCAGAGACGTGGAGCAACTCAAGTCTCTTGATGCCCTTAACACACCCCTTAATGTTTGTGGCACAACTGACAATCTTGCCACAGTATCTGCAATTACAGTCCTTCCCTCGTGTGCATTTCTCGATGTGACAAAAGCTGTGAACTCCAGCTGAAGCTCTTTCCACACTCCGAGCATTTATATGCTTTCTTCCTGGTATGAGTTGTTTGATGGGAAGTAAGGTGAGGCTTCTGTCTGAAACTTTCCCCATACTCTGAGCATTCATATGGTTTCTCTCCTGTGTGGATTCTTTGGTGTCTAATGAGGCCTGTCTTGTGACAGAAGCTCTTCTCACACTCTGAGCATTTGAAAGGTTTGTCCTTTGTGTGAGTGCTCTGGTGGGAAATGAGGCGGTACTTCTCACTGAATCTTTTTCCACACTCTGAGCACCGATGTTGTTTCTCCCCTGTGTGTTTTATTTGATGGGAAGCAAGGTGGCCCTTCCGACTGAAGCTCTTTCCACATTCCAAACATTTAAAAGGTTTCTCTCCTGTGTGGACTCTCTGATGGGCAGTCAGGTGGGGCTTCTGACTGAAACTCTTTCCACACTCTGAGCATGAAAAAGGCTTTTCTCCTGTGTGGATTCGTTGATGAAGAGTAAGATTAGAGCTCTGCAGGAAGCCCTTCCCACACTCTGAGCATTTATATGGCTTCTCCCCTGTGTGGATTCGTTGATGGGAAGTCAGGTAGGACTTGTCACTGAAGCTCTTTCCACATACTGAACACTGATATGGCTTCTCCCCTGTGTGGATTCTCTGATGTGACATGAGCCTTGTCCTCTGTCTGAAGCTCTGTCCACACTCCAGGCACTTGTATGGTTTCTCACCTGTATGGATTCTTTGATGTGCTCTATAGCGGGTGCTACGACCGAAGCTCTTTCCACAGTCTAAGCATTTATATGGCTTGGCCCCTGTATGGATTGTAAGATGTTCTGTAAGGCTTTCATTGTGACGGAAGCTTTTACCACACTCTGAGCATTTGTATGGTTTCTCCTCAGTGTGGATTCTTTGATGGGACGTAAGCTGCGTAAAGCACATGAAGCTCTTTCCACACTTCATGCATTTATACAGCTTCTCTCCTGTGTGCATTTTTTGATGCAAAGTAAGATTTGCACTCTGACTGAAGCACTTTCCACACTCCAAGCATTTATATGGTTTCTCTCCAGTATGGATCCTTTGATGGGAAGTAAGGTTGGAGCTGTAGCCAAAGCACTTTCCACACACGGAGCACTGATATGGTTTTTCCCCTGTGTGGGTTCTTTGATGTGACCTAAGGCTGTTCCTATCTCCGAAACTCTTTCCACATTCCAAGCACTGATATGGTTTCTCTCCTGTGTGGATTCTTTGATGTGTAGTAAGTGTTGATTTACAGCTAAAGCTCTTCCCACACACTTTGCACTGTCTCCTTTCCTTTCCTTTGTCTGTTTTTTCTTGTTCTGCGCTTTCAAGGAAGTTACCGCCCAGAGAAGTTAAGCGTTTATGCTGCCTTGTCTGTCCCGATTCAGTTTTCCTTCTCTGCTCTTTCACCTCCATACTCTTTCTTCTCTTCAAGGACACCTGGCAGAGTTCTTCCCCATTCTCCCTCTCCCAGCATGCTGAAACAGAGAGAGGAAATTGATCATAGCCCAAGTGGGAAAGAAGGCCTCACAGTGAGAATACAACCCCAAGGAACAGCCATTCTGAACTACAGAATAGAGAGACTGAGTTGGGAAGAGGACCCTGCCACGGTTAAGCAGCTGTGGGTGATTAGCCTTTTTTCTGCTAAAGCCAGAATATTGGCCTTGGTCCACGAAGACCCAGGTTCTGCCCCCAGTCATGAGGATCATTGAGTGACCTCTGGACATTCATCAGACACATCAGTCTGGCAGTGCCGGCCCAGCATGGCCCAAAAAGATATGATGAAGACTATTATGGATAAGAAGCCAGCAGTGCCCTTCCTGGCCATGATCCAGCACAGCAACAGAAAGCATCAGCCCAAAGGAAAATACTACCTTAGAACATCCCATGTCATCCAAAAGGTAAGAAAGGAGGAACATAGGAACACAGGAAGCTGCCTTATACTGAGTCAGATCATTGGTCCATCTAGCTCATCATTGTCTATACAGTCTGGCAGCGGCTTCTCCAAGGCTGCAGGCAGGAGTCTCTCCCAGCCCTATCTTGGAGATGCCAGGGAGGGAATGTGGAACCTTCTGCATGCAAGCCTGCAGATGTTCTTCCCAGAGCGGGCCCATCCCCTAAGGGGAAGATCTTACAGTGCTCACATGTAGTCTCCCATCCAAATGCAACCAGAGAAGACCCTGCTTAGCAAAGTGGACAGTTCATGCTTGCTACCACATCAACTTCCTCTGACGAAGCCCCATAATTCTGTCAGTAGAACAGGCCAAAAGATGACCACGTTGGGCCCAGATTGAAAATAAGAGCAGTAGCACTTTCTACTTAGGCTTACCCAGAGAGGTCAAATGCCTGCAATTCTCAGCCATGACTTCCTTATACAGAGCAACTTGCCCTGCATCCAACAAAGACCATTCCTCCTCCGTGAAACACACAGCCACGTCTTCAAAAGATATCAGGCCCTAGAAAAAGCAGAGACCATTTTCTCCTCGAAGGGAATACAATAATCCTAGAAGTCAAGAAAGGTGAGGTGGCCGAGATTTCTCCTGCAGGATCTAAAGCTTCCCGGGTTGGGTGGGGGGCAGCTTTCCAGAAGCCAAGGGAAAGAGGGAGTTGGTTTCAGGACCCAGGGCAGGGGCATAGCAAGGTTAGAGTGGGCCCTGGGATAAGAAATGAAGATGGGTCCCTTGGCCCCTTTGCCGCCGCCTCCTTCCCCACACCCCATGTCTATGCTGCAAAAGAACAGTGAGGACATGGTGGAAAACAAAACATTCTCAGCTGCCTTATACTACTTCAACTAGCTCCGTATTGTCTGGCAGTGGCTTCCCCAAGGCGGCAGGCAGGAGTCTCTCCCAGCCCTATCTTGGAGATGCCAGGGAGGGAACATGGAACTTTCTGCATACAAGCAGGAAGGCACTCTTCCGAGAGTGGCCCCATCCCCTAAGGGGGAATATCTTACAGTGCTCATACATGCAGTCTCCCATTCAAATGAAACCCAGGGCAGACCCTGCTTAACAAAGGGGACAATTCTTGTTTTCTATACATGATGGAGGTGTATAACATTGTGCAAGGAGTGGAGAGGGTGGACAAGGAGAAACTTTTCTCCCTCTCACACAACACTAGAATCAGGGGCCACCCCATGAAACTGAAGGTCGGGAAATTTAGGACCTACAAGAGGAAGTACTTTTTCACACAGTGCATAATGCATCTATGGAATTCCTTGCCATGGGATGTGGTGATGGCCACCAGCTTGGATGGCTTTAAAATGGGCTTAGACAAATTCATGGTGAACAGGTCTTTCAATGACTACTAGTCTGGTGGCTGTGGGCCACCTCCAGCCTCAGAGGCACGATGCCTCTCAATACCAGTTTCAGGGGAGCAACAGCAAGAGAGAGGGCATGCACAGATCTCTTGTCTGTGGGCTCCTTAGAGACATCTGGTGGGCCGCTGTGTGAAACAGGATGCTGGACTAGATAGGCCTTGGGCCTGATCCAGCAGGGCTGTTCTTATAAGAGCTCTCCTCCCTTTCTCTCACACATTTCTGACAGACATTCCCTTGGCTAAGTGACATTTAAAAAACATATATACTGACTAAAATCACCTCATATATTCATTCAACATCAACCATGGAGAGTGTAGAACAAGCTGTCACCCGGTCAGTTGCCCCCCGCCCCTTAGGGGCCCAAGAATATTTGTTCAGTTGTAGCTATACTCTAGTATAGCTCTATACCAGGCCTGCTCAACTTTGGCCCCGCAACTGTTTTGGGGACTACAACTCCCATAAACCACAGCCACAATGACCAATAGCCAGGGTTTATGGGAGTTGTAGGCCAACATTTGCAGGAGGGCAGAAGCTGAGCAGTCCTGCTCTACACTCTACAATTGTAGCTATAACTCTACAAGGAATATTTGTTCAATTACAGCTACACTCCTGGGGAGATATTCAGTGGAGAGGGGCACACAAGGGCGATTCCTGCCCATCTCCCCAGTCATACTCCTCCTACCTGATCCGTTTGCTGCAGAGAAACCGTTTCCACTTCACCACAAAGAGGGGAAGGCCTGGGATGAATCTCCAGTGTTATTCCATTACCTGTGAGGGAGATAAAGGAAGTAGCAATTCTTAAATATCCCGTTCATGGCCTCCTCTAAATTCAAGAGGAGCATCCATAGCTTAGGAGCAGAGTTCCTAGAAGGTCCCCAATTCAGTCTCTGGCAACATCTCCAGGTAGGAGATGAACCACCCCTTCCTGAAACCCTGGAGACCTATTCCCAGATGGTGAACACAATACGCAGTAAAATGCACTACGGGTCAGTAGATGGCAGCTCCAAGGAGTCACGGTGTTGGTTCTTCCCTTCAAAGCTTGAACGCACCTGGGACTTGCATACTTCAGAAAGCACGTTCTCACCCAAGCATCTCCCCACCTCATTTGGTCCCCCTGAAGAGTCCTTCATTCGCACCTCTCCAACGTCTGTGTTCAGAGCTGAGCGTGTGCAGAGAACGGCCTCTCCAATTCAGTCCCTAACCTTTCAGAAGCTCTTGCAGAAGAGATGAGGCCATGGTTCAGTGTCTGTTTCTTTTAGGGGGTGGGGTGGGGGTTATTGCACCAGTCTGTAACTTTGTATATTTTACTTTCCATAACATTGCTGTATAAACAAACAGTGTACAAACCTCATATGCCGAACCGCTATTCGTGGCTTCGTGTATCCGCGGGTGTCAAATAGACACCTGACCTCCTTATCCGCAGATAACCCACATATCCAAACCCACATATCCGTGGTTCCTAGTAGGTCAGAAATGACCGTGAAGATCATTTATGGCCACCATTTTGTCCATGAGAGCCACTTTGTGGCTCATTTTGGCAAAAAAGAAGAAGAAAAGTAAGAAGGAAAAATCCGTGATTTTGGGGACCATCTGAGATGGTGGGAGGTATTGCCGGATGCCAAGCAACCCACGGAGCATGATAGGGCACTTTATTTGGCCTGTTTTTGTATTCTGTGTGTGAGTTTTTAAAGTCTGGGGACCTAACCGCCACGTTCCCACAGACTCAATGACTCATCATCCCTGGTTTTGTTACCCACAGTAATAGAACCCCGACAGATAATGAGGTCCACCTGTAATAAAAACACATTCTTCATTTTCTATGACTGACTCCTGGCTTCTTTGGTTTTCTTTGGACATCTAAAGTCTTCAAGGATGGAAACCAAACACATTTTAAAGTTGTAGGAGAGGCTGTATTTATTATTTTATTTATTTATTTAGCACATTTTTATACCACCCTAACCAAAGGTCTCAGGGCGGTTTGTAGACAAGTGTCTCCCTCATATAGGCTCAAGGGGAAAATCAAAGCACCAGATGGGTTTCAGCCCCATGCAAGAAAGTGAGACCAAGCTGGCATGCACCATGTTACTTCTTACCCAGTGAGGTGGTCCCTTCTTCACCATCCTGCATGATCCACCTGGGAAGCGGCCTCAGTCTAATGTCCAATGGAGCCTTCTCTGCCTGAGGGAAATCAGTGTCCACTTCACCTGTCAACTTCTGAAAGAGGAACATAAGAAGCTGCCATATACTGAGTCAGACCATTGGTCTATCTAGCTCAGTCCTGTCTCCACAGACTGGCAGTGGCTTCTCCAAGGTTGTAGGCAGGAATCTCTCTCAGCCCTATCTTGGAGATGCTGCCAGGAACGGAATCTAGAACCTTCTGCTTTTCCCAGAGCAGCTTAATCCCCTGAGGGGAGTATCTTCCAGTGCTCACACTTCTAGTCTCTCATTCATATGCAACCAGGACAGACTCTGCTTAGCTAAGTCATTCTTGCTACCACGAGACCAGCTCTCCTCTCCTAATGGAGATAGAATCGAATGAAGATGGAAAGAAAAGTGGGATTAGGAAAAGGGTAAAACAAGGGCCACCTTCTCCCATATCAACATGACATTAAGATATTTCTTGGGGTCACTGCTCAGTCTTCCCCACTGTATCAGGAAGGAGAGTCATGGGGGCTATTCTGACTATCAGCAAAAATCAGGCTAGCGGAGGCTAGCCCGATTTTTGCTGATCGTCAGAACCACCGGGCTCGGCTGCAAGCCCGGTGGTTCTAGAGCGGGTAACCCGCTGTGGAACCCCTGTTAAAAAGCAGGTTTGCGGAGCGAGCGCTCCAGCAAACCTGCTTTTTACAATTGTGAGTAGCCGTGGCGCACCTTCGCGCCACGCCTACTCATGAGTAGACCCCTGGCCGGGAGGTGAAAAGCCGCCTCCCGGCTCCGGGGGTCTCCCCAGTGTGCCCTGCGTGCTCGCACAGGGCATACTGGGGCTTGTGGGGGCCGTGCGGCCCCCACTCCCCCCACCGGCTCTGTCACGGAGCCGGCAACCATGTGGGCGGCCAATCTGGCTGCCAAGGGCTCCCTGCCTGCTTGTCTGCAGGAAGAGCAGGCTTAGCCCATTCTCCCTGCAGTTTTTGTAAGAGCAAGTCTCACGGATCGTGAGACCCACCTTAGAATCTTCTCAGCAAGGGGGCCTTTTGGGTTGTGTCTGAAAATTTGCAAAGTAGTTTTATTGCAGAGGACTTCTGCAGGTATGAAAAGTTAAAACATCTGACGTCATTAGGTTTTGCTGCATTGTTAGCTATGGCTGCTGGGTTTTAATCTGTATTCACTGAGGGGTTTTGTTCTCTAACTAGGTCCTTTATATATTTTGCTAGCTATTTTGTATTTTCTTAATCAAAAGGAGAAATATAAACATTTAAATTAATGTTACTACTACTAAGTAAAGGAATCATGAAGACAAATAGCTGGGAAAGGTTAGAAGAGTCATAACTGAGGGCTACCATTAGGATTTCTGGGAGAGTCTTCTCCACATTTTCTCAGCCCCTTGGAGCTACCAGTATGAAAGAGAGACACTCACCTCTTTCTCTTCCTGCCTCTTGGCTTCTGCCTGGCTCAGGAGGAAGCCTTCTGCCAGGGCCACTGCCTGGGAACTGGTCTCTGCTCCACATTCTCTGACCCAGTTCTCCATCTCTGGGGGGAGGACGGCCAGGAACTGCTCCAGGATCACCAGGTCCAGGATCTGAGCTTTTGTGTGACTTTCCGGCTTCAGCCACTGGTGGCAAAGTCTGCGGAGTTGGCTGCAAACCTCTCGGGGCCCCTCGGCCTCCTGGTAGCAGAACTGCCTGAAGTGCTGGCGCTGGGCATCTGAGCTGGTGGTGTCCTCTCCCAAGATCTTCAGTACTGTTTCCCCCCAGAATTCCTCTCTTCTCCCAGTTCCCACATGGCCTCCTCCTGCTTCAGGGCCAGATGAATCTAGCGTTTCCATCTTCAACCTGGACAAATTGTTCTAGGCAAGTTCAAACAGGGCTGAATTATCACTTTGCATGCTAGGGACAGGACAGATTTTTAGAAACAAAGCCGGATGACTCTGTTCACTGGGAAACCAGATTGATGCAAAGACTCATGAAACACGAATATTGGAAGAAAAACAGCCAGCTGAGTCTACAGAGGGAAACTTTCATGAAACAGTACCCCTGCCCTACTTGACTAACCCCAACAAACCCTTCCCATCAACTTAAACAAGCACTCACTCTCAGACTTCCCATGAATAGGTGTCCCCCTAAACACTCACCCAGAGCTCTCCTTTTCTTCTTATTGGTCTACACATTAAAACTAGTTTGAAACCAGTTCCAATATGCCCAAACTCACATGGTATATAATATTGTGTTCTGTTCCAGAAGTTTACTGTCTGGCACCCTCAGCAGGGAGGAGGAAAGAGCCTCCCTCATGTGGGTGTTGTGGAAGGTCTCTGAATGTATGGGACCCCTCCCTTTGGGGAGAGATGGATGGTGTGTGTGTGTGGGGGGGGGTTTCCTCACCTTTTCTGCTCAACCAACCCAGAATGGCCTCTCATCCTTTTGGCTAAACAACCCCACCAGCACTTCCAATTGCCTCTCCCTGCCCCCCTTCCCTTCTATTCCCCCCACTACATTCTGCCTGCATCCCTGGCTGGGACTCCCTTTTGACTTCACAGACCCCTTTGGAGACCACAGATGCTGTAGGTGGGGATATCAAAAGCTACTTTCCCATCAGAGGAGGCAAGATGGGAAGACAGGGTCCCAGTTCTCAGGTCTTCTCTGGAGAAATCCAGACTCACTTCCTTTAACCCTTAGAGCAGGGCTGCTCAACTTCGGCCCTCCTGCAGATGTTGGCCTACAACTCCCATAATTCCTGGCTATTGTCCACTGTGACTGGGGATTATGTGAGTTGTAGTTCAAAAACAGCTGGGGGGCCTAAGTTGAGCAGGCCTGCCTTAGAGGGAATCTTACCAGAAAGTACCGAGGGCAGGAGAACTTTCACAGAAAAGAGAGAACAATTGATTCTTGGGTGGACAGGGAGGTGGATCATGGATCATTTTCTTCTGGATTCCCCCAGAACTCCACCAGTGTCCTCTGATCATGCTCTGAGAATTCCTGAGTCCTTTTCTGATGATCTTTCTCTAACCATCCAGCTGCCCACCTTTCCCAAATCCCCTTACCTGTCCTCCAAGTTCCTCTTTTCATCCCCACTCCTCAACACTAATGCAGCAGACCCCCATATTTTTCTTATTATTTACTGATCTATTTCTTCCACTCCACCAAAGTGAGGCTTTGGATTGTGTTTATGTGCATATGTAGGGATGGGTCCCCCCTGGGAAGCGGGGAGGCAGCCAAGAAGGGAAAAGCCAGAAAGAGCGAGGGACAGCAAAGGGAAATGGGGAGGGGGGAAACGGAAACCAATGGCTACTTTTCAAAAAGTAAGCCAGGAGAAGGGAGACGGCCGCCATACTCCTTCAAGGCATATGTTCTCCCCCCGCCCTCGTTTTGAGCAAAGGAAAATGTGGAGTCTCCAGGACGCCGAGGACCCCAAAGACATAGTGGGGGAAACCTGATATCGGTTTCCTAGGGAGGGTGACCACTCGTGCATCTGGGCTGACACGCATCCTTTGGAAGACATCTCCGTCGATTAATCGCCTTTTCCTCCATTAATCAATGAATTTCAAAGGCACGCCTCTTTCCTTTTTGCAAGAGGCTCCGGATGGGGCATCAAACCTGTCTCTCTTTTTTGCCATGCGTCGCACAGACGCTCCGCGGGGAAAACTGGGCTCTGCTCAGCCTCAGACTCCTTCCTTCCTCCCACCACAAATCGGAAACTCAGCCCCTGCCACAGGTACTCACCAGAGCAGCTCCCGCAGGTAAGAAGCCAGCGACGACCCGGACAGACAGAGGCTCCGCGTGCTACCTGCAGGCTGAACAGTGCTAAGCTGGGACAGTCTGGGAGAACTAGCCTTCCCGGAGCAGCAGAAGGCAATATCCGACCAATAGGGAAAAGGGAGCCCTGCTTTCGTCACTGGTTGCTGGGCGGGTTGAGACTCCGCATAAGAGAAAGCGAAAGCGAACTTAGGCCAGCCTCGTTTGGGCAGTGGGAGGAGCCAATGTTCCGAGCTATAGCCTGGGAGGCGATACTGCGGTCTGACCGAAGCTCACGAGGGCTGGCTTTGGTCGTTGCCTACATGATGGGAGACTCCCAGGGCCTCTGGTTCGTGCGTTTGGAGGAAAAGGGGGAATAACATGGGGTTCAGGAAGAGAGTTTGGTGGGGTTAGTGTTGCTCACTAGGAGGGATAAAAACAGCTGTGAGAGTGGGTGAATCCCAAGCTTGTGCTGAACTACAACTTCCATCGTCCGTCCCCTGGTACAGTTTATGGTGTCTGGGGATTATGGGAGTTGTAGTTCAGCGACATGGGGAGTACCACAATTTGGGAACCCCCGCAATAGAACTAAGACCAATTAAAAATAGTCTTAAAGCCAAACAGAACAGAGAGGGAGGGGGAAAGCATGTCCACAAAATCTGCTTAAACAAATTGAGATATGAATATCTGAAGCTGCCGTATGTGGAGCCTAATCTGGTCCATCAAGTGCAGAACTCTGACTGGCAGCAGCTCTTAGACTCGAGAGAGCCTTTCCAGCCTCGTTTCCTGAGATTATTTTATTTGAGTCAACAGAAATGCCAAATTCTTGTCCACACACATTATTTAATTTTAAAAAGGAAAGAACCCTGCACATCATACAAATGCAACTTGCTACAACTAGGAATCTTCTAGAAAATAATCTCTCATCATATTTCTCACAACAACCCTACAAGGTAAGTTAGGCTGAGAGATAAGTGACTGGCCCATAGTCATCTTAGTGCTTCTTGCAAAGGATGTTGGAATGCAATCTGAGTTCTGTGCCAGTTAACTGAAGGTTCTGTTCAGTGCCTCTGCTACACAACTGTAAAAGGGCTCTCCATGAACAGATCATCTGACCATCTCCTCCCCCCTCTTTTCCCATTAGTCGCACATCAATACGAAATCTGTCATTGGAGTGTGCACGAACTATTCATGCTGAACTGGTTTGCCTCAAACCGAGGTCGGTTCGATCGTGGACCAAACCTGTGGTGGTTAGGTCTGTGAATGATCCAAACCATGCCCGGCTCAGGCAAATTGGTTTGGTATGATAAGGGGGCCAGGTAGGGGCGGTGAGTAAGTAAGCAAGCTGCTTACCTGGCTGGCATGGCTGCTGGTGCTGCATCTCGCCCTCCCGGTGGCCCCAAGGAGCACACTCACTCCCCCCTTTTGCATGCTTGGGGCCATCGGGAGGGCAAGTGGTGGCACCAGCAGCCGCACCAGCCAGGTAAGCAGCTTACTTACTCACTTGCCGCCCCCGCCCGGCTGCTCCTTACCCCTGAAAGGGTCCCCCACCCCATGTACTTTAGAGGCAACTTGCCTCTGAGGCTGGAGGTAGTACCAGTACCGGACTAGTAGCCATTAATAGACTTGTGGAGCTTGGGCAGTCTTCAGTCCCTGCTGGATCCAGATAAGGTCCCTCTCCTGCAAGAGGTGTAGGTGGGGTGGTTGCTCTCATTCCGGAGCAACTCTGCAGGGTTGTTGTGAGGCTGAAACTCCATCCCCCAAGGCTGGGGGCAAATTAAAAGCAGCTTCATTGTTGGACTATGATTCCTATCCTCAGCCATCATAGCCAAGTGATGGAGATGTAGTCCAACTACATCTACAAGATGTAGGTTACAACTCCAGATGGGAGTTGTAGTCCAACAACATCTGAGGACCAGTGTTCCCTCTAACAGGGATTCCCAAATGTTGTTGACTACAACTCCCAGCATCCCCAGGTGCAATAGCCTTTGCTTGGGGATTATGGGAGTTGTAGTCAACAACATCTGGGAATCCCTGTTAGAGGGAACACTGCTGAGGACCCAAGTCTGAGAACCCCTGACATATGAATAACATAAGAATGAATATCATATGAATAACATAAGAATGAAGTTAGTTCCTAATTTCTATTTTAATTGACAGAACTTGAAGGCTTCCATCACAGGCCTGACTTACTGCTGGAGGCACATTTACAAAGTACAGACAAGTTAATTTGATTAGAAGTTTGAGATTTTTTTAAAAAATATGATTCACTCTATTGTTTGGCTATCTTCTTTTTATCAAGGTACTTCAAAAAAAATTATACAAGTGGCTAGCCCACTTGAAGGAGCAAAGAAGAAATCTGTTATTTGAGGAGTGAAGGTGATAGGAAGCCAAAAAGATGCAGCAACTCCTTACATCTGTATGCATGTCTGTATACACCAGGCCTGCTCAATTTAGGCCCCCCCCAGCTGTTTTTGAATTACAACTCCCATAATCCCCAGCCACAGTGGCCAGTAGCCTGGGATTATGGGAATTGTAGGTCAACATCTGCAGGAGGGCCGAAGTTGAGCAGCCCTGGTATACACCCTTGGCTTTGCCCCAAGAAAGCTGATTTCTTTCTTACTTCTTTTTAAATTTTATTAGAAGAAAATTTACAATGCAAAACAAAATTAATCTGATCACAAATGGCAAAACATAATACAACAAACCTCAGCTCAACTATCCATCCTCATTTTAATATTATCTGGGATAAGAAGGCAACCATAATTCTCCCAATTATAAAAGCTGATTTCTCACACACAACATGGCCTGATTTTGCCTCCTCAGGGTTTATCAGAGACTCCCATCTTGCTATAGCTAGCATGTTTATTACAGGTAGGCCCAAGAGATTTCTGGGTAAATTGCTTGTGTGAAAATCAGCAGAAAAACAAAACCTGATCAAATCTGAATCAAAAAGCTGTTTCCCACCAAGATCCAAGACAGTCTGTGCCAGCTGAAGATGTGGTGATGGTGCTGCTGGGCCAGCACCAGGACCAGGCAATAAAATATACATTATTTTTAAAATGGCAGGAGCTTTTGAGGATGATGGATGACTTGTAGCAAGACCTGAGGAGATTCCCTCTGACATCTCACACCAAACTGATGTCATTCTGCAGAATTTTTTTTTGTTAAGAAAGAGTCTACAGTGAAGCAAATTATGTGGGAACTACAATTGTGAGAACATTGGAATGATAAAGCTAGGCAAAGGCACATCTGAATCTGCAAGAGGCCTCCATTCTCTATCTGTGTAGGCCCTGCTCACTGTTGGAAGTTAAAGGACTTTGCGCTGTCTCTTTGCTTCAGACAGTGGAGGACAGATTAGTAAATCAGAGGGCTAGAGAGTCAAGACATTGGTCATCCCTTCTCCACTGCTCTGATGCTATCCCTTTGAAATGTAGATTGCTACTTTTAGGGGATTCAACTTTCTTCCTTCTCTCTCTCTTCCCTACCTGGCCTCCTACCTTGCAACATGGCAAGCCTCTCTCCCTGCACCATATGTGCAGAGAGGATGCAGAATCCATCTGCATCCAGCTAGATAGATAGATTAGAGATCCTAACTCCTCACTTTCCTATCTAGAATGGAGTTCCTTAATAAATGCCTTTTATATTGATTTGAAACTATGAATGGCTCCAAGTTACTTTACTCTCAGGATACACGCATGCCTAACTAATCTACCGCTGTGTGTTGTGCCTCTGTGCACTCTGCTATAATGAGAAAGGGATTCTCTCACCACAGAGAATTTCCAACACTCACAGCCCCACCACTGACTGAAATTCGATTAGTGGAGACAAGAGACTGGGCTTTTGCAGTTGCGGCTCCCTGGCTTTGTAATGCCCTCCTGGATAAGCTTTGCCACACTCCCTGTCTTAGGGTTTTAAAAAAGTACTAGTGGACCCGGGTGCAGAGCATCTGCGCCTCTAGTTGGGCCCAGCCATCCCCCACCATGCCGGCATGCCCGGCTTTCTGGCTGGCTGACCGGCCACTCCCCCCCACTGCTGTCCCCCTGGGCCAGGCCGTCCTGCTGCCGCCGGCCAGGCTAAGCTGGCCTGCCCTCCGCCGCTTCCTCCATGCAGCCAGACCAGGGCCCACTGCTGCCGCCACCTCACCCCAGTAGGTGGGCCAGGGCTAGGAAATCCCGCCGCTTCCCACCTCCTCCTCCCGGCTGATGGGGCTTTGCCCACCAACCACCCGCCCACCTCCGCCTCCTCTTCCTGGCCGGTGGGGCTTCACCCGCCGGCCCTCCACCTCTGCATCATGACCGCCGCCATTATTTCTCTCCACTTCAATGATGGAACTCTCGCATGCTTTAGAGCATCCGCACGTTAGTACTTGATTGCTCCCCTCACCTCAGAGATCTCCCCACCCTCACCTGAGCTGCACTCCTGCTCCTCTAACCTGTTGCTTCCATCCCCCTCACCCTTCCTGGTCATGGCTGCAGCATTGCTGCCGCCTGTTGGCCAAACTGCAGCCCCCATCCCCAGAGACCTCCTCACCCGAGCCCCACTCCTGCTCCTCCTCCCAGGAGGAGCAGCAGTGGTTGACTGGGCCGTTCCTCACTACTGCCACCACCATGGCCACTCATTCCCCTCAGGCCGCTGTCAGGCCTGGGCCCGTCCCTTGCCTGCCTGCTTCCCTCTGACAATGGCCTCGGTAGCCTGAAACAGCAGCAGTGGTTGACTGGGCCCTTCCTTGCTGCTAGAGACCCAGTGTAGTGTAGTGTTTAGAGTCCTGGACTAGGACCGGGGAGCCCCGAGTTCCAATCCCCATTCAGCCATGAGACTTGCTGGGTGACTCTGGGCCAGTCAGTTCTCTCAGCCTAACCTACTTCACAGGGTTGTTGTGAGAAGAAACTTAAGTATGTAGTACTGCTCTGGGGTCCTTGGAGGAAGAGCGGGATATTAAAAAAAAATAGTGCTGTCATGGCCGCTCATTCCCCTCAGGCTGCTGACAGGCTCGGGTCCGTCCCTTGCCCTTCCTTCTGTCTCTCTTCCCTCTTTCTCTCTCCTCCACCCGTTCTTCCCCCTCCCTTCATATTTTTTCTCTCTCTCCCTCCCCTCCCTGAGTTAACAGATTTTGTTCATCTTGTTTCCTCATCTAATTCACACAGCGGCAGCCTCCTTCTTCTAAAGGGGCTCTTTCCTCCCTCACGATTCCTCTCCTCTACAATCAAGAACATTTTCCGACCAGTAACAGCTGCATTCCAACTGCCCTTAACCATCATAGGCTCCTCCTCCTTATCTGCACATGGAATCCCCACTGCCCAATCACCATGGTGCTTCTGCTCTCACAGGCTCTTTCTCCCTATCTGCATATGGAATCCCCACAGCCCAATCAGGTGCTTCTGCTTGCAAACTCTGTCAGCCAATCGCCTCCTTTCTACATGTCCCCAGGCATGGCCCATCTTGGAGAATTAATAATATAGATTTAAAAACCTTTATTCTCTTTAAAGAGGGTTTTGTTTTTAGTGTTTTTATCTGCCATTTGTATCGGGGGTGATGGTGGTTTGGTTTTAATTGGGTTCCTGTTTTGGCTTTTTAAAAAAATTTTTATTTTATATTATTTTATTGTGATGTATTATATTGGGGAGCTGCTCCAAGCAAAATTACAGTATTTTAAATAAATAAGTAAATTTATTTAAGCCAACCCCTCTTCTAAGATAGGACTATACACACCCTCCATCAACCCATCACAGATCAAGTCACACAACCCAAACCCAAGTGCACTACAAGGATTTAGAAAATGTACAACAGAGAGGTCCTTCAGAGCACAGGTGATACTCAAAAAAGTGAGTCAATCACATACAGCCAAGAAGCAATCTGACCTTTAAAATTACCTATAGACTCCCAGACACTCATCCCTGGAAGACTGACATTTTGCTGGTCACTTTTGGAAGCCGCCTTGGGATAAGTTTTATAAAAGGTGGTATAGAAATTGAATAATAAATAAAATTAGTAGGCTCATTCAGACAATTATTATTATGGTAGGACAAGCATCCTACCTTACCAAAGCATCCTTTGGAAGCTATACCCACTTCCATTTTCCAATCATGTGCAACAAGATAGGAGGTGGGGAGCTTTATCATGTGCTAATCCCCAGCTCAGTGGGATGGTTTTTCCTCCTACCTGTTTTGAAGCTGGGGACAGAATATGGGTAGGGTATGCTGGTCCTATCCAGCTAGAGCTTAGCCAAGGATCAAGGTTCTCAACATTGACCTTGTTTTAAACTCCCACATGATGAGAAAATGGGATCATGCGCTGCTCCCAAACTAGTATAGACATATGCATCTCCTGCTCAAGTTCTGACTTTGAAAGCCAGCTGAGTCTGTCGCTGGGTGGACTGTGAGATGTAAGGGTGTCCTTAGGGCAGGGCAAGCAGGGCGACCACCCAAGAACCTGTCCTTTTCGCCCCCATGAAAATTAACTGGAAAGAGACCCTGCATTGGCTGATTTGACCCAGGCCCTGCTCCCTGCCAGGGCTCTCTAAGGACAGCCCTGGTGGGATGGGTGGTTCATTCAGTTCCTCCCAGCCTCCTTCCCCCACTTTCTTTTTGTTCCCCATTGGTTCAAGTCTGATTATTTGCTTTAAGTCATTTAAGGGACATGGATGGAGTCAGACAGGGATGGTGGGAGGGCCAGGCATGTACCAAGTCTACATCTGGGTCTGAACTGATTGGCCAGATGTTTGGTGAAAAGACCCTAGGTCAGGGGTCAGAGACTCCCCCAGCCGCACACACACCCGGGCTTCCTTCAGTTGGATTCATCCTCCGAAATTGATGTGAGTGTTAAGACCTGGAGCTACCAGAACAGCATGTCTTTCTCTAGTACCATGAAATGACTTGCATGGTCCACAATTGACAAAACCTTTAAAAAAATAATTTAGGGTGATGTTCTGTTGTGGCACACACACACACACTTTACTTTGCTTTTTGTTACCACTATTCAGCCTCATATAAGATTTCTTTACTTCATGAGCTGAGCTGCGGCGGTGGGGGGGCATTTTAAAATCTTGTCTCTGGGCCCACCCCAACCTTGCTACGCCCCTACCATGAGGCTTTTCAGTCAGCAGGCTTTACTGTGGGTTTACTGCGAGTTCGGCACATAATGGATATTCCAACGCAGTAAGGATTTTTTAACCCCAGCCAAAAATCAGACTAGGTGATATGGAGCGGGGGGGGGGGTGCTTTCTGAAATATTGCACGGACTTTGGGGTAAATCTGGCCAATACGTGGACGCACACCCACACTCCCAAAGTAAAATCATGGTGAAGTTGCCATCTGAAAAAAGCTCCATGCCCCTTTCCCATCCTTACCTTTCCTCAGCAAAGTCTCATTCCCATAGCCCAGGTATGACTGCAGCCTCTTAATGCAGGTCTCCTCCAAGAACCACTTTCTCTCCTCTGTCCTTCTTGGATCAGTATCCCACTGCTTCTTGTTGTTTGGGGCTACAGAATCAGCTTGATCAGCTGCTGTCCAGGTGAGGTTCTCCTTGTTGAAGATGAGAAAGTCCTTCCCGTCATAGCCGTATTTGTCATACCCTTCCTTCTGCCCATCCTTGTGCAGCTCACAGCCGAACATGAGCTGCCAGGTGTGAAGCCCTGCAGGAAACACACACATACAAGAAAAAGTGTCAGAGGCTGCAGGGTGGTTTCCAGACAGCTTCTTAACATTGCTTCACAATGTGTAGGCTTAGCGTGTGTTCGCATGATCTGGGTTTGGACACTGTCTTGCATAAGGTGCTGTTCGCACAGCATTAGATTTTATCTGAAGTCTGAAAACAGTTTGCCTCTGTGCCTGCCTGACACAAAAGCAAGTATTGATTGATTGATTGAATGTATTTCTATAATGCCAGATATAGAAATTTCCAGGTGGTGTACAAATTAAAACAGAAAATATAAAACAGTTAAAATTCATAAAACAGATAGATTTCAATAAATAAAAACACATTCAAATTTAGATTTCAATTAAAAGTCTGGGAAAGGTACACCTTCAGGGTCCTCCTAAAAACAAACAGAGAAGGAGATGTTCTTATTTCAGCAGGGAGCATATTCCAAAGCCATGGGGGCAGCCACAGAGGGGGCGGGGTGCTTTGCTGCTTCTCTTCCTCCTTTATGCTTTCTCCCCTCAAAGCCTCAGTAGTGTAAATCTGACATGGCCAACTGGCTTCAAAACATAAGGGTCAACTAGGATATTACACCACTTCCTCCAGCTCAGGTGTGGAAAGCATCCTAGTGTGACATTCTTTTCTACTGCAGATCCCCTTCCTGAAAGGTGTGATCCCATTGGGCCTTTCATATCTCCTGCTCTGGTTTTCAACACATTGGGGGAACTCTGATTCTTCATCCTCTGGAAAGAGAAAACTGACATGGAGGAAAATATATGCACTGGACATCTTTCAAGAGTTATTCGGCCATCTCCTTTTCCTGTGGAGATTTTTCAGACTCAAGATGAAAAGGGGGGGCCCAAGTGATCTTCCTCCATCATAGTGCTGCTTACGAAAGAAAGAGGTTGGTGTTTTGTACCTCACCAGGGAAAGAGTTATTCTCTGATCTCCATCCCTACCCAAATGACCTGCTCTCCAAATATATGTCAATGTGTGTCTAAAGATTCACAGGTGTCCTACCAAAGTTCAGGAGCTGTGCATGTTCCCGATTTTATCATCTGCAAGGGAAAAGCAAGGTTTTTGAGGCGGAGGAAGTGAACGTGTTGATGCTCACAAACTGATACAAGGGCTCTGTCCTACCCAGGAGCTGTACTCAGATGTTGAATGAGGCAGGACAAAAAGCCCTCCTACCCAGCATGAGCCTCACACATGATCATTTCTTCCCCATCCTAACCTGCTTTTCCTTTGCAAATCATAAAAAATTGGGAGCATGCGCAGCTCCCGAACATGGGTAGGACACTTGTCCTACCCAATTGAGGACTATGGGAACAGCCCTATCACTTTCAATGGTGCCTCTTTGCTAAGTTTGCAAGATTGGAAAGGGGAAATATGAGCCCCCATCCATTTCCAGAATGGCTTTCCTACTGACAAATGTCTCAGCCTAGTTCAGATATATTTTCAGAGGGGTTGAAAAAAAAAAATCAGAGTGAGTTTGTTACTCACTCCCTGCCCCTGAACTCCCCTTCCTAAAGCAAACAGCAGCTCAACAGAATTGGAAGGGACCTTGGAGGTCTTTTGGTCCGATCCCCTGGACTATTTCCAGGCAGCAGGATTTACCAAGGGTTTACTGCGAGGGTTTACTGCAAGTCCAATGGAAAAATTGGATTTTTAAACTCCCGACATAAATCGGGCTACACTCTAATGAGCAATGAAAAACTCGAATCATGTGTGACGTGCTCCCCAATAGCTTGCAGGGACTTCGGGGTAGATCTGGCTGATATGTGAATGCACAGTCTCCATTCTGGAGGAGAAGCAAGCCTAAAAGCCCCAGGACTTTTACACACATGGCTTTTAGCTCACATCTCCTCTGGAATGGAGGGTGCGAGTTCACATTTCAGCTAGGGGTGTGCAATTTGGGTTTTCGGTGATTCAGTTCGGGACCTGAACCAAATCATCCCCGTTCTGTTCTGTGCCCGAATCTGGGCTACCCGAATCACCCCCAATTTGGTTCGGATTCGGATTAAATCCGAATCTGAACCCGAATCGATTCAGGTAAGAAAAACGGGTCCCAGGGGCAAAATAGTGGGGTGGGGTGGTAGTGCCAAATGGTTGGAGGCTACCACCCAAATTTCAAGGGAATTGGGCAAAGGGCTGATTTTGGGGGAATTTTTGAAGTTTTAGTGTCTTTGGGGCAGATCGGGGGCATAGCGTGGGATCTGGGGGAAAAGAGTGGGGTGGCGTGGTAGTGCCTAATGGGTGGAGGCTACCACCCCAATTTCAGAGTGATTGGGCAGAGGGCTGATTTTTGGGGAATTGTTGAAGTTTACGCATCTTTAAGGTTTTTCCCCATAGAGAAGCATTGAGGTGTCAGCAAATGTATAGCTTCACGTGGGGGGCAAAAGGGTGGCCTAGAGCAGTGTGGGGTTGGTGGTAGTGCCAGGTAGGGTCAAGGAAACTACCTGAATTTTTTCAAAGGATTTGGGCAGAGGGCTGATTTTTGGGGAATTGTTAAAGTTTACGCGTCTTTAAGGTTTTTCCTCATAGGGTATACATGGAGCTTTCAGCAGCCCCATAAGTGC
Source organism: Hemicordylus capensis (assembly GCF_027244095.1). Taxonomy (NCBI): domain Eukaryota; kingdom Metazoa; phylum Chordata; class Lepidosauria; order Squamata; family Cordylidae; genus Hemicordylus; species Hemicordylus capensis. Next base: position 229,044,468 of record NC_069658.1, on the reverse strand, counting down.
ACTTGGGGGGTGCTGGGGTAGCCCAGAGCGAGTGGTAGTGTAGTGCACATAGGGTGCCAACCACCCCCATGGGTTTCTAACCCATGGGGTACAGGGTTCTGTTGTTTCAGAGGTATTCTGAGTGTGGATTCTATGATAGCAAATTAGAGTGGATTCATGGTGATTCATTTAAAATCTCATTAGCTAGGCGGCAGGGAGGAACTCTGCTGCCCCAAGAATGTTTGGAAAAGCGCCTGCGCCAGAGGGGGAAGAGCGGCGGGGGTGGGGGTTAAGTACTACCACCACCCCCTTAAAGACACAACCCCCGCCCGGGCCGAACCGAACTCCCGGAATTCCGGACCGGTTCGGAGGCCTTGACAATGGCCTCCGAACCGAACCATGCACACCATTAGTACTCCAGGTGTAGCTGCACCATTGTTTTTTATAAGGGCATTACAATATGAGCAATTTTATTTTCAGTCCCCTTCCCAATGATCCCTATCATGGAATTGGCCTTTTTCACAGCTGCCGCACATTGAGTCAACACTTTCAACAAGCTGTCCACCACGACCCCAAGATCCTTCTTCTGGTCAGTCAGCGACAGCTCTGTTCCCATCAGCGTAGATTTGAAGTTGGGGTTTTTCGTCCCAATGTGCATCACTTTGCACTTGACAACACTGAACCGCATTTGCCCTTTTGTAGCCCACTCACCCAGTTTGGAGAGATCCTTTTGGAGCTCTTTACAATCTGGTATGGATTTAACTACCTGAAAGAGTTTGGTATCATCTGCAAATTTGGCCACCTTGCTGCTTACCCTTACTTCTAGATCATTTATGGATAAATTAAAAAGCACTGGTGCCAGTACAGATCCCTGGGGGACCCCACTTCTTACTTACTTCCATTGTGAAAACTCTCCATTTATACCTACTCTCCGTTTCCTCTGTATGAATGTTTAATTTATTCATAAACGATCTAGAAGCAGAGGTAAGCAGCGATGTGCCCTTATACAAACCTATGGTGCAACCACATTTGGAGTACTGCGTACAATTCTGCTCACCACATCTTAAAAAGGACATTGTTGAACTGGAGAAGGTGCAGAAGAGGGCAACCAAGATGATCAGGGGCCTAGAACACCTTTCTTATGAGGCAAGACTACAACACCTGGGGCTTTTTAGTTTAGAAAAAAGATGACTGCGGGGAGACATGATAGAGGTCTATAAAATCATGCATGGGGTGGAGAAAGTGGAGAGAGAGAAATTCTTTTCCCTCTCACACAACACTAGAACCAGGGGTCACTCCATGAAATTGATTGCCAGGAGGTCTAGGACCAACAAACGGAAGTACTTTTCACACAATGCATGATCCACTTGTGGAACTCTCTGCCACAGGACGTGGTGACAGCCAACAACCTGGATGGCTTTAAGAGGGGTTTGGATGACTTCATGGAGGAGAGGTCTATCAGTGGCTACTAGTCAGAGGGCTGTGGGCCACCTCCAGCCTCAAAGGTGGGATGCCTCTGAGTACCAGTTGCAGGGGAGTAATGGCAGGGGAGAGGGCACGCCCTCAACTCCTGTCTGTGGCTTCCAGCGGCATCTGGTGGGCCACTGTACAAAACAGGATGCTGGACTAGATAGGCCTTGGGCCTGTTCCAGCAGGGCTGTTCTTATGTTCCTGTCCTTCAACCAGTTAGCAATCTAAACATGTAATTGTCCCCTTATCCCATGACTGCTAACTTTCCTCAAGAGAAACTGAGATGAGATGAGAAACTTTGTCAAAAGCTCTTTGGAAGTCCAGGTGTACTATGTCAACTAGATTACCTTGATCCACACACTTGTTGACATTCTCAAAAACTCCAAAAAGGTTATCAGGCAAGATTTACCTTTGCAGAAGCCATGCTGGTTCTCTCCCAGCAGAGCCTGTTAGAAGCTCCCAGCAGGGTCTGTTAGTGCTTTACAATTTTATCCTTGAGGATGCTTTATTTAACACATTTCTATAATGCCCTAACATAAGGTCTCAGGGCGGTTCACAACAACAAATACTAAAAACAATTTAAAACAAATAATAAACAATCAAAAGTTTAAAAATTAAAAAGTTAAAAAGTTAAAAAGCTTGGGTAAAAAGATGAGTCTTTAAATCCCTTTTAAAAGCCACTAGAGATGGGGAGACTCTTATTCTCACGGGAAGTGCGTTCCAAAGTCTCGGGGCGACAACAGAGAAGGCCCGTCCCTGGGTGGCCACCAAACGACATGAAGGTAGCCACAGACGAGCCTCCCCTGATGAACGTAGTGGACGATGGGGATCATGCAGAAGAAGACGCTCTCTTAAATACCGTGGGCCTAAGCTGTTTAGGGCTTTATAGGTTATAACCAGCACTTTGTATTTTGCCCGGAAACCTATCGGCAGCCAGTGCAACTCCTGTAATATAGGAGTAATATGGTCTCTTCGAGATGACCCGGAGACCAACCTGGCTGCCGCATTTTGTACTAATTGTAGTTTCTGGACTACGTACAAAGGCAGCCCCACACAGCCCCATTGCAGTAATCAAGTCTGGAGGTTACCAGCAAGTGTACTACTGTTTTGAGATCATGAACTTCAAGAAACGGACGCAGCTGGCGTATCAACCGAAGCTGATAGAAAGCGCTTCTGGCCACTGCCTCAACTTGGGAAACCAGGGAGAGGTGTGGATCCAGAAGCACTCCCAGACTACGTACCTGTTCCTTCTGAGGAAGTGTGACCCCATCTAGAACAGGTAGATCAATATCGCTTCCCGAGTGACGACCGCGCACAATAAGTACCTCCGTCTTGTCTGGATTCAGTCTCAGTTTGTTATCCCTCATCCATCCCATTACTGCTTCCAAGCAGGCATTCAGGGAGGATATGCCTTCTCCTGATGATGTTGACATGGATAAATAGATTTGGGTGTCATCAGCATACTGATAACACCCAGCACCAAATCTCCGGATGATCTCTCCCAACGGTTTCATGTAGATATTAAAGAGCATTGGAGACAATATGGAGCCCTGAGGGACTCCATATAAAAGCTCAGATTTTGAAGAGCAACAGTCTCAAGCGACACCATCTGGAATCTGCCAGAAAGGTAGGAGCGGAACCACTGCAAAGCAGTGCCTCCCACCCCCAACACTCTCAGACGTTCCAGAAGGATACTATGGTCGATAGTATCGAAAGCCGCCGAGAGATCCAAAAGGACCAACAGAGTCACACTTCCTCTGTCAATTCCCAATTGGAGATCATCCATCAGGCTCATCAGGCTGACCAAGGCAGTCTCCACCCCAGAGCCCGCCCGAAAACCAGTTTGAAATGGGTCTAGATAATCAGTTTCCTCCAAGACCGCCTGGAGCTGGGAGGCCACCACCCTCTCAATCACCTTGCCCAACCATGGGAGGTTGGAGATAGGCCTGTAGCTATTAAACTCTGAGGGGTCCAAGGCAGGCTTCTTAAGAATAGGTCTAATAATTGCCTCCTTTAAACAAGGAGGCATCCTGCCCTCCCTCAGAGAGGCATTTATAATTGCCACCAGGCTCTCCACAACAACCCCCTTGCCAGATAGTATAAGCCACGTCAGGCAAGGATCAAGCAGACAGGTGGTAGAACGTACCGTTCCGAGCAGCTTGTCCACATCCTCAGGAGTCACAAACTGAAATTGATCCAGTCTAACCACACAAGAGGAGTTGCTGGATACCTCTGCATCTGACACTGCGATAACTGTGGAGTATAAATCGACCCGAATACGAGAGACTTTGTCCACAAAAAACTCATTAAAAGCATCACAGCGGGCAACTGATGGTTCCAAAGATGGATTCAGGGGAGTAGGGGGCCCTACTAGACCCCTCACAACTCTGAATAGCTCCGCCGGACGAGAGCCTGCGGAAGCAATACGGGCAGAAAAGAAACACTTCTTTGCCGAACGTATAGCCAGAGCATAGATCTTTAAATGTGCTCTATGTCGTAATCTGTCGGATTCGAGTAGAGTCTTCCTCCACTTGCGCTCTAGTCGCCTACCTTACCGCTTCAGCTCCCGTAGATCTTCCGTATACCAAGGAGCCATTTTTGAAGCGGGTTGGAGAGGACGCTTAGGAGCGATCATGTCTACTGCCCTGGTGAGCTGATTATTCCAATTCTCCACCAGGGCATCAACTGGATCGCCGGCAGGGCCAACATTAAATCTTTCCAAAGCTTCTTGGAATCCTATTGGATCCAATAACCTTTTTGGACGGACCATTCTAATAGGTCCCTCACCACTGCAGAGGTGGGACGCAACTGTGAGTCCGACCTTAACCAGATGGTGGTCCGTCCATGACAATGGGGAGATCACAGGAGTCCCCACCCACGGAACACCACCCTGATCAGAATGAAAGATCAAATCAAGAGTATGACCAGCAACATGTGTCGGTCCAGAGACCACTTGGGATAGGCCCATAGTTGTCATGGCCGCTATGAACTCCTGAGCTGCACCAGACAACCCAGTCCCAAAGTGGATATTGAAGTCCCCCAGCACCATAAGCCTGGGGGACTCCAACACCAAACCCGAGACCAAATCCGCGAGCTCAGTTAGGGACTCTGTTGGGCAGTGGGGTGATCGGTACACCAACAGAAGTCCCAATCTATCCCTGGTCCCCAAATGTACATACACACATTCAATATGATCAGACACTCTGATAGGGATCCTGGTAAGGGAGATATTATCCTTAAAGACCACAGCTACTCCACCTCCCCACCCACATTCCCTTACCTGCTCCTCTACAGAGTACCCTGGAGGAAGAAGCTGGGCCCAAACTGGGCCCCCAGCCTCCCCCAACCGAGTCTCTGTGATACACGCCAGGTCAGCCCCTTCATCCCTGATCAAATCATAGATTACTTCAGATTTATTTTGTACTGACCTGGCGTTACAAAGGAGCAAGGCAAGGTTCTGTGGGTTGTTGGCACTATGCCCCAAGGTCAAAGAGCTGGCAGGACAGCCAGAAGGGGAAACAGCTATTAAGTTTCTGATTTCCCTTCCCCTGCAACGGCCTGCTGACCTACCAACGTAACTTCTTCTATTCCCCACCACTACTGGGATTGCTGCACCAAGACCAATGGACACGCTCTCCGATCTCCCCATCTCCAGACAGGCTCCAAAATATTCAAAACAAATCTTACCCAAGCCTTATCTCAGTTGCTGCCCCCCCCCCAACCCAAGCAATACTGAAGCAGGGGGGATGGCCCTCGCCCTCATTGCTCCCCGAAGTGGCTCCCCAAAGTGGCGACCCCCTTTGGTGCCGCCCCTTCGGTGACTGCCCCTTCGGTGACTGCCCCGCCAGTGGCAGTCCCGCCGCCACTGGCAGTCTCTTAAGTAGCCCAGGGGCGGGCAGATGGAAGCCTAGGACCCCAGTCCTGCCAACACTCAGCTGTACCAAAGCTGTACCAAAGCTGGCAGGCAGAAGTCCCACAGGCAGACAGCAACAGCAGCAGATGGCAACAGATGACAAACAGCAGAGGAGCCACACCCAGCACAGGCTCTCACCCTGTGCCTCTTGCTGGTGGATGGTCTTGCTCCTCTGCTGGGCACGGGGAACAGGCAACAGGCAGCTTTCCATCAATTTGCCTGGAATGGACGTTAAGCTAATTGGCCTGTAATTTCCCAGATCGCCCCTGGATCCCTTTTTGAAAATCGGTGTTACATTTGCTACATTCCGGTCCTCTGGTACAGAGCCTGATTGCAGGAATAAGCTATATATTTTAGCAAAGAGGTCGGCAATTTCACATTTGAGTTCTTTGAGGACTCCTGCATGGATGCCATCCGGACCTGGCAATTTGCTAGTTTTCCGTTTTTCAAGACAGTTTAGAACATTTCTCGTCGCTTCTATCTGACTCAGTTCTTTAGCCTCCATCCCCAAAAAGCCTGGTTCTGAACAGGTATATGCTCAGTATCCTCTGCCATGAAGACAGACGCAAAGAACTCATTTAGCTTTTCTGCAACCTCCACCTCCTCCTTAATAATTCCTTTCACACCCTCATTGTCTAATAGTCCAACCACCTCCCTGGCAGTTTTCCTGCTTCTGATGTATTTAAAGAAGTTTTTGTTATTCCCCTTGATGCAAGGGGAATAACAAAATTCAAACGCAAACCAGAGTGGACCCTGCTTAGCAAAGGGAATAATTCATGTTTCCTACCATAATCCACCTTCTGTTACCATATATTACAGGCAGGGGCAACCCTTTCATGAGGCAAGGTGGGCAAGTAGCCTCAGATGGAGGATTACTGGGGCACTAGCAGGACTGCAATATCCGCCCCCACTGCCGCGGCCATCTTTGGGACTGATTTGACCCTTGCAGACTTTGCAAGGAGCACCTCTTCTCACACTCCTTACAAAGTTTGCAAAAAGTGCAAGGAGAGACCAGGAGGCTGCTGGGAACCATCTCTCCTCCTTGCTCCCCACCCATGTACTGTTAAAGCTTGCAAGGATTGGTTCTGAAAGGGGGCAGCCCACCGCCCAACCAGGTTCATTAGGTGGTTTATAAATTAAATCAATTCAAGGGACAATGCAGTAATCCCTTGCTAAATGAGCAAAGAGGCACCTTGTAAAGTGGCGATTTTCTTTATTTAGCAGGGGGAGAGCAACTGGCCCTATCCATCCCCAGCACAGCATCCCTCCAGTGGCTGTTGCTGTTGCCTATCTCATGCTATCTCATGCTTCTTCTTTTTTAGAAGCATATAAAATCATGCATGGTGTGGAGAAAGTGGAGAGAGAGAAATTCTGTTCCCTCTCACACAACACTAGAACCAGGGGTCACTCCATGAAATTGATTGCCAGGAGGTCTAGGACCAACGAACGGAAGTACTTTTTCACACAACGCGTACTCCACTTGTGGAACTCTCTGCCACAGGATATGGTGACAGCCAACAACCTGGATGGCTTTAAGAGGGGGTTTGGATGACTTCATGGAGGAGAGGTCTATCAGTGGCTACTAGTCGGAGGGCTGTGGGCCACCTCCAACCTCAAAGGCAGGATGCCTCTGAGTACCAGTTGCAGGGGAGTAATGGCAGGTGAGAGGGCATGCCCTCAACTCCTGTCTGTGGCTTCCAGCAGCATCTGGTGGGCCACTGTGCGAAACGGGATGCTGGACTAGATGGGCCTTGGGCCTGATCCAGCAGGGCTGTTCTTATGTTCTAGATTGTGAGCCCTTTGGGGACAGGGAGCCATTTTATTTTATTTATATCTATGTAAACCACTTTGGCAAGTTTTGGAAACAGGCTATTAAACTATTAATATCATAAAGAGATTTCCAGCAAAATAGACACCTGATGGAGCCAGAATGAAGTGAGATGCTTTGAAATGCTTATGGTGCAATACTGCTTTGAAATACACATCCTTTGCTTTGAAATGAATTCCTGCATATTGCATGGTTGAGTGAATGTGTTGCTAATCAAGAAATTAAGATGAGATGCAATCAAAATTAGAAGATTACGTAAATTGTTTTAACGAAGTTGAGGCTATGTATGCTAAGGGAAGATAAGGAACCAAAAGAGAGTTTGGCTCGACCAGATATGAAGGTGGTGCATGTTCAGTTATGAGACATATTTTGGCTACTTGGACTTTTGAATTGGCTACTTGGAACTGGAATTGACTTTGGAATTGGCTACTTCGACTTTGACAGATAAGTGTAGTGAGTAAAAATTAATCTGGCAGTCCAGTTAACTGGATCAGTTTAGATTAGATTGGATCAGTTTAGATTGGTTAAACCAGCGCCTAAATTTTTGAATAATATCAAACCATTAACATCTCCAGGCTTGCTTTGAATAGTCCCCTGGAGAGCAATTTCTAGAAATTCTAGAAATAGTCCCCTGGAGAGGATTTCTGGAAATGTCAGGCCACAGACAGGTGTCCTCAGAAAGAAGTCTATTCCTACAAGGGCTGCCCTTCCCCACAAACCACAGCCTGACTTGTCAGTCGGTTCCAAGTTACACAAAGTTGGAAGATGTTACTAAAGTTACAGTAGATAAAGTTATTTTAAAAATTGCAAGAAGTTACCAAAAAAAAGTATAAGAAACAGTTGCAATAAATAAAGTTCATAAAACATGATAAAAACAATATAAAACAAATTATCAAAATTATTAAAATTCTAATTAAGAGCTTGCGAGAATAGGAAAGTCTTGAGAGTCTTCCTGAAAACAAACAGAGAAGGAGATGCTCTTAGTTCAACAGGGAGCATATTCCAAAGCCCTAGGGCAGCCACAGAGAAAGCCCGGTCCTGAGTCGCCACCAGATGAGCTGGTGGCAACAGCAACCAGACCTCTCCAGAAGATTGTAAAAGGTGGGCGGGTTCATGACAGAGGAGGCGCTCTCTTAAATAGCCTGGTCCCAAGCAGCGAAGGTCTTTATAGGTAATAACCAGCACTTTCTATTTCACCTGGAAACATATCAGCAACCAGTGCAGTTCTTTCAAAACTGATGTGATATGGTCCTTTTGTGTTGTCCCAGAGACCAATCTGGCTGCCGCATTCTGTACCAATCGTAGTTTCCAGACTACGTACAAAGGCAGCCCCATATAGAGCACATTACAGTAGTCAAGTCTGGAGGTTACCAGCATATGTACCACTGTTTTACGGTCATTCATTTCTAGAAATGGATGTAGTGGACATATCAGCTGAAGCTGATAAAAAGCGCTCCTGGTCACCGCCTCAGCCTGAGAAACCAGGGAAACCATTGGCTCCAGGAGCACTCCCAGGCTACGTACCTGATCTTTCAAGGGGCATGTAACCACATCCAGAACAGGCAGATCTAAACCATCTCTCGGGTCCTGACCTTCCGCAGTCAGTACTTCCATCTTATTTGGATTCAGCTTCAGCTTGTTCTCCCTCATCCAGCCCATTACCGCCTCCAAGCAGGCATTTAGGGAAGATATGTCATTTCCTGATGAGGTTGACATGGAAAAGTAAATCTGGGTGTCATCAGCATATTGATAACATCCAGCACCAGACCTCCTGATTATCTCTCCCAGATTTATCACGTGAGATAAGCCAAGTTGGGCAACGGTCAAGAGAACAGGTTCACCTTAAAAAATGAAACTATGTGCCTGCTCCCTCAAATGCAAGGTACACATAGGAAATGTATCACTGTATGTGTATTGAGCATAATGTGTGAATAACTGTATGTGTGTGCAGATCTGTATGTACATGGAATGTACATGCATTGAGCATAATGCATGAGAAGAGCCACATACCTCCCTTTCTACTCAGAATGAAGTCAGCTGTATAAAAATAGGGTCATAACAAAGAAAATGCAACAAAATATAAAAACAGAATTGTCCATACACAGCAATAATATACAGCAATAAAATCTATCTGAGCATCCAGGAAAACAATGGTCACTAAAGATCGTTTTGGAGATTGACGTCTTATGCAGTCTTGCATAAAGTCTCAAGCTGACTTCTTTGTGGAAGGAATTCCCTAAGATCAGGGCTTCCACAGAAGAGTCCCAGCTTTTCATCCTCATCCCTTTAATATCTGGGATCAATTCTTTGTATGGCCTCCTTTTTGGTAAAAGACACCCCACAACACACACCAGCTCTGCAAGGACTCTTGAAACCTTTCTACTCAGCTGTGGTCCCCCTTCCTTATCCTAGGACCCTCAACTCTTTGTACACATACAGAACTCCTGTATAATTAAGGGAGGTGGTGTTGTATTGTTTTGTTTTTTAGTTCCCTTCCATCATTTTTCTCATTTCAGCCTCGTCCCACGTGGGACTGATAGTGGGAGTTGTCTTGGGGGTTTCGGTCATCTTGCTGATTGGTGGAATCTTCTTGTACCTCAGTAAGTAAACCGCAGATGCTTTGGGGTGGAATAATTCCCTTGGAACGTTTTTTCCAGTGGGGTAGCCTTGCTTGTCTGTTGTTGCAGCAAAACCAACCGTTCCAAAAGGGATCATTCACCTGTACATCTTTCAATGCAATGTGTGCCACTACTTACTGCCTTTGCTCTTTTGCTTATCCTACATGTGATAAGCAATAGGGCTGACACCCCTATGCCAATGAATTTACGGCACCCCCATGCTGCCATGCAGAGGAGGCCATTCCCACCAAGGCCACTCCTTTCTAGTGCCAGGGGGTGGGTGGGCATCTATGGGAACCAGATCACATGGAGCTGGCCAGGAAGGTGCATTGCGTTGCTGCATAGGCTCATGTGGACATCTGAGAGCTATAGTTCTTCCCAGAGCTATAGTGCTAGAAAGAATTACAGTTCCCAGCTACCCATGCATGCCTTTGCAACATGCCCCATGCCCATCCAGTGTAGGGAGGTACAGAACGTTGCGACTGTAGAATGTTCCAACTTGCAATGGACCATTTTGAACATTCTGAGTTTGGAACAGAACACCCTTCAAATGACGGGCCTGTTCTGAACTCGGAACGGAACAACCTTGCTTCGAGTTGGAACATTCTGAGTGTTCCGAGTGCCATTTTGAAGAGTGGGATATAAAATGTTAATAAATTTTTTAAAAACCAAAACTTGGAACATTCTGAGCTGGGGTCATTCTGTCGGAACATCCTGCTCACCCGGTTCTTCTGATTGAATGATCTGGGGATTTGGTGTTCCATTCCGAGCTCAGAACAGAACGCAAAATCCATTTTGTGCACATCCCTAATCTGGTGTCCCAGTGAGGCTTAGGAACATAGGAAGCTGCCTTTTACCGAGTCAGACCATTGATCCATCTAGCTCAGTATTCTTTACACTGACTGTCAGGAGCTCTGTCAGGAGCTCTGTCAGGAGAGTTTCAGGAAAGGGTTTCTCCCAGCCCTACCTGGAGAAACCAAGGACCTTCTGCATGCAAAGCAGATGTTCTGAGCTATGGTCCTTCCCCAAAAACAGGAAGCTGCCTTCGACTGCACAAGACCATTGGTCCATCTGACTCACTGTTGCTGGCTGACTGGTAGCAATTCTCCAAGGTTACAGACAGGAATCACATCTTTCCCAGCCCTACCTGGAGATGCTACCAGGGACGTTCAGAACCTGGGACGTTCTGCATGCCAAGCAGCTACTCAGGGGCGTAACTACCATTAGGCAAGGGGAGGCAGTCGTCTTGGGGCCCCACTGCCTTGAGGGGGGCCCCAGAGGCACACCACATGACTCCCCGCCCACCCGTGTTGCACCCCCTATGAATTATGTTGCGTCTCTTGGAGATCGGCAGGAGCAGAGAGTAAAAGAAACTCAATTCAATGTGAACTAAGGATTCGCCGTATTCATAATGGGGATGTGAGTGTGAGTACACTATATATTGTGAAGTGTGTTTGTGTGTGTATATCAGCGGAGGCCCCATCTTAAAATCTTGTCTCTGGACCCACTCCAACCTTGCTACGCCCCTGCAGCTACTCTACCATGGAGCTGTGACCCCATCTTCAGACACCTCTGTGAAAATGGCATCTTTTGGCACTGTGATCAAAGAACTAAAAAGTGATGGCTTCATACCCAGAGATACTCCCTTATCATTAGCCCAATAATAGACTCATAGAACCATGGAGTTAGAAGGGAATTAAGAGGTTTTCTAGTCAAACTCCTTGCTCAATGTAGGAAACTACTCAGGCATGTCTGACAGATGCCAGTCCAGCCTGTGTGGAAACCTCTAGTGAACAGAGGCCCACCATGGCATGAGGCAGACCTCTCCACTGTCAAACCACTCTTATAGAAGATGCCCAGGGTCTCTGTGGGATTGTGTTTCCTGGAGGCTGCAAGCACCATGTTCTTCCCACTTCTGATGATCTGATTTTCTCTCTCCAGAAAAACGGCGAGATGGCTACAAAGCAGCATCAAGTGAGTGACCCCCATCCTCCCTTTGAGATGATTATTTATTTATTTATTAGATTTATATACCACCTTTCCAAAAATGGCTCAGGGCCGTTTACAACAAAATAAAAACCATAAAAATCCATTAACCATTAAAATCGACACAATAAAAACAGCATAAAACTAATTAACAGTTAAAACATTTAAACAGTTAAAAAACCTGGAGAACCATACCAAACAGTTACAACACTTAAAACAGTTTGCAACAAACTGTTGGGCCGATTAAGATGGTCCGCCCCCGGAGGCTTATGGATCCGCTTGGATTTCAGACGGCCCTCGGGGAGTTTCCAGTGTCCAGAGCTGGTGACCCTGTCGACGCCTTGGTTGATCTCTGGAATGGAGAGATGGCCCGGGCTGTTGACACGGTTGCCCCCAAGCGCCCTCTCCGTCTTGGTGGAGCCCGTTCTGCTCCTTGGTTTTCCTCGGAGCTTAGGGCGATGAAGCAACTCGGGCGACGGCTGGAGCGACGCTGGAGGAAGAGTCGTCACGAATCCGATCGAACACGGGCTAGAACCCATTTTAGGGACTACTCCGTGGCGGTGGGGGCGGCGAAGAAACGTTTTTTCTCCGCCTCCATTGTGTCTGCTCAGTGCAGGCAAACAGAGCTGTTTCGTGTGGTGAAAACATTGCTCCAGACATCCCCCCGGACAATGGGGGAGGAGCCATCTACAGCTCTTTGTGATTGGTTTGCCTGTCACTTTGCAGATAAAGTCGCTTGCATCTGTGCTGACCTGGACTCCAGAGTTTTGGCAGTTCCGGCAGACGTGCCTTTGGTACCATCTGGTCCCGTTGTGTTGGATTCTTTTCGGTTGGTGTGGCCTGAGGATGTGGACAAGATCCTGGGCAGTGTGCGGGCGACTTCATGTGCTCTTGACCCTTGCCCTTCATGGCTAATAAAAGCTGCCAGGGAGGGGACAGGCAGATGGCTGGAGGTGATCGTTAATGCTTCATTAAGGGAGGGCAGGATGCCATCGTGCCTTAAGGAGGCGGTGGTAAGACCTCTATTTAAAAAGCCCTCCCTTGATCCCTCCAACCTGGACAACTATAGACCTGTCTCTAACCTTCCCTTCTTGGGCAAGGTGATGGAACGTGTGGTGGCGTCCCAGCTGCAGAGGGTCTTGGATGATACGGATTATCTGGACCCTTTTCAATCTGGCTTCTGCCCCGGGTATGGGACTGAGACTGCCTTGGTTGCTCTAGTGGATGACCTACGCCGGGAACTAGACAGGGGGAGTGCGTCCCTGTTGGTTTTGCTGGACCTCTCGGCAGCGTTCGATACCATCGACCAAGGTATCCTTCTGGGCCACCTCTCGAGTATGGGAATCGGAGGCACTGCGTTGCAGTGGTTTCGGTCCTTTCTTGAGGGGAGGGTCCAGAAGGTGGTGCTGGGGGACTACTGCTCGGACCCGTGGCCGTTGGCCTGTGGGGTCCCACAGGGTTCGGTCTTGTCCCCCATGCTGTTTAACATCTACATGAAGCCGCTGGGAGAGGTCATCCGGGGATTTGGACTGAGTGGTCAGCAATATGCGGATGACCCTCAGCTCTATCTCTCCTTGTCATCTGATCCTAGGGAGGCGGTGGATGTCCTGAACCGGGGGCTGGAGGCCGTGATGGGTTGGATGTGGGCTAACAAACTGAAATTGAATCCGGATAAGACGGAGGTACTGTTGGTCAGTAGGAGAGCCAATCGGGATGAGGAGATTTTACCGATTCTAGATGGGGTTGCACTCCCCTTGAAGGAGCACGTAAGCAGCTTGGGGGTACTACTGGACCCGGCTCTGCTTTTGGAAGCTCAGGTGGAGGCGGTGGCCAGGGGTGCCTTTGCACGGCTTCGGCTGGTGCGCCAGCTGCGTCCCTTTCTCGAGAAGGCAGATCTGGCCACGGTTACCCACGCCTTAGTCACGTCACGGCTGGATTACTGTAACACGCTCTACGTGGGGCTGCCCTTGAAGAATATCTGGAAACTGCAGCTAGTGCAAAATGCGGCAGCGAGGGTTTTATCCAGAGCTGCCCGTTGGGAACATATCACCCCCATTTTGAAAGAGCTGCACTGGCTACCGGTTCGTTTCCGGGTCCAATTCAAGGTGCTGGTTTTGACCTTTAAAGCCCTAAACGGTTTGGGCCCGGGGTATTTGAGGGACCGCCTGCTCCCAAGGGTTGCTGCCCGCTTGACGAGGACATCTGAGGGGGCCCTGCTCCGGGTGCCGACAATGAGAGAGGCCCGGCTGTCGTGCACTCGGGACAGGGCCTTCTCTGTTGCTGCCCCCAGACTCTGGAATGCTCTCCCAGTGGCCATTCGTTCCTCGGACTCCATCATGGCTTTTAGAAAGCTTGTAAAGACTTGGCTTTTTACCCAGGCTTTTACATAATCGTTTTTACTGCTGCTTCTGGGTGTTTTTATTTGTTGTATTGTTTTATGCCTGTTTTTATATGTTTTTATACTCTTAGCATGTTGTTTTTATTGTGTTTTTATTGTATGTTTTTAACTTTTGTAAACCACCTTGGGGCTATATTTTAACGAAAGGCGGTATAAAAATGCAAAAATAAATAAATAAAATAAATAAATAAACAATTTAAGAACCCTGGAAGGCCGGGCCAAGCAGCTACAGTAGTTTTAAGGGCTCTCCTGAAGGCCAGTAATGAACTCAGATTACGGATTTCTGCCAGGAATGCATTCCACAGCCCCAGGGCAGCTACAGAGAAGGCCTGCCTCTGAGTCGCCACCAGATGAACCAGTGGTAACTGGAGACGGACCTCCTCTGATGACCTTAACGTGCGGTGGGGAGCATGCAGAAGAAGGCGCTTTATGAAATAACTTGGACCTAAGCCAAGTATAAAATAAAGCAAATGTTACTTACCTCTGTTTTCCATTTGATCCTAAGGAGGTAGTCTGATATCTGGAGTTCAGTAAGGGAAGAATTTGGGCCAACAAACTTCAATATAGCAATACAATACAAGAAGAACCTGCCTCTTTTCATTATCACTTTTGTGGCAAGGACTGGTTATTCTTAACTAGCACGTGCATGGGCGTGCGCATGATGAGCACACACCCATGTTGGCACACACGTGTTGGCACATACAGGCGCATCAGACTTCTGGTCATATCCGGAAAATGGGAGCAACGGGGCAGCAGGGAGGTATGCTGCCGCCCAGATGGGCTTTAAAAAAACGGACGCCGGCGGGGGGAAAGTGGCGGGAGGGGTAAGTGCACCCTCCCCTGCTCTTAAAGCAGCACCCCCGCCTCCTTCGAGCCTCCCCGCTGCGGTTCCGTGCACATCCCTACTAGAGGGGCTGTATGTAGATGTGGGGATATCAAATGGGAAGGTACTGGTCTGTGCCGCCTTCTGCTTCCCCAGGTCTCTAGTGTTCTTGGCATTCATTTGTCTTATGGGGAGAAAACCCAGTTATGTAGTTTTATTTATTTATTTATTTATTTATTTATTTATTTATGACTCCTTCTCAGGGTTGTTTTTTCTTTAAGTCAACAATTTAAAACCAAAACATAGAATTAAAAAAATCAATAAAAGCCATGCATTAAATAACCAGTTGGCAGCATAAAAGCCAAACAATCCCTGCCCGCCAATCTTACTGGCTGATGTACTGTGCAAGAATATGTCAGCCCAGCAATGCTGCATGCAAATGGGGCAAATCTGAAAAATGTTGCGCAAATGGGGCAGATGCAAACTGGCGCAAATGATGTTGCAAAAGAATAAACCCATAATTTCCAATGGGCTTATTCTTGTGTAAGTTTTATGCAACTTGTGTGGCTCATCTGGGCGGGGCAAGGTGGTGGTGGTAAACGAGCCACAGGTGTGGCTTGTTCCCGCTTTTCTCTCCCCACCCCAGCTGCCTCATTTCACCTGCTGCCTCTTTGCCCTTTCCCCCAACTGGGTGAATAATCAGCCCATATGTCTAGGGTTAACCTGATGGCAGGGCAGTTGGGTCAGTGAGAGGAGTGTGGGAACGAGCTGCACCTGTGTCTCACTTATCCCTCCCACCCCGCTGCCGTCGCCCACCTGTAGGGGCTGCTCCTGGTGCACGCAGTGTTACTGGGCTGATGTACCCGTGCGCGTACCATGTCAACTACTTATCAAAAGACACAGAAGATGGATGAAAGAGACATATTTTCAGTTGAATTATTTTCTCCCCTTTGCATAGGGATTCCTGCTCAGATGTAGCAACTGTGTGCTGGATTCTGCCTCTGGAGACCTCGGCCCTTCCTCTCCACGTCATGCACCCCTCCTTTGACAGTCGCCTGATCTAAGGCTGCAAGATGGTCCATTTTGCTTCCTGCGTTGGAGAGGAGCACAAAGTTAAAAGAGCTTGTGGAGATCGACATTATGGGAGGCTCATCAGTTTCCAAAGGGCCTCTGATGATGTATGCCCTCCTTGATCTACTCCTGGTCTCGGGAGGAGATGAAGTGATGGTAGCACAGTAATATGTTAACTCCTGCTAACTGAGCAAAGAGGCACCTTTCAAAGTGGTGATTCTCTTATATTTAGCGGGGGGGGAGGGGGGAGCAACTAGCCCCCCCCCCCGTGTTCCCTCTAACAGGGATTCCCAGATGGTGTTGACTACAACTCCCAGAATCCCCAAGCAAAAGCCATTGCAGATGGAGATTCTGGGAGTTGTAGTCAACAACATCAGGGAATGCCTGTTAGAGGGAACACTGGCCCTCTCCAACCCCAGTACAGCATCCCTCCAGTGGCTGTCATCGGTGTCTACCTTATGATTCCTTTTAGATTGTGAGCCTTTTGGGTCAGGGAACCATCTCATTTATTATTTATTTTTTATTTATTTACCAATGTAAACCGCTTTGGAAACTTTTGTTGAAAAGCGGTATATAAGTAGTAGTAGTAGTAGTAGTGATACAGATTTCTGTGTTTCGTAGGTCTCATTCACTGTAAGACGGCTAATGAAGGATCTTAAGATGTATTTGTTTGGGGTGTTCTGCATTTACTGCCCTTCTTTTTGTATGATCAACCCAAAGTCTTTAGACTGGAGTTGAGCCAAGGGAAAGTGAATTCTAAGGAGCCTGCAAAGATGCTAGCCAGAATAGCTGCTTTCAGTGCTGTCGGAAATGAAAAGGGGCACAAGCCTGTTGGTGTCCCTTAACAGTCACTAGTCTTACTGCACACAGGATCCCATGTCCAGAAGCTAGCACCTCTGGACCAGTGTTCCCTGTAACAGGGATTCCCAGACGTTGCTGACTACAGTTACAGGTGGGAAATTTGCCCTTTTTAGAAGTACTCCCCAGCAGAACAGCACCCCCATTAGGAAGGCAGCTGTCCCCAGGGGCAAGAGGCAACCTCAGGGCAGAAAAAAAAAATCCCATCTTGCTCTCAATCAAAAGGCTAAAGTGGTGGGAAGCCACTGAGAAAGGCAGAAAAGGAACCAGGATTGGCTGAGTGGGAAACCTTTGACCAATAGGGGGGGAAACCAATGTGCTCTGGCCAGGGCTGTCCTTAGAGCCTGGCAAGGGAGCCCCACACTGGCTGATTTTTTATTTTTTTACATTTTATATCCCGCTCTTCCTCCAAGGAGCTCAGAGCGGTGTACTACATACTTGAGTTTCTCCTCACAACAACAACCCTGTGAAGTAGGTTAGGCTGAGAGAGAAGTGACTGGCCCAGAGACACCCAGCTAGTATCATGGCTGGATGGGGATTTGAACTCAGGTCTCCCGGCACTCTAGCTTTCTAAGGACAGCCCTGACACGGGCTCACTGATGGTTGCTGGGCAGATCTCACCAGGACGAAAATAGCCCCACTGAGCCATTTCTGAGAAACGTTCGAGCAGGTTGAACAAGGATGTTAGGGAAACAAAGAAACATACCTCAGCTGTTTACTCTTCAGGGCGTGTATTTTGATTCCATGCCAATGGGCAGCGGATTGTTAGTGGGGGAAAGTTATAAAACCTCAGGGGGAAATACAATCTAGTGGGTCAAACATTCTGTTTGAACGATTGATTATACAAACATTTGCACACTACCAAAAAAAAAAAAAATCTTTGTCAGACAACCAAGAGATAACTGGAATATCCATATACAAAACGCAGGCCTTTCAAAGATGCCCACAGCCCTTCCAGAGGCCATGACAAATGAGGCTGTGTCAGCGACGCCAGTCTAGGGCCCACACCTCCTTTCACAAGTACACACAGAAACGCCCCCGTGCTGCTGTTAAGCCTGCTTGCTCGCTCCACAAGCCGCAGGCCTTTCCCATTGGTCAGGCACACAGAGCTAGAGGAAGAAGCCAATTCCAGGAACTCACAGGCTGGGCGTGGTGGGGTTCCTCTTTCAAAACCTCTGGCAGAGGTCTGATTTACAACTGCACGGAGTCAAGCTCGCTGCAGCTGTTGCAGCAGAGACGCCTTTGCTTCACCTCTGAAGGGTTCTCCATCTCGCTTCCTCTGAGTTCTCCTTCAGTGGCACAGGCTGAACGTGCCAGGAAGGCTTTTTTAGAGGGTCACCCAGAACCAGAGCAATCTACTGAGGGTAGATCCCAGGAAAGCATCGAGTCACCTCCGTCTCGCCACACAGGTGCGGAGCCTTCAAACGGGTGATTCTTTATGAGGTGAAGTCAGGAGGTTCCTCGGGCAGTAGATTATTTGAGAGGCACCAGCAGGGCAGCCGGATGCCCCCTGCCACTATCGGAGCAGCTGTCTGGGACCAAGCTGGCCTATCCAAGGAGAGCTTCTCCTCCTCCTCACACGCCCTGGAAAGCTTGCAAGAAGCACGAGCTGAGAAGAGGAGGCTGGAGGCAACCTGTCTTCCTCGCCACTCTTCGCATCACTCTCAAAGCTTGCAAGGCTCAGTTTTGAAAGGGGACTGCCGGCCCGCCCCACAGACATGGGGTAGGGCAGCATTTGGCACCTTTCCTCAGGTAGCGGCGCCACAGTGCCTTGGCCTGCCCCCACCTTCAGCGCCCCCCAGAATGGAGAAACAAAGCAGCAGTGGGTCAGAAGAAGAAGAAGCTCCTGCCCCACATTCTTCTGAGGCAAGTCAAGGAAGCAAAAGAGTGCAGCAGGAAAGTCCTTGGATCTCTCGACTCTGCTCGGTTCAGATAACAGGTCTTGCCTCGTGGTACCTCTTGCCCTTGGGAGCAGCTGCCCTTCTAGTGCTGGGAGGCCAGGGCTCCTTCGGTGAGTAATGGGGGGGGGGCTGGGCCAAAACGCCCCCTTCTCTTTACAGAGGAGGGAGATGGGGGGCAGAATTTGTTGTTCCAGCCAAGCTGGCAGTGGCAGAGTGTGTGCATGAAGGGAAAGAGCTTTTGTTGCTGGGCAAACCTGCAACTTGGGGGAGCAGATGGGGCTGGGCCATTCCCAGATAGCAATTTTATTTTCCTGTGCCACAGGAAGGGCAGGTGTGTGGGTTCACATATCGTCCAGTCAGGGGTGCAACTATAATTGTGGAGTGCGCTCCCTGCTGAGATACGATCCTCCCCATCTCTGGCAATTTTCAGAAAACACCTGAAAACACATCTCTTCAGCCAGGCTTTCTCAGCTTTTTAAAACTTGTTTTCAAATAGTTCTGAATATTTCATTGTTGTTTTATGATGTTTTTAATTGTTAATTATTGTTTTTTTGTTTTATAATTTTTGTTTTAATGATTAATTGATTTTAATGGTGTTTTAATGTAAACCGCCCTGAGCCTTTTGGAAGGGCGGTATAAAAGTTTTAATAATAAATAAAGAATAAATAAAATAATTGAGCAGATGGGTTCAAAGAACCCAGACCCCCAGCTCTTGAGGGGCCCCCAGCTCCGCCCATCCTTATTTTCTTCATTTTCTTCCTCATTCCAAGGGGCCCCCATGGAGAGGGGCGAATGAAGGCCAGGGGTCCCTCTCCCCTAGCTACTCCCCTGCGTCCAGTTTTACGTCAAATGCCCTGCAAGCTATCAAGGATCACTCCATACATGATTAGGGGTTTTCATTGTGCATTGGAGCTTAGCCCGATTTATGTCCAGGTTAAAAAATTCTGCTTTTTGCATTGGATTTTGGGGCAAATTCAGAATATCTGATATGCCCTGTAACTCGCAGTACTTCACCCCTCTTAATCCCGTGGTAAAGCCTGCTGTTTGGGAAAGGCACTGGAAAGAAACATTTGGGACTCTTTCTCCCCT
Source organism: Hemicordylus capensis (assembly GCF_027244095.1). Classification (NCBI taxonomy): domain Eukaryota; kingdom Metazoa; phylum Chordata; class Lepidosauria; order Squamata; family Cordylidae; genus Hemicordylus; species Hemicordylus capensis. The sequence goes on along the minus strand of NC_069658.1, from coordinate 229,024,534 downwards.
TTGGGGGGCTGTGTGTATGTGTATGAAAAGCTGGATTCAGTTGGGAGTTGGCTTCAGTTATCAGATAATGGGGGCAGTTTCTGGAGGGGCAGATGGAGGAAGAACTTGAGGAGCAGTACCTCAATTTTGGGTGGGGGAGAGGAAAGATCAGGGGGATTTTATTGGGAGGGGGATATATTTTGGTGCTTAAAGAGGATGGTTATTTGGTTTGATGAGGAGCATTCAGTAAAATAAGTGGGGGACTCCTCAAGTACTTAGGATCTCTATACCCCTGGCAATTTCTAGGGGAAACTGAGTGGGTGCAAGAGATGCACAGCCTACCAAAAGGGAAATCAGGAGAATGTAAAATCTTTGACGTTTTCCCCTTTAATTGGCTGGGGATGGCGGTGGGACTATTATGATCAGAGTTGGGGGAGGAGATGTTTTATTCTTTTTCTTGTGGGTTTCCTCAAGTTCTTGCTCTAAATCTCCATCTGGACTGCCCCCATACTTTCCCCCTGCTTCTTTCAAGACGTCATTGATCCAAACCATTGATCAAGGTGGGTTAGGGGCTAGATCCCATCCAATCTGCAATCTCCTTTTAGCACATGCAAAATTGTCCTTCCTTTTGAGTCTGCTACAGTTACTAAAGCCAAAGAAGACAGGAGGAGGCCAGAGATCTGTGATCAAGAGGGCATCCATGGACTGATCAGGGAGAGGCAGCTTATACTTTACTGCACCATTTTCATGAGTCAAAATCACACATACCCTGAAGCTGCTTTTTGCCTATTGGTGGGAAAGGAATGAGTCAAGTCAGTGTCGACGCCCTGGTGAACTCAGAGTCATGAGATTTTCTTCGTAGAATACAGGAGGGGTTGACCATTGCCATCTCCCACGCAGTATGAGGTGATGCCAGCACCTTCCTATATCGGGGCTGCCCGAAAGTGACTGTAAATATATATTTACTAGGCACAGTCTGGGAAGCACACGGGCGGGGATTCGAACTAACAGCCTCTCGCTCCTATGGGTCCCCTGATGGCATCTCTAGATTTCCCCAGTAAGGCAGATAGAAACTTCAGGGGAAGGGACAGAAAGTGCCTGATCCAAAGAGAGGGTACCCTGCCAGGCCTACAGCTGCTTTGAATATCACAGCAGTGGCTTTGAATATCAGCTGCTAGGCCTGGCCCACGTCTTACAGATTCAGATGCTGAGGCAATTCAGGGGGGAAAGTTCACTGCTCAGAAAAAGCAGCTCTGCGGTTTTCCGGCCCTGACTGAGTTACGGTACACACAGCTTTCCGGAAGGCGACTTAGCATAAACATGGTGTGTAACGATAATGTGACGGATGAAGAGAAAACCACCCATCTGCAGTCCGTGTGTTTAAGAAACCGAAGGAGCTGCCTTTGACAGAATCATACCATTGTTCTCTCTAGCTCTGTATTACACTGACTGGCAGCAGCTCTCCAAGGTTTCAGGCAGGAGTCTTTCCCAGCCCTGCTTAAAGATGCTGCCAGGGCATGCAAGGGCACACTCAAGGGTTCTTGGTGTCACCTCTCCCCAGTCAATGTACAAAAAATGATAAGCTAGAATGAACTTTTCCATGAATTTACTTGGTATTCGAAACAATATAAAATTAAGACATTTTTATTGATTTTAAAAAAATTATTAATCCTAACACGGATAAACTATATGAAGCAGAGGCGTATCTAGGGAAAATAGCGCCTAGGGCAAGCACTGAAATTGCGCCCCCTGTCCAAACATCTGACACCCAACTTTCAGATAACTTTACCATAATATCAGCTGAAAATACAACTCAAGCTCGTTAATCTTTTAATATTTCAAAAACTATTTAGTAGTGGACGTAGCCAGACCAAAAGATGCTGGGAAACTACAAATTTCAGTATGCTGGGGCTCATGAAATACCCAAATACTATGCGGAGGTGTACTTGGAAAACTAAACAGAAGTGCCTGTCTAATTCTCTACTATGCATTGTAGCATCGCTATTTACATAAGTTTTAAAATTAAATGGAGAATTGGACTTTTCCCACATACTCTGAAAATAATTAAAGGATATGCAGAGTCAACTGTGTCACTGCTTGGAATATATTCTAGTCTTTTAGAAAGACAGTTAAAATGAGAGAAAGAGAGCAAGAAACTCCCAGTGGGCCTTAATACTAAGGGTTTCACACTGATTCAAAGACAAACTCACCATTAATAGCCATATTATTAAGACATCACATTTAACTCACTTATCATAAGAGCAAATGAATACAATCCTAGCTCATAAGCTTCAGCTCAGTATTCACAAGCCCTGATTCTCTGTACATAGTGCCAGTCTGAATATGTGTACAGTGTCTTATATCATATTAATTTTTTAAAAAAAAAACTTTTTACCTGTAGCCCCTTCAGGGGGCTTTCTAAAGGCCGTGGGGGCATGGGGGGTCTACAAAGAACAGCCCTGATGGATCAGGCCCAAGACCCAGCTAGTCCAGCATCCTGTTTCACACAGTGGCCAATAGCTGGAGGCTCTCTTACCCCTAGACTTTGGGGCTGAAGTCCAGGGCCTCCTCAGCCCCTGGGCCCCCCCAAATCCTCATTAGTCTGTTCCAGGTGGTGTGGTCACCCAGCCAAGCATGATGATGCTTAATTTGCAGAGGAGGGGGGCCACCAGAAGCCTTTAGGTCCAGGCTCCAAAATTACCTAGGTGTAAACCCCTCCTGTATTCTACCAAAGAAAACCACAGGGCTCTGTGGGTGCCAGAAGGCGAAATCAACTCAAAATCAACTCGAAGGCACACTTTACCTTTTACCTCTGCCTATAGCCCTCCGACTAGCAGCCGTTGATAGGCCTCTCCTCCATGAAGTTATCCAAACCCCTCCTAAAGCCATCCAGGTTGTTGGCTGTGTCACCACATCTTGTGGCAGAGAATCCCACAATTTGATTATGCGTTGTGTGAAAAGGAGGACAGGTCTATCACCGGCTAATAGTTGGAGGACTAAAGGCCACTTCCAGCCTCAGGCAGGATGCCTCTGAGTACCAGTTACAGGGGAGTAACACCAGGAGAGGGGCATGCCCTCAACTCCTGCCTGTGGCTTCCAGCGGCATCCGGTGGGCCACTTTGTGATACAGGATGCTGGACTAGATGGGCCTTCTTGGGCCTGATCCAGCGGGGCTGTTCTTATGTTCTTAGATCATATATGAATAAATTAAAAATCACCAGTCCGAATACAGATTCCTGGGGGACCCCACTTCTTACTTCCCTCCATTGTGAAAACTCTCCATTTATACCTCCCCTCTGTTTCCTGTCCTTCAACCAGTTAGCAATCCACACATGTACTTGTCCCCTCATCCCATGACTAAGTTTTTTCAAGAGTCTTTGATGAGGAACTTTGTCAGAAGCATTTTGGAAGTCCAGGTATACTGTGTCAGCCAATGCCACACTGACTATTTGTTTAGCTTTCAATAGGCAGAGAGCACCAGGACAGTAGAACATTTCAACTCTTAAGACATTTTTAAGTTTTAGAATTTTTATCTGCATTTTAAACTGTTTTAATTGTGTCAATGTTTTAATTCTTTTTATATTGTGAACTGCCCAGGGACGTATGTATGGAGCCGTATGAAAATGTGTTAAATCCTCTCTAATAAAACGCTTGGTGTCCGTCCGTGGACGGACACCAAGCGTGTGTTCGTGCCTCCCTTGGCGGTTCTGGGCATGCGCAAAGCGCATGCCCAGAACAGGCCAGGGAGCCACGACCACCAGCACCCGGCGGACATCTTGGACGGCCACAAGCGGCCGCCCTGAAGAAGCCGGAGAAGCGCCGATGGGGGAAACTGGCCGAGGCGGCGGCAGAGCCGCCGCCTCGCCCAGAAGAGACAGCAACCAAGCTGGGGAGACGGGGGATGGAATGGAGGCCAACGGAGGCCGGCGGGACAGAGCCGACCGTGAAGGGCCCGGGCCGGCCGCGGAGGATGGCAGCGGCGCCTCCAGAGACCGCCCGGCCGGTGATTGAGGGGGGAAGAGGCGGCAGGGGAAGCCTGTCCTCCCGCCGCCCGCTCACCCGCCCTCCCAGCTTTCCAAAATCCCCTTCCCTGCTCCTCCCCCCAATTGATTACGGGCCAAAAGGGCCCATGAGAAGGCCGTCGCCCCCGCCTATCGCCCACCCAGCTGCCCGAGCCCACCTTACCCGCTCCAGCCCGCGATAGTCGGGCGAAGAAAAAAAAAATTATTTGCACAGTGGAAGTGAGGAGCTCAGGAACAGAGCTCCTTTCTGTGCTATGCTGCTGCCCAAACTGCCGCTATGGACGAAAGGACGCAACGTCCTTTGCGTCCATAGCGGCAGTTTGGGCAGCAGCATAGCACAGAGAGGAGCTCTGTTCCTGAGCTCCTCACTTCCACTGTGCAAATAATTTTTTTTTCTTCGCCCGACTATCGCGGGCTGGAGCGGGTAAGGTGGGCTCGGGCAGCTGGGTGGGCGATAGGCGGGGGCGACGGCCTTCTCATGGGCCCTTTTGGCCCGTAATCAATTGGGGGGAGGAGCGGGGAAGGGGATTTTGGAAAGCTGGGAGGGCGGGTGAGCGGGCGGCAGGAGGACAGAGGGAGGAGGGGATAATGGGGGGGCGGAAACAGAGAGAGAGAAAGAAAAAAAACACTTTAAAAAAACCACTTAAAGGCGGGAGAGAAAGCTAGCGCCTGTTATCATAACGGGCTTAAAAATACTAGTAAATAAATAAAACGTTGCACTCTACCTACTGAAACCTTTGCTTGTGAGTTACTGCATGTGCAATGACAACCCCTGCTAACTTGGCAAAGAGGCACCTTTTAACGTGGTGATTCTTTTTTATTTAGCAGGGGGAGAGTAACTGGCCCTATCCGGCCCCAGCACAGTTCTGCAGTGACTGTTGCTGGTGTCGGTCTTATGTTTCTTTTTAGATTGTGAGCCCTTTGAGGACAGGGATCTATCTTATTTATTTATTATTTCTCTGTGTAAACTGCCCTGAGCCATTTTTGGAAGGGCAGTATAGAAATCAAATGAATGAATGAACAAACACACACCTGTATAAAAGTCTGGTGTACCAAATGTTTCATTTGTGACATGAGTGAGCTTGTGACATGAGTGAGCAAGGCTGCTGTCACATAAGCTGGTCTTTTGGCAGTGAGCATGAATTGTATCCTTTGCTAAGCAGGGTCTTCCCTGGTTTGTATTTGAATGGGAGACTACATGTGAGCACTGTAAAATACTCCACTTAGGGGATGGGGCCGCTCTGGGAAGAGCATCTTCATGCAGAAGGTTCCAAGTTCCCTTCCTGGCATCTCCAAATCAGGGCTGAGAGAGACTCCTGCCTGCATCCTTGAAGAAGCCTCTGCCAGTCTTTGCAGACAATACTGAGCTAGACGGACCAATGGTCTGACTCCATATAAGGCAGCTCCCCATGTTCCCTAAGAGTTCCCAAGGAGAACCAACAGTCTCCAACAGAGTTTCCATGGTAACTAATGCAAGTCACATTATGTGACATCGCCTCTCATTGCAACTCAACAGAAGCAGCTGAGAGCTTTCGTCAGTCTGTAGGCAAGCCTTCATCTCTTGCCTGTGGGCTTCCCAGCGGCATCTGGTGGGCCACTGTGTGAAACAGGATGCTGGACTAGATAGACCTTGGGCCTGATCCCACAGGGCTGTTCTTATGATCTACAAAATGTTCCTTCTGTAATTTCTATTTACTTAGGATATTAGAGGGTTGGGGGGATAATTTCCATCTCATTTGGTGCCCCTTAAAGTTTGGCACTCTAGGCGACCACCTAGTTTGCCTATATGGTTGGGCCTGCTTGGGATCCACCTATCTAATGGGAAGAAGAGTAGACTCTCCTCCCTCCCACCACTAGTAATATAAGGTATCTTTTCTGACTGAAGTTCAGGGAAGGGTCCCATGGGTGGGGTCTCAGCTCAAACCGCCTAGAGACGAAAACCGCCCAGAGACAAAAGTTTGGGGCAGTGTACAAGTTTGATAGATAGATAGATAAAATTGCTTCTGATCCCCAGTGGACTTAATGCTAAGCTCTTAAACCTGGATGAGATGTCTGGGTGCAATTGCAGATTCCAGTGACAATTGCTTGCACTTACTGAATTGCATCCTATTCAAGTGCTCAGAATTGACCTTGCAGAGGTATAAAAATATACCAGACATAGTCCATTGGCAGACTCTGTGAAGGACTTTCTGAAGCTGTACGGCTTTTTTATTTGTACCTATATGGAGCAGAATGTACTCTCAGCAATAGCCCAGCTGCAATTGGTTCTTCTATCTTCCCTCTCACCTACTGTTTTTTAAATTATTGGCAAGGGAGGGCAAGAGAATTCTGCCACCTAAAGTTAAGTGCATCCAAGCATGTACAAAGCGTGAAAGGGATCCTTCTTTCCTTGCCTGGATATGCTGTGGAATCTGTCCTAATGCTTACCTCTCTCATATTTTCTAGGTAGTAGTATTTATTATTATTTATTATTATTTTATTATTAACATTTTTATACCACCATTCCAAAAGGCTCAGGGTGGTTTACATTAAAAAGATGTGTGAAAGGCCTGGGGAAAAGTGGGGGAGGCTGGTTTTTTACCACCACCCCGCAAAAAAGGTTTTTCCCAGGCTTTCAATCACATCTCTGAGCAGTAGCAGAAACTTTTCATGGGTTTGTGGGTGACAAGCCCATTTGCAATCCACAAGTGTTTGCTATAGCTGGAAGAGCCAGCAGTAACTTGTCTGTTTGTTTCCTCCAATGAAGGGCTGCCGGTTTCCCAAACGGACCACCTCTCTCAAATGGAAAATGGGACAAGTCCACTTGTCAATGCCTCCAAGGAAGGAGAAAGATCAGCAGGTAGCTGTGCAGTTGTGTATGCTCTTGTGGTAGCAAGCATGAATTTGCCCCTTTGCTAAGAAGGGTTTGCCTTGGTTTGCATTTGGATGAGTGACTACATGTGTATTACATGGGTATTCCTTTTGGGTATTCCTTTTGGTGGATGGGGCTGTAGTTCAGTGGGAAAGCTTCTGCAGAGTTGAACGCAGAAGGCCCCAGGTTCAATCCCTGACATCTCCAGGTGGGGCTGAGAGAGACTCTTGCCTGAAACCTTGGAGAGCCACTGCCAGTCAGTGTGGACAATACTGAGCTAGATAGACCTATGGTCTGACTCAGTATAAAGCAACTTCCTATGCTCCTATGGTCCATCATCTTCATGCTGTGCTAATTTTTTGCGTGGTAGGCAGATGAGCCATTCAAAAAAAAAAAAAAAGGTGGCAACTCAGGAATCTCCAGCTCTATATGGTGGAGCTTCGAGCCTTCCTATCAAAGGGCCAAATTACACATCGGGTTAAGCACAAAGTTTGTCCTAGCATCTTAATTTATTTTCTTAATAGCTGGGCAGTGAGCATATAATGCGTTGCGGGAGGGGGGCAATCTTTTGCCCCACAATGCAGCTCCAGTGACTACCCCCCACTGTTGCTATTTGTTTTGGGAGGAAAACTGCGATTGGCACAGATGGCAGCAACAAACGGCAGCTTGTGTGGGGTGGTTTACAGTATGCCACAGGAGGGCGAAAGTTACCTTTGATGCCAATATAGTTTCTTTCCCAGGACAAAAAACTCTGTGTGTGTGTGGTATTTATAGCTACTAGCTGGAGGGCTAAAGGCCACCTCCAGCCTCAGAGGCAGGATCAGTTGCAGGGGAGTAACGGCAGGAGGGAGGGCATGCCCTCAACTCCTGCTGTGGGCTTCCAGCGGCATCTGGTGGGCCACTATGTGAAACAGGATGCTGGACTAGATGGGCCTTGGGCCTGATCCAGCAGGGCTGTTCTTATGTTGTCACACTATGCGGGGGGGGGGAAGGATTAGACCCCCCCCCCCATGCTGTATCCCAGTTCTGATTCCCCTGGGGTTACTAGTCAGAAAAAGAAACAATTAAAAATGGCAGTCATTCAAATCTAGGTTTAATGTGGGTTACTGACATTTAGCATGCTTGTGTGAACCCATGCCAAAGTGGGAATCTCAGTCTCTTCCCAAGCCATAAACTACTTTGGCATGGGTTCACACAATCACACCCTTGTCAGTAACCCACATTAAACCAAGATTCAAACCATTGTGTGAACCAGGTCGATGTGCATTTGTACTGAAAGGCAAATCTCCCTTGCTCAGGCATTGCTGAGACAGCAGAAGCAGGGAGAGGAGGACTCAGCAGCCTGCCCCATCCCTTCCCACCATGCTCTGCATTGTGCTAATGCTTGGAGAAGAAAGACCAGAAGGGCAGATGAGGGAGACAGAGAGATCACCTCTCTTTCTGGGCATGAGGAAAGCTCCTTCCCCAGCTTTTTTGGATGGTGCCACAAGCAAATGCAAAGCAATTGACAGAGGGGGCAGGACCAATTAATCTGTATTCAAAGTTTGGTGCTCATTGCCAAAGGCCAACACAACCCACCAGTTCATGTGCAGAGGCAACACACCCACTAAATGCCTCTAAATACCCATTGCAGGGAAGTTACAGCAGGAGAAAGGGCCTGCCCTCAGCTCTTGCCTGCGTGCTTCCCAGAGGCATCTGGTAGACCACTGTGGGAAACAGGATGCTGGATGGGATGGAAGTTGTTCATCTCAACAGCAGAGCTGTTCTTATGTTGGCTTTGCATATTTAAGAAATAATGTCCATAATTTTCAAATTAGACTGCTTGAATTTAGGGGGCATCACAATTTCTCTTATACCCATTGGGGGCTGCCGGGGTTGGTAGTAATGGATTTATTTTATGGTGGAGCAAAGGAGACGTTTCCTGAGCTCTAATTTCAGACCCCAAAGTCAGGTATCAAAACTCCTTCCAGAGTTTTTTGCTAGTTTTGTGCCATTTCCCTCCAGAAACCTCGAATTTTCTGCCACCTCTTTTAAGGGTATAATAGATATCTAAAATTGGGCTTCATGGCTAGTACTTGAAAAAATGAATATCATTTTATCTCCTCAAAAGCCTCTTCCAGAGTTTTGTGCTCGTTTTGTGCCACAAATTTTGATCTTTGCGCTGCCTATTTTATGTGAGTAACAAACAAGATAAGATTCCTAGTTAACAGCTGAAAAAATGAGCATTGCCATATCCCTTCGATGCCTCTTCCGGAGTTCTGTGCGCGTTTTTTGCTTTTTTAGGGTACTAACTGAGAACTCCAACTTGAGTTGTCAGTTTCACCTTTAAAATAGGAGGCACTAAATTCAGGGTTGGTGGCACTGAACGGCACAAAATGGTACAAAACTCTAGAAATAGTTTCCAGGAAATACGGCAACATGCATTTTGGGTGTATTAACTGGAAAACCTTACCAGATGCCAGTTATACCCATAAAAGAGGCAACACAAAATGTCACAAAACTAGCACAAAACTCTGTAAGCACTTTTGAGATTATTCCTGAGATTGGCGTTTGTAGTTAGCGGATCTCTTTTGCTACTTTAAAGGAGGGTCCAGAATGATGGTAAGGAGGGTTTAGGATGCTCTCGGCTGCAGGCCACCTTATTTTGCCCTCCTCTTTCTCCTTGCAGGCTCCTCCTCACACTCTCTCCGCCATTTTTACACTGCAGTTTGGGAGCCTGGCCAGCGGCTGCCCTATTTTACTGCGGTGGGATACATGGACGACCAACTCTTTGTTCATTATGACAGTGGCACAAGGGAGGCCCTGCCTCAAGTCCCCTGGATTAAAAAGGTTGAGAAGGAGGATGTACATTACTGGGAATGGAACACGGTGACTATGCGGAAGTCTGAGCGACGGTTTAGTGGGGACCTGGAGACCCTGCAGAAACATTACAACCAGAGCAGAGGTGAGTGGCAGGGTAGGAGGGGCATGAATTTTCCCTCCCCCTACACAATGAGCTGCAGTCCTCCCTCTGGTCATTTTCTGCATGGTGCTGCAGCACAGCAAAGATAAGGCCAATAATGTCTTTGTTATGGAAGTTGAATTGGTCACACAGAGTGCCTTATACTCTTGCACGCCTTGCTGATGTCCCAGTACTCTGCTACTGGATGTGACCACCTCACTTTGCCTCATGAACGGGCTGCCTCTAACCCAGTGCCTTCCTTTCAGTGCCAGCTGTCCAGTTCAGTCCAGTGGATGGTGATGGAGAAATAGAGAACTGTTCAGTGGATGGACAGCTTTCCATGGCGATGGGGAAATCGAAGCCCACATAAAAACAGCTTAGGCCTGGGCATAACATCCTTTTGCTATGAGCCCCCACTGCCCATATAATCCGGAGAGGTCCATCTGCAGTCGACTCTGGTGGCTATTCAGGGATGAGCCACCTTCATTGCTGCCCCAAGGCTTTGGAATGCACTCCCTGCTAAAATAAGAGCCTCCTCATCTCTGACAGCTTTATCAAAGATTCTTAAAACACATTTATCCATCCAATATTTTTAACTAGAATTGGGCTTTTAAACTATTGTAATGTTGTTTATTTATTTATTTAACTTCTATACCGCCCAAACCTTTGTCTCTGGGCGGTTAACATAAAAACAATTAAAACACATATAAAAGTTAAAACAATGCAACAATTTAAAAATAGCCATAAAATTAAAAAATAGACAGTTTTAAAAAGCTGGAAAAGCTTGAGTGAAAAGATGGGTTTTCAGGTGTTGTTTTTTTTTAAATTACCAGAGATGGGGAGGATCGTATCTCAGCAGGGAGCGCATTCCACAATCTCAGGGAAGCAACCGAGAAGGCCCGTCTCTGTGTAGCCACGAAACGAGTTTGTGGTAGCTGGAGACAAACCTCCTCTGATAACCTCAATGAGCGGCGTGGCTCATAGTGAAGAAGACGCTCTCTTAATTTGTTTGGTGATTGTTGTAAACGGCTCAGAGACATGAGTTTGGGGCAGTGTTCAAATATACTTACTAAATAAATGCATGAATGAATGCATTTCCTGCCAAATGCCACCCACATTGCATGCACCCCCTCTTTTTTTTCTAAACTGGAGGACAGGAAGATTTCTTGCTGCCTCACTGGTGCCCCAGTACTCTGCTGCTGCCTGAGGTGACCACCTCACCTTGCCTCATGAAAGGGTTGCCTCTGAACCAATGCTTTCCTTCCAATGCCTTGCCAGTTTTCCAATTCGGACAGTGGGTGGTGATGGGGAAATAGAAGCCCACTAAAAATTGGGAAGCAGAGCTACGTGTGAGGAAGTGGAGAGATGGGCTGTGGGCCTATCCCTGCTCTGGCTCTGATGCTCCTGTCTTCTGTGTGTCTCCTTCAGGGCTTTACACGTGGCAGCACATGTATGGTTGTGAACTGGGCAAGAATGGCCAGATAAGAGCCTATTCTCAATACAGCTACAGTGGGAGGGACTTCCTCAGCTTTGACAAGGAGACCCTCACCTGGACAGCAACTGATGCCACAGCCCAGATCTTCAAGAGGAAGTACGATGACAACCTGGAGTATTCCCAATATGTGAAGGATTACCAAGAAGGGATCTGCATTAACCAGCTGAAGAAATTCTTGGAGGATGGAAAAAAGAGTCTTCTGAAGAGAGGTGAAGATGGGAAATGGGAGTGAGGGGAAGAAACTTGTGGGAGAGGGAGAGCGGGAAATCCTCCACTCTCTCCTCTCCTCTCCTCTTTGCATTGTCTGAGACTCTACAGGAAGCCAATGGCAACCCTGCACATCCTCTAGGGTAAAATCCTTGCAGAAAATGGCTCTACATTTGGGGAAGAATGCACAACACTTCACACTTTGGCGAGCTCACTTATGCCTTCACCCCATCCCAATTATTCCTTTCTTTCCCCAGCAATGAGCAAGAGTCTGGGATAAAGATCTGCAAATCAATTTGGGCTCGAATTGGACTCAAAACAAAACACCCTTTAAATAAAGGTCCTGTTTTGAGCTCAAAACGAAACAGCCCCATTTGGACTCAAAACATTTTGAATGTTTCGAGTGCCATTTTGAGGCCTGTCCCCCCCACCCCGAAAGAGCTGGTCTACTGATTGGGGTAATGGGTAGACCAGCCCTCCACTCCAGACTTAGCGCATCGGACCACCTTGGAGGACTGGTCTACCTGGTAGACTGGTTCTCCAAGGTGGGTAGATGTGCTAGGTTTGGGGCGGAGAGTTGGTCGACACACCATGTGAGGCATGTAGACCAGCCCTCTGTCCCATACTTAGCATGTAGGCCCACCTTGGAGGACTGGTTTACCTGCCGACCCCAGTTGGTATACCAGAAATCCCCAGAAAAATAGGCCTCAAAATGGCACTTGAAGCACGCAAAACATTTTGAGTGTTTCGAGGCTGATTCGTTGAAACAGCCAGTTCTGGCCGCTTTCAATGAATCAATTTGAGGATTTTACAATTCGTTTTGAGCTGGAAACAAATCACAAAATCTGTTTCGTGCACATCCCTGGTGTGGGATGTGTGGGTCAGCAAGGAGATGGCTAGGGAGATCTTTTCCATAAAGTGGCAGATACTGCCCACAAGGAGGCGGAGAGAAACCTTACATGGGGTGAATGAAGAGAGGGATGGGTTTCATTACAACAGAAATAGGTTATGCAGAGCAAGTATCACATTCCATACCCCTCCTTCTCATCCTGCAATTTGTTTGTTTATCATATTTATATACCACCTTACATATGCATCCCTAGCCTAGGGATGCATATGTAAGGTGGTATATAAATATGATAAACAAACAAATTGCAGGATGAGAAGGAGGGGTATGGAATGTGATACTTGCTCTGCATAACGTAAGTTAAAATACAAGTATAAAACAGAATGAAATGATAAAATGATTAAAACACTTCTATTGCTCTGCAGAACTAATAGCATTCCACAGTTATAAGCCCTTAGCTTTCTATTGCTAATGAATTCTATAATATCCATCCAGTCCCACTGAAATGTTGTACACATCAACTAGGTAAGCACCACCACCCCTCTAAATTTAGTGCCCATCCATTGGGAAAGAGGCTGAGATACAGCTTTTAGATATTGACTCCTAAAAAGAAGGGGTTTGAGAGCTGGTGACTGGTTTTTATCACAGATATGTACCTTTTAAAAAATGCCAGGGCTGAGATTGGGAAAGGGAAGTCCTGGCAAATTGTAGAGAGTGACTTCCAGGTTCTGAATTTTAATGCTGATAAGGATAATTTATGAGCACTACTCCCCTCCCCAACCCTTTCCTCTTATGGGCTTTTGTTTCCTCTTCCCCTTTAATTTCACTCCCACCAAAGGGGAAAGGAAAGCCCCTCAGCAAAGTTTGGAAGGTCTTACTGAGAAGTAAGTATCTTCATTTCACTCACCCACTTTCTTTAGTTATTCTTTAATTCTAATAAACAATCCCCTGCAGAATTTATATAAGGTGCAAGTTTAACAAGGTAATATAGATGAAGTGGCTTAAACATTGTAAAGTGATGTTAAATTATAGAGGTAAAATCACAGAGTAAGTGACTGAGGATAGATTGTGGATCTGTTGAACTTCTGTCTGTAAATTTACTATAGCGGGGGACATTTTGAAGAAGCAATATGCCTTGTAGAGGTGCATCAGGCAGAAAATCATTGGAGCCACCTAAAGGAAATGATTGGATAAGCTGCACCTGTTGAATCTGGCCACCTCCCTCCCCAGCCTAATGTCTGAAAAGATGAAGGCAAAATGTGGGTGCATGGAGCGTCATGTGTAAACTCAGCATAACATATGAGACTACAAAGCTTTAACTGCGTATGTGACACAGAGGTTAAGATGATCGCCTTAACTTGCAATTTCCATGCTATTTAGAGCATGCATGAAAATTGTAAGCACCTTAACTCTCAACTTAAACCAATGTTTTTCTGATATTTGAACAAATATTAAACTTAATACAAATTGGAATGTGTGATTTATGGAAGGAAGCAATCAAGGATGATGATTCTAGAACAGGGAATGAGAAGCAGCAACATAAGCATCTCTCCCTTGGAGAGAATCTATCTATCTATCTATCTATAATTCTCGAAGGCATACCCGAGGCTAATCTCGTGTATGGCAGCTCTCGCGAGAGTTCGTGAGCAGAAGCACCGTGGTGATTGGGCAGTGGAGATTCCATATGCAGATAGGGAGGAGGAGCCTGTGATGGTTAAGTTCAGTTGGAATGCAACTGGAAATTCTTGATTGTAGAGGAGAGGAATAGATAGATAGATAGATAGTGGGCAGGGGTCTGTGAAGAGAGGGGTCATGAGGGAGGAAAGAGCCCCTTCAGGAGAAGGAGGCTGCCGTTGTGTGGATTAGATGAGGAAACAAGATGAACAAGATTGGTTCGTTCAAGAAGGGAGAGAAAGAGAGAAAGAAAGAAAAAAGAAGGGAGGGGAAGAAAGACAGAGAGGAAGAGCGAGTGGAGGAGAACGAAAGAGAGAAAAAGAAGGCAGGGAGAGAGAGAAAGAAGGAAGGGTGAGAGATGAGCCTGAGCCTTTCAGCAGCCTGAGGGGAATGAGAGGCCATGGCAGCACCTATTGGCAGCAAGGAAGGGCCCAGTCAACCACTGCTGCTATTTGGGGCTACTGAGGCCATTGGCAGAGGGAAGCAGCAGGCAAGGAACAGGCCTGGCCCTGTTAGCAGCCTGGGGGAAATTAGTGGCCATGGTGGTAGCGGCAGCGAGGAAGGAACCAGTCTGCTGCTCCTGTGGAGAGGAGCGGGGCTCGAGTGAGGGTGGGGAGGACTCTGGGGGTAGGGGGCTGCAGCTTGGCTTCCCTCCCTGGCATCTCTAAGATAGGGCTGAGAGAAATTTCTGCCTGCAACCTTGGAGAAGCCGCTGCAAGTCTGTGTGTAGACAATACTGAGCTCGATGGACCAATAGTCTGACTCAGTATATGGCAGCTACCTATGTCCCTATTGTAGGGAAGATAGAGACGGATGGCCACAGGGGCTCTCTCCCTACATTTACACTGCAGCATCCATCCTACCAGCCATGATAGAAGTGGACTTAAATTTGACACCATTTTTGCAGAACCCCCAACTGCGAAGGTGACCCGCAAGGAGGGTTATGATGGGCTGGAAATCTTCACCTGCCGAGCCCATGGCTTCTACCCCAAGGAGATCGACATCAACTGGAAGAAGGATGGGGAGGTCTGGCTGCAGGACACGTTCCATGGAGGGGTCTCCCCTAACTCCGATGGGACCTACCACACCTGGCTCAGCATTGAGATTGACCCCAGAGAGAAGGACCATTACCAGTGCCATGTGGAACATGATGGCTTGCCAGAGCCCCTGGTCTTGACCTATCGAGAGCCTGGTGAGAGAAGGCTGGGGAGAGTGGCAGGCTTCTTTGGGGAGGGTAGATTCCTCCATGAAGGGAGGCAGAGTCCCCTAACACTAACTTCAGACTCAAGAGCAGCACCCAGTAGAACCCAGTGCTTTAGAGTACAAAGCAGGTGATGTCCCCTGTGTTTAGTTGGTAAGTCTGCAGAAGCTTGAACCTAAATGTGTTTTAAAAGAGGGGGCTTTCTACAGACCTGTAATGCTTAGCTCCAGAGATCTGCCTTGAGGAGGCCATTCCATAATTTTGGAGCCATTGCAGGGAAGGTCTTGCTTTCCCCATTATCAGTTTCACAACTTTGATTGAGTCTGTTCTTCTTGTCACATGCTCTGTTTGAGAAGAAAGAGCCACAGACACTGAAACTTCAGGGCTACAGAGTCCAGACATCCTTGCAAAACTTTCTGATTAGCTTTGGCCCCACAAATGATGGCAAGTGGCATCCCTTTGCTGCCAGGCAAATTTAGGCTGGCTATCTCTGTCGCTGCCCCTATTTTTCAGACACACAGCCCACCCCTAGTACTGGGAAGTTTATCTAGGAGTTCCCTGCAATCATTTTCTTCTTTCCACAGCTTCTGCTTCAGTGCCCAATGTGGGGCTTATTGTGGGAATCACCTTGGGGGCCGTGGTTGTCATAGTGTTCTTGTTTATGGCTGGGAGATTCTTCTACACAAGTAAGTGAAGTGAATAGTGACTGCATTTGCTGGTGTGTCTGAAGGTGGATGAGAGAGACAATGAGAGTGGTTCTGTGTCATTCTCTAGTCAGTTCACACAGTTAGGGATGTGCTCGAAATGCGATTCGGTGTCCGAATCCACAGGCCCTTTAACATGGGGGAGAGCAGGTCCATGCCTGCTCCTCCTCCACTCACCGCCACTGCCATACTTGTGGACCATACAAATGGCCATCGCGCATGCTCAGAGGCCATGTGTGTGCCGGTGCCGCACAGGGGAAGCTGGGAGATGCCCCACTGGCGTATGATCATAGCTGCCATGACTATAGAAATGGCAGCAAGTGGAGGAGCAGCAGCTATAGACTTGCTCTCCTCCATGTTAAAGGGGCTGTAGAAGTCCTCAGTTTTATAGGGATTGTGCTGCAATTTGGTCACCAAATCACGTTTCGAGCATATCCCTATACACAATTATTAATGGGGTAGGACAGGGATCCTACTCGGCTTTGGAAGCTGTGTACATTCCTGATTTTCAGTCATGTGCTAGCAGGAATCTAGGTAGGAGGAGCAGGGAGTGATCATCTGTGAAACA
Organism: Hemicordylus capensis; assembly: GCF_027244095.1. NCBI lineage: Eukaryota > Metazoa > Chordata > Lepidosauria > Squamata > Cordylidae > Hemicordylus > Hemicordylus capensis. The sequence continues at coordinate 229,008,045 of NC_069658.1, read as the reverse complement.
GGAGCTGGGTATGCTGGCTTTTTCCTCCTGCTTCATCAAAATGCTGGGTGCAAGTGCTGGGTAGGATGGCGGTGCCCTATCCAGTTCCTCTCTCACAGACTATCACTCCTCCTCTTCCTTCCTAGGTTTTTGCTAGCACCGAAAATCAGGAGCACACAGCTCCCAAAGCTGGGTAGGATGCCTGTCTTACTTCACTAAAGATCAAGTGAACTGGTTTTCTCATTAAGTATAGGGGGGAAATGACTTGATTAGCAAGCCAGAGGTTGCTGGTTTGGATCCCCGCTGGTATGTTTCCCGAACTATGGGAAAGATCTATACTGGGCAGCACAATAAAGGAAGATGCTGAAAGGCATTATCTCATACTTTGTGGGAGGAGGCCATGGTAAACCACTCCTGTATTCTACCAAAGACAACCACAGGGCTCTGTGGTCACCAGGAGTCGACACCGACTCGACAGCACTCTTTACCTTTATATGCTGAGGGTATGGGTTTCTTAGTAGTGGTTGCTGGTACCTCCCAAACCTGATGGCAAGCACAAGTAGTCACCCCCACCAAATGAATATAGCATTTTGGACATAGAGCACAAAATACCTAGAAGTCACTTGGTCCATGTTAGTCCATGCTTTAGAAGCAAGGCTCTTCTCCTAATGATGAATCTACAAAATCCAGATCTCCAACGCTGGTACCCTGAGGGCCATGTAGTCCAACCTATCGCCTAACTTTCTTTCTGATCCCAAACACATTTATTCCAAGTGAGTCCTATGTAATTATTATGTAAAGACTATTTTAATTATGTAACCATTTAATGACATAATGTAATAAAGTAATTATGTGAAGACAATTAGGTAGTCTCCCCCCACCCCCAGACAAACATTCCGTTAGTAACAGAGTATCTGTTGGTGAGGGAGAAAGTAGAAGTGGTTCCTCTTCTCCATGAGTCCACCCCTTTGAGGGCTTAGATGTCGCTCTGTTTCTGCACCATGGATTCAACTTGTCTGTTCTGAGCCTCTCCCTCCTGTCAAACTTCACTCTAAACTTGGGTTGTCAACTTTTAAACGGGCTCCTTTAGCTGCTGTTAAAAGCAGAGCAACAGGCCAGGCAATTTCTGATGGTCAGTTGGCAACTCTGTCATGAGCACCACAGCTGACTTTCCTTTTAGAAACCTAGCATTATTAAGCAGCATGTTAAGGGTTGCTAGCATGGCAACCATACAGACCCTTGCCTTACTGCTGTTCCTGGTTGTAATAGACAAAGCAGATGGTGGGTAGATACCAGAAAAGGCCTCCTAATTGTACTGATAGCCGCAGAGGTGCACCTAGGTAATTTTGGAGCCTGGACCTAAAGGTCTTTGGAGGCCCCATAGTTGTTGTTTTTTTAACTTGTAGGTTCTTGAAGGGCACAAATCACACCACCCAGAACAGACTAAAGAGGATTTGGCAGGCCCCAGGGGGTGTGGAGGCCCTGGACTTCGGGCCCCAAAGTCCAGGGTTAAGAGCGCCACTGGATAGCAGTTAAGATTTCTGGAATCTTGTTCTTGGCTTGGAACTGGTTTAAGATCTCACACCCCTGCCTCACTCCAGAAGGTGGGACTGGATGGTTTCTGTGAGTTATTTTGACCCCATATCTCTGATTCTGTCTCTGCAGAAAAATATCCAGCTGGCTACACACAGACAGCACAAGGTGAGTGACAATTCCTTATCCCAACATAGGGAAGTGAGGGGATAGGAACATAGGAAACTGCCATATACTGAGTCAGACCATTGGTCTATCTAGCTCAGTATTGTCTTCACAGACTGGCAGAGGCTTCTCCAAGGTTGCAGGCAGGAATCTCTCTCAGCCCTATCTTGGAGAAGCCAGGGAGGGAACTTGAAAGCTTCTGCTCTTCCCAGAGCGGCTTCATCCCCTGAGGGGAATAACTTGTAGTGCTCACACATCAAGTCTCCCATTCATATGCAACCAGGGCAGACCCTGCTTAGCTATGGGGACAGGTCATGCTTGCTACCACAAGACCAGCTCTCCTCATCCTAGAGATGTGAATGTCTAGGCATTTGGCTGGCCCTGAAGATAAAGTGGAGCTGCTGATAACAATAACAAAACCCACCCACCTCTCCACAATGTCGTGGTCTGGGAAAGGCCAGATATATATAAAAAATAGCTCTTCAAGGCTATGGTTCTGGACCAAAGTAATTCATGATCCCCACCACACATTAAGATCATCTGAGGAGGTTCCTCTCCAATTACCACTGGTTCATCTGGTGGTGACTCAGAGGTGGGCCTTCTCTGTAGCTGCTCCTGGGCTGTGGAACTCTCTGCAGAAATCTGTAATCTGAGTTCATTATTGGCCTTCAGGAGAGCACTTAAGACCTATCTCTTTGGCCTGCTCTTCCAGGGTTTTTAAAACTGTTTTAAATGTTTTAATTGTTAATTGGTTTTATATTGTGTTTATAGTTTTTGATTTTAAGTGTTAATTGATTTTAATTGTTTTTATTTTAATGTAAACCGCCCTGAGCCATTTTTGGAAGGGCAGTATAGAAATTAAATCAAATTAAAAAAAAAACCCTAATCACATTCAGACTGACTGGGTTACTCCAAGGCACTATATACAGGTGGGGCTGCCTCTGTAGAGCATATGGAAACTTCAGTTGCCATAAAACACAGGAGCCAGTTTAATATATTAATTAATTATTCTTTCTTGTTTACACAGTCAGGCAGGTGTTATTGACTGGCTTGTTTTATCCAGACATCGAGTCCTTCCCAAGGACCTGGGATGCCAGAATTTTATTGTCAATGGTTATAGATATCGTCGTAGAATATAGGCTGTTCCCAGTAAAGCTGCTTTTTGTAATTGGCTGATGGTGATTTCTGTGGCCCCTATGGTGTTGAGGTGCTCTTCAAGGTCTTTTGGAACTGCACCCAGGACGCCAATTACCACTGGGATTATTTTGGTCTTCTTCTGCCACAGCCTTTCAATTTCAATTTGTAGATCTTTGTATTTGGTGATTTTTTCTATTTCTTTGTCTTCTATTCTGCTATCCCCTGGTATTGCTATGTCGATTATTTTGACTTGTTTTTCTTTCTTCTCGACTACAGTGATATCTGGTGTATTGTGTGGCAGATGTTTGTCTGTTTGTTATTATTATTATATATTATTATTATTATTATTATTCAATTTCTATACCACCCTTCTAAAAATGGCTCAGGGCGGTTTACACAGAGAAATAATAAATAAGATGAGCCCAATGGGCTCACAATCTGAAAAAAAGCCAAACATAAGATAGACACCAGCAACAGTCCCTGGAGGTACTGTGGTGGGGGTGGATAGGGCCAGTTACTCTCCCCCTGCTAAATAAAGAGAATCACCACATTAAAAGGTACCTCTTTGCCAGGTTAGCCCCCGTTTTGCTTGATATTCAGTGCTCTCATCCCTCACTCCACCCCGGTCACAGGTCCAACCAAGTGCTATGTTGAGCTTTAAACCGGAAAGGGCCAGGATATCTGAAGGGTCACCTCTACCTATACAAGCCAACCATGCACTCAAATCTGTCTGTGTGTTTATAATATGAAAGACAGAGGGGGAAAGAAAGGAGAGGGATCCCCCACTATAAAAGGCAACCAGCCTGACTCCCTGTTTGTTTGTTCTCTTTTGCAGGAAGTGATGGTGGGTCTGGAAGCTCTTGCAACAGTAAGTGTGTGGAGCACAGTTGACACTCATCTTGATTATGAGGAAATAATATTATTTAGTCTTCTTGATAGACCTTCCTTTATTGTGTGTATATATATATATATATATATATATATATATATATATATATATTTATTTATTTATAACATATATACTGCCCAAAATGCAAGTCCCTGGGCGGATTACAGCAAAACAATAAAAACAGATAAAAAGATTAAAACATAACAATTAAAATTGAAAATGTTAAAACTATTGAACACAATTGAAACACACACACACACACACACACACACACACACAAATCGCTAACACATACCCATGGCTAATCTGGTGGCAGCTGGGCGGGTGAGGCCAGGAAGACAATAATGGCGGCGGGTGGGTGGGAAATGGCGGCGGGCCAGTGGGGGAGTTGGCAGCAGGGGAAGCGGCGGTGATGAATGAGAGACCCGCCTGCCGGCCAAAAGCAAGGATGGCCCACACTGGGGCTGAATGTGAAGTGCGGGTGGCAGAGAGGGTGATGCAGCCTCCCTCTCCAGCCCACCTGCCAGAAAAATGTCAGGTTGGCCCACACTGGAGAACGGCCCGGCGGAGAGGGCGGCGTAGCCTCCCTCTCCAGGCCCACCTGCCGGCCAAATGGCAGACCAGTGAGCAGGCGGCGGGGAGGGGAGGGGAGAGAACTAGAGGCACAGATGCTCTGTGCCCAGTTCAGCTAATTAGAAGTCCGGGTGAACAAATGCATCGACTACCTTTTTTAAAGTTGTCAGAGAAGGGGAGGCTTTTATTTCAGAAGGAAGTGTGTTCCAAAGCCTCAGGACAGCAATGGAGAAGGCCCGTCCCTGAGTAGCCGCCGAGGAGCCAGTGGCAACTGCAGATGAACCTCTCCAGATGATCTCAATGGGCTGTGGCGTTCATAACGGAGATGGCATTCTCTTAAATACCCAAGGCCCAAGCTGTTTAGGGCTTTATAGGTTATAACCTTGTATTTTGCCCAGAAACGTATCAGCAACTAGTGTAGATCTTTTAAGATAGGAGTGATATGGTCTCTCCAAGATGACCCAGAGACCAACTTGGCTGCTGCATTCTGGACCAACTGTAAATCTAAACAAAAGGGAATCCAACAAAATTCTGTAAAGAAAAGCAAATATTTTGACATAAAATGTCATTATCAATGCTTGTTTTTTTACTGGCATTCTTATGTAGCAAAAGCTGAAACTTTCCCAGTCACCTGAAGTGAATGAGAGGTGGCCGGAGCAGGTGTGTGTGTGAGATCTTTCCCCAAGCTCAGCACCAACAAGGAGGGAATCCTGAGCTCGGGGAAAGTACTCTTATCTCCCCACTCCTGCCCCATGCTTCTCATTCACTTCAGGTGACTGGGAGAGTGTTTGCTTTTCTTTACAGATTTTTAAAAAAAATTTCTTTTATACGCAATAAAGATAAGATCTACAAAGGAGATTTGCTTTGAGTGTTGTCATGCATAATGCATTGCCACTTAACCAGCTAATTTGAAATATTGGGTTTTTAAAAATTATTTATTTATTTTATATACAGCCTGACTCCAAAATAAACACCATCAAAACAAAATAAAGCAAACCATTAAAACAGTAATTTAAAACAACTCAAAGATTACTAAAAGCCAGGCCAAAAAAAAAGTGTCATAAGGGCTCTTTTGAATGCTGGTAAAGTTGTTAAACCACACACACACACACACACAAATGTGGGACAATGTGTCCCGGACTCCGGGGATCCCGCAATGCACTATGCGACATGTGTGATGCCTTGGGAGATTGCCCCAGTGATGTGAATTCTGCAGAGCATTAAACCAAGCCTCTAATTGATTCCCACTGTGTCTGTTTGATTGGCTTAAGGCGGACCCAGGGACGAACTGAATTCACATCACCAGGAGATGGGCATTTTAGGCACCTATTTCTGTGTGTGGCGGGCCTGGAAGCTGGTCTAAAAGAGAGGAGAGCTGGTCTGGTAGTAGCAAGCATGACTTGTCCCCATAGCTAAGCAGGGTCTGCCCTGGTTGCATATGAATGGGAGACTAGAAGTGTGAGCACTGTAAGATATTCCCCTCAGGGGATGGAGCCGCTCTGGGAAGAGCAGAAGGTTTCAAGTTCCCACCCTGGTTTCTCCAAGATAGGGCCGGGAGAGACTCCTGCCTGCAACCTTGGAGAAGCTGCTGCCAGTCTGTGTAGACAATACTGAGCTAGATAGACCTGTGTTCTGACTCAGTATATGGCAGCTTCCTATGCTCCTATGAAGCAGCCTGAACTCACCCACGAGCAGGAGGCCTGGGTTAAGGGAGCACTTGCTCCCTTAACCTTGGCGAACAGCCAGGCTAGGTGGCGCTGCCCCACCGGCGTCAGGCCCGATCCCGGCGGTTCTCACATGCAGCCTAACCCAGGCTGGGCTTCCTTGGGTTAGCATGAGAGTGATCTTCCATGGGGTTGGCTTAACTTTGTCTCCTTTTCGGTTTCTTCAGAATTATATGAAGCATGAGTGCAGGAAGAAAGTAGAAGGAACCTGTCGAAGGCCTGCTGTGAATCCTCAAGAATTCCTACCAGACTCACCTCATGCTTCTTTTCCTAGCTGAACTCTGGGCCAGCACTGGCAGCAGCTAGCAGCGTGCCTCTGGGTCTGCAGCCTGTGGGCGAAATGCAGCCTGTGTGGGGGATGAAATGCCTCTCCTAAGCCCCCTGAAGAGGAACCTTTGACAGGAAGAGGGAAACTCAACGCATTTGCCTTCGGGCCACAGCCTGTGCAGCTGCTGATCCACAGAAATGTGAGACTGCCCACCACATCGGAACTCCAGGGCCCATAATACTTGCCTTCGGGATGCACGTGCTTGTATAGTTGCATGTATCTGTGCAGGTACTGAAGAAAACGGTAACTATAAACTGGGATGTGTGGATTATCTGTTACTACACATTGCCCATGGCTTCCAGTCTCTCCGCCACCTTGGAAACTTTGGGTTTGCCCTGAGGACAACTTCTGCCTTGACACCTGCTTGGTGCTGGGAGGGAGCGCCCCCCATTTTGACCAATCAGCAAAAGCAGAATGCCAACTAAAATGATGTCGCATCTTGGAGAGGTTGGGCACTAGACCTGCCCTTCCATGAAGCCAAAGCCAAACAATTTGCACCTTCCCCCTCCATATTTTGCAGAGGTAGCTGCTCCCAGTGCAGCCCCCTCCACACAGCACTGTGCACTTCAGTTCTGGAGGGTCACTTTTATAGGGAGCCGAACCCTATACCAGCCCAGTGACAGCGGACTGGCAGGAGTATTCCTTCCAAGTACATTCCCCATAGATGGGGGAAGTGTTTGGAAGGAATACCTCTCCCAGTGTTCCCTGTGCATGCCTACCGCTGTGCCCCAAGAGGCATCTCAGCAATTCTGGAATCCTTAATGAAACCAGATTCCAGATGGAGCAAAGTTACAAATGGGTCCTGAGGACTTGAGCAATTGCACCCCAAAATGCAATCCATGCTGGACCAGGACAGTTTGTTAGACATAAAATAAAGTTGTGCCATCGAGTCGGTGTCGACTCCTGGCGCCCACAGAGCTCTGTGGTTTTCTTTTGGTAGAATACAGGAGGGGGTTACCATTGCCATCTCCCGCGTAGTATGAAATGATGCCCTTCAGCATCTTCCTATATCACTGCTGCGATATAGAAACATACCTGTGGGGATCTGAACAAGCAACCTCTTGCTCCCTAGGCAAATTACTTCCCTGTTGCGCCATTAGGTGGCCACTAGTTAGACATACTGAAGCCCTTTTGCTTGGACTTCTGAGTAGCAACCACCCCACCCATGCTTTCCTCCAAGACCCTGCACAAGAGGAGTCCTCATTTTGGCTTTTGTCCCTATAGTTTTCCCACCATTGATTCCCTGCTAGGAGACCTCAAAAGGAGCGGGAGGGGCGGAATTAGAAATGGTTTTTGCTTTAGACATGTGAGTGTTCTTCAGATGTAGGATACTCTGCTCCTCTAGTGCCCTGGGTGCTGCCCAGTTGGGCATCTGTCAATTATTGCACCCTCTTGCCTAAGCTTCCGTTTGGGAGCGCTCATATGGTTGATGCCAACTGTGTAAAGCTCCCTTGTCTCCAACTCCAAACAGTCCCAAGGACCAAGGAAAATCTTCCAACAGGATTCATATGGCTGTTGCCTAGTGGGCTACAGACAAGTTCAGATGATGCATCTGAGCTGTCTTACCTACCACAATTAGACACACACATGAATACATTCTGCTACCCCTCCTGGTGTGTCTTCCTCTTCTAGTCATGGGGCAGGGTGGGGGTCAGTTCAGAAAAACCACACCCCCACGATTAGAAGATGGGGGATGTGAGTCAGGAGGGTGAGTGAGATGTGCTTAGGTACATCCCTAATTACACAGCCCAAATCAGCCCAATGCGCAACTGCATTCTAGAGACTGCATGTGTGTTTTAGCACTTTATGGAATACCATATGGTTTCTTTTCAAAGTATTTGTGTTAACCTTTAACACCCTAAATGGTTTGGGACCGGGTTACTTGAGAGAGCACCTTGTCCCAACCCGGACCTTAAGATCTTTTTTGGAGGCCCTCCTCCAGGTGCTCCTGCCAAACAAGATGAGGTGGGTGGCTACAAGGCAGAGGGCCTTTTCAGTGGTTACACCCCATTTATGGAGTATCCTCCCCAGTGAGGATCACCTGGCTTCATTACTTCATTCTTTTTAGAGTGAACCTTTTTGTTCACTCAGGCCTTTTAAATTTGGATATGTGTTTTTTTAAAATGTCTTAATTTGTTTTGTATTTTTTGTTTTCTCCCCTCCCCGTTTTTTGATCTGTTCTGATTTTAATTTGTTGTGTGTTTTTATCTCATGTTTTAATGCTGTGGTGTAAGCCACCCAAAGAACAATTTGTTATGGGGTGGCTAAGTAAGTTAATGAATTATTATTATTGCTCCCTTGAGCGTCTTAGAAATCAATTCAGGAATGTAGTTTTTACAATAGTATTTATATATCCATTCATCTTGCAATGTTGGTTTTTTACCTGATGTTGGTCAGCTGACTGATATTATTTATAAACTTTTCACAATAAAACACGGGTTTGTTAACATCTATGGCTGTGTGTGAGTCATCAGATGAGATAGATCTGGACAGTGATCTTGTTCTCTTTGGGAAAGGGTGGAAACTGAGGGGATCTCTGAGCCCCCAAAGGCAGTACAGCAGGTTCCCCCTGACCAGCTCCTGGGCATCCTACAGGACGACTCCTGCCACTACCACAAATATTTATATACAGCTTTTCAACTTAAGTGCTCAAAGTGGTTTACATTTAAAAAAATTAAAAATGATGATTCCCCTGTCCCAAATGTGCTCACAACCTAAAAGGAAATATAAGGTAGACACCAGCCACTGGAGAGATGCTGTGCTGAGTTTCGATAGGGCCAGTTGCTCTCCTGCTGCTAAATACAAGAGAATCACCAGTCTCTTATATTTAAACATTTAAAAGATGGCTCTTTGCTCAGTTAGCAGGTTCTCCGTGCCAGTTCTCAGAGCTCTTGTGTGTAGCATATTTGTTTATCATTTTTGCTACCCCACCTTTCAGGCCACAGGAGGCAGCTTACCATTTTCACTGTCCAGTATGAATTGTCACTTGTTCAACTAAGAGCACTTAAATATCAGTTTTGAAAAACCTTGGAGGGTTGAGTTAAAAACTTCAAGGAAAAAGAATATCTTCCTGGCCTTTTTGGAAACTGGCTTGGTGGATAACTCGGGGGGAAGCGTACACAACCATGGGGTCACTCTGGAGAAGACCTTGTTTCCAGAGGCCATGTTGAATGAGCCTGTTTCTGGAGCTGACTCACCTTCTAGTTGTGCAAAAGCACAGCAGACCCATCTCTGAGACGGAGGCTCTGGGCATACGTCTTGTCAGGATGGCTGCCACGAGCAGAATGAAGCAGGCCAGAAGATAGCGAGAGACTCTGCTGGGTCCTGAGAGAATGGGCAGAGACTCTGCTGAGGAAGCAGCTCTCTGCAGTGCGGACTACGCCAAGAATTTCCCCAGCTTGGGCAGTGAAGGCAGCTGCTAATTAAAGGCACTTACATCAACCAGGAATCATCAAGGTGCTCCAAAACTCTTGGGAAGGCAAAACCTCCGGAGGTGGAAGACAGTGGGAGGGGGGATTGCAGTTGTCCCCAACCCATGCCCCTCCCTCCATTTGCTGCTTGGCTTGTGAGCACCTCTTTCACCAGGGGTGGTCCTTTCATGAGGCAAGGTGAGGCAGTGGTCTCAAGCAATGGATTATGGGGGCACCAGCAGGGCAGCCAGTTGCCTCCCACTGCTACCACAGAAGCAACAGAGAGGACAGCTGGTCTTGTGGTAGCAAGCATGACTTGTCCCCATAGCTAAGCAGGGTCTGCCATGGTTGCATATGAATGGGAGACTTGATGTGTGAGCACTGCAAGATATTCACCTCAGGGGATGAAGCTGCTCTGGGAAGAGCAGAAGGTTTCAAGTTCCCTCCCTGGCTTCTCCAAGGTAGGGCTGAGAGAGACTCCTGCCTGCAACCTTGGAGAAGCCGCTGCCAGTCTGTGTAGACAATACTGAGCTAGATAGACCAATGGAATGACTCAGTATATGGCAGCTTCCTATGTTCCTATGTAACTCTTCCTTGCAAACTTTGCACCTCTCTTTAAACCTTTGCAAAGCCTGCACGAAGCACAAGGAGGGAAGCAGAGGAACAGGTCATTGTCTGTGTGCACACATACTTTGTTGCCTACTAATAATTTTAAAAACTTGTTTTAATAACTATTTTATACTATTGTTTTTATTGTCATGTATTTTAATTTGTGACTTGTAAATATTTTAAATTTTGTACGTCACCTAGAGATATACATATCAGGCGGTATGGAAATATGATGAATAAATAAATAAAATACTAGAGCCACCTTCCATGACATTTGGAGCCAGCGTGGTGTAGTGGTTAGAGTGCTGGATTAGGACTGGGGAGACCTGAGTTCAAATCCCCATTCAGCCATTATACTAGCTGGGTGACTCTGGGCCAGTCACTTCCCTCTCAGCCTAACCTACTTCACAGGGTTGTTGTGAGGAGAATCTCAAGTATGTAGTACACCGCTCTGGGCTCCTTGGAGGAAGAGTGGGATATAAATGTAAAAATAAAATAATAATAATAATAAATTGACTACAAGAAAGCCTTCGATTCATTGCCTCACACATGGATACTAAAAGTTGTATGGAAAGTCCCAGTCAGAAATTGAATCACTGCTAAACACTGTCCGTAAATTCATTAGCGATCTAGCAATGGAGTTTGGACTAGACAAGTGTGCTGCATTAATAATGAACAGAGGGAAAATAACAAAAACAGAAGAACTGCCCAATGGAGGCAAGATCAAGAACCTAGAAGAGAACAAGGGCGTAACGATAGGGTGGGCAGGCAGGGCAGGGGAGCAAAATATGCTGGGAGCACAAATTAGTTTGGTTTGGTTTACATCCCTGAGCATGTGCAATCCTATATGCACTTACCAGGGAAGGATCTCAGACAGTTGAGTGCAATGGAGTTTATTTTTAAGTAGACATGCTTTCCTAGTTAGTAAGTCCTTTAGGTTTCAGTGAAATGTACTTCCAGCTAAATGTGGTTAGATTTGCTGCCTGAGGCTGCAATTCTCCACACACTTACCTGGACTTCTACACACAGCAGGCTTTACTGCAAGTTTACTGGGAGGCTTTACTGTGAAATTGAAGTTGACCCAAAGAACCAATGCAAAACAGTGGATTTGTTTTTTTACTCCGGATATAAATCAGGCTACACTCTTAACGAGCAGTGAAAAACCTGAATTGAGTGTGAACTGCCCCCCAAAAACTCACAGGGACTTCAGGGTAAATCTGGCCAACATGTGAATGCAGGACCTCCATTCCAGAGGAGATGTGTGTTAAAGGGCTTTAAAAGCCCCGTGTGAAAAACCTCCTGGAATCAAACTGAATTTGTTCAGAATTCTGAGAAAACATACATAGGCTCACATTGCATGGTTGAAAGTCTCCTTTGCCAATTGGCAGTGAGGGGCCCATTTTAATAATTAGTGTTTCTAGTGTGTTCTAGGCATTAAAAGTAGCACAAATATATAGTACTCAATGTATATCACTATATATTGTGAAGTATACATGTGTGTATTCAATAAAATGTATATCCAGGCAGCATACCTTTTTTGAAATATCAGACTTAAATCCTTGGGGGCCTGGAGTGTGTGGAGGCCCTGGATTTTGAGGGGGGGCATTTTAAAATCTCGTCTCTGGGCCCACTCCAACCTTGCTATGCCCCAGCTTCTCAGAGTTTTAATTGCAGCCATATTTGGGGCTCAGGGAGGCATTTTTCCTGTAGGTCAGTGGTGGTCTCTCCGTGGATGCTATTCCAGTCAGTGGCATTGTTGGCACCAGGTCTAGGAGGCTCAGGCTCCCAGTGTTTGCTCGAAAGCCCCAGACGGACCTGACCCCATCTCCCCGACTCCCATGGCCTTGTTTAGAAGAAGCAGGAAACAGTGGTGATATGGAAATGTTTAATACAGGCTCATCAATAATCAATAAGTGTAAAGATTGTTTTCAGACTTCTAACAGAATGTATGGACTGAACAAGATTGTTTAAGAATGTGAGGTGTGTCTCTCTCTGCTAAGAGGTAGCAAATACCAAAGCCTGAGAAAAGATAAAATGTAGCCAAGGGTATGGGACAAATTCACTTCTCAGCAGAAAAGTAACATGACTGGCATCAGAAGATGCTGATAAGAAGTGGGCAAAGCAGTAAACAGTAGCTTATGCCAAGGCTAGTTGGCACTGTATGAAGACAGCTACTTTAGTGGGAAAGTCATTTATTGAAGAGTCTGTTTCATTTGTTTGCTGTTTTTAATCTATATAAACTAGCTGCTGGATGCCCTCAGGGCCCAGTGCTGGTCAGATTTCTTGACCTGTACTCTGCCTTTCATGATCATGAAACAGACAATTAATTAGAGCACCACCCTCATTGAGTTGAATTTCTCAGTCAAGCAGCAAGTCCAAATGTGGGAACCTGGTCTAATCCCTTCTGGTTCAGTAGGATGCCCCATTCTTCATCAAATATGATGAAAGGATGAAAGCAAGTGACTGAATCAGACAGGAGGGCAAAGGTTCCAGAAGATTTCCCACAACAGTGGGGAGAGGCATGCTCTGAGCGGGAGCTTCTAAGGCTCTTACTGCCTCCTCTGTCATGGAGCCCTTGTCAGCTCTGTGTGATTTGTAATGGAAAGGGGGAAGGCCAGAGGAGAGCGAACAGAGCTGAGTGCCTTCCCCCCTGAGGGAAGAGCAGTGGGCAGTCCTCATACTGACTAGCAACCCAACTGTTAAGCTCAGTGGAAAGGATGGGCTTTGGGACTAGGGACAAACCAGCTGTTGGACAGTGGAGGGAGCAGCAGGTGGCCCGCTTGCCCAGCTGTCAGGAAGAGCAGGTTTTGGAGGAGAGATGGCCTTGTGGTAGCAATTGTCCCCTTTGCTAAGCACAGTCTGCCCTGGCTTACATTTGAATGGGAGGCTACATGTGGGCACTGTAAGAGATCCCCCTACAGGGATGAGGCCACTCTGGCAAGAGAACCTGCCTGCTATGATGCAGAAGGTTCCAAGTTTGCTCCCTGGCATCTCCAAGATAGGGCTGGGAGAGACTCCTGCCTAGGTAATTTTGGAGACTGGACCTAAAGGCCTTTGGTGGCCCCCCCTCCTCTGCAAATTAAGCATCATCATGCTCAGCTGGGTGACCACACCTCCTGGAACAACTAAAGAGGATTTAGGGGGCCCCAGGGGCTGAGGAGGCCCTGGACTTGGCCCCAAAGTCCAGGGGTAAGAGTGCCTCTGGCTATAGGCCACCTCTAGCCTCAGAGGCAAGATGCCTCTGAATACTAGTTGCAAGGCAGTAACAGCAGGAGAGAGGGCATGCCCTCAACTCCTGCCTGTAGGCTTCCAGTAGCATCTAGTCGGGCCACTGTGTGAAACAGGGTGCTGGGCTAGATGGGCCTTGGGCCTGATCCAGCAGGGCTGTTTTATGGATCAAGGGGACCACAACACATTAATAGGCCATTTCAGTTTACCTGGATCATTAACATACTTCCATTTATACATAATTTTTAGCAGGAAGTTTCTTAAAGTGAGAACAACTGGGTGGTTTACTTCATATAGTTTAATCATGTTAGGATTAATGAATTTTTTAAATCAATAAAAAGTCTTAATTTTATATTGTTTGTTTCAAATGCCAAGTAAATTCATGGGAAAGTTCATTCTAGCTTCTCATTTTTTGTACATTGACTGGGGAGAGGGAAGAACCAAGAACACTTAAATGTGCCCTTGCATGCCCTGGCAGCATCTTCAAGCAGGGCTGGGAAAGACTCCTGCCTGAAACCTTGGAGAGCTGCTGCCAGTCCGTGTAATACAGAGCTAGAGAGAACAATGGTATGATTCTGTAAAAGGCAGCTCCTTCGGTTTCTTAAACACACGGACTGCAGATGGGTGGTTTCCTCTTCAACCGTCATATTTTCATTACGCACCATGTTGGGCTTGTTTATGGTAAGTCACCTTCCGGAGAGCTGTGTGCACCGTAACTCAGTCAGGGCCGGAAAACCACAGAGCTGCCTTTTCTGATCCGTGAACCTTTCCTCCTGAATTGCCTCAGCTTCCAAATCTGTAAGACATGGGCCAGGCCTAGCAGCTGATATTCAAAGCCGCTGCTGTGATATTCAAAGCAGCTGTAGGCAGAGTACCCTCTCTTTGGATCAGGCACTTTCTGTCCCTTTCCAAGAAGCTTCTATCTGCCTTATTGGGGAAATCTAGAGGACCCAGAGGAGCGAGAGGCTGTTAGTTCGAACAGTGTCAATAAGAACTCCTGAAGAGAGGCGGCTTTCTTTGCAGCATGGGGATGGTGAGGACCACACGGCTGCTCAAGTACCTGGGAGTAGCCATCCTCCTAGTGCTGGGAGGCCGAGGCTGCTCTGGTGAGTAATGGCCGTGGGGAGGCAAAAGGTCTCCCTTCGCTCCCTTTGCAGAACTGGAGCCGAATTTGCCCCCAGCCTAACTGGAAAGGGAAGATCCTTTTCGAGGGCAGGCAAGCCTGCATCGAGGGTGAATGCAAGGAGCTGGCAGGAGCTCTTGCATGGAGGGAATTTTTAGGTCTGCTTTAAAGAAATGATTATGTGGCAGTGGGTGGGAAAGTTCAAACACCATGTCAAGTGGCTGTGACCAACTCACCCTGAAGCAGGAGAGCCCCCCCGCGGGGGGTGGGGAGATCACCTGCTTTCTGGCCCTAACCTGAAGGTGGCAGAGGGCGGGGTGGGGGTTCATTCATGACCTGAATAGTGGGATGAGGAAGGGGGGAGGCATTTTCTGTGTGCGTCTGTTTCTCAAAGCATTGTTAATCCAGACCATGAACCTGCTACTCTTTGGGGGCAGATCCCGTCCAAGCTGCGATCTCCTCCCCTCCCTGCGTGACTCTTCCCTGCCATGGCTGCTTCTGGCCAAACTCTAAGGTAAAGATAAAGTCAAGTCATTTCGACTCCTGGCGCCCACAGAGCCCTGTGGTTGTCTTTGGTAGAATACATTTTCCTTTTGTAAAAAAAATTCAGAAAACGTTGCCTTCTTCCCAGTTGGATTCAGCAAATGTGATTCTTTGAGAAAGTAACAAGGAATGTGTAGCATGAGTTCTTGGATATTATTGCATTTCATTTTGAGTTAGTTCCATTGAATTGTCTAATGGTGTCGTTAAGTCTCTCCCTCTCCCCACTGCTGGCCGTCATCCCCTGGAGGAGAGTGTGGCTGGCCGTGCCTCTTCAACGGAGCAGGGGGAGAGCATCTGGCCCTCTCCAGCCCCAACACAATAAATATCCCAATAAATAAATGGCTGTGGCTACAGCAACAATCAATGGCTGTGGCTACAGGGTGCTTGCTGGGCGTTTCTTTTCAGATGGTGAGCCCTTTGGGGACAGGGAACCATCTCAGTCCTTTCTTTCCTACATAGATCACTTGGAAAACGCTTGGGCAGAAAAGCAGTCTAACCACAACAGCCCCACCCTTTCTTTTTGTTTTTTGCATGCAACCATATTTTCACAGGAAACGATATCTGCTGCTGTTTACTTTTGCAAATGCAACCCTAAACCTTTTTTTAAAAGAAAAATCAAGCTGTTGTTCCCCAATTTGTAGCAGCCCACACCAGCAAAAGTGCTTGGGATGAACAGGGAAGATCTGAGAAGTGGGGCAGAACAGACCAAGCACTGAGGGACGGACATATGGGGAGTAAAATGAAGTTCTTATCTCAATCTCTGCATGCATTAGAATGGGCATTCTTCTGAAGGCTGCGCTCTGCTGAATGATCAGGGCGGGGGGTGAGCTGCACGGCATCTAAAAGAGGAGAGAAATCGTCCAGTACACAGCCTCGGTCCTTCCCGGTTCTCTCTAGGAGGCACTCTTGCTCTCATTTTAACCCTTCGCCTGCCTTGTTCCTCTCTGGACAACAACTGCGCTGCACCCCCATCCTGCCCAGAAGTGAGAGAACCCGCAGGCTTAGCTGGAGAGACAGAGAGAGACCCAACAGGCGGGTCTTGGACGCTGCTCCCCCACACTCGGACTGCCCTTTCTCTCCCAGCAACGGGGATGATGGGGGTGGAGTTGAGCCGCCCCTCCGCCTCCAGCTGCTCGCAGCCACATGCAGAAGGCGAGCTGGGTCGCAGCGGCTGAACGGCTGCACGGGGCGCCCTCGGAGCGGTGGGCAGGGCGAGAGGGAAGGCAGAGGGAGGCAGGCGAAGGCGAACAACCCCCGATCCAGCCGCGCAGAGCCGCCCAGCGCCCTCCCTTTCCCCCGCTTCCTGCTGCTCGCGGCTGCTGCCCGCCGGGCTTCTCTAGAGGCGGCTGGTGTGGACTAGGGATGTGCATAAAACCGGTTCTCCCGGTTCGGTTCGGGTCCGAACCGGGTCCGGACCGGACCGGGGTGGTTCGGTTTTGGTTTTGCCAGACCACCCCCCCGGTCCAGTTCGGTTTCGAACCGGTTCGGATCCGAACCGAACCGGTTCGGATCACAAAAAGTGGCTGGTTTTGAAGGGGACATTGTGTTCTACCTGCCACCCAAATTTCAAGTCGATTGGACCTTCCTCTGATTTTTTACAAATTTTTTTCAAAAAATAAATTTTTGCCCATAACTCACAATGTGGAGCCCTTAGGGGCAAAAAAGCTGGGGTGGGTGGTAGCCACCCATGGGTGTCCTCCACCCCAAAAATCCCAAGGCAATTGGTGGCTCCTAGTATTATTGGTGAATTTCTGAAGAAAATTTTTTTCCCATTGGCTAGAATGGGGGTTCGGGGCTGCCCCAGACCCACCTCTGTGGGGTGGCAGCACCCCCAAAGTGGGTCCGGGGCCATGGCAAAAATGCCCTCAGTCCCTCCCAGCAATCCCCGTAGAGATAGGAGTGATGGTTCTGTTGTTTTTCTGAGGTATTCTGAGTGTAGATTCTATGATAGCTTATGAGATTTCCAATGAGACACCATGAATCCACTCTCATTTGCTATCACAGAATCCACACTCACTCAGAACACCTCAGAAAAACAACAGAACCATCACTCCTATCTCTACGGGGATTGCTGGGAGGGACTGAGGGCATTTTTGCCATGGCCCCGGACCCACTTTGGCGGTGCTGCCACCCCACAGAGGCGGGTCTGGGGCAGCCCCGAACCCCCATTCTAGCCAATGGAAAAAAAATTTTTTCTTCAGAAATTCACCAATAATACTAGGAGCAACCCAACAATTGCCACCCCATCTTTTTGGCCCCTCTCTCTGGGCGCCCTAACACGTAACACCTAGTCAGTCCATCTTAATGCCTACCTACTACCACCACTCCTATCCAAGCAAGTAAGAGGAGGACACTCAGAGAGACAACACCCACTCTCTGATCTAACAAAAAGGCCACTGCTGTGCTGCCTGCCAGCACAGCAGCAGCAGCGGAGCAGCACACTAAGCACAAGAGCAGCACACACAGAGAAGAAGCAGGAGGCGGAGCAGCAGAGCAGCAGACCTGCCGCTCTGCATGATGGGTGACGTGATGCCCAAAGGAACCACCGCCTCACTCAGTGCCTGCCACTGACTAGGCCCGACAGACAGAAGCCAGCCAACCTGCTCTGCTCTGCTCTGATGCTCCCCATGGATGATGCACACACACCCTACATCTGCATCCCAATGACCAGACCAGACCAAGTGCGCAGAGTCAGCACAGGCCAGCAGCCACCAGCCCAGCAACAACAACAGCTACTACTGCTACCACCACAACCAGTGTTGCCGCTACAATAACATTCCCAGTCCAGTCACGCGCGCCACAGCC
This sequence comes from Hemicordylus capensis, assembly GCF_027244095.1. Taxonomy (NCBI): domain Eukaryota; kingdom Metazoa; phylum Chordata; class Lepidosauria; order Squamata; family Cordylidae; genus Hemicordylus; species Hemicordylus capensis. The sequence continues at coordinate 228,989,999 of NC_069658.1, read as the reverse complement.
TGAGCCTAGCACACAGCCAACAGCTGCTGCCAGCCAGTGCCTGGCAAGCCCAGCCAACATGAGGAGGAGAGAGCTAACAAGTAGACGGCGCACGCACATCACCAACCCATCACGACGGCGCAACTGCAAGGGGAGAGGGCACAATTACAGGCAGGAGGAGGAGGAGGAGGAGGAGGAGGAGGCGGGCGAGGCAATCCTAGCACAGATTTGAAAGTTTAAAATCCACCAGGACATCTTCTAGAATCTAGACTTCTGTTTTTTCTACCACCAGCTGTAGTGTCTAGTTAGTCAGTGTGCTGTGCAGCTGAGCTGAGCTGAGCTGAGCTGCATGTGAGGAAGGGTGATTGTAGCTAGTTCTTTAGTTTCAGCAGACTGAGCATTGAGCATGGGCAGTGGCCTTGGGAAGCAACACAATTACACGACACTCACCTGCTGCTGCTGGTTCTAGAAGTTGCCTCTTCTCGTCTTCACCTCTTCGTGTGTGTGTGTGTGTGTGTGCAGTGAGTGCATGCCTTTTGCCTTGCTGGAAAGAAATGCTTCTCTGGTCCACCACCACATATCTGCTCAAGGACACAGAGGCCCAAGGCAGAGGTGGTGGCACCAGTGTGAGTGCATGTGTGCTGGTGGTGTTTGCCACCACAGGTGTTTTGTGTGTGTATGTGTGCGCTGCTAGCTAGGAGGGGGGAGGGAGGCAGGGAGGGAGGCTGGGAGGCAGGGGGGAGGAAAGGGGAGGGGGAGAGGGATGTAGAGGGGATTGAAGGGGGGAGGGTCCGGCTCAGAGTTGGTCAGCCACATATTTGTGCACACACGTGCTCACGTGTGTGCTTCGGTGGGAGAGACCAGACTCTCATCATCTGCCAGACCGGGGTTGGGGGCAGGTGAGGCGGTGGTGGGCTGGAAGGGAGGGAGGATGGAAGGTGGTGAAGAGGAAGGGGAGAGGATGAGAGGGGAAGGATGGAGGGAGGCATGGGGGGGAGGAAAAAAAACATGTAGACAGACACACACCACACTACACACAGAAAGCATCCACACACAGAGACAGTGCTAGGCATCCATTCACACAGACAGACAGACAGACAGACACACAACAGGAAGAGACAGACTGAGCCTGCACCACACACACACACACAGACCCAATTCCCCCCCTGCACAGTTATCAATCAATATGTTGTGTTGGCAGCCAGTTCATTGCTATTCTGATGGTTTTGGGTTTTTTGCCATCAGCCAACATCAACAGTGACCACAATCAAGATGAACATAAGATGATAATAATTCATTCGTTTCATTTCAAAAAATCACCCAATCATCTTCTCCATGTAAACCAAGCCCCCCACACATGATTTCTGGTGACATTTTCAATAAAATCAATTCATTTGGCATTCATCATTTTGTTCTCCCTTTGTCACCTTTTTTTCTTTCTTTTGCATAATTTTGAGGCTTGATTTTGACATGGGGTTTTTAAAGAAAAAATTATTTACATGTTTATTTACATACAGTATTTACATATCTACACTGCATTTTTGAACGTATACCCGCCGCTGCCGCTAAGTCTAGTACTCCGTGGGCTGTGCTACTTTGGGGGTGTGTGCCGTGCCCACGCCAGGTCCCCAAATGCTGACAGGTGGATAGATAAAGGGCCTGTGCTGGTCAGCATTGGGTTTCTTTTTAGGTGGGCGTGGGCATTGTAAACATCTGGCCAGTCGCAGCACTACAACTACTACTACAACTGCATCTCTGTGTGGGCACACTACACGCTGCGACTGGCTGGCACGGCTCAGCATCTGTCACGTCAGCTCAGCTAGAGGTGGAAGGGGGGAGGGTAGGGATAAGCACAGAGTTCGAGCCAGGCAGGTGACCAACCATGGGGCAACCCACGGTAATCACTCGCCCGTCTCAAACTGCAGCTTGGGGTAGCCCAACAGGGGGAGGTTCACCTTAAGGAAGACCAGCTGCTCCACCAGACCAGGGTCCAAGCGGGAGCGAGAGGGTGTCACCACGTCCCCGGCACGTGAAAACACCCGCTCGCTCTGGACACTGGTTGGGGGGCAGGAGAGGAGGCGCACAGCCACCACCGCCAGGTCCGGCCAGACTTGGCGGCGGCTCGCCCAGAACTGTGCGCAGTCCACGCCGTCTCCCTCCACAGGCTCCTCCAAGTACTGCGCAACGCATTGCTCAGCACTGGAGGGGGGCCTGGCAGGTCGAGCCTCCCGCATACCAGGCATGGCGCCATAGCAGAACCGCTGAAACCACTGGGCGGATCTCGAGTCGGTAGCAAATGGCTGCTGCGATGGCGCCGCCTGGGATGCCGCGCTGCTGGACTGGGAAGAGGGAGGGGAAGGGGAAGCTGACGCCGGCTGGCCGCCCATGCTGCTGCTGGGTGCGGGTTGGGCCGCGAGGGCTGCCCCCGCACCACTACCAACACCCTGGTCTCTGTGGGCCCTAGCGGCCTCCTCCTCCCTAACCTTCTCGACCAGGATGCCCTTCCACCTGGGCAAGTCGTCGGCACTCACGGCATTGCCCTTGAGGGCTGGGTGACAGAGACAAGCGAGGACATACTCCTCCCTGTCTCCCAGCACATCAATGAGCCGCTTGTCAACCCCAGACCTCAGCCTCCCAGCCAGAGCACGACCCTCTGGCGTGGTCAGAGAGATATGGAGTCCACCCATCAGCTTCTCGAGACCAACAGCTGTGGGCAGCGCCTGGCTCAAGGGAGTGGTGTCGCCACACAAGCCCTTCGTGGCAAGCTGGAAGGGCTCGAGTGCCGACACCGCCTCGGACATCTGCTTCCACTCTGCGTTCGAGAAGTCGCAGACATCCAAGGACTCGTCCCTCGCCAGGGCGACAAGGGCTCTCTCCTGCTCCAACAGGCGCTGGAACAGGAAGAAGGTGGAGTTCCACCGCGTCTCCACATCCGTAGGGATGAGATGGCGAGGAAGGCCAAGGTCATCCTGCTTCTGGCGAAGCAGTCTCCTGGACTTCTCGCTGCGGTGGAAGTGGGCGGCCAGCTTGCGGGACTTATCCACAAGCGTAGCCGTGGCAGCAACAGCACCTGCGATGGGGCGGGCCCCCTTCTCCTGGGACGCCCTCAGCTCCTTAAGGCCAAGGGCGTCCCTGACGGTCAGATGGAGCGTGTGTGCCATACACCGTATGTTCACACAGTCCATGACTGTCTCGACAGCGGCGGTAACGTTGGCTCCATTGTCGGTGACAATGAAGCCGCGGGAGAGGTGTGGACACCCGCCAATCCACTCCTCTATCTGGCGGTCGAGTACGGCCGCCACCTCCTCCGCGGTGTGCCTCGTGTCCATCGTCTCCACGTGCAGGACGGCCCACCTGTGCCGTAGTGCATCGGGAGCCGCGCCGGACCCGGAAGCATCGCCCGCGGAGGTCCCCTCACTCTCCGGTCCCCACCAGTGGGCAGTGAGGGCCAGGAAAGAAGCGTGCATCCCACTGACACTGGTCCAGAGGTCAGTCGTGAAATGCACGCTTGTCCCGGCCGGAGCTGCACGCAGCTCGGCCGACACGAGCTCCCTGCACCGGCGGTACAGGGAGGGGACCACGTTCCGGCTGAACGTCGTCCTTGAGGGGATGACGTATTCGGGAGCCAGGTATTGGAGAATACGGCGGAAGCCGTTGTTCTCGACCACCTGAAACGGCTGGTCATCGGTGGAAATCATCTCCCCTATGAGGCGGGTGAGGTGATGATGGTCCACGCGAACAATACGCTGGCTGCCCGAGGACTGCGTCCACCGCTGGACGGGCAGTGTAGCCTGCCTGCTGGCTGGCACACTGCCGCTGCCCGCCCTAGTGGCAGATGCACAAGGCGCACTAGCGCTGCCAGCCTGTCCCCTGAGACCTGGGTGGTGACGCTCTAGGTGTCTCCACATAGGCGTCGTACCCAGGTGCGCAGGGTCCCTTCCATGGCTGACAAGCATCCTGCAGTGGACACAGCGGGCGTGGAATGGGGCATCTTGAGGGACCTCAAAATGCACCCATGCACCACTGCCCTTGGCCTCCTGCGCCCTGGGCGCCGTCCTAGGCCGTTTCTCGCAGGGTGGCTGCAGTCCTAGGGGGGGGGCGGCCGCCGCTGCCTGCCCACTGCTGCCACCCAACCCGCCCCTTCCGCCCTCCACAGCGGAGGAAGGGCCCGGCTCAACTGGCATCGGAGAGGCAGGCCTCTCCTCCACCACCTCGCCAGACCGCTCCCCACCAGAGTGTCGGGCTTCACGAGGGGGGGCCCCACTGAGCGGCGAAAGGATAGGGGGAAGGGGCCCCAGAGGGAGGGAGAACCTGGCTGCATCGCTGCCAGCCGCACGGTCCTCACCGCCCTCTACCTGCTCTTCCAACTCCACAGTCTCCTCCACCTCAACAACTGGCGGTAGCTCAGCAGCACCTGGTGCCGCCGGCGAGGAGGGACCCGCCACAGCCCTAACAGTGCCTCTGCCTCTGCCGCGATTGGCGGCAGCAGGCGTGGGGAACTGAATCCTGCGCACCAAAGATGGGGCCGGAGCAAAGAATTCTCCAATGGGGAGAACTGGGGTGTCCTCAGGCTCCCCGCGTCCTCTCCCTCCCCGTGCCGCAGGCGCACCCCGCACCTGGCCTCTCCCACCTCTGCCTGCCAGCCTTGAGCGAGCCCTGCCCGCCACACGGCGCTCAGACATGCTGCTAGGTCAGAAGGAGGGAGACTTTAGGAGGAAGGCCAGACAGGGTCAAAAAAATAATTTGGAGGGGCTTAGGGGCCAAAAAAAAGGCAGCTGATTTGGAGGCGGCGGGGGGGAAGTTTGTTTTCAAAAAAGGAAGCCAATTGGGGGGAAAGGAAGACTTTTTGATATGGGGGGGGAAGCCAATCGAAGTGAGGGGGAGGGTGTCCTTTTTGAATTTGGGAGTCAACCACCAAGCCAATTGGGGAGATGGGTCTGGGAGGGGTTTTTTTTAGAAAAATAGGGGGTTAAAGGGTGGAACCCCGGTGTGGGAGGGTGGCACGGGCAGTTGGGTGGAGTAGTTGTGGTGTGGGTGGCAAGTTTTTAGCTTTTTTTGGGGGGGAGAGTGGATGGGGGGAGGGCACAGCACCTACCGGGGGTGGGGGAGGGATGCAGTCAACGCTTGGGAACCTGCAGATCAAAGGAGGAAACCCTTATTTAGTGAACTGGAACACAAAGTGTGGGTTCTGGGGGGTGGTTCTCAAGTAATGCTCCTGTGGGGGGAGCATCAAACTCAATGCAGCCTATTTAGTGACTCTAAATTGCACACAACCAAAACCAGAACCCAGTCACACCAACACAGAGGTTGAACCCACCCACTCTGTGACTCTGCCTGCCCAATGCCATGGCAAGCAAGCAGCAGCAAACACTTGATGGCAGCCTCATGGATTGAACATCATGATCATCATCATACGTGTGTATTGGCCCAGCATGTAGTGGCAGCATCAGAGCCCAGCCAGGACCCCACTCAGACTGCCCCAGAGGCAAGGAAGCACTCTGGCATGGCATGGGCCCAGCATGTAGTGGCAGCATCAGAGCCCAGCCAGGACCCCACTCAGACTGCCCCAGAGGCAAGGAAGCACTCTGGAAGGCACCTGTTCAAAAACCACCTGCAAGACGCATGCAATGCAACGCAACACACAGCAGCAATTTCTTTACTGGGCATGGGCATGAAGACACAAGTTTTACAACAGTACATCTCCTCTCCAAGGTTCCCTCCCTCCTCCCCACACCCAAATGCATTTCAGAATAGGGGTGTCCCTATTTAAAACCGCCAGCTAGGGAGAGAAAGGGGCAACAAAAGGTGCACAATCGCACACGCACTAACCCCTCTTCTTCCGGTCCTTCTCCTGCCACTCACTGCTGGTCACGGATTCGCCGCCGCCAGCCAGCCACCCTGGGCTGAGACACAGCAGGGCGGCCGCACGAGGCACACAGGCAACCGGGGTAGTTCAACAACGATGGAGGGGCAGAAGTGAGGAGACAACACTATTTGTGTCGCTCAACTCACCCCCAAGCAGAGACAAAATCAACCAAAAACTATAAAAAGAAAAAAAAAACCGATGGCAGCCGCCAGGTGGGTAGGCTACTGTGTGCGGCTGCAGCTGTGGGAGAGGAGGTGGAAAGTGAAGGGGAGCAGAGAGAGAAAAGACTAAGAGAGAGAGAAAAGAGAGGGGGGGCAGGGACAAAGAGAAAGAGAGGAGAGAGAGAGAAAAGAAAGAGAGAGAGAGGAGAAAGAGAGATGATAGAGAGAAAGAGGAGAGAGGAGAAGCGCAGCGCAGCAGGGAGGGGGGATTCAGGTGTGGGGGGAGGACACAGCAGTAGCAGCGGTCCAAAGAGGTGGGGGGAGCAGAGAGGGTGTGTGTGGTTGGGGGCTAGTGTGTGGCAGGGGGCCTGGGGTAAGTGGAGAGAGTCGGGGGCAAGGAGGAAAAGAGGTGGGGTGGGGGGAGCAGAGAGGGTGTGTGTGGTTGGGGGCTAGTGTGTGGCAGGGGGCCTGGGGTAAGTGGAGAGAGTCGGGGGCAAGGAGAAAAAGAGGTGGGGTGGGGGGAGCAGAGAGGGTGTGTGTGGTTGGGGGCTAGTGTGTGGCAGGGGGCCTGGGGTAAGTGGAGAGAGTCGGGGGCAAGGAGAAAAAGAGGTGGGGTGGGGGGAGCAGAGAGGGTGTGTGTGGTTGGGGGCTAGTGTGTGGCAGGGGGCCTGGGGTAAGTGGAGAGAGTCGGGGGCAAGGAGAAAAAGAGGTGGGGTGGGGGGAGCAGAGAGGGTGTGTGTGGTTGGGGGCTAGTGTGTGGCAGGGGGCCTGGGGTAAGTGGAGAGAGTCGGGGGCAAGGAGGAAAAGAGGTGGGGTGGGGGGAGCAGAGAGGCTGTGTGTGGTTGGGGGCTAGTGTGTGGCAGGGGGCCTGGGGTAAGTGGAGAGAGTCGGGGGCAAGGAGAAAAAGAGGTGGGGTGGGGGGAGCAGAGAGGGTGTGTGTGGTTGGGGGCTAGTGTGTGGCAGGGGGCCTGGGGTAAGTGGAGAGAGTCGGGGGCAAGGAGAAAAAGAGGTGGGGTGGGGGGAGCAGAGAGGGTGTGTGTGGTTGGGGCTAGTGTGTGGCAGGGGGCCTGGGGTAAGTGGAGAGAGTCGGGGGCAAGGAGGAAAAGAGGTGGGGTGGGGGGAGCAGAGAGGCTGTGTGTGGTTGGGGGCTAGTGTGTGGCAGGGGGCCTGGGGTAAGTGGAGAGAGTCGGGGGCAAGGAGAAAAAGAGGTGGGGTGGGGGGAGCAGAGAGGCTGTGTGTGGTTGGGGCTAGTGTGTGGCAGGGGGCCTGGGGTAAGTGGAGAGAGTCAGGGGCAAGGAGGAAAAGAGGTGGGGTGGGGGGAGCAGAGAGGGTGTGTGTGGTTGGGGGCTAGTGTGTGGCAGGGGGCCTGGGGTGAGTGGAGAGAGTCAGGGGCAAGGAGAAAAAGAGGTGGGGTGGGGGGAGCAGAGAGGGTGTGTGTGGTTGGGGGCTAGTGTGTGGCAGAGGGGTGTTGGGGGGAAGGGGAGGGGGCAACAACAAACAGCAAAGGAGAAACTGGAACAACTCGGGCAGCAGCAGCGATTAGGCTGGATGGGGTGGTTGGGGGAGGAGCTGGGCCTGGGCTAGGGTAGGGTCTGGGAGGAGGGAGGGTGGGGGGGCAGGCAGGGGGGGGAGGAGGAGGAGGAGGGTAGCAAAATATATAAAGCAATATATATCAAGAGAACACAAGCCAGAAGTTTAAAAAAAAAATTAAAAGAAAGACTATAACCAGCAGAAAAAACTTGGGGGTGGGGGTGTGGGGAGGGGGAACCAAACACAGACTCTGAGGGGGGCCACTAAGTGAACAGAGACAATGAAACCACAATTGCTGCAAATTAATAATAGCAAATGAATAAGTGGAACCAAGCAAAGAAAACTGGACTCGGTTTGGCAGCAGCAAACTTGGGAGAAGGCTGGATGGGGTGGGGTTGGGGTGGGGTGTGGTTGGACTTGGAGGGGCAAGTTTGGAGCAGGGAACCAAAACTGATTATATGGGACAACAAGAAACAACAACAGAATCCTCTGGGGGTGGGGGGGAGGGATTCAGGGAACCAACTCGCAGGGCAGCAGCAGTCAGCAGAAACAAACAAAATGGTACAATTTAAGCAAAACCAGCAAGCAATATATAACTGAAACCAATGGAATGCAATGTGAAAATCAAAAAGTTGGACAACAACAAGGCAGGACAAAGAGCAATAATTAATGGAAGAAGATTTAAAGCAATGAGGATGCAGTGGGTGGGAGTGGGGGAGGGGGAGGGTAGGCCCAAAGGATGAGAAGGGAAAGGGGGGGGGAGGGGGGGGAGAAAAGCAGACAGACAAGGAACAGGGAAAATTGGGGGAAATTAAGAAGAAAGTAAAGTGAAGTAACACACAGTATACAGACAAGAGACAGACAGAGAGAGGAGACACACAGAGAGTCACAAAGGGCAGGTGGACAAAGGATTAGACAGAGCACACACAGAGAGACACAGGACACAGTCAGGACTCACAGAGACACCAGAGCAGCCAGCAAAGGGCAAGCAGGTCTCAGAGATGATCCCACAACTGCAGCCAAGAGAAGTTTCCAGAGAAGAGGCTTGGGTTTATATAGGTTTGAAATTCCCTCCTTTGGGAGCCCCCACCTTTGCACTCCCCCCACGGCCAACAGGGTGCCAGCTCTCAACAGTGCAACAGCCAAGCAGCCTACCAGACCAAAGGACTCATTCTGGCCAATCAAGGATCAATAGCGCAGCCAATACAATGCCTGGAAATAGCATCACAAAATGGATGCAAGGAGGAGCAAAAGTTTCGGGAAGGAGACACAAAATGGAGGACACACTTTAAAGAGACACTGAGTGAGACTCAATTTCATTCCCGAACCGGTTCGGGAAACCCGAGCCGGTTCGGTACCGAACCGGCTCGAATTCGGTCCGGCTCGGTCCCCGGGAGGGCCCGATTCGGTCCGGGATCGAGCCGCCGGATCCGGACCGGTTCGGACAAACCGGTCCGGATCCGAACCGAACCGCACATCCCTAGTGTGGACGGTTGGCTGCTCGGTCGGTCTGTGTGGCAGCAGAGGCGGCAAAAAAAAAATGGTGGCGCAAAAAAAATTTTTGGGGGAAAATTTTCGGGGATTGGCGGGGGCACTTTTTGGCGCCCCCTAGCATGTGGCGCCTGGGGCACGTGCCCCCCCTGCCCCCCCTATCATTACGCCCCTGCCTGGGGCTTTTTAGTTTAGAAAAAAGACGACTGCGGGGAGACATGATAGAGGTCTATAAAATCATGCATGGTGTGGAGAAAGTGGAGAAAGAGAAATTCTTTTCCCTCTCACACAACACTAGAACCAGGGGTCACTCCATGAAATTGATTGCCAGGAGGTCTAGGACCAACAAACGGAAGTACTTTTTCACACAATGCGTGATCCACTTGTGGAACCCTCTGCCACAGGATGTGGTGACAGCCAACAACCTGGATGGCTTTAAGAGGGGTTTGGATGACTTCATGAAGGAGAGGTCTATCAATAGCTACTAGTCGGAGGGCTGTGGGCCACCTCCAGCCTCAAAGGCAGGATGCCTATGGTACCAGTTGCAGGGGAGTAATGGCAGGAGAGAGGGCACACTCTCAACTCCTGTCTGTGGCTTCCAGCGGCATCTGGTGGGCCACTGTGCGAAACAGGATGCTGGACTGGATGGGCCTTGGGCCTGATCCAGCAGGGCTGTTCTTATGTTCATCTAAAGGTCCAACTGCCTCCCTGGCAGGTTTTCTACTTCTGATATATTTAAAGAAGTTTTTGTTATTCCTCTTGACACTTCTAGCTATATGCTCCTCGAACTCTCTCTTTGCACCCCTTATTGTGTCCTTGCATTTCTTTTGCCAGAGTTTGTTTGTTTGTTTGTACATTTATATCCTGCTCTTCCTCCAAGGAGCCCATCTGGGCAGGACTTCCATTTTCTGAAGGAAGTCTTCTTCCCTTTCATAGCTTCCCTGACTCTACTTGTTAGCCACACTGGCATCCTCCTGAACTTGGTATCTTTCCTCCTTCTTGGTATACATTCCAACTGTGCTTCTAGTATTGTGGTTTTAAACCAGTTCCATGCTTTCTGGAGTGATTTGACCCTCCTGACTTTCCCTTTCAACCTCCTTCTTATCAGTCCCCTCATTTTTGAGAAGTTTCCTCTTCTGAAGTCCAACGCATCTGTGTTGGATGTTCTTGACAATTCTCCACTCGCATATATGCTGAATTGGATCACACTATGGCAGGCCTGCACAACATGCGGCCCGGGGGCCGGATGCGGCCCGCAAGGCCTTTTTTCCTGGCCCCTGGGGCTATTTCCTCTTCCTCCCCCTGCTTCTTAAAAAACACCCCCCCAAAAAAATTCCAGCCGCTGCACAGCCGAGGAGATGGCTGCGGGGGTGCGGGTGTTCTTCCTTACCCTCCCCCATGGCAGCAGTGGCACACAGCGGCAGAAACCAGAGCGACACTCGGGTCTGCCATTTGGCCTGGTGTTGCTTCCCAACTGCAAGGCGCGCCTGCGCAGTTAAGTCTCTTAAGTCTCTCTCTCTCTCTCTCTCTCTCTCTCTCTCTCTCTCTCTCTCTCTCTCTCTGCCACCAAGACTGCTCCATTCCCTCTCTCTCTCTCTCTCTCTCTCTCCCACACACACACACACCAAGACTGCTCCATTCTCTCTCTCTCTCTCTCCCACACACACACACCAAGACTGCTCCATTCTCTCTCTCTCTCTCCCACCAAAACTGCTCCATTCTCTCTCTCTCTCTCTCTCTCTCTCTCTCTCTCTCTCTCTCAGGCCAAGCCTCCTGCTGCATCCTTTCCATCTTTCTTTCCCCTTCTCCCTTCTTTTCCAAAATTATGAGAAGAGGTTCTCTCTTTCCCCCCCCTTAAAAGTGTTCCATGTTTTGTGTGATGATTTGGAAGAGGTGGAAAGGAAGAACAATGCAATTTATTATGTTTTTTGTACAGATTGTATAATATTTATATTATTAGAATGAATTTTAATTCAACTTATTTCATATTAATTTAAATCAATCTTGGCCTGCCAGAACATCAAAAGTTAAATATCGATTAAATTCATTTTTAATTCATTTTTAATTCATTTCACTTTAATTCAGTTGATTGGTTGATATTAAGTGTTACTCTAATAATCAGCACCCTAGGAATTGACCTCGGCCCCCATGAACCAAGTCACGGTTGGTTTCGGCCCGCCAGGTCATTTGAGTTGTGCAGGCCTGCACTATGGTCACTGCTACCCAATGGTTCTGCAACTCTAACATCTTGCACTAGGTCTTTGGCACCACACAGGATTAAATCCAAAGTCGCCATCTCTCTGGTTGGTTCCGCGACTACTGTAACTATTCTAAGGCACAGTCATTTAGCACATCTAGAAATTTGGAGTCTCTGTCATTACCGTAATGTGAATTTACCCAGTCTATGTGTGGGTAGTTGAAGTCACCCATCATTACTGCCCTGCCTCTGACGCCTCTCTTATTTGTTGCTCCAACTCCAGGTCACTCTCAGCACTTTGATCCGGAGGGTGATACCACGTCCCTAGTAACACATTTCCTTTCAGTCCTCATAATGTTACCCATAATGATTCTGTGGAGGACTGTGGTCCACCTAGTTTTTCTAGCTTATTGGAATCTGTCTCTTCTTTGATATACAGTGCCACTCCTCCCCTCCCTGTCCCTTCTATAGAGTTTATATCCAGGAATAATTGTGTCCCACTAGTTCTCACCATTCCACCAGGTTTCTGTTACACTCACTATATCTATGTTTTTATTAGTAACCAAGTACTCCAGCTCACCCCGGAGGCTTCTGGCATTGATATACAGACACCAATATGCCGGGTCCCTCACCTGGTGCTGGCTTGTGCTATCCCCCTTACCATCATTTGACCTATTTGGCAAGCTGTCCTGGGTTTTCTTCTGCTCAATTCCTGGAGAGCTGGTCTTGTGGTAGCAAGCATGACTTGTCCCTTTAGCTAAGCAGGTTCCACCTTGGTTGCATATGAAAGGAAGACTAGTGTGAGTACTGTAAGATATCCGTAGGGGATGGAGCTGCTCTGAGGAGAGCAGAAGGTTCCAAGTTCCCTCCCTGACTTCTCCAAGATAGGGCTGAGAGAGATTCCTGTCTGCAACCTTGGAGAAGCTACTGCCAGTCTGCGAAGACAAAACTGAGCTAGATAGGCCAATAGTCTGACTCAGTATGTGGCAGCTTCCTATGTTCCCATGTTCCTATGGCTGTCCCCTTCTGGTTTATCCAAAACATATTCACCCTACAGCTTCTCCCACCAATCTCCCCCTAAACTCCTTCGTTATCTGTTTGCAAACTCCTAGGAGCAAAGTTCCTGTGGTCCGAACCTTGTATTCAACACCAGGAGTCAAACTGTCTCAGCTCAGGAATGTGGGGCCTCACCTGGAATGAATGAACCCCCCCACTCAGGCTTCTCCTCTGGCAAAGACACAAACACTGCCAGCCAGCCAGAAATCCAACCCTAGGAGATTCCCAGCCCTAGCAGACCTAGCTTCTCCTTCCCCTCTTGTTTTCTTGGTGATTTAGAAAACAAGAGGGGAAGGAGAAGCTATCCTATCTAGTCCTATCTAGTCCACCATCCAAGATGGCGATTGGCTAGCAGCTACCTAACAAGGCTCCTTACAGAATTCCATCCAAGGGCACCTCTCCCTCACTCCATCATGCCATCAAAAGGGAAACAACAAAGCAGGGACAATAAAGGAAGCCCTGAGACTGAAAATGGTGCCCAAACTCAATCTGGAAGAAGGAGGAGGAGGAAACCGCTTAAATATGGTCTCTTCCTTTCACCAACGAAGCAAAGGGAAACAGTGAGTACCATCCCATCCCACATACTAAGAACAGATTTATAGCCCTGTCCACCGATAAACCAGAAAGCCCACCACCACCACCCCAACAAGTACTGCACAGGGGAGCTGCAGATGAATCCAAATACCCCAGATCCAGCAAAATGACTGGACCACAGACATTCCCAGAAACGGAGAACAGGGGACCCTCAGTCTTCCATGTCTGACACTCATCTCCTCCGGGAACCCCTCACCCAATATCTTGGAGACACATGTCTCTTGACAGCCCAGACTTTAATTTTGTTAACATCCAAATTGAATAAAATTTTGACTAAGTTGGATTAACTTAGGCTTGACTTGGAACAATTTACACAGGGGCAATGCCCACACACAGACTGTAGTCTCCATCCAGCTCCCCCCCAACTGTGTGGGCTCGAAAACTGCCACATCGATCGGATGCTGGCACCAGACAAAGTTCTCATAGAGTCCTGCAACCACATCAAGTCCTCACTGAGTTGCCTGGGCGAGACTCCCGACTTTGGGCAAATGGGAAATACATACTGACTCATTATCGGAGCTTTTAACGCTGCAATGTGACACCATAGAACTGAAAGATTTCCATTTCCTTCCTTCTAGAACTGGTTACAAAAGACTCTTTCTCACTTTTAGCACAGCTGCTATTCCCTCACACCTCTCAAGGCTGACTGATCATCTATGTTTTTATTGCCTTGCTGTCCGGCGTTGCTTTATGGACGTGGGGGTCATACCACTCTGCTCTATGATTGATTGACCATTGACTATGGCTTCTGGACTGCCTCAGAAGGTTGGGAGGGAGGCACTGCTTTGCAGTGGTTCCACTCCTACCTCTCCGGCAGATTCAAGATGGTGTCCCTTGGAGACTGTTGTTCTTCAAAATCTGAACTTCTGTATGGTGTCCCTCAGGGCTCCATACTGTCTCCAAATGCTTTTTAACATCTACATGAAACCTCTGGGAGAGATCATCAGGAGATCTGGTGCAAGGTGTTCTCAATATGCTGAGGACACCCAAATATCTTTTTCCATATCAGCTTCATCAGGAAATGGCTTAAATGCTTGTCTGCCTCTTCTCTCTTCCCTTGCAGGTGGCTCCTCCCATTCCATGCACCATTCTTACACGGCAGTGTGGGAGCCTGGCCAGGGACGGCCTCATTTTATGGCTGTACAGTACATGGATGACCAGCTCATGGTCCGCTATGACAACATTACCAAGAAGGCCATGCCTCAAGTCTCCTGGATGGGGAATGGCTCCTACTTGGCCAGGAGCACTATGGTTATGCAAACGGCTGAGCGGAGGCTGCGTGGGGACCTGGAGACTCTGAAGAAATTGTACAACCAGAGCAGAGGTGAGTAGGGGGTGGGGAAGTGTGTGGATTTCCAAAACTGAACCACCCTCCCCTCTCCAGGCTTGGAGGTGAAAGCAGTCCGAATTTCCTGTTTTGACTGGGAGCAGGCCTTTATTAAAGCCCCCCTTTTTCTTTGCAAGCAGAAGCTCCCCAGTTTGGTCCCTGATACCTGCTTGTAGGGTTGGGAACCCTAGAACAGACACAGTGGCAGCACCAGGGGGGAAAGCTGAGGAGGGGCACAGAAGATGCAAAGTGCCTTTATGGATGGGTGAGCTGTGCCCCCGCACTCATTCCCACTGTCCTCTTAAGAACAAGAACAGCCCTGCTGGATCAGGCCCAAAGCCTATCTCATCCAGCATCCTGTTTCACACAGTGGCCCACCAGATGCCTCTGGGAAGCCCACAGGCAAGAGCTGAAGGCACAGCCTCTCTCTTGCTACTTCCCAGAGACTGGGATTTTGCCTCTTGCTTCTGAGGCTGGAGGTAGCCTATAGCCCTCAGACTAGTAGCCATTGATAGGCCTGTCCTCCATGAATTTGTCTAAACCCCTCTTAAAGCCATCCAGCCTGTTGGCTGTCACCACATCTTGTGACAGAGAATTTCATAGGTTGATGATATGTTGTGGGACTCCCTTCATGATTCCCCACCCGCCCAACCTTTCCCACACCAGGGCTGTGTCAAGATTTAGAGAACCCCCAGCTACTACTGAGCTACCTAATGGCACAGCGGGGAAATGACTTGACCAGAAGTTGCCGGTTCAAATCCCCATTGGTATGTTTCCCAGACTATGGGAAACACCTCTATCGGGCAGCAGCGATATAGGAAGATGCTGAAAGGCATCATCTCATGCTGCGCAGAAGGAGGCAATGGTAAACCCCTCCTGTATTCTACCAAAGACAACCACAGGACTCTGTGGGCGCCAAGAGTTGGAATCAACTTAACGGCACACTTTTCCTTTACAGCTGCTACCACCATTCTACTACCGGGGGCAATTGCCCTATGATCACCTGTCTCCCCATGACAAGGGACGGAACGGTGCTACTGGGAGTTCTGATACTGCCAGTTGCACATGGGAAACTCCCCTGATTGCAAAGTCGCCCTTCCACCTTCATTAGGGACTATCCTATTTACTTCCTAATCTGATTGACATTGGATCAGGAAGCAATTAATTGCAATAAAGGTGGTTCAGTATCTAAGCCCTAAAAAGCTTGGCTGTAATACTTTGTTCCAGCCAGCACACAGTAATATATAATCATAGGAAGCTCTCTTCTACGGAGTCAGACGATTGGTCCATCTAGCTCAGTATTGTCCACACAGACTGGCAGTGGCTTCTCCAAGGTTACAGGGAGGAGTCTCTTTCAGCTCTATCTTGGAGATGCCAGGGAGAAAATCTGGGACCCAGATGCTCTTCCCAGAATGGCTCCATGAAAAACTGGAAGAGCACTCGGAGGAAAAGAAGTGGGGAGAAAGGGTATGGGCCCAACCCAGCACTGGTTCTTATGTTTCTGCCTTGTGTGTGTGTCCTTCAGGGTTTTACACATGGCAGCACATGTGTCGTTGTGAGCTGAGCAAGAAGGGTCAGATAAGAGCCTATTCCCAGTACAGTTACAATGGGAAGGACTTCCTCAACTTTGACAAGGAGATGCTCACCTGGACAGCAACTGATGCCACGGCCCAGATCTTCAAGAGGCAGTACGACGCAAATTTGGATTATTCCCATCGTGTGAAGGCTTACCTAGAGGTGATCTGCATTTCCAGGCTGCAAAAATTCTTGGAAGATGGAAAGGAGACTCTGCTGAGGAAAGGTGAGGGTGGGAAACGGAGGGGAAAGAGCTTGTGGAAGAGGTGAGGTGGCAACATCTCCACTCTTTCACCTGCTCTTGCATTAATTCTGGACTCAAGATCTGATGTGCATCTCATGCAGAATGAAAAGACAGAAAAAGAGCAAAATGTATTAGAAGGCTGCATTGTCGATACACACACACACCCCGCCCACACACACACACCCGGTGAGGCCTTCTTGTATTTAGGAGGAGATTTTTGACATGAGGCAACATAAAAAATGTGGTCCTCCACATTCAGTTCACGAGCCACCTGGGCTGGTTGGAACCATCCAAGGGGGGAAATCCTCATTGTGATTTTGGCAAAGGCTACATCCCCTGCTAACTGGGAAGAAAAGAGGCACTTTTTACCGTGGTGATTCTCTTTATTTAGCAGGGGGAGAGTAACTGGCCCTATCCACCCCCAGCACAGTACTTCCAGTGACTGTTGCTGGTGTGTGTCTTATGTTTCTTTTTAGAATGTGAGCCCTTTGGGGACAGGGAGCCATGTTATTTGTTTGTTATTTCTCTATGTAAACCGCCCTGAGCCATTTTTGTAAGGGCGGTATAGAAATCGAATGAAGAAGAAGAAGAAGAAGAAGAAGAAGAAGAAGAAGAAGAAGAAACAAACCAGTCAATAACACCTGTCTGACTGTGTAAACAAGAAATAATAATAATAAATGATAGATAGATAGAGATGCAGCTAGGTAATTATGGAGCCTGGACCTAATCTGGCTACATTTTTTTCATTTTTCATTTATTTATTATTTTTGGAAGTCCCATTGTTGCCTGAACAGCCAGCACAGAAATGAGAGAACTTCGAGAGCAACCCAACAGCTCGATGAAGCAGGGAACATGCTTCACCCCCTCAGCACAACTTCCCCAGCCCCTCCACACAGCTTCCTCCAGCCCTGCCCCCTCCTTGCTGCTGATTTGCTGTTTTTGCAGGCATTTCCTGCTCTGATTCATGGCAAACCAGCAGCACCTGCTACTGCCTCAGGGAGTGCCCAAACATCAGAAATGGATGGACTTTGGACCCAAAGTCCGGGCTTGTTGGTGCCACTGCCCCTAGATATGGAAATTACAATGCTTTCAGTATGCTATCACACTTTTATTGTCCCGACCAGCGGCTTTGTAGTGGTCAAATTTGCAATTGTGTTCCAAAAGCTTCTAAAAATTGAAAGAACACAAAAACTACTATCAGATTTTATTGATGTTGTCAGAGAAATGAAAATGAAAATTGTCAGGAGTGTTCCCCAGATTATTCCATGGAGAGAGAACAATTTGTTCAATGTTACCTTAAGCCTGACCCTAACCCTGATCTATTCCTCTGTGCAATAATGACTGCAATTTTACAGTCATTTGCCAGTAGGGACAAAGAAGGGGCAATGACA
Source organism: Hemicordylus capensis (assembly GCF_027244095.1). NCBI lineage: Eukaryota > Metazoa > Chordata > Lepidosauria > Squamata > Cordylidae > Hemicordylus > Hemicordylus capensis. The sequence continues at coordinate 228,972,588 of NC_069658.1, read as the reverse complement.
TGGAGAAAGGTGTAAATGCAACAATGCTATCACCTATTGTCCATCTCTAGGGCATAGAAGTTGCAAAAACCACTATGGTATTCATCCCCTGAGATGGTACTGATGTTGGGTAAAAGTGACAATCTTAGGAATTTCAAGTCAAAATGGAATGAAAACAGGGCAAGATCATTATGCATAAGTGTTCCCACTTCCAAATTATACCAACAACAACTAGGAGTCTGCGACTAACACTTATGGAACCTTCTTTGGGATATCCAGTAAATATGAAATAAGAGTTTCTGCTGTATTTTAAGATCAAAAGAAACCAGATTCATCATTTTTAAATACTTTGATATCTCAGAGATGTTGCAGGGAGGTGTGAGATACTGGGGAGATCAGACGAGGTGTTCACAGGGAGTGGCAGGAGGTTTTTCACGCCCAGCTTTTAGTTCACATCTCCTCCGGAATTGAGGTGTGCATTCACATATCAGCCAGATTTACCCCAAAGTCCCTGTGAGCTATTGGAGAGCACTTCACTCACAATTCAGGTTTTTCATTGTGTGTATAGCCTGATCCAGGGTAAAAAATTCCACTTTTTGCATCAGTTTGTTGGGGGGCAACTTTGAACTTGCAGTGAAGCCCTGCAGCAAATTTGTGGTAAAGCCTACTGTCTGAAAATTCCCCAGGAGAGGAATGGCAGCAAGACGCTTCCAGAGCAACCCAAGAAGCAGCATTTAGTGATGGGACGCAACGGCACTGGATGTCCTGCAATTGCAATGAAGCATTTATCTTGCCAGCCAGTGGGAAAGTGTGCTTAACCATATTGATATTATCTTTACAGAACCCCCAACAGTGACACTGACACAGAAAACAGGTTACGGCGGACTAGAAGTCTTCACCTGCCAAGCCTACGGCTTCTACCCCAAGGAGATCGACATCAACTGGAAGAAGGATGGGGAGGTCTGGCTGCAGGACACGTTCCATGGAGGGGTTACTCCTAATTCAGATGGGACCTACCACACCTGGCTCAGCATTGAGACTGACCCCAGAGAGAAGGACCACTACCAGTGCCATGTGGAACATGATGGCTTGCCAGAGCCCCTGGTCTTGACCTATAGGGAACCTGGTAAGACATGGCTGATGAGAGTAGCAGATTCCTTTGGGGGTAGTAGATCCTGGAAAGTAAACTTGGGTAGGGTAGGTCTTGGAAGATGAAGGGAGGAAGGAGGATCGCAGAGACCCCTCAGTAGCATCCCTGGGTACAATGCTCAGTAGGACTGTATGCTTTCGGGTGCAGAGCAGGTGATGCATCCCTGTGCTGATGGATGGGGGGAGCATCCTCTGATAGCTGGTTCATCTGCAGTTGCCACCAGCTCGTCTGGTGTCTACTCAGGGATGGACCTTCTGAGGCTTTGGAACACACTTCCTGCTGAAATAAGAGTCTCCCCATCGCTTACAACTTTCAAAAGGGCAGTCCAGACGCATTTGTTCACCCAGGCTTTTAATTAAATACTGTTTTAATGGTGTTTTAATAGTTTTAACTTTTTAATTTTAATTGTTGAAATGTTTTAATCTTTTATTGGCTGTTTTTATTGTTTTGTAAACCGCCCAAAGAACTTGTGTTTTGGGCTGTATAGAAATGTAATAAACAAACAAACAAACAAACAAACAGATAGATAGCAGAGTGGGCCTGAATAGCATGGAGTAGATTTTGGGCAGGGGAGAAACAGAAGGAAACGATACAATGGGTAACCTGCAGCTCTATCTATCTATTTATTTATTTATTTAAAATATTTCTATACCACCCAAAACTTGCGTCTCTGGGTGGTTTACAACTAAAGTCATTTAAAACGTTAAATCAATTAACAATTAAAATCATTTAAAAGATTAAAAACATTTAAAACCCAGTATTAAACCTATTTAAAACTATAAATCTAATTAAAAGCCTGGGTGAATAAATGTGTCTTCAGTGCCTTTTTAAAAGTTGCTGGACAGGGAGCGTATTCCAAAGTCCAGGGGCAGCAATGGAGAAGGCCTGTTCCCGAGTAGCCATCAGACAAGTTGGCGGCAGCCACAGCAGCCGAACCTCTCCAGATGATCTTAGCAGGCGATGGAGCTCATGGTGAAGAAGACATTCTCTTAAATACCTGGGGCCTAAGCTGTTTAGGGCTTTAGACCCTGTTCAGCAGGGTCTGCTCCCGGGTAAGGGTGCATAAACTCCCGGCATAAATGTCTTTTTTCAAAGAGAGAGGCTTCTGAAGCACTTCAATAGGCCTGTGACACTGGAAGGACATTCCTTGAGGAGGCCATTCCATAATATTGGGGTCACCACAGGGAAGGTGGTGCTTATCCCCATTATCTTCACAACTGGAGTCTCTTCTTTTTCTGATCCTCTGTCTTTGAGAAGAAAGAGACACCGACACTCAAACTTCAGCTTTATAGAGACTTGTCACTTAGCTGTGGGCCCCTCAAGTGATGTCAAATGGTATCCCTTTGCCACCTCCTACTGGCAAATCTGTTGCAGCCCCCAATTCTCGGACATGCAGGCCTCCCCCAATGATGGGAAGATGGTTCTGAGTTTCCCTCCCATCATCATTTTCTTTCTTTCTCTGGTTTCAGCCTCCATGCCCATTATGAGGCACATTGTGGGAATCACCGTGGGAGTTGGTGTCATCCTGATTGGGGCTGCTGGGATCTTCATCTATATGAAGATGGCTATATGAAGAGGAAGAGGAAGAGGAAGAAGAAATGCTTTGAAGTGTGGAAATGCGTATTTCATCACCCTTATACTGTCTTATTCAAAGTTTTGGATTGGACCTGTCTCAGAAGGAGGTGATGCATTGAGTGGTTTTGATTTTTGAACAGCATACAAGGACGGAATGTGCCTAACAAGACTCAGCCACCTTTGTATAGCACTGAGGATAATTTTATTTATTTATGTATTTATTGTTGAATTTATATACCACCTTTCATTAAAACAATCCCAAGGCAGTGTTTTACATCAAAACATTTGCTGTTTTACTACATCTGTGGTTTAGTTTTTATGTGTGTTTTTTAAAAAATGTTTGAATGTTTTTTAAACTTTTAACTTTCAATTGTGCATTAAAGACGGTCATAAGAACATAAGAACAGCCCTGCTGGATCAGGCCCAAGGCCCATCTAGTCCAAGGCATGCCCTCTCTCCTGCTGTTACTCCCCTGCAACTGGTTCTCAGAGGCATCCTGCTTCTGAGTCTGGAGGTGGCCTATAGCCCTTTGACTAGTAGCCATTGATAGACCTCTCCTCCATGAAGTTATCCAAACCCCTCTTAAAGCCATCCAGGTTGTTGGCTGTCAACACATCTTGTAACAGAGAATTCCACAAGTAGATTATGTGTTGTGTGGGGAAAGTACCTCCGTTTGGTGGTCCTAAATTTCCCGGCAACCAATTTCATGGGATGACCCCTGGTTGTAGTGTTATGTGAGAGGGAGAAGAATTTCTCTCTATCCACTTTCTCTACACCATGCATGATCTTATCTATCATGTCTATCCGCAGTTGTCTTTTTTCTAAACTAAAAAGCCCCAGGTGTTGTAGCCTTGCCTCATAAAGAAGGTGCTCTGGGCACCTGATCATCTTGGTTGCCCTCTTCTGCACCTTTTCCAGTTCTACAATGACCTTTTTAAGATGTGGTGACCAGAATTGTATGCAGTACTCCAAGTGTGGTCGCACCATAGTTTTGTATAATGGCATTATAATATTAGCCGTTTTATTTTCAATCCCCTTCCTAATGATCCCTAGCATGGAATTGGCCCTTTTCACAGCTGCCGCACATTGAGTCAACACTTTCAACGAGCTGTCCACCACGACCCCAAGATCCCTCTCCTGGTCAGTCACCGACAGCTCAGATCTCATCAGCGTATGCTTGAAGTTGGGGTTTTTCGTCCCAATGGGCATCACTTTACACTTGCTGACACTGAACCTCATTTGCCACTTTGTCGCCTGCTCACCCAGTTTGGAGAGATCCTTTTGAAGCTCCTCCCAATCCGTTTTGGATTTCACTACCCGAAAGAGTGACATGTGAGATGGCCTCTGCACAAGCACAGAGTCCATCTGCATCACCATGCAAATTTGGATATCAGAGGCCTGTAGGAGCACTGCTGCTGCCCTGGGGATTGGCAGTGTGGCACTGGCAGCACCGTGGAGAACAGTACAGTGGCAGGTGGCGGGTGAGCTTGCCAGTGGGGGAAGGGAGGTGAGTGAGGCGGTTCCTTGGCAGGGCGAGGGGCCTCTTGATAGGTTCTTTGAACCCATCCATCTTATTGTAGCTCTGCCCCTGCCAGAACAGTTCTAGGCCTGAGCAAGCGTCTTAGTCAGGGCTCCCAGAAATAGACAATGCGGAGGGATGGCTTGCATCCTGGGAGCTGAAGGTTTACGGGTAAAGAAGACAGGCAGACAAAAGGTGGTGTGACCGTCTGAGACATTCGCTTTATGGGCAGAGAATGTGTTCCCTCAAGCGACTTCCTTTGTATTTGTCCTGCTGCCTAAGTGAGACATGGCAAGTTCACCTCGAAGAAGTAAGGAGAGTTTAGCACTGGGCTTCCAAAAGATCTCTGCTGGATTACTGTAGGAAACAAGACACTGGGCTAGAGGGCCCTTGAACATGACCCAGCAAGGCTCTTAGGTTCGTCCATTAGGACAGAAACTGGATTCCATACACAGTGACGCTGGCAAGCTGTGAGGTGGCTACCTGGCTGGAAGCAGCTGGCCTGTGGATGACTAAGCAAAAAGAAAGGAAGGTTGCCTCCCAGGCTCATCGAGCACACCTGGCCAAGGTGGGGAATGGAGCCTGCTTACAAGCTTTGAATGGGCAGGGCAGTAAAGAAGATAACAAGTTGTTCTAGTAAGAACTAATCAGCCTACTTTCCTTTCACTGTCTCTACATCTGGACTAAATTTGGTGCAAATCGAGGCCCACAAGTTAGATCTCTTAAGCCTCAAATGTTCATGTGTCTGCCATCTTGGACTGGGGTGGATGCCATCATTACAAACTGTACTATTGAGGTGTCCCTGTATGTCACTCACTATAGCTGTTCCAAATTTAGTTCAGATTGGTTAGGCAGTGCTCAAATTAGTGCATCTGTGTCTCAAAAAGTTTATGCATCCACCATCTTGGATGGGGTGGATGACATCCTCACAAACTACACCATTCAGCTGAATCAAATTTGGTTCAAATCGGTTAGACTGTCCATAAGTTAGTGCACTTGTACCTCAAACGTTCACACGACTGCCATCCTGAACTGGGATGGATTACATCATCACAATCTTTGTCATTGAGTTGTCCCTACAGCTTAACAAATTTGCTTCAAATCAGTTAAGCAGTTCACAAGTTCACTTGCACCTCAGAAGTTTATGGTTCCATCATCTTGATTCAGGGTGGATATCATCATTACAAACTGCACCATTGAGGTGTCCCTGTGTGTCACTTGCTACAACTGTACCTAATTTGGTTCAAATCAGTTAGACAGTCCACATTAGCCCACTTGCACCTCAAAAATTCACATGTCCACCATCTTGGATTGAGGTAGATGACATCATCACCAACTATTATTTATTTATTTATTTATTCATTCATTCATTCAATTTCTATACTGCCCTATATACTATGCCAGTGAGGTGTCCCTACAGCTGCAGCAAATTTGTTTCAAACCAGTTAAGCAATTTGAAACAAATTAGCTCACATGTGCCTCAAAGGTTTGCATGTCTGCCATCTTGAATTGGGGTGGATAACATCATAACAAACTATGCCACCCCTATGTGTCACTCACTGCAACTGTACCCAATTTGGTTTAAATTGGTTAGACGGTTCACAAATTTGCCCACTTGCATCTCAGATGTTCACGTGGCTGCCATTTTGAATTGGAGTGGATGACATCATCACATACCATGCCATTAGGGCATCTGTTGTAAATCTGTTGGCACGGCTGACCCGACAGGATTTACGATCCCTTCAGCTCTATTTGTGTGAGTCAAAATAAAGTTCTGTAGCTAAAAGAAGCAGCTTAGCTGCATGAATGAAAAGCAAAAAATGGATCAAGATAAAATATTATAAACAAAAGAAAGTCCCTTGAAACTAAACTAGGTACCCCCCTCTACAATAACTGAGTAATAACTGAAATATCGGAGCAAGGAAGAACAGAACAAGGACAGCCTGGAACAGGGAAGATTGAGAAAGTACAAATAGGAGGACACTGTCTGTGAAAAAAGGCAAAGTTGCTGATATTGCTGACTTAGAAACCGCATTGGCTTGATATGGGGCTCGAGAAACTGGCAGCCAATCAGGCTTTCCTGACTCAGCATTTCTATTACCTCTCCTGTGAGATCTTGCGCCTGCGTGTCTCCCACTGAGCCTTTCTCTTGAGATGTCTTCTTAACACAGGTGAAATTCCAGCTTCCTCCTGATCAGATTCCTCAGCCCTCATCTCTGTCAGCTGTCCAGATTCCCCTGTCTGTTGCTGACCCTGCTCAGCTTCAGCATTTGTTCTCACAGCCAAATCCTCCTGCTGTGCTTCTGAGCCTGTTCTCCCAAACAAGTCCTCTCGTTCCTCCTCTGACACTTCTGACTCAGAGGTCTGAGCCATGACAGCATCCCTATGTGTCACTACAGCTGTAGCAAATTTGGTTCAAACTGGTTAAGTGATTCACAAGTTAGCCCACTTGTGCCTCAAAGGTTTGTATCCACCATTCTGGATTGGGGTGGATGACATCATCACAAACTACACTGTTGAAGTGTCCCTATTGGGTTTGGTTCATATTTGTCCAGGTTCAAACCCTGTTCAAACCCAGTTTGGTTCATATTACCAGGCATTGCAAAGTTGATAGGGGGGACACACGGACATGAACAAACACACAGAATGCCAGGTGATCTCACGAGCCTACTGGAAAGAGTAAAAAGGGACCTCAAGAGCAAGAGGAGGCCAGCCTTCTAGAGCACCAGAGGCAAGCTGCCAGTTGGTGCAGAAGGAAGATTAAAACAGGGGAAGCAGCTGGAAGAGCACAGGCTGAGAAGTTACCAGGAGGCAGAGGAGCTTTCCCAAGAGGAGTGGAAGCCCTGAGAGGATTTCACCCCGCCTCCAGGAAACAAATGGTGTTCATTGTGAAGCAACAGGGGCCCTGCAAGATGTCTGAATCAAGAAGAATGGGGTAAGCACTGCACAGGGTATAGAATCCCTCCAAAGGACATCACTGGAAAAGGGACAAGGACACAGGGGAGAGGGAAGAACTAGTTGTTCCTCAGTAACCTAGTTGTTGTTGTTGGTGGTGGTGAAGCACTTCTGTTGTCTCTCTTGTGGTCTCTCTTTTGCTGGGTCCCCATGCAAGTTCAAGTGCCTGCCTGTTACTTCTTATGTGAGGTGGGACTTCCCCCTTGGGAGAAAGAGGATATTGCACAATACAGACTTTTCTGGTCCAAAGTCTATGAGTTTCTGATGTTTGGGCACCCCCCTGGGGCAGTGGCTGGTGCTACTTGCTTGCTGTGTGTGTGTGTGTGTGTGTGTGTTGCGGGGGAAAATCCCTCTAGAATCTAGCCTTCCTGTTTGATTCAGCCACTTGCGTTCATCCTTCTATCACTTGGATAGAGAATGGGGCCTTGCCAGAACCAAAGAGGATTAGGCTCAATTCTCGCCGGTATACTTGTTGTCTTAACTGAATGGAGCCAAACAACAAGGGTGCGTTGCTCAAAGAAAGCACTTTATTTCTTGTAATGAAAGGCACAAGTATCATCAGAGAGCATCTGGGTGATACTGCGCACCTGAGTCATACAGTTAGGTAGTTTTTATAGGTTTCAAACATACATGCATATCAATAAAGCAATTAATACATGTTATTAGTTATCAAACTTACATATTCCAGAGGTGCCATCTAGAGCCTGAGAAGATGAGTTACTACCTGGCTTTTATGACAACTTTAATCCCTATGGTATCTCTTTGTACTAGCAAGACCCTCTTTCTGCTGACTGAGGAATTTAGCTAATGCCCTGTGTTTGACCACTCCTGGTACCTGTTATCTCTGGTGGGCCTCTCAACCCACATTCTTGGGAGGGGGGCCTCTTGCTCTTAACTCTGGCCTCCGAGAGGCTTCTCAACTCTGAATAACCTGCTAGCTTTATATTCAATTATACTTTTGAGTTATACTTTGATACACACTTTTATATACTTATTTGTAGGCCTGGATTAAACAATTCATTATCATGTGTGTGTGTGTTTGTTTTTGATTTTTTGCAAGGGTGGAAGTTGGCAAAGAGGCACCTTTTAATGTGGTGATTCTCTTTATTTAGCAGGGGGAGAGTAACTAGCCTTATCCACCCCCAGCACAGTACCTCCAGTGACTGTTGCTGGTGTGTGTCTTATGTTTCTTTTTCGATTGTGAGCCCTTTGGGGACAGGGTTCCATCTTATTTGTTATTTCTCTGTGTAAACCGCCCTGAGCCATTTTTGGAAGGGTGATATAGAAATCCAATCAATCAATCAATAAACAAATGATGGAAAGAATCACGGCACAAATTGCCTGCAAAGGCAGTAAAACAGCAGTGAGAAGGGGGCAGGGCTGGAGGAATCTGTGAGGAGGGGTGGGGTGGAGTGGAGGAAACTCCCTACTTCAGGGGGTTGGGGGTTTGCTCTCAGAGAGTTCCCTTCCCTCCTTTCTGGGCTTTCTGCAGGCAGCAGTTAAGTTTTCCCTGAGGCGGAACTTCCTTTTCCTTTCTTGGTGGGGAGGAGGCGGGGGAGGTGACTGCCTGCCTGCACTGCCTGGCAGTGGCCTCACCGGCCTCTCATTCTCATTTGGCGCCAGAACCAGCGCGTGAAGGAGGGGGCTACGACTGAGTAGGGGCTTGGAGGAGAGCAGGAGAGGGAGGGGCCAGCTGTCTTCCAAGTGACCAGGAGGGGAGGAAAGGAAGAGAGAAAATCCTCTTCCTGCCGCACAGAGATCACCTTTCTTTCGTCTCACAAAGTCCTGTAATCTCCAGTGCCTTCCTTGGCGCTTCCTCCTGCAAGTCACTGCAAAACCAAAGTTAACCTTGAAAAACTCCAGACTGAACGTTATTCCTTGCTTTAATTTAATTTAATTCTGTTTCCCGACCCCACCTACACATACACGGGTTCCTGAAACGGGTATTCGGGGGGGATTTGAATGGAGCCTGTGTTGCTGGAAGGAGAGGGAATGAGCAGGTGTGTCAGCCCTGCTACTGTATATTCCTTCCTCATTTAAATCTCTGTTGCTCTCACATGGGTGCTGCTTGCCTTTCCAGTTTACACGCTACAACAGGGATAAAATGCATGACTTGGCAGGATCATATTGAAAACGATCCCCCGGAATCTCCGAAGTCCAGGGGTAGGAGCGCCCTTGAGGGGCGTAAACACATTACTAGGAGCAGGGTCCAAAATTGCCTAGCTGCACCTCTGGTCATGCTGATCCTTTTCTGGAAGCTCACATTTTCTCCACACTATATAGAGCCAAGTGATGACTGACTCAGTGCCTTGCTTGGAGGAGGCAACAACATCTACATCGCTCTCCTCTCGAACACTGATGATTGTATGATCACCATCCTGTTGCCCATTGCCCTCTCCAAGCTCCTCCATTGGACCTCAGTCCCCGTGGAGCGAACTTTCGCTTCCGAACGCTCCGACGAGATCTGCCCAGGAACTAGTGCTGTCATCGGAGCGCCTTTTTCTGATTGGTCAACGCCTTCTCTTTTCATCCCTCCGGAGGCTCCTACACCGCATTTCCCTTCTCCGTATCCAGATAAGAAAGCGCGGCAAGAAAGTCCGAATTCATTCTCTGGCAAGAGAGGATGACTCTTCTCTGGTGGTACATGCTGGTCGTGGGATCTGCTGGTCTTCTAGTGCTGGGGGGCCGGAACTCCTCCGGTGAGTAACAGTGGGGGAAGGAGAGCAAAATGACTCTTTGGGTAGTAGTATTTGCACCCATGGCCAGTGGAAAGGAAAATGCCTTTCGTTGGCAACCCTGCAGAGCAGATGGTCTTGTGGTAACGAGCATGACTTGTCTCCTTAGCTAAGCAGGGTCACCCTGGTTGAATTTGAATGGGAGTCTACATGTGTGAGCACTATAAGATATTCCCCTCAGGGGATGGAGCCGCTCTGGGAAGAGCAGAAGTTTTCAAGTTCCCTCCCTGGGATCTCCAAGATAGGGCTGAGAGAGATGCCTGCCTGCAGCCTTGGAGAAGCTGCTGCCAGTTTGTGTAGACAATACTGAGTTAGATAGACCAATGGTCTGACTCGGTATATGGCAGCTTATGTTCCCAATGGGCTGAAGCCTGGAAGGAACTGTGCATGGAAGGTCCCCCCACTTTTTTAATTTTAGGGCTAGTTGTGGGGGGGGGGGATGTTTGATTCAGCTAGAATTAGGTCCAGCTGCTAGATAATGGGTGCGGTTTGTGTGCATGGGGCATTTATTGTGGACCACCAAATAGGTGGGAAGAGGAGAACTACAGACATGTGAAGCAGGAGAGCCATGGGGAGATCTGCATTTCCCACTCCCTTTGACCTGAAAGCAGTTGTATGTAGATCAGGGGTGCAGGTGGGGGTGTCTGATGGGGGGGGCGTGTCTGACACCAACCACAGGTGGGTGTCCTGTGCAGTTGTATATAGATCGGGAGTGGGGATTGAGTGGGTGTCTGGTTTTGACTGGAGCAGTGGTGCTGCTAGGAGTGTTTAACCCTTTATCCTCTGCATAGCTTTTTGTCTCTAAATTGCTCTCTCGACGCTACTATGACCCCCTCAGTGGGACAACTCCACTTCTTGCAAAGCATCCTGAATCAACATTAATAGATTTTATTTGTTTGTTTGTTTACATTTATATCCCGCTTTTCCTCCAAGGAGTAGAGATGTGCACGGTCCGGACCAGTCCGGACCGGCACCGAAGGGGGGCCTTTTCTTTTAGGGCGGGAGGGCTTTCTTACCCCTCCCGCCTCTTCACCCCCTCCAGCGCCCGCATTTAACTGAATAACGGGGCGCTGGAAACCAGCCGCCCCCCCCCAGCAGATTCACATACAAAGGTGCCCATACCCCTGCCGCCGCCGCCCGCCAGCCAGCCCTCCCTCCCTCCCTCCCTCCCAGCTGCCCACCCACCCGAGTCCTTACCCAGCTGCAGGAGAAAACGAGAGGAGCTCCCGGACAGAGCTCCTCTCGTTAGAAAGGCCTGCTGCAGAATGAAGGCACTTTGTGCGCGCGCGCGCATGCGCGCGCCACAAAGGACGCCGGAGGCCCGGTCTACCCGCCGGGAAAAGGCCGGGTAGACCGGGCCTCCGGTGTCCTTTGCGGCGCGCGCGCGCGCAAAGCGCCTTCATTCTGCAGCAGGCCTTTCTAACGAGAGGAGCTCTGTCCGGGAGCTCCTCTCGTTTTCTCCTGCAGCTGGGTAAGGACTCGGGCGGGCGGGCAGCTGGGAGGGAGGGAGGGCTGGCGGGTGGGCGGGCGGGCGACGGCGGCAGGGGTATGGGCACCTTTGTATGTGAATCTGCTGGGGGGGGGCGGCTGGTTTCCAGCGCCCCGTTATTCAGTCAAATACGGGTGCTGGAGGGGGCGAAGAGGCGGGAGGGGTAAGAAAGCCCTCCCGCCCTTAAAGTTATACCCCGGACCTGGACCAGCAAGGGCCGAACCGGTCCGGCAGTTCGGCCATTCCTTAGAATGGCCGCCGGACCGGTTCAGACACACCCCTACCAAGGAGCCCAGAGTGGTGTACTACATTCTTAAGTTTCTCCTCACAACAACCCTGTGAAGTAGGTTAGGCTGAGAGAGAAGTGACTAGCTCAGAGTCACCCAGCTAGTTTCATGGCTGAATGAGGATTTGAACTCGTGTCTCCCCGGTCCTAGTCCAGCACTCTAACCACTATACCACACTGGCTTAGATATGGGGCCAAATCCCACCAAAGCTGCAGTCTTCTCTCCTTCCCATGCAGCTCATTCTTGGCTGGCTGTCTATGGCCAAACTATACCTAAGTGTCCTTGCGGGCTTTGGTTTACTCATGAGTCAGCTGCTCAAGCCAACAAGTTGGATTAGGACAACAACAGCAAGGTGAGGGGGATTTAATCCTCTCTCTCTCCCCCCGCTCCTTGCCTGCAGACCACCACCCCACCAACAACATTGTGGCTGTTTGAAATCCTAAAGCTGTTTTAGCAAGGGCTAGAAACCAACTTGTAGAGTGTTGTTTTTTAATTGGGAAAACCCACTCTACTGTTGAAGATGAAACCACCAATCCAGCCTGTTTATTGTCTTTGTCCTGGGCTGGGGAGAAGTTAGTTTGTGATCCCCTCCTATCTAATATGGGGTCACAATGTGTGTGGGAGGCGTGGCGGGGGGAGGTTGAGTCTCTTTTCACCTGCCTCACAAGCAATATACAGTCCCTTCTCTGACTCTGGGTCAGGGCAGGGTAAGGTCCCAAGGATGGTATTTCAGCTACCTCTGATGCCCAGTAGACCTACTGCTGAGTTCCTAAGTCAGTGTGTTTTGTCTGAGCCCAGTTGCAGAGTTGCATGAGAATTGCAGTCCTTGAATCGGCTGGGGGAGGGGGCAGTGTCCCCTGCAACAGGGATTCCCAAAAGTTGCTGACTACAACTCCCATCATCTCCAGATGCAATGGTTAAAGGCTTGGAATGATGGGAGTTGTAGTCAACAACATCTGGGAATCCCTGTTACAGGGAACACTGCAAGGAGGAGAGCTGGTCTTGTGGTAGCAAGCATGACTTGTCCCCTTTGCTAATCAGGGTCCATCCTGGTTGCATATGAATGGGAGACTACATGTGTGAGCACTGTAAAATATTCCCCTCAAGGGATGGAGCCATTCTGGGAAGAGCATCTGAGATTCCAAGTTCCCTCCTTGGCATCTCCAAGATAGGGCTGAGAGAGATTCCTGCCTGCAACCTTGGAGAAGCCGCTGCCAATCTATGTAGAAAATACTGAGCTAGATGGACCAATGGTCTGGTTTGGTACATGGCAGCTTCCTTTGTTCATGTACTGTAAAGATGCAAGCTATCATTCATTTGCAGACCTACATTTTAGACTTCGGGAAGAACTATTTGAAGTTGTACTGCTTTTTTATGACATTGGGAGCATTTGAAGTTACTGGCACCCAGGACTGAGAGCATCTGTGCATGTGGAAAGTACCCTTCCTTTGCAAAAGGGATCTTTCTCCCCTTGCCTGTGTAATGCTGTGGAATTTAATGCTCTAACCCCCGCTCACCTGACCTTCCTAACTAGCAGGAAATCCTTTGTGGGTGTCGGGCAGGCTTGTGCTGGAAGTAACATATCTCTTTGCTTTCCCCAATGAAAGGCTCTTCAAAGTGACTTCATATCTCTGCTGGGAAAGTCAGAAGTCAGAGGCCATTCTGGAGGAAGCGATAACAGATCAGGGAGCCAACTGTGCAATTTTTAACCCTGGGTTATCACAAACACACACATGGTGGAGACATGGCATAAACATGCCCAACGTGGCATCTCTTGGTGTTGCTATTGTTGAAGATGAAACCACTGCTCTGGTGCACGGGTTATCTTTGTGCTGCACTAGGAAGAAACTAGCTTGGGAGATCCTCCTATCTAGTGCTGGTGTGGGAGGGGAGAACTCTCCTCCCTCCTCCACTAGCAATATAAGATCCTTCAATAAAAGTCTCATAGGAACATAGGAAGCTGCCTTATATTGAGTCAGACCCTTGGTCCATCTAGCTCAGTATTGCCTACACAGACTGGCAGCGGCTTCTCCAAAGTTACAGGCAGGAGTCTCCCTCAACCCTATCTTGGAGATGCCAGGGAGGGAGCCGGGACCTTTCTGTGCGCAAGCATGTAGGTGCTCTTCCCAGAGTGGCCCCATCCCCTAAGGGGAATATCTTACAGCGCTCACATATGCAAACCAGGACAGACCCTGCTTAGCAAAGGGGGCAATTCATGCTTTATGCCATAAGACCAGCTCTCATAGGAACATAGGAAGCTGCCATATACTGAGTCAGACCATTGGTCTATCTAGCTCAGTATGGTCTTCACAGACTGGCAGCGGCTTCTCCAAGGTTGCAGGCAGGAATCTCTCTCAGCCCTATCTTGAAGATAGGGAAGGAACCTGGAGCCTTCTGTTCTTCCCAGAGTGGCACCATCCCCTAAGGGGAATATCTTACAATGCTCACACTTCTAGACTCCCTTTCATAGGCAACCAGGGCAGGCCCTGCTTAGCTAAGGGGACATTGCAACATTTATATTTGTGTGTGCATATATGTTATCTCTATGGGGTACCTGAGATGAAGGTTTGTGACAGAAGGGGCATGCTTGTTAAAAAAGTTATTTAAGAGAACGCCTTCTTCGTTATGAACCCTGCCACCTATTAAGATAATCGGGGAAGTTAATCTGAGGGTGCTGCCGGTTCATCTGGTGACGACTCAAAGGCAAACCTTCTCAGTAGTTGCCCCAGAGCTGTGGAACATGCTTCCTGCTGAGATGAAAGCTGCTCCATCCCTGTTGGCTTTTAGGAAGTAGCTGAAGACACCTCTCTTCAGCCAAGCTTTTTAGCTGAAGTTTTAGCTATTGTTTTTAAGTTGAATTTTATTAACTTTAAATTTTGTATATATTTTAAATGTGTTAATGTTGTTGTTGTTGTAAACTGCCTAGACTTTGGTAATGAGCAGTATATGAATGCGTTAAATAAATAACAAGTTGTTCTAGTAAGAACTAATCAGCCTACTTTCCTTTCTCTCACTCTACAATTGGACTGAATTTGGTTCAGATTGAAGTCCACAAGCTAGATCTCTTGCACCTCTTGTTCATGCGTCCACCATCTTGGATCACGGTGGATGACATCATTACAAACTACACCATTGAGGTCTCCCTGTGTGTCACTCACTACAACTGTTCCAAATTTGGTCCAAATCGGTTAGGTAGTCCACAAATTAGCCCGCTTGTGCCTCAGATGTTCACACAGCCACCATTTTGAATTGGAATGGATGACATCATCACACATCATGCCATTAGGGCATCTCTATGTATCCCTACAGCTGTAACAAATTTGGTTCAAATCGGTTAAGCAGTTCACAAGGTAGCCCACTTACGCCTCAAAAGTTTACGCGTCCACCATCTTGGATTGTGGTGGATGCAGAAGTGCACCTAGGTAATTTTGAAGCTTGGACCTAGAGGCCTTTGGAGGTCCCCTTCCTCTGCAAATTAAGCATCATCATGCTCGGCTGGGCAACCACACCACCCAGGACAGACAAAAGAAGATTTGGGAGCCCCTAGGGGCTGTGGAGGCCCTGGACTGCATCCCTGAAGTCCAGGGGTAAGAGCGCCTCTTGGTGGATGACATCACAAACTACACCATTGAGGTGTCCCTACAACTGTACCTGATTTGCTTCATATTGGTCCAGGCGTCGCGAAGTTCATGGGGCAGCGGGGACACAAGGGCACACACCCAGAAAGCTGGATGATCTCATAAGCCTACTAGAACGTAGGCTAAAAAAGCCTGGGAACCAGTGAACCACTGACCGACAGTAGACTTGTTCACACAACTGCCAGCAGGGTTTGAGAGGTGCCCAGTCTGTGCAGGACAGCCAGGCGCTCTCCTGATTTTTAGCCATGTGCTTGCAAGCATTAAGGTAGGAAGCGGGGTGAATGAGCATGTGTTCAGCTGGGCAGGACAAGCGCACTCGACGCAGATCCTGTCCCTAGTTTTTTACCAAGATGGGAGGGGAAATGGTCTTACTCCGCTGCTGCTTCACACACAACCATTCTCCCTATGACCTCCCTTAATGTTTGCAAGCACACAGCTGAAGATCAGACATGTGCCTCCAGCCCTCCTGTCCTGCCTGGCCTCTTCTCCTACCCTGACGGCAGTCATGTGGCCGAGCCTAGTATCTTCCTTTGCCTGGGTATGTTGCGGAATATAATGGCCTAACCCTAGATACACCTGGCCTTCCTAAGGCAAAGAAGTCTTTCATAAATTTGTGGGTGTGAAGCAGATCAGACAGGCTAGTTTGGGATCCCCAAACGTTTGCTGTAGATGGGAGTGCCAGAAGATGATGATGGTGAGAACTGGTCATGTGGTAGCAAGCATGACTGGTCCCCTTAGCTAAGCAGGGTCCACCCCAGTTGCATTTGAATGGGAGACTAGAGGTGTGAGCACTGTAAGATATTCCCCTCAGGGGATGGAGCCGCTCTGGGCAGAGTATCTAGGTTCCAAGTTCCTTCCCTGGCATCTCCAAGATAGGGCTGAGAGAGATTCCTGCCTGTAACCTTGGAGAAGCCGCTGCCAGTCTGTGTAGACAATACTGAGCTAGATGGACCAATGGTCTGACTCAGTATATGGCAGTTTCCTATGCTCCTAAGTAAACTATCTGTTTCTCCCATAAAGGGCTGCTGGTATCTCAAACTGACCTCGTCTCTTGGCTGGAAAATGGGACAGATCCACCTCTCAAGGAAAGAGAGAGACCAGCAGGTAGCTGCTCAGTCATCTGGCAAAAACTTGCGTATCAAGCAAGGGTGGCTCGGGGGGGAGGGGTGTCGGTGGGTATGGGAGAACATGAGAACAGCCCTGCTGGATCAGGCCCATCCAGTCCAGCATCCTGTTTCACACAGTGGCCCACCAGATGCCTCTGGGGAGCCCACAAGCAAGAGGTATGTGCATGCCTTCTCTCCTGCTGTTGTTCCCCTGAAACTGGTATTGAGAGGCATCGTGCCTCTGAGGCTGGAGGTGGCCCGCAGCCACCAGACCAGTAGCCATTGATAGTGTTGTCGTCCATGAATTTGTCCAAGCCCCTTTTAAAGCCATCCAAGCTAGTAAATAATAAACTAGCTTTAAATCAATCAATCAGTCAATAACTTGATCAGTGCATCCCAATGCCTATAATACTACATTGTTACCTCAGTGGAAGATTAAGTCTATAAAGATCCTAACATTCTGTACATAAATCTAGTTACTGGTGGTTGTGGCGAAATAAAGGAAGCCAAAGGAAGTGGAGAAAAATACCTTCAGTAGTCATAGGAAGGCTGCATACAGATTCCCCCCACACTCCTTCTTTTATACCCCTACTCCTAACCACATGCTCCCTAGGCTGCTTTTACACTGCTGTGTGGGAGCCTGGCCAGGGACTGCCCTGCCTTTATCAGGTATTATTATTATTATTATTATTATTATTATTATTTTATTTTATTTTTACATTTATATCCTGCTCTTCCTCCAAGGAGCCCAAAGCAGTGTACTACATACTTGAGTTTCTCTTTCACAACAACCCTGTAAAGTAGGTTAGGCTGAGAGAGAAGTGAGTGGCCCAGAGTCACCCAGCTAGTATCATGGTTGAATGGGGATTTGAACTTGGGTCTCCCCGGTCCTAGTCCAGCACTCTAACCACTAGACCACGCTGGCTCTCCTATCCTTTAGGATTCTCTTGGCCTATCTGCCTTGCTGAACCACCCGTCCCAGGACCTTGCCCATCTCTGGGAAGAGAAAGGAATAACTTGGGTGGCACCGGAAAGGAACCACTTGGGTGGCCACTGCCGCACCGGAAGTAGGGGCTCCAAAATGTGAGGGAGTGGGGAGAGTGTGTGCATGCTTTCCCCAGGCACAGAGCCATTTGTACCGTGCTTAACAGTCGTGATGCCATTTCCACAGAGCCCCCGATTGTGAAGGTGACGCACAAGCTGGGTCATGGCGGACTGGAAAACTTCATTTGTGAAGCCCACAGCTTCTACCCCAAGGAGATCAACGTCACCTGGAGGAGGGATGGGAAGCTCTGGATGCAGGGAACGTACCAGGGAGGGATCTCCCCCAGCTCGGATGGGACCTACCACACCTGGCTCTGTATTGAGATCAACCCCACAGAGAAGGACCTCTACCGATGCCACGTGGGACATGGCAGTTTGAAAGCGCCCCTGGTCCTGGCCTATGGGGAGCCTGGTGAGAGATGGCTGGGGAGAGAGGTGGGCTCCATTGTGGAGGGTTGATTATATGTCGAAGGTGAACTTCTACATAGGGAGGGACTTGGAGACCCCTCAGTAGTGTCCACAGACTACAAGAGCAGTGCTCAGTAGGACCCTGTGCTTTAGGATGCAAAGCAGGTGAAATGCCCCTCTGTTGGTGGATGGAGGGAGGGAGTGTCCTCTGATAGCACAGTGGGCAGAGCAGCCCTGAGAAGAGATGGGGAGTGTTTGGGGCGGGGGAGAAGCAAAACAAAAAGATACAGCTCCTTTCCTTTTTATTTCTCTTTTTGTATAATAAATAAATAAATACATTCAGTCCTGCTGCGTACAGTTGAGCCTACTCTCAGGGAAGAGTGCATTAGCTTGCAGCCTAAACCCATTTAAAAAGAGGGAGGCTTTCTTCTTATTATTTTTATTTAAATGTTTTAATACAAAAATACAATACAACCATAACAAAGCATAGGGGAGTACACAGCATTAAACTTGAATTCCAAAAAATAATACAACCCATCACTGTACAAATTTGCTTTCGCATTCAGTTCTGCTCTTATAAGTTAATTTTTAAAGTAATGCTCTTATCCCCGTCCTGTAGGGGAATCTTTTTAGATTGTGAGTCCTTTGGGGACAGGGATCCATCTTATTTATTTATGTATTATTCCTCTTTGTAAACCGCCCTGAGCCATTTTTGGAAGGGCGGTATAGAAATCAATCAATCTCAGGTGGAGCCAATCGCCACAGGAAAACGCAGTGAGCTTCATGTCGGGGCTTTCCCCGCCCGGGTCTTGCAGGGAGGACCCTCTTGGGCAGGGGAAGAAGTAGACCTCAATACGCCGACCTGGAAGCGCTCATGCCTCGCGATCAACAGACAGTGTAGCTTCGCAGGATTGAGAGCGGCTCTCTTGAGATGTTAAGGCGAGATCTTGGGAGACCTGCCCCAGCTGTCAGGAGCGATATAAGAGGGGACTGGCCAGTGATGAGGGGCCAGTCCAGGAGGAGGGCTTGGTGTGGAAGGAGCCCTGGGATTCTGACTCAGCCTTGGGAGATAAGGGTGTGCATGGAACCAGCAACTGCCGGTTCGAAGGTGGGGAGGATAGCTTTAAGGACTCTCCTAGCATACCACTTTGCAGCCCTGGTGTGTGGCAGACCGGAAGTCCCTGGTGTGCAGGTGTGACGTGTGCACGTGCACCGGGCTCTTCCGTGTACTTCCAGTCCGCCACAGACTGGGGCAGCAAGGAGGTACGCTGCCACCCTGCAGGGCTGTTTTAAAACACAGCGCCGGTGGGAAAAATGCAGCCGGGGGGTTGTAAGAGCATCCGCCCCAGTCCTTAAAGCTCTCCCCCCCCCATCGCCTTCGAACCGCTGGACTTTCAAACCGGTTTGGAGGTCCATAAAAGGGCCTCCAAACTGGTTTGTGCACATCCCTATGGGGCAGGGGGTGGGTACCAACCCTAGGTGAATGGAACAAGCCTTGCCTGTAAGACTTAAAGCTCCCCCGGCTGAAAGCTCTGAGGCAACCTCAACCTCCTTTGGCAGCAGAAGGCGGATGTCTACGCCGAGAGCCTGACAGTCCCAAATATGTTTATACCAATCTGTTAATGAGGGGCGATATCATGTGGACATTTCCAGTAAGATGAAATACAAAGTCTTGCAGCTGATGATAAACAAAATACGAGTTCTAAATCATCCTCTAGAACTACCCCTTTGACCTAATCAAACAGGACTAGATTTTGGATCATACAGCCAAGTGGCAAATGCCAGCTTCCAGGCTATGACCTCTCCAACAGTTATTTTGGACAAGTCTTAAGACAACCACACAGGGGTTAAGTACCAACAGGACTGTAGCTTCAAGAAAGGCTTTCAAAACTCTTCTCTAAGCCTGTAATGCTGGGTCCTGGAGGCCATTAAATAATATTTGGGTACTACAGAGAAGATGAGCCACTTAATGGCGCAGTGGGGAAATGACTTGATTAGCAAGCCAGAGGTTGCCAGTTCGAATCTCCGCTGGTATGTTTCCCAGACTATGGGAAACACCTGTATTGGGCAGCAGTGATACAGGAAGATGCTGAAAGGCATCATCTCATAATGCGCAGGAGGAGGCAATGGTAAACCCCTCCTGTATTCCACCAAAGACAACCACAGGGCTCAGTGGGCACCAGGAGCCGAAATCCACTCGATGGCACACTTTGCCTTTGCCTTTGCTACAGGGAAGGCCCTGCTTTGCACTATTATCAGTTTCACCACTGGAGTCTGTTCTCCTTGTGACTCAAATTTTAAGAAGAAAGGGGTGCAGAATCTCCAGCTCTACAGAGGCTCTTGTAAATCTTTCTGGTCAGCTGTGGGCTCACCACAAGTGATGGCCTCAGCCCACCCCCATATAACAGGAAGATTATTGGGGGGTTTTCTACATCATTTTGTTCTTTCTCCAGTTTCTGTCTTTGTGCCTAATGTGGGGCTTATTGTGGGAATCGCCTTGGGAGTCTGCGTCATCCTGCTTGTGCCTGGGATCATCATCTGCATCAGTAAGTAAACTGTGACTGTATTCGCTCTGAGGAGGGGCCTGATTCTGTGGCAGGGCAGACTCTCATCAAGGATGTGCTGGATAGTGGCTGCCTAGCAGTGGTAGCTGGTACCTCCCAAATCTGGTGGTAAACATGAGCTGCCCCCCAACCCTCAGTGTAATAAAAATGGCATTTTGGACTGTGGCTTCTGGCGGCATCTAGTGGGCCACTTTGAGAAACAGGATGCTGGACTAGATGGGCCTTCTTGGGCGTGATCCAGCAGGGCTGTTCTTATGTTCATATGAAGTTTTAGCAGTGCTCAAGTTAATTATAGTTGGACTCCCTTTCAGCCTACAGGCATAAAGAACAACTCTTCATGGCAAAGGATGCAGACAGCAGGAAGGACTTGCTGAAATGTGGAAAGGACTTGCTAAACATCCCAAAACACCTATTTCCTGACCTAGATGAGAAGGCTGCCTCCACTCCACAGATGGAACAAAGAACATGATAAAACTTGGCTGTAATCAAGTACTGAATTTTTGCAGATCCTACCTTTTATGTTACTTCCTACGACAGAGATACGCATCCGTGGCTCTCCAGCTGTTGTTGAACTACAATTCCCATCATCCCCAGCCATCCCCAGGCTGGGGATGATGGGAGTTGTAATAATAACCTTTAGTTATTAGGTGCCCCATAACAAATTGACACCCAGTTAAAAGATAGAGCACAAAACAAATTACAATATAAAATTAAAAATACAAAATACTGTACAAAACACTTTAAATCTTTTTTTAATCAATTTTAAAAGCCTGAGTGAACAGAAACATCCTCACCTGGTGTCTAAAAGAACAAAGTGATGATGCCAGGTGAGCCTCAATAGGGAGGCTATTCCAGAGATGGGGTGCCACCACCGAAAAGTCCCTCTCCCTAGTAGCCACCCACCGAACCTCTTTTGGTTGGGGCACTCGGAGCAGGGCCTCTGGGATCTTAAGGTCTGAGTCAGGGCATATGGGGCAAGGCACTCGCTCAGCTAACCTGGTCCCAAGCCGTTTAGGGCTTTAAAACTTAAAACCAGCACTTTTAATTGGCCTGGAAATGGACCCACAGGCAATGCGGCTGATGAAACACTGACGTGATATGATCAAAATGTCCAGCCCCATCTGTTTTGGACCAGCTGTGGTTCAACAACAGCTTAAGAACAAAGTTGACCACCCCTGTCCAATGGGATCAATTCATCATCTTTATTGTTATGGTTGGGTTTCTGCAAAAGGAATTCATGTGTTGCTGCAAGCTAGAACATGAAAATGCTGCTGTTGTTATGATGAATAGGTTTGCGGTAAAATAAAAATAAAAATTGTATGCATTTGACACTCAGGTATGGTTGGACATTTCCTTCTTTCAGGTGAAAGATCCCTAGTTAGAGACTCAATACATGAGGGCAACGCTGTAAGCCCATACATTCCCCATGAAGCCTGATACCGTGAGTCCATCCAAATCTGTGATCTTCACTGTTTCTCCCCCCCCCCAAAAAAAACAAACCCTCAAATGACAATTTTTTAAAAATCTTTAAAGACACATCTGTTCACCCAGGCTTTTAAAAATAATTTTAACATTGCTTTAAAATATTGTTTTAAGGTTTTAAATTGTCATGTTTTAACTTTTTGCTGTCATTTATTTTAACCAATTTAATTTCTCTGTTGTCATTATTTGTTTCAACTAATGCTTTAACTTTTATGTTCTCTTTTTTTGTTGTAAACTGCCCAGAGATGTAAGTTTTGGGCAGTATAAAAATATGTTAAATAAATAAATGGGAGAGCTGACCTCTCTGCTGACCTCTGTGCTATACTGTACTTTTCTCAATGCTTGGAGAAATGGAGAAAAGAAATTTAGGAGAAATGGAGGGGGGGCCCCCCGCTTTAAAAATTTTTTTAAAAAATTATTTTATCTATAATACAAAGAAACATAAGAAAAAACAGAAAATAAAATAAAATACAAAACTAATCAAACAAAGCAATTACTATGATTCTCATTACAATCTGTGTATATCCACCTGAATTCTTTCTACCACCATCTCCCTCCCCCCTCCCCACCTTCTCCCACTCTGTAAGATAAATGGCTGCAAAAGTAAGAGAATTGATAGTAATAACCAGCTTAATGCACTTGCTATCTACACAGAGCAATCTGCATTAAATTTCTCTACAAAGAGAACCGAATCTCAGATGAGGTACCAAACCCTGTGATATATTATATTGAATAATAGAAGAGCTCTTGGAACACAGCGTTGGGAAGGGCTAAGCTTCTCAGCACTCTGAGCAGGCCTCCTCCCAGGGTGATGCAGAGGACTCTGTTTCCCTAAAAGGACCCCACCTGCTGTCAGCTCTGGGCAAAGTGCAGCACTGCGTGGTGAGACTGGTCACCTCTGCATGGTGCCAGAGGGGCTGTGCAGAGCATTCAGCTTCATCCAAAGCTTCATACGGGCCTCATAGGCAATTAGTCAGGGGCCACACTTAGGTTGGATGGAAGTCACCAGTGGCCCCCAGGCCTTGCCATGAAGAACACGGCCATGAGTCCAACATTGTCTCCTTCAACTGGCTGTCTTTTTTCAGGGTTCCAGACTGGAAGACTTCCCAGACCTGCAACCTGCTACCGAGCATCATTTAACTGCAGCTGATGGGTTTAAACCTGAGACATACATAGGAAGCTGCCATATATTGAGTCAGACCATTAAGAACATAAGAACAGCCCTGCTGGATCAGGCCCAAGGCCCATCTAGTCCAGCATCCTGTTTTGCACAGTGGCCCACCAGATGCCGCTGGAAGCCACAGGCAGGAGTTGAGGGCATGCCCTCTCTCCTGCTGTTACTCCCCCACAACTGGTACTCAGAGGCATCCTGTAGCCCTCCGACTAGTAGCCGATGATAGACGTCTCCTCCATGAAGTTATCCAAACCCCTCTTAAAGCCATCCAGATTGTTAGCTGTCACCACATCTCACAGCAGAGAATTCCACAAGTTGATTATACGTTGTGTGAAAAAGTACTTCCATTTGTTGGTCCTAGATTTCCTGGCATTGGTCTATCTAGCTCAGCATTATCTTCACAGACTGGCAGTGGCTTCTCCAGTGTTGCAGGCAGGAATCTCTCCCAGCCCTATGTTGGAGATGATGCCAGGGAGGGAACTTGGAACATAGCTGCTCTTCCCAGGGCAGCTCCATCCCCCTGAGGAGAATATCTTGCAGTGCTCACACATCAAGTCTCCCATTCATATGCAACCAGGGTGGACCTTCTGAGCTAAGGGGACAAGTCATGCTTGCTACCCCAAGACCAGCTCTCCTCCTGACCTTATTCCCATCCCTAGATCTTGAGGCTGTTCTCACAACCAGCCTAACCCAGCCTGGGTTAGGCTGGTTGTGAGAAGTGGCGGGATCCTTGTGGATCCCTCGACTCCCTGGCCTCCTAACCCTCTAAATAAATCCGGCTGTTACCCGATGTTAAAGTGCGCTTGCACCCTCAACCCAGCTGCCGGGTATCATGTGTCTCCTTGGGCTGAGTTCAGCCCAAGGAGAGACAGAGACGGGCGCATAAAGCACCCATCTGATAGGGGAATCCTCCAATGTAATGCATGTGCCACGCACTGCATTGTGGGATGTCTGGCGGCCAAAACAGCAACTTCCACCTCTGGATCCCTCCGCGCTACTCTGTGCTACAGGGAGCTTCATGGAACAGGATTGCAGAGTGTGCTCCCACCACCTCCCCCTTAATAGTCTGTGGGGAAAGGAAGGTTTACCCTCTCTTCCCCTCCCCTGCCCGCCTCTCATGAGAATTGCCTCTTTATGTGATGGTTTTCTCTCAACAAGAGTAATTCTTCACTTCCCACACATAAGCTCAGCTTCCTGTTCCTGACTTACCCAGTGCAGTTTAAATGCTTTTGAGAATTCTATGACATCACATCAGCTCCATCAAAGGTACCCAAAGAAGGGAGCCAACAACCAGATTTAGTTTATTTCATGTAAACTATGGGCAACATTCAGACTAGTGAGTCATGACTGAACACTATTAAAATCAAGGGCTGACATCAGAGGCGCTCTGACCCCTGGACTTCCGGGCCGAAGTCTAGGGCCTCCACACCCCCTGGGGGCCCCCAAATCCTCTTTCGTCTGTCCCAGTGATGTGGTCCCGGTGATGTGTGATCTGTGCCAGCTGCCGAGCATGATCTCTGTTTTAGAGGCGGGGGGGCGGGGCTAAGTGGGGAAAGAAATATGTGGGACAGGGATACATTAAATTGTGTGTTGAAATATTTCTGCTAATGCATATTTGCATAAATATATCCAGAGGTGCACCTAGGTAATTTTGGAGCCTGGACCTAAAGACCTTTAGAGGCCCCCCGCCACCCACCCACACAGTATTCTTAACACATTATAACACAACCACACCACCTGGGACAGACTAAAAAAGGATTTGGAGGCCTCCAGGGGCTATGGAGACCCTAGATTTTGGCCCTGAAGTGCAGGGGTAAGAGCTCCTCTGATATATACCTGTTGTATATGCTTACATTCTTGTGAGTTTAGTTGCTGTTTGGGCCCTCAAGAACCCACGTGTTAAAAATACTGCATGTTTTGTGTGTGTGTGTGTGTGTGTGTATATATATAAAGGGTTGATGCTTAACTTGCAGGGGGTAGGGAGCTGGCGCCAAAGGCCTTTGGATCCAGGCTCCAAAATTATCAAGGTGCACCTCTGGCTGACATACTCCACAGCATCCTCTCACACACTGGGGGAACGCTGGGGTAACATTTCTGCAGTTGTGCAAGCGTAAAAATTGTGCAGAGTTGCATGACAGCAAAACCATTATATAATGGCTTGACTGTTGTGCAATTCCGTGCATGAATTATTTATGTTTGAACAGCTGTGCAAACATTATGTTCCATCACGTGCATAATATGAAGAGTCAGTCAGCCAAGGAGGCAGCTTAGTCTGAATTTCAGGTTGCGGGTTGAGAGAGTGGCAAAGGAGGTGGGGAAATCATAGCAGCAGATACAGTACAGATGATGTGATGTATCATCTGTAATGTAAAGTATTCATTTATTCCATTCATTCATTCAATTTATATCCCACCCTTCTAAAATGGCTCAGGGTGGTTTACATTAAAATCAAAAGCACTCAATAAAACAATTAAAATCACGAAACATGTAAACCAGATTAAAATCCATTAAAATTAAAACTAAATACCATTAAAAACCAGGCTGAAGAGATGGGTCTTTTAAGGCTCTCCTGAAGGCCATTACATCACATATGCCATTACTGTGGCATATGTGAAATTAAGCGCAAGCACAACCCTTACTGAGCAAAGAGGCACCTTTTCAAAGTGGTGATTCTCTTTATTTAGTGGGGGAGAGCAACAGGCCCTCTCCATCCCCAGCATAGCTTTCCTCCAGTGGCTGTTGCTGGTGTCTATCATCTGTTTCTTTTTTGTGAGCCCTTTGGTGACAGGGAGCCTTTTTATTTATTTGTTTGTGTCTTTGTAAACTGCTTTGGAAAGCAGTTTACATTTTTCTGTTGAAAAGCGGTATATAAATATTGGTCATATTGTCATATTCGTTAAATAGCTATCAAAGATTATGGCTTTAGCTAGTTTGGTGCAGTTTTTATGAAAACCAACACTTCAGAAAGTCATCTCCAAACTACCAGAAAATCCCACCACCCCAATACAAAATATGCAACCAAGTGACAAGTTTGTTTATTTCTTCATTCATTCATTGACATAGACAAACTCTTCAAGTTTGTCTTGAAGCGTGTGAAATGATTTGCAGCAAGTCTTTGGTGGATTCCTACTAATCTCTTCTCACACACCAGTGGGATATCATCCTGAAGGAACACAAGCAGAAGACTGCAAAGTTAAGACAACATCTGGGTGCCTCCCCCTTAGAACTTAAGTAGGATCCAGGGTTATCTGGCCTCCTGACATGGGTGGCTATCTAAACCAGGGGTTCCCAACCTTGGGTCCTCAGATGTTGTTGGACTACAACTCCCATCATTTATTGACTCTCTCATAGAATTTTAGTGTTGGAAAAGAGCTTAGACGTCTTCTAGTCCAACTCCTTACTCAATGCAGGAATCTGCTGACAGATGGCCATGCAGCCCTGTCTGAATCCTTCAGTGGAGCAGACTCTTCCACTGTTTAACAGCTATTAGTTGAGAAATTATTAGGGGTGTGTGAATTGATTCTAATCCAAATCAACTCAACTTGAATCTAAGTGATTCAAATTTGAATTGAATCACCTTTAAAAAGGGTAATTCGATTCGAATCGAATCAACCTGACTCGGATCCAAATCGATTCGAAAACTGTTTGGGCACCTTTTAAAAACCATTCAGGCACCCTGATTGGTTAAAAAGAGTGTCAAAACAGGGTTGAATTGATTCAAATTCAAATCAAATCAATTTGAATTGACCCTGTTTCGAACCAATTCAATTTGATTCTATTTAAATTGAATTGCAAAATTTGATTCGTGCACATCCCTAGAAATTATAGGGTTGCATGTGAAGGGTGAGTTAGGCAATTCACATTCTGCCATTATAAACAGCAATGAGGTGGTAGCAGGTACTGCAACTGTTGAACCACAAGTCCCATCATCCCCAGCCACTGGGGGTTAAGGGAGTTGTAGTTCAACAACAGCTGGAGGGCCAAGCGGCCCACTTCTGGCCTAGTTAGAAAATGGCTCAGTGAATTAATTCTTCCTAATTTCTAGCCTAAATCTGCTTTCTTGCCATTTAAGTGCATTGTTTCTAGTCCTGCCTTCAAGAGCAGTAGAGAACAAGACCTTCTCTGCCCTGGGTGGAAATGCACTTCCTACCATCTGCAACCCTCCTCTTAAACGAGTCAGCACTCCCTCTCCTGCAATTTCTCACCAGATTCATCCCAGGACACATCCAGAGGCTCCGGTAAGCCACTGTGTTCCACTTGGCACTGGTAGTGGTTCCTCTCCTTGGGGTCAATCTCAGCGCTGAGCCAGGCATGATAGGTCCCATCTGAATTGGGGACAATGTTCCTTTGGAAGTTGTCCTGCTCCCAGAACTCCCCATCCTTCTTCCAAGTGATGTGGATCTGCCTGGGGTAGAAGCCAAAGGCCCAGCAGAGGAGGATTTCTGAGCTTCTGTTGACAGCTTTGTGCGTCACCTTCACTAATGGGGGTTCTGTGGAAACGGCAACATTGGTCCATGTTAGAGTAGATAAGATTGTTCTTAAGGATGTGCACAAGACCAGAAAACCAATTTCGGCTCAAATCAAACAGGACTGGAGTCAAACCAGGTGCCCAGTTTTGTGCACACTCAAACCAGGCCTTGTTCAGGTGGGCTCGAAGCTGCAGTGGTCAAGGGGAAGGAGGAGACCAGGGGGCTTTGTTAAATATTGTTGGGGTGGGAGGAGAGTCAAAGTGTACCTTAAAGGTGACTGTGTTGGACGCAGGGGTGGGTGGGTGGGAGTGGCTGAGGCAGTTCCTCACCCCACTCGCGCTGGAGCAGGCAGGCCTGGTTCGGGCCACTGCGTGTGCATGGAGGTCAATCGGCCTCCATGCATGAGCGGAGGCCATCTGTGTGTCACAATTGCATGACCATTTTATTGACCTCCATGCATGCGCAGAGGCCCGAACTGGGCCTGCCTGCTCCAGTGGGTGTGGGGGAGAACTGCCACAGCCCCCTGTGGCCACCGTAGCTGATGGCAGAGGCACTTTTAAGGTAAACATTGACTCCCCTCCTGTCCCAACTATGTTTGACAAAGCCCCTGGTCCCCCCCTGCCTTTACTAGTAAAGGGGAATCCTTACCAGATTCCCTTTACCAGTGAGTTTTGAGCCAGCTCGAACTGGGCCAGGCCCGGTTCGACCTGAACCCCTTCGAGGCGAATGGCTCGAACTCTAGCCAGCTAGCATACCCATAATTGCTACTGAAGGACAGGCTGGATGCTGTTCTTTAACTGCAAGAAGATACTCCTTGTAAGCATCCATCCAACCCCAATGCTCAAATCAGGGCCGGCCCATGGGTTTTTGGTGCCCAAGGTGACATTTGGCTTTGGTGCTTCCCCCAGCTGAGGTGTCATGCCCAGCCTTAACTTGGGCCACACAGGCTGCTCATTTGTGGTGTCAAATGACCAGCACTCGCAGATGACCAGCAAATCCTGGTTTGAGCTGTAACCTGCTGGCTTGAGGTTATGATGGGAGAGAATTCCCATTCAATTATGGGGGAACATAGGAAGCTGCCATATACTGAGTCAGACCATTGGTCCATCTAGCTCAATATTGTCTACACAGACTGGCAGCGGCTTCTCCAAGGTTGCAGGCAGGAGTCTCTCTCAGCCCTATCTTGGAGATGCCAGGGAGGGAACTTGGAACCTAGATGCTCTTCCCAGAGTGGCTCCATCCCCTAAGGCAGACTTGCTCAACTTAGGCCCCCCAGCTGTTTTATGGACTACAACTCCCATAATCCCCTGGCACAGTGGCCAATAGCCAGGGATTATGGGAGTTGTAGGCCAACATCTGCAGGAGGGCCAAAGTTGAGCAGCCCTGGCCTAAGGCGAATATTTTACAGTGCTCACATGTAGTCTCCCATTCAAATGCAACCAGGGAGGACCCTGCTTAGCTAAGGAGACAAGTCATGCTTCTTACCACAGTTCTCCTCTCTTTTTTAAGAGGGCAAACCTCTAACGATTCAGAAACAAAAAGATGCTGCTGTTAATTTGGAAATGCAGTCTGAGACCATGCCTTTTTGGAAATGAAAGCTGAGGCATGTTCAAAAAATTCATGTTCAAGAGAGGGAGTGCAGCCTATAAGAAGAGTCGTTTTGGGGGGGCAGAGGTGCAATGAGCCAAGAAGACTCTGCATTTTGGGGTGCAGGATGTGTACTAGCCCTTTGAGGAGCAGGGTACAGTATTACGTACAGTATTACATTCTTACACTAGGGATGTGCACAGACCGGTCCAGAGGCCATTATAGAGGCCTCCAAACCGGTTCGAAATTGAGCCAGTCCGGCAGTCCGGTGGTGAGGGTGTGTGCCTCCCTTTAAGGGCAGGGGGGGTTGCACTTACCCCTCCTGCCACTTCCCCCCCCCCACTATAAATATTTAAAATAAGTAAATATATAAACAAATAGACAGGAGCTCCCAATCTTCGGTCTGCTGATGTGGACTACAGCTTCAATCATTCTCAAACACAATGGCCAAAGACTGCCCCTCCCCTCTGCAGTCTGAAATGGTGCAGTCCTCATCTTCTGCCTCCTGACCAAAGTGTATTGACAGTAGGATATGCAGAAAACCTCCACCCTGCCCACAACAATCACTCTCCCCCATTTCTCAACAGATCCTCCTTCCCATCGTCCAGGTATTTCTGCCACCATTCAGTGCATCCCTCCTCCAAGGAGGTTTTGCACTGCTGGGAATGTACCAAATTAGCATCACAATTCTCTTTGCTCATCCAGCTGCAGGAATAGGTCAATCAGGAGAGCAGAATTACCTACCACCATCACCAACCCCCTGGTGGCCAGTGAGGGCAGTGCAGGACGGGGGGGGGGACTGTGAGAGGTACTTCCAACAGGATTAAGCAACGATATCACCAGCACCTGAACACTGTGGGGAGCATCAGCGCCTCACTCGGCATTCTACATGGCGGCAGCAGCCCCACCTACAGCACTCACCTGACCGCCACGCATTCGCCAAATGGCCCAAGGGATGCATGTAGTGCCAAGTGAGTGCTTTACATGAGGCCGGTGCTGAGTGCTGCAGGTGGGGTCGGGTGGGGAGCTGCTGCTCCCCACAGCATTCAGGAGCTGGTGATATCACTTGTTAAGTCTGTTGAAGATACCTCTTGCCGCCCGCACCACTCTCACTGGCTGCCTTTACTCCCCCCCACACACACAGTTTCCCACCCTCACCTTTCCTCAGAAGAGCTTCCTTTCCATAGGGCAGGAACTTGGGCAGCCACAAAACACAGATGTCCCCATAGTCTGGCTGCCCTTCAATCACTGGGGCTGTAGCATTGGCTTCCTTCCAGGTGAGGGTCTCCGGGTCGATCTCCCTCCCATCGTAAGCATCCCGTCGATAACCCTTTCTATGCCCATCCTCACTCAATTCACAGTAGAAGAATAACTGCAGTGTGTGAAGCCCTGAAGAGAGAGAGACACAAGGTGGGGGTCAGGGAGGCATCACAGTTGGCCGGGGCAGCCCTCTCATGAGGCAAGGCAAAGCCGGTGCCTCAGGCAGCCGATTATAGGGGTGTCAACCAGACAGCAAGGTGCCGTCCGTCCTCACCATCAGAGCAGCTCTTAGGGACTGATCTGACCTTTGCAAGCTTTGTGAGGAGCATCTCTCCGCCTCACCTCCCTTTCAAAGCTTGCAAGGGTGTGCAAATAACATTATTAGGGGAGCCGGAATTTTGCTATACATTAAATACAATGTAAGCTAATTAATGCTATTAAGGTGATTAATACATTTTCTACCTATGTGACTGTTCTGGATGCCAGATGACTCCAGTATGTGTCACTCAAACAACCAAAATTTCCTCTAGTTTATAAAAACTTTATTCTATGAAAAAACAAATTATAACTAGTTTATAATTATAATAATTATAAAATTCCACTAGTTTATAAAGCAAATAGTTTGGGGGAGCAAAGGGGGTGGCAAATAACTATTAGGGGAGCAGGGATTTTCTTATTCATTAAATACTTACAGAGGTAAACTAATTAATTCAATTAAGGTAATTAATAAATTTCCAAGCTACATGGCTGTTCTGGATGTCAGATGGCTACAGTAAGTGTCACTCAAACAACCAGAATTTCCACTAGTTTATAAAAAAAAATATTTTACCTCCAAGGCATGCAGATAACTTATTCTTGGAGGTTAGCACTTTCCAGGGAGTTGCAATTCAAATAAGAGATCAGAGTCCAGCAAATGAATTCTTGAAAGATGTGAAATGTGGAAAGATGACTGCCAAGTAAAAAGACTTGTGATGCTTTTTCTAACTACAAAAATCCATGCTACCTTTCTCTGCCAAGACCATCTTAGAGCCTTTCCATCTCACGATGGGAGCTCTGAAAAACTGAACTAGCAGGGTGCAAAGCTCCTTTTACAGGATTGGTTGGCTGAGGAGAAAAGCCCTCCTGTTTACACAGTCAAGCACATCTAGGTAATCCTATGGCACATAGACTAAAACGTCTACTGTGGGAAGTCCTAACATAATAATAGCATAGCATTCAGGGATGTAGTCATGAATTCAGAAGTGCAGGTACTCTTCATGAGAGCCCCCATAGCCACACACACCCTGACAGCCACACCCCATGGTCACACCCATCCTAATGGCCACACCCCTCACTTAGAAAGATGCAGTAATTTGTGGGGTTCTGTTACAAGAAGTCAAGAAGCATGTGGACTCTAGGAAATGTACTAGAATAAATGGCAGGGAATGCCCACTGAAATACACTCGTTCCATCCAAATGGCCAAAGGAATGCATAGAATTTCCAAATGGCCAAGCATTCATTCCATGCATTCCTATGGCCATTTGGAAGGAACCAGTGCATTTCAGTGGGCATTCCCTATCATTCATTTTAGGATGTCCTAAAACTATAGGACTTGCATGCTGAAAGCTCCAGGTTCAATCCCTGGCAGCATCTCCAGGTAGAGCTGGGAAAAACTCCTGCCTGCAGCTTTGAAGACGGCTGCCAGTCAAGGTAGACAATACTGAGACAGAGGGACCAAGGGTCTGAATCAGTAAAAGGCAGCATCCTGTGTCTCTAAGACAGCGAGAATGGTAATAAATGGTTGGAATAGCAAGCTAAAGGTAAAGTGTGCTGTCGTCAATTTCGACTCCTGGTGCCCACAGAGCCCTGTGGTTTTCTTTTGGTAGAATACAGGAGGGGTTGACCATTGCCTCCTCCCACGCAGTGTGAGATGATGCCCTTCAAGCATCTTCCGATATCGCTGCTGCCGGATATAGTACCAGCGAGGATTCAAACCAGCCACCTTCTGCTTGTTAGTCAAGCACTTCCCCGCTGTGCCACTTAAGGTGACTTGGAATAGCAAGAGCATCACATTATTTCCATCTAGAAAGCCAAGGGCTTTGTGCCCCTACAGAGACCCTGGAGTGGGAGGGGGGAGTACCGGGACTGCATCCCTGCCCATCCCTGCAGCACGACACCACTGATCGTGTTTCTACCTTGCATGCATTCTACACCTGTGATGCTCCCATGGCAACACACTGGCCGCATTAGATTCTGCTGCTTGGTCGGAGTGCACTGAGTAAGCGAATGAGGCTTCTCTAAACCACAGAGGCCTTTTAAAATAACCCAGGCTATAGGACCACAATATACTTTGATTGTATTGGCTAACACTTTGCTGTAAATCTGCAATCTGGTGGATGTGGCGGGCGAGGGGGGGCATATTTTGGGAGGATAATTTGCTACCAGTGGTGTCGTGCAGCAGGGGCGCACAAGGACACAGTCTTGGTACTTTCCCCCTCTCCAGGGTCCCAGCATGGACACAAAGCCACTGACAGAGAGGGGAGTGGTTTTGTCTTTCTTGCTGCTCATCCTGCCTTTTCTACAGCAGCTCCTGACCAGGGCCAGCCCAAGGCTCAGGGGCATCCCAGGCGAAACCTACCCAGGTGTCCATCAACGCCTGTCACCCTCCACCACCCCCGTGGCCCACGGGTGCCCTCCTGGACACAGCAGGCGGGAGGGTGGGCTGACAGCAGGGGACGCATGCCTGCTCTTCTCATCGCCACTCCCTGCCACTTTGCAGCAGGACGGGCAGGCGATGGGAAACACTCGCCCTGCTTCCTCGCCCTCCTCGCCACCGCCAGCTCCACTTTCCACAACAGTGGCGGTTGGAGGAGACAGCAGCAGCGGCGTACATAAAACAGATTCTCCCGGTTCGGTTCAAATCCGAACCAGATTTTAATCAGACCAGAACAGCTGGGTACCAAACCCCCAGAACCGGGCCCCAGACTCAGTTCGCATTCAAACCAGCTTGGGCCCACTTCGAAGCCCTGCGGCGTCAAAAGGTTTTTTTTTAATGCACTCACAGTGGCCGCAGCGGCCGGGGAGAAAGTGGCGGCTCCCTCAACCCCTGCCGGTCTCCTTCCGAGTGTTCAGGGCTGGCTCGGGCCCAATTTGGGGCTGGTTTGTCCCTGGACACTTTAAGGGAGGCCACCAGGGGTTGGGGGGGAGCCACTACCCCCTGCAGCCACCGCTCCTGTAATTTTAAAAAACCCCTTTAACTCCACGGTAAGGTCTTCGAACTGGGCCTGAGCCGGTTCGACTCAACCTTGGACCAAACTGGACCTGGTTTGGTTCAAGGTTGATCTTCGAGCCAAGCTGGCTCGATTTTGAGCCAGTTCTCACTCCCCTAGTGGCGAGGAGGGTGGGAGGGCGAGCAGGTAGGTATTCTCCATCGCTCACCTGCCGGCAGCCATGAACAAGGGGCAGAGGGTGGCGACCCTGGGTCTCACGTGACCCAGGCTGTCACCACCCTTACCGGCTTTGCACCCTAAATGGGTGCTTAACCACCTTTAATGGGCATAGAGCCTGCTCCTACCTCCATGAGCCTTTCTTCCTTTGTCTATTGCTCGGTTGAGCAAGCAATTATCTCCCTCCCCCCAATAATTAGCCAGTTGTTTTCTAACCGGAAATAATATGCTGCTGCTCTTGCTATTTCAATATATATAGCTTTTCATTGTTTTAGTGGCTTGTTTTAATTGTAAACCGCCCCGGGCCATTTTGGAAGGGCGGTATATAAATAAATAAATAAATAAAATATATATTTAATATGATTGAATATCGGACTACAATTGATTGTTTTACCATTCTTCCTGTCCTCTATTAGAAGAATATATTGCATCTTCTGTGGTTGATAATCCAGACTGCTCTTCTGGGTGAACAACCACGTGAGGTTCAAGGTCTGTGGGATTAGGAGACTATCCTTGACTTCTTTTAACTGAAACACACACACACCCCATATCACTGCATCTGTCTAGGTGGGGTGTGTAGCCATTGGGTGTGGCTGTGGGATGGATGCAGGGGCGGAGCGACCTCTGACTGGACGGGTCCGAAGAACCCAGGCCGCCACATCCCAGGGGCCGCTCCTGGTGCCCCAGCCACACCCCTGCATCTGATATCAGATGCAGGGGTGTGGCAAAATGTGGAAATGCGGCCACGCAGCCCCATTCACAAACTGCTTCGGCGGTCAGCGCTGGCCTTCCAGTGTGGCCCGTAGCGCCTTTTCCTGCTTGGAAAGGCAGAGTGATGCGTTCCTGGCCAGTCTGGGAACCCAGCACTGGCAAAAGTTCATGAGACGCTCCATTTGTGAAAAGCTTCAGCCAGTGCTGGGTTCCCAACTTGGCTGGGAACATATCTCTCTGCCTTTCCAAGCAAGGAAAGGCGCTTCGGGCCACACTGGAAACCTGGTCCTGGCCGCTGAAGCCCCTTGAGAAAAAGGCTGCACGGCCCTCTTTCCACATGGGCCCCTGCACCGGATGTTTGTGAACGGGACCACACAGCCCCACTTCCACCTTTCACTAAGCCCTTATGTCTGACTTCAGATGCAGGGGGCGTGCCTGGGCGGTGGGGGCCACGCCGGCAGGCTGAACTAGGGCTGTTGGCGGCCTTGCTATGCCACTGGATGGGTGTGGCGATGGGGGCTGCACTAAGTAGGTGCCTGGCCATGTGGGTGTGGCTATAGAGCAGCAGGCCATTGAACCTGGCAGCTACCCCACGGCCCACTCCCCCTTGCTATCCTTTGGAGTCCCTCATGCCAGGAGGCAGTAGTATTGGGAAATCCGTGCCCTTCTCACCCTCCACTCACTCACCCTCACTGTGGTTGTAGTGATTCCGCAAGGCATTCATAGCAACACCGGACACCAGCTCCGCACTCTGCACGGAATCAGTCTGCCAGCCCCAGGGTTCCGCTTCCTCCTTCTGAAACGCCTCCATCCAGGGAACCAGAGGCAGAAGCGTCCTCATGTCACTGTCATAGTGAGCCACGGGCTGGTCGTCCACGTAGATCACGGCAACAAACTGGGGCAGGCCCTGGCTGCGCTCCGACACCCCGGTGTAGTAATAGGTCAGAGAATGTGAGGAGGTGCCTGGAAAGAAGAAGGGGGGGTCAGAATTGGAGGGTCTGAGCTGAAGATATACAAAGTGCAGGTCATAACCTATAAAGCCCTAAACCGCTTAGGTCCTTTCGAGAGAATGCCTCCTTCCTATGAACCCTGATGCTGATTGAGATCATCTGGGGAAGTTTACTAGCTTATATGGTGGCTCTGAGACAGGCCTTGGCTTTCAAAAATGCCTCCTGCCAAAATAAGAGAGAGGAGAGCTGGTCTTCTGGTAGCAAGCATGACTTGTCCCCGTAGCTAAGCAGGGTCTGCCCTGGTTGCATATGAATGGGAGACTTGATGTGTGAGCACTGCAAGATATTCCCCTCAGGGGATGAAGCCACTCTGGGAAGAGCTGAAGGTTTCAAGTTCCCTCCCTGGCTTCTCCAAAATAGGGCTGAGAGAGATTCATGCCTGCAACCTTGGAGATGCTGCTGCCAGTCTGTGAAGACGATACTGAGCTAGATAGACTAATGGTCTGACTCAGTATATGGCAGTTTCCTATGTTGCTATGTTCCTAAGAGCCTCCTCATCTCTGACAGTTTTCAGCAACACTCTTACAATGCATTTGTTTACCCAAGGTTTTAACTAGATTTTTAAAGTTGTGAATTTTAAACTGTTTTAATGTTTTAACTGATGTTTTAATGATGTTGTATTTGTTGCAAACCACCCAGAGACATGGTTTTGGGGTGGTACACAAATATAATCAATCACTCAGTCAGTCAGTGGTACTACTAACACAAATGACAGACACCAACCATTGGAGTCTCTCTTCTCCTACCAATGATACAGATGTTCTTCCAGGATACTCAGCGATTCTGGGCTGCTGGTGTCATCAGCTCAGTGCTTCTAAAGGCCCTGATCCTCCAATGCAATATGGACCAGAACCATCAGTATATTCGACAGAGATCAGACAGTCATGGACAGGACATAGGAACGTAGGAAGCTGCCTTCTACCGAGTCAGACTATGGGTCCATCTAGCTCAGTATTGTCTACCCAGACTGGCAGCGGCTTCTCCGAGGCTGCAGGCAGGGATCTCACTCAGCCCTATCATGGAGATGCCATGGAAGGAACCTGGGACCTCATGCAGATACTCTTCCTAGAATGGCCCTATCCCCTAAGGGGAATATCTTACCATGCTCACACATGTAGTCTCCCATTCAAATGTAAACCAGGGCAGACTCTGCTTAGCAAATGGAACAGTCCATGCACAGGGTCCAGCTTCTGCTTTAGGTTCATTTAGAATCCAAGCACTATGAACAGACACTTTCCCCTTGGTCTTTCATTCCTAGTCCTTTTCCTCTGCAAGCTGGGGTAGCACTAACGTTCAGGACACTCTAGTGGCAGTGGCTACCTTCCCACACATTGTTGCCTGCACACAGACCATTGCATAACCAAACCAGCAAAAGGAGAAAGCTGAAGTCATGCTTTGGATGGCCCCAAATCAGTCACAAACACTAGGATCCTTTACCGTATTAACCCCAAATGGAAGAAGATTCTGAATTGAAGATAACCCC
The DNA here is from genome assembly GCF_027244095.1 of Hemicordylus capensis. Taxonomy (NCBI): domain Eukaryota; kingdom Metazoa; phylum Chordata; class Lepidosauria; order Squamata; family Cordylidae; genus Hemicordylus; species Hemicordylus capensis. Next base: position 228,935,537 of record NC_069658.1, on the reverse strand, counting down.
CTTAAAAAGCAGATATTTATTTATTTATTTATCTGATGTGTATACAGGTTATACCTGCATTTACTCAAAAGGACCAGGACTCTGGATTTAAGATTGATATTAATATTAATATAAAATTGATTTGGGTTCAGGTCAATTCAGTACTACAAAGCAAAGCTTTTACCCTGCTGCAGTCTGGCCATTGCCCTGCTAATGGGGACCTCTTCTTCCCTGTAATGTGTATATGTAACTTGATGAGGGAACCTGGTCCCTCAAGTCTACTTCTTTCCTCTTTGTGCTTTCAGTTGTAATTGCCCCTTCTCTGCAGGCTTCTGGGTTGCCAGTTTTGTAAGCTGGCATAGGGTTAAAGGTGCCTCACCCCACTGCTAGCTAAGCAATGAGGCTCTTTTTAAAAAGTGGTGGTTCTCTTTATTTAGCAAGAGGCCCTCTCCATCCCCTGCACAGCTTCCCTCCAGTGGCGGTTGCTGGTATTTATCTTTTGGTTTTCGGGTTCTTTAGATTGTGAGCCCTTTGGGGACAGGGATCCATTTTATTTTATTTATTTATATCTATATATCTATGGTGGAGGGAGAACAGGAGACCAGGAGATTGCGAGCCCTTTGGGGACAGTGATCCATTTTATTTATTTATATCTATCTATCTGTGGCGGAGGGAGACCAGGAGATTGAGAGCCCTTTGGGGACAGGGATCCATTTTATTTATTTATATCAGGCGTCCCCAAACTGCGGCCCTCCAGATGTTGCTGAACTACAACTCCCAGCATACCCAGCCACAATAAATTGTGGTTCGGGATGCTGGGAGTTGTAGTTCAGCAACATCTGGAGGGCCGCAGTTTGAGGAAGCCTGATTTATATCTATCTAGCTATCAGTGGCGGAGGGAGACCAGGAGATTGCGAGCCCTTTGAGGACAGGGATCCATTTTATTTATTTATATCTAGATAGATAGATATCTATCAGTGGCGGAGGGAGACCAGGAGATTGAGAGCCCTTTGGGGACAGGGATCCATTTTATTTATTTATATCTGTCTATCTATCAGTGGCGGAGGGAGACCAGGAGATTGAGAGCCCTTTGGGGACAGGGATCCATTTTATTTTATTTTTATTTTTTTAATATCTATCTATCAGTGGCGGAAGGAGACCAGCGATGGTCTGGGTTCAGCCCACTGCCACGGCCCCCTAGCCCCACCCCCTGTGATGGTTAGCCACTCCCCCTGTGTCTGACATCAGGCGCAGGGGGAGTGGTTTAGCTCGCTCCTGGCCATGCTGCGAATGTGGCGCTGGCTGGATTTAGCTCCCAAACAGGGCCACGTGGCTCACCCTGCCCTGTTTGTGAGCTAAACCATGGCCCCCACATCTGGCATCAGACACAGGGGGCGTGGCTGGGATGGAAGGCACGAACCCTGAGGGGCAGTGGCCCAGGTTCTTTGAACCAATTCACACAATGGTTGCTTCACCCCGATATCTATGTAAACCACTTTGGGAACTTTTATTGAAGAGCGGTATCTATCTATCTATCTATCTATTTTATTTGTATTCTGCCCTTCCAAAATGGCTCAGGGTGGTTTACAATTAAAACAAACCACTAAAACAGTAAAGAGCTAAAACAAATTAAAAAGCAATATAACAATTAACAATTTAAAAACATTTTAAAACAACAATTAAACAATTACAGTGATTAAAATCCCAAAATCGGGTTTTTAATTTTAAAAATAAACCAGATATTAAAAACCCCCAAATTTAGGAAGCTGAGAAAGCTTGGGAAATATTCATTATATTAACTGTATTCATTGTATTGAATGCACTGTCAATGACCCCCTTTCCCCTATGGTTAAACAATGCTTGATCTCCAGTACAGCAAGACAAGTTAAGAGTGTGCCGGATAGCAGAGCTGGATGGAGACAGAGATTGTCAGAGCAAAGGTCCAACGGACTTCATTTGCATAGTAACAGAAAGCTTAAACATTAACCTTGCAATCTGATCCTTTGCTTTCCATTATTTTCAACATTACTTCTATTTTGCCTTCTTAATTTTTAAAAATTGCTTGTATGATAATGTGTAAAATAAATTATACTTGACTGATTGATGATTGATTAAGTGCCGTCAAGTTGGTGTCGACTCTTAGTGACCACGTAGATGGATTCTCTCCAGATGATCTGTCTTCAACTTGGCCTTTAAGCTTTCTCAGTGGTGCATTCGTTGCTGTCGTAATCGAGTCCACCCACCTTGCTGCTGGTCGTCCTCTGCTTCACTTTCCTTCAACTTTCCCCAGCATTATGGACTTCCCGAGGGAGCTGGGTTTTCACATAATGTGTCCAAATTATGATAGTTTGAGCCTGGTTATTTGTGCTTCAAGTGAAAATTCTGGATTGATTTGTTCTATAATCAATTTGTTTGTTTTCCTGGCTTTCCATAGTATCTGCAGAAGTGTTCTCCAGCACCAAAGTTCAAAAGCATCATTTCCCCCCCATCTTGCTTCTTCAAAGTCCAGCTTTCGCATCCATAGAGTGTCACAAGGAAAACCATTGTCCAAACGATTCTAATCTTTATAGTTGTAGACACATTACGGCATCTAAATATCCTTTCCAAGGCCTTCACTGCATCCCTACCATGTGCGAGGTATTTCTTCACTTATAATACATTTCTTGAATTATAATTAAAATTATAAATTAAAATTATTATTGAGGAAATACTGGGATTGCTATGGTTACGAAGAGAAAATGCATTTGGGGAATCAGAAATTACAGAGCTGATTTCAGCAATCCTGGATCTGGGAGAAGGCTGTAATCCTTTCCCAAAGTAGAATCTAGGCAGTGAATTACATTACACCAAATTAGTCTTACTTCAGAACATAAGAACAGCCATGCTGGATCAAGCCCAAGGCCCTTCCAGTCCAGCATCCGGTTTCACACAGTTACCCACCAGAGGCCTCCGAGAAGCCCAGAGGCACTGGGCTCCTCAGAAGTATGTTTACTGCTGAGTAAACATAAGAACATAAGCACAGCCCTGCCGGATCAGGCCCAAAGCCTATCAGGTCCAGCATCCTGTTTCACACAGTGGCCAACCAGATGTCTCTGAGAAGCCCACCAGCAAGAAGTGAGGGCATGCCCTCTCTCATGCCCTCTGAGAGGAGAACTGGCCTTGTGGTAGCAAGCATGACTTGACACAGGGCAGGGAAATGAAGTGGTCCCTGCCCCAGAACACTTACAAAATACGCAGAGCAGGGCATAGCGACTTGCTCTGCTCTGGATGGGGAGGACCCAAATCTGCCTTAAAAGCATAAGGAGACGGCCTTATGCTGAGTCAGAGCATTGGTTCATCTAGCTCAGTACTGTCTACACTGATTGGCAGCGGCTCTCCAAGCAGTGTTCCCTGCACCCCACCCATCACCTGCCCCATCACCTGCCTGGGCACCTGCCTGGGCACCTGCCTGGCCACAGCAGGTGGCAGGCAGGAGGGCGGGTGCCAGGGAGTATGTGCCTGCCCCCCTTGCCGCTGCCATCTCTACAGGCAGCCTCGCAGCCTGATGCTGAAAGTTCCTCTGAGTCCTGGTCTGGCCCACAAACACCCTCCATGTGGCAGCTGCTTGGGGGACAGGATGCAGAGGGTCCTCCAGGCTCCACTAGGGGTGTGCAGAAAACCGGCTGGCCCAGTTCGGTTCGAGTCCGAACTGGCTTCAAACCAGACCCAGCCAGTTCGTTTTTGCCCCCCTCAACCCCCCACGGTTCATTTCGGCTTGAGGGGGGGGATTCGTGAATATATATATAACACCTTCCCCCTCTGGGGGGCTTCTCCAAGACCATCGGGGGGGGTTGTCTGAGGGTTCCCCCTCCCGCCGGCCTTTTGTCAAAAAGTGTTTTTAACAGGGATTCCCAAATGTTGTTGACTACAACTCCCATAAACCCCAGCCAAAGGCCATTGCAGCTGGGTTTGATGGGAGTTGTAGTGAAGATCATCTGAAAATCTCTGCTAGAGGCAACATTGTCTCCAAGGATTCAGGCAGGCCCAACTGGAGATACTGCCAGGATCTAACCCTGGGACCTTCTGCATGCAAGCAGATGCTCCACCACTGAGCTGCAGCTTCATTCACCCTAAGGGATCTTATAGTAGACAGTGCTCACAAGTAGTCACCCATCCAAATGCAAACCAGGGTGGACCCTGCTTAGGAAAGGGCCTTCCCTTTTTTTGCATGCCATGGAAATGCACTGGAGACCCCAGCACACCCCCGTGTAAGGCGTGATGCAAATTCTGCTCTCCCCCCCCCCCGCCTCCACCCCCTTGTAAATTGGGGGATTTAGCTCCCTGGAGGTACTCACCTGAGCAGGCTGCCAGAAGAAGTGCAGCTGCCCCCCGGAGCAAGAAATATCTCAGCAGCAAATCCATTTCTGCCAGAAGTGCCTTGCTTCACTTTTATCGCTCCCAATCCACTTAAAGCCAAGTCGCTTAAACTCCCTGCAGACTATTCTGGAGCAAGAACCCGGATCTGATAAGGAGGAGAAAGAATCAGCTAGCTGGCAAAATGCACTCTAAGTCTGGCAGTGACAGGGGGGCAAATGTGGTCTGGCTGAGAAATTTTGGTTCAAATGGCATCGGAGCTTCCAGCTCTGCATGGGAGAAGTGGAGGAAAAAATAAAAGGAGGAAATAGGTGGAAGACCTTGGAAGGGTCAATGTTCATTGCGACAAAAATAAACTTACTATTTGCTTTGGAGGTAGGCAGAGAGGCAGCTCTGTAAGCATCATTCCTGATATCCTGGCCAGTGTTTCCTCTAACAGGGATTCCCAGATGTTGTTGACTACAACTCCCATAATCCCCAAGCAAAAGCCATTGCAGCGTGGGGATTTTGAGGAGAGCCCTTGGGGAGGGGGCAGATGAGGGGGAGAGAGAAAGACAGAGGAGGACGGAGGTCTGGAGGTCTGTGTCTCGTTCCGAAATCATGTCCTCCCTCTGCCGCCCCATGAGCCTCCAATACCCTCGATGCCCCATTGCGGTCACCCTGAGCAGGCCCACGGTGTGAGTCCATGAAGAAGGGGAGCACGTGGCCCGACCACCTCCCCCTCCGCCCAGTGTTCACGTGTAGGGGCTCTTATTTATTTATTTATTTATTCATTCATTCAATTTCTATACTGCCCTTCCAAAAATGGCTCAGGGCGGTTCACACAGAGAAATAACAAATAAATAATATAAACAAAATGGCTCCCTGTCCCCAAAGGGCTCACAATCTAAAAGAAACATAAGACAGACACCAGCAACAGTCACTGGAAGTTCTGTGCTGGGGGTGGATAGGGCCAGTTACTCTCTGTCTCTCCCCCTGCTAAATAAAGAGAATCACCACATTAAAAGGTGCCTCTTTGCCAAGTTAGCAGGGGTCGGAATGGTTGCTAAACGCACGCCCCCTCCCCAAAGGAGGAAATAGTCAGAGCAGATTCTAATGTGAAGTACCTGCCCAAGGACTCCTGAACATCGTACTAGTGAAAAATATGTCTTTCTCCTTCTGCTTTTACAGCATCGGCGAGAACATCTCCATTAAAATGTGGGGGGGGGGGTGGAATAATTCCACGCATTTATATTGAATTAGTGCAAAAGTCAAGTGCTTGATTCCAGGCACTTATATTGAACTAGTTTGCAATTTTCTAAATCAATGTCTAATAAATGCAATAAAATTTCACATTTTCACAATGAAATCTCACTCTTCCCGCCTCTGTCTCTCAAGAGTCCAAATGTGCACTTTTATTTTATTTATTTATTTAACATATTTTATACCGCCCCAAACTTCTGTCTCTGGATGGTTTACAACAAGATAAAAACAAAAGTAAAACATTAATTAAAAACAAAACCAAGAAATTTAAAACACAACCATTTAAAATTTTAAAACAATATTCTAAAAACAACATTAAGACAATGAAAACAATATCAGTTAAAAGTCTGGGTGAACAGATGCGTCTTTAAAGACTTTTTAAAAGTTGTCAGAGATGGAGAGGCTCTTATTTCACTAGGGAGCGCATTCCAAAGCCTCGGGGCAGCAACGGAGAAGCAGCACCTTTTGCCCTTAATAAATACTTAGATCTAAAAAGAGAACTTTGGTAAATGATTTTTTTCTTAATACAATAATGCATTGTTGAACTTGAGCACAGTAGCACTTAGTAAGGCTGGCTAATTAAGTGTAACAGCCCTTCCTTGAAAGAGCCTGAGGAGCTACTGGAAATAGGGCATGGGCTTTAATGGTTGGACAGACAGCCAAAAACCACTGTAGGGCACCAGGTGATATTCTATCCATGCCTTATTGTTGCTCCAAAGTCTATAGTGCTGGCACTGTGCAGTGAAGACACATGGCCCTTTGCTTTGCTCCCTGCATCATTCATGGTGAAGTCTGTACTCTGCATGCTCCCAGGAGCCTGACCCATGCAGCAGCCAGCACTAGCAGTGGTTTCAGCTAACAAAGCTGCTGCTGAACTTAAAACAGGTTCTCCAACTCCGGGACACAATCCGGAAATAAATAATTAACTGCTTGCTCGTTCCCTGCTGGAGGCTCGCAATTTAAGCTGTTAGCAGCTGAGCTGACACAGTCAAACTCTTTCCCAAGAAGAATGCATCATAAAACATTGATTACATTACAAAGTGCTCCCTGAGTGGAACGCTGGGCTGTCATGGCTCAGACTTCTGACTCAGAAGAGTCAGAGCAGGAGGACTTACCAGCTAGTGAGGGCTTAGAGGCACAGCCACAGGATTTGGCAGAGAAACCAGACTCTGGAGCTGAGAATTCACAACAGCTGCCAGACATGATCTCTGATGGGGAAGAGCCTGGGATTTCACCTGTCTTGAGATGACGTCTCAAGAGGCAGGCTCAGTGGGAGTCACACAGGTGTAGGAGATCCCAAGAAAGAAAGCCAAAGTGCTGAGTCAGGGAAGCCTGATTGGCTGCTGGTTCTCTTGAGCCATATATATTCAACAGTCTCTCTTTGCTCTGATGCTGTTTGCAACTTCGTTGGCTGCAGATAGTGTGCTCTTGAATTTCAACCATTTCTGTGTCCCAGTTTGTCTTGTCTGTACTTTCCTGCACTGTTCCTTTAATTCCTTGTTCTGTGTTCTTCACTTGTTTCATTCCTTGTTTTGTTTTTTCCTTCCACTTGTTACTCAGTTAGTGTTGGGGGGGGGTACCTAGCTGGTCTTGTGGTAGCAAGCATGACTTGTCCCCATAGCTAAGCAGGGTCTGCCCTGGTTGCATCTGAATGGGAGACTTGATGTGTGAGCACTGCAAGATATTCCTCTCAGGGGATGGAGCCGCTCTGGGAAGAGCAGAAGCTTTCAAGTTCCCTCCCTGGCTTCTCCAAGATAGGGCTGAGAGAGATTCCTGCCTACAACCTTGGAGAAGCCACTGCCAGTCTGTGAAGACAATACTAAGCTAGACAGACCAATGGTCTGACTCAGTATATGGCAGTTTCCTATGTTCCTATGACTTAATCCATTGACTAATTGCTTTGTGAGCCTTTTATTTTCCTTCATTTGGTTTTTCCTTCATTTGCTGCTGCTTTCTGGTTACTCTCAGGGGGAGTGCTGAAGGGGGTTATAAAATCCTGTTGGGTTAGCTGAGCTAACAGATTCACGACAGGCTGCTGTGTGCGGTCACATGATCTACTACTGCAGCCAGGATCATCAGAGAGCATTTCTTGCTAACAGTGGCAGAGCGGGACCGCTGGCAGCCTGTGTGTGGCCAATGCTGTGGCCCCACTGACCCCACCCCCGCTTCTGATGTCAGACACTGGGGCTAGCCACGCCCCTGCTTCTGATGTCAGATGCGGGGGTGTGGTCTGGCTGAACGTGTGGCCCCTTCGGCAGTTAAATGAAGGCTGGCGCTGCCTGCACAGCCCAGGAGCGGCTCTTCTGTAGGGACGAGCCGCTCCTGGGCTGCACTGCAAAAGCAGCAACAGCCTTTTAACTCCTCAAGGGGCTGCGTGGCCCCTTCAGGAGCTACTTAGGCTGGTGCTGCGTTCGCAGTGCTTAACTAGGAGTGGCTCTTCCCTGCCTTTGCAGGGAAGAGTCACTCCTGGCTGGCGCTGTGAACACAGCACCAGCCTTTGTTTAACTCCCGAAGGGGCTGCGCGGCCCCCACTCAGGAGCTAAACTAGTCTCCCCGCATCTGATGTCAGATGCGGGGGCCTTGTCAGGCGGCCCCTGATTGGTCGGTGGCCTGCGTTCTTTGAACCTGTTGGCCCAATGGTGGCTCCACCCCTGCTTGCTAAGTTAAAATCTAAAAAGCACTGAAAAGTGAAAACGTCAGCCTGGGCTGGAGAAGACAGAGAGGAGCTGTCCAACTCACTGAGCTGCCTTCCTGCTGGGAAACTCCGATTCAGAAGAAGCTGCCGCAGTGGGGAATGGGAATTATTGGAAAGCTGGACTGAACTGTGAGCTGAGCTCCTTCCTCCCTCCCTCCCTCCACCCTACGGCATGGCCACCCTGCCAACCCCACCCCACTGCTGCTGCGGCCAGGCTCCTTCAGCCAGCTAAGAGACACACCATGAGTCACAGAGTTAAGGCAGCAGCTGCAGCAGCAGGTAGGAGGAGTCTGTCTGGTTCTCACTCTGGAGTCACTGGAGTGAGTGTGTGTGAGCTGCAGCTGCTGATTGGAGACAATGCCACCAGTGCTCCCTTCCTCCCCCCTCCCCACTCCGTTTGCTCCTTTGGCTGACCAGCGGACCGGCTTGATTGTTGCCTAAGTAACTTCAGAGACAGAGTTGCTCAGCGCTCTCTCGCACTCTCTCAGCCTTCCGCTTACTCGCGTATCGCTGCGCTGCGCAGTTCAGGAAGTGGTGGGCAGGCTTAGGCTGCCAGTCTCCTCTCCTGCCGGGGTGGCAGTGGACAGTGCTGGTGGCGGCCCCGTCCAGCTGGAGAGTGGAGGCTGGGGGTGCCTTCTTAGTACTGATGAAGTGCCTTTGAAGTAGGGAAGGCAGCGGCCCCTTGGGGGGGGGGCATCCTGGGTTCTTTGAACCCATTTTCACAATGGTAGCTCCACCCCTTTTTGCAACACACACACACACCCGTTGTCATCGCTCAGAATGGCCGCTGGGGTGGCGCAGCCTCCCTGCTGGCATTGGAGGCCCTGCTGTTTTTTGGCTGTTGAGAGCTATTAGGGACACCTCAATGGCATAGTTTGTGATGATGTCATTATCAAACTTCTGAGGCACAAGTGGGCTAACTTGTGAACAGCTTAAACAATCTGAACCAAATTTGGTTCAGCTGTAGGGACACATAGGGACACCTCAGCGGCATAGTTTGTGATGATGTCATCCACCCCAATCCAAGATGGTGGTTGCATGAATGTCTGAGGTGCAAGATGGCTAATTTGTGGACTGTCTAACCCCTTTGAACCAAATTGGGTACAATTCCAGTAATGACCATCTGAGATGCAAGCTCTTTATGTGGTCACTAAGAGTTGACACCGACTTGATGACACTTAATCAATCAATCAATCCTGCTGCTCTGGGTGAACAACCACATAAGGTTCAAGCTCTGGAGGATTAGGAAACTACCCTGACTTATTTTAACAGAACCCCACAAATTATTGCCACAGTACGTGTGTATGGCCATTGGGCGTGGCTGCTGGATAGGTGTAGCTATGGGGGCTGTCATGGAGAATGCCCGCACTTCTGAATTTCCAGCTACACCACTGTTTACAAATAAAATTATTCATTGTTCTATCTGGGTTTTGGAGGACTCTCTCCCTCCCCTCCCCTCCCTCTCCAATGTCAGGATGGGAAAATCCAATCATCTCTTTTGTTCATTTGTAGTAGCTTAATCTTTTCAAAATACGCACGGGAATCAAACATTTACTTTTGAGAGCACAAAAATGTTCTGAAAAACAGATTTTAGAAACAGCAGCATTCCAATATTTCTCTGACCTTTCATCAGCCTTAAGCTCTAAATAACAAGACCAAACTAGGGTTCACAATCTAGAAATAAATACAACGGAGATGACAGAGGAAGGGGAAAGAATGGAGGCAGGTGCAAAAAAATGATTATTTCATGTACACATTCTTAAGCTTAGTTAACAGGCAGGGGTGTTACAAGCTTGGAGTGGGCCCTGGGATAAGAGCCGAAGATGGGCCCCTGACCGCCCCCCCTTCTTCACAGAGGCATGAGGGAGAGAGCAAAGAGCAAGTCGTCATCCAGCCAGTGAACCCCACCCGCTCCCACAGGAGCACAGGGAATTTGTCCCCCTTGTTCAATTATAGCAGTGCCCCCTGGTTACAGGAGGATCTGGGAGCGTGGGGGTTGTGCCAAAGATTTCATGCAAAAGGTCAGTTTTGAGGAAGGACGGATAGAAGAAAAGAGGCATCTCACAAGTGAGCTGGGAGTTGCAGGCATATGGAGCAGAAAGGGGAAAACAGTTGATAGGGATGTGCATGAACCTGTCCGGAGGCCCTTTTATGCACTTGCATGCACATCGGGCAGGCGCACACACACGCACCAGGTACTTCCTAGAACTTCCGGGCAAAGAGGAGATGGGGCAGCAGGGAGGTATGCTGCTGCCCCAACGGAGCCTTTACTAACAGAGCGCCGGCGGGGGGGGGGGAGTGCACCCTCCCCGCCCCACCTTCAAACTTCCCCCACCCGGTTCTGTGCACATCCCTAACAGTTGAGTCATTTGAGGAAACTGGAGACATAGGAAAGCCTATAGCTATCAAGACGACTACCCATTGATAAATCTGTCCTCGGTGAATCTGTCTAAGCCCCACTAAAAGCGATCCAAGCCAGGCGCCATCTCACCACATCCCGTGGCAGGGAATTCCATAGATTAATTATGTGCTGTGTGAAAAAGTACTTCCTTTCATTGCTCCTAAGTTTCCTGGCTCCCGCCTTAGTACAAGCTAGTACAACATGTTTGTGCAAACACATTAGTCTGGATGACAGCCAGTGTGTGTGTGTGTGAAAATAAAAATAAGATTTTAAAATTTCTATTTTATTTTTAAAAATGTAAATAAAACACTAAAATTTCTCATTTTAAAAACATGGTTGAAATTATATCTCCGCATGAACATGCTACGCCTACACTTACATTAGCTTAAAAATGCATTAATGGCTCTCTTACACACACAGAGTAACCCACCAATAAAATGTGATCATTCATTTCAGTTTCATCAAATGCCCAGTAACTAACTACCACCTCTGACTTCTGTACATTTCTGAGCTTTTGGTTTCTGATTCTAAGCAAGTTGAAGTCACACTTGCACAGGATGTATAGCAAGACTGTTGTCTGCTGTGGTGCTGGGCCAAAGCAGAGGTGTTCAGGAAGAGAGATATACAGGAAAGGAGGGAATAGAAAGAAACACAGAATAGAAAGAAAGCACAGCTTCCTATATCCCCCCCGCCCGCCCCACTGGGTGTAAGAGAGGCCCTCGCTGGGAATATTTTGAAGTCCTTGTTTGGGTAAAATATAAGTGCTATTTTGTGCGTGCGATTTATTTCTCACCATTCCTTACATACTGCCACTGCTTCTGCAGCTTGACACAGATAATTTATAACGGTATCCTTACATTTTTTTTAAAAAAGCAGGTATTTTGTACTATTTCCTAAATTAGTAAATATCAAGATATTTTTTAAAAAACAACCCTACACAACATATACTCTCCTATATGTTGTTAATGCTCCATGGAGTTGTCCATTAACATGTTTTAGTGGTCTGATTTTGTACCATTTAAAAAGAAATATGTGAAGAAGCACCCATGGGAAACTTGACTGAAATCAGGTTTCTCTCTGGGCGGTTGACATCAGTTATTTCAGTAAAGGGTTCTCCAATCTGGGTCCCCAGATGTTGTTGGACTGTAACTCCCATCATGGGGTTGTGGGTTGCAGCTCAACATCTGAGGACCCATGTTGGAGAACCCCTGATTGAAATTGCCTTGATTTAAATCAATCCACACTGTGGAGAAGCTCAGTGAAGATGAGAGGATAGTCAACTCATTATGTCAGACAGGTGGGAAAGAGGAAGGAGGAGGAGGGAGTGGCAGAAGAGGGAGGGGGACAGATGAAGAGATGTTCCAATTTTGGGCCTGAAGAAGGAGGCAAAGTCCTGAGCAAAGGTGAAGAGCAAAGAAGTAGAGGCGTGAACCTATAAGTTCATCCTCACTTCCTTCTGCTCTCTTCCTCGGGCACTTAGTACAGCATTTTGGGGAAGGGCTCCAGGATTCTACAATCCGCCACTGAACTTCAGGATTCTATAATCCGCCATTGAACTCCAGGATTCTACTATCAGAAGCCAAAATATGAAATGCCTAGGAATAGGGAATATCTATCTATCTAATTACATATATGTCCCACCTTTCTCCCACAGTGGCATACATGAGAGGAGAGCTGGTCTGGTGGTAGCAAGCACAACTTGTCCCCTTAGCTAAGCAAGGTCTGCCCTGGTTGCATATGAAAGGGAGACTAGAAGTGTGAGCAATGTAAGATATTCCCCTCAGGGGATGGAGCCGCTCTTGGAAGAGCAGAAGGTTCCAAGTTCCCTCCCTGGCTTCTCCAAGATAGGACTGAGAGAGATTCCTGCCTGCAACCTTGGCGAAGCCACTGCCAGTCTGTGAAGACAATGCTGAGCTTGATAGACCAATGGTCTGACTCAGTATATGGCAGCTTCCTATGTTCCTATGAGTATTCCCAGGTGGTCACTGAACAGGCCAATTCAGTTTCTGCAAGAAGGTTGCGTCCTATGCCCTCAGACCATATTCCTGGGACTCTCCATGCCCTGAAATCTTCTTTTTCCTGCAAAGAGGGAATTGTAAAAAGGATCCAGTACAAGAGACCCACGTCTTCTTCTGAGGTATGTGGTTGGCAGTGCTCCCTGTAACAGAGATTCCCAGATGTTGTTGGCTACAGCTCCCAGCATCCCCAGTTGCAATGGCCTCTGGGTTGGGATTCTGGGAGTTGTAGTCAGCATCTGGGAATCCATGTTACAGGGAGCACTGGTGGTTAGCAGTCACTTTTAGACAGGGACAGTATAAAGAGAGGGATCCTGATCGCCAGAAAGCTTCTCCCCTCATCCCCACAGAGCACAGGCAGATCTCTGTCTTTCTCAAGAAATCTGTACGACTGAAAAGCTTTCGTTGAGGTCGTCTCGCAGGGGTATCAAGGCAACAGCCTTCCCTCCTGTGTGGATCTTCTCATGTCTTCTGTGGTGAGAACTGTGGCTGAAGCTTTTCCCACAGTAAGCACATAGATAGGGCTTCTCCCCTGTGTGAGTCCGGTCGTGCTGCGTGAGAGTGGACTTGTCGGCGAAGCTTTTCCCACAGTCAGAGCAGGTGTAGGGCTTCTCCCCCGTGTGGATTCTCTGGTGCCGGTTCAGGTTGGAGCGGATGTTAAAGCACTTCCCGCAGTGGATGCACTCGTAGAGCTTCTCGGTGGCGTGGATGTGCATGTGCTGGATCAGGTCCGAGGTCTGGCTGAAGCTCTGCCAGCACTCCGTGCATGTGTTTGGGAACTCGACGTGGACTCGCCTGTTGGGAATCCCAGCCTCTCCGCCGTGCCTCAGGCCTGAGGAGGCTTGGATGTCTGCTTGCTCAAAGTGGCCACACTGGCCGCGGTGCTTCCCTACCACGTTCTTGAGATGTCTCTTATGATGGGAACTGCGGCTGAAAGTCTTCCCACAGTCCATGCACTGGTAAGGCTTTTCCCCCGTGTGGATTCGCTGGTGCTGAATCAGGGTTGACTTATCCGTGAAGCTTTTCCCACAGTGGGTGCAGCTGTAGGGCTTCTCACCCGTGTGGGTCCTCTGGTGCCTAATAAGGTTTGAGCTGATGCTGAAGCTCTTCCCACAGTCTGGGCACGTAAATGGCTTCTCTCCTGTGTGGATTCTCCAGTGGTTAATGAGGTCAGTTTTCTGGACAAACCTTTTCCCGCACTCCATGCAGATGTTTGCTTTTCCTCCCACATACGTTCTCTGGTAGACAACGGGGCCCTTTGCTTCCCAAACTCGTATCCCATCGTGCCTCTGCCGCCCTTTCTCCAAACTCCTGAGAGAACTGCCCTGCTCCGTACGCTCCAGAACATTGTCAAGGGTGGCTGTTTCTGATGAGATCTCTTGTGGTGTTTCACTTTTGAAGGATGAAAGATTTCCCCTTCCACGTCTCTCACCTGGCAGAAGAATGCATATATGAGTCACAGGCTTAATTGGTGAGGGGATTAAAAAAAAAACTTTAAAGATAGATTTATTTATTTACTAGTAAGTGAGAAAGTATTTCTTCACACAACATATAATCAATCTATGGAATTCTCTGCCACAAGATGTGATGACAGCGAACAGTCTGGATGGCATTAAGAGGGGTTTAGATAAATTCATGGAGGACAAGTATATCAATGGCTACTAGTCTGAGGGCTATTGGCCACCTCCAGCCCCAGAGGAAAGATGCCTCTAAATACCAGTTGCAGGGGAGAGAGGGCATGCCCTCATTTCTTGCCTGTAGGCTTCCCAGAGGCATCTGGTGAGCCACTGTGTGAAGCAGGATGCTGGACTAGATGGGCCTGGGGCCTGATCCAGCAGGGCTTTTTTATATTCTTATGTGGCCCATCATTGACCAGGCAAAGTCATTTTGCATTTAAAAAAAAATTATTTACAGCTTTCCCCCAGCATATTCTGTGTAAAAAGTAGTGCATTCAGCTACTTTAAGTGGCAGGATTGTTTATGCAGAATTTGGTTTCTGCAGATCATTGAGAAGTGTGACTCTGTTAAAGGACCTCCGAACCGGTTTGTACACATCCCGATCCATGGTAGCGCAGCTGGTTTGCATGCAGAAGGTCCCAAGTTCAATCCCTGGCATTTGCAGGCAGGGCTGGGAAAGATTCCCACCTGAAACCCTGGCAAGCTGCTTCCAGTCAGTGCAGACCAGGGCTGCTCAACTTCAGCCCTCCTGCAGATGTTGGCATGGCAACTCCCATAACCCCCCCCCCCGGCTACTGGCCTTTGTGGCTGGGGATTATGGGAGTTGTAGTCCAAAAAACAGCTGGGGGGCCCTAAATTGAGCAGGCCTGGTATAGACAATACTGAACTAGATGGACTAAGGGTCTGTCTCAGTATAAAGCAATCTTCTGTGTTCCTAACCCTTGCTGCCATGGCCACTCATTCCCCTCAGGCTGCTGACAGGCCCAGGCCCATCCCTTGCCCTTCCTTCTGTCTCTCTTCCGCCTCCCTTCTTTTTCTCTTTCTCTCTCCTCCACTCGCTCTTCTCCACTCTTTCTTTCCTCTCCCTTCATGTTTTTTCTCCCTCCCTGAATTAAAAGATTTTGTTCATTTACACAACGGCATCCTCCTTCTCCTGAAGGGGCTCTTTCCTCCCTCAGGACCTGCCTTTTTGCAGACCTCTGCCTGCTATCCTTTTATATCCAGAACATCTTCCGACCAGTAACAGCTGCATTCCAACTGACCTGAACCATCACAGGCCCCTCCTCCTTATCTGCATAGGGAATCCCCACTGCCCAATCACCATGGTGCTTCTGCTCTCACAGTCTCCTCCTCCCTATCTGCACAGGGAATCTCCACTGCCCAATCAGGTGCTTCTGCTTACAAACTCTGCATATGGAATCCCCACTGCCCAATCAGGTGCTTCTGCTTGCAATCTCAGCCAATCGCCTCCTTCCTACCATGTAGCTACGCGTGGCCCGTCTACAAGAAATAAATATATAGATAGATAATACTGGAACTGAACCCACATCCCTGGTTTCTCTTTACAATGATCCACAATAATCCAAATCCACAAACAACTGGCAGGTTAACATAAATCATGTTAATCTCAATTACAGTCAGTGACCAACTAGACAAAACAATAAAGGCATTTATACAAATCATACATACATCACTTGATTCGTAGATTATATAATTGTTACTCATATTGACAAGACAAGCATACGACATGCCCTAGATGCTAAAAAACAAAATTTAGCTACTTTAAAGGTTACTTGGGAGTCTCTATCCTCTAAAAGAAACTGTCCTGGGAATTTCACTAATAATGGTAAAATCCAATCCAATCTCAAATCTCAGTAGAAACAACACAAAAGAACCTGAGCTCTGTATACACTGAAACAAGCATATGCCAAAATCCATGTTCCAGTAATGCCAAAGAAAGGGCATTGAAAGGAATCCCAGACAATGCCCAGCAATATCTGGAGTGTGTCAAAGGTGAAAAAGAGGGTGCTGATGCAATTACTGCATTGTGCTTCTCAACACACCTCAGAGAAAGAATGCTCTTAAGACATTTTTCTCATGTGATTTCCCCATGCCAAAGAACAGAGGCGCTCTAACCCCCGGACCTTGGGGCCCGGGCCCGTGACATTGCAGGCTTGCAACACTGTATTCTAACTGTGTGCAGGCACACCAGAGCGCCTCACAGTTCTCAGAAGCCGCTGAGCTGGACGGTCAGGCTCGGTGGCCGTTCCTGCTCCGCCTGCTGCCACAGAGGAGGGGAGATCTGCTCGTCTCACCCCCCCCCCCGACTGCACATATGGGTGGCTGGATTATCGGGGAGGAGGGCTCATGGCAGTGGCAGGGAGGAGGGCTCACGGTGCGGTGGGGGCGGGGGCTTGGGGAAGGGGCATTCCGGGCACCCAGTTTATCTAGGTGAGCCACTGCCAAATGGTACAGTTTAGGTGCTTGGGAGGAACAGCCTTCCCAACAGTATTACACTGTAGGCACAGGATACACATCTTTTAAATAAACAAATCAATGAATCAATGAATAAATGAATAAATGTCTTTGTCACAGGTCCCAGCTGCACACCTCCCTGGTGAAATTATGTATGTATGTATGTATGTATGTATTGTGTTTTTATACCACCCTATATAAAATTTCAATGAGATTCACAATTCAACCGAACAACTAAAACCTAAAAGATGATGTAAAAATAGATTAACATTACCATAAACAACACTCTGAAACTTTAAAACAATTGCATTAAAAGAGCAATTCCCACCTCCCACAACTCTAAGTTAAGAGCAAAGAAGAAGCCTTACCCAGAGAGGCCAGATGCCCATAATTCTCCTCCATGACTTCTCTGTGCAGAGCCCTTTGGTCACAATCCAGCAGAGCCCACTCCTCCTCCGTGAAGAACACAGCCACCTCCTCAAAGGAGACGGGGCCCTGAAAAAGGAAGAAATTTTTTCCTATGAAGAGAGAATCTCAGGGAAGGTGCAAGAGTTCTCCCCCTTCACTCACAAAGTCAGTAATTCTTGATTTTTTATTATTGCATTGGGTTTGTGCTTCCGCACCCCCTTGTTTTAGATATTGATGGATTGTTAACATCGAGGCCATCTGCCTTAAGCACAAGAAGAGCCAGGGCAGAATGGTTTAAACAAAGACACAAGTCTTCCTGATGACAATTATTATTTATTGTTATTTATTTATTCGATTTCTATACCGCCCTTCCAAAATTGGCTCAGGGCGGTTTACACAGAGAAATAATAAATAAATAAGATGGATCCCTGTCCCGCAAAGGGCTCACAATCTTAAAAGATACATAAGATACACACCAGCAATAGTCACTGGAGGTACTGTGCTGGGAGTGGATAGGGCCAGTTATTCTCCCCCTGCTAAATAAAGAGAATCACCATGTTAAAAAGTGCCTCTTTGCCCAGTTAGCAGGGGTAGAATCTTTGCATCCTGTCCTCCATCCACGAAGCTCAGTGCAGCATAGATGAGGATTCTGCTCGTGAGGATCCTCCTCCTGATTTATCTTCACAACAGCCTTGTGAGGTAGCTTAATTTAAGAATGACTGGCTCAGGATCACCCAGGGAGGGTCATGACTGAGGAGAATCTCAAAGTGTATAAAATTATGCACGTAGTAGAGAGAGTGGATCCACCTAATGGTGCAGTGGGGAAGTCACTTGCCTAGGGAGCAAAAGACTGCTGGTTCGAATCCCCGCTGGTATGTTTCCCAGACTATGGGAAACTCCTGTATTGGGCAGCAGTGATATAGGAAGGTGCTGAAAGGCATCATCTCATACTGCGCAGGAGATGGCAATGGTAAACCCCTCCTCTATTCTACCAAAGACAACCACAGGGCTCTGTGGTCGCCAGGAGTTGACACCAACTTGATGGCACACTTTACAGAGGGTGGACAGAGGTAAAATTTTCTCCCTCTCTCACAACATTAGAATCAGGAGCCATCTATTGAAACTGAAGACTGGGAAATTAAGGACGGACAAAAGGAAGTACTTTTTTTACACAGCACATAATTAATCTATGGAATTCTCTGCCATGCAATATGGTGATGGCCACTAGCTTGGTTGGCTTTAGAAGAGGCTTAGTGAAATTCATGGTCTATCAATGGCTACTGGTCTGATGCATATCGGCCACCTCCAGCCTCAGAGGCAAGATGCCTCTAAATGCCAGCTGAAGGGGAGCAATAGCAGGAGAGAGGGCATGCCCTCGCCTCTTGCTTATGGGCTTCCCAGGGGCATCTGGTGGGTCACTGTGTGTGAAATGGGATGCTGGACTAGACAGGCCTTGGGCCTGATCCAGCAGGGCTGTTCTTGCATTCTTATAAGCCAGGTCTCCCCAGTCCAAATCCAGCTGGGAAGCATGTTCTGCTTTGGGCCCCGGAACAAAGAGACTCCCAAACAGCCCCATGTGTGTGTTCTCCAAATCCAGCAATCCCCTACCTGAGTTGGCTGCATCACAGTTGCTTCTGCTCCACCATGAAGAGAAGATGCTTTAGGGAGTACCAAGGGCATTGTTCTGCTACCTGCATGGAAGATGAAGGGGATGAAGAGAGACCTTCAAAGCACTGCTAACAAACTCGGGGAGATGCTGGAGACAAAGGCCTCTCTCACATTCAGGGTCAAGGCATTATAAAAAGGGAATGCATGCATTTCAGGATCCACTGAGCTACAAGTTGGCCGTAGCTCAGTGGCAGAGAATCTGCTTTGCATGCAGAAGGTCCCAGGTTCAATCCCTGGTGGCATCTCCAGGGAGGACTGGGGAAAACGCCTGCCTGAATCCTTGGAGAGCCATTGCCAGTCAGTGTGGACAATACTGAGATGGATGAACTAACAGTCTGACTCAAATGTCTTTTTCGCCACGAGCCCCACCGCTCATTGAGATCATCTGGAGAGGTTTGCCTGCAGTTGCCACCGGCGTGTCTGGCAGCTACTCAGGGATGGGCCTTCTCTGTTGCTGCCCCGAGGCTCTGGAATGTGCTCCCTGTTGAAATAAGAGCCTCCCTATCACTGGCAACCTTTTAAAAGGCAGTCGAGACATATCTGTTCAGCCTGGCTTTTAATTAAATCTACAGTTTTGAACAGTTTTGAACAGTTTTAACATTGTGTTAAATTTTAAATTGTTTTAATGTTTTGTTGTTGTTTTGTATTGTTTTTATTGTAAACCGCCCAGAGACATAGATTTTGAGCAGTATGTAAATATATTAAATGAATAAATAAATTATGTTATTTATTTATTTAATCAAATTCTTATACCACCTAACTCAAATGGCTCTAGGCAGTCCACATAAATAAAAGCAAGCAGTTCTGCTGAGAACTAATCTGCCTAATTTCCGTGCAGCCGCCATTTTGGATTGGGGTGCATAACGTCCATGCAGGTGTCCCTAAGTGGCGCAAACTCTGTACCATTTTGGTGAAAATCGGTGCCGGTATTGTGAAGTTGCAAGGGGGATACACACACGGACGGAAACACTGACAGCAAGGCGATCTCGTAAGGGTACTTTCCATGTGGAAAGTAGGCTAACAGATAGAAACAAAATAAATATCCCATTAAAACAATTTAAAATTGAACTAATTTAAAACCATTTAAAAGTCATTGAAGGCCAGGCTAAAAAAGGGGGTGTTTTGGAGGTGACCGATATGCATCAGACCAGTAGCCATTGATAGACCATGAATTTCTCTAAGCCTCTTCTAAAGCCATCCAAGCTAGTGGCCATCACCACATCCCATGGCAGAGAATTCCGTAGATTAATTATGTGGTGTGTGAAAAAAGTACTTCCTTTTGTCTGTCCTTAATTTCCCAGTCTTCAGTTTCAATAGATGGCTCCTGATTCTAATGTTGTGAGAGAGGGAGAAAATTTTACTCTGTTCACCCTCTGTAAAGCGTGCCATCGAGTCGGTGTCAACTCCTGGCGACCACAGAGCCCTGTGGTTGTCTTTGGTGGAATAAAGGAGAGGTTTACAATTGCCATCTCCCACGCAGTATGAGATGATGGCTTTCAGCACCTTCTTATATCACTGCTGCCTCATATAGGGGATTCGAACCAGCAATCTTTTGCTCCCTAGGCAAGTGACTTCCCCAATGCGCCATGAGGTGGCTCCACCCTCTCTACTCCATGCATAACTTTATACACTTTGAGGCTGTTTAGGGCTCTTTTAAAAATCTTGCATATCTATAGAGGGGTGTATGCCACAGTCCAGAGCGGCCACAGAGAAGGTCTAACCACAAGTCACCACAAGATGAATGAGCGGCATCCACAAACAGAACCCTCTTGATTATTTTAATTTTATTTTTATATTTTATATCCCGCTCTTCCTCCAAGGAGCACAGAGCGGTATACTACATACTTAAAAACCCTGTGAAGTCGGTTAGGCTGAGAGAGAGGTGACTGGCCCAGAGTCACCCAACAAGTATCATGGCTGAATGGGGATTTGAACTCGGGTCTCCCCGGTCCTAGTCCAGCACTCTAACCACTACACCACACTGGTGGTGACCTTAATATGTGGTGGGGATCATGCTGAAGGCAGCTCTCTCCCACGTAACCTGGTCCTAAGACATCTAAGGCTTAAAAGGTAATTCTCAGGACTTTGTGTTTTACCCAGAAACACACTGGCAGCCAGTGGACTAGGACCGGGGAGACCCGAGTTCAAATCCCCATAAAGCCATGATCAGTAGCGGCTCATGAACGCGCCGCTGGTGGGGAGGCGGCTGGAGGCATCTTTGAGGGAAAAGAAAGTCACTGCTTACCTCCACAGCGTGCCTCCCAGCAGCCCCTGCGGCGGGAATCGCTGCTGCCACTCACCTGGCATAAACGGAGCCGAGTCCCTGCCAGCAGCCAGGTGAGTAGCGGGGGCGATTCCCTGCCACAGGGGCTGCTGGCAGACACGCTGTGGAGGTAAGCAGCGACTTTCTTTTCCCTTAAAGATGCCTCCTGCTGCCCCCACAGTGGCACGTTCACACACCGCTACTGGCCATGAGACTTGCTGGGTGACTCGGGGCCAGTCACTTCTCTCTCAGCCGAACCTACTTCACAGGTTTGTTGTGAGGAGAAACTTAAGTATGTAGTACACCGCTCTGGGCTCCTTGGAGGAAGAGCGGGATATAAATGTAATAAATAAATAAATAAAAATAATAAATAGCGTAAGATATGAAATTTCTCCTGGGAGAGAAGAGCTGGTCTTGTGGTAGCAAGCAGGATTTGTCCCCAAGCAGGGTCTGCCCTAGTTGCATATAAATGGGAGACTTGATGTGTGAGCACTGTAAGAGATTCCCCTCAGGGGATGGAGCCACTCTGCGAGGAGCAGAAGGTCCCAAGTTCCCTCCCTGGCAGCATCTCCAAGATAGGACTGAGAGAGATTCCTGCCTGCAACCTTGGAGAAGCCACTGCCAGTCTGTGAAGACAATACTGAGCTAGATGGACCTATGGTCTGACTCAGTATATGGCAGCTTTCTATGTTCCTAATATCACAGCACCCAGAAATTCAGGCAGAATAAATCCTTCCTTCCTTACCAAGAGAAGTGTCCTGAGTTTGGCCCTCCTGTGGGATCCACCCAAAGAGCAGCTTCTGACAAGGATCTGATGGATCCTTCTCCAACTTGCGGGAACAAGTGACCATGTCAGCCGATTGCCCCAGTACCTGAAAAAGAGCAGAAAGGATCCTGTACATGGAAACGAGAGAGAAGTTAGGGGAAGGGTACAACCAAGAGGTGGATTCTTCCCCCAATTCAGCAAATCCCTGCAACAATCAAGCTCTATTCAAACATTACATTCAATGAATGTACAATCTGTAGACAGCATACACATGTAGATTTGTACACACATTATGTAATGTATTCACATTGCATAGAATGCTTGTACAGCAGTACACTTCAGTGTACATTCAGTGGGCTTTTTGGTGGTTGCACCCCATTTATGGAATAGCTTCCCCAGTGAAGTTCACCTGGCTTCATCACTTTGTTCCTTTAGACGCCAAGGCGTTTTTCACACAGGGCTTTTAGCTCACACGTTTTCCTGAAAGGAGGGTGAACATTCACATATCAGCCAGATTTGCCCCCAAGCCCCTGTGAGCTATCGGGGAGAATTTCACACACGATTCGGGTTTTTCATCGTGCATGAGGGTGTAGCCCGAATTATATCCACTGTGAAAAAATCCACTCTTTGCTTCGGATTTTTGGAGCAGCTTCAAACTTGCAGTACAGCCACGCAGTAAACTTGTGGTAAAACCTGCTGTGTGAAAAATGCCCAGGAGAAGACTCAGGCATTTAAAATTTTGATCTGATTTTAACTGATTTTTTTCTAAGTCTTTCAAATTTTGTATTGTATTTTTTATTTTCTCCCCCCGCCCCATCTTTTTGCGTTTGTTTGTGAATGACTTTGTTTTAAATGTGAACCTCGGTATAGGCCTGCTCAGGGTACAGATAGGAATAATAATCATCATCATCATCTATATATTTAATTCTCTAAGACGTACCCGTGGCTAATCCCATGTGTGGCAGATCTCACGAGAGTTCAGAGAGCTGCTAGATCGCCACGGGGATGGGGAAGAAAAGAGCCATGGCAGAGGGAGGAGGCAGCCAGCCGGTGGAGCTGTGCGGCGGGCAAAGCCATGCCAGTGGGAGGAGGAGTCTGGTCGGCCGTCGGGACGTGGCGGCAGCGGGCCAGCCAGGTGGAGGGGGCTGGTGGGTGAGAAAACAATGGCAGCGGTGGTGGGCAGGAGAAAACGGCTGGGCCAAACTAGAGGCACAGATGCTCTGCACCCGTCCCAATTAGTAAATCTTATTTGTTAGCCGCCCATAACAAATTGTTTTATGCGCAGCTTACAAAACAACATTAAAACATGAGTTAAAAACACACAACACATTAAATCATAACAAACCCAAAAAGGCGAGTGTTGTGTGTTTTTCTCTCTTGTTTTAATGTTTCGTTGTAAGCCTCCCAGAGAACAATTTGTTATGGGGCGGCTAACAAATAAGATTTTTTATTATTATGCCATTTACACACAGTATACCACATGTTATTGACTGGATTTGATACTTTAATTATCGGGCCCTTTCCAAGGGTCTAGGATAACTAAAGAATTAAAGGTATCGTCGTAGTATTCCTGCTGTCCCAAGTAGTGTGGCCTTCTGTAGTTGGATGTGTTGTAATTTTATTGATGCCCAAGGTTTTGAGATGGTGTTCAAGTTCTTTTGGTACTGCACCAAGGGCACCCACAACTATTGGCACCACTATTGTTTTCTTTTTCCAGAGCCGCTCAATTTCAATCTGAAGGTTCTTGTATTTAGTTATTTTCTCCAATTGTTTTTCATCAACTCGTCTATCCCCTGGGATTGCAATATCAGTTATCGGAACCCAATTCTTCTCGAGGACTGTCAGATCAGGCATGTTGTATGCTAAATGCCTATCCATTCATATTCAAAAATCCCAAAGGATTGTTGCCTCTTCATTTCCTGTGACCTTCTCAATTGGATGATTCCACCAATTCTTGCTTGCTGGCAACTTGTAATTCTTGCAAAAGTTCCAGTGGAGCATTGCAGCAACTTTGTTGTGTCTTTCCTTATAATCAGGAAAGTCACAATAATTAAAAAATATATAATTTTATTAATCTATTATTATACTTAGTAGTATTAGTATTATACTACTTAGTAGTATACTTAGTATACTACTTAGTAGTATACTTAGTAGTATTAGTATTAGTATTATTAACACAGTCAGACAGGTGTTATTGACTGGTTTGTTTTATCCAGACATCGAGTCCTTCCCAAGGACCTGGGATGGCTGAATTTTATTGTCAACATTGTTGTTGTTGTTATAGATATTGTCGCAGAATACAGGCTGTTCCCAGTCAAGCTGCTTTTTGTGATTGGCTGATGGTGATTTCTGTGGCCCCCGATGGTGTTGAGGTGCTTACCAGTGTTTAGAGAGCACTTGCAAGGTGTCCCAAGCAGTGGCGCTCTGCCCGAAATCCCGCGTGGGGCGGCAGTGCTTGCCTGGCATCCGGTGGGGTGACAGCGTGGCCTTAGCCTCTGAGCGTGGATGCAGCCTCCACGCATGCACAGAGATCAACCAGCAGGTGCCAGTTCGAAGGCGGAGGGGGGACACCTTTAATTGGGAGGAGGGTGCACTCCCACCCCACCCGCCATCACGTTTCCCCCGCCAGCACTCTCTTAAAAACCAGTCCGGAGGGGCGGCAGCATACCTCCTTGACGCCCTGTTCCCTCCTCGGCCTGGAAGTGACCGGAAGTACTGCCTACGCACACCACACGCAGGGTACCTCCAGTCACTTCTGGACTGAGGAGAGAACGGGGCGTCAGGGAAGTACGCTGCCGCCCTGCCAGACCTGTTTTTAAGAGAGCCCTGGTGGGGGAAACCCGGCAGCGGGACGGGGGGGGGGAGTGCACCCTCCCTCACCCTTAAAGGTGTCTCCCCCCCCAACCCCGGCCTTCAAACTGGCAGAACCTCGCCAGCTGCTCAAAGGCCCGTTAAAAGGCCTCTGAACAGGTCTCTGCACATCCCTGATGGAAACCAAGGCCATGCTGCCCCCCACCAGGATGCCGGGCGGAGTGCCGCTGCTTGAGGCAGCTTGCAGGTGCTGCCTAAACGCTGTTGAGCACCTGTTGATTGATTTTTAAAAGGTGCCTCTCGCAACCCCCCTGGAGCTACCTCACCAGCTGCTACTGTTCTGAACAATTATCTGGAAGCCGTAAGAAAGTCCCAGAGTGCCACATTCAGCAGATGATGAGTGGGAAAAGCTTCCAACAGAAACAACAACATCTCCTCCTTATATGAGTACCAGAAAGGACTGCTGAGGAGGCGTTTAGGAATACAGTGTCCCTGCACATCCCTTTAGAACTCCCCAGGATGAAGGCCTCACCTGTTGCTCTTCCTGCCTCTTGTCCTCCGCCTGGCTCAGGAGGAAACCTTCTGCCAGGGCCACTGCCTGGGAACTGGTCTCTGCTCCACACTCTCTCACCCAGCTCCCCATCTCTGGGGGGAGGATGGCCAGGAACTGCTCCAGGATCACCAGGTCCAGGATCTGAGCTTTTGTGTGTCTCTCTGGCCTCAGCCACTGGTGGCAAAGGCTGTGGAGTCGGCTGCAAACCTCTCGGGGGCCCTCGGCCTCCTGGTAGCTGAACTGTCTGAAATGTTGGCACCGTATGTCTGAGCTGATGGTGTCCTCACCCTGGATCACCTGCTCAGTCCTTTCCCAGAGTTTCCCATCACTCCACGTTCGGATGGCACCAGGGCCTTTTTCAAATTGATTCCCTGATGCAGATCCTGTTGGACCTCTCATGTCCATTTTCACTCTGTGCTCAAATGCAGCTCCCCACAAGGCCAAAAGGTCTCTTTGCTCCGCTGCCATTTTTGGCCCCAGAGCAAGAAATGCATGGAGAGGCCAGGGATTCGTCTCACATGGCCAATACTCCCTGTCAGTCATGTTGTAAGTTTCTAGAGTCTCCAGGAAAGCAGGTACTTCACAAGCAACACTGGATGTTTCCAGCTCTCAATCTCAGTTTCTCCCTGATGGAAAGGAAGGAAATCCCAAGAATCAGAGAGCATATCCAACCAAAACATTGATTCCACACCTTCACCCAGAAACATTCACACACCTTTTTCATTTTTTGAAATCCAGCCAGAAGAACTACGACTACAATACTTATATACCGCTTTTCGACAAAAGTTCCCACAGTGGTTTACAGAGGGAGAGGGAGAAGGAGAAGGATATGAATGAATGAATGGATGGATGGATGAATAAGCTGGATCCCTGAATGAATGAATGAATGTGGAGCCCTGTCCCCAAAGGACTCACAATCTAGCCACTGGAGGGATGCTGTGCTGGGGATGGATAGGGCCATTTGCTCTCCCCCTGCTAAACAGAATCACCACTTTAAAAGGTGCCTCTTTGCTCAGTTAGCAGGGGAGTTCTGTGACACCCAAAAGCTGACATTCAGCATTGTGAACATTCACTGAGTAAGAGTATTATTTTATTGCCCCTGTATACCTGCCTAGAGAAAGATGAAACTTTCACTTGCTGTGCTCTCTTTGTCACTCCACAGTCAAGGGCTGATATCCAGATTAAGTTACTCAGTGGTACTACTCAGGCGTTACTCTAAAGGACTATATATTTTTAATAGTAATAGTACAACTTAGGGGATATCAATCAAGGGTGTTTTGTGGTGTGTGTTTTTTACAAAATCCCCTTAACTTCCTGGGTGGAAGTGTGTGTATATATATATATATATCCCTCTCTCTCTTTCAGGCTATGGGTTTAGAAAGGAGGGGGAAAAACAAGGATCTGCCTTATACTGAATCAGAACATCAATCCATTGGGGATGAGTCAATGGCAGAGTATCTGCTTTGCATGCTGAAAGCAGATCATCTCTAGGCAGGGCTGGGAAAGACCCTTTACTAAAACCTTAGAGAGCTGCTGTCAGATAAGGCAGTACTGACCCAGATTAACCATGGGTCTGACTCAGTAAAATAAAGCTTCCTTTTTTTAATTGAGGATGGCACCCTAGCTCAGTGGCAGAGCATCTGCTTTGCATGCAGTCCTGAGGAGTTCACACCCTGGCATCTCCAGGAAGGAGACAAGTCATGCTTGCTACAACAAGACCAGCTCTCCTCCCTTTGTTGTTCCTATGCCTTTCCAAACTTCTGAGACCATTTTCAGATAAGAAGTCAGAGAATGAGCGCAAGGTCTTGTGCATGCCATGGATAGACAGGAACGCAGAAGCAAGAGCAAACTGCCTTACACCCTTGGTCCATCTAGCTCAATATTGTCTACACTGACTGGCAGCTACTCTCCAGCATTTCAGACAGGGATCTCCCCCAGCCCTACCTGGAGATGCTGCCAGGGATTGAACCTGGGACCTTGCTCATACAAAGCAGATGCTCTGCTCCTGAGCTACGACCCCATACATTTCAGCACTACTTTTGGATCATCTGGAGACTCCCTTATACCATTTATACCCCCCACGTGAACCCACGTCACATAAGCTGCCTCGCACGGAGTCCGACCGTCGGTCTATCGGGGCTTGTATGATCTACCCTGACTGGCAGCTGCTCTCCAGGGCCTCGAGGGAGATCTTCGCTACTTGGCTGCTTGCGACCCAGTCAGGGGGAGATTCCAACAGGCCTGTACCTGGGATCTCTTGCAAGGCAAGGCAAAAGCTCTAGCCCCCCCAGCTCCCGCCCTCCCCCCGGCTATCATGCCTCTCTCTTCATGCCTTTGGGTTTTTCCGCCGCCCCACCCCATCCAGTGTGGGGTACCCTCTCCCCCAATTCCCCCCAAAGCACAGACAATCGGCTCACCAGCTAGCCTTCCCAAGTGGGGCGCGGTGGTGGGGGGGAGGCGGGACAGGAAGAAAGACTTACCCAGTTTGCATCTGTTTCTCGGCTGACTCCCAAGGAATGCCGTGCTGGCTTTAACCCTTCCCAAGCCTCTCCCTCTGCAGAGGTGGGATCTCTCATGCTTGGCAGCAGGAAGGGAGGATGCGCGCACAGAAGCTTTGCGAGCCCTCCACGAAGAAGATCCTCCACCATTTCTGCAGTAAATCCCCAAGCAAAAGCGTCCATCCCTCGCCGCATGCTTTCTGGTTTTTGCAAAGCGAGGAAGGAAAGAGGATGCGGTGGGGCTGGGCTGGGGGCGGGGGTGTCCCTCTGCTTGAGCAGATGCAACTGTCCTCAGGGTTAAAGCGAGAGAGTCCAGGTTCCTAGAAAAGCCGCTGAGTGGGGAGGCGGGACTGTGCATTGTGCGGGTCACTTCCTGCCCCCTCCCCGTGAGAAAGGAGGCTTGGATTTTCCCACGCGCGCGGTATCTTCTGCAGTTTCCACCAACGCCCGGGGATCATCGGGGGGTGCTAAGTGCAGTTGGGTGCAGGGGCGTCCCCAGAAAAGGATGCAAGGCAGGAAACGGGAAGGAGCCTTGAAAGACCCCGGTGGGGAATGGAGGCAGATGCTGATGGGGAGGTTTCAGGACGGAGCCTGAGACAGGAGGATAGGCGCTCGCCCCGAAGTGAGGTGGCTTATGTGCCTGACCCACCCAGCTCTGCGGGATTCCTCCGCAAGACCCACCCATCCGTTCTTCTCAGTCAGGGCGGCCCGCACATAGGGAAAGGGATCGTCGCTCAGTGGGAAAGCATCTGCTTTTCCTGCGGAAGATCGCAGATCGAATCCCTGGCCTCTCCAGGCAAGGATGAGGAAAATCGAGCCACTGCCAGTCAGCGTAGAGACAATACTTACTGAGATAGTTGGTCAGAGACTCGATATAAAGCAGCTTTCTGTGTTCACATATTCCTAGGGTCAGAACTGCAGGCTGTGCCCTGTATGTTTGTATGGACAGAAAGTATGTTGGGAATAGGCAGTGCACAGCTGAGACTGAGGGAGAATAGAGCAGGGGTATCCAAACATGAGCTACCTAATGGCACAGCGGGGAAATGCTTGACTAACAAGTTGAAGGTTGCCGGTTCCAATCTCCACTGGTACTATATCAGGCAGCAGCGATATAGGAAGATGCTGAAAGGCATCATCTCATACTGCGCAGGAGGAGGTAATGGTAAACCCCTCCTGCGTTCTACCAAAGAAAACCACAGGGCACTGTGGGCACTAGGAGTCAAAATCAACTTGACGGCACACTTTACCTTTACCCAAACATGGGTCACCAAATGCTGTTGGACTGCAATGCAAAACCTTGTTGTGGCTGAGGTCAGGATGGTGATGGGAGTTGTAGTCTAACAACATTTGGGGGCCCAAGCTTGGGAACTGCTAAAGCAGAGGGAGTCAGGCTGGGACCTTTGGGGAAGCAGGTGGTGTGCCAGGAAGGTGGATTAAGGGGAGGCATAGGAACATAGGACTATGCCCTACACCAAGTCAGACACTTGGCCTATCTAGCTCAGTATGGTCTACACCAGGGTTTCTCAACATTTTTGGAATCATGGGAAGAGAGCTGGTCTTGTGGTAGCAAGCGTGACTTGTCCCCTTAGCTAAGCAGGGTCCACCCTGGTTGCATATGAATGGGGGACTAGAAGTGTGAGCACTGGAAGATATTCCCCTCAGGGGATGGAGCCGCTCTGGGAAGAGCATCTAGGTTCCAGGTTCCCTCCCTGGCAGCATCTCCAGGATAGGGCTGAGAGAGATTCCTGCCTGCAACCTTGGAGAAACTGCTGCCAATCTGTGTAGACAATACTGAGCTAGATGGACCAATGGTCTGACTCAGTATATGGCAGTTTCCTATGTTCATAGCCTGGTACATCCTTTGTGCACAGTTTCCCGGACCAGCAGTTAGTAAAAGGGTTGCCCCACGCTCAGGCACACACACACACCCAAACAATTTCAAGCTGAGGGTGGCACCGCTGCTGGGAACTCTCCAGAGCTCATTTCTAGGCAGGCAGCCCTCGCTGCTGGGATAACACTCATTTAGCTTCTTCGAACAGAACGTTATCCCAGCAGCGAGAGCTCCCTGCCTAGAAATGAGCTCCAGAGAGCTCCCAGCAATGGAGGCCCCCACCAGCTCGAAATTATTTTGTGTGGGGATTAATTCCGCATGGACCAGCACTCAACTGCTCACGGACCGGCACAAGTCCACGGACTGGTGGTTGAGAAACACTGGTCGACACTGACAGGCAGTGACTCTCCTGGGTTTTTAGGCAGGAGTGTTCCGCAACTTTACCTGGCGATGCCGCCAAGGAGTGAACCTTGTGAATGCAAAGCAGATGCTCTTCCACTGAGCTATGGCCCCATCCCCAAAGGAGGCAAAGAGGCTGTGCAGGTGGGAGGTCAATAGGAACAGATCAGTGACCTGGATGGTGACCTGGTGCTGTGGTTTACTACCTGACTGAAGCTTTGTTCTTGTGAGATGCCCAAGCTGTATTGCACTGGAGGACTGAGATAGACATATTTTTAAATAAATTTCCTGTGAAATCATCAAATTTATACCATTTTAGCCTTTCCTGCGAGGAGCGGCTGCCCAGAATAATCCTCCACTTTGGGATGGATTATCTTTCTGCCTCAAGAGTACAAGAGGTCACATAGAGGGTCACACCTTGGCTCCCCTTTCGGTTAAGCCAAGAGGGTTTCCCTACAGCATATTCCTGGGTGGCTTCGCTCAGGAATGTTCCCTGTGTTTTTGGATGCACTGAAACCAGTTTCACACTGCTTTCGCTTTGTAGAATGGGCAGGAGTTGAGGGGCAGCTCCCCTTTCCAATGGGCTGCCATGCTCTCAATTAAAATTTAGTCTCCCATTCATATGCAACAGGGTGGACCCTGCTTTGGAAAGGGGACAAGTCATGTTTGCTACCACAAGACCAGCTCAAGAGTCAGTCTAAAGGATGATTTCATTTCAATAGGACTACTCAGGAGTAATTTAGTCTGGATGGCAGAAAGGATTTTATTTATTTAGATAAATGCCTATGATACTTCTTCACACACACAAAAAGTTCCTACACCAGGGCAGCTAGTAATATCAAATACCAATGAAACAACAAAACCTATAGTTTATAACTATATATCCAGTTGTGAGTACAGTGGTTCTGGGGGTATCGGATGCCTGTGTTCTCATTAGCCCCATTCAGAATTATGAAATGCAGCAGTGCTCACAGTTTCAGCGCCGACTTGGGGAGGAAGTCCCACCCCCATGCTGTCACTCACCCCTTCCAGCCAGCCACTCAGGGTTACAGCACTGTGTGTGAGAGAAGGGGGAAGTGCTTTGTGCTGTAAGGGGGATGGCCAATGTTCCATGAGCTGCAGCCTGGATTGGCTGATCACGGTTATGGTGCTTCCCTCTTCTCCCAAACAGCTCCATAACCATGAACAACTGGCTGGTGGGTGCGAGTGACCTCCTCCTTGCTTCAGAGCTGTATCCATGATGCATATGATGAGAGTTGACTGCCAGTTTAAGTAGCTGCCGCTCAGGTAAAAGGTAAAGTTTTGCCGAGTCAGTGTTGACTCCTGACGACCACAGAGCCATGAGGTTTTCTTTGGTAGAATACAGGAGGGGTTGACCATTGCCTCCTCCCGCGCAGTATGAGATGATGCCTTTCAGCATCTTCCTATATTGCTTCTGCCCAATATAGGTGCCAGCGGGGATTCGAACTGTCAACCTCTAGCTTGCTAGGCAAGTCATTTCCCCCCGCGCCATCAGGTGGCTAGGTCGCTCAGGTAGAGTGGGGTTATTTCCAGATCAGTTTCTTTTTTGCGGGAGCTTCAGTGAACTATCGCAAGAGCTGCTGACTAGAGCCATTTTGGGGCATCCACATCTATGCAGTTCTTGCAGTAGTTCTTCCGGCATTTTGCTGTCACCAGTGGAGTGGACTGCGGGTTGTACTCCCTGCCTCTGCAGGCTGCAGTCCCTCCCTGAGGCACTGTCCCTTACAATGCTTTCTGCACACATCTGTAGGAAGCATGGGCATTTTCTCATTTATCTGTCACCCAACTGCTCTCATCTGGAATAATGGATTTCCTGTGATGCCTCCACACACATCCGTGTCTTCTTGGTCTTCCACAGCACTGGAGTTGCAGAGAACCCTCCGGTATATCTTTTAACGCCTGACATATAGAGCAAGGAAGTGTCCGTGCGGCAAGAGAGCAGCCAGTGTGGTGTAGTGGTTAGTGCTGGGCTAGGACTGGGGAGACCAGATTTCAGATACCCATTCAGCCAGGAAACTCACTGGGTACCTCCGGACCTGTCTCTCAGCATAACTGACCTCACAGGGTTGTTGTGAGGATTAACATAACCATGTTCAGCACTCTAGGCTCCTTGGATGAAGAGTGGGATATAAGTGTAACAACAATAATAATCATTTCCCAGCTAACTGCACCAGGTCAGCAGGGAAGGCAGGTTTTCAGTGCTCCCACCCCCCGCTCAGGAAGCCCCCGGTGCCACCCAACAATACTTCCCTGAGGATTACATAGCTATTGGGGACATATTTTCAGTTGCCAGAGAGGGTTTTCTGGGGAACAGGGCATCAAAAATTGCCACTTGCCCACGGGATTGGTGCAGTGAGTTGGGAAGCTCTGTTAGGCTTTTCTCCCATTGAATCAATGCATCTCTGCTCTGTATTTATTTATTTTTATATCCTGCTTTTCCTCCAAGGAGCTCAGAGTTCATGGTTATGTCACCATTGTCTTTAAATCACTGCTCAGAAACCATACATTCCTCCATACAGCCATTATATAACAGCAAGTTCTGAGATCATCACTTCTTTCGATTTTCTGCTGTGAAGGGAAAAGCTCAGGAATGTTGTTGCACTGGCGTGACAATAGACCAGTACAATGCAAGAACATGAGTGTGCGTGTGTGTTTGTTGAAGCATAATTCTGGAACACTAAAATGGTTATGAGGGAGGCCCCCTCTCCTGATCAATTTCACCTTGGCTGAGAGATCCCCAAGCCTGTTGAACTTTGCTGATCAATTTTACCTCATCTAACAATTCCCCACAAGCCTAAACTTAAAAGCAGAAAATATACAATGGGTATTTCTTTCTCTGGACATTGCTGCTTTCCAATTAATCACTTCCTGAAGCCATTTCCTGCCACAATACCTTTCCTTTTAAATTACCTGCCAGCAATTATATGCATGCTTTCCTGGGAGTAAGCCCCATTGAACTGAGTAGGATTTACTTCCAGGATGCATTTATTCTCCTGTTGAGAGCACAATTGGCCATTTATATCTCCCTTTGTTATCTTCCCCATCTCCTGGTAGAGCAAAGAAACAAATTGTAAATGGGATACCTTGGGAAGAACCTACATCCTCAATATATATATTAAATCATACTTCCCGGTGCTTCAAAGAGACAAAAAACAAAACAAAAGGTAGAAGTTGCTCTGTGTGTGTGTGTGTGTGTGTGTGTGTGTGTGTGTGTGAGAGAGAGAGAGAGAGAGAGAGAGAGAGAGGGGTGTGTGTGTGTGTGTGTGTGTGTAAGAGCAGTACAGCACTAGAATAACTAGATTAAAAATAATAATAATAAGCTGGCAAGAGATTCCAAAAAATCATTTCACAGCAGGCAACTGGGGAAAGGAGTGTGCCTAGCCAGAGGTATATACCCAAAGCTGTGATGGAACATAGGAAGCTGCCATATACTGAGCCAGACCATTGGTCTATCTAGCTCAGTATTATCTTCACAGACTGGCAGTGGCTTCTCCAAGGTTGCAGGCAAGAGTCTCTCTTCAGTCCTATCTTGGAGATGTTGCCAGGGAGGGAGCTTGGAACCTTCTGCTCTTCCCAGAGTGGCTCCATCCCCTGAGGGGAATATCTTATAGAGCTCACACAAGTAGTCTCCCATTCATATGCAACCAGGGTGGATCCTGCTTAGCTAAGGGGACAAGTCATGCTTGCGACCACCAGACCAGCTCACCTCTCTGAGGTGTGCACAGGTGACTACAACTCCCAGAATCCCCAGCCAAAGGCCACTGCAGCTGAAGGTGCTGGGAGTTGTAGTCAACAACATCTGGGAATCTCTGTTACAGGGAACACTGCTGTGCAATAAAAAGTAGTGTGAAAAGGTAATAGGGCCATTCTCACAATAGCTACTAGAACAGGAGAAGCTTCTCCCCTGGTTTGGGAGCCAACTGGCCATCATGAGACTTCTACAAGCAAGGTAAGAGGGCAGGAAAATGATAGGATGTGAGGAAGTACAGTGGTGGGAGGCACGGGGAGCACAGGAACATCGGAAGCTGCTTTATACTGAGTCAGAGCTTTGACACATTGGTCCAACTCAGTATTGCCTACACAGACTGGCAGCGGCTTCTCCAATGATACAGGCAGGAGATGCCAGGGAGGGAACTTGGAAGGCATGAGGCAGGTGCTATGCAAGCATGCAGGTGCTCTTCCCAGAGCGGCCCCATCCTTTAAGGAGACTCTCTTACAGTGCTCACGTGTAGTCTCCCTTTCAAATGCAACCAGGGCAGACCCTGCTTAGCAAAGGGGGCAATTCATGCTTGCCACCACGAGACCAGCGCTTTCCCTCCACCCTTGCTGTGGAGCTGGGTACAATTTCTGGGCTCACAACCGCCTCCTGCTTCCATACCCAACTCGCCAACAAGCTTTCCCCCTTCTCCTACCGGTATCTTAGGAAGCTGCCATATACTGAGTCAGACCATTGGTCTATCTAGCTCAGTATTGTCTTCACAGACTGGCAGTGGCTTCTCCAAGGCTGCAGACAGGAATTTATCTCCGCCCTATCTTGGAGATGCTGCCAGGGAGGGAACTTTAAACCTTCGGCTCGAGCAGCCCCATCCCGAGGGGAATATCTTGCTGAGCTCACACTTCTAGTCTCCCATGCAGCCAGGGCAGACCCTGCTTAGCTAAGGGGACAAGTCATGCTTGCTACCACAAAACAATTCTCACACGGGCTAATGGGGAAGACAAACAGCTCCCGAACTAGGGTAGGATGCATCTCAGACCCTAGTAATCAGCGTGGAAACAGCCTTACCAGGTCCAACTCTGGGCCCTGCATTTCAACATGGATGCCAATAAACTGTAAAGCAGGGAGGTCAAACCCCCCAGCCCCCAGATGTTGTTGGCCTACAACTCCCATCATCCCCAGTCACAGGGGCCAGGGGTGTTGGGAGTTGTAGGCCAACCTCTACAGGAGGGCTGCGGTCTGATACCTCTACAAGGATTCAGCAGAGGGCAACAGAGAGACTGTGGGTCCTGGATGCTCTTATTTCATCAGGGAACACATTCCAAAGCCCCGGGGCAGCCACAGAGAAGGCCCAGTTCCGAGTTGCCACCAAACAAACCATAACTGGACCTTTCCAGGTGATCTTAATAAGCAACAGGGTTCATGCTGTTTTGTTAATGGAATATGTTTATAAAGAGACACCTTCCACCAAAACAGACCAAAGGTTTCTAGAACCCCTTTCTAAGGCTGTAGCTGAATACAAGATGCAAATCCCATACTTCTTCAGGAATGGTCTCTCAGGCAGATGTCTTTCCAAAGTAAAAACGCATGTTGATGCCTTTTAAAAAATCCTGTCAGAGGATTTTTTTAAAAGCTGCTGTCCAGAGGGTTTCCAATCACAGAATATTTAAATAGTCTCTCCAGTATATATAATTCTTGGTTTTAATTAAGGTTTGATCTCTACATGATATTCCTCCAACACACGTAATTTCTCTGAGCACTCCGAGAAAGCATGTGTGGATTATATGGTGGGAAGTGGTATGGTTTCAACCCTTGTGTGAATTCCTTGATGTTTCTTCAGGGCTGAGCTGCAACTGTAGCTCTTTCCACACTCTGAGCATTGATATGGTTTCTCCCCAGTGTGGATTCTTTGATGAATAATAAGGCTCGAGCTATGACTGAAGCTCTTTCCACAGTCTGAGCATTGATATGGTTTTCCCCCTGTATGGATTCTTTGATGGGAAATAAGCCTTGCAAGTTGGCTGAAGCTCTTTCCACACTGAGAGCATTGATATGGTTTCTCCCCTGTGTGGATTCTTCTATGAGAAATAAGATTTTAACTACAACATAAGCTCTTTCCACACTCTGAACATTGATATGGTTTCTCCCCTGTGTGAATTCTTTGATGGGAAGTAAGGCTTGAGGTCTGACTGAAACTCTTTCCACATTCTGAACATTGATATGGTTTCTCCCCTGTGTGGATTCTTTGATGAATAATAAGGTGTGATTTATGACTGAAACTCTTTCCACACTCTGAGCATTGATATGGTTTCTCCCCTGTGTGGATTCTTTCATGGGAAGCAAGGCTTGAGCTATAACTGAAGCTCTTTCCACACTCTGAGCATTGATATGTTTTCTCCCCAGTGTGGATTTTTTGATGGGAAGCAAGGTGTGAGCTCTTCCTGAAGCTCTTTCCACACTCTGAGCATTGATATGGTTTCTCCCCAGTGTGGATTCTTTGATGGGAAGTAAGGTGTGAGCTGTTCCTGAAGCTCTTTCCACACTCTGGACATTGATATGGTTTCTCCCCAGTGTGGATTCTTTGATGCGAAATAAGGATATAATTACGGCTGAAGCTCTGGCCACACTCTGAGCATTCATAGTTTTTCTCATCTGTACAAACTCTTGGATGTGTGCTGAGGCTTGATTTCCTGGTTAGTTCATTTGTTAACAGAGAATTTTTATTTCTTCTGTTGCCTTTCCCAGCCTGTTCTTTAAATGGAATTTCAGGGACATTTGATCTTTGGAATGCAACAGATTTCTTAATCAACTGATAGTTTGCTTCAGTTTTCCTTTTCAGCTGCACACCCTTTCTCTGTCTCTTCCCTCCATCACCTGCAGAAATGGGAGAGAATTTCCCAATGAGGGAGAAATGGAGCTTCAAATGTTGTATTCCTTTCCTGTGTGAGGAAAGGAATGCAACATTCTGTAGTGGGAAGAAGATCCTGCTCTAAAGATCTATTTCCCAATGCAGATCACTATAGTGAAGGATCTCTATGAAGATTGTAACAGAGGTTGACTCTTTGTGGGGTATCTGCAGCTATCCCTATTACCACCATAAGATGTATATTGAATGATGCGTATTCAATGTATGTCTTCCAGTTGTAACAGGAATAGCTGTGTGCTATCCCAGATGGAGAGAAGGGGAACCGCTTTTATGGGAACCCCTTTTATGAACGTAAATATCTATTATTTATTATTATTATTATTATTATTATTATTATTATTATTATTATTAAAACTTTTATACCGCCCTTCCAAAAGGTCCAGGGCAGTTTACATTAAAACACCATTAAAATCAATTAATAATTAAACAAAAATTATAAAGCATAAAACAATGACTAACAATTAAAAACATCATAAAACAACAATTAAATAATCTTGCATTAGATTTGGCCATAGGAGCATTGCATGAACTTCATGCGGATGGTGGAGAGGAAATGGCTGGGGAAATATTTGTGATTACTTCACCACAGGGATGTGCAGCCTTTCAAACTCTTGAGGAAACCCTGCTCAAGATGAACAGGGACTTCCTTAAAGTGTGGACTAAGCTCCAAGACAGAAGTGGGGAAATGGATCCTGCCAAAATAATGTATTATTTATTTTATTTAACATATTATTATACCACCCACAACTAACATCTCTGGCAGTTTACAACACCTGATCCTCCATTTAGCTACCTGATCCTCCACTTAGATACCAAAACCAAACCTAGAGGAGGCTTAGCAAGGACAGGCTAGACAATTACAAGGTTGTGAGACCAGAAAACTGCTATTCTGCTCCCTTTTGACTTCTACTGATTTGGCTTTGCACATCCAAGGAATAAAGACCTACACTTGACGTCCTCAATGACAGCCACCAACTTTGCCAATGCAGACCCACAATCACAGCAAAGGGAAGGGAGAACCTTACCCAGAAAAGCCAGATGCCCATAGATGTCTTCCATGACTTCTGTGTGCAGAGCTCTTTGGTCTGGATTCAGCAGAGCCCACTCCTCCTCCGTGAACTGCACAGCCACCTCTTCCAATCTCACTGGTCCCTGACAGAAGGTGAAAGCATTTCCTTCTTAGTGACAGTGTAGCAACCCAGGAAGACAGTAAGTGTGAGGTGGATGGGTCTCCTCACACAGGACTTAACTGTGTTGTGAACCAGCCTGGCTGTAGGGGAAATCCACTGTTGCCATTTGTTTCTCTACTGTTTGAATTGATTTTATATGTTCTTATTAAACCAAATTGTACTAATGTCCTCTCTAAAATGAGGGGTATGCATGTGCAGAAAGAGTGAATGGGCATTCATGCCAGAGGAAGGATGAAGATGGGGGTCATAGAGCAGGGATGGCCAAACCTGGCCATCCAGCTCTTTTTAAACTATAACTCTCATCATCTCCTGCCCCAACCAGTGGTGGCTGGTGATTATGGAAGTTGTCATTCTACAGCAGCTGGAGGGCCACGTTTGCCCAGCCCTGCCATAGAATCTAGAGTGACCAGGAGAGATGTCAGGACTGTGCATACAGAATACTTTGAAGACAGGAGCCTAGAGGAGGAAAAGTAAAGCTTGCCACCAAAGTGCCAGGTAGAGAGACAGTTTCCTGATAAGGAGGATGGTTGGCCGAACAGCACATCCCTAAGTAGATAAACTCCTTGGAGGGAGGGCGTTGCTTCCCAGATTGTGAGCCTGTGAAACAAGTTGCTGCCCGATCAAGCCACCAAGGGAAATGTCAGCACAAAAGACCCAAGGCGCTGGCCAGAGAGAGGAGAGTCTAAAAGGGGCAATTTTGCAAATGGCTTATTGGGGGGAGACGGCTGACTAATACCTCCGAGCAGAGGTGAACAAACCCCAGAACTCCTGGCCTTTTCCATCTCCATGCTACATTCAGGCTTGGCCAACCCCAGATGTATGCATGAGTAACTTTAAACACTAACTATACTCTCTCTCGCACAACTTCAATACATTCTATACTTTGAGTCTCTGCTTGTCAGTTGTGAACTGTGTGGCATCAAAGCCTGGTCATAAAAGCTTCCTTCCCACGTGGGGCGTGGGTGCCCTAATGGCTCAGGGCAGGGTCATGGCCTGCACAGTGCCTTTGCCTTAACAATGGTTCCCCAGTAGCCTTCCATAGGGGACATTTGGACCATTCAAGTGAGGGGAGGGAGGCAGAGGGTTTCAGGCCCAGGGAGAGGCACAGCAGACAGAGGCCCTCAGGCCCTGCCCACCACTTCTCCTTCAGGAGCCTTGTTCTACCTGGTTCCGTGGCCCAGAGGCTGTTTCCGCTTGGCCCAACAGAGAAGGTCTGGGAGGAAGGACCAGTTTGGTTTCACCATCTGTGAAGATGACCAAAAGGGACAAAAGAGATCTAATTCATGACGACATAAACATTGGAAACAATTTAAAAGTTCAGTAAAACAGAACAGAGTCTATCAGGCAAATTGCAAACACTAATATCAGCAGCATGTTTTTGATCTTACAGAGCCCGTCTAGACTCTTCATTCTCTTGAGCAACAGGGTGTGCAAGATGACTGGCGGAAATTGCACCTGGGATACGCTGGCATACCCAGAAGGGCTTGGAGCACGTGCACTTTGGCAGTGTTCTCTCTATTTTTTCCCATCTGTGTGCAGAATGAGTTTTGTTCTGGGCGGCAGTATCAAGGCAGTGTGTGCACACATGCATTCAGAATGGGGCCTTCCTGATTCAACCTGAGCAGTATCTAAAATTAATTGAAGGGACGTAAAAAAAACGTGTGAGCATGTGCACACACGCACGCCTTAGAGGGAACACAGCATTTGGTGACTCACTATATCAGGCAGTGAGAAGAAACGCATCTTCAGTTCTTGCCAAAAGGCAGGCAGGGTGCATGTTTGATGAAAGTGACGGGTTTCAGGAATTCCAAGACGAGAAGCCACAACCATGAAGGCCCTGATCAAAAGATGGGAAACTGAAGGGTAGTCTTTGAAGAAGATATTAAGGGTAAGGCAGGCTGCTACATTACAGGGGAAACTTCAGGGATCTTGGGCCAGTTAATTTAGGGCTTTAAAGACCCAAACCAGGACTTTACATGAGTCACCTCTGAAGCCCTTAACGACATGGGACCTGCACACCTCAGAGATGGATTTCTCTACCCTGGGTCCCTCCCTTCTCCTTGCTCATGATGGTCTCCTGGAGAGAACTTGCTTCACAACTCTCTATTTAACATGCTTCAACCTTAGAAAATCCTCCCAAAGAGCTGGGAGTGGCCCCCTCTCTAGAGAGCTTTTGTCACAGGAAAAAATAGCTGGGCTTCCCCAAGACATGCACTATTCACCATTTATCCTGTTGACTCTGGCCCACTCCAGACATTCAGCGAATCAGCACTGCACACACTTACATCTGCTGAAAGTGAGCTGCAACTTCTGCCCAGGCCTGGCACTCACCAACTCCTCTGTGCTGCTCACAGATAGGATGGCACTCCCCTGAAGAGGCCACCGCTGTATCTGTGATGGCGGATGCTTCCGTGATAGGGAGGCCCAGGCAAATTCCTTGACAGGTTCTGTGTCAAATATTCCTGTGCCATTTTTACATTTGGATATGTTACTATGAGGGCTGACTTTGGGGGAACAATTCAAGTCAAGTCATACAATGAAATACTCTCTTCTCCATTTACTTCCCACACTGGATCTCGGGCACAGTTCAAGGCACCAGATTGGACACCTGAATGTCTTGAATGTTGAAAGTAAACTCATTTTTAATCTAGGGAAAGAAGATGGAGAGAAGCTTGGGTCTCCATAGAACTGGAAATGGAATGTAAAAAATTTCAAGAGGGAGGCAGAGCAAGTTGAAATGCACACCCCATTCCTTCTTACCTGGCAAGGTGGCCCCTCTGTCACCCTCTTCCACCATCCCCCTGAAGAGCAGATTCTGTCTGGGATCCGATGGAACCTCAGAGAAATCGTTGTCCGCTCTTGATCTCATCTGTCCCTAGAAGACCAGAAAGGGAATGGGGAGACGTATTAGGAAATGGGGGACATTCCTCCCTTTTGTTACTGAAGGAAGACACTCTCTTTTGTTATTGAGGAAAGAAGGCCATCAAGGTACAAGCCTTAATCCTTTTTCACAGCAGGTAACAGGCTCAAACTGGACCCGCCTTTAAACATGTACGTTTAGGCCCATTAAGGAGGAGGAAATTCCAGTTTGGAGTGGAAATCCCAACACTAGAGTGACATCAGAGATGCACCAGGCCTTCTCAGTGGATCCAAGAGCTGTCTATCCTGGGAAGAGGAGGACAGACTTCCCCCTCCATAATGGCTATAAAAATAGACGGCAAGGGCCTGGCCAGCATTCACAACTTTCCACTTGCTAATGGGTGTTCCAGGGGCGAAGCTGTAGAGATTAATGCTCTCTCAGCCAAGGACCAGCCTACTGCTAGACTACGGTAAAACACTGTGCTAGTTAGTTAGTTAATGTAATGGAGGATTGCTTGCAAAAATCTTCCCCAGGTGCCTCGTAGAGCCATTCTCTACTATCGAGTTGTTTTTCAGCATAATAGATTGTGGTCTAGAGCTGAGTTATGTGGACAGTGTCCTGTAAGGCCCAAGTCAGACAGTTCTAGGTTGTTGAAGCCGTGTCTAAGCATGGTCAGTGCCTTTGGATCAGTCTTCAACTGGTGGCAGCCTACATCAAAAAGAACGCTGTGCTCCTAGATCAGGATCAGAGCAATCTCTCTTCTGAGAGAAGATCCCTGGAAAGCATAGAGCAACCCCATTTTGTCACAATTTGACACAGTTAAAAGAAAGGACACGAGACAGCCTTTCCAGAAATGTTTCTCCCCCAAAACTGGGCTAGCAGGGATCTCATCTCATTCATATCTTCAGACCGTGGAAGCTACCCAGATGAAAGAGATGTTCTCACCTGATGCTCTTCGTGCCTCTTGTCCTCTGCCTGGCTCAGGAGGAAGCCTTCTGCTAGGGCTACTGCCTGGGAACTGGTCTCTGCTCCACATTCTCTCAACCAGGTCTCCATCTGTGGTGGCAGGACTCTCAGGAACTGCTCCAGGATCACCAGGTCCAGCATCTGACCTTTTGTGTGTCTCTCTGGCTTCAGCCACTGAAGGCAAAGACTGTGGAGTCGGCTGCAAATCTCTCGGGGTCCCTCGACCTCCTGGCAGAAGAACTGCCTAAAGCGCTGTCCATCTGAGCTGGTGGCATCCTCTCCCAGCCTCTTCTGCTCTGTCTTTCCCCAGCATTCCTCAGTGCTTCCACCCTCAAGGTCTCTAACTGCTACAGAGCCAGCTCGGTATTTCATCTTTGTTCTGTATTCCAAGGTGGCTTCTGGGAATTCCCAGAGATCTCCTTGCTGTTCCATCAATCACACTCTTAAAAGAAGGTGTTTCTGTTAAGTCTTGGGAAGCCAACACCCTTTTCTATCTTCAGTATTAATATTGTAATGCCACGGCAAGAAACCTTACAAGAAAGACTAGTGACTGAGGATTATCCCTGTAAGAAAGTAAGATGGAAAGTAAGACTCATGGAAAAACCACAGATTGGGTAGTGCTTGTTGGGGAGGATCCATCACTGAGGGGGCCTGGCAAAACCTACACACTGCACATTGGTTCACCCGAAAAGCTCCCCCATCCAGCCCGTCTGCCCACACTCACCTACCTGGTATCTCCACTCTCACCATGGTTGGGTCTCCTTGCCATTCTGGGCTCGCAAGATGATAGCAGCCTCTTTGTTTGCCTGACTAGGCTACTTTCCTCACCCTTTCAAATCATGGTGGTCCCAGGCACTCCAGCCAGAGAGCCCAGATGTGTAGGGTTTGTCGCCTATGCAAGCTTGTAGCTCATGACCAGCTGCCTCCCTGCCTTGTCTCCCTCTCCACTAGCTGGGCATCTCCGCCTCAGCACTCAGAGCGCTCCGTCCCCACTTTCCTCTCTTGTATCCCCTGCTGCACCCCACATACCTGTTGCTCTCCCCAGATCCCAGATAGGAAGGGAAATCCAAGCCCAGCTTCCCTTATGGTTGGGTGAAAAGAGGCTGTTCCTAAGGGGGCAGGGTGAAAGGATATCACTGATTTCTCTCTTTCCCTCATTCTCTGAAGCTGCTTCTCTCCTGAGTCCTTTGCCTGCGTGGGTGGTGACCACAAATAAGGGCTGGCTAATGAGCTAAGCCTGAATTTATGGGTCCCTGTTTATTTAAAATAGGGTTATCCTGCCCCTGCAGTGCAATACTGCTCATGACTGAATAAAAGAATTAAAACAAACTAGCTGGGCCGGGCGCAGAGCATCTGCGCCTCTGCCGGCCTGTTTCTTCCCACGCTGGCCAGCTTCTCCACACACATACACCCTCGCCGGCCTGGTACTTTCTGTTCCTAGCGCCAAGCCCGCTGCCGCCTCCTGCTCTTGACGGCTGGGCCAGGCTGGCTTGCCGCCTCCTGTTCCCTGTGGGCCTGGCCACCATTGCCTCCCCATCACTATCCCCCAGGCAGCTGCTCTTGTGAGAGCTACCACTCAAGGGATACAACAATATAAAGTAAATAAAACTCAGTTAAAATTAGACTCAAGTAAATCCAAAGTTACCATTTCAAAATAGCCGCCACGAACCAGAACGCAGAAGAATAATGCTTTTTAAAGCCTCTCTTCAAAGGATTCTCGAAAATGCAGGGGGCACAGAGACATTCATCCAGAAGGGCATTCCAGAGGGAAGGGGCCATCACCAATAAGTTAAGTCCCCTCTCATGGTCCCCACAAAGCTAGGTTCCGCCACCTTTCCCCCT
Source organism: Hemicordylus capensis (assembly GCF_027244095.1). NCBI lineage: Eukaryota > Metazoa > Chordata > Lepidosauria > Squamata > Cordylidae > Hemicordylus > Hemicordylus capensis. Next base: position 228,892,203 of record NC_069658.1, on the reverse strand, counting down.
AGTCTGCCTTTGCCTTTCTTGATGTGAATTTGGTTCATCCCTGGGCCCGCCTTAAACCAATCAAACAGTGGGAATCAATTAGAGGCATTTTATTGCACTGCAGTTGCAACAGGTAATCAGAGGGCTTTACGCTCTCTAACTGATTACAAATTGGTTATAGGTGCATCTTACATTTATACAGACAATCTGAATGATGCTGACACCCCAGACATAGTATACGTGGCAACAAAATGGTGGACTAAGTATCTAGTACGCATGCGAATGATTCATTGTTCATCTGGTGATCACTCCTTATTTGGTTACATCCTGTTTTCTAAACTGCCCTGTGAGAACCAAGTTTCTTTAGATACATTTTAGTGGAGAGAGATAATGACGTTGATCATGAGAGGCCTTGATGGCTCTGAGCTGAGCTGGGCTGGGCTGGGGTTACTTTAAGTTAGAATTAGGTTTTCTAAGTAAAATGCTTTGGTTTTCTAAAACACATCAAGTACCCTCTACAGCTCTTCAAGAAAATATGCCTCCTTCTCTCCACTCCGCTTACTCTGAGGCTGCTAGATGTGAGAATTCCATAGCATTGACTCTTAGCACAGCAGTAACCGCCTCTTTGGGCGACTAGAGGCCCGAGAAGTTATGTCGTTAATAGGTCTCTCAAGGCAGTTGCTAGGGGTGTGCAATTCGAATTGCTAGCAAATTGATTTGTGGCGAATTGGGGGAGAGTCACAGATTTTTACTCAAATTGAATCACCCCTGATACGGTATAAAGGGGCGGATTTGTCCACAAATTGAATAGACAGCGATTCGTCATGAATCAATTTGCACCATTCGCTTAGCAAACTCCATTTTGTCTCCGTGTTTTTCAGTCTCTGATTGGTTTACTGGCACTGCATTCCAATTGGCTTGAGATCTCCTTGCTTTTTGGTTGGCTTGTTGACATATAAATCAAGCGTTGGCATGGGCAACTGCTCCCTCGTTGGCTGAGGAGAGGGAGCAGGGAGGTCAAAGGAAGGAATGGCAGAGAGAGTCATTGCTTTTTGTGGCTCAGGAGAAGATCATCAGAGAAAGACTGCAGCAGCACCGAGTGGTGGTGGTCGTGGTCAGGGGCATCTTACACAATCCCTTTGTAGAGATGCCCAATGAATTTGTGCCAGACGCATCTCTGATCAAGGCAGCATGGGTGCATGGAGACTCATTTCAAAAGCCATCATCCTATACCAGACTGGACCAAGTTTTTACAGCTTATATCCTGTGTTCTGTACATAGAAGAATACAGCATTCTTTTCTTAAATATACTAGCAAACAGAACCTATACCCTGTGGAACACTGTGGATAATGTCAGATTCTTTGAGAACAGACTGTGAGCTGGGTAGTGGTTGTGGGTTAAAATGACAAAATGTATACATGCTTCCCACCCACATTTAAAAAAAAAAAGATATTTCCATTATTTTCCTCCCAACATCATTTTTCAGGGAGTGCTTAAATATTCCCTCTTTATTTTGAAGCAAGTCGCACTGAGTTGAATGGACTACACTCCCTTCCACATGTGCATAACTGCATCCATTCCCACCCAGTGCCAACAAATGACTATAATGCTATACACTGCCCTTGAGCATGGAGGTTCTACATGAAGAACAAAATGACCTATGAACTTGCAGGCTTAATTTCCTCAGTATGGTCAAGTGAAGCTTCAAAATTCACAGGTAATTGGGCTCTGATGTAGAACCTCCATGTTCAAGAGCAGTCTACAAAGAGATAACACATACTGGGATCTCTCAACTCTCAAATGCAACATACTTAGTTTCATTTATGCAATTTCCAACTGCTATGTTTGGTCTTATGTTGTGTTGAGAATATATAAAATTATACTGGATCACATTGTTGCTTGCTCTCTATTACATGGTTAGAAGATTGTATGGTGCGGGTCTTATAGTTTCTTGTTTGCAAGAGCAGTCTACATCAGAATACTCATTTGGAGGGAATTGTTTGTTTCTCACCCACTTTTTAAAAAACGTTTCTCTTATTCTCCCCACCACAAACACAACATTATTGAGGGATTGTTTAACTATTCCCTCATTATTGGAAGGAGGTTCCACTGCATTTAATAGTGTTTAATTCATTGTAGGTCTTCTTGTAGGACGGCAAGCTCAGTTAGGCTCAGTGAAGTGCAGTTTTCATATCCACAGGCAGATTGGCATTGATATAGAGCCTCCATGTTCAAGGGCAGTCTATACCAGAATGATTATTTCTTGGTACTGGCTAGGAATAGTTTTTAGAGTTACCTTCAACTATCTGCAGCCATTCATTCATGTGCGGGGGGGAAATCAGTCATTGGAAATGCTGCTGGAATAAAGGTAAAGGCTGCTTTCTTCTCCCGACCATGAAACACCTAAGCCGCACTGACAGGGATCCAAGGAGATTATATAGATTGTGCACCAAGGTTCTTTGCATTACATGCCTCACCACCACCATGCATATCCTGATGGCCATAAAGCAAGACATTTGCTAGTTGCTAATATAAGCTGTCTGTTGATGTGTTATTAGACGAAAAATACTGCTGATACTTGGGGGGGGTGGGAAATCAACTTGTTTTCCTAACAAGGCTCTTTACTTTGTTTCCCCCCCCTAAAAAACATGAGTGTTTTAACTTAAAATTTATTAATCCAATAGACAAATATTTGGTTTCACAATCTTACTAATCACCTCATCTTGAAACAGGCATTGCAGTGCTGGAAATGGTGCAGATAAATTAACATAACATGATCAAGGGGCTGAAGCTACTTCACTAGGAGGAAAGGCTGCAACATTTGAGACTTCTGAGCTTAGGAGAAATGTGAAGAGGAGGGATGTGAAAGAGATTGATAGCATTCTGCATAGGGTGGAGAAACTGAATAGAGGGAATTCTCTCCTCTCTCTCTCTCTCTGTTCCCAGAGGCACACTTACCCCTGGATTTCAAGGCCGAAGTCCGGGGCTCCCCAAACTTCTTTAATCTGTTCGGGGTGCTGTGGTCACCGCACTGTGCTGCCAGCCCACACTGCGCCAGGTGTCCGAACAGGATTGTGACCTATGCCAGGTGCTTTAGAGAGAGAAGGGAGCGTGGGGAAAGAACTATGTGGGGTGCAAGTATGTTAAGTTTTGTGCTAAAGTGTTTCTGCTAATGCACACTTGCATAAATCAACCTGTTTTATATCCTTACATTCTTGTGAGTTCAGTTGCTGTTTGTGCCCTCAAGAACCACGAGTTAAAAATATTGTGTGTGTGTGTGTAGCGGGATGATGGGGGGAGGGGGCGCTCCTAAGGCCTTTAAGTCCAGGCTCCCAGAGGCGTAACTAGGGAAAACGGCGCCCGGGGCAAGCATTGAAATGGCGCCCCCCCCCGCGCCCCCAACATACTACATTATACTTAGGTTTTTCCTCACAAGCGCCCACCGTCGCCGCCGCCAAGCCAGGCCACTGACTGGCCGCCAGGCGCCAGCAAAGCAATGGGGGGGGGGGGCGCGGGCGGCGCGGAAGGGACCGCTCGTGGGGGAGGGGGCGCCGACGCGCTCCCTTGACTGCTGCAGTGCTGCTGCACTGAGCAGGAAACATTTGTATTAACAAAAAATTTAAAAAAAATTAAAAAAAATTTTTTGTCATGGCGCCCCCCCCCACGTGACCAGAAAAGATGGCGCCTGGGGCACGTGCCCCCCCCTATAGTTACGCCTCTGCAGGCTCCCAAATGATCACTGCCTGGTGCCCCTGCATTTCCTTCCCCTCCCTCCTTATCTCTTTGCCTCTTACTTTTTCTCATTCTCTGCACAGCTTTATCTTTAAAATACGGAACTTACAGTTGCCCACAGTTGATCCCTGTCCAGCCTGTCCTCGATAGCCAACTGAATCCAGCTGCCACAGAACTATGGGCGGAGCACAACCAGAAAATCCATAGCAGAGAGCCAATCGGCTGGCTCCGGGGACAGGAAGAAGGACAGATCGAGGCACTGATTGGAGAGGGTGCTCTCCGCCGACCCCTCCACTTTTCATTCAGTCCATCGGCTCTTTCTCCCGCCAGTCAAATGGTCTGTTCCGTGGTCACTGGGGTGGGAGGCCTCTTCGCTCTCCTTTCCGCCCAGCAGCCCCTCCCTGTCCCTGTCCTGCTCCTGGTTCAGAGAGGCTCGGCAGGCGCGCTGGTTCTTGTCCTTCCCTGCCTGCTGCCTGGTTGGGAGGAGAGAGGGAGGGGCAGGCTGCTCGGGCTGGGGGCGATGATCGCCCTGCTCCCCACCCCCGCCAAAGGACAGCCCTGAAATGATATAAACTACGTTGGGTGCTTGCACGACATGGTGGCTAGCTTTGGAGGGATTTGGCAGAGGATGCTTGGGGCTTCCGGCCCGGAAGTTCCGGGGCTAAGCGAGCAGTTGGACTTCTGGAATGTGCTCTTGGGCAAGGAAAACTTCTGTTTCAAAGTTAAGAAAAATGGTGAAAAAATATTAAGGGGGGAAAAAATTGACAAGTGTCTATTTTGCTATTGACTTTGCTAATTAACATTGAGAGCTCAGAGAGAGAAAACCATCAGAGTCCTCTGCACCTTTACTAGAAGACAGACACACTAGGCTTTACTCAGGAGTAAGCGGCCACTCTAAAGCTTCCTCCTCTCCGCCTGTTCTGGTCCCCCAGCAGATGCCTTTGCAAACCCAAATATTCTTGCTTTGGGCAAAAGCTCTGTAAGAAGGAAGTCAGTCCAGTGACTCTTGCTGGTGTCTGGCTTATGTTTCTTTCTAGACTGTGAGCCCTTTGGGGACAGGGATCCATCTTATTTATTATTTCTCTGTGTAAACGGCCCTGAGCCATTTTTGGAAGGGCGATATAGAAACCGAAATGTTTGTTTTTTTATATATATTCATATATTCTCAGTTCTTTGGGAAAGTCAGCCCAGAGGGGGGGGGGCGTGAACAGGAGGCCCCGCATGTTAAGATGGGATATCACAATTAATTTAAGTACACTCCGGGGGACCTTCCTGAGCTTGGTGGAGGCATCGGGCAAGGGAGGCTCCAGTAGGGGGCTCCAGGGTGATCCGGCACCCCGTGTGACAATTTTTGACAGAGGCAGAAATGAGGAGGCAGGAGAGTGAATAAACATCTGCCTCTGTGTCTGTTCAAGACTGATCCTTCTTTTCGATCTGGGGTGGGGTGGAGGCAGGGGCTGACGCTTCTCTCCCCCGCCTCCCCCCCCCCGCAACTCAGGAGGCAGCTTATTGGCTCCCAGCTATTTGTTTCCTTGTTTGTGCTCCGCCCATCGCTCTTGCAGCAGGGTAATGTTGATTGCAGCTGCTCTACTCTTTAGGCTGGAAGGGTCAGAGATCTGCTAAACTTAGACAAAACAAAAACAAAAACGAAGGAGAGAGACTGTGTGAGTGTTTGAGAAGTGGGAGAGCCTCCGGGAGTCCTTGTGTGCTCTGGTAGGTAATAGTGGTTTTGTTCCTTAAGCAGAGAGCAATGTTACCCGCCAGCAGCACCTGAGAGGAAAAGCGCATGTCTGTTTCGACTGAGCCAACTGGGTGATTCAGGGGGAGATGCGACAGAAATACTTGGTTTTTGTTGTTTTGTGTCTGTTTTTTGCCTGTACTTAAGACTAAGAGTGATCAGGACAAGAACCAGTCTCTTCTTGGGGAATAAAGTTCTGCTGAGAAGGTTCGTGTACCTACAAACACCTTTTTATTTCATTCATTCAGTGTCTATACCATCCTCCCTAAAGTGGCTCAGGGCGGTTTACATTAAAATCAAACACACACAATGAAACAATTAAAATTAAAAGAGAAAAAACATGTACTGCATGTACTTAAGACTAGACTACAGGCAGGGTTGCCAGCATTCTGTTGCCCAAATAAGGGACACAAGGGGGGGGTCCCATGGGGGGTACTTCAGAGGCAGGGATGTTCATGCAACCCCAGCCCAGCGCAAGACAGAACATTCCCCGCCCGGGCTGCCGCCACCACTGGCCCAGGCTATGCTCTTCCTCCCTCTCCAGTGGGGCCTCATGGTGGCGGAGAGGGCAGCAACAGTGGCAGACCTCACACCGGACTAGATCTTGCAACTTCCTTTAAAAATAGTAATAATGATTATGACAACAATTTTTACAGTTCCTTCCCCCTTCCTTCACTGTAATCAATGACATTTCACAAACACACCCCAGCCAAGACCGTACCTTCACAGATGCGTAGAGCGCAGAAGGGAGAAGCTTCTGGCTTGCACTGCTGTTGGAGACAGGAGGAAGGAGCTTTGCATGCTGAAGGTCCTGGGTTCAATTCCTGACTTCTTCTCTAGGTAGGGCAGAGTGAGACTCCTCCCTGACACCTAGGAGAGGGGCTGCCAATCATTGTAGACAAGGCTGAGCTCAATGGACCAGTGGTCGGACTTTCTAGAAGGCAGCTTCCTAACTTTGAAGCATGTGTCTGCTTCCATGTTAACTCCCCCCAGGGAAATTTGCTGCTGCATATTTTACTTGCACAGCCCCACACAGGCTTTCGTGCGAGCCCCACCCGCCCACCGAGCAGCTCAGCAGCAACCTGCGAGTCAGCTCAGAAGGTGGAGATCACAGATGCTGCTGCCCACCAGCCACCCAAATATGGAGCAAAGAGCGTCTCAGAAGGGACAAGCATTTCATCTCAAAATTATGGGATGTCCCAGTGAGCCCAGGGCTGTCGGCAACCCTAACTCTCAAGTCAGAGGCTCCAGATGTTGTTGGACTACAACTCCCATCACCCCCAGCCACAACAGCCAAAGGTCAAAGGGATGATGGGAGTGGGGTCTCCAGATGCTGCCAAAGTACAAGCGAGAGAACTCCAACTCTATTTCTGAGAAAGACACCCAGCTCTCTTGGCCTGGAGTTCGCAAACTTTGGGCCGTAGCTGCTACCGAACGACTGCATCTCCCCTCAGTCATCCCCCATGCCTCAATGGCCAAAAGCAGTGGTGGCCAGAGCTTGCTTTTTCCTGTCACACCAGCATGGAAATGTTGCTTCTTTGTGCTCCAGCTGGGATCCAGCGAGGGGAGAAGAAATGGAACTGCGCCTCAAAGTGTCCCTGCCAGACTACACCAGTGATCCCTGGGAGCGGCTTTGGTGAGGCAAGCAGAGTTCTTCCCTCCAATTTTCATCATCAGTGAGTGGAAAAGGTTTTGTTCTGGGTGGCAGTATCAAGACAAGGCAGTGTGCAGGGGTGGGTTAAGTTTTTTGCCGCCCATAGGCAAAAAGGCTTTTGCTGCCTTTTTACCTTAAACGGGACTTTTCCGGGCCTTCTCCGTTGCTGCCCCGAGGCTTTGGAATGTGCTCCTTCGTGAAATAAGAGCCTCACCATCTCTGACAACTTCTAAAAAGCCTTTAAAGATGCATCTGTTCACCCAGGCTTTTAACTGATATTGTTTTGATTGTTTTAATGTTGTTTTTAGAATATTGTTTTAAAATTTTAAAATTGTTGCGTTTTAAATTTCTTGATTTTGTTTTTAATTAATGTTTTACTTTTGTTTCAATCTTGTTGTAAACCGCCCAGAGATGTAAATTTGGGGCGGTATAAAATATGTTAAATAAATAAATAAGCAAAAACACTTGCCTTAAAAAAAAGGTAAAGGAGCGGGATGTTCTCCTTGCCCACTCCACCCTTGCTGCAGCTGCTGCTACCGGGGGGGGGGGATTTGAGGAGGGGCAAAATTTGCTGCTTCTCAAATTTTGCCGCCATATAGGCAAATGCCTACTCTGCCTCTCCATTAATCTACCACTGGCAGTGTGTGCACATAAGTCTCTCTCTCTCTCTCTCTCTCACACACACACACTCACACACACAGAGAAACGCAATTATTCACCATGCAAAGTGTGGCACGCAGGGCATTTTTTACTCCCCCCCGCCCCCAGGTCCCCAGCTTCGCTCTCTCCAGGCAAAGTGGTAAAGAAGCAAGGATAAGTATGAACATTATTAGAGCTGGAAGAAGCTGATGCTGCAGTTACAGAGGAGTAAGTGAAAGAATACATAATGATTAAATGTATCTGGTAGAATTGAATGAGCATTAAGGAATGTTCCCCGTCTGCATATTTTCTATGTGTAAAGAAAAAAATCTCTGGCTGGCAGGTGAGACTATGAAGATTGACAGTAGGAATTGTTCAAGAAATTGATCCTATATATTTGTTCAGTATGGGAACTGAGATCCTAGATTTTTCTTCTGCTTCCTATACCCAGTACAACCAATTGTACAGCTGCTATTGTTTTATTATTATTAGATTATGTATACAGTATCATCAATGTTTGTTGTATTTTACAGCAGAAGGGGGGGTGGGGAAGGAGATATAAAACGTGGCCATGGGAAAAGGAAGGATGGGACTTGGGAGAAGCCAGTTGAAAGAGATAAATAAGAGCAAATGCAGCTGCATGTTCTGTATTCAGTTAGACTTAATTGTGCTCAGGGATTGCTAGCCAGACAGAGAGGCAGTATAAAAATGGATTCATTCATTGGTCCATTCATTCATGTATTAACTAACTCCATGGAGGTGATTTTGGGAGGGAACTGCAAACTTTAGGGCAACCGTAAATGGTAGAGTTAGAGGGGCAAATTTCACCAGCAGAAACATAATAGGAAATAAGGGAAGAGAGATCAAAGGACAAGGCAGTGAAGACCTTCATAGATAAGGAGTGCTAGTAGGATGCATATTGGTATCTGAGAAATATTATCACAAATTTGTCATATTGCAAAACTCCAAAAAAGAGAAAGGACCCTTCAACAGATTTCTAATTCTATAGCCATGAGAAAAATCCATCCGATTACTAGAAGTGAGTCTTGACCTTGGAATCTCAGTTCCCATAGAGAAGTTATCGCTAAACAGTTTAAATCAACTGCCTGTTGTCCCATCCACTCACAGTCCTATAATATAGTTAGAGAGATCTAGTTTAGCCATTTTAAAAAAATTACATCCCACCTTGCTGCTCTTACAAGGCTTTCAAGGGGGCTAAAAAGAACCAGCAACAAAAATCCCACCACCCACAACACTGGTCTCTCTGAGGTGCGGGAGGGGGGGTGCGAGCCACCACGTCCCATCCTCCTTTCCACCCCCACACCAACCCCCAGTTCCGGTTACTCAGGACTGCCGGAGGTTGGGGGGGGACCACTGCTGCCTCCTGTCCTCCTCCTCCCACCCGCCGCCCTATAAATCTTGCAAAATTTACAGCTGGAACTGGAGGAGGCCCGGCCAGGGGGAGAGGAGGAGGTGGTGGTGGGGAGAGGGGGAAACGGGGTACTGGGCAGTTGGACGATGGTGGCAGGCTCAGCAGAGACTGTGTGCCCACCAGAAACTGCTGTGTGGGGGCCTGGAGGTTGGTGTGTATGCACACACCTTAGAGGGAACAGAAGATGGAAGAAGACAACTCAGCTGGCCCCAGAGCAGTTAGAAGTCATGTGGCTGAGAACACAGAGGAATTCTGGGAAAGATCTCTGCAGAATGTCTTAGGAGAGGATGCCACCAGCTTAGATGCACCATAACCAGCACTTTAGACAGTTCTGCTAGCAGGAATCCAAGGGGCCCTGAGAGGTTTGCAGCCATCTCCACCACCTTTGCAATCAGTGGCTGAAGCCAGAAAGATGCACGAAAGCCCAGATACTGGACCTGGTGATCCTGGACATCCTGCCCCCAGAGATGGAGAGCTGGGTTAGGGAATGTGGAGTGGAGACAGTGCCCAGGTGGTGGCCCTGGCAGCAGGGGCGGAGCCACCATGGGGCAAACGGGTTCAAAGACCCCGGGCTGCCGCCAATCAGGGGCTATGCCTCGCAACCCCGACATAACCCCAGCGCCTGACATCAGACACGGGGGTGCTGGTTTAGCTCCCAAGCAGGCCCCATTCGGGAGTTAAATGGCCACTGTGTTTGCAGTGCGACTAGGAGTGGCTCTTCCCTGCCTTCAAACGCAGCACTGACCCCCAACCTAGCTCCAGCCACGCAGCCCCGTTCAGGAGTTGGATGGCGAACGTGCGTTCGCAGTGTGGCCAGAGGGGTTGTTGTGAGGAGAAACTCAAGTATGTAGTACACCGCTCTGGGCTTTAAGGCAGGGAAAAGCTGCTCCTGGCTGCACATGCAGCGCCGGCCAGACTCTAACTCCCAAATGGAGCCGTGTGGCTCCATTCGAGAGCCAGACCATGCCCCTGCGTCTGATGTCAGACGTGGGAGGCAGGGTGAGCGGGGCTGCCACCGCCACCAGACACGGACCGCTGGCGGTCTGGCTCAATGCTGGACCGCTGGCGGTCTGGCTCAACTACCGAGAGATGGCGAAGTCACCAATACCTTTACCCTGGAACAATATCTAATGGCCTGAACTGGAAATGCCACAGCAGAAAGAGGAACTCAGGAGTGGAACTTGATGTCGTGAACTGGGCCAGGCATCCAATCGGTTCATTGATACTGTGAAATTTGGGAGTTGAGAGAAATATCTCCAGACATTCTCACCAGAATGCCATTGGGTGATCTGTTTGCAGAATGCAACAGAATTGCCAACAGCAGGGCTCAAACTAGATTCTCACTGAACAAGGGAGGCCCCCTCACTGCAAGTAACTTTGCCTTGGTTCCTCTCTACAGCCGGACTGGAATCTCTCTCCCTCTCCAAAGCCCTAATCCTCTCCCGGGCTCACCCCCATCCTCCCTCCTGGCCGTGTGGCTGGTCACCCTTCACCATCAGTTTGTAGCCTGTCCCTTCTCCCTCTTCACCCCAAGCCGACTACAGTGCTCTCTCTGCGAGCAATCTCTTCCTTTACACACTACATAATGGTGCAGAATGGGCTGTCCTGGAAGCGAGGGGGTACAGCGAAAAGCAGGTGGCCAGCAAAATCACAAGGAAGTATTGCAATCAGCAAAGAACGGCAAAAGTTACAGAAGAATTGGACTGCACTCCCCCCATCCCACTCCCTTCCCGCAACCAACTTGTCTGAAGACAACATTTGATTAGATATTCTGTGTTGCATATATATTTGTATCTTCTTCAGCAAGATAAAGAGAGGGGAGAGAAAGAAAGAGAGCAGCCAAGGTATGCATGTGTGCCCCATGGGATGCAAGCTCTTAAACTCTTTGCCCCTCTCTCTCAAGCACTGTGGTTTCCCTCCAGTGGGATCCCAGGCAGAGCTGGGCACACCTCAGCCTGTTCATGCAGAGGGACTGAGAGCAGAAGCTCCCATCCAGTGGAACTCCAGATGTTGCTGAACTGCCTCATCCCCAGCTGCCTCTGACCTTTTTTAGTCACCCAACCAAGACGGAAGAGGACCAGTTTAATTTAAAGCTCTCAGTTTAATTTAAAGTTCCAAACACTCTTGCAAGGCAGCTGAAGCTGAGAGGTCCCCTCTGCCATCCTCTGTGAGGTTCGTGGCTGAGAAGGGCTTTGAATAAGGCTCTCCCCACTCCAGGTCCTACATGAAACCCACTGAGCCATGCTGCAAGAGAAGCCTCTAACCCCTTTCATGTTTATTAGGGTTTCATCTCTGGGTGAATTGCAGAAAGGACTATGCATGTTTTCTCCCGTTGGGGTATTTTGATGGGAAATAAGGCTTCAGCAGCCATGGGGATCTTTCCACAGTCTGAGCAGTCATATGATTTCTCTTTGTGGATTTTCTGATGGGAAGTAAGGTTTGAACTCTAGACAGAGTTCAAACCTTACCTCCCATCAGAAAATCCACAAAGAGAAGCTCTTCCCTTAATCTGAGAATTTAAATGGTTTGTTCACTGTTTCGATTCTTTGAGGGATAATGAATCCTGTGGTACCACTGAAGTACTTTTCACACTCTGAGCACTGATATGGTTTCTCCCCAGTGTGGATTCTTAGATGGGCAATAAGGTTTGAGTTCCAGCTGAAGCTCTTTCCATACTCTGAGCATAGACATGGTTTCTCCCATGTGGATTCTTTTAAGGGAAGTAAGGCTTGTACTCTTCTTGAAGCTCTTTTCACACTCTATTGATATAGTTTCTCTCCTGTGTGGATTCTCTGATGGGTAGTAAGGCGTGATTTCTGGCTGAAGCTCTTTCCACACTCTGAGCACTGATATGGTTTTTCTCCTGTGTGGATTCTTTGATGGGAAGCAAGGTGTATGCTCTGCCTGAAGCTCTTTCCACACTCTGAGCACTGATATGGTTTCTCCCCTGTGTGAATTCTTCGATGGGAAGTAAGGCTGGAACTATGACTAAAGCTCTTTCCACACTCTGAGCACGGATATAATTTCTCCCCTGTATGGATTCTTTGATGGGAAGTAAGACAGGAGCTCTTCCTGAAGCACTTTCCACAGAATGAGCAATGATATGGTTTCTCCCCCGTGTGAATTCTTCGATGGGAAGTAAGATAGGAGTTCTTCCTGAAGCACCTTTCACACTCTGAGCATTGATAAGGCTTCTCTCCTGTGTGGATTCTTTGATGGGAAGTAAGATAGGAGCTCTTCCTGAAGCACTTTTCACACTCTGAGCACTGATATGGTTTCTCCCCTGTGTGAATTCTTCGATGGGAAGTAAGCGTTGAGTTCTTCCTGAAGCTCTTCCCACACTCTGAGCATTGATATGGCTTCTCCCCTGTGTGGATTCTTTGATGGTAAGCAAGATGCATGCTCTGCCTGAAGCTCTTTCCACACTCGGAACAGTGATATGGTTTCTCCCCTGTATGAATTCTTCGATGGATAGTAAGGCTGGAGCTATGACTAAAGCTCCTTCCACACTCTGTACATTGATATTGTTTCTCTCCTGTGTGGATTCTTTGATGGGAAATAAGGCTTGAGCTTTTCCTGAAGCTCTTTCCACACTCTGAGCACTGATATGGTTTCTTCCCTGTGTGGATTCTTTGATGGCAAATAAGGTTTGAGCTCTTTCTGAAGCTCTTTCTACACTCTGAGCACTGATATGGTTTCTCCCCTGTGTGGATTCTTTGATGGGAAATAAGGCTTGAGCTCTTCCTGAAGCTCTTTCCACACTCTGAGCAATGATATGGTTTCTCCCCTGTGTGGATTCTTCGATGAGAAACAAGGTGTATGCTCTGGCTGAAGCTCTTTCCACACTCTGAGCACTGATATGGTTTCTCCCCAGTGTGGATTCTTCGATGGGAAACAAGGTGTATGCTCTGGCCGAAGCTCTTTCCACACTCTGAGCACTGATATGGTTTCTCCCCAGTGTGGATTCTTTGATGGGTAGTAAGGTTTGAGCTCTTGCTGAAGCTCTTTCCACAATCTAAGCACTGATATGGTTTCCCCCCTGTGTGGATTCTTTGATAGGAGGTAAGGTTTCCATTAAATATGCAGCTCTTTCCATACTCTGAAGACTGATATAGTTTCTCTCCTTTGTGGATTTTAAGATGGGAAATAAGGATAGAATTGAAGCTTTGGCCACACTCTGAACATTCACAGTTTTTCTCATCTGCACAAATTCTTGGATGTGTGCTGAGGCTTGATTTCCTGGTTAGTTTATTAGTTAATAGAGGATTTCTATTCCCTCTGTTTCCTTTGCAATCCTGTTTTTTAAGTGGAATTTGAGGGACATTAGATATTTGAGACGCCACAGATTTCTTCACCTGCTGATAGTTTGCTTCCGTTTTCCTTCCCTGATTCTTGCTCTTTCTCTTGCTCGCCCCTCCATCACCTGCAGAAATGAAGAGAACTTCCCAATGAGAGAGAAATGGAGTGTCAGATCACAGAAGAAACACAACTTACTGCTGTGTGAGGAAAGGAATACAACATTCCTAACTGGAAAGCAGATCCTGCTTCCCAATGCAGATCCTCATAGAGGAGGATCTCTACAAAGATCTTGACAGAAGTGAAGGGTCTGTTAACTGGCTGCAACTGACAGCTTATGGTGTGTCATGGAATTGATTCATGGCTTCAGAAGAGGTAGCAACTATTCCTATTACAACTGGAATATGCACCTTGAATAAAGAGTTGTATGCTATCCCAGCCAGAGAGAACGAGAATAATCAAGACCCCATTTATGAATGAAAGCCATCCTACACTAGATTTGGCCTTAGGGGCATTGCATGAATTCCAAGAGGGGGGAGGAGAGGAGTTGAATTTGAGGAAATATTGGTCATTACTTCAACTAAGAGATATGCAGCCTTTCAAACATCTGAGGAAATCCCTGCTCAACATGAACAGGGACTTCCTTCAAGTGTGGACTTAGCTCCAAGTCAGAAGTGGGGAAATCGATCCTGCCAGAACAATTGAGGAACCTAATCCCCCAATTAGATACCAAAACCAAAACTAGAGGAGGCCTAACAAGGACAGGCCTCATGATTCCAAGCTTGTGAGACAAGACATTTTCTGCTCTGTGCCCCTTTGACTTCTGTGCCCCTTTGACTTGAGAGGAGAGCTGGCCTTGTAGTAGCAAGCATGACTTGTCCCCTTAGCTAAACCTTGTCCCCTTAGCTAAGCAGGGTCTGCCCTGGTTGCATATGAATGGGAGACTAGAAGTGTTGAGCACTGTAAGATATTTCCCTCAGGGAATGGAGCCACTCTGGGACTAGATACCAAATTCCTTTCCTGGCATCTCCAACATAGGACTGAGATAGATTCCTGACTGCAACCTTGGAGAAGCAGCTGCCAGTCTGTGTAGACAATACTGAGCTAGATAGACCAATGGTCTGACTCAGTATATGGCAGCTTCCTATGTACAGACTTGGCCTTGTGCATCCAAGGAATAAAGACCCACACTTGATGTCCTGAATGACTGCCTTCCACTTGACCGATACAGACCCACAATCCACAGCAAAGGGAAGGGGGATCCTTACCCAGAGAGGCCAGATGCCCACAGATTTCCTCTGTGACTTCCCTGTGCAGAGCCATTTGGTCCAGATCCAGCAGAGCCCACTCCTCCTCCGTGAACTGTACAGCCACCTCTTCCAAGCTCACTGGTCCCTGGCAGAAGGTAAAAACATTTCCTCTTTAGTGACAGTGTAGCAACCCAGGAAGACAGTAACAGTGAGGGGGCGGTGGGTCTCCTCGCACAGGACCTAACGGTGTTGTGAACCAGCCTGGCTGTAGGGGAAATCCACGGTTGCCATTTGTTTCTCTACTGTTTGAATTGATTTTACATGTTCTTACTAAATCAAATTGTACTACTGCCCCCACTAGAAAGTGGAGAATGCATGTGTGGAAAGAGTGAATGGGCATTCATGCCAGAAGAAAAATGAAGCTAGAAGCCATAGAGTAGGGATGGACAAACCTGGCCATCCAGCTCTTTTTAAACTATGACTCACATCATCTCCTGCCACAACCAGTTGTGTCTGGCCATTATGGAAGTTGTTGTTCAACAGCAGCTGAAGGACCAAGTTTGCCCAGCCCTGCCATAGAGGGCCTGGAGTGTCCAGGAGAGATGTCAAGCCTGTGTGTACAGAATAGTTTAAATACAGGAGCCCAGAGGAGGAAAAGTAGAGCTTGCCACCAAAGTGCCAGGTAGAGAGGCTGTTCCCTGATAAGGAGGATGGCTGGCCGAACAGCACATCCCTAAGAAGCCAGAATCCTTGGATGGAGGGCATTGCTTCCCAGATTGTGAGCCTATGAAACTGGTCAGAGCAAGCCATCAAGCAGAATGTCCGCACAAAAGACCCAATGCACCAGCCAGAGAAGTAAAGGTAAAGTCGGTGTCGACTCCTGGCAACCACAGAGCCACGTGGGTGTCTTTGCTCTGTGATTTTCAACCCCAATTGTATGCACTAGTAAGTATAAGCACTAACCATACTCTCTCTTGCACAACTTCAAGACATTCTATACTTTGAGCCTCTGCTTGTCAGTTGTTGTGAACTCCGCGACATCAAAGCCTGGTCATACACGCTTCCTTCCCACTCAAGGCAGCAATTCCTCCAATGGGAGGGGAGCCCCTAATGGCTCTGGGCAGGGGAATGGCCTGCACCACATTTTTGCCTTAACAATGGTTCCCCAGTAACATTCCAAGGGGGAGGTCTGGACAGTCTAAGTGAGGGGAGGCAGGCAGAGGGTTTCAGGCCCCGGGAGATGCCCAGCAGACAGAGGCCCCCAGGCTGCACCCTCCGCTTCTCCTTCAGGAGCCTTGTTCTACCTGGTTCCGTGGCCCAGAGGCTGTTTCCGCTTGGCCCAAAAGAGAAGGTCTGGGAGGAAGGACCAGTGTGGCTTCACCATCTGTGAAGATGACCATAAAGGACAAAAGAGATCTAATTCATGATGACATAAACATTGAGCACAATTCAAAAGTTCAGCAAAACCTTTAGTCAGAACAGAGTCTATCAGGCAAACTGCAAACACTAATATTAGTGGCATGTTTTTGATCTTACAGAGTGCTTCCAGAGCAGCCTGGACTCTTTGTTCTCCTGCACAGTAGGGTATGCAAGATGACTGCGAAGAATTGCACCTAGGATACTGTAGCATCCCCAGAAAGGCTGGGAGTATATGCGCTGGGGGACTCAGGATATCAGCCAGTGAGAAGAAAAGCATCTTCGGCTCTTGCCAAAAGGCAAGCAGGGTGCATGTTTGATGAATCTGGTGGGTTTCAGAAATTCCAGAAATGGCCACAACCAAGAAGGCCCTGCTCAAAAGAAGGAAAACTGAAGGGGAGTCTTTTAAAAAGATATTTAGGGGTCAGGCAGGTGATACATTGCAGGGGAAACTTCAGGGATCTTGGGCCAGTTAATTGAAGGCTTTAAAGGCCCAAACCAGGACTTTACATGAGTCACCTCTGAAGCCTTTAACAACCTGGGACCTGCACACCTCAGAGATGGATTTCTCTCCCCTGGGTCCCTCCCTCCTCCTCACTCATGAAGATCTCCTGGAGAGGCCTTGCTTCACATGTTTCAACCTTAGAAAATCCTCCCAAAGAGCTGGGAGTGGCCCCCTCTGGAGAGAGCTTTTGCCACAGGCAACAATATTTGGGTTTGCCAAGACATGCACTATTCACCGTTTATCCTGTTAACTCTGGCCCTCTCCAGACATTCAGGGAAGCAGCACTGCCCACGCTTACATGTGCTGAAAGTGAGCCGCAAGATCTGCCCAGGCCTGTCACTCACCGACTTCTCTGTGCCGCTCATGGATAGGATGGCGCTCCCCTAAAGAGGCCACCGCTGTATCCGTGATGGTAGATTCTTCCGTGATAGGGAGCCCCAGGCAAGTCCCTTGACAAGTTCTGTTTTAGATATTTCAGTGCCATTTTTACATTTGGATATGTCAGCTCTGAGGACTGGCTTTGGGGAAACAAATCAAGCCAAGTAATTCAATGAAATACTCTCTTCTCCATTTACTTCCCACACTCGATCTTGGGCACAGTTCAAAGCACTGGATGAGACACCTGAAAGTCTTGCATGTTGAAACTAAACTCATTCTTAATCTAGGGCAAGAAGATGGAGATAAGCTTGTATTTCCACAAACCTGGTAATGGGATGTAGAAGGAGCCCCCGGATTTCAAGAGGAAGGCAGATCAAGTGAAATGCACACCCCATTCCTTCTTACCTGGCAAGGTGGCCCCTCTGTCACCCTCTTCCACCATCCCCCTGAAAAGCAGATTCTGTCTGGGATCCGATGGAGCCTTCTCTGCCTCAGATAAATCTTTGTCCACTCTTGATCTCCTCTGTCCCTAAAAGACCAGAAAGGGAATGGAGAGATGGAACCACCAAGACCTTCCTTGGCGATGCTGCAACATGCTCCCTCTCACTGTGTCAGGTATGCAAGGACAGGGCCTTCTCAGCAGTGCAAAAATATTTTCCAAAATATTCCCCAAGTGCATCGTAAAGTCATTCTCTACTGTCAGGTGGTCTAGAGCTGGGTTATGTGGACAGTAACCTATTAAGGCCCAAGACAGACAATTCTATGTTGTTGAAGCCGTGTCTAAGCCTGTTCACAGTGGCTTTGGATCAGTCTTAAACTGGTGGCAGCCTACGTCAAAAGAACGGTGTGCTCCTAGATTGGGATCAGAGCAATCTCTCTACTGAGGAAAGATCCCAGGAAAGCATAGATCAAACCCCGTTTTGTCACAACTTGACACAGTTAAAAGAAAGGACCCAAGAGAACCTTTACAGATAAGTTTCTCCTCCAAAACTGGGCTACCAGAGATCTCACCTCGTTCACATCTTCAGCCCGAGGGAGCTACCCAGATGAAAGAGACATTCTCACCTGCTGCTCTTCCTGCCTCTTGTCCTCTGCCTGGCTCAGGAGGAAACCTTCTGCCAGGGCCACCGCCTGGGAACTGGTCTCTACTCCACATTCTCTCAACCAGCTCTCCATCTCTGGGGGCAGGATGGCCAGGAACTGCTCCAGGATCACCAGGTCCAGCATCTGAGCTTTCGTGTGTGTCTCTGGCTTCAGCCACTGATTGCAAAGGCTGTGGAGTCGGCTGCAAATCTCTCGGGGTCCCTCAACCTCCTGGCAGAAGAACTGCCTAAAGTGCTGTCCATCTGAGCTGGTGGCATCCTCTCCCAGCCTCTTCTGCTCTCTATTTCCCCAGCATTCCTCAGTGCTTTCACCCTCATGGCCTGCTCCAGAGTCAGCTCGGTATTCCATCTTTGCCCTGTATTCCAAGGCAGTTTCTGGGAATTCCCAAAGATCTCCTTGCTCTTCCGCCAATCACACTATTAAAAGAAGGAGGGTATTAATATTGTAATGCTGTTGCAAGGAACCTTACAAGAAAGACTAGTGACTGAGGATTGTCCCTGTAAGAAAGGAAGATGGCAGAGAGAGCCATTGCTTTTTGTGCCTCAGAAGAGGATCATCAGAGAGAGACTTCAGCAGCACTGAGGAGTGGTGGTGGTGGTGGGCAGGTGCATCTTACCCAATCCCTTTGTAGAGATGCCCAATGAATTTGTGCCAGATGCATCTCTGATCAAGTCCACATGTGGGTGCATGGAGACTCATTTCTAAGGCCATCATTATATACCAGACTGGACCAAGTTTTTGCAGCTTATATGGCACAGAAGTTAAGATAAGCACATTAACTTGCAATTTCCGTTCTTTTCAGAGCACAAGTGAAAATTAGAGCATCTTAACTCTCATCTTAAACTCAAGGTTTTTGGTTTTTTGTAATATGATACTTAAGCAGGTCTCAAAGAACAAGGTAGCACTTCCCCAAGAACACCCAAATTTCTGTAACTCCTTCAACTAAAATGAACTCACAGTTTTCTTCAAAAATACAAAACGTAATGAAATTAGTGGATGAGACAGCAGCAGTGTGATCCCACCTCATGATTGCTACAAAAGTGATTGAGAACACACCAAGAGGGAGGTAATTTTTGTTTACTTCAAATTTGTCCTTCATTTTTCTTTTTTTCCTTTAAATTACACACACTTTTTTTTTTTTTAAAGGGGAGATTTGGTTATAATGACAGTTTCACTTTAAGAATTTAAGTTATAAAGCCAGGGTGGAGGTAGTGCTCAGACAAGAGGAAGAACTGGAGAAAGTTGTATGAGAAAGTTGCTGGAGGGGTCTGAACATCTGCCTCCCTCCTGTCTGCTGTGTGGCCTGAAAGGTCTAGACTGGGACCATCCTTCTTGGACTGCAGAAGCTGAACTCCTTGGCCTTTCTACCTCCTTCCTACCTGAAGCCTGCAGGCTGCTCCTTTCCCTGGATGAGTGGGGGTCATCGTATCCAGCTGGGCCCTGCTGGTGAGAGCAATGGGGGTGTGGCTGGCCCAGGGCTGGGGCAGTGGTACAGCCGTTGGTGTGCCTTTGGGGGCGGGACTGAGGGCTGGGGCAGAATATTGGACTTCTGGATCTATCCTTGATATATATTGTTGATTGTGCTGGATCTAACTTTGAAATGGTATAGCCTTTCAAGGTTGTTAAATATATTGCTTCCTCGTTCTTGTGATTTCATTGTGATCTTGTTAAACTCTGTTAATTTTTGTGATTTTGTTATACTTTGTGCACCACCCAGAGTCGTTGAGAGTTGGGCGGTATATAAATTTAAATAAGTATTTAAAAGTTGGGTTTTGGAGGGAAACATCCTGGAATGTAAAAGTAGTAACACTCTCTCCCTAAAGGAAGCTCGCTTAGCAGCAGGGCCTCAAGAGAAGGGGCAGAGCTACCGTTGCGCAAATAGGTTCAAAAAACCCGGGCTGCTGCCCCTCAGGGGCTACCCGCCATGCCCGCACCACGCCCCTGTGTCTGACATCGGACGGAGAGCCGTTATTTCACCATAGGCTTCTGCTTAATAGTTCATGGCTGATATGAGGAATATTACTCAAAGTAGTCCTATTGAAATTAAAAGAACAAACTAGGTATTACATAAATTGTCCTTTTAATTTCAAAAAGCTGGGCCGGGAGCAGAGCATCTGCACTGCTGGTTCTCCCCCCTCCTTCCCGGTCCCCCCCCCTTTTTAACCCCCTCCCTGCCGCTACCATTTTCTTCCCCCACCAGTCCACAATCCTGCACCACTACTTTCCTCTCCCCCCTGCTGGCAGCTCACTCATGAACTCTCGCGAGAGCTGCCACACATGGGATTCGCGACAGGTATGCTTTAGAGAAATATATATAAGAACAAATTAGGTATTACCTAAATTGTCCTTTTAATTTCAGCGATCTGGGCTGGGAGCAGAGCATCTACATCTCTGGTTCTCCCCTCTCGGATCCCCCCCTTTTAAAAATTCCCTCCCCGCTGCCACCATTTTCTTCGCCTGCCCGCCTGCCACCAGCCCACTGCCTGCCACCACCATTTTCTTCCCCCACCAGTCTACAAGCCTGTATGCTGGCAGCACCACTTTCCTCTCCCCCTGCTGGCAGCTCACTCGCGAACTCTCGCGAGAGTTGCCACACATGGGATTAGCGACAGGTATGCCTTAGAGAAATATATAGAGAAGATATGATTATTTTTGAGTACATAGGAGCATAGAAAGCTGCCTTCTACTGAGCAGGCCACTGGTCCATCTAGCTCAGTATTGTCTACATAGACTGGCACAAGCTTCTCCAAAAGTGCAGACAAGTCTCTTTCTCAGCCCTCTCTTGGAGATGACAGGGAGGGAACTTGGAAAGCGTGCAGATGCTCTTCCCAGAGCGGCCCCATCCTCTAAGAGGAGTATCTTACAGTACTCACACGTGGAGTCTCCCATTCAAATGCAACCAGGGCAGACCCTGCTTATCAGATGAAACAGTTCATGCTTGCTACCACAAGACCAGCTTGCCTCCCCAATACGAGTAATCTTCCTCATGTCAGCCACTTTTGCTTTCTTGCTGTATACTGTACATAGGAGGAGAAGAGGGCTTAATAGCATTCTCTTCTTAAATATACTAACGAACAGAGCCTATCCCCTATGGCACACTGTGGATAACTGTCCCCAGACTGTGCTCAGGGCAGTAGTTGTGTGATGGTAGTGATTGTGGATTAAAACTACAAAATGTTTACATATTTCCCACCCACATTAAAAAAAAAAAAGATATTTCCATTATATTCATCTCAACATCATTTTTCAGGGATTGCTTAACTACTTGCTCTTTATTTTGAAGCAAGTCCCACTGAGTTAGACAGATTTCACTCCCCTCTACTTGTGCATAACTGCATCCATTCCCACCCAGTGCCAACAAATGACTATAATGCTATACACTGCCCTTGAGCATGGAGGTTCTACATGAGAACAAAATTACCTATGGACACGGAGCCTTCATTTCCTCTGTATGGTCAAGTGAAGCTTCCATATTCACAGGTAACTGGGATCTGATGTAGAACCTCCATGTTCAAGAGCAGTCTACAAAGAGATAATGCATACTGGGATCTCTCAACTCTTGAATGCAACATATTTAGTTTCATTTATGCAATTTCCAATTGTTATGTTTTGTCTTATCTTTGATTGAGAATATCTTTGATTATAAAAATTATACTGGATCACGTTGTTGCATGCTCTCTATTGCATGGTTAGCGCAAAGTATGGTGTGGGTCTTATAGTTTCTTGTTTGCAAGAGCAGTCTACACCAGAATAGTCATTCAGAGGGAATGGTTTGTTTCTCACCCACATATTTAAAAGGATGTTTCTCTTATTCCCACCACCACCACACAAAACATTTAGGGATTATTTTACTGTTACCTCATTATTGGAAGCAGGTTCTACTGCATTTAATGGTGTTCAATTCCTTGTACGTCTGCATGTAGAACTGCAAGCTCAGTTAAGCACAGTGAAGTGCGGTTTTTGCATCCAGAGGCAGACTGGCATTGATATGGAGCCTCCACGTTCAAGAGTAGTCTACACCAGAATGAATGGTGCTGGCTAGGAATGGTTTTTAGAGTTCCCTTGCTAGACTTCTTTGGAACTTCCTAGCACGGGGTCCTTTGTCCCAATCCTACACATGTTTATATACAGAGAAATAGACAGAGTCCTCCCCCCGCCTCCCCGCCAGTAAGGTATGTGCATGAATCGCGAATCATGCATAGATTCGAAGAGATTTGGGTAGCTTTAAAAGGGAGGAGAGCAGGTCCGTACTTAAATTCGCCACCACTCTATGCAGCTTCCCACTGCTGCTGCTGCATGGCCTCCAGCACCCCTTGCACAGTGGCAGCACGCACATGGCTTGCACCCATGCACAGCTTCCACCCATGCGCAGCGACCAAATGGCCACACCTACGTGGAGGCCATGTGTATGCTGCTGCACTGCGACCACAAGAGTGGTGCTGCACACCGGAGCAGCAGGAAGCTGTGTGGAGCAGTGGAGGAACAAGTACAGACCTGCTCTCCTCACTTTTAATGCTGCCCAATCTGCTCTTCGAATCTGTCCACAAATCACTATTCATGCCCAACCCTAATCTCAGTAAATTTTTTCTATGCTTTGCTGAAGGGCTGGGAGGAAGGGGGGAAAGGGAGCCCACATTCTTGCCTAGGATCTCTGCTGGTCCCGATTCCCATGTGTGTGTACTTAGAAGTAAGCTCCAGTTGAATCAATGGACTTACTTTCTACGAAATAGTTAGACCGCTTCTTAGGAAGCCTTCCCTTGATGCCTTAGCGATGGATAATTACAGACCAATCTCCCTTGGTTGGGCAAGGTGATTGAGAGGGTGGTGGCCAACCAGCTCCAGGCAGTTTTGGAGGAAACTGATTATCCAGACCCATTTCAAACTGGCTTTAGAGCTGGCTATGGGGTTGAGACAGCCTTGGTTGCCCTGATGGATGACCTTTACCGGGGAAGCGACAGAGGAGTGTGACTCTGCTGGTTCTTCTGGATCTCTTGGCGGCATTCGATATCATTGACCATGTTATCCTTCTGGATCGCCTGGGGGAGTTGGGGATAGGGGGCACTGCTTTGCAGTGTTTCTGCTCCTATCTCTCAGGTAGATTCCAGATGGTGGAGCTTAGTGCCAGCTGCTCCTCAAAACAGGAGCTGTTATATGGAGTCCTCTCAGGCTCCATTTTGTCACCAATGCTTTTTAATATCTACATGAAACCGCTGGGTGAGGTCATCAGGAAATTTGTTGCTGGGTGTTATCAGTATGCTAATGACACCAAAATCTGCTTCTCCTTTTCATTATCATAAGGAAATGGCACTCATTCTCTAAATACATGCCTATAGGCAGTAATGGGCTGGATGAAGGCAGTAATGGGCTGGATGAAGGATAACAAATTGAAGCTGAATCCAAGCAAGAAGGAGGTGCTCATTGTATGGACTCAGAATTTGAGGAACAAGTTAGATCTCCCCATGAGTTAGGATGGGGTTACACTCCCCCAGAAACAGCAAGTGTGCAACTTGGGGGTACTCCTGGACCCAGGCCTCACCCTGGCATCAGTTAGAGGCCATGGCCAGAAGTGCTTTCTATCAGCTTCGGCTGATTTGACAGCTGCGTCCATTCCTTGAAGAGGATGACCTCAAAACAGTGGTGCATCAGCTGGCAACCTCCAGGATTGACTTCTGCTATGTGCTCTACATGGGGCTGCCTTTGTAAGTAGTTTGGAAACTTCAGTTAGTTCAAAATGCGGCAGCCAGGTTGGTCTCTGGGACAACCTGGAGAAACCATTTTATGCCTGTTTTGAAACAGCTACACTGGCTGCTGATATGTTTCCAGGCAAAATACAAAATGCTGGTTATTACCTTTAAAGCCCTGAACGGCTTAAGTCCAAGGTATCTCAGAGAGTGCCCTCTTCTGCATGATCCCCACTGCACGTTAAGGTAAACTGAGGAGGTCCGTCTCCAGTATCCACCGGTTTGTCTGGTGGCAACTCAAAGGTGTGTCTTCTCTGTAGCTGCTCCTGAGCTGTGGAATGTACTCCCTGCAGAAATCTGTAACCTAAGTTCATTATTGATCTTCAGAAGAGCCCTCAAAACCTGTTTGGCCTGGTCTTCCAGAGTTTTAAAACTGTTGCAAATGTTGGGCTTGGTTCTCCTAGGTTTTTAACTGTTTAAAGGTTTTAACTGTTAATTGATTTAAATTGTTTTTATTTTGATGTAAACCTCCCAGAACCATTTTTGGAAGGGTGGTATATAAATCAATTAAATAAATAAATTCTTTCCAAGCTTTGCCAAGGGCCTCTGCTTTCCCCCTTTAGTGGGGGTGAAAGAAAAGGGGCAGAGGGAGAAAACAAAAGCCCAAGAAAGGAAAGGGAGAGGGGAGGAATCTGAATGCACATGTACACACACTGCCTTGATACTGTTGCCCAGAGAAAAAAACTCATTCCACACAAAGAGGGGAAAAATTAAAGGGACCATTTAACAGGCACCTATGTTCAGAACCAGGAAGTCATAAGCTAGAAATTGCCCCTCTTGCCCACACACACATACACACACACACACACTCCCCAATAACACCCCCATGTTGGGGAGTTTCTCTGCCGGGAGGTCCTGAGAGCAGAATGCTTTGCACAGAACAACAGATCTTACTCCTCGATTTTGACTGCACTGGAATGAAAAGGCTTAAACTGGCTTAATGGATAGGTCAGTGGGCTGAAGCAAGGGTGGAGGCCCAGAAGCAAGGGTAGAGGCCCAGAAGCAAGGGTGGAGGCTGGAAGGGAAGGGTGGAGGAAGCAAGGGTGGAGGCCCAGAAGCAAGGGTGGAGGCTGGAAGGGAAATGCAAGGCAGGAAAGCGGGGAGGGGGCTTTGGAAGTGCTGGCAGCAGGAGGAGAGGAGCCCAGCCAGTGAATGGGGAAATGTTGTGCTGTTTCGGTTGGTGGCAATTTTAAGTTGCCTTTACGTGATTTTTAGGTTTGAGTAGTTAAACTGGAAACTGCCCTGAGATTTTATATAGGATGTTATAAAATATGATAGATAAATAATTAAGGCACGAAGGCAGTCAAGTATGGATGGGTGTGGGTGTGTGTGTGTGGCATGCGCAAGGAAGAGGAAGTGAGAGATTCCCTCCCTGATGTTTCACCCTCAGACATCCATAACTGGGAGCTTCTTTCCTACTATTGCTAAGCCAGAATGTCCTGACAGCAGATTCCTGTGGGCAACATTCCAGCCTTTGGGATATCTGGATTCAAATTGCTTTACACTTGTATTGCTGGAGGTGGTGGGAAGTCTTGTTTGGGGTCTTGGTGGGAGGAAGAGGGTGAAACACACCCAGCCCTTGTGAGGGGGGAACTCAAGTCAGGCAGGGAGGCAGTTGTGTCTGCCCAGGGAGGAGAGTTGTTAGGGAAGGCCACTGATGACCAGAGTGCTGTGTGGAGGTTTGACCAGTGCCTGTCTTGTGAGGGATCCTCCCTTCTCCTATCAGATTTCTCCTTAGCATTTATCTGACTTACAGAGAGAAGCCTCAGTTGGCTTCTAGAAACAGCTACTTTTACTTGTAAACCTCCTTCCAGCTGTATTACAGGATGTAATTACAGGATGAAACTGCAGAGAAAGAGCTACACTTCATGGGACTGAATAGATTTTCCTGGCTGCGCAGCCCTTCCTTGAAGACAGAAATTGGCCAAAGAGCAAGAAGACCATTTGGTATTCCTGGCAGTTGTGTGGCTGCGAATTCACAGATGCAGGAACTCTCCATGGCAGCCAGCACAGGCTTGCCTACCTTGACAGCCATAGCCCATAGCCACACCCATCCCAAGGGGGACACCACTAAGCAAGGTCTGCCTTAATTTGCATCTGGATGGGAGACCACATGCTAATGCTCTAAGTTACCCCCTAATGGGGCCAGAGCTTGGAGGTAGAGCATCTGCTTGCATGCACAGAAGGTCCCAGCATCACTCATTGGCATCTACAAGTAGGTTTGGAAAAGACGCCTACCTAATCTTTGGAGAGTCACTGGTAGTCAGTGTAGACAGGTCTGAGGCTCTGAGCTAGCTTAACCAATTGTCTGACTTGATATAAGGCTGTTTCCTGTGTTTCCCCCAATTCCTTCTTCTCTTACTCACTCTCCACACACCCCTTTATTATCTCCTTCTCTCCCCCGCCCCAATCTGCTTCCTTCCTTTTTAAAAATCACCGCATTTCCTTCCTTTCTTCACTCTGTTTGCCCCCACAAGCCTCTGCCTTCTGTCTTCTCTGCCGTCTCTCCTCACGGCAGGGTCACAAAGGGCAGGTTTAGCCCCCATACCATCAGAACTCGTGAGTGTACCCTTTCCCCTTTTTCAATCACACCCTTTAAAAACGAATAATCAACTATTTGCAGACGTTCACTCATTTGTGTGTGTGGGGGGGTCAGTTACTGGAAATTCTGCTAGAATAAAGGCAAAAGCTGTCCTCTTCTCCTGACCACGAGACACCTAAGCCTCACTGACAGGGAGCCAAGGAGATGATATCGAGATCGTGCACCAAGGGTCTTTGCAAAACATGCCTCACTACCTCCATGCATATCCTAATGTCCATAAGCAAAACATTTGCTAGTTGCTAATATAAGCTGTCTGTTGATGTGATGTTAGATGGAGAATATTGTTGATACCTGAGGGGGGGAAATCAACATCTGTTTTCCTAACAAGGTTCTTTGTTTACTTAGTATTTTTCTAAAAAACATCAGTGTGTTAACTTAAAATGTATTAAACAAATCAAATACACAAATATTTGGCTTCACAATCTCTCTCTAATCTCCCCATCTTGAAACAGGCATTGCAGTGCTGGAAAAGGTGCGGATAAATTAAACTAACATGATCAAGGGGCTGAAGCTACTTTACTAGAGGAAAGGCAGCAGCATTGGGGGCTTCTGAGCTTAGGACAAATGTGAAGAAGGGATGTGAAAGAGATGGATACCATTCTGCATAGGGTGGAGAACAGAGGAAATTCTCTCTCTCGCTCTCCCTGTTCTCAGAGGCACTCTTACCCCTAGATTTCAGTGCAGAAGTCCAGGGCCTCCACATCCCCTGTGGGCACCCAAATCCTCTTCAATCTGTTCTGGGTGCTGGGTGTCACGGCACTGTTTTGCCAGTCTGCAAGGTGTCTGAATAGGATTGTAACCTGCACCAGGTTCTTGAGAGAGAAGGGAAAGTGTGGAAAGAAATATGTGGGGTGCAAATATGTTAAGTTCTCTCCCGTAATGTTTCTGCTTATGCATACTTGCAGAAATATACCTGTTTTACATTCTTATGAGTTCAGTTTCTGTTTGTGCCCTCAAGAACCCACAAGTTAAAAATATCATGTGTGTCATGGGGTGTGTGTGTGTGTAGGGGGCATGATGCTTAACTGGCGCGGGGGGAGGCGCTCCAAAGGCCTTTAGGTCCAGGCTCCAAAATTATCTAGGTGCATCACTGCCTGGTCTCCATTCATTTCCTTGCTTCCCTCCCCATTTCTCTTTCTCTAAGAATGAACCTCTTACTTTTTCTCATTCTCTGCACAGCTTTATCTTTAAAATACGGAACTTACAGTTGCCCACAGTTGATCCCTCTCCAGTCTCGCCTCATCAACAGCCCTTACTGAATCCAACAGGCTCGCTCGGCCGTCATCCACAGAACTATGGGCGGAGCACAACCAGGAAATCCATAGCAGAGAGCCAATCGGCTGGCTCCACAGACAGGAAGCAGGATAGATCGAGACATAATTGGAGAAGGTGCTCTCCGTCGCCTCCACTTTCCATTCAGTCGATTTGCTCTTTCCGCCGCCAGTCAGATGCTCAGCCACGTGGTCTCAGGGATGGGGGGGGCTTCTTCGCGCTCCTCTCCAGCCAGCCCAGCAGCCCCTCCCTCTCCTTGTCCTGCCTGCTCCCGGCTACAGAGAGGCTCGGCAGGCGGGCTGGTTCTTCGTGTCCTTCCCTGCTTGCTGCCTGGTTGGGAGGAGAGAGGGAGGAGCAGGCTGCTCGGGCTGGGGGCGATGATCGCCCTGCTTCCCCCCTCCCCACGCCGCCAAAGGACGGCCCTGAAATGATATAAACTGCCTTGTTGGGAGGAGGAGAGCGAGCGAGCGAAAGCTGCAGCTGCTCGGGCTGGGGGCGATCGCCCTGGTCCTTCCACCCCGCCCCCCCAAGGACAGCCCGAAAAGACATAAAATACTTTGGAGGAATTTTGCAGAGAATACTTGGGGCTTCCAGGGCTAAGAAGCGCGAGGCCGAGCAGCTGGACTTCTGGAATGTGCTCCTGGGCAAGGGAAACTTCTGTTTCAAAGTCTTTGATCTTTCTGTTGACTCAGAGGGAGAAAACCAGCAGAGTCCCCTGCATCTTTACTAGAAGCCAGACCCATTAGACACTGGGCTTTACTCAGGAGTAAGCGGCCACTCTAAAGATTCCTCCCCTCCTCCTGCTCGGGTCCCCAGCATATGCCTTTGCAACTCAGATATTCTTGCTCTGGGCAAAAGCTCTGTAGGCAGGAAGTCATTCTCAGTTCTTTGGGAAAGTCAGCCCAAAAGTGTGGGGGGAGCCGCGAGCAGGAGGCCCCGCATGTTCCACGGAGAAGGGATATCATGCGAGGGGGGACCTTCCTGAGCAAAGAGGAAGCTTCGGGCAAGGGCGGACCTAGGGGGTGCCAGGGTGTTCTGGCACCTCCTCTGAAAATTCCTGACAGAAGCAGAAAAGAGGAGGCAAGAGGAGTGAAGAAACTCACGCCTTTGTGTCTGTTCGATTCTTCCTTACGTTTCGATCTGGGTTAGGGGAAGGGGCGGGGGCAGGTTGATTCTTCTCCCGCCCCGCGCTCATCCCAGGAGGCAGCTGATTAGCTGCCATTTGCTGCCTCGTTTATGCTCCGCCCATAGCTCTCGTGGGGCGGGCAATGTTGAATTCCGCTGCTCTCCTGCTGAAACTAGAGTGGGGGAGCATAGAGCAATGTTGCGGCACCCCCCCCCCAGCCCCTGAGAAGAAGAGCGCATGTCTGTTCCGATTGAGCCAACAGGGCGATTCAGCTGGAGATGGAACAGAAATATTTGGTTTCAGGCTCCCTGTGTCCGTTTTTGTTGTTTTGTGCTAAGAGTGATCAGGATGGTGTGTCTCTTCTTGGGGAATAAAGTTCTGCTGAGAAGGTTCTTGTACCTACAAACACCTTTTTATTTCATCCATCCATCCAGTGTCTACCGTCTACCCTAAAGTGACTCAGGGCAGTTTCCATTAAAATCAAACACACACAATGAAACAAAACAAAAAAAGATAAAACATGTATTATATGTACTTTAAAACTGTTCTGTAGGGAGGGTTGCCAACATTCTGTTGCCCAAATAAGGGACACAAGTCAAAGGCGGGTGGGCACTTCAGGGGGAGGGCCGTTCATGCAACCCCAGTCCAGCACAAGACAGAACATTCCCCACCCAGGCTGGCACCAACACTGGCCCAGGCTGGTGCTCTTCTCCACCCGCCCCCTCAAGTGGGGCCTCATGGTTGCGGAGGCGAAAGGGGCAGCAATGGTGGCAGATAATCATGACAATTTTTACAATCCTATCCTCCTTCCATCGCTTTAATCAATGACATTTCACCGCCAACCCCCATCCCAGACCTTACCCTAATAGATGAGTAGTGCACAGCACTTGGCTGGCGCTGCTGTCAGAGCCAGGAGGAAGGACCTTTGCATGCTGAAGGTGGAGAGAGACTCCTCCTCAACACCTAGGAGAGCTGCTGCCAATCAGTGTAGACAAGTCGGAGCTCGCTGGACCAGTGGTCGGACTTTCCGGAAGGCAGCTTGAAGCACATGTCTGCTTCCATGTTAACTCCCCCAGAGAGATTTGCTGCTGAATATTTTACTTGTACAGCCCCACACAGGCTTTGGTGCAAACCCCAACCGCCCATCAAACAGCCTGGAAGCAAAGTTGGCAGTGGCAGCCCAGGCTGGTTGCCACTGCCACGCACCAAATGTGGAGGAACGAGCATCTCGGATGGAACAAGCACTTCCCCAAAAAATTATGAACTACAACTCCCATCATCCCCAGCCACAATAGCCAAAGGTAAAGGGGATGATGGGAGTTGGACTACAGAGGCTGCCGAAGTACAAGCTAGAGAATTCAGACTTGATTTCTGAGAAAGATAGACAGCTCTCTCAGCCTGGAGCTGCTTTGGTGATGGAAGAGGAAGACTCTGCTGGCCCCAGAGCAGCTAGAGGTCATGAGGTGCGGAACTCTGCGGAATGTCTTAGGAGAAGATGCCACCAGCTTAGATGCACAGCGCCAGCACTTCAGACAGTTCTGCTAGCAGGAGTCCAAGGGGCCCTGAGAGGTTTGCAGCTGACTCCACAAACTTTGCAATCAGTGGCTTAAGCCAGAAAGACACACAGAAGCCCAGATCTTGGACCCGGTGATCCTGGAGCAGTTCCTGGACATCCTCCCACCAGAGATGGAGAGCTGGGTTAGGAAATGTGGAGTGGAGACAGTGCCCAGGTGGTGACCCTGGCAGAAGATTTCCTCCTTAGCCAGGCAGAGGACAAGAAGCAGGAAGAGCAGCAGGTGGGAGTTTGTTTCATTCTGAAATTTTCCAGGGCAAAAGATGAACACAGAGGCAGTCTTAGAAATCCAGTCTGGTAGCCCTTTCTTTTGTGGTGGTGGTGGGGAACATTCCAGGGACGGCTGTCCCAGGCTCCTCGCTTCTGACTTACATCTCAGGGAATAGCTCATACTAGGCTTGCCAGGCCAAGGTGGTGAAAATAGTAAAAATCCATCACCAAAAAAGTGGAAATGGTTGGTACTGTTCACCAAAAGTAGTATCTCAAAAGTCTCCATTTTGCATTTAAAAATTGCATCCATTTGACATATGCTACTTAGCATGATAAATGCATGCTTTACTGAAAACAGCATCATTTGAGAATAAATAGAACTCACACACTCCTTTCTCCACACAGTTCAAACACCAGCCTTCCTCTGTCTGGATCACAGAATCCTAAGGGACAAACAGTGCACTTTCTTTTCATTTCTAAGGGGGCGAGAAACCACCACAGAACCCTTTCCAGACAGCTCAAACACCAGTAACCTCTGGATCACAGAATCCCATGGGGCAAATGGAACATTTTAACTTCATTGGGAGTGCGGAGAACACACCCCTGCTCCACAGTTCAACACTAGCCTCCCCTCTACAGTGGTGCATAGAGGGGAAGCATAACCTGGAGGGAGCTTACTGGCTGCAGAGACACAGGACACAGTCAGAAGAAGTTGTTTCTCCTTCGGGCCACTGGGCTAGTCACTGAGAAAAACCAGGAGGCCGGCTGCTTCAAAACACACTTGGGATGGGAATGGCCAGCACAGCAGCAGCATACAGATGAGTTCCTCCTGCTGCCACACAGGAAATGTCACACATGAGTAGGACCATTGTTTCCAATGGGCCTACTCACAGGCACAGCCACTGAGTGTTCTGAGCCACTTGGCACTTGCTGCGGGATTGCCAGAACTCCAGAAACCCCCTCCAGCACAAAAATAGTTGCAGCAGGCTGTGGCACATTTAGGCATGTGCTATGGGTTGGGGGTCTGTGGCCTCATGCCTCCTGGGGAGCCTCCAGATGCTTGTGGGGGGGTTCCCTAGAGTCCTGCTGCCCCGCAGCTATTTCCCCTTAACCACCACTGTTCACATGCTCCACTTCACTCACCCCCACCAGCGGGAGTCACAGGTGCACCTCCTCGGGCCTGCAGACCAGCCTCCTCTGTGCACGTGGACTACAGGAGTTATGGAGTGTTTAGGACCAGCAAACGGAAGTACTTTTTCCACACAATGCATAATCTACTTGTGAAATTCTCTGCCACAAGATATGGCAACAGCCAACGACCTGGATGGCTTTAAGAGGGGATTGGATAGCTTCATGGAGGAGAGGTCTATCATTGGCTACTAGGCGGAGGGCTATAGGCCACCTCCAGCCTCAAAGGCAGGATGCCTCTGAGTTCCAGTTGCAGGGGAGTGACAGCAGGAGGGAGGGCATGCCCTCAACTCCTGCCTGAAGGCTTCCAGCAGCATCTGGTGGGCCACCGTGTGAAACAGGGTGCTGGACAAGATGAGCCTTGGACCTGATCAAGCAGGGCTATTCTTATCTTCTTATGACTGGTACGATTGGCTATTTGGAATATATAGGGCTTGTTCACTTGAAGCTACATATTGGGTGCATTTGTTAGCTAATTAAAGGTTTTAAGCTTTGTCCTCCAAGGAAATTGCAGGAGTAGGGTATTACTCACCTTATCCTCATGCTGCGTGTCTCCTCTGTGTTGAAGGCGGACCACTTGTGTGTCTGCCCACCGAATTCCCGCCAATCCCCTACTAAACTCTGTTGGCAAAGCTCCTCTGGTCAGAGTCTTGTCTTCAAGATCTTCTGGCAATCTGACTCACCTCAGGAATATGACCCCTCCTACAAGCTGAGCCACTCACCTGCAATTAATCCCCCACTCAGACTAACTGCTCTGCCAAACACACACACTTCCAGCCAGCCAGAAATCAAATCCTAGGAAATCACTGGTCCTAACAAATTTAGCTCGTCTTTCCTCCTTTGTTCTCTTGTTGATTTATTAAATTACGTTGTTATTTCCTTGCTGAGTTTCCTTCCTTGAGACCTTCTTTAGGAGGGAAATACAGAGCTTATTGTCTACTCTGTCCAGTATATTCCTTGATGTTAATTAAGGTTTGATCGCTAGATGAAACTCTTACAACATTCTACATTTACTCCGTACTCTGAGAAAGCATGTGTGGATTCTATGCTGGGAACTGATATGGTTTCCTCCCTTGTGTGGATTCATTGATTTTTCTTCAGGTTTGCGCTGCAGCTGTAGCTCTTTCCACACTCTGAGCATTGATATGCTTTTTCTCCCCTGTGTGGATTCTTTGATGAATAGTAAGGGTTGAGCGATGACTGAAAGACTTTCCACATTCTGAACATTGATATGGTTTCTCCCCTGTGTGGATTCTTTGATGGGTAGAAAGGCGTGAGTGCCAGCTGAAGCTCTTTCCACACTCTGAGCAGTGATATGGTTTCTCCCCTGTGTGGATTCTTTGATGGGAAGTAAAGTGTGATTGCTGGGTGAAGCTTTTTCCACACTCTGAGCAGTGATATGGTTTCTCCCCTGTGTGGATTCTTTGATGAATAGTAAGGGTTGAGCGATGACTGAAACACTTTCCACATTCTGAACATTGATATGGTTTCTCCCCTGTGTGGATTCTTTGATGGGCAGAAAGGCGTGAGTGCCGGCTGAAGCTCTTTCCACACTCTGAGCAGTGATATGGTTTCTCCCCTGTGTGGATTCTTTGATGGGAAGTAAGGTGTGATTGCTGGGTGAAGCTTTTTCCACACTCTGAGCAGTGATATGGTTTCTCCCCTGTGTGGATTCTTTGATGGGAAGTAAAGTTTATCCTCTTTCTGAAGCTCTTTCCGCACTCTGAGCACTGATATCGTTTCTCTCCAATGTGGGTTCTTTGATGGGAAGTAAGTTGCATGCTCTGGCTGAAGCTCTGTTCACACTCTGAGCACTGATATGGTTTCTCTCCAGTGTGGATTCTTTGATGGGCGCTAAGTCTTGAGCAATCACTGAAGCCCTTTCCACACTCTAAGCATTGATATGGTTTCTCCCCTGTGTGGATTCTTTGATGGGTAGTAAGGTTTGAGCTATGACTGAAACTCTTTCCACATTCTGAACACTTATATGGTTTCTCCCCTGTGTGAGTTCTTTGATGGGAAGTAACGCTTGAGCTATGACTGAAACTCTTTCCACATTCTGAACATTGATATGGTTTCTCCCCTGTATGGATTCTTTGATGGGAGGTAAGGTTTGAGTGCTGGGTGAAGCTTTTTCCACACTCTGAGCAGTGATATGGTTTCTCCCCTGTGTGGATTCTTTGATGGGAAGTAAAGTTTCTCCTATTTCTGAAGCTCTTTCCACACGCTGAGCACTGATACTGTTTCTCTCCAGTGTGGATTCTTTGATGGGCAGTAAGGCTAGAGCAATCACTGAAGCCGTTTCCACACTCTGAGCATTGATATGGTTTCTCCCCTGTGTGGATCCTTTGATGGGAAGTAACACTTGAGCTATGACTGGAACTCTTTCCACACGCTGAACATAGATATGGTTTCTCCCCTGTGTGGATTCTTTGATCCAAAATAAGGATAGAATTGCAGCTGAAGTTCTGGCCGCACTGTGAGCATTCACAGTTTTTCTCATCTGCAGAAACACTTGGATGTCTGCTGAGCCTTGATTTCCTGGTTAGTTTGTTTGTTATGAGAGACTTTGTAGTTTTTCCTTTCCAATTCTGTTCTTTAACTGGAATTTCAGGGTCGTTTGATCTTTGATGCGCAACAGATCTCTTCACCAACTTATAGTTTGCTTCCGTTTTCCTTCCGGGCTGCTCTCCTTTTCTGTGGCTCGCCCCTCCATCAGCTGCAGAAATGGAAGAGAGGGAGAAATGGAGTATTCCTTTCCTGTGTGAGGAAAGGAATGCAACATTCTGGTGGCAAGAAGATCCTGCTCTAAAGATCTATTTCCCAATGTAGATCTCTATGAATCTAGATTGACTCTTTGTGGTGTGTCATGCAATTAATTCTGCTCTTCAGCAGCTATTCCTAACACCAGAACACGTACATTGAATTCAGTGTATTCAATGTACGTCCTTGGGTTGTAATAGGAATAGCTGTGTGCTATCCCAGATGGAAAGAACAATAACAGCTTTTATGAGCAAAAACCATCTTGCATTCGATTTGGCCAAAGTATTGTTGCATGAACTTCGTGCAGATGGTGGAGAGGAGTTGGAAGGGGAAATATTTGTTATTACTCCAGCACAGGGATGTGCAGCCTTTCAAGCTCCTGAGGAAACTCCTGCTCAAGACAAACAGGGACTTCCTTCCAGTATGGACTAAGCTCCAAGATAGTGGTTGGGAAATAGATCTTGCCAAAATAATTGAGGCACCTGATCCCCCACTTAGAGACCCAAACCAAACCTAGAGGGGGTCTAGCAAGGACAGGCCTGACAATTCCAAGGTTGTGAGACCAGACTACTTCTTCCTTGCTCTCTTTTGACTTCTACAGACTTGGCCTTGTGCATCCAAGGAATAAAGACCCACACCTGAAGTCTTCAATGACAGCCATCCACTTTGCCAATACAGACCCACAATCACAGCTAAGGGAAGGCGGAACCTCACCCAGAGCAGCAAGATGCCCACAGATGTCCTCCGTGACTTCCCTGTGTAGAGCTCTTTGGTCTGGATTCAGCAGAGCCCACTCCTTCTCCGTGAACTGCACAACCACCTCTTCCAAGCTCACTGGTCCCTGAGAGAAGGTGAAAGCATTTCCTCCTTAGTGACAGTGTAGCAAGCCAGGAAGACAGTAACGGGGGGGGCGGGGCGGGTGTCACCTCACACAGGACCTAACGGTGTTGTGAACCACCCTGGCTGTAGGGGAAATCCATTGCTGCCATTTGTTTCTGTACTGCTTGAATTGATATTTTATGTTCTTACTAAAGCAAATTGTACCAATGTCCGCACTAGAAAGTAGAGAATGCATGTATGGAAAGAGCGAATGAGCATTCATGCCAGAAGGATGAAGATGGAGGCCATCTAGGAGGTCTGGGCAAACATGGCCCTCCAGCTGTTTTTGAACTACAGCTCCCATCAACTCCATCCACAACAATTATGCGGGATTATGAATGTTGAAGTTCAACAAAAGCTGGAGGGCCAATTTTGCCCACCCTTGCTTCAGAGTCTAGAGTGAACAGGAGGGAAGTCAAGCCTGTGAATACAGAATATCCTGGAGCCCAGAGGAGGAAAAGCACACCAAAGGGCCAAGACAAGAGGCAGTTTACTGACAAGGAGGATGGTTGACCGAAGAGTGCGTCCCTAAAAAGACAGACTCCTTGGAGGGAGGGCGTTGCTTCCCAGATTGTGAGCCTGTGAAACCAGCTTCTGCCAGATCAAGCCATTAAAGGAAATTACAAAAGACCCAAGGCGCTGGCCAGAGAGAGGGCAGACTAAAAGGGTCTATTTTGCAAACAGCTTCTTGGGGAGACGGCTGACTAATACTTCCGAGCAGAGGTGAACAAACCCCACAACTCCTGGCCTTTTCCATCTTCACGCTACATTCAGGTTTGGCCAACCCCAGATGTATGCATTATTGACTATAAACACTAACTATACTCTCTCTTGCACAACTTCAGTACATTCTATACTTTGAGCCTCTGCTTGTCAGTTGTTGTGAACTCTGCGACATCAAAGCCTGGTCATACACGCTTCCTTCCCACTCAAGGCAGCAATTCCTCCAATGGGAGGGGAGCCCCTAATGGCTCTGGGCAGAGGAATGGCCTGCACCACATTTTTGCCTTAACAATGGTTCCCCAGTAACATTCCAAGGGGGAAGTCTGGACAGTCTAAGTGAGGGGAGGGAGGCAGAGGGTTTCAGGCCCCGGGAGATGCCCAGCAGACAGAGGCCCCCAGGCTGCACCCTCCGCTTCTCCTTCAGGAGCCTTGTTCTACCTGGTTCCGTGGCCCAGAGGCTGTTTCCGCTTGGCCCAAAAGAGAAGGTCTGGGAGGAAGGACCAGTGTGGCTTCACCATCTGTGAAGATGACCAAAAAGGACAAAAGAGATCTAGTTCATGACATAAACATTGAGCACAATTCAAAAGCTCAGTAAAATAGTCCGAATAGAGTCTTTCATGCAAACCGTAACCACTAATACTGGTGGCATGTTTTTGATCTTACAGAGCGCTTCTGGTGCAGTCTGACTCTCCGTTCTCTTGTGCAATAGGGTGTTCAAGATGACTGGGGAGAATTGCACCTGGGATACTGGAGCATCCCCAGAAGGGCTGGGAGCATGTCCACTTGGGGACACAATGAATCAGCCAGTGAGAAGAAAAGCTTTTGTACCTGTTGCAGTTATTCTGTCGATTGCATTCAAAACGAATCTTGTGTTATCTTTCATAAGCCGTTTTGGGATAAAACCAGTCTGGTCTGAGTGGATTACCTCAGACAGAAAACCTCTTAGTCTCACAGCAAGGATGGATGTAAAAATTTTGTAATCTACATTCAGAAGAGATATTGGCCGATATGATTCAGGCCGGGTTGGGTCTTTCCCGTCTTTGTAGATTAAGGAAATGAATGCTTCTTGCCAAGAAACAGGTAAAGCGTAGTGGGATAATATTGCATTCATTACTTCTGTTAAAGGGCCAATAAGTTTTTCTTGGAACTTTTTCTAATACAGTGGAGATAGGCCATCAGGTCCTGGCGAATTATTTTTGAGGTTTGTTATTGCCGCTTTAGTTTCCTCCATAGATATGGGTTTATTAAGACAGCTCTTAACGTTCTTCCGAACAAGGCTTTATTTGTATATTGTCTAAAAATTGTCTTATTCTTTGTGGGTCTTTCTTATCTTCTTTGTAGAGTTTGGAGGAGTATTCCACAAACTGTTCAGACATTGCATCATTGGTCATAACAAATTCACTGCCATTCCAAATCGACGTTATTGTTCTCTTTTCCTGTTCCTTTCTCAGCTGATAGGCTAATAATTTATCAGGTTTATTGCCTTTTTCAAAGTATTTTTGTTTCACATAGGTCATATTCCTAAATATCTCTTTAGATTCTATAAGGTCCATTTGTTTTCGGAGTTCTCTAATATTTTGCCAAATATCCTGAGAGTGGTTGGTCTTATGGAGAGTTTCTAAACGACTCAGTTCCTTAAGTATACGGTCCCTTTGCATTTGTAGATCCTTCTTCCTTTTGGATGATTCAGAGATAAAAATCCCCCTCATAAAGGCCTTACTCAAGTCCCATACAGAAAAAATGGAAACATCTGAGGTCTTATTTCTTTGGAAAAAAAATTGACAATTCTTCATTACATTTCAGAAGTACTTTCTCATGTTGTAACAAAAATTATTCAATCTCCACCTCCTCGATCCGTGATTCGAATGTTGAAACGTTACTATCAATGGATTATGATCAGTGTATGTGAGGGCTGCATCTTGTATCCTCAGAAGCATTGACTTTGAGACCATACACAGGTCGATTCTAGAGTATGATTAGTGAGGTTGAGAGAAAAAGGTAAAATCTCTTTCTAAAGGATATTTATATCTCCATGCATCTTCAATCGATAATAGTTTCATATACTCAAATACATTCTTAGGCAACTTTCCTGAGTTCGCTTTATGTTGTCTAGACTTGTCCAACAGTGGAGAGAGAACAGCATTCCAATCACTGGAAATTAGGAGATCGCCCTCGGCAACAT
The DNA here is from genome assembly GCF_027244095.1 of Hemicordylus capensis. Taxonomy (NCBI): domain Eukaryota; kingdom Metazoa; phylum Chordata; class Lepidosauria; order Squamata; family Cordylidae; genus Hemicordylus; species Hemicordylus capensis. Next base: position 228,853,820 of record NC_069658.1, on the reverse strand, counting down.
CCATCATCGTCTGAAAGAATGTCTGGAAAAACTGAGCTTTATTATCGTTTGGGGCACATACAGAAACAATAGTAATTTTAGTTTGTAGGGGAGTACGAAATTTTAATATAATAAATCGGCCAAGATAATCTTGTGTTTGTTTTTCTAGAGACCAGTTCAATTTTTTAATATAGACTACTACTCCGTTTTTCTTCTTAGGGCCGGAAGCAACATAACACTGGCCCAATGCCTTGCAAGATAAGTTAATATTACTTGTTTTAATATGCGTTTCCTGAAGACAAATTATATCGGCTCTTTCCTTCTTCAATTTTGAAAAAAATCTTCTCTCTCTTTGACGGACTATTTAACCCATTTATGTTTATTGAAATCAGTTTTTGGAACAAGCCATCTTGTCTGAGATCTTCAACTGATCGGTAAACTAAAAGGCTGAGGCCTGGTCACTTTTCTGTTCTTCCGGTAAATCATCAGCTGACTGATCTGGAGTGGTCGTATCTGGAATATGTAGTGATTCTAAGAAGAGAGTAGCGTCCGAAGGTGTGAAAATCTGTGCCTTCCCCTGATCCAAGAATACTTCTAAACAGAAGGGAATATGCCACCTGTAACTTATTTTCTTATCTTGAAGTACGGTTGTGAGAAATTTCAGTTCCCTCTGTTTATGTAAAATATCGATTGGAACATCCGGAAGAATTTGTAAACGAGTATTTTGGTATTCCAAAGGAGATCTTCTTTGCACCCGGAGGATTGTTTCTTTGGTATATTTATTTTAAATTCTTAAAGGTCTACTAGTCTGACCCACATAGAAAAGACCACAGGGACAGAAAATTGCATAAACAACATTTGTGGATTAACAAGCAGTAAATGTCTTCTCTTGCCATCTCCTGGATTAATGAATAATTTAATTGACAAGCATTCATGAGAACACGTACAGTGTCCACATTTCCAATGTCCTCTTGTATCCATAGTATTAATATGAGTTCTGAATACATCTGAGTGGACTAGCTGATCTTTTAGCTTATTTTTTCAACAATATCCCACACATGGAGGTAGAGTACACAAAGTTAGATCCTGAATCAGAGGCCAATGTTTAAAAATTATGCATCTGATAGCCCAAGATATGGAGCTTAATTCAAGAGAGTAAAACGTCTCTTAGGTTTATCATGATTACATTTTCCAAAAAGCTTAAGTCTGGAACTAGGTCAGACCATTGCTTATTTATTTATTGCTAAATTTATATATTGCCTTTCATTAAACAATCCCAAGCTTAGCCTTTTCTATAACTTGTTTTGGATAACCTCTAGATGTCAATGCAGAAGCATATGCAGCTAAATATTCACATATTTAGTGGGTTATTGGTTGGTTTTGGTTATATTATCAGGATCTGTTGTTTGGTTTTATGTACTACATTTCAGGTCCTTCACGTTGTTGTTTTGTTGTTTGATAAGCTTGTTGTCTCCACACAACTGGAAATGGGATGTAAAAGCAGCCCCCAGATTTCAGGAGGGAGGCAGTTCATGTGAAATGCACACCCCATTCCATCTTACCTGGCAAGGTGGCCCTTCCATCACCCTCTTCCACCATCCCCCTGAAAAGAAGATTCTGTCTGGGGTCCGATGGAACCTTCTTTGCCTCAGAGAAATCTTTGTCCACTCTTGATCTCCTCTGTCCCTAAAAGACCAGAAAGGGAATGGAGAGAGGGGTTAGGAAATGGTTTCCATCTAGGACGGCTTCTGCCACATCAACCTCCCATTGCAACCACCAAGATCTTCCTTGGTGATGCTGCAACATGTTTGATCTCAGTGTCTCAGGTACCCAAGGGCAGGGCCTTCTCAGCAGTAGCACCATGAAGGTGGAATTCCAGTCCCAGGGAGGTCTTCGCTGCTCCATCTCTTTTGACTTCCAGGTGCAAGACAATGCAGTATTGTTTCACAAATGCTGGAGAGTTAACAATGTTTAAATAATTTCGACCTGGTGATGATGGTAGGTCTTATGTAAAATTTAGACAGGGCTGCAGTGTCTTCAGTTGCTTTGATTGACCTGGACCAATTTTATACCCGTTTTTTTCCATTTTGTGTGTGACTGTCAGATTTTTAATGAAAAGTAGAGACATTTCAAATCACCATGAAGGAACCCTCTGTGACAAAACGCAGATCTCCAGCTTATCTCAATCATGTCTTACATAAACACTCCACTCTAAGTGCTCATAATGGGGAACATTCCTCTCTTTTGTCATTGATGGGAGAAGGCCATCAAGGTACAAACCTTAACCTTTTTCACAGCAGGTAACGGGCTCAAACCAGACCCACCTTTAAACATGTAAGTTTAGGCCAATTAAGGAGGAGGAAATTCCAGTTTGGAGTGGAAATCCCAGCACCAGAGTAACATCAGAGATGCACCAGGCCTTCTCAGTGGATCTAAGAGCTGTCTATCCTGGAAGAGGAGGACAGACTTCCCCCTCCATAATGGCTATAAAAATAGATGGCAAGGGCCTGGTCAACGTTCACAACTTTCCATTTGCTAATGGGTGTTCCAGGGGTGAAGCTGTAGAGATTAATACTCTCTCAGCCAAGGACTGGCCTACTGCTAGACTAAGGTAAAACTCAGTGCTAGTTATTATTTAGTTTATATAATGGATGGTTACTTGCAAAAATCTTCCTCGGGTGCTCGTAGAGCCATTCTCTACTGGCCGAGTTGTTTTTTCAGCATAATAGATTGTGGTCTAGAGCTGGGTTGTATGGACAGTGCCCTGTAAGGCCCAAGCCGGACAATTCTAGGTTGTTGAAGTAATGCCTAAGCATGATCAGTGGCTTTGGATCAGTCTTCTACTGGTGGCAGCCCACATCAAAAAGAACAGTGAGCTCCTAAATTGGGATCAGATCAATCTCTCTATTGAGGGAAAATCCCAGGAAAGCATAGAGCAAACCTCATTTTGTCACAACATGACATAGTTATAATAAAGGACCCGAGACAACTTTTCCAGATACGTTCCTCCTCCAAAACCGGACCACCAGGGATCCCACCTCGTTCACATCTTCAGCCCAAGGGAGCTACCCAGATGAAAGAGATGTTCTCACCTGCTGCTCTTCGTGCCTCTTGTCCTCTGCCTGGCTCAGGAGAAAACCTTCTGCCAGGGCCACCGCTTGGGAACTGGTCTCTGCTCCACATTCTCTCACCCAGCTCTCCAGCTCTGGGGACAGGACACTCAGGAACTGCTCCAGGATCACCAGGTCCAGCATCTGAGCTTTTGTGTGTCTCTCTGGCTTCAGCCACTGGTGGCAAAGGCTGTGGAGTCGGCTGCAAATCTCTCGGGGTCCCTTGGCCTCCTGGCAGAAGAACTGCCTAAAGCACTGTCCATCTGAGCTGGTGGCATCCTCTCCCAGCCTCTTCTGCTCTCTCTTTCCCCAGCATTCCTCAGTGCTTTCACCCTCATGACCTGCTCCAGGGCCAGCTCGGTATTCCATCTTTCCCCAGGAAATTTCTGGGAATTCCCAAAGATCTCTTGGCTCTTCTGCCAATCACACTCTTAAAAGATGGTGTGTCTGTTAAGTTTTGGGAAGCCAGCACCCTCCTCTCTCCTCAATATTAATATTGTAATGCCACTGTGAGAAACTTTACAAGAAAGACTAGTGACTGAGGATTATCCCTGTAAGAAAGTAAGATGGATAGTAAGACTCATGGAAAAACCACAGATTGGGCAGTGGGCGGGGGGGTAGGATCCATCACTGAGTGGCTCTGGCAAGAACTCCACACGGCACCTTGGTCCACCCCAACAGCTCTCCCATCCAGCCCCTGTCTGTGTCATGCCCCCACCCGAGGACACTGGAGAGGAGTGGGGGGCAGGGGACTTGCTAGAAAGTGGGGAGGCGCCTGAGGAGAAGCAGACTGGTGATTTGAATGGGAAGGTAGTTGAAACAGGCCAGGGCGAGTGTGTGTGTTGCAGGAGGGGCCAACAGGGCCGGGTGATCTTTGGAGAGAAGTGTCAGGATCTGAGTCAGAGATTGAAAGGCCACTATCTCCTGGAGGACGCACATGGGAAAAACATCAACAGCAGGTGAAGTGAATACATAGAAGTAGTTGACTAACAAGAAGGCAGCAGGAGCCAGATTGAATCTATGGCAGCTGGCGGGGGTGGAGTGTTGATTAAGTGCATGTGGCTGCTGACTATAAATTTGGCAGCCTGTGCAGGGGCGTAGCAAGGGTGGAGTGGGCCCAGAGATGAGATTTTAAAATGGCCGCCCCCTCAAAGTCCAGGGCCTCCACACACCCCAGGCCCCCAAGGGGGCCTGAGAAGTCTGATATTTCAAAATAAGTATGCTGCCTGGAAATACATTTCACTGAATACACACATGCACACTTCACAATATATAGTGATATACATTGAATACATTGATATAAACTGCTATACTATCATATGATGATATACATTGAATACTATATATTTGTGCTATTTTTAATGCCTAGAACACACTAGAAACACTAATTATTAAAATGGGCCCCTCACTGCAGATTAGCAAAGGAGACTTTCAACCATGCAGTGTGAGCCTATGTATGTTTTCTCAGAATTCTGAACAAATTCAGTAAAGTTTGATTCCAGGAGGTTTTTCACACGGGGCTTCTAAAGCCCTTTAACACACATCTCCTCTGGAATGGAGGTGTTGCATTCACGTGTTGGCCAGATTTAACCTGAAGTCCCTGTGAGTTAATGGGGAGCAGTTCACACACAATTCAGGTTTTTCACTACTCGTTAGAGTGTAGCCTGATTTATATCCAGAGTAAAACAACACCACTATTTTGCGTTGGTTTCTTGGGACTGAACCACAACCGAGAACGTGCAAACTCCTTTCCCACCCTTGCACACAGAGAAAATTAGAAGGAAGAAGTATAGATATATTATAGAAATCTGAGATCTCACAAGCAAGAAACCACTGTTCACAGAGCTAGACAGGACCAGAACTGGGTCACATAAGGAGGAGCTGAAGGGGTAGAGGACGTGTTGAAATTTGATTGGCCCTGTCTCGGAGCATGCAGAGTTTAACAACCCATCACGTGACAGATGCCCTCCCCATACCTTGGAAAAAGTCCCAGGTAAGTGTGTGTAGAATTGCAGCCTCAGGCAGCAAATCTAACCACATTTAGCTGGAAGTACATTTCACTGAAACCTAAAGGACTTACTAGCAAGGAAAGCATGTCTACTTTAAAATAAACTCCATTCCATTCAACTGTCTGAGATCCTTCCCTGGTACGTGCATATAGGATTGCACATGCTCAGGGATCTAAACCAAACCAAACTAATTTGTGCTCCCAGCATATTTTGCTCCCTATAGGAGACTAGTAAGTCCCACTGAAGCAAGGAAGATAGTGGTGGGGGCGAGAGAAATAGAGAAAAGAGCAAGAATTAGCACCATTCCTCAGGAGAAAAAGAGATGGGCGTGGGGAGAGAATGAGGAATCTGCCTCTTCTTGGTAACATTTTAAGATAGATGAGACATGCTGGGGCTCATGGAGCTCCTGAAGTTACGCCCTAGTCTGTCCTAAAAGTCATTCCCCTGCTCCCCAATGTGGAAGTAGGGCTGGTTGTGGTCTCTCACTGTATTGAGATAAAAACCACTCTCTGTAGGTGCTCAGAAGCAGGGTCATCCCTAGTGGGGTGTGGGGCTGGGGGGCAAATCTGCATGTGCAGGGCTTCCTTAGCATTTCGTATCATTACAGAATCATACTGACTGATGACATACAGTGTAAATAGTGTGAGTGAGGTTTTTGGATATATCCAAACAGCTTGGCATTTCTAAAGAAAAATAAAATAAAATAAAAGCACAACACATGCTTCACAGTTCTCACGCAGACTTTCCGGGTTGCAGAAGTTGCAACTTGAACCTAAGTGTTCAACTTGAACACTTCAACAAGCTGGGTTGCAACTTGAACATAAGTGAATTTATAAATGAATGAATGAATTTTTATTAATTGAATTTACACACCGCTCAATATAAAAATCTCTAGACCATTTACAGATAAATAAATATTAATATAATATATTAAATAATTAAATAAATATAATATTATTTGTTCCAGAAGTTTTTGTAATTGTTACTTGGTGGAAGTAGTAACAGCCTCTCACTAAAGGAAGCTCACTTAACAGCAGGGCCTCAAGAACAGGGGTGGAGCCACCGTTGTGCAACTGGATTCGAAGAACCTGGGCTGCCATGCGTCCTACCAGCCACACCCCTGCATCTGACAACAGGGCGGTTTTTTCCGCTCTTTTAAGCCATAGGCTTCTATTTAAGGGCTGACATGAGGAATATTACTCAAAGTAGTCCCACTGAAATTAAAAGAACAAATTAGGTATTACCTAACTTGTCCTTTTCATTTCAATATGATTACTTTCGAATGCATAGAGACATAGGAAGCTGCCTTCTACCAAGTCAGGCCATTGGTCATCTAGCTCAGTATTGTCTACAGAACTAGACTTCTTTGGAACTTCCTAGCACGGGGTCCTTTGTCCCAATCCTACACATGTTTATATACAGAGAGATAGAGTCCTCCCCCCAGATAGGGATTTGCATGAATTGCGAATTGTGCATAGATTCGAAAAGATTGGGCAGCTTTAAAATGGAGGAGGACAGTGTTCCCTCTAAAATGCGTGCAAGTTTACAAGTGTTTTTTTAATGTCCACTCAGTTAAGGCTTAAACTGGCTTGAGTGAAAGGGCAGCAGGCTGAAGGGGAGGCCCAGAAACAGGGGTGAAGGCTGGGAGGGAAATGCAAGGCAGGGAAGTGGGGAGAGGAGCCCAGCCGTGAATGTGGAAATGTTATGCTGTTTTAACTGATGGTAATTTTAATTTGCTTTTACGTGATTTTTAGGTTTGAGTTGTTGTTTAGTTAAACTAGGGACTGCCCTGGCCTTTTATATAGGCTGGTATAAACATATGATAGATAGATAATTAAGGCAGGAAGGCAGCCATGAATGTGTGTGTGTGTGTGTGTGAGAGAGAGAGAGAGATGCACAAGGAAGAGGAAGTGAGAGATTCCCTCCCTGACATTTTATCCTCAGACATCCATAACTGGGAGCTTCTTTCCTACTATTGCTAAGCCAGAAAGTTCTGACAGCAGATTCCTGTGGAAAACAACCCAGCCTTTTGGATATCCTGATTTAAACTGGTTTACACTGGTACAGCTGGCGGTGGCAGGAAATCTTGTTTGGGGGCTTGGTGGGAAGAAAAGGGTGAAGCACACCCAGCCTGGACTAGGACCAGGGAGACCCGAGTTCAAATCCCCATTCAGCCATGATACTTGCTGGGTGACTTTGGGCCAGTCACTTCTCTCTCAGCCTAACCTACTTCACAGGGTGGTTGTGAAAGAGAAACTCAAGTATGTAGCACACCGCTCTGGGCTCCTGCTTGGAGGAAGAGCGGGAAATAAACGTAAAATAAAATATATAATCAATCATCATCATCTCTCTCTCTGCCTCTTACACTTTCTCAGTCTCTACACAGATTTATTTTTAAAATGGGGAACTTACAGTTGCTCAAAGATGATCCCAGCCCAGTCCCTCCTCAGCAGCCAGCCAGCCAACTCGAGGGAAATCCAGCTTGGTCCCGCGCAGAACTACTGTGAGCGGAGCTCGATCAGGAAACGAATAGCAAAGAGCCAATCGGCTGCCTGCAGGGACAGGAAGGAGGACAGATCGAGGCGTCCATCGGCTCTTTCTGCCGCCAGTCAAATGGTCAGCGGGGAGGCTTCTTCGCGCTCCTCTCCAGCCAGCCCAGCAGCCCCTCCCTCTCCCTGTCCGAGTCCTGCCTCCTCCCGGCTTCAGATCCGACAGGCTCGGCAGGTGCGCTGGTGGTTTTTGTCCTTCCCTGCCCTGCTGCCTGGTGGGGGGGGAGAGGAGGAGGAGCAGGCTGCAAGGGGTGGGGGCGATGATCGCTCTGCTTCTTCCTCCCCCCCGCCCCCCGGCCAAAGGACGGCCCTGAAATGATATAATCTATGTAGGGGGCTTGCAGGAAATGAGGTGGCTTTGGAGGGATTTGGCAGGGGATGCTTGGGGCTTCCGGGGCTAAGAAGCGCGAGGCCCAGAAGTTAGACTTGGGGAATGTGCTCTTGGGCAAGGAAAACTTCTGTTCAAAGCGAAGAACAATTGTGGAACCCGCGAAGTTTTTCAAAAAATGATTAAGAAGTGTCTATGTTGCTATTGACTCTGCTCATTAACTTTGAGAGCTCAGAGAGAGACCAGCAGAGTCCCCTGCACCTTTACTAGAAAACAGACCCATTATACACTAGGTTTTACTCAGGAGTAAGTAAGCGGCCACTCTAAAGATTCCTCCCCCTCGTCCCCCAGCAGATGCCTTTGCAACTCAGATATTCTTGCTCTGGGCAAAAGCTCTGTAGGCAGGAAGTCATTCTCAGTTCTTTGGGAAAGTCAGCCCAAAAGGGGGGGGGGAGCCGCGAGCAGGAGGCCCCGCATGTCCCGTGGAGAGGGGATGTCACGCAAGGACTCTCCCGGGGACCTTCCTGAGCAAGGAAGAGACATCGGGCAGGCAGGGTGAAAATTTGACAGGAAGCCCCTGTGAATATTCCTCACAGAGGCAGAAAAGAGGAAGCAGGAGAGTGAGTGAAGGAGGAACTTGCGCCGTGTGTTCGTCCAAGATTGATCCTTCTTTTCGATCTGGGGGGGGGGGCTGCCGCCTCTTCTCCTATCGCCCCCTCATCCCAAGAGGCAGTTGATTGGGCTCCCCCAGCTATTTGTTTCCTTGTTTCTGTGAGTGTGTCTGTGTGAGTGAGAAGTAAGCGGGGGAGCCTCGGGGAGTCCTTGTGTGCTCTGGGGAGAGTGGTTTTGTTCCTTAAGCAGAGAGAGAAATGTTGCGCCCACCCTCAGCCCCTGGGAGGAAAAACGCATGTCTGTTTCGACTGAGCCAACAGGGCGATTCAGGTGGAGATGGAACAGAAATACTTGGGTTTTGTTCTTTTGTGTCTGTTTTTTGCCTGTACTTAAGACTGGAAGTGATCAGGATGGTGAGTCTCTTCTTGGGGAATAAAGAGACTCAGAGAAGGTTCTTGTACCTACAAACGGCTTTTTATTTCTTTCATTCAGTGCCTATACCCCTGGTGGAGCAGTGGTAAAACTGCCGCCCTGTAACCAGAAGGTT